>NC_141769.1:6492500-7742500 GCF_051362555.1 Lingula anatina
CAGCAACAGCAGCAGCCAGTGTATCAGCAACAGCAAGAACCCGCCCCAGTTCAAACCTCCGCAACGTCACAAATTACCGCCAAGCAGGCAGAGTTCAGCAACAGAGAATATGCACGCTTTATGGAGATGTTGGAAGAATGGCCGAGCGACAAACCCAAGGCAACGTCTATTATCTTCTGAACACACAACGTATACATAGATTCCGTGGTGCAATACAGAGCGTCGATAAATTTTTCAATAATCGCTTCCAGTATCCCATTGTGTTGTTTCATGAGCCCGATCTGTTAGAAAGTCATAAGCAAGACATTAAATCATGGACGACGTCGAATGTATTTTTCCAAATTGTGGAATTTATCATACCGGAGTGGATCAGAATGCCAGCAGAGGACTGGTTGCACACGTGTGTTTTTGCCAGAATGGGGTACCGCCACATGTGTAGATTTCAAAGCGTTCTCGTCTCCCAGCAACCAATTTTACAACCAATAGAATGGTATTGGCGCCTTGATGATGACTCGAAACTCCTAAATGACGTCACGTATGACGTATTTCAGTTTATGCGGGATCGTGATCTGACTTATGCATACATCAGGCTCGTATATGAGTCCGAACCGGACTGTATAGCTGGCCTGAGAGGAAATGCCACAAAGTATGTTCACCAACATCAACTAACACCAACATTCCTTGAGCGCTTGCCAGAAAAGTTGAGTCTGTTTAACAACTTTGAAATATCACGGTTCAGTTTCTGGCGTCGCCAGGATGTGAAGGCGTACCTAAATTATATCGATCACGCTGGCGGCATCTTTTACAACCGCTGGGGAGACGCTCCTATCAAAACTATCGCTCTTGCTATATTTGAAAACCTTGACAAGATTTTCCAGCTCACCAATGTGCTGTATCAACATGATAAGTTCAGAATGAAGGAGAACAAAAGGCGCCTGAAGCCGATTGAATCTTACTTGAAACCGAAAGTTTAGTGAAATGCTTGCCGTGTTTTTTTACACTGAAGATGGGTTTTCACATTGAACTTGAATACAAATACAAACCTTACTGGTAATAAGGTTGGCGGGAATGTGAGCTCTCACATCTTTTGGCCTTTGTTTTCATTTGAGCCAATTTTTTGTTCCAATAGCTGTTGTGGTTTCTCATATTTTTCTTAAATAATCTTGTTTGCACTTATTAACCTAATTTATTAATTTTATGTTGTGGCAGTTATATAGTTTGGGGGATGTTATATTATCCCCCCAGTTTTGTAACTTTGTATCTTATTTTCGTCATTAATAAATGAAAATTTTCAGTCCTATATGGACTTATCTTATTTACTTTTGAGCAAAAACAGAGCTTCGTTGTGCTTGTGAATATTGGGTATATAAATACAAATACATGATATATAATGGACATATACATACAAATAAGACTTGAATATAGTTGGTTTTTTCAATCGAAAGTCCGAATAAAAGGATAAAAACAATACAAACAGTAACAATACAATTGGAATTTAACTTTGAGAATCTACCAGCATTCAAGGTGTTGGAAATTAAGAGATACTTTCCCCTTTTTTAAACTTAAGATTAACAAATGAATTATATCATGTTTTACTTCAAATACCTCCACCCAGATAATTCTTAAATCCAACAGTTTTTAAAAATTGCAAAAGCGAAATAAGAATATGAAAACGGTAGGCGTTGATTAGTCAGAAATTAAGAAAATGTAAGCATACGTACAACTGAATCACCAAAGAAAATCTATATCCATTGGAGCAGAACACCTTTGTTCAAAAATTTGATAGATCCAGATACTAACCAGGAAAATGCACGAAAATGCAGTAGTATCGAAGTAGCAAAAAAGCATTAACGCAGTAGTGGTGTGGAGCATATCTGCAGTAGAAATGCAGCATAGCCTACTGCAATTCTACTCCAAAAAGTACATAGGTTTGTACAGAGAGGAGCATTAATGCAGTAGATTAGCAGCATGATAGAAGCATGTTTCAAATATGCTAATTAGCTCCCAAATCGAAGCAGATTTGAAGCATGTTTGCAGTATGATTGCAGTAGTCTGCTGCGGTTTGCAGTATGATTGCAGTAGTCTACTGCGCTGGAGTATCTACTGCGTTTTCTTGCGGGATAGATCCAGATATTTACCAGGAAATTACCTGTTCACCTTTACCTGAACAGGTAATTCAGTTGTGACCAAGTCTGCCAGAGGGAACAGACGAACCAGTCAACAGGTGAATCAGATATCTGGATCTATCATAAATGAAAACATTCTGACTAATATTACATTTACTTGGCTTGTGCATGGACCAGTCTTCTAACAAGCATTATAAAAACATGTAAGAGACACAAATTAAAATGAATGCACTTAATTTAGTATATAGATTTTGTTATTCTAATTTATTTTGTAATTATATATATATATATATATATATATATATATATATATATATATATATATATATATATATATATATATATATATATATATATATATATTAGAAGCATGTATATCAAGCATGCATGTAAATGAAGTCCGTCAAGTAGAAAAACGTGTGTAAATTATACGAACTTGGAACACGTACATTGTACATGAATATTCTTCATGACGGCTGAGGCTAAACTACAAGCAAAAGGTTTTGTACATGTATTCCGTTCCTGTATATGAGAAATTATTTGGAATATTCATCAGTCATATTGCTGCGTAACCTCTGTCAGGCATGCAAAACCCGTATCAGGTATAACTCAACTACTTCATTCTGGTCCTTGAATGATAGATAACTTTCAAATTGCCACATTACTATATTTGACCTCTTTTATTCGGAGAACCTGTGGTCCAAAATAGAAGCAGCTCATGGAGAAAGTTCATGGAGCCATGTGGACCGCGTTAGAGGTATGTCATAATTGATGTCTTTGTTTATTCAGTTATTTTCTTTGCCTGCATGCAGCCAGATAGATGACTATGGTAGAGGCAGATGGCAGGGTTTGCCTAACAGTTAATTATCTTTGAGACCAGTTAGATATATCATGTTGAGAGAGAGAGAGAGAGAGATAGAGAGAGAGGATGTGCGCGTGCGTGTGAGAGAGTGTGTAAATGTGTGTGCGTGTGTGCATGTGTGTGTGTGTGAGTGTGTGTGTGAGAGAGAAATAGAGGGGAGATGGAGAGTGTGTATGTGTGTGTGTGCGCGTTTGTGAGAGAGTGTGTGTACATATGGTCGCGTGTGTGCATGCGTGTGTGCGTGTGTGTGTGTGTGTCTGTGTGAAAGAGATAGAGAGGGGTGGCGTGCTTGAGTAGTCATGTGTAGTCACTTGATTACACGTATCATCACTATCAACGTCATAAAATTATGACAGGAGTGTCCATTGTGGTAAATCTTGGTGCGGTAACAGAACATGTTAGTAATTTCTTGGTGTTGGTAGATATGAGTCGCCTATTGCCAACCGTTTTAAAATGGGGTAGGTCACACAACTAGAAAAAAACAATTAGCCAACGTAACAAGCCTACGGTGCAAACTAGTTAACAAGGATAAAAGAAGACCAAAATAGTCTTTATGGATTTAAAAAGTACCTAATTATGATAAAAATTAGATAACTAGAGTGACAAGTAATTGTAATGACCTTGGAGCTAATATCACTTGACTGCTAATCAAGTTAATCACTTGGCTAGATTAAAGTGTGCCGCAGCAGAACGCCGCTCTGACTGGTTTGCAAAGATATTGGACGACAACGGTGGTGGCGACAAACTCAGATTGTTTAAATTATTAAAACAAAGCTAAGAAGTTATAAGTTACGTCGAAAAACATCCTTGTCAATTAAACAACAAAAGGCACTTGCTAAAGTAAGGTGTGGGGTACGTGGCCCAACTTCGAATAGAAACCGATCTATACGAAAAATTAGCTATTGTGAAAAAAAACTACCCATTATGTGAATCTGAGTGTATCCACTTCTTACTAAACTGTCCTTTTTTATTGATGAACTTGCTTAACTTTTTGATATTGCGAGACGATTTTTAAAACAATATTTTGATCTTTTAAATGTTCAGAGCAAGTTTTTTATTTTGATTAGTAATGATGACATAATTAATTTACATGTAGTTGCCAAGACTTGCTGCCGATTTTTTAAATAATGCTTTATTTTTAAAATGATATTGATTCTTTCATACATGTAGTACTATATTGAACTGTCATGTTTTACTGCTTCTAATTTCGTATTTCTTAACATATGGGTGAGCCTGAAATAAAATATCTTGAATCTTGAATCTTGGTGAAATGAATGCGTGGAAATGGACGTCAGAAGTTCGAAATGCACTGGGGAGCATAGATTTTGTGGTATCGAGCATTATACACGATGGACATTTACCCCTACCCCCTCCCCAGCCTCTATTAACCCAGGGTCCTTCTCTCTTGTATCGGGGAGTGACCGTAGTGTAACAACCTATTCAGGGGAGTGGACATTCTTAGTTGATTCATGTGGTACTTATTTACGTTCGTCGCCCACGGAGGGTATTGGTAGTTTATGAATAGTCACACCTGTTAACACTGAAGTATCATTTTATATGTCTATCATTTTTTAATGAATAAACGTCTGTACGAACGTTCATAGATGTAATGCGCGGGAGGCTTCATATAATCAGATGGTGATAAATCAATTATCCTGATGCCTTGTAAGATTTCCCGTTTTACATGCAAGTTGTGGTTTACTGCTTCATGTCTTATTCATTAAAGTAAAACGCTGCTTTCGTGTTGTCAAACATCCTTTGCGAAATGATGTTTGGAACGACTGAAACTAAAATGGCTTTATGAGCTTGTTAATATCTTAGTCCAGTGAACCAACAAAATTCTCCCAGTGAGGTTGGAGAAATGTTAACTGAATCCGGTCCAGTTTTGGGCCAATATAACCCAGATAATTTCCCACCGGAATCCACCCATGGCAAAGTACCAAAATGCATGGGAGAGGGTGTTTAAGTGGGCATATCATGAAAACTGGGTAACTTACAAACTTGTGAGAGGTATCATTTATAATGTTCAAAGGCATGGCCATTCATTGTCAAAAATTTTGGAATTCGTCAGAGGTCAAGGTCGTGCCTAAATGTCAAGGTCAATCTCGAGAATGGACCAGAATAGCTTAAAATATAGCATCAACTTTCTTAATTCTTTCAAAAATGAACTTTTTATGATTCCTATCGCTCCTATTGAGAACTGCATACAAGAAACCACCTTTGTGGATGTTGTATTTAACTGACCAAGGGTAAAATAATGTATGTCAAGGCCAAATTTGCAGCCAAACACATACAAAAGTGGCATTTCTAATCCTATAACAGTCGAACTAAATAAATTCACTGATGGTCAAATCTCTCAAAATGTACAAGATTAAAGTCATGAAATAAAAAGGACAGCAATTTGTTGATCATTAGAGGTCAAGGTCATGTTTGTGTGTCAAAGTTAGTCTCGAAACGGGATCAAAATGGTCTAAAATACGTCCAACTATAATTTTCATAGAAAAAATTATTTATTAAGCAATTTGGTCAAAAGGCAATCATTTTACTGTGGGATTCAACTGAACAAAGGTAAAGGAAATAAGTGTTTAAGTCAAATGGGCACAAACGTAATTAAAACAGTTAAATAAAAAATACCTGTATTGTTATTTCTCTCAAATTTTACGCACCCACATTCACGGATGATGAGGCCTCTTAATAATATGTGAGATCAAATTTACGGATTGCATGGCGCAGGATTAGATAATGTCTCAAAGTTAAACTTAAAACAAGGTCAAACCTAAAATGGCATGAAATACACATCACACCATGTTTCTACAAAAATATATACTCTTGATACAATGATGGAATATTTCAACAGAACATTTCATCCGTGGTTTCAATAAGGTCTCAATATGACTTCAATAAGTAAGACAAATACAACATTCAACAAGATCATTAGAATATTTATCATACTTATTGTTATTTCATTTCCATTTTAACTCCTTTTGCTGATCGATTGTTCATTTCACAAATTTCTCAAAAAAAAAAAAAAAAAAAAAAAAAAAAAAAAAAAAAAAAAAAAAAAAAGCAATTGTACAAAATGCCAGTGTCATCCTGTTATTCTCCTCTTATTAGGATGTCGTGAAAGTCCGCGTGTTCTTGAAGTTTGTAGATAAATCTCTGGTTACCATCGACCCGTTCCTAAATAAGAGTCTATTTCAGTTTGTCCAATAGTTTTCTGGACCTCTCTTTTTCATACAGCCCAGTTTAGAGTACCCCAGCATTGCCCTATGGTAAATAAGGCAAGTCACAAATGGGCTGAATCGCCGCCATGAACAATTGTTTTCATCACAGTTTCAAGAAAATGTCGCACAAACATGACTATGAACACGGAGTTAGCCATCAGAACAACAAACTTCAACAAGGAATCTCAGTTTATCAGAAATTCTGACACACGAATGAAGCAATTGCCTGTAAACAAGCTGATGGATCCATTCTTTGTTGTGTCATAAGAGATTTCTGATGTTCTGTGCTTTATCTTAGGTCATCATTGAGGAGACGGCCGTTCACTGATTCTAGGTAAAACCAGGTTTTTGACAGGTTGTTGTCACTTAATAATAAAAGTTGCTGACAATGCACTGTCCTAACTACATATCTGGTAGGGTATACGAACATCTATGGTGCTGTTACTTTAACGGTGCCACCAGTGTAGATGACTGCAGGGTCCCGTATGTTACCTTGTAATTGCCTCTGGAATAACTGACTGACAGCGTGAGCCATTTTCATATGTCCTTCCATTTCTGTCCGTCACGTTGCATCCACAAGCACAATTTCAAATGTGCATTTGAAAGTCCGTGTGCTTGTGTTTCTGCTCATAGGCACATTTTGTATGCCTGACTGTAAACATTGTCTCAAAGCTGCATCAATATACGCGTTTTTCATAATGTTGCCTTGTGTTTGTGACATTTTGTAACTAAAAATGACATTTAAATATGTTTTTAAGTAAACATTTCTACAAAGTTCAGCAAAAATATAGTTACATTTCAAGTCATTGTTGAGTTTGACCTTGACATACGTACATGACCTTGGCCTCTCTTCGCTAACAAAGTATTGTCCTTTTACTTCATAATTTCAACTTTTTAAATATCATTAGGAAATTTGGCCATTTAACGATATATTTGATTAGTTTGGCATGTAATTTGGGGACCATCAAGCTTACTTTTGTATCTTTTAAGATGCAAATTTGACATTGACATACATTATTTTATCCTTAGTCAATTAAATGCAACATTCACAAAGGTGGCGTCATGTGTGCAGTTCTCAATAAGAGGTATAAAAAAACAAGAAAGTTCATTTTTGAAAGAATAAAGAAAGTTGATGTTGTATTTTAAACTATTTTGGTCCTTTTTCGAAATTGGCCTTGACATTTAGGCATGACCTTGACCTCTGATGACGTCCAAACTTTTTTCAAATGAATGGCCATGAACATTAGAAATGATATCTCCCACAAGTTTGTAAGTTACCCAGTTTCCATCATATGCCCACGTAAACACCCTCCTCTATGCATTGGCAGCCATTTAGGATTTTTTGGCATGATTTGATTCCGGTGGGAAATAATCTGGGTTTTATTGGCCCAAAACTGTTGAGAAACCTTTGTTAACATTTTTTTCAAACCTAAGTCGTTTGTTTACTATCTGTACGTATCCCGAGTTTTCCATGCATACATGTACATTGTTTCGTTAACATTTTGTTATTCGATTATTTTTGTCTTAATTTTAAAACAGCCCAAATGTATTAAGAGACAAAACCCTGTTATCAAATTTTCTTTTCACACCCGTTTATTCTAGCGACCTTTAATTTTTCACACAGGCCTTCACTTCTGCCTTTGTTCCTAGTGAAAACAAATATGAAAAAAGATTTTAGTTTGGTAATTATATTGTAACAGTTGAACCCGGAAGTAAAATTATAATTATTTTTTGCTTCAGATACCCCGCATGCGCTGTCTTATGCGGTACAGATGGTTCATCATCGTCTCCATTTTCTTCTTCATAACTGCGCTCGCGTTTGTCATCCACCAAATCAGGATGACGAACCAAATGATGCACAGAATAGAATTTTTAGAGGCTGAAAGAGCAAGCTTCCTGGAGCGCCAGACAGCCGAGAACGACGATTACAACGTGGAACAAGAAGAGCCCCCCACGTGGCCGCCACCAAAAGATGGAGTGGACATGGACACTGGTCACCGAGAATCCCCGCAGGGTGCAGTCAATCAAGACGACCCTGCAGGAGTGCCGGTAATGGGGGATGAGGGCCAGCAACAGTCAGAGGGCCAGGTCAACTCGGTATACCAGCCTCCCCAGACCGAACTTCGAGTCGTGCCAATGGATCGTGCGAATCCTGATCGACAACAACTCCAACAACAGCAACAGCATGTTCCACAACACGTTTATCAGCAACTGCAACCGCAGCAACAGCAGCAGCCAGTGTATCAGCAACAGCAACAACCCGCCCCTGTTCAAACCTCCGCAACGTCACAAATTACCGCCAAGCAGGCAGAGTTCAGCAACGGAGAATATGAACGCTTTATGGAGATGTTGGAAAAATGGCCGAGCGACAAACCCAAGGCGACGATCTATTACCTTCTGAACACACAACGCATAAGTAGATTCCGTGGTGCAATACAGAGCATCGATAAATTTTTCAATAATCGTTTCCAGTATCCCATTGTGATATTTCATGAGCCCGATCTGTTAGAAAATCACAAGCAAGACATAAAATCATGGACGACGTCAAATGTATTTTTCCAAATCGTGGAATTTATCATACCGGAGTGGATCAGAATGCCAGCAGAGGACTGGTTGCACACGTGTGGGTTTGCCAGAATGGGGTACCGCCACATGTGTAGATTTCAAAGCGTTCTCGTCTCCCAGCAACCAATTTTACAACCAATAGAATGGTATTGGCGCCTTGATGATGACTCGAAACTCCTAAATGACGTCACGTATGACGTATTTCAGTTTATGCGGGATCGTGATCTGACTTATGCATATATCAGGCTCATATTTGAGATCAAACCGGACTGTATAGCTGGCTTGAGAGGAAATGCCACAAAGTATGTTCACCAACATCAACTAACACCAACATTCCTTGAGCGCTTGCCAGAAAACTTGAGTCTGTATAACAACTTTGAAATATCACGGTTCAGTTTCTGGCGTCGCCCGGATGTGAGGGCGTACCTAAATTATATCGATCACGCTGGCGGCATCTTTTACAACCGCTGGGGAGACGCTCCTATCAAAACTACGGCGCTTGCTTTATTTGAAAACATTGACAAGATTTTCCAGCTCACCAATGTGCTGTATCTTCATAAGAAGTTCAGTATGGAAGAGAACAAAAGGCGCCTGAAGCCGATTGAATCTTTCTTGAAACCGAAAGTTTAGTGAAATGCTCGCCGTGTTTTTACACTGAAAAATGGTTTTCACATTGAACTTGAATACAAATATAAACCTTACTGGTAATAAGGTTGGCGGGAATGAGATTTTTCATTTGAGCCAACTTTTTGGTCCAATAGCTTTTGTGGTTTCTCATATTTTTCTTACTTAATCTTGATGCACTTAATAACCTACTTTATTAATTTTATGATATTGCAGTTATATAGTTTGGGGGATGTTATATTATCCCCCCAGTTACTTTGTATCTTATTAGTTTTCGTCATTAATAAATAACAATTTTCAGTCATATGGACTTATCTTATTTACTTTTGAGCAAAAACAGAGCTTCGTTTTGCTTGTGAACATTTGACTATATAAATACAAATATAAACCTTACTAGAAATAAGACTTGAATGCAGTTAGTGCTTTCAATTGTAAGTCAGAATAAATGGATTAAAACAATACAAACAGTAACAATACAATTGGAATTTAACTTTGAGATACTACCAACAAGAGAAAAGACCCTTACCAGAAAATCGTATTAGCTCTTCGAGCTTATTTCATTTCATAATTATTGATGAAATGATCAGCGCTCTGTGATGATTTCAGTCCCTGTGAAATTTTCCCCTGAACAAATGCTTGTATCGATTTTATGTACAAGGTAAAACATGTAACGGCGATGCATATGTCTTGAAGATGCGACCTTAAAGTATACATATATACACGAAATGTTTCATTCATGTAATGTACCAAAAAGATGCAGAGAAAGATTGTAAGATTGCAACAAGAAAGGTGAAGTAGAGCTGACAGTTAGAAAACTCACCGGATTATTAGGTCCCTTATCCTGTTGGAGTTGAATGGCAACGGGCACCAAACGCTGATTTCCTTTTTGAAAGAACAGTACCAGAGGTGCACCGATCTAGAAACAAGAAAGTGCTTGCAAAATCAATGGGAGGTCGTTCAAACCGCTAAATGGTCAGAATTTCAATTAATCTTAAAATTAATTTTTCTAAAATTCAAATTACTTACCTCAAATGTTTCGTTTTCTGCGCAGAACATTTCCATCACGGCTTTTCAGGAGATATACTTGCCCCCACCTACGGCCCTAAGGCCTTCCAAGCCAGGATTTTCCCTCCCAAAACTAAATTTTTAACGATTTTGCCCGGGGTAAACGGCATTTTCCCGCCTTTACAACCTTTAATCTTCATTTTATGTAACTCTGTGTAGTAAATGTGCAATAGCTCAGTATTGTGTTAGAGAATATCAGTGTTGTGAGTGTTGAGATCTCGGGAGAATACTGGAGACTTGAAAATAAAGTATGGTGCTGGGAAATCAGACTTGGTGTCTTGTTGGTTTGAATCTAAGAACATCTTAAAGAACACATTGGCGACAAGGAATTATGGAGGAGGAAGAACCCCAAGCAGTAAACTTGACGCATATACCAACTTTTCCACCTTTCATCATCAGACAGGAACCGAACACCGTCTTTAAAAGATGGGGAAAATGGAAGGAAAGATTTGAAAACCTCATGGTTGCATTGAACATCAAAAATTCGCAACAGAAGAGAGCCATGCTTTTACATTTAGCTGGTGAGGAATTTTTAGACATTTTTGAGAATCTGCCAGACAGAGGGGACTGATATGAAGATGCGGTAGCTTCTTTTGGACAGTACGTTTACGTAAGACCTCATCATAATCCTGAGTTTGAAATTTACAAATTTCGAAGCTGTAAGCAAGAACCTAGTGAAACCATTGATTCATACCATATCAAACTAAGACAAATAGGAGCCAACTGTGGATTTGAAAATTTGGACAGAGAGGTTAAGTCACAAATTATACAAGGATGTACATCCCATAAGTTGAGAAGAAAAGCTCTTAGTGACCAGACTCTCACACTGAATAACTTGCTTACACATGCTAGAGCTTTAGAGCTGTCTGAGCAAAGGTCCCATATTATGGAGGGCGATACCAGTCCTACCACAGTCTATGCCGTGAAAAAATCAGCACAAGCCCAAGCACCTAAACCACACAAGCCAAGTCATAACAAGTCCAAAACACAGCCAAAACAGGGTTTCAGTGAGTGTTGGTTCTGCGGTGGAGAGTACCCACACAAAGGAGTTTGTCCTGCCAAGGGTAAAATCTGCAGAAAATGTAACAAGTTGAACCATTTCCAAATCAAATGCAGAAGTAAAGAGAACAAAACAAAACCTGATCATGCTCCTATCAGTACTGTAAATGAAAATAAATGTAGCAAGTATATTATTGCTTTACAGGTTAGCTCACAGTCTATTGACTTTGAGCTAGATACTGGTGCGTCTGTCACGTTGATTGGTCAAGATTTGCATGAATCAAAGTTCAAAGATCACCCTTTACGTCAATCAGATTTGCATCTCACATCTTATTGCGGCAATCCTCTTAATTTATTGGGGGAAATAACAGTCACAGTGAGTTACAATGACCAGTCTGTAGACCTACCATTAGTAGTGGTGGAGGGATCTAAACCTGCATTGTTGGGGCAAAACTGGTTAGAGAAAATAAAGTTAGATTGGTCCAATGTCTTTTCTGTACAGAGTGACCCAAAGTTAAAGTCACTTCTGTCACAATACAAAGATGTATTTGCTCCAAGTCAAGGGTCAATCAAAGGTTTTGAAGCAGATGTTTACATTCCTGAAGGTACAACTCCCATATTCAAGAAAGCTTATAGTGTACCCTACCCTCTGCAAGATAAGGTCAAATCTCAGCTGTTGGAGGCAGTTGAGAAGGGTCATTATACCAAAGTAGAAAGTAGTACATGTAAGTGGGCGAGTCCACAAGTCACTGTTGTAAAACCATCAGGGGATCTGAGGTTATGTGGTGACTATAAGGTCACAGTTAATACAGTACTAGACAAAGACCCATATCCACTCCCAACTATTCAGTCAGTACTAGCCAAACATGCAAAAGGGAAATTCAGATCTAAAATAGATTTGCGCGAAGCATTTTCCCAGTTAAAATTGAGTGAGAAGTCAAAACAATATCTCACGATTAACACTTTGATTGGTTTGTTACGCCCAGAGCGAATGCCGTATGGTATTACGACTGCTCCGCAGCAGTTTCAACGCGTTATGGATCAAGTGTTGGATGGTTTTGAGGAGGCTGCTTGTTCTATTGATGATATACTCATCACTACTGACACAGTAGAAGAACATTACATAGCACTACAACGTGTGCTGCAGAGACTCCGTCAGTACAATATCCGTGCGCGTTTGTCAAAGTGTAGTTTCATTCAGAAACGTATTGATATTCTTGGTCATACACTGGATGAAAGTGGTATACATCCAAGTGCCAAGAACATAGAAAATATCATGAATATGCCCAAGCCTGAAAATGTTTCAGAGCTCAAGTCATTCCTGGGAATGTTAAACTTTTATGGGAAATTCATAAAGAACATGTCTACTCAGGTGTCCACACTAAACAGGCTCTTAAGCAAAAATGTAGAGTGGAACTGGACAAAGGAGTGTGATGCTGCATTTAATGCTGCCAAGTCTGCTATTTCTGCAGAGTCATGTCTCACACCCTATGATCCAAAACGGCCAATCGTATTAGCTTGTGATGCATCATCAGTGGGGATTGGTGCAGTCATAAGTCATATTATGGAAGATGGTTCTGAACGCCCCATTGAAACAGCCTCTCGTACTCTTTCTAAAGCAGAAAAGAATTATGCTCAAATTGAGAAAGAGGCTTTAGCCATCATATTTGGTGTGAAGAAATTCCACATGTATTTATATGGAAGAGAGTTTACTCTTATTACAGACCATCTGCCTCTTGTGAAAATATTCAATTCACATACTGGTATACCGTCATTAGCTGCAGCTAGAATGCAACGCTGGAGTTTGATTCTGTCAGCTTACAATTACAAGATAAAATATAGAAAGTCTGCTGACAATGCAAGTGCAGATTGCTTTTCACGGTTACCAAATAAAAATTCTGAGCCTAGTGAGGATAACGAGTTTGTTGTCCATTGTGTGTCTTTCACAGAAGAATTACCTGTGAAAGCGAGTGATATTAGCAAAGCCACTATGAAGGACCCAGTCTTGTCCAGAGTGTATGATTTCACTCTTAATGGTTGGCCAAGCTATGTCAAAGATGATTCTTTGATGCCTTACTTTAGACGCAGAAATGAACTTACTGTTGACCAAGGTTGCATACTTTGGGGATTACGTGTCATCATACCACCTTGTTATCGTGACCGTTTACTTCGTGAATTACACGAAGAACATCATGGGATTGTTAGAATGAAGTCCTTAGCTAGAGGGTACTTGTGGTGGCCTGGACTAGATTCTGGAATTGAGTCTTTGGTCTCTGGATGTGATGAATGTCAATCAAACAGAGCCTTGCCAGCTGTTGCACCACTGATCCCATGGTCTTTCCCTTCACGTGTGTGGGAGAGGGTCCATGTTGATTTCTTTGAGAAAGACAATCGTTCTTATTTGATACTGATTGATGCATATTCGAAGTGGATAGAAGTAGAAGAAATGCAATCTACTACTGCTTCGAAAACAATTGATGTTTTACGTTCGTGGTTTGCAAGAGCAGTTTTGCCTGAGATTATTGTGTCAGATAATGGACCACAGTTTACCTCAGGGGAGTTTCGTAAATTCTGTGAAATGAATGGAATAAATCACAAACTTATACCTCCGTACCATGCAAGCACGAATGGTGCCGCTGAGCGTTCAGTGCAAGTTATCAAACAAGGGCTAACAAAACATATGTTAGAGAATAGGGAAGGTTCCCGCAGTCCGAGATTATCCCAGTTAATGATGCTGTATAGAATAACTCCGCATTCAACAACTGGTGTCAGTCCATCTGAATTGTTCATGAAGCGTCAGATTAGGTCAAAATTTTCTCTTTTGAAACCCAGCCTTTCTATGTCTGTTGAAACAAAACAGGAAAAGCAATGTCAGTATCATGACAAACGTCCCAAGTCGCGTCACTTTAACCTGTATGATAAGGTCAGAGTTCGCAATTTCAGAGGGGGGCAAGAGAAATGGGTTTCTGGTTGCATTGTGAAAGTTTGTGGACCTCAGACATATGTTGTACAAATTGGCAGATCGAAACGCTTTGTGCATATTGATCATATAATTGGTCCCACTGTTTCAAATGAAATGCCATTTTCTGATGAAGTTAATGTGACACTACCTTCAAGAGAAAATGTTGAATCTGATAATCAAACAAAGACTGAATTTGAGCAACCTGAGCCAAGGTTTTATTCAGAACCTGTTCAAATTGAGCATGAATCAGGTGATACAATGGACAATAGTGATGCAAAATTACCTGACAAATCTGAAGCTAGCAGTACATTTGTATCTGATGATGTTGAGGCTAGTCCTACTGTTGATAAACAACCAGTTCGCAGATATCCTCAAAGGGAGCGCAAAGCACCTGAGAGACTAACTTACACTTGACTGAGAAATATTACTGTCATTAAAATTTTCTAGAGACATATTGTCTTACATGTAAGATGACCAAGGACTGTTAAAGGATTAATGAGAACTGTTGATCTGTTTACACTCTGAAGTGATTATTTAGAGTGCCTCTGAGTATTTGTAACATTTTAGTTTATTTAGTTTTGTCATTATAAAAGTAAAAAGAAAAAAAATTGCACATTTAAAGTCATTGTGGTGCATATCTCAAGAGGGAGAGATGTAGTAAATGTGCAATAGCTCAGTATTGTGTTAGAGAATATCAGTGTTGTGAGTGTTGAGATCGATCTCGGGAGAATACTGGAGACTTGAAAATAAAGTATGGTGCTGGGAAATCAGACTTGGTGTCTTGTTGGTTTGAATCTAAGAACATCTTAAAGAACATCACACTCTGTTACAATTCTGAGTAAATAGCAAAAGATTAGAAGCACATGTTTTCCAGATATGCAATTCATTCCATGATACGACTTTCGAGACTCTCGGGTCGTGACCCGCGTTATTTTCACACTGTATCAAGTTGGCCGACTACCGAGGTTGGACAGGGGGCAGTATTATTTAAGACCGTTTATATTCGTTTTCAAATATTTAATTGTCCTCAGATAAGTTCAACAAGAAACAATTCATGCTTAGATTGCGTTGAAAATCGTGGCTTGGAAGGCTTTAAGAAAGACGGGTGCATGGGCATGGGAGGTCTCGTCATTTCTGTTAATACATATACTTTCTTCTTTTAACGTAACGCAGCTGATGTAACTCTTCTCTGATTACACGATCAAATTCATCGTAAAGTATTGTGGTTAACATGCCAACATCAAGATAAAAATCATCACTGCAGTGAGGTCGTGGCCTTTACTAGGTTAAGGTATTTGAAGCATTGCCACATATCAAGCATGTTGATAACGCAGGGCCTGGTTAGACTGGACTGGTATGTTTCTGGAGGTACTGGGTACAACTTCGAATGGGTTGAACTCCCAAGACGGAAATGCGTTGGAAATATTAATAATTGTGCCATACATTTTGTCCCTTTTGCGCTTAAAATAAGAAGTGCAAGGAGTATAACTACATACAGTGTATCTGGGCTTTCTTTGTCCCAGATATGCCCATAAATTATAGCACTGAACTTACCTGCACTCCAATCTTAGTGTGTATCGTAGGTATGAAAAAGGCAAGATATGTAGTTACTCCGTGCACGTATTATTTCAAGTGTACTGTGTGTAAGAGAAACAAAATGCTGCAATTACCGGTATCAATTCACTCGACGTACATGTACTTCCGTCTTGGTTAAATATGGCCAACTCATTTGTGAAGGTTCTGTTACACCAAATATTCACCTATATTTTTAAAGTTCAATCAGGCCAAACCATTTGTAGAGGTTTAATTGGACCAACCCATTTTTTCATTTAAATAAAACTATTTGTGGAAGTTCAATAAGACCTACCCATTTGTGGAGGGTCAATTTGGACAATCCATTTGAATAGGTTCAATAATGCCAACCCTCTTTGAACTGTGACTATTCCAAAATTGCACCCAATCAGTGACCCACACAAGCCTAATACCATGAAGTACAAGAAATGTGATATCCACTTTACCTCAGTTTCTGGATTGTGACGTATGCCTTCCAGAATCTTAAGATCTATTATGAAAAGCCTTTTGGCATCCAAGGCCTGTTTTAGAGTGAGGCCCTCAAGGAATGGTTCCACCATTTCTGCAGTCACGCCAAACCTTAGGTATTAACGATGAGTAGTTGATTTATTTAAATATTAAAATAGATAAGGATTGAATTGACCAGTAGTGTTTTATTACCTCCGCCAAGAAGGTTATGTTTTCACCCCTGTTTGTTTGTTTGTCTGTCATCAACATAACTCAAAAAGTTATGGACCGATTTTGATGAAATTTTCAGGAACTGTCAGAAGTGGGCCAATAATCAATCAATAATCAAAAATATCGAAAATTTAGGGGTGAAACGGCACTGGATGGAGACTTTGCTGCCTTGGCGGAGGTCTGCGCTCTCTAAGTGCTTTTCTAGTTGATTATGTTATAAATTGATTGGAGTGATAAGTTTCGTACTCAAATACACATACATCATATCAAATTATCTCTCTCTCTCTCTCTCTCTCTCTCTCACCCACCCACCCACACACACACACACACACACACGTTCATGCTCATTAACACAGAGCATATTATGATAGTAAGTTTAATGATAATAATAATAATAATTAAATATTTGATAAAAATGCAAACAGGTTGTTGAAATTAAACAGCTATACACTCTCTCCCTCAGTCATACTTACTTCTCTGGAATGAAGGAGCATAGAGCAATAAGTATTGTGTTAACGCCAGCCAAACGTTGGGCACCGAACCACTCGTCATCTCGCCAGTGCAAAATTTGTTCCTGTAGTAATCAACAGAGACGGAACATAAATCGGCATTCATTTTAATGCTACGATACAGCCAAGTACTTACAATATGTACTGCACTACATGTTACTCGTGTTACTCGTGTGATAATCCACGGTTACATGTATATAGAATGGGGCGTAAATTTTCATAAAGATGAAAGAATAATTTTGCATGACACAGTGTGAACTTTTTGTGATGCCTCATATGGTACAAGTTAAGTCATAATAAAATATCTAATTATAATAGACAAATGTGTTTATGCATGTATATTACTTGATAGTTATCTCCAAAATAAAAAAAAATGGGATACAAAACATAAAATAAGTCCAACTTAAAATGATTTAATTATGGTTAAGATATTAATATGATGAGACGAAAATGGAAGAGTCAAATGCCGTATTGCAGGCAAAAAGATCTTTGTCACTTGAATTATCATTTCTCTCTCTCTCTCTCAAAAAAAAAAAAAATCTTGTGAAATGTCTTTTCCTAGGTATAGTCTAAAACTTTCGCAAATGTAGAACATGTTTTTCTGTCCCGGAGTGTCCGATTTTGTGGCAGTCTGCGGTATGTGACTTACACTCGGTTTTCCAATGGTGTCGGAGTACAAGGCATAGATATCGTCAAAACTGTCCCATTCTCCAGACAGCGTCATCAGACCGGTTAAACCTGCCTGACGACTCAATGTTTTCTTCCGGGATTCTATGTCCCACTGCAATCGAGAAATTATACCATCAAGAGCACACATCCCTTCCATAAATAGATAAACAAGCTAAAAGACAAACAAATGGATTGAAATACAAACAAACAAATATAATATAACATTAACACAAATATAGATTCAACTGAGTACTATAAAAAGCACAATTTTTCCCAATTGGTTTAATCAGTAATTAATCGGACATCAAAATAACATGTTCGTCTCCATCACAATTACATGTACTTTTTGCTCCGTCAACCGTAAGTAACATATAATCAGTCATGTTTGTCTCCTTGTTAAGCCATGTGTATCTCGACCTGGATCTTGTGGTCGTCCGAGGGGTCCTTTTGGACTTCCAGCACTTTCTCAAGCACCGAGTGACCACCAGGCAAAACCGACATGTCCGCCAAACTGCTGGGGAAATAGCTCAACCGCAGCGGATCTTAGGACAAAGTAGACTAAAATTTTGTTTCCAAAATTTAGACCAATTTTTTGGACTAAAGTCCTTTTGTGAAACAGCTCAACCGCAGCAGGTGGATTCTGGTTTTCCCCATGAAGATTTTTCCTTTTTTGCTGGTAAGGGTGGTGTGATACTCACACCACGTGCGTGTTTGAGAGTTAAATTAAATTGTTTATATGCAAATGATAATAACCAAGAAGGTTATAATTCCTTTTTTTTCTATCTGAAATGAAATTGGAGGCACGATCAAAACACGGTTTCTCCTCTTTCTATCTTGACAAAATATATATAAGTTATATATATTTAAGGGGGCACGCACTTGCCTTGTAAGCATCCGACATTGCCTCATCAGCTGGCAACTGGTTCACCTGAACATTGAGAAGTTATTCAAAAGAGTAAATGGAATTATGAAAGAAAGCATAGAAATAAACAATATTAAAACTGATAGTGTATTGGTAGATAATGAAATTATAAAGTAAGACAAAATGTTAAAAAATATCTACAGAGTGAATTCGTTCACCTGCAGTCTGTCAACAGGCAGCTTGCTATGTTACAACTATAAAACTGTGGTGTGCAATGCATAAAAACCATACATGTCATAACATAATTCTAAAGTTTAAATGGAGTTATAAAAAAGTCGTTAAAGTATTTCTATTTCTGTTACTACGGCCATGCCAACGGGGAGCGTATCATTAAACACGTGATAAAATCCGCGTCTCGGATCAACAGAGAAAAATATGTACTGAGATATATAATAAAAAAGGAAGATGATATCATCTAGGTGACGATGCCTTTTATATTTTTCTCAGGAGGCAGGGCTTGTAAACGTTAATGCTCAGTTCAATCGTTACATGAGGCCTGTACACGAATCGTCTGCCCTTAGTATTATGCGACGATTGCCGGTTGCGAATAATAACCGCCAATTAGTGATTTTGATCTCCGAATTAATGACTCTAACCGCGATTTCATGGTATAGTCGCGAACAATATTGGCGTTTATCTATAGATTTCATGCTGTTTACAAAAAGGGTTATTTTCTTCACCACGTCAGTGATGACTTTACCTGTACTGGGAGGCCCGATGCTTTTGGCGCAAATTCATAAAGTTTTCTTCTCTCTTCTAACTCGCTTTTCCTCTGTTCTTTTTGCTCATCGTCTTGCGGCAGCTTGCAATCAAGGTGATCAAACACGTAGTGTCGTTTGGGCCTGATCCAACGGTGTATTGGAAACAAACGGATGGATTTGTCCTGTTGGTGCTCAATGCGAACCGATTCCACAAACCAATTAGGCGCTAAACCAAACGCGTCCATTGTAATTTCCATTTTCCGAATTTTACCAAGGCCGGAGGTATCAGAGACAGGGTGTGCGTCCATCGAACCTCGTTCTAAGCTGTCTCTCAAAGGGCGCTCCAGCTTCATGGGGGCCGATTTCTTCCCTTGATCATCGTGAAGCACTACCAAAACATTGGCGTCGGTTCCAGCGCCCTTTTTGTCGCCGGTTTTAACGTGGAGAATGTGAGTAGGGAGGGACGTGCCATGCTTGTTCCCCATTTTGGAGGTCGTGAAACCCTGGTGCAGCTAGGATTTGAAAACACAACGATATCGTTTCTGGTGGAAAGACCAAAACAATCTGGGCTACCCGTATATGTTAAGTATCACTGACCCGATAACAGGTGGCGACACAAAAGCAGATCCTGGCTGACACGAGTTAAGAAAAGTTATTGCCGTACATCAGCATGACACAAACATTACACTTAATGGTACGTTAAATTTAGGTTTACCACATAAAAAAAGTCTCACACGGAATAAATTGCTTGGTAGGGGTACGTGCTCTACTTATTTGACATGCATAAAAGATCAGTTTTATTACAAAATGGCATTTTCTTCATTAAATGCTAGTCGGAGATATCGGTAATTTGAGAACAATCGCAAGTAAAAAGTTTCTAGGTTTTGCCGTGTGAGACGGTAGACATGGGCGTCTCTGATATTCATGGGAATGGTGGATATTTAAACAGATGGGACAGACAAACACCTGGGACAGATATGTTTATACATATCATGTTTCAGTACAGTCTGAGCAGCAAGAATTGTGACGTTGAGTGGGCATCGCATTCACCAGACTTGACCCCCCCATAATTTTATGTGGGGATATCTCAAAAATAATGTGTACCAGAACAACCCCAAAACAATTGATGAACTGAAGGCAGCAATCACTGCAAAAATCCGAGAAATCCCAAAAGGAGGAATGTGTTCGAGTAATTGACAAAAGAACGGACCTTCGTAGGAATGAATTAAATTTTTATAGGTTCCGGCTTTTAGGGGGAGGGGGTCACCCTGTAATATTAGTAGTTACGAATACAGCTTTGACGTTAAAGTGCGTGGAGTTCGAGTATTGAGGTATTTAAATAGTTGCGTTGTATACATGTATTTATTCCATAAGGAAGTGTGGCATTGTGTTAATGCGACTGTGTTTTTTTTAAACACGTACAGTTACAAATACCAGTTGTCAAGAATGAACAAACTCATTAGTGGACATGATTTCAATAGAAATCTTACTAAATTGTTGTTGTTGTTTTTTTTACAAAATCTTGTTCTGATTTACTTCAAATAACAAGCATATTTCGAAAAACTATTTTCCCTCTTTGTACGTCATACAGGTAACTCGAAGACAGATAGAAAAATATCACATGGAGAGTACATGATTTTACGGATTGCACTAACCACTAAAAGGTAAATTGCCATTCTACCTGTAAGTCTCTCATTCTATGTTTATGTACGATCATCAGAAAGAAATGCAGATTGGTAGGTACAGCTGTATTCCTTTGCAATATCAAATTAACGATAAAGCCTCAAAACTCTCAAGTGTCGACAATATTATACATTACATAAATTTATTATAACATCTATGATAAACAGTCGTTGATTTTAAGATTAATACAGTAGTATTTCACAACGGCCTGTTCTACATGCGTTTGTTCTACATGACTGTTCATACTCTCGTCATTCTTTTTTGTCCAGGATGCGTGAAAGTCGAAATATGATGT
Organism: Lingula anatina; assembly: GCF_051362555.1. Lineage (NCBI taxonomy): Eukaryota > Metazoa > Brachiopoda > Lingulata > Lingulida > Lingulidae > Lingula > Lingula anatina. Next base: position 6,513,957 of record NC_141769.1, read on the forward strand.
TATTATCCGTGAAATGTTTCCTCTATCATAAGTGAAGTCTTCGTTCCCCAGGATGTTAACGTCTCCTGCCCCACATAGTTAAGGCCGCAAAGACCGACTTTTAAAGTTACAGTGACGTCACCGGCTGATATCCCCTGGCAAGTACCTTGAACTGAAATTTAAAATTCGTATGGAGAGGTATATGTGGTATTTACACGTTTAATAAATACAGGACTAGAAACTTGAGTCAACATTGGAGGTTGAGGCTTCTGTGAGAAGTTTTCTGAGAGTTAAAAATGGTTAATGTCAAAATTGTGAAGGCAGTAATGTAAATTGCTTTCAAATACTGTCCGATTAAGAAACGTCTGAGCTGGCAGAGGTAGACGAAGCAATAATATGAACACAGAAATTACCAAAGCATACCTGTAAATGGGTTGTTAAAGTAGACGACCTCATTGAGAGCCTCATAGTAAACATTGAACTTGATGCTCTCAATTTTTCCCGGGTTGCTACATTCGTTATCGTTGAAGGTGAAATACCATCGTGAACACCCGTAGGGAACACCTAATTCTTGGGCATTCCCTGACCAGAGCACTTTTAACCCACTGATGCTGGACTTCTTATTGTATGTCACTGTCTAAAAAGGAAAAAAATGAGACTCAGAAGTACAAAAGTAGCTATGTGACTGAAGGCTACTTTAAAACTACATGTATATCATACTCTAGAAAATAAGTTCATCTGGATGTATTATGTATAATATATTCTTAAGAGATTCATTTTTTTTCACCCAAAAGGGAACAGGGCAAAATATGTTAAATTACCTGTATGTGCAGAGATTTTTAACTGCTCTTTGTTGAGGAAATGGGCACTGAAGAAGACGGCAGCAAACAGCAGTTGAAAATTTCTGCACATACAGGTAATTTAACACCTTTTGTCTAGTTCTCTTTTGGATGAAAAAATGAATCTCTTAAGATTATATTATATCATACATTTTATTACGTTGGCTGAAAATACAGCACTGTGCATGAGGCGGTATACCACAAACTATCACTACACTGACGTCGGTAATATAAAAATGATCTTACGTAAAGTGTTCCAACGTTCATAATAATGTTTTGAGCTGGCCACCACCAATATTGCCGGTTGAAGATTGGGATTCGAGTAGCTGTTTTTCCAGTATGGTCTAATACTAAAAGATAAAAAAAAACACATGTATAATGTACAATATTTTAACACTGGTTTAAGAGGCGTAAACTATTAATCAAAAGTTGATATTTTAACACTGGTTTAAGAGGCGTAAACTATTAATCAAAAGTTGGTATTTGGTGGGAGAAGCAACATCATGACGAGGACCATATGACGCCACCAAACCTTTAATAAAATACACGGGTGCAAATTCACATGAACAATATTGCACATCCAGGGTGAGGCACAGCAGATACTAGTACATACCCCTCTTGTTTTGGAGTCACCAATTTTTTCTATTTCTACATGTACCTCCTAATTTACATCATTTCGGAAAAAAAGAAGCTTTCCCACCCTTTTGCCTTTCTTATCACAGTAAAACAATTGTGTTAACTTTTTTGTGGCCATCCCATTTCATTTACAAAGCTCCTTGCTCAACCAATGTGTTAAATGCATTAATTAAGCTATCAAAAACCTGATGATTCAGGCTTCTCTTAAACCAGTAAAAATCTGTAAAGCAAAGAAGAACCAATATAGTAAATGCGTCTGCTCACGTGCACTTGTATCCAAACCCAGCCGAGTTTCTTCCACCCTTATTCTTGATGCTGAATACCATCCAGTGGACGGGTTGCCGCTTGTCGTGATTTTCCAGGGGCACACTCCGCAGTGAAGTGATATATTTACCACCCCTGCGGAAATTCCTTTACAAACACCAGAAACTGAAAATAAACGCAAATGCAATTCCGCACGGTGAGATCGAAAAATGAAACTATTGTCTCTATGACCGGTCGTTCTTTTTTGAATTTGTACACACACTTGAATTAAATAATATATGAATGCTTTCTGTCTAATTCTATTCTACTCACACTCAAAAGTCCTGTATGTGTCAGATCTCAAGTCGTTTGCCATGTACACAGCGCCATCTATCGTACCGGGATCGGCGCACTCGGCGCCATTAAATTTGAAATACCATCTGGCACAATTTGCTCCGATTTCATGAAGATTCCCCGTCCAGTAGACTGCCAGTGCCGTGTTCGAGCTTCGTTTTAAGTATGAGCCACTCTGAAATATGCCAAACAGAAACGGTCTTATAAAACTGAACATCTGAGAAATTGCAACGCGAAATAAAAGTCATGATATAAAAAACGCTTTTATGATTAACCCTTTACATTGTATTTGAATTATCAAACTGAAAAAAGATGCGCTATTCACAGTTTAAAATGCAATAGGGTCCCACTCCTCGTCCTTTACTCAAATGCACAAATTGCAAGTTAGGCCTTTATATAAAATATTTTTCTGGAAAAATTACCATCTTCTCTTTGTTGTCCATTCCATTGACAAAATACAGTATCTACTTTTCACCGTCACCAGTGAAATTCCCCCATTTTAATATACATTCATCTGGCGACTCATAAATAAAAAATTTAGAACTCAACAGCGAATTTGTATTCTTTGGATTCTTCCTCGTCTAGAAAGAGAAAGCAGGAGAGAGAGAGAGAGAGAGAGAAAGCGGAAATGTGGGAGAGAGAGGGAAAATAATTCACATCAATTACCATATAAATGTTTTCATCTTTTACGCGAATGTTGTCTAGTGACGCAAAATCCATGATGTTAAAAACAGTCAGACTCTCACACTGCGCTGGAAAGTAGGATAAATGGTTAAATGACCTGGTAACGTATATGATACATGAATGAATACACTTATTAAAGTGCCTGAATCTGCATAGATAATCGCCTGATGTCACTAGTGCGTGGTATACAAAACAGAATACTTTGGTTAACTGGTATTTGCTCAAAATCCAGCCAAAATTGACCAAAGGCAAACGAGTCTTCATACCCTGACTTGGTGACGTCATGACCAGAAATGTGCAGCATTTACGGGATACGCGAGGGCGCAACAGTAGGGCTTCACGTGACTCAACTAACCAATCACAGCACAAGAATGGCATCGCACACAGACTCTGTGATAAGTGCTCAGCCCATTGTCAAGTAGTGTTAGTTCATGGTAACAAGCGTCTGATATGTGCAGAGAAGTTTATAATTATAATATATATTGTTCTTATTGTTACATAATTAAATCTAACTCTGTATCCAAGTAGTAACTATACTGTACCAAGTCAGGTACTGATGATGTACAGAGGTCATATATTCCAGAATAAGCCATTACCACTGATTTATAACTTTCATTTTTGTTTTATATGTTATTCATGAAAGAGTTCATGAAAGATAATTTTAATTTGTTAAATCGTGATCTTATTCTTTTTATATTCAAATAATTGAATACTGTGGGTAAAATTGGTCTTCCACTTCTTATTTGCATTTTTCCTTTACTACAAGATTATTTTGGAACAGTTGCAGCATTAAAAATTTAAATAAATAGCAATCTGAAAGAAGAATTTTGCATAATTATTAAATGATGATAGGAATTTTGGATTAAGAGATTAGTTAAATACTGAGAAGTGATATGGTCAGTCAATTTATGTAGAATCTGATAATATGATTGAAAATACTGATTGAATTCTTGGCCTTGCACTGGGCAGTTTTACATTTGTGCCAAGTGCTCTTTTTGGACTCCATTGTACAGTGGTAAAACATCTTCAATTGCCATGAAATTTTTTTATTAGACTCTGTATATTTCTGCTATCAGCTGGTGCTATCGGCAACGAATGAATTTCCCTTTGTTTCTGAGTGAATCTACCGTCTAAAATCACTATAACTGAAAATATTTGCGTTTTGCTGAGGGTAGTCTAGGCAATATACGGCATACTTGTTAGTACGTGTGTACAACAGAATTTTTTAAAAAACCCTAGCGATATTTGGGCAGGAGTTGCTTGAAGCATAGCACAGCGTTGCTGTCTATCGTCATCAGGCCGTTAGTTTGTCAATTCTCACGAATTACCCACGAATCGCGAACCCATTTATTTTCCTATGGCAATCTAGCAACTCATTAAAAATGCACGCATGCGCAGTGGGCTAGGCGTGACGTCATGCAGTGCATTTCCGGGGATGATTCACATACTCCTCGTAGTTTGGGTGTGGCATCGGGGAATAATTGCGCAGAGTATATATAGTCTTCACATTGAATTCTTACATGTATGTTGGGGACCAAAGGATGGAATGAATCAGTTGGAACTTTTGTGTTGAAATTATTCCAAATATGACACAAAACAAAAACTTGAAACCCTGAAGGTGTGCTGAAGTATAAGCTTTAATGTTTCATTACCTAGATCAATTCATACTAAAACATTCGGAGGGAGGGGTTCTTATCACTGTTATACTTGTTATATCAGGCTATCCTACTGCAATAGATGGTACAATTTTAAGAAAATTAAACGAGGAGTTTTCTTTTTATAATCAAGTTCTAAAACAATTACCGTTAATCAGAAAATATTAAAAACAAAGATACTAACATTGTCCAGGATTAGCTTCTATTTCCTCAAATTTGAAGTAGGAGTACGCGTTCCAACCAAGATATGCTTCTCCATCCCCGCTTGTGTTCTTTGCATAAATTTTAATGGTGGTAATGCCAGCAGGAACACCCCAACAGATGCCAGACACTAGAAATAAATGTGTTACAAAGTTTCTGTTGAGCTCGTGGCAGGTTGGTAATTATGATGAATGCGTGTCCGTTTCTTTCATATCTATAGTATATATGCTGATGTATCTATTAAGTTAATGAACCAATTTTCAAAACTAAAGTATCATCAGTGATATTTCATAAGGCTTTATGGTGTTGGCTGTAATGCAAAGTGTATCACAAAAGCAATAACATGTCAAATAAATATATGGAGAGACTTGACATTTAACATGAAATATTTTAATTTCTATGACTAGGTTAAATGTATTATTTATTTCTAAAACGCGCATTTCATGTGAATTTTGAGGCTGAATAAATTTGAAGTAAGGTGTGTAAGTAACAAACAACTGACTGCCTTGTCTGAAGGAAGCACTGTTGTATTGCGTAATGTGTGGTGATTTTCTTGGGAAGTTGCAGACTGGTTTAAGCAGCGAATCATCATCTTTCATTTCTGCAATGAGTTGGGAGCCATTAACGTTTCTGGGAACAGCACTTGAAACATTTGGGTTACACTTATGAGACAAGATATCATCTGTACCGCCAAGGTGGTCAAATAAGTGTTTATAGACTTTCCGACAAGGCCTACGACTACACGTTTGTCGCTCCCAGGGCAACTTGGGGCGGTGGGAGCATCTGCATTTGGGACAGATTCACGTTGGTGTCAAAACCTCATTGATAGTCATCTATAGAAACCTGAACCAGACCAGATACAAGAATATTTTTGAAACCAACTGCCTTAAATTAGCCAGAGGGCACCTCAGGAACTCTTTTACATTACAAGATGAATTAAACGAGGCACCTGTATTGCAAATTACTCACAGAACCAAGGGTCTATGCAGCTACCGCGACAATCAAGATTGCCAAATTAAAAAAACCTATGGACAGTATTCATGTAGCCAGAACTTGCCAAAATCAAAGAAGGAAAAATATCAAAGAAAAAATGATTTGGAAAAATACTCCATATTAAATGTCAAGTCTGTATATTAATGAATAGAAATAAAACACAAAATAACAAATAAAAAAACATGATGACAACATAACACACACGGCCCTTCGAATTCGATATTTTGGCAGTACAGCATAAAATAATACAACGTTACACAAGGTATATGGCATAACACAAATAAGAATAAAATTATAAAAAAAATATTAAGTCACATGTACCAGCATAACAAAAACAACACTATTTGTAATGAAACATAATACATAAACATTGCTGATAATTAGATAGGCATATATATATATATATATATATATATATATATATATATATATATATATAGTTACCTGAACCATGTTCCATTCTGTTGCGACTTGTAGTGTGATATTCAAAAAAATTAATCGACTGGGGGTTCCTACAACGTATTCCGTTTATGTGAAAGAAGAATAGAGATCCACATCTTACGCATTGAAAGGCGGCGCGTATTGTTCCACTAAATTCGATTCTCAATCCGGTACTGTCCTGTATCTTGTTGTAAGTGAAACTCTGTAATTATACACCAAATTACTATATACCATATTTATATAATGCATATGATATTAATAATTAATATGAGCAGTGTGGATTAGGAATAATAATAATAATAATAATAATAATAATAATAATAATAAACCTGCTCACAAGAGCATCCACCAAAATGTTTCCTCTAAGACTTGTTTGCACTTGTATTAGTACACGTCGGTGTATGCAGATAGCGTTTATTTTTAAATTTTACTAATAGATGTAGCATCTGAAAATATCAAACTAAGCAGTATAATAGTAAAATCCACTTAAACTTAACTACATGTTTTGTGGGCTTGATTTTAATTGCATCTACTGATAAAAAATAACAACTGACTAAATACTGAAACCAAATCACCTCAAACGACACAAATATGTAATATCAGTTATCCCTTATTATTAAACATAAGGGATTGGATGGTTTATTTACTAGAAAGTGGTATGTTATAGGGACAATGTCTCTGTGTTTACTCACTGGTCCGCTTCCCTTCACCGTACCCAACTGACCATCCCAACCAGAGTAGACGACATTGGAAACTGGAGTCTCATCACAATAAGCTGAACTCCCTGTAATATTAAGTACATAAAACTACGTATCTACAGCCTGGTATTGAAACTCTCGTCAGTTCAGACTCCAAGGGGCTTAACTTTTAACTTTTATTTCCCACTAGAGGGCAGAAAATAGGGATCAGATGTACCGGTACAATGAATTAATACGTGGAGGATGATACACGTAGTCTTTTCGCCATTAACTTGTAGGCAATTATTGAGTATATATATATATATATGATAAAAAGGTTACAAAAAGGACACTCAAAATTACTAACAAGTAATATTAGAATACTCCCTAGATAAAATGCGAAGAAGAACCACTACATGTACTGCTATGTAATGACGTTTTGTCTATGCAAAGATACATCTTGCAAATTATGTTTCGTTAAGGATGTTGCACGAACATTTACATCTTCATCGAGGTAAATACAAGCACTGCTGCCGGGGTTGTTCTTGCTTTTGCCAAACAATATAATTGGAACATTCTCAGTCATTTTCAGCAACTGTTTAATTCGATTCTTAAAAATTGTCTCAAATATCCGAAAACAAACTCGAATTAAGTCAATAGTACGCGGCAACTAGCTTCGAATGAAATGTTTCTCCTGGTTAAAGGGTCTGTTCCATAAACCACAAAGATATTTTTTTTAAAAAAATAGACGAAATATGCCCAGAATAGTATAGAATCACTCCTGGGATCAGTTCCACAAAGCAAATTTGCTATTTCCCTAAATATAGTCCTTTGTATATTAAGGTATAGAAATCCCTCAAACGGGTTTCAACTCAGTTGAGGGATCATGCTTTTAAATGTTGTACAAACCTACGCAGACTGGCTCTTGAGTGATGCAATCTACACGACATCGAGACCCCTCACTGCACTTCACAGTAGAGCATACTCCTTCAAATTCATCCCTGGGCTGCAATAACGAGTATGGATATGAGCTATTGACAATTTTCAATGAACTATTGGTGTTTTTTATTTCTCACTATACAGGAAGCTTTTACACACACTGGACAATAGAAGTGTCACCCCCTGAATCAGAGTAATCAAAGTTATTAACTTGAAGAGGAGGAATATAAGCAATGTCAGGATTTCGATACAGTTGAATTGTTCAGTCAGAACTGTTTCTTTTGTGAAATTTGATGTTAATAAAATGATACCAGGAGCATATCATTCCACAGTCATTATCTCCCCCAAAGTATTGGTTCAGTAGGGGTGACATTTCTATTGTCCAGTGTGTGTAAATGCGTAAAATATTATATGGAAATACAGATTTTATACTTATCTGCACCCATGTCAGATTTAACAATGACCATATTTTGAATATGTTACTGAGCGGAATGCCATGAGCTGGTTGCTGCTCACATTGGTGTATAGGAAATTGTTCATAAAAACTGGCAAAATTTTACCGAAGTGGTCTCTCTCTCTCTCTCTATCTCTTCTCGCCATTACGCCATAGGCCAGGGTAAATGTTATACGAAAAACGCTAGTGTTCATAAATAATCGTGGCGTTCATTTTTACACATGTTTTTCGCCATCACTTCGTCTGAATTCTATGTATACTTGATGTAATTGCTTTGTCCATTTTTGAAACATAAATTCATTGCGTCTGGAATAAATTTATATCAGTCTATTTATTCGTCATAAATGTTGTGGCGTTAACTTGAAAATTAGAGGTCTTCGTTATTTTTTTACGTTAAGGTCTGAAACAGATATTTTATCATGCAAAAAACCAACCCTTCAATAACGTTGCTACCTGCATAATTGAAAAAAAAAAAAAAACTGCTTTATTTAGCGACTACAAAGGTAAGCATAATTCATTTATCTCTCGTGGTCCCCTGATAGGCCGTATATTAATGAATTATATTATGCAAAATATTTAACAGTGTCAACAAAGAGAATTTAGTCTATCTCTCCATTTTTATAGCAAAATCATTCAAAAGAAATGAAGTGATTGCTCTCCTTGGTAACTCTTAGCATATTCCTTGAAAAAATGTCAGTGTATGGTCTCACTGTTGTGAGAAGTGACTCGGCAGTGGGACTCAACCAGCCGCATGGTCAAGGGTAACAATGCTTATATCAGTTTAGCTTTGTTATTTACTTATCTGTTAGTTTATATGTGTAGTTCTCCCTTCCTTGTAAATTTGAAACGCTTCGTATTGTGTAACTTATGATTGTAGCAATATGCTTCAAGGTTTGTGTCTATGGTAAATCTTGAATTACACTAAGACGTTAAATCTCACTGCCTAGCTGGAATATTTTATTAGAAACTAAACTAGTACATCTGTTCATTATATAAAGATATATACTTGTTCACTCACAAACTGGCAATCCAATTACCAATTAGAGACTGGCAATGCACTACTTGTATTGTTTTTTTAAAATCATATTACATTGTACAAGATCTTGATTATTTATGTACCAGTACAGAAATAAATTGAAATTGAATTGAAAAAAAAATCTATCCGGGAACACATTCATAGCTAGCTTTAAAAACATTATCACTATCTTTTTTAAAAACTTGTAAATAACGTGAAATAAGTCTCAAGTAAAAAAGGTAAAGCACTGCATGCGTGCAGGGGGCAAATGGAAAAAAATAATGCAAGCATGTACGGCACAAGGATGTAAATCCAAGTTTTTTTCGTTAATTGCAAGTCATTATGCCTTTTTACTTTTTCTTTAATGGAGAGACTGGGAACAAGGGGGTACCTAGCTGCGAAACTAAAGCCTCGGTCACAACCGGACGCACGAATATAAGGACCGTGCGTCCCCTACGATTTTTGGGTGCAGTGGAGGCCGTGGAATTCGAAGAAGTAGAAGAAAGGTTTCAATGGAAAGGCGCAAGTCTGCTTTGCGAGTCGTAGGGGCCACGTGAGATGTCCTTTGAAGCAGGGACGCTAACTGCAAGGTGCGATGGCCGCGGAAATTGTACTCATTTCTTGGGTTTGTCTTGCTACCTGCGTTCGTGGCACGCACTCCCGCTAATGAAGAGAATGCAACGCACAGCGAAAGTAGTTCCCTTTCGCTTCACTTTTGCTTTGCACTTGCCTCACACACTTATGATGACGTACGACGACGTACGTCAAATTTGCCTCCTCTTCACCCCGTCTTTCTTCTTCCTCCCCCCTTCTTTTCTGCTCTGTAAGTTTCTTTCTCTTCCAAGGGAGGCATACAGGGATACTAGAAGCTAAATTTAGCAAAATTTGAATTTTTTGAAAATTGTTGTACACGTTGCACAATCGACTTTCATTGTCAAGACATGAGCGTGCGTCGTGAGCACGCCTTTTATACACCAGGCTTGGGGGTGACGTACGTGCGACGCATTCCCGGCGTGCTTTCGACTTCGTTCGTTACCTGGATGGGTGTGCGCCTTACTCAACACGCAAAGGGTGCTTGCTCCTTCATTGCTTGCGTCTTGGACCACGCACGACATACTTGCGAACTCTGCGAGGGGAGCATGTTACGCTTGCGGCCTTGCTGTCCGCAGGTTATTCGTAGAATCTGTACGTGCTTACGGGCTGTCTGCGAACTCGAAAATTCGTAAGAAGGACTTGCGTGGGACGTGAGATTCTGTGCAACGTTTGGACGCAAACAGTCCGTAAGAGCCCGTACGGCCGGTTGTGACCGAGGCTATACACACCTGTCTTAAGCCTCGATATGCATTAAAATGATGTGCATCTGAAAACAGTTAAAATTAAAAAAAATCAAAAAGGGGAAACTACTTACGGAGATGTCTTTAACATTGGCCATCCATATCCCAGTTGGGGAAGTGGAAGAAAACTGCGAGACATTTTGGAGTTGAGGGAGCATATGGCACGTGTGATCATGGTTTTTGAATACAACTGCCGCGCAACCGTCAGTTTCTCCACATTTCTCGGTACACTCCAACTTGGTGCTCGCTTCTACAGTGTCCAGTATAAGGGTGGCGGTATAGTTGGTGAAAACTTGCTGAAAATTGGCACATCTGAGTTCACGGGAGAGGCCGCCACACAGATCAACAGTGGCCGCACAGATATATTTTATAAAGAACCCTAACACTGTGTACCATAGGGATAAGTAAAATCCCCGCATGGTGAATTTTCCAAAGGTTTAAAGTATTAAATCAGTGCACAGTTCCTATCGAATGATTGGCTTGTGCAAGTGTCTGAGATCAGAAACGACTACACCGTATCAGGTTTCCGGTCGTGCATTTCTTTAAGAAAAAGATAAAGTTTGAAAAGAAAAATGCGCCCCTCTGTCTTACTATCACGCCGATTTTCATACGCAGCATCATTACTTCGAGTGTATAAATAATTTAAGGACTGCCATGGAACCATGATGTATATATACGTCCATTTGACTTGAATTGCTTTCAAAACATTTGGTTTTATTGAACAAAATGTTTGCATTGCATTATTTTGAAAGTATATTTTTTAAATATTTCATGCTAAACTTAATAAAATCGTGAAGCAACATCTGTTTTTTTACCACAATAATTTTTTTGTTCTAAACCGGGTCAATTAAGCTAACAATCGTCTTTTGACTTCACCTGTGACGAAAAAAGGGTCAAAAGATAAAACGTTTGTTTTGTTTTGCTTCTTTTTTCTGTGGTTCCTAGCACATACGAAAAAGACTTGGCTTCTTTCAAAGTGAGAACATTGATTTTGGACAGCAGTTGTCCTTAAGTGCTCACATAACAGACAAAGAGAATTTCTAAGTCACTAGAAGAGACAAAAAAGTACATTGTAAACACACAGGAAATCGTGTTATGACACGGCTAATTGACACCCGTGTCAAATATTGATTTTGATTTCAAGTATTTGCCGCTGGGTAAAGTACACCTACAACTGAACGTATGTAATTTAGTTGAATCTTTCCTGTTTTAAGGTGAAAATTGCTGGCATCTTTAATTTTTTTTATTCTTGAAAGGATTTTGAAATCTTTCACCATTCAACGTGCCTGGACATCAATTATACCTTTTCGTTGAATTTCTTTTTTATTTTCTTTTTATCATTGCACATGTACAAGTTTGCATTCTTAACGACAACTTAATTTTGACGAAAACAAAAATTTTCACCTATCTTTGCAAAGGAATCATACTTTGTGGTGTATCTTTGCTTTAAATTACCTATATACTGTGCATTTGTTACCTCCCCCTATTTAAGAAAAATGAATAAAAGCAACTTTAACATTAATTATTTAAACGTTTTGTACGTTTATCTTCACAATTTCAAAGGGTAAAAATATATTTTACTGACTCTGTTTACAGAGAGTTGCCGCTTATAAAGCTACGTATCAATTTTGTCTGGCCTTACCTACTGTCAACGAAAAAATATTTTAGTTTTGAATTTTTTACCACTTGTGTTCGTAAGCCGCACCGCAACATGCTTTCTTACATGTTTACATTGCACTTCTTTGTCATTTCTATAAACTGTTCCGACTTTGAAATTCTCTTTGTCAGTTTTGTGTGTGCTCAAGGACAATTGCTGTCCAAAATCAATGTTCTCGCTTTCAAGACTTCAAGTGTTTTCGTAACGCATTGTTAGATATTGGAATCACAGTAAAAACAAGGAAAACAAAAGAAAACAGGTTTATTATCTACTACTCGACCTCAATTATCAGGTTACAGTGTGATGTCGCGAGATGATGGTTTGTTTGATGGCCGGGTTTATGATGATTTGAAAAGAGGTGTGTTATAAAATCACTTATAACATTTTTACTAAGTATAGCGGACGACATGAAATAACCAAAACTGACACTCTCCCATCAATTTACTGCACACATTTACTACACTCAAGTTCTGACAAAAGCAACTGCAAATATTTTGAAACCAATTAAACTAGAAAAATGTATAGCTTCCCGACAATTCCTGAATTATTGATGTGTTCAAAAGAAGGATGTCGCCTATAAAAGATGGACGAGATATACATTGTGGTGCAATTAGGTTCTCTAATTCATATTTTCTAAGAGTGAGCCACCACAAAAACGTTGATATACTGTATTCGTGTCTGATCTCAGGCACATGTGGTAAAGCGCTAGGAAGACGCTGTGAACTGACTTTTTCCTTTTAAACCTTTGGAAAATCCACCATGCGGGGCTTATACTTATACCTGCGGTTTCTATCCCTAGGGTTCTGTATAAAATATGTCTGTGCGGCCACTGTTGATCTGTGTGGCGGCCTCTCCAGTGAACTCAGATGTGCCATTTTTCAACAAGTTTTTACCAATTATACCACCACCCTTATACTGGACACTGTAGAAGCCAGCACCAAGTTGGAATGTACTGGGGAATGTGGAGAAACTGAAGGTTGCGCAGCAGTTGTATTCAAGAACCAAGATCACACGTGCAGTATGCTCCCTGAACCCCAAGATGTTTCGCAGTTTTCCTCTAGTTCCCCAACTGGGATATGGATGGCCAATGTTAGAGACGTCTCCGTGAGTAGTTTTGCTTTTGCTTCTTTTTAAAGTTAAAAACTCATCATGTTTATACATGTTTGCACATCGTGTTTATACAGTAGTGGCTGATATAAGGGAGAACGCACAAGCACGCCGTTGTTAGCTTTTCAGGCACACTTTCCCCCCAGCGAAAAAACAAACGGACAAAAAGCGATATAAATCCAGTTCATTCCTACATATGAAGAAAAAGAAAATCTATCGGCTCATTTTTTAAACCTCTGGCAAATCTATGATACACAGTGCTCGACAGTACATTAATCTCAATTTCATTTTTTCAAAATTGAAAAAAATTTGAAGAAAATGTATTAGCTATGAATATAAAAATAGGCATTTTTCAATAGCGCTTGGTGTTATTATCTTTATTTTGTGAAAAACAATTTCTATAGAGATAATTGACCACCGTTAAAAGTCTAACTAGTGCAAGAAGACTGGAAAAATTGTAAAAAAATACTAGACCCAAGCCGAATCTACAAGTTAGTAGACTTCAAACGGTGAATAAAATTGAAGCCTGCGATTATGTTCAAGAGTATGAAGGGAAACGCCGTTGTTATCAACTCCCTGTCCACAATGAAAACCATTGGGAGAGTCAGATGAAAAACACGGTACCATAGTTCACCCCACTTATTGTTTAATTTGTGGTATAGATTTAACCATAAAAAACGTGATAGATATGATTATGATAATATATCCTTATTATATGTATCAGAATTCTGTTATTCTGCAATGTTACTTAAGTTATGCACTGGTTGCTACATTCACTTATTGCTTATTATAATATTTGATACAAGCGGCCTATTTTTCATCAGCTCAGTAACAGTAGTCTTCCTTATTTATAATCTCGTCATAAGCCAGCATTAATGTTATTTTTTACAGAACTTTAAAAGAGAACACAACCAGGAAAATGTCCTTGGATAAATTCTGTCAGCTTCAGTCGCTTGTCGGGCGCTTTTTGAAACCAGCGGGATTTCGCTTGATTTTACGGCAGTTAGCGAAACTTTTGGCTATTTTTGCTGAGGCCCTTGTCATACAGAGCAGATAGTCTAATTAGTATATCAGACAAAATTTGCATTATGCGTATTATTATCAAAAATATTATTTTAAGCAAAATTAAGTGATTCAAAATCGATCCTGTCGGCTTTTATCCTATCTTAACATTGCATGATTGAGGGCATTTACATTTCTTTAAAGCGTAACATCCCACAGGAAATGTATTACTCTGGTTTAACCCATTTGTTGACAGAAACGTATTTTTTTGTATGTTTCTACATTGACCTATTCAATAATTGACTGTACATATTGAAATTAGTATCCGTCGTCTTTCGATCTTGTCGACTTGCAAAATTTATTACAGTGTCTGTATATATTCTGATTAGTTTGTTTGTCCGTGTGGTCGCTGTCGCCGTCGCTGTCGCTGTCCGACACATGTTTTTCGCCCCATAATTTCCACACCGTACTTTTGTACTTTAAATTTACTGAGTGGCTTTGTTTGGTTAAGAGGCGGGTTGCTTTTACGTTTACGGTAATCATTCTTTTTTTTTGAACAAATTTGACGTTCACCTCATAACTGCCAAACCGTATTTTTGTTTTAGGCCAACTTAAATTTACTGAGTGGCTTTGTTTGGTAAAAGGCAGGTTGCTTTTGAAAATCGGCATGATCGATTAACATTTACCGTAATCATTCTGTTTTTTTGTGTGAATTTTTTATTTTTCACACATTAGCATTTTCAGTGGCTTTTATATCCCATGAAGCTGAATCACTTGCTAGTTTTCCAGTGTCCATGTTAGTTGTAGTACATAATGTAAGAGGGCAGGAGTGATTATGCTGTTTAAAGCATTATGTAACGGTGCATCAAAATTGGCCAAAACGTTGTTTGGTGCACTTTTTCTGCGTAATGTCTGAACATCCGTCAGCTTTGTTGCCTTGTTTCCTGTATGGTGTCTGTATATTTGCCAACTTTGCTGTCTAGTAAGATTTATATGGATTTTCTATATTCTATATCAGAAACCAGCCGAACTTAGACAGTTTCCGTCATCATTTTTCGCTGGGCACAGCACAGAAACGCGTATAGATTTAGCCAGAGGGATATTTGCGAATAGCTAGTTAGAAACCAACCTGTAGCCTAACAAGGTATACATTTAAAAAAATCAGCTAAATCTCACCTAAAACTCATTGAAAATTGTCCATAACCCATATGTTCGCTCGTCACTGCAGCCCAGGAATGGATTTGAAGAAGCATGCTCTACTGTGAAGTGCAGTGCGGGGTCTCGATGTCGTGTAGATTGCACCACAGGAGAGCCGGTCTGCGTAGGTTTGTATAACGGATATAACACACTTGACTAAGCAAAGTACATGTAAATCTGGAATTTTGTCTTATCTTCAGACAAAAGTATAAAAGATTTGGTCTAATATCACTCATATATATATATATATATATATATATATATATATATATATATATATATATATATATATATATCGCTACCTTTCGGTAGACAGCAGGGCCCGGTTGCACCAACGGGGCGTAAATCTACTCGGCTACGACTGTCGTAAACCGCAACGCCTGGCGTCCGTGCGCCAGGTTTACTCTCCCTGCTTACGCCCGTTGCACCAAGACAAAAACTGTTCGTCGTACATGTAACTACGCCCAAGTAACGCTCCGTTGCGTCACTGGCCAACAATACGTGAATGGTATAATTGGGCAAATGAGGTGATCTCAGCTGCAGTCATTATGGAATGATGACATAAATAAACACAAAAGGAGCATTTCAGAGACGTAGAAATTCATAAGCTACATTATTCCATTTTGATTTAGTAATAAGAACGTTAAAATACGTTAACTTTGCTGTGGCCTTGGATATATAGCAATACAATCGTAAATATATTCCGAATCAAAATATTATTATAATATGCTATTATAGTATGCTGCTGTAAATGAGAAAATCGCGTTGGAGGCAGTACGTATTTCTATTAATGGATTTGAACACCTTCACATTTGTTATTGAAACTTTTGAATCTGAAAATAATGCAAAAACGCCAACATTGCTCTCTTTTTATATTTTTACAACAGTGCCGACAATTTCATGACCTTCTTATCTATGGTTACACCGTGAGAGATCATTTAATTCAATCGAGCTTACATCTTGGAGATTAAGAAATACAAGAGACCTAATACACATTATATAGGAGCCTTAAAAGTTTGATATTTTAAGCTTTCTTCTCTATATTTATATATAGTCAAATATAAATGATATAAAATGTGAAGAAAGAATGACTATAGTTAGTTATGATTTGTCAAAAATTGTGAAAAGAAAAAGAATTAAAGAAACCGTACTGCTGAGAGCCAAGACGTACCTACATGTGTGGTAAGATTTAATTTGAACATATGCATATACATGTACATGGCTACACATATAATGTATTTAGTAATTATATATATATATATATATCCAAGGAGTTATAACTCCTTGATATATCATATGATTACTAAATACATTATATGTGTAGCCATATTTTTTTTTAAACCAAGCTATACAGACGGAAGATTTGAATAAGAAACTAACAAATAACAACCCACATTTTCTACGTTAACTACGATAATTGTCATCAAACTCTCTCTGTGCTTGTCTAGCCATAGTGGAAAACGAGCTACGACCGACTTACACCACCTAGCTGGCAGGCGTAAATTTACGACTAAGTTAAGACCGACGTAAACACTATTCTAGTTTGGTGCAACTGGCTTTACTCGGGCGTAGCAATTTGCGCCCGGTTTACGCCGGCGCAACTGCTACGCCTCACTTACGACCGGTTGGTGCAACCGGGCCCAGATGTTCACATAGACATGTAAAAAAAGCCCCTTGAGAACTGAACCGACGAGTGTTTTATGTAAAGTTATAACCATAATACTTTGTGTAATAGGGAGTTCAGCGTACTGTGATGAGACTCCAGTTTCCAATATCGTCTACGCTGGTTGGGGTGGAGGGATTGGTGCGGTGAAGGGAGGCGGACCAGTAAGTAAACTCAAAAACATTTTCCCACTAAGGAACAACATAAAATCTTTACTACTGAAAATCTTTGAAACAGCGCCAGGCGTCCATTCAAACTGCTATTTTCTGTATGGAATCTATAGCCAATATGATTACGTTTTCCTCAGCTTTGTGCAACGCAATTTTTTTATCTGTAGATGAAAATACCTAACATGTAACTAACCATATATATGACGAATTTGCGCTTTTATCCCATTACGCCCCCCCCCAAAGGGAGGCTTAGCTTTTTTCAAAAGCTACGTGTAATAGTAAAATGTTCCTTACATGAGTACATGCACGCATGGACTTACCGAAATATAATTACAGAGTTTCACTTACAACAAGCTACAGGACAGTACCGGATTGAGAGTCGAATTTAGCGGATCAATTCGAACCGCCTTAGATTGCAATAGTTGTGGCTCTATGGTCTACTTCCTTATAAACGGTACAAGTTGCACAAGTCCTTACAATATAGCGTTTACGGAACAACACACTACGAGACGCAACAGAATGGAACATGGATCACGTAAGTGTGCGGACATTTTTGTGCCATCATAGTGAAATGTTAAAGGGCCAAAAAATGGCAAAAAATGAAATTTCCCTGGAGTAAACAACAATTTTCCCGTACTTACCAATGGTTAATGAATCCATTTTTACATTCAGAGTTAGTCCCTGTTTTTTTTCTTAAAAGTTCGTTTTTTAAATAATCTCTTAAGAGATTATAACAGAGTATAGCGATCAGTGGAGGTCATGTGGTCTAAAGACAAGCTCAGATATCAGAATAATAGCTATAACTGCCGTTTTTCTTGTACAACAGAATATATTGTATTTCTATGAGTTGTTCACAATGTTTTGATTGTGAAATATAGATCTCATACGAAGAGTTATTATCCCTTTAATGTAGATTTTATTATATTATCGGTTCGTGCCATTTTGAATGGTATTTTGTTATGCATTTGCTATGTAATTTAAATGTACCACTAGTTCATGTATTTTAATGTCATTCTATATTACACTAATTTGCATTTATGTTTTGTCATATTACGTTAAATTATATATTATGTGTTCATACTGTCATGACAACGTATGGAGCGGAGTCGAAATAAGCTGTAATATTCTAAAATATTTCATATATTTCAGTGATATTGTAACGAATACCTCACGTCGCTTCTGTTAAATTTTAAATTGATACATTTGATTCCAGTGTTTTGCAACAGATAAAAGTCGCTCAAATTAAATACCACCCCTTGAACTATATATATATATATATATATATTTTCATTCGTCAAAAAAAAAAAAAAAAAAAAAAAAAACAGATTGATTGACTACAGCCGTTGAATTTATTGTATCTTAAAGATTTTGAAAAAAAAAAAACGTTTATTAAAAGAAAGTTTATTAAAAGGTGCTGCATATTAAGTATATTTGGCTACAATATATCTGTTTTGACTCGTTCCATTTTTAATTAATCAGTACAGTTTTATTTTTTCCATTTTGCTCATTAACTTTTATAAGCGATCAGAATAGAAACAATGCCTCTCGTCATCACACAATACACACGCATACACACACACGCACGCACGCACGCACGCACGCACATACACACACACACACACACCTATAACCAGCAAAATGTTATACGTTTGTTACTACGTGTTTAATCTAAATTGTTTTTGACACATCTGTTTCTAGTGTCTGGCGTCTGTTGGAATATTCCTGCTGGCATTGTCACCATTCAGATATATGTAAGGAACATAAGCGGGGAGTCAAAAGCAAGGATCGGTTGGAGATCATTCTCCTACTTCAAATTCGAGGAAATAGAAGCAAATCCTGGACAATGTTAGTATCTTAGTTATCATGCTATTTAAACAAACGGATTCGTTGTTTAGGCGCATAATTATAGAGGTAAATCGCCTGTGCAATTTCTCACTAAAGTAAATAAATAAATAAATGTATTGTGTAATCAAATAAGATGCATATACAAGGTAATAAAGGATACAACAAGATTACCGGTTGTTAGACCCGTCCTTCAACCGTTTAAGTCTGCAGGCACTGCCTTATATAGCAATTTTATGATTCTTACCTTAATATAAAAGATGTTGTTTGTTGCACTTCATTTCGGGGTCCGCTACCATTAGTACATGTAAGATATAATTTGAAGACTACATGCAATTAGTTAACAGCCACTATTACCCCAATGCCAGTATAGGGGTTATATGCATGTTGCAAAGTCGGGGTATGTACCTTTGTCAATTTTAGATTTTGTGGGAGGACGTTTCCCAAAGAGTTCTGGAAACGTAGCACTTGCAGGTGGCGTAACAATTAGAAACCACATGGTTACTTCTGCAGACTCATTCCTTATTCTAACATAGCGAATTTGACAGAGTACAAGGGAATTATTTACAGTGTTTTTTCCCGCATAATTCATTTAGTAAGCCTTTAAAAATGGTAAATCTTTAAACAGTGGTGTACCTGTAAAGCGTTTGCAGGATGCCATATAACATTGTCGAACTAGAGAATGTTTGTGTTCTAGTGACCACATGTAGCAGTTGTGTATAATTCGTTATTTTGTGGCACTTTTTGTGTTGAATGTCTCAAAGAACGATAAAATTTTATTTCGTATTTTACTGGAGACTTCTATGGTACCCTAATTGCAAATTATCACTTTAATTAGATATATAGTATCATCGCACGCAATGTTTTGTACAATTCTGCTTTTCAGCACAGTGTGAGACCCTGACACTTTTCAACATTAAGGAATTTGTGGTGGTGCAGGATATTTTCGTAAAAGATGAAAACATCTACTTGGTAATCATTATTCATAACCTCTCCCTGTCTTCATCAGCAACATTAATAATAATAATAATAATACACTTATTGAAATCATAGCAACCATATATATACAAAATTCTATTTAAAATTATCTTAAAACGTTGAGCTCATAACGTATAAGCACTGGTCTCTGAAACTAGAAAAATAAACGGAATTACTTTGTGTTGCAGAAACTTTCAGTTTTAATGGTTATATTAGCACTATGAAACAATATTGATTAGTGCTTATCCATGCGGCGTTTTCCGAATGTGACTCAGTTTGCGTTTACCGGGGTATGCCTATATGGTGATTAAGTCAGAAAAAATCAAAGTAAATCAAGAAATGAGAGTCTTTTAATTTTGTCTTTTTTATGCAGTGTTGCAATTTCTTGCGTTCCTTTTATATTTTAATATGAAAACACTCAGTGTAGTATACTAAGCAAACAAAAAACGCCTCTGTAATGAAGACCTCTTATTTTTATCATGTACCGCATTTCAGAGTAAAACATACTTAAAACGAAGCTCGAACACGGCCCTGGCAGTCTACTGGACGGGAAGTCTACGTGAAGTCGGAGCAAACTGTGCCAGATGGTACTTCACGTTCAATGGTGAAGAGTGCTCCGATCCCGGTACGATAGATGGCGCTTTGTACATGGCAAATGACTTGCATAATGCCATTTTCAAGACTTTTGAGTGTAAGTAGGAAACCTTCACACTTTAGGAAACAGTGGTATAGGACAACACAAATATTTATCTTAGCAAGTAAGTGACATCGATAAACTGAATAATGTGTCCTTATTACGACGTTTCCTCTCCCTGTTGGAGACATCAGCCGGTCTCCTGAGAATACTGTTTTCAGTCTTGTTATGTAACCATCCGTATTCTAAAGTCTCCGAGCTAAGTCCTTTTCTTTTTTTATTCTTATTTGCACTTCATATATTTGTATAATCTTTTGGTCGCTATGATTAAAATGGAATTATTTTTGTTATATAAATAAAATTGAATGAGGCAAAACGGCGAATGATTTGATCATTTGTGTAAATGTGATTTTCGATCTTACCCGTGCGAATTTACATTTCACGAAATTGTATTTGTTTGTAGTTTCTGGTGTTTGCAAAGGAATCCCCGCAGGGGCGGTTAATATATCGTTCCACTGCGGAAACTGCCCTTGGAATATAAGCAATGGTAACCCGTCCACTGGGTGGTATGTAGCATCAAGGTTAAGGGTGGAAGAAACCCGGCTGGGTTTGGATATAAATGCACGTGAGTGACACATTATTACATACGGTATTAGTTTTGCTGCACTTTCCCCATAATGGTCGGTTTATAGATATTCTGTATTACCAATATTTCGACAATTGAATTAACGGACTTTTATTTACCAACAGCTCCCAGATTGGATTTTGGAGAGGGAAATAAGGGGGACTTAAACTCTAAAAATACACTAGTGATTTAATTGGGGCATACTGGTACATGTATGACAGGGGTTTATTGCATAAACCAGCAAACAATTGTTTTATTAATAAAGGGCTAGTTTAAGGAAAATGAGTGGGACAGTGGTTTTGCCTAGTTTCTCTCGCTTAAATACGTTTAATAAGATTAAAAGAGACGAAAGAGAAGTACGGCGTAGAACACATCTGACCGCTGTTAGCATGAATTTACGTGTACACCTGTACATTTTATTAAGGTTTGATGGTGTTACGTGTACCTTGCTACATTTAAAACTTGCCTTTTTCTGCCAAATAAGAACTCTTGATTACTAAATACGGCTGATAAGGATACAAACGTCCCGCATTTATTAAAGAAAGTATATATCCTGAATATTAAACCAGTTATAGAATATTTCACATAAACTCTTATTTCTTAGTCTCAGACCACACGAGAAAAACTGCTACTCGAATCCCAATCTTCAACCGGGAATATTGGTGGTGGCCAGCTCAAAACATTAGTATGGACGTTGGAACACTTTATGTAAGTCACAATATATATATTTCAGACAAGTAAACACGTTCTTCCGTTACATGAAAGAACTTTGATCATATTGTTTGATTAAGGACTGCGGATCCATGGTTACGATAAGGGGGGGGGGGTTTAAAAAAGGAAACGGTACAGGGGTAGTTGAGCACAGTTTTCTTATAATATGTAGGGAACGATGAGATATAATATAGATGAACAAGTTAGAGCATCTTTCTTTTTCGTGGATCCTCTTCTTCATAGTGCACGATCGCGGGACTATGCTCTATTTGTTTTACATATATTTTAGACTGTGACGTACAGCAAGAAGTTCGGCGCCAGCGGGTTAAATGTGCTCTGGTCAGGGAGTGCCCAAGAAATGTATGCTCCCTACGGGTGCTCACGATGGTACTTCACCTTCAACGATAGCGAATGTAGCAACCCAGGGAAAATTGAGAGTATCAAGTTAAATAGATACTATGAAAGCAATAAGGTTGTATATTATAACAGCCCGTTTACAGGTATTGTTTGATAATTTCTCGTTAAAGCCGTTATTCAGTTTCTCGTTTGTTTGTTAGGTACAGTCAATTATACGCCTGCTAATATCCTTCACATAATTGGCACTGACACAGATTTGTTGACTTAAAGAAATCGTTTCACAGAATCTCAAACCTTCAGCGTTGACTTAATGTCCTTAAAGACTCTATAGGTTTATATTGAACGTACACGTTGTTCATACATGTTTTATGGTACTTCTATAGGCGAATTTTAATTTCAGTTCAAGGCACTTGCCAGGGGATATCAGCCGGGGACGTCACTGTTGCTTTGAAAGTTGGTTCTTGTGCTAACTATTCAGCACAAGAGACGTTAACATCCTGGGGAACAAAGACTTCACTTATGATAGAAGAAACATTTCACGGTTAATAGAACCCCATTGTAACTTTCCACGCAACCCGGACAAAATGGAATGGCCAGTTTACTAGAATAAATAGTCACCACGTGTAGAACTAAACAGGCTGTTGTGAAAATGCTGATTTATTAAACTGAAAATGAACTAGGTTCGGCGCATTTGAATCTATTTCCTTATCTGCTTAGATAATGTGGAAGTAAACATTGCCATGTTATGAGATAATGCTGGCGACACAAAATTAATCTGGGCAAATTGCTTATCCGAACTGCTGAACAGAAACAGGGATGTTAAAGGTATTGATATCGAAGATGTCTTTATGTTAGAGCTTAAATAAATCATACCTGTACTGTCTCTTTGACATTTCCTCCCACGTTTAACATAATATGATAAAAAAGAACATAAAAGAAAAAATAGGTTTCTTCTGCTTAAGTTTACAGAGATTCACCGCTCAATGACCAACTTAGCAGTTTTGTATAACCTTACCTTGTGTCAAAACAAAATTAATATTTAACATGTGTGTCCGTTAGCCGTACCGTGACATACTTTCGTACATGTTAACATTGCACCTCTCTGTCATTTGTGTACAGGGTAATCTGTTCTGACCTTATAATTCTCGCTGTCTGGCTATGTGTGTGTGCTAAGAACAATTGCTAGCCGAAATTAATGTTCTCGCTCACAAAGACGTCCAGTGTTTCCTCGTATTTCACTAACGTTTTGTTGGGAATCAGAATGGCAGTAAAACACACACATATAAAAGGAAACAGGTGTCTTATCTTTTACCCATCCTTACCTTAAATACTTTGTTATGATGTCTACGGACTACAGACCATTATTTGCTTATTTGATCCGCTTTAGGACGGTTAAACAATTACTTTTTTTAGTGAGTCAAAAATCGGACTTCATATAACGGCGGCACGAAGTAAAAAATAAATCACTCTTAAGATGTTTTTCCTGCATTTTTTTCTTTTTAAATGATTAAAACTCAGACGCAGCTGATGTATATACATCGGTGGCTGGTCAAGGGGAAAGATCACCTCACTTAGCTTCCTAGGCAACCGCGACCCAACGAACAAAAATTAGATAAAAGCCAGTAACTTTTCCATCCAGGTGCACACAAATGCACATACGAGGGTAGATGACAGACATCTCGATGTTAAAAATAGCAAAATCACACCAGGAACGTCCACATCCCAAGGTACACTAAAATTCCGAAGGACCCACAAGATCCCTAAAAATAGGCTTATTATTACTCGACTGTTCAAGTCCCTACCTCTATTGATATAGGGGTAGATACAGAAAATACGATGTAAAGATTAGAATACCCCCGCAGGGACGGCCACACCCCAAGTTGCACTAAAATTCGGAGGAGCCTTTTCAAACCCCTAACCATATGTTTATTAATCCCCAAAGTTTCAAGTAGGCCATGATGTTTACTCAAGAAATGGTTCACTAAAGCCTAAGACCAGAGTGAAATTTCTTAGCGAACAAACGGTCTTAACAATACGAATGGAATTGATGGAAAACTCATGTGTGTGAAATAGGGGCCTAAGGACAATTGCTAGCCGAAATCAATGTTCTCGCTTACAAAGACGTCAAGTGTTTCCTCGTATTTCGCTAACGTTTTGTTGGGAATCAGAATGACAGAAAAACACACACAAATAAAAGGAAACAGGTGTATTATCTTTTACCCATCCTTAATTTTAAAACTTTGTTATCATGTCTACAGACCATTATTTGTTTAATTGATCCGGTTTAGGACGGTTAAACAATTACCTTTTTTAGTGAGGCAAAAATCAGACTTCATATAACGGCGGCACGAAATTAAAAAATAAAGCACTTTTGACTTAAGATGTCTTTTTCCTGCATTTGTTTTCTTTTTAAATGATTAAAACTCCGACAAAGCTGATGTTTATACAACGGTGGCTGGTCAAGGGGAACGATCACCTCACTTAGCTTCCTAGGCAACCGCGACCCAACGAACAAAAATTAGATAAAAGCCAGTAACTTTTCCATCCAGGTGCACACATGTGCACATATGAGGGTAGATGACAGACATCTCGATGTTAAAAATAGCAAAGTCACACCCAGGAACGTCCACATCCCAAGGTACACTAAAATTCCGAAGGACCCACAAGATCCCTAAAAATAGGCTTATTATTACTCGACTGTTCAAGTCCCTACCTCTATTGATATAGGGGTAGATACAGAAAATACGATGTAAAGATTAGAATACCCCCGCAGGGACGGCCACACCCCAAGTTGCACTAAAATTCGGAGGAGCCTTTTCAAACCCCTAACCATATGTTTATTAATCCCCAAAGTTTCAAGTAGGCCATGATGTTTACTCAAGAAATGGTTCACTAAAGCCTAAGACCAGAGTGAAATTTCTTAGCGGACAAACGGCCTTAACAATACGAATGGAATTGATGGAAAACTCATCAGAATTTACTCATATTCAGCTGAATGTTTATTAGATGGCCAAAAAACCGCAAAACATTAGCACCATATGTAAGAAAATAGTTAAAAATAATATTACAATAAATTACCACATGTAACAAGAGTGTACAAAAACGTTCGTATCAATTTCGCAATTGCTTACAAGTGACGTTTTTTTCTAAGTGCGTCGATGAGTTTTCGCATTCTAGCTTTTGCATGCCCAATGGCGATTCTCTAATATCCACCGTGCGTCTGCTGTTACTGTTGCAGATATCCAATGAAGCTAGAGCTCAGGATTTTCAATCCAATCATCAACATAAGCAGTGGAAAACTGTCTGATATTTCTATTGCAAATGAGAAGCGTATTGCAATTGAATTAGAATTGAGACATACTAAATGGCTCATCTGTCAGACGAACTGCAAACCAATTGCATGGTCACCTTACTTCTGGGTACATGTAGGAGCCTGGTTCCCAAATCCTCACCAACACTCCTTAATCACGTAAACTTAATCATGTAATCTTATATTGTTCCAAATGTGGTGCTGAATTAAAAAACTAAAGCACTTTTAAGATTTTTTTCCTGCATTTTTTTCTTTCTAAATTATTAAAACTCAGACGCAGCTGATGTTTATACATCGGTGGTTGGTCAAGGCTGGTCGCCTCAGTCAGGGAATATGAATAGATCAAAGAGCCAGCCTTTCTGCGAATACGCGCTTGAGTTAATAACTATTCTTCACTACAGTTGTTCCGTCGACTTTGCATTGCTAGATAACTAATACAATAACAAATAATGCGAATTTTGGATACTGTAGTATCATGTCAAGTATGAAGTTGTCAAACTTCTAACGGACCATACAAATGGCTAAACTAAACCCTCGAAAACTGCAGACAAAAGCAACTGCATAGGGGTTTATATGGTAGCGTATAAAAACTCGTGAGATCAAATAGATGCACCATCTAAGAAAGCTCCCACCCCTGCCGTCTTCAATACCAGATTCGGCGATCTCGTGGCTTGTGATTCTTTGATAAATCAATGTACACGTATGGGATGTTCTACCTCTGTTCATCAATTAACAACCTCGTGTCTAACTCCGCTGCGTGTTGTTATTCCAAACGGCCATCGCCATTAATTTTTCTTTTTTTTCTCTGTTGGATTTTACCTCTGCGTTTGATTGACTGACCGGTGTTATGTAATACGGGTCGGCCACAGTGCAAAAACCCGAATTCCAATATATTTTGTCTTATAATGATTAAACTGAATTGTGTGCAGGCCTTTAATATACGGGAGTTTTGTATATTTGCTCCAAACAAATCCCTTTATTGCTATATCCAACAATCTTAAAAGAGCGGCTATTCAAAACATTTCTCTTTTTTACAAAGACAATTTTCCCGATGAGTGTGATATACAAGTATGGACTACAACAGTAGTGGTATACAGTGCGTTTTTCTGGTGAATGTGCATGTTCAACTACGTCCAACAAATGCTAGTATCTGCAATTAAGTAATCTGGTAAGGTTTCTCTCAAAAATGAAAAATTGGAACATGTTGGACGATAACTGTGTTTCAAACAAAATGTTAACATGCACGTCCCCATTTATCACAACATAACTTAAGACTTTAAATAAAATGGCTTACCTTTCGATCTCTCAATTTAATGATCACGTGAATCGAGTCTGGCTCAGACAATACTGTTGGTTCGACCGTCAAGGTCTGCTAGGCGAAAGACGTGTATCTTGGAATCTTTTCCTGTAAAACACAACAGTATATAGACTAAGTCTGTGTGCTTGCACGAACGCCAGCTTTCAATTAAGTCAATAACACAGCTTTTGAAACCATTAAACTGACTTGAAACTTTTAAAATTTAGAGTATCAGCTTTCATTTAAAAAAAAGAACGTACCTTTCTCTGACCGGAAAATGATTAACCCATGGGGCTCCACGACATCAATTTGCTTAATGCTGACCGTTCGATCAAATATTAGCCTTGGGATACAGCCCTCTATAAAAAAGTTAGACAATGATGTTAAATCAAATCATATCTTAAAATCAAGAATAACGCAAAAGCGTGTAGCTTTATATCTAAAATTATATTTCCAAATACTATTATTATTATTGATGTGCAATCCCCCTTAATGCATAAAAAAACAATTAGTTGTCAACATATCAGTAACATTTACCCCCTCCCCCGCTCTTAAACAATCTATTTTTCACTTTGTTTTACTAAATGTTATGTCATGCCGATATCAAAATTACAGGTATGTTCCAGCGGGTTACATTCTTTATGAGTGCCTTTATTAAGAATGCGATTTGCAACAACCGTTCTTACGATTGCGTCATGAAATCGGAATTTTACTCCCAAATTCGGTGATGGCAATAAAAAACCGTGCTTCAGCTCAAAAACAGCTGTTTCGTTTATAAGGCTTGATAAGGAAAAATTGATTTTAGTCCGTCAGCAACGAACGTCGCAACAACCACATCCATTTAACGAATCCAAACTTCTCTACATTAACCTATTTTGCGATGAGATATGCTAAAACAAATAAGTAACGAATACTAAACTTTTTGGTTCAACTTACCTTCAATAACCATTGTTCCCACTTCCGTTACAATGATGAGTTTGTCACCTGCAACAAAATGGCCCTATCATATGAAGAACACCGACAAAAATGAAGTAACACAGTGTGTAACAGTTAAGGTCAAAATTTCCATTCCGTTAAATATACATGTATAACCAAGATCAGTGAATTTCAACCACGCGTTTGATATGCATGGACGTCGACGTGATTCACTTAATTCAAAGCTACGTTGTTTGAATTCGAAGAGAATGGGTAGAAATACGATGGAGCACAGCTTTATGTAATAGACTAATGGGATTATTTTTATGTGTTCGCGTGTGAAATGAAGAATGTGTCATTTAAGTGGCAGACTGACTGCAAAGGTGTTCGTGTTTACTAACCCCATGAATCCCCGCATATGATCTCATTTGGAAAGCTGTGGTAAAAACACTGCGGTTCCCATGGCTGCAAAGAAAGAAAATAACATAACAAAATAAAAACGATATTCACAATGAGACAAAGGATTTGGATACAGAACGCATGCATATTTAAAAGCATTATATCAAATAACAGAGAGAAATTAAATACGTCAGTGATGAGATGATTTGTGGGAATAAAAAGTTTTTTTAGTGGGGGGGGGGGGGGGGGGCATTTACAACACAGCTATGGCGAGGACTTTTTAAACTAAATTAAATGTACATGTAAGTGAATGTTCTGGCACTGTGACTTCAGGCATTTGGTGTAAATCGCACATCTGTATTAGATTGATCGGAGAAGATAACTGTTTTTTAAAGGATCCGAAACAAATAAAAAACTCTATTGCAAACAGTGATAAAGGTCTGTTATTTGCAGGTATGTGTTATTACTTCAATGAGGCTCCAATCTGTCCATTATAAACTGTCTCACATAGATCCTCAAAGATAAAATATGACAAAAAATACCTCTCTTTTCAACATCCCGGTGGTGATGAGGCTGGTGGGGGCGTCCCCCTTTAGTATAATATTTAGTTTGAGGGCCTGGCCAGCGTCGTCACCCATGCTGGTAATCCGGTATGACGTCACTGAATGCTCTGCGGTTCAACATCGTGTTCTGAAATTACAATGCATGGCATATAGAAATCAGGTTGCTTAAAAGAAAAAACACGTACTGGCTCGGATCCAACTTACGAACATCTGAATTACGCCTTCGAAGGTATTGCACGAGCAATGTAACGGTACATGCACTTGTACTGGTACATGTATATGCAACTCATCTTTTTCACTCAGCGGCTGTACATGTACACATAAATGTACGCCAGTCGTACCTTATTTAAAAAGTATGCTTTAACATTAACTGATTACTCTGTATTTTGATGGAATATTAACAACCCGCCAACTAAATAATCACCCATGGTGATTATTAGTTAGCATAACGATGGCTCGATATCTTACTTTTCAAAAGATGTGTATTTAAATAATTAAAATTTTAATCATTAAAATGATACTGTGGCATAGAGCACAAAGTAGTTCAAATCATTTTTAAGTGTGTGCATTCGCATAACATGTGAACTTTATTAATTTTCAAATATATCCGTTAATTTTGACAAGGTTCGTATTCTAAATCTCATAGCGAAAAGCGCTTGTGGCACTGATTCATATGAGTCTCTGCTCACTGACTACACAATCAATTTTTAAACTCGTAAGTTTATGTGGGGACACAACTTATCATTCGCCACGCTAAACTTCAATATATAGCCCCAGAGCGCTGGGGGAATATGGAACTCTGAGACTGACAAGAAACTACAAAGAAAAGGGGGACTGAGGCCGTCTTCTGGGTCTTCCGGAAGACTGTCAAATTTTCAGGTTTACATAAATATTGACGGGTATATAATGTTTTCTGTTGGAAGACGGTCAAAATGGAGGATGGATGAACAAAGATAATTAGGAAGACTGTCAGAAAATGTCTCTGGATCCGCCCCTGTTATGTCTATTTGACTTGAATTGCTTTCAAAACATTTGCTTTTGTTGAACAAAGTGTTTGCATTGGATCATTTTGCATCTTTTTTTTAAATATTTCATGCCGTCCGCTAAACTTAGTAAAATCGTGATGCAACATCTGGTTTTTATACCACACTAATTCTTTTCGTCCTAAACCGGGTCAATTAAGCAAACCATCGTCTTATGACTTCATACAATAACCTGTGAAATAAGAATGGGCAAAAGATGACACATCTGTTTTCTTTTGTTTTTGCTTTTTTTTGTGTGGTTCCTAGCAAATATGAAAAAGACTTGGCTTCTTTCAAAGTGAGAACATTGATTTGGACAGCAATTGTTCATAACATAACATAACATAACAGACAAAGAGAATTTTAAGTCTCCAGAAGAGACAAGTAGGCACATTGTAAACACACAAGAAATTATGTTATGGTACGGCTAATTGACACCCGTGTTGAATATTGGTTCTGATTTTACGTATTTGCCACTG
The DNA here is from genome assembly GCF_051362555.1 of Lingula anatina. NCBI lineage: Eukaryota > Metazoa > Brachiopoda > Lingulata > Lingulida > Lingulidae > Lingula > Lingula anatina. The sequence goes on from NC_141769.1 coordinate 6,544,329, forward strand.
GGTTAGGTACGCCTACATACGTAATTTAGTTGAAACTTACCGATTTAAAGGTAAAAATTCCTGGAATATTTTTTGTTTTAATTTCTGAAAGAAATTTAAAAATTTTTCACCATTCAACTTGCCTGGACATCATAATACATTTTCTTTGAATTTCTTTTTTTATTTTATTTTCATCGGCATACATGTACAAATTTGCATTTGCAACGACCAAATGTAAATTTGAGGAAATCAGGACTTTTTTACCTATCTTTCCAAAGGAAATCTATAAATTTAGGATCATACTTTGTGGTTTATCTGTGCTCTAACATTGTACATACTTTGTATTTGTTACTTACCCCTATTTAAGAAAAATAAAAAAAACGACATTAATATTAATTATTTCAATGGTATGTAAATTTATATATATTCTTCTCATTTTCAAAGGGAAAAATAAAAATAGAATTATTTATCTGACTGTGTTTGCAGAGAATCGGCCCTTATAAAGCTACGTATCAATTTTGTCTGGCCTTACCTTGTGCCAACGAAGAAAATATTTTAGTTTTGAATTTTTTAACACTTGTGTTCGTAAACCGCACTGCAACATGCTTTCTTACCTGTTTACATTGCACTCCTTTGTCATTTCTATATACTTTCCTGACTTTGAATTTCTCTTTGTCTGTTTTGTGTGTGCTCAAGGACAATTGCTGTCCAAAATCAGTGTTCCAGCTTTCAGGACGTCAAGTGTTTTTTGTATTCCATAACGCATTGTTAGATATTGGAATCACAGTAAAAAAAAAAACAAAAAAAACAAACAAAAAAAAAAAACAGGTGTATGATTTACTACCTGACCTTACTTCACAGGTTATATTTTGATGTGGCGAGATGATGGTTTGTTCAATCGGCCGGGTTTATGACGATTTAAAAAGAAATGTGGTATAAAATTACGCATAACGCTTTAACTAAGTATAGCGGGCGACTTGAAATAACCAAAACTAACACTCTCACAACAAATTACTGCACACATTTACTTCACTCAAGTTCCAACAAAAACAATTGCAAATGCTTTGAAACCAATTCAATTTTTATCGACTTGTGTAAAGCTTCCCGACAATTCCTGAATTATTAATGTGATCAAAATAAGGATGCATGTTGCCTATAAAAGATGCCATGATACACATTGTGGCGTAATTTTGTTCTCAATCTAATATTTTCTTATAGTGAGCCACGACCAAAACGTTGATGCACTGTATTCGTGTCTGATCTAAGGCACATGTGGTAAAGCGCTAGGCAGATCTTATGAACTGACTATCATTTAAAACCTTTGGAAAATACACCATGCGGGGCTTTTACTTATCCCTGTGGTACACAGCGTTAGGGTCCTGCATAAAAAATGTCTGCGCTGTCACTGTTGATCTGTGTGGCGGCCCCTCCCGTGAACTCAGATGCGCCAATTTTCAACAAGTTTTTACTAACTATACCGCTACCCTTATACTGGACACTGTAGAAGCGAGCACCAAGTTGGAATGTACCGGAAAATGTGGAGAAACTGAAGGTTGCGCGGCAGTTGTATTCAAGAACCAAGATCACATGTGCCATATGCTCCCTGAACCCCAAAATGTCTCGCAGTTTTCCTCCACTTCCCCAACTGGGATATGGATGGCCAATGTTAGGGACATCTCGGTGAGTAGTTTTGTTTTTTGCTTCTTTTTAATGTTAAAAACTCAGATGCACATCATGTTTATACAATAGTGACTAATATAAGGGAAAACGGAGTACACGCGCAGTTAGCTTTTTAGGCGCACCCTCTCCCCCCCAACAACAACAACAAATTGCGATTTAAAACCAGTTCATTTTCCATCACCCTATCATCTATGGCTGATGTCCATTGTCATACAGAGCAGATTTTATAAATTGTATATGACACAGATTTTGTATGCATATTATTATCAAAAAAATATTATTTGATGCGAGAAAATCTATCAGCACCTTTTTAAAAATCCATATCACTCTGGCAAATCCACAGTATGATACGCAGTGCACTTTATGTCTCATTAATCTCAATTTAATTTTTCAAAAGCGAAAAAATGAGAAAATGTATTTTAGCGATGTATATCATATTAGGTATTTTTCAAAAGCGCCTGCTGTTTTTTGTCTTTATTTTATAAAAACAGTTTCTATGGAGATAATTGACATCGTTATAAGTCTAACTAGTCCAAGAGGACTGGGAAATTTGTAAAAAAAGTTTAATACTAGACCCATGGCAAATCTACAAGTTAGTCGACTCCAAACGGTGGATAAAATTGCAGCCTGCGATTATGTTCAAAGGGATGAAGAGAAACCAATGCCCTTGTTATTAACTCCCTGTCTATAATGAGTACCATTTTGAACGACACATGAAAAACACCCCAGCGGGCAAATTATGTTGTTTTAACGTTGAAACAACAGTGAACCATAACGTTGATAATACGTTTGATAAACATTGGATTTGAAAGTTGACTCAACGTCAGATAACAACATTGTATCAACCCCAGTTGTTAGACAACATTCTTGCACGAAAAGACATTAAAATGACCTGAAATGTTTTATTTTTGGTACAAAACACAGGTACACAATTATAACGTACATTGTAAAAACATCCAAGTGCCTGCTTTGTCTGATTTTTCCAACGCTCCTAAGCATGTATTGCACCTAAGCATGGTACACCCTTTTAGCCTGGATGTGTTTAGCAGTAGGACATGTTTGATGGCTAAATATATGTAGGGTATATATGTATGGCCTTTAAGTTAAAATTTCCAAGGTTTAGATTAATATATATATATATAGTTATTTTCTTATATATATATATATAAGAACATAACTCTCTCTCTCTCTCTCTCTCTCTCTCTCTCTCTCTCTATATATATATATATATATATAACAAAGCCATAGTCACCTCAACAGGGCACCGAGAACTGTCAACTTTATTAACTTCACGCCATCATATTTACAGCAACTTATTCATCCTAGTGTTAGCTGACCTTGCAAGGAAGTTTATTGGAATGTATTTCTGAATAACAAATTAAGAAAAGTCACTAGTTCACTAAAGACACAAAACAACTGTCACTTTTACTTTAAAACACTTTTTTATTATTTTGATAAAGTTAGTTACAGTATTGATAAACAAAGTGTCACGTTTTTAATAATTAATATTTTAAATTACAATCCATGTTTGCAAGGTTGTGTCAATGACCAAAATACAACGTTGAGTCAACGTCACATATTATGACGGTGTATTCACGTGGCTGGATCAACGGTGATTTTACGTTGAATTTAGGTAGATCAACGGCAATTCAACGTATCAACCTGTTTTCAACGTTGATCCAACGTGACTATGCCTGCTGGGACGGTACCATAGTTCACCCCGCTTATTGTTTAATTTGTGGTACAGGTTTAATTATATAAAATATTATATATATGATTCTGATTATATATTCTTATGCAGGGGCGGATCAAGGATTTCTTGAAAGGGGATGTCCGCTGATGCGACGCCAACCGATCCCCACCCCCTCCCCGGTTGGCGTCGGGTTCGGGGCTTGCTAAAGGGCCCCGAAAATTGTTGGTATTTTAGAGGGCGAACGGTGCCATTTGGTACGGTTTAGTACTATAAATCAGCTAGTAAAAATACTACTTCCAAGAGGGGAATATTAGTGTGTTTTTTCAGAAACCTAAGGGTGGGGGGTCAGGACCCCTCCCCCCCCCGACACCCCCTCTAAATCTGTCACTGCCTACGACTTTATAAAGCACGGTGAGAGCCAAAGCGGCAAAATGTATGATTAGGTAAAGCAATAATAGCGGCAATGCAACTTTTGAAAAGAAAAACTTTTCTTGCTGATAATCCCAACGAGCAGATAGCTTTTTTTTTATGAAAAGGCCGTATGACATTCATGACGCCATGACGAGTAAGGTGTTGACTCAATTCAATTTTGATCTGTTGCGTAGTTGGTAAAGAATAGCGATCACTGACCTTCCCCGCCTAAGTATCATTCTAAAGACGTTAAAGCAAAGACAAAAGAAATATAATCGACGACGCAGACTTTATGATAATGACGAGCAATAAATTGTTGTCAAAATCGATCACTAATTCTAAACTATACCGGATTTTAATGCAGAAGGTAATTTGCTCGGATACACGGGAGGTTGCATGCCTTTTGCGATTGCGGGGCCAGCTCGTTGTTGTGGTGAACTGACATGCGTCATCTGGGATTTTAACTCGTGACTCGCCGTTACCATGGATTGTTGATGGCTTAGTATTTTTTTGGTATTTTTTTTTTTGGTATTTTTTGTGCAACCAAGCACGCTACCGCCTGCGCCGTGACTGTCCGCCCGCCCTCCGTGCATACGAGTTTCCTCTTATAGTAATCAAACTCAATTTTAGAAATTATTTTGAAAAAAAATCACACCGAAAATTTTGAGAGTCGAACCCGCCTACAGGTGTTTAGATGGTAGACAACGGAGTTACCACAGAGCAATAGAAGCTTCGTTGGACAGACATGGATCAAATGAAAACTTTTTCCTTTCTCACAGAGATGGCCAGTTTGGCTGTACATGCATATATCTGCCATAACAATCAATAGGCCGTGACCTGAACATATGCATTTCATCCATCGCATCGCCAGTCTGCGAACATGGTATTATCATCAACGTTGTTAAAGTTCATTATGTACACGAGCACTTATTTGGGAAGCCGACACGGAGCGTTCCTAGATAGATGGATCCCCCTTTTTTACTATGGCAGGGCGGGACCAGGATTTTTTGAAGGGAGTGGGGGAGGGTGGGGTGGGGGGCGTCCGCGGATGCGAAGTCGACCCCCCTCCCCCATTGGCGTGGGGTCCAGGACCCGCTGAAGTGACGAAAAAAAAGAAGGTATTTTAGAGGGCGAACGGCGCCACTTGGAACGGGTGAGAACTATGATTCAGCTAGTCAAAATTCTAATTTCAAGGGAAGAAAATTAATGTGATATTTTCTTCAGAACCCTCTAAATCCGCCACTGTATGGTGTGGTGTTAAGGCGGGAAAGCTCAGATTGGTCGCTTTTATTGATAAGTCTGCCCGGAACGTTCCTAGTTAGATGACTACTTTCATTTGTTTCACACTGCGATTACTGAGACTACACTGATTTTGGCTTCACCCGTGACGTTATACAAATAGAGCACGATGAGAGCCAAAGCGATTCAAACCTTCTAAGTTTTGAGTAGTCTTTGCCATTTGAAATATCGACTGTAGGGTTGCCCCAAGCACTGTATGCTCATGTGAACAGTCTCGATAAGCAGGGACCCAAGGGGGGTGGGCGTGAAAAAAAAACAACATGTTTGGGTAAAGCAATAGAGGCGACGTGACTTGTGAAACAAAAAACCCTTGTTGAAAGTGCAGTATGACATGCATGTCACCATGCCAGATTAGCTATTGATTCCATTCAAGTTTGATCTGTGGCGTAGACGGTAAAGGATAGAGAACTATGACCACCCCGCCTAAGGATCATTTTAAAGACTTCAATAGTGAAGAGAAAGGAAGACTTTAAGATAATGACCAGATATAAGTTGTTGTCAAATCGATCACTTATTCTTACCTATACCGGCTTTTCCCCCGTGACTTCCCGAGTGCGGGGCCAGGTTGTTGCTGTAACGAACTGACGTGTTATCCGGGACTCGCACTCGTGACTCTCCGCTACCATGGTTGATGACAACTTTTTTAATATTTTTATTTTTATTATTATAATTTTTTTGCAGTTGCGCACGCCAACGACAGTGCTGTGCCTTAGCCATCCTCCGGCCAATTGCGTTTTACTTCTTATAGTAATAAGGTGCACATTTTATAAATCATATCTAGCAATAACACTGCATTAAAAACTCTAGCATTCGAACACACGTACAAGGGTATAGCTGTGTTTAAGACAGTGGAATTACCAAGGAGTCGCAGAAGCGTCGTTGGTAGATCTTAGATCAAATATGGAAACCTTCTACCTTGTCACGCAGAGGGCCAGTTAGGTTGTACATGCTCTGCACTTACAATCGATAGCCCGGGTGCCGTACAGATGCATTTCATCTCACGCAAAGCAGGTCCCCGAACATGGTCTTATCATCAGCGTTGAAGTTCACGATGTACACGAGCCCTCGTTTCGTGCTGAGGTTTAGTTTGGGACGTTAAACAGCACAACTGGATCAGAGGCGGCCAACACTGGGACGGTTTTGGTTTGAGCAAGCCCCTGTAAGAAGAAGGAATCATTTTAAAACGTTCTTACGTGTATAAGCCATTTTGAGAAAACATATTTGACAAATAATTCTGCAAAGCAGACACATTTTTTTCTGCAGAACGTGATATACAGGGGCAGATTCAGGATTTGAAGGGGAAGGGGGGGGGGACAGTGTTTTTACGAATGATCGGCCTCGGATTCAAAGCCGCCCCTCGGCCCCTTTGTGGTGGGGTTTGGGGCCTGCTAAAGGGTCCCAACATATTTTAGAGTTTTGAAGGTCAAACGGTGCCATTTGGAACGGTTAAGAACTATAAAACAGCTAGTTAAAATCTAATTTCAAAAGTGGAATATTAGTGCGATTTATTCAGAAACCAAAAAGGAGGGGGGGGGGGGGGGGGGTCAGGACCCCCCTGCCCCCCCTCTAAATCAGCCACTGTTATGTATCAGAATTCTGTTATTCTGCAATGTTACTTAAGTTATGCATTGGTTGCTGCATTGACTTATTGCTTAATATGATATTTGATAACACTTTAATATCGATAATAAATCGGCCTGTTTTTCACCAGCTCAGTCGTACTATAATATTTAGTGATAAGCTTCTTATAGGGCGCCTTACATATTACCTCAAGGCGTTTTAAAATAATGGATAATATTACTAAAATCACTAATATTACTACAATATTAAAATCTAAAGGACTCATCAGAAACCATTTAAAATTAACACTACTGAAAACTCGATCTTATTAAAATATATAAAAAAAATCTAAGAGCAATAGACATATGGGTCTTTAGAAGGGATTTAAAACTGTCAAAGTATTCTGCTGTACTAATAGAATTTGGTAACGCATTCCACACGTAGATTGGAAAAGCCCTATCACCATAACTTTTGATAGGGCTTTTCCAAATAGAATGTTCTAAAATAAGGTCATTCTCAGCATGAAAACGTGGGGACCGCCTTGGTGAGTCAAAACAGATAAGATAAATAAATTCTGCAACGATAAATAAATGAATTTTGTCTCTGTGTATGGATCGCCTTAAAAATAATACAAAGTGCTTTATTATCAATCCTCTGCTTCACTGGCAACCAGTGTAATCCTTTCAGAATGGGAATGATATGGTGTGTGCTTATTGCACTTTATTTGACAAACCAGTCTTGCAGCTGAGTTTTAATAATAATAATAATAATGATAATAATAATAATAATAATATATTTATTTCGAGTCTAAAATCCATAAAATGTTCAATAGACTGTACATCATAAAATACAAAGACGTTTATAGATCAAAATGATTAAGATATATATTATATAAATCAGAGCTAGACTGAATTGTACTAAACAGTAATTAAAAGTAAAAAATCCAAGGTTTCTTTAATGCAAAATTTAAAAATTCATGAATAAAATGTCTTAAAAATGTGAGTTTTCAATTCCTTTCTAAAGATTCTTGTGCTTCTATTCATCTAATAAAAATTGGTAGCTTATTCCATTCAACCGGTGCAGCTGCACAAAATGCTATGTCACCATATGTTTTTAACTTTGATTTGGGAACTTTCAGTAAAAGTTTGTCACCAGACCTCAGGGATCTTTGAGGACTATAATGTTTGACCAGATCATGGTGGAGATTATGGTGGAGCTAGGTTATAAAAAGCAGCATGTGTAAAAACTAAAACCTTAAATAAAAATCTGACCCTAACTGTTAACCAGTGTAACTGCTTTAAAATTGGAGTTATATGTGTGAGCTATATGTGTGAGTGCTGAGATATTCCTGAGCCGTTGTAATCTTTTGATCTTACCATCTGGACATCCATATAATACAGAATTGTAATAGTCCAGCCTGGAAGTTACCAATGAGTGTATAACAGTAGTAGCAGATGATTGATTCAGATATTTCCTTATGGTGCCAATATTCCGAATGCCGAGTAAACAAGACCTTGTAATGTTGGAGATCTGTTTGTCTATTGGAAGTGTAGAATCAAAATATACTCCTAAATTTTTTACATGGGGGGAGGATAATGCCATACTAGCTCCAATTTTAAGTTGCAGGTTGTGAGCAAGGCCCTTGTTGTGGGGTTGAGAAATGACTTAAAACATTATTTTTCCATCATTTATCTTCAATTTGTTTGAAATGAACCAACCTCTGTGATCTGATATGCAGTCAACAATGGTGTTCACAGACAAGGCTGGATCATGGATGTTGCAAGCTGTGCACAACTGGGTATCATCTGCATAAAAGTGGTAAATAATTTGAATAACTGAATAACTTGCAATTTTTTAATCTGATAGTCACTTATACCAAAGAGGAGACTTTTGCAGTATTCTAATATTGATGATATAAATACATGTACTAATTTTTCAGTGGTTTTGTTATTTAACACTTTCCTTATTTTTCCAATGCGCCATAGTGCATAAGATGCTGATTTACACACTTCAGATACACCTTTCCCATTTTCATCGAGGGTAACTCCCAGATCTTTTACAGAACTACATGTAGATGGTTTTATAAGAACGCCTCCTATGAAAATGGTGCAATTTTTTCCTATTTGCCTTGAACCTTGATGTAAACCATATCAACTAAGGCTTACTTTCATTTAAAGCCAACATAGTGGACCATCGTAGTGGTCTCCCTTTTTAAAAATCTCACCCAAAGCCAGCATAAATGTAATTTTTAAAAACTTTAAAAAGAAAGCAACCAGGAAAATATCCGTGGATATATTCTGTCTGCTTCAGTCCCTTGTCTGGCAATCTTCGAAACCAAAAAGCGTAACATCCCACAGGGAATGTATTACTTTGGCTTAACTCATTAGTTGAATGACATAAACGTGTTTTTGCATACTTCTACATCAACTTTCTGTTTTCTTCGCTTTTCAATAATTGACTATACATATTCAAATAAGTATCCGTCGTCTTTTGAGCCAGGCGAATAGCAATTTTTATCAGTTTAATATGGGATGTTGTATATTTTATACCAGGGACCAATCGAGGTAAGACAAAGTTTCCTTCATAATTTCTCGCTGGGCACAGTTTAAAAACGCGTATAGATTTAGTCAGAGGGATATTAGTGAGTAGCTATTTGGAAATCAACCTGTAGCCCTAGCAAGGTACAGATTTAAAACAATCACCTAAAACTCATTGAAAATAGTCAATAACTCATATGTACGCTCATCAGTAGTAAGAGAGGAGTTTTTCGACCTACAACCTTGGAGGGACGATATACCGGTACTTTTAATCATGTCCCTCACTTATGCTTTTTTGCTCACTATACAATAACATAAGAAAAGCCATACCAAAAACCTCCTCCTTTATGCTACGTTTTATGTAATAAAATAGTTGTCATTAAAATTTGCTTGCAAAGCATCACGTCCCTCATTTACGCTTCAGGGGTCACTTAAAATTGCATTAAAAGTACCTTCAAGGTTGCAGTTAGAAAAACTCTTCTCTTACTACTCTCGTCTCTGCAGCCCAGAAATGGATATGAAGAAGTATGTTCTACTGTGAAGTGCAGTGCGGGGTCTCGATGTCGGGTAGATTGCACTACAGGAGAGCCGGTCTGCGTAGGTTTGTATAACGGCTATAAAACACTCGACTAAGTAAAGTAATGTAAATCTGGAACTTAATCTTAACTTCAGACCAAATTATAAAAGGTTTAGTCTAATATCACTCAAGATAAATAAGTAGAAGTTAAATTTGATGAAGTATTGTACACACACACACACACACACACACACACACACACACACAATGTATGCCTGCTGGGAACCAACTAGATATATACCGCTACCTTTTGGTAGACAGCAGTCGTTTACATACGCATGTAAAATAAAGCTCCTTGCGAACTGAACCGGCGAGTGTTTTATGCAAAATTATAACCATAATACTTTTTGTAATAGGGAGTTCAGCTTTCTGTGATGAGACTCCAGTTTCCAATATCGTTTACGCTGGTTGGGGTGGAGGGTTTGGTGCGGTGACGGGAGGCGGACCAGTGAGTAAACACAGGGACATTTTCCCACTAAGGGACAACCTCAAAATTTCAGTATTGGAAATATTTGAAACAGCACCAGGCTCCCATCCAAACTGCTATTTTCTGTATGATTACATTTTCCTCAGCTGTATGTAATTTTTAGGAGATTTTCATTGACAAGTTTTTTTTAAATTTGATCTGTAGATGAAATTAACTTACATGTATTAACCACATATATGATGAAATTGCGCTTTTATACCATTACGTGTGTTATAGTAAAATTAACCAAAAATTAACCAAAATGATTACATGCATGCGTGGACTTACCGGTATATAATTACAGAATTTCACTTACAACAAGCTACAGGACAGTACCGGATTGAGAGTCGAATTTAGCGGATCAATACGAACCGCTTTTGCTTGCAAAAATTGTGGTTCTATGGTTTACTTTCTTATAAACGGTGCAAGTTGCACAAGTCCTTACAATATAGCATTTACGGAACGTCACACTACGAGACGCAACAGAATCGAACATGGATCACGTAAGTGTGAGGGCATTTTTGTGCCATCATAATGCAATGTTAATGTAAATTAATTATATTATCGTTTCTTGCCATTGTGAATGTTATTTTGTTATGCATTTGTTATGTAATTTACATCTAACACTAGTTCATGCATTTTAATGTCATTCTATATTGCACTAATCTTCATTTAGGTTTTGTCATGCCACATTAAATTATAAATGTTATGTTCATACTGTCATGATAACGTATGCGCCAGAGTCAAAATAAGCTATAATATTTTAAAATATTTAGTATATTTCAGTAACATTGTAAAGAATAACTCACGTCGTTTCTGATTCATTTTAAATTGATACATTTGATACCAGTGTTTTGCAACAGATAAAGGTCGCTCAGATTAAATACCAACCCTTGGATATATATATATTTTTTGAAACATCAGTGAGGATAATTTAAGTTAGAATTTTGAAATTTAGTCTTTGTCTACTCAATTAAATCTATAGCTCAGTCATAAAACATTCATAGATAAATATTCATTTGTCTAAAAATCAGATTCATTGTCGTCAGCCGTTGAATTTATTTTATCTGGAAGATTTTGAAAAAAAAAAACTGTTGTGTTTTTGAACATACAATTAATTAAAATGTTCTGCGTATGAATTATATTTGGCTACAGTATAACTTTTTTTGACTCGTTCCATTTTTAATTAATCATTATAGTTTCATTTGTTCCATTTTATTCATTAACCTTTATAAGTGATCAGAATAGAAACAATGCCTCTCGTCATCATACAATAACACACACACACACACACACACACACACACACACACCTATAACCAGCAAAATGCTATACGTTTGCTAATACGTGTTTTAGCTAAATTGTTTTTGACCAACTTTTGTTTCTAGTGTCTGGCATCTGTTGGGATGTTCCAGCTGGCATTGTCACCATTCAGATATATGTAAGGAACATAAGCGGGGAGTCAGAAGCATACCTCGGTTGGAAAGCATTCTCCTACTTCAAATTCGAGGAAATAGAAGCAAATCCTGGACAATGTTAGTATCTGAGTTATCATGGTATTTGAACAAACAGATTCGTTGTTTAGGGGCATAATTATAGAGATAAATCACCTGTGCAATATCTCTCTAAAATCAATCAATCAGTTAATAAAAAATACATAAATGTATTATATGTTATTTACTAAGATGCATATAGGAAAGGATACAGCAAGATTAACGGTTGTTAGACCCGTCCATCAACCGTATAAGTCTAATATTGCAATTTTATGATTCTTACCTTAATATGAAAGGTGTTGTTTATTGCACTTCATTTCGGGGTCTGCTGCCATAAGTAAGACATAATTTGAAGACTACATGTGTTTAGTTGACAGTCACTATTAAAGGGATAACAACTGTTCGTTTGGACCAAAAAATGCATTTTCCCGGAGTAAACAACAATTTTCCCATACTTACCAATGGTTTACGAATCCATTTCTACATTCAAAGTTAGTCCCTGTTTTTTCTAAAAAGTTTGGTTTTATGTTATAATCTCTTAAGAGATTATTACAAAGTATAGCCATCTATGGAGGTTACGTGGTCTGATGACAAACTCAGATATCAGAATAATATCTATAACTGCCGTTTTTGTGGTAAAATAGAGTATATTATATTTCTATGGGTTGTCTACAATGTTTTTATTGTGTAATATACATGTAGATCTCATACGAAGAGTTATTTTCTCTTTACCCAATGCCAGTATGGTGGTTATGTGCATGTTGCAAAGTCGGGTATATGACTTTCGGTCATGTAGTTTTGTCAATTTTAGATTTTGTGGGAGGACGTTAGTTTCCCAAAGCATGTAAACGGCATTTAAATTAGAAACCACATAGTTACTTTTGCAGACTCATTCCTTATTCTAACATAGAGAATTTTACAGACTACAGGGGAATTATTTACAGTTTATTTATTTTTATTTTTGCGAAATAATTAATTTAGTTAGTGGTGTACCTGTAAAGTGTTTGGAGGATGGAGTATAACATTGTCTGCGTTCTAGTGACCACATGTTGCAGTTGTGTATAATTCATTATTTTGTTGCTCTTCCTGTGTTGAAATGCCTCAAAGAATTATAAAGTTTATTTCGTAGTTAATTGGAGACTTCTATAATACCCCAATTGCAAATTTTCACTTTTATAAGATATATAGTATCATCCATCAATTGCAATCAATTCCATGTGCTATTCTGCTTTTCAGCGCAATGTGAGACCCTGACACTTTTCAACATTAAGGAATTTGTGGTGGTAAAGGCTATTTTCATAAAAGATGAAAACATCTACATGGTAATCATTATTCATTACTTCTCCCTGTATACATCAGCAACATCGGTAATAATAATAATAATAATAATAATAATAATAATAATACGCTTATTGAAATCATAACAACCATATATACACATACATGTATACTTCTACTAAATATTATTTAAAAACGTTGAGCTCATAATGTATTATAAGCACTGGTCTCTGAAACTAGTAAAGTAAACATAATTACTATGTGTTGCAGAAACTTTCAGTTTTACATGTAATGTTAAGCACTATAAAACAAAATTACTTAGTGTTTTATCCCTAACGTAAGATTAAACGTTGTTTCAAATGATCAAAGTCACTTTTAATTTTCTGAAATAAAGATTTGCATAGCAACATGCGGCGTTTTCCGAATGTGATGAAGTTTGCGTTTACCAGGACATGAGTATATGATGATTAAGTCAGAAAAAAATGTCAAAGTAAATTAAAAATATGTCTTTTAATTCGATGCCTTTTTTATGCAGTGTTGTAATTTCTTGCGTTCCTTTTATATTTTAAATATGGAAATTCTCATTTTAGTATACCAAGCACACAAGAAAAAAAAACGCCTCTATAATAAAGACTATTTCTTTTTGTCTCGTACATTTCAGAGTAGTACATACTTAAAACGGAGCTCGAACACGGCCCTGGCAGTCTACTGGACGGGAAGTCTACGTGAAGACGGATCAAAATGTGCCAGATGGTACTTCACGTTCAATGGTGCGGAGTGCTCCGATCCCGGTACAATAGATGGCGCTTTGTACATGGCAAATGACTTGCATAATATCATTTTCAAGACTTTTGAGTGTAAGTGGCAAACCTAGACACTTTAGAAAACAAAAGTATTGGACTATGCAAATATTTATTTCAGCAAGTGACATCAATAAACTGAATAATATTCTCATCTCCGAATCCCACAGAAAATAAAGGTATGACGTTACCTTTTTTATATGAATTTACATTTCACGATATTGTATTTGTTTGTAGTTTCTGGTGTTTGCAAAGGAATCCCCGCAGGGGTGGTTAATATATCGTTCCACTGCGGAAACTGCCCCTGGAACACAACCAATGGTAACCCGTTGACTGGCTGGTATGCACCATCAAGAATAAGGGTGGAAGAAACCCGGCTGGGTTTGGATATAAGTGCACGTGAGTGACACATTATTACATACAGTATTAGTTTTGTTGCGGTTTCCCCATGATGGTCGGTTTATAGGAATTCTGTACTACTAGTATTTCGACAGTTGAATTAACGCACTTTCATGTACCAACAGTTCCAGGATTGGATTTTGGCGAGGGAAATAAGGGGGGGGGGAACTTAAACTCTAAAAATAGACGAACGAATAAAGTGGGTATAACAGGGGTTCATTGAATGAAACAGTAAACAGTTGTTTTACTAATAAAGGGCTTGTTTAAGGAAAAGGAGTGGGACAGTGTTTTTGCCTAGTTTCTGTCGCTTTAGTATGTTTATTAGATTGAAAGAGACGAAAGAGGATATAATACGGTGTAGCACACGTTCGATCTACCGCTGTTAGCATGAATTTGCACCTGTACATTTTATTTAGATTTGATGGTGTTACATGTACCTTGCCACATTTATCTTACCTTTTTCTGCCAAATAACAATTACGGCTGATAAAGATACAAACGTCCCGCATTGATAAAAAAATATTAAAATAAATAAATATTCTGCAAATTAAACCAGTTATAGAATATTTCACATAGACTCATATTTCTTAGTCTCAGACCATACGGGAAAAACAGCTACTCGAATCCCAATCTTTAACCGGCAATATTGGTGGTGGCCAGCTCAAAACATTATTATGGACGTTGGAACACTTTACGTAAGTCACTGTATTAATTATTATTAATAATAACTGATGAGGCATCCGGGCCGAAACGGCTGTAGGGCCTTAAAATAATCAACATGCGATAACAGAATAACGTCAGTGCTGTAATAGAAGTATATATATTGATGCACCTTGAAAGATCTACATTATAGTTGTTAGATAACAATTGTTGTTTAACAACTATAATGTAGATCTTTCAGGGTGCATCAATATATATACTTCTGTTTATGTCTCCTTATTAACCCAAGGCAAAGGATAAGTAAATGACAAACACAGATATACATGTATAGTGTTCGAAATTTGGCTGGTAGCGGCAGCTTTTATTGAAAGGTCCCTGTAGTAAAGAATGGTGTTAGATATTATATAGCATTAAATAATGTAAATTAGTTAAAATTACGTAAAACTTCCCATTTTATCAAGATCTATACGGTGAATCAACATGGATCCTCATTGCTGTAATGTAACGTTAACCACAAATGGTTTGCAAAATACCTGGATGATAAAAATACTGGTATGGCCTACTGTAACATAACTACGTATTAATTTCTATGTTTCTCCTTGAAAAGATTAAATGACCACCTGTTGAGTGAAATAATGGTATAATTTATGTATTTTATAACAATGGATACAGAATTAAATTTAATTCAATACATGTCAATATAATCTATTTGTTAATTTACATAGTATAAGACCTTTTCTTATTCATATTTGCCACATTAAATCACAAAACAGAAGGTGTATTTGTATTACATGAAAGATCTTTGATCATATTGTTTGATTAAGGACTTTGGATCCATGGTTACGATAAGGGGGGGGGTTGAAAAAAAAAATGAAACAGTAGTTGAGCACGTCTTCCTTATAATATGTAAAGAACGATGAGATATAATATAATATATGGACAGGATAGAGCATCTTCTTCTTGGACCCTCTTCTTCATAGTTCACGAGGGAGTGTGCTCTATTTGTTTGATATATATTTTAGACTGTGATGTACAGTAAGAAGTCCGGCGCCAGTGGGTTAAAGGTACTCTGGTCTGGGAATGCCCAAGAAATAAAAGCCATTAACGGCTGTTCACGATGGTACTTCACCTTCAACGATAACGAATGCAGCAACCCAGGGGAAATTGAGAGTATTAAGTTCAATAGATACTATGAAAGCGATAAGGTCGTATACTATAACAGCCCATTTACAGGTATAGTTTGATAATTTCTCGTTAAAGCCGTTATTCAGTTTTTCGTTTGTTTTAGCACAGGCAATTATACGCGTGCTGATATCCTTCACATTATTGGCACTGACACAGATTTGTTGACTTAAAGAAATTGTTTCACAGAATCTCAAACCTTCAGCGTTGACTTAATGTCCATAAAGACGTCGCTATAGGTTTATATCGAACGTATACATGTTGTTTCATACATGTATACTGGTACTTCTATAGGCGAATTTTAAATTTCAGTTCAAGGCACTTGCGAGGGGATATCAGCCGGTGACGTCACTGTTGCTTTGAAAGTTGGTTCTTGTACTAACTATTTAGCACAAGAGACGTTAACATCATGGGGAACGAAGACTTCACTTATGATAGAAGAAACATTTCACGGATAATAGAACCACATTGTAACTTTTCACGCAACCAGGACAAAATGGAATGGCCAGTTTACTTGAATAAATAGTCACCACATGTAGAACTAAACAGGCTGTTGTGAAAATGCTGCTTTATTTAACTGAAAATGAACGGGATTCGCCGCATTTGAATCTATTTCCTTATCTGCTTAGATAATGTGGAAGTAAACATTGCCATGATATGAGATAATGCTGGCGGCACAAATATACTCTGGGCGAATTGCTTATCCGAACTGCTGAACAGAAACAGGCATGTTATTGATTTCGAAGATGTCTTTATGTTAGAGCTTAAATAACTCATACCTGTACTGTCCCTTTGACATTTCCTGCCACGTTTAAGATAATATGTTAAAAAAGAACATAAAAGAAAAAATAGATTTCTTCTGCTTATGTTTACAGAGATTCGCCGCTCAATGACCAACTTACCAGTTTTGTATAACCTTACCTTGTCAATGTGTCAAAACAAAATTAATATTTAACATGTATGTCCGTTCGCCGTACCGTGACGTGCTTTCTTACATGTTAACATTGCACCTTTTTGTCATTTATGGAGAGGGTATACTGTTCTAACCTTATGATTATCACTGTCTGGCTAATGCCCCTATTTCACACAGACCACGAATCCCACGAATGGCCATGAATTGACAAATTTTACGATTCGAGGTTGAATCGTAATCAGTTCGTGAAGTTCTGAACAGATTCGTACATATTCGTGGTCAGTTCTTGCACTTTTGACCAACAGGAATTGGTGACAAAAACTTTGATGCCCCTATTTCACACAGACCACGAATCCCACGAATGGCCATGAATTGAAAATTTCAGGATTCGTGGTTGAATCGTAATCAGTTCGTGAAGTTCTTAACAGATTCGTATATAATCGTAGTCAGTTCTTGCAATTCTTGATCAATCGGGAATTCGTGGCAAAAATTCAAAAATTTGAGCTGTTCAAAGTTTTGGCCACGAACTCACGATTCCAAATAATCGTAGTGAATTTCTGGACAATATTCGTGCGATTCCAGCCGAATCCCACGAATATTCGTAACACTATCGCACCTATATCGTAACTGAATCGTAGAGCGTGTCGAATTAGACCAGAAAATTGGCAAAATCTCACGAATCCTCACGAATCCTGAAATTTGTCAATTCCTGGCGATTCGTGGGATTCGTGGTCTGTGTGAAATAGGGGCCTAAAGGCCCTATTTCACACAGACCACGAATGGCCATGAATTGACAAATTTCACCATTCGTGGTTGAATCGTAATCAGTTCGTGAAGTTCTTAACAGATTCGTATCTATTCGTAGTCAGTTCTTGCACTTCTTGACCAATAGGAATGGGTGGCAAAAACTTTGATGCCCCTATTTCACACAGACCACGAATCCCACGAATCGCCAGGAATTGAAAATTTGGTTGAATCGTAATCAGTTCGTGAAGTTCTTAACAGATTCGTATATAATCGTAGTAAGTTCTTGCAATTCTTGATCAATCGGGAATTCGTGGCAAAAATTTTGAGCTGTTCATAGTTTTGGCCACGAACTCCCGATTCCAAAAAATCGTAGTGAATTTCTGGACAATATTCGTGCGATTCCAGCCGAATCCCACGAATATTCGTAACACTATCGCACCTGTATCGTAACTGAATCGTAGAGCGTGTCGAATTAGACCAGAAAATTGGCAAAATCTCACGATTCCAGCCGAATCCCACGAATATTCGTAACGCTATCGTACCTGTATTGTAAGTGAATCGTGAGCGTGTCGAATAAGACCAGAAAATTGGCAAAATCTCACGAATCCTCACGAATCCTAAAATTTGTCAATTCCTGGCGATTCGTGGGATTCGTGGTCTGTGTGAAATAGGGCCTTAAGGACAATTGCTAGCCGAAATCAATGTTCTCGCTTACAAAGACGTCAAGTGTTTCCTCGTATTTCGCTAACATTTTGTTGGGAATCAGAATGACAGTAAAACACACAAAAATAAAAGGAAACAGGTGTATTATCTTTTACCCATCCTTAATTTTAAAACTTTGTTATCATGTCTACAGACCATTATTTGTTTAATTGATCCGGTTTAGGACGGTTAAACAATTACCTTTTTAGTGAGGCAAAAATCAGACTTCATATAACGGCGGCACGAAATTAAAAAATAAAGCACTTTTGACTTAAGATGTCTTTTTCCTGCATTTGATTTCTTTTTAAATGATTAAAACTCCGACAAAGCTGATGTTTATACAACGGTGGCTGATCAAGGGGAACGATCACCTCGCTTAGCTTCCTAGGCAACCGCGACCCAACGAACAAAAATTAGATAAAAGCCAGTAACTTTTCCATCCAGGTGCACACATGTGCACATATGAGGGTACATGGCAGACATCTCGATGTTAAAAATAGCAAAATCACACCCAGGTACGTCCACACCCCAAGGTACACTAAAAATTCCGAAGGACCCACATAGATCCATAACAATAGGCTTATTAATACCCGACCGTTCAAGTTCCTACCTCTATTGATATAGGGGCAGATACATAAAAAACGATTTAAAGATTAGAATACCCCTCAGGGACGGCCACACCACAAGTTGCACTAAAATTCGGAGGAGCCGTTTCAAACCCCTAACGATATGTTTATTAATCCCCAAAGATTCAAGTAGGCCATGATGTTTACTCAAGAAATGGTTCACTAAAGCCTAAGACCAGAGTGAAATTTCTTAGCGGACAAACGGCCTTAACAATACGAATGGAATTGATGGAAAACTCATCAACAAGCAGAATTTACTCATATTCAGCTGAATGTTTATTAGATGGCAAAAAACCGCAAAACATTAGCACCATACGTAAGAAAATAGTTTAAAATAATATTACAATAAATAACCACATGTAACAAGAGTGTACAAAAACGTTCGTATCAATTAATCGACACCACGATACTTCTTCAAAATTGCCACTGTATGTGTATTAGGCATGGGACTCTGGCACTACAGTGATATCATATACTGCGGATTGACACATCACGTCACTTGAAGCAGACGCATGAATAATAAAGATATATATTCCATTAGATAAAAAGTGAAAAAATGACAGGCGCCTTGACACGCTGCTGTGCGTTCCAAATGATTGATTCTCTACGGTATAACCAAGATTATTCCACAATGGGGCGAAACAGTCCGTTTCGCAATTGCTTACAAGTGACGTTTTTTTTTCTAAGCGCGTCGATGAGTTTTCGCATTCTAGCTTTTGCATGCCCAATGGCGAATCTCTAATATCCACCGTGCGTTTGCTGTTACTGTTGCAGATGTCCAATGAAGCTAGAACTCAGGATTTTCAATCCAATCATCAACGTTAGCAGTGGAAAACTGTCTGATATTTCACTGTCCCCAGCCTTGCCCAAATCGTGAGTTAATTATTGCAAATGAGAAGCGTATTACAATTGATTTAGAATTGAGACATACTAAATTATCCATCCGTTGCATTAGTGCTTGAGACGAACTGCAAACCTAGTGCATGGTCACCTTACCTCTGGGTACATGTAGGAGCCTGGTTCCAAAATCCTCACCAACACTCCTCAATCACGTAAACTATCTTACATTGTTCCAAATGTGATGTTGAATTGTTCTATGCACTTCCGGTTGCCTAGGTCAGGCAGTATAAATAGATCAAATGAGTTAGCCTTTCTCCAATCTCGCGCTCGAGTTACAAACTATTCTTTATTACTGTCAGAATTGTGTACTGAAACGTTAAATTAATGTTCCAGATGTCCGTCGACTGTGCATTGTCAGATATCTAATACAATAACAAATAATGCGAATTTTGGATACTGTAGTTTCATGTCAAGTATGAAGTTGTCAAATTTCTAACGGACCATACAAATGGCTAAACTAAACCCTCGAATACTGCAGACAAAAGCTACTCCATAGGGGCTTATATGGCAGCGTATAAAAACTCGTGAGATCAAATAGATGCACCATCTAAGAAAACTCCCACGCGTGCCGTCTTCAATACCAGACACACACTCGGCGACCTCGTGGCTCGTGATTCTTGTATACATCAATGTACACGTATGGGATGCTCTACCTCTGCTCGTTACTTAACCAACCTCACGTCTAACTCCGATGCTTGTTGTTATTCCAAACGGACATTGCTATTTATTTATTTTTGTTTGTTCTTTTCCGTTGGATTTTACCTCTGCGTTTGATTGACTGGCTGCTGTTATGTAATACAGGTTAGCCACAATGCAAACATTCTAATTCCAAAATGTATATTCTCAGATAATTGTGTGCAGGCCTTTGATATATGGAATTTTTGTTAATATGCTCCAGACAAACCCCTTAATTGGTATATCCGACACTCTTAAAAGAGCGGCTATTCAAAACATTTGTCTTTTTTTACAAAGGCAACGTTCCTGTGATATACGAGTATGGACTACAACAACAGTGGTCTACAGTGCATTTGTTTGGTGAATGTGCATGTTCTGTGCCTTAGATCTGGGGCTTCGTCCGTCATAAAAATCATGCAGTTTGTTGCATTTGCGCGTGGGCATCGGTGTTTGACCGTGCATTCTTAAAAAAACATAAAGGTGGATTTCTTGCTGCGAGTAAGTTTTTTTCTTTAGTGCTGGTAACTTTCTTTAATTTCTGAAGAGAGGGATCTTTCTTCGGCTTGTTCTTCAATGAGTGAGCATGTCCGTGCATATTCATGCACCAAAATGTGGCTTCAACAACAGCTCGTATTGATTGCACGTCATGGTTAAGGCTGTCAGGATGTTGTCTAGGGTCATACAAACTCACTATCTTCTGAGTCTACTGATATTGAGACCTTCATCGGGCTATGCGGAGGCGGGGAATGGGAAACAATTCCAGAATCTGACCCAGAGGAGTAATGCCGTTCTTTGGGCTAAAACAGAACAAAATAAAACAATAAAAACAAACGAATATTTCGATAAGAAAAGGCGCATTAATACATTTGAACCCGTGCGCGAGCGCGCCCGCACGCGAGAGAGAGAGAGAGAGAGAGAGAGAGAGAGAGAGAGAGGGGAAGGAAAAATGACAGGAACTAATAATATCAAGGACAAAAATATCTGTTTAACCACATGCACGGTAATATCCTCTAAGCAAACATGGCAAACATGGCATTTGGCATAATATACTAACATCTAGCACGTGCATCTGTGATAACGAATCCAGCCTCCGTGTTCTCAAGAGCGGGCTCCTCTTAATTCTTGGACTTCTGGGATGCACAGGCGGCTGGTCATCTTCTGTTGGGACGACGGGAGCTAAGAGAGGCGGCGTGGGATTGGGAGAGGGCGTAGTACAATCTTGAGGTGCCAGGTTCCCCACCAATGAGGTGATAGGTATCTTAAAGATGTTGTACACGCGACCTGGTGGAACAGATGGAAAAATTTACTCTGATCAAATTGAATGGACTTTTAAAAGAAATAAACATACGTTGCATAACTCATTGCAATGTTTTCTGAAAGCAATATTGTCTAGCTTCTACATGAATAAGTTTTGATGAAATGATTTAAGCAAACTTATAATTACTGCGTACATGAAGAGTATAACGCTTCATTCAAGTTTCCGAATACTGACAACGTTGTGCTTTTATATTTTCATAGATACTATGACAGGATTTGACCAATTATACATGTACATATTTTTGCTGCACCGTTCCTGGTCGAATTCAAAGAAATCAAGTCTAAGCTGGGATTACCTATTCCCGGGGAAACTGGCGGGGTATTGTTGTCGCTCTCCTTTTCCTTGCATTTATCAGAGGAATGATAGCCCATTGCTGTCGAGGCAAAGTAAATATCACACTGAAAGGGACAGAAATAAGTATATTACATAATATGAAAATAACAGTGTAAAGGGAAAACTCGTCCTCTTGAAAGTAATATATAAAATCTATGTTAGTTTAAGAGGATTTATTAGGATTAAGACAGCAAAATGATATTAAATTTGAACCCCTTACAAAGATGTTAAAGACACAGCACAATGAACAACGTAAAAAGTAGGATTAATGATCGTAACTTTAAATGATCAAGTTAAGCAGGAATAATTGCACTTACTTTAGAAGTAATCAGTCCTAGTCTTGGGTACGTGACCGTCTGAACTAGACTGCCATTGATAATGAGACGGATCTCCATTGTGTCTGGGGTGAGGGCCAGAATGTATGGGAATGCACATACTGAAAATATATAGTAATGTTATGTGAGGGCCAGAATGTATGGGAATGCACATACTGAAAATATATAGTAATGTTATGTGAGGGCCAGAATGTATGGGAATGCACATACTGAAAATATATAGTAATGTTATATGAGGGCCAGAATGTATGGGAATGCACATACTGAAAATATATAGTAATGTTATGTGAGGGCCAGAATGTATGGGAATGCACATACTGAAAATATATAGTAATGTTATGTGAGGGCCAGAATGTATGGGAATGCACATACTGAAAATATATAGTAATGTTATGTGAGGGCCAGAATGTATGGGAATGCACATACTGAAAATATATAGTAATGTTATGTGAGGGCCAGAATATATGGGAATGCACATACTGAAAATATATAGTAATGTTATATGAGGGCCAGAATGTATGGGAATGCACATACTGAAAATATATAGTAATGTTATGTGAGGGCCAGTATGTATGGGAATGCACATACTGAAAATATATAGTAATGTTATGTGAGGGTCAGAATGTATGGGAATGCACATACTGAAAATATATAGTAATGTTATGTGAGGGCCAGTATGTATGGAATGCACATACTGAAAATATATAGTAATGTTATGTGAGGGCCAGTATGTATGGGAATGCACATACTGAAAATATATAGTAATGTTAAGTGAGGGCCAGAATGTATGGGAATGCACATACTGAAAATATATGGAAATGTTCTGAGATTGCCAGTATGTATGGGAATGCACATACATAAAATATATAGTAATGTTACGTGAGGGCCTGTATATATGGAAAACTATAATAAGTTAGTTTAGTTTGATTTAATAAGTTAGGAACAAGTAGTTTAATGGAAATATATATCAAGTGGTTACCTATTGAGCACGGCTGAGAATTCCACAGAAAATCAAACTCATTGGAGTTATCCTCCGTCAGCTTTTGAAAATGACAGACATCTGGGAAAAAAATTCAACAGGTAAGAGACACTAAAACACTGTCTGTCAGTGTGTTTTTAAACATAATAAGACATAACATTTCTCTGGCAAACATAACATGAAATCATTTTGTAATGTGATTCTAATTACACCGTAGAGTAATATAATATAACATATAACATGTACTCATATACCTCCAATATTAATCGTGTATATTTTTACTGCTTAAAGTGGTGTAATAAGAATAAGTTTATAATGTATGTATATCTGGTTTGGCTTATTGGATTGTATTGGATATTGCTTTGAATTAAATACATCTTCACATGAGGTCCCATCATATGAATAATAATGATGCATTATGTGCCCGATTACATGGCTGTCTAATTTGGTTACATGTATGATGTGCAGAACAAAAAAAAAAAAAAAAAAAAAAAAAAAACTTACGATTGTAACAGAGCAGAAGCTCTGCCTCGGAATCCTCATATATGTCTATTGCTGACACGAGTTTCACCTGGAAATAAAATACTCGTTTTTTATCATTTTCGATATCCAGTTACGAACTTGTCACTAAAAACCCGCCTTGAATGAAAAACACGTGTTTACACAATCTCGCCACAATCTGCATGTCCTGATATTTAAAAGTTCTTTGGCTCAGGGACGCTAGACGTTATCGTAAATAATGAAATATCGAAACTGGCTGACATGACTCAACCCTCATTTGTGTGACTTTCGCCTCCACGGCGTGGTAATCGAGCCTTAACTTTCAGATTTCTGTGCTTGAGGTAACTAAAAATAATAATTATTATTATAAAAAAAACTCCAAATGCTTAGTTCTTACCTTGCTTGCGTCCACATGATGCAAATGCAGTGTGTCACCATTTTTTTCATTGATGAGATCATATTGATGCTTGTAACCAACACATATCTGGTTGTCTCCCCTAGGTCCGTCTATCAACGTGATAAGTTCCGGCGTCTCGTATGACTGCAATTCCTAGATAATAATAATCACAATAAGAAGAAGAAAAAGAAGAAACGGTATCCAGTAAAATTACTATGAACAACAGAAAGCAAACTGGAATTGAAAAACCTTTTTATGATCTAGACGAAATTAAAGACAGTTCTAACAGTTCAAATATAGCGCATGGACAAAGAGGTTGATAAATTTAGCATGTAATCCCTTGACGGTTACCAATGAAAACTAACTTTCTGTCGGCAGTGTACAGCAATCGAAACAGAAGCAATAACAAAGGTTTAAAACCATTCGTACCCTGAGAAACTGAAATCCGTCCACGGTCTCCGTATCATTGCTCACACACCATGCAGACCAGGCGGCGGAATGCTTCCATGACATCACCAACAGACGCTTGCCTATGGCTATAACCATCCGGAGATGACTGCCCCCAGGCCGGCTTAAGGCGTACAGATGGCACCCTGAAGGGAAAAAATGTTTGAGTACGTTGACATTGTATTATTTGGCGTGTATTCCGTTATTTTTAGACCCACTATTTACTATTCCGCACAGATTTCCCCTCCGTTTGGCAAGGAACGTTTTGCATGATGGATCATGACAGCAAATAATTAAGCAGATATCACATGATGCATATGGGAATTTTCATACAAAGCAAATTACTTATTCATATTTTTTCCGGTTAGGTCCACATTGAGTACTAGCTATACATTGCACTACCTAGTATATCCGACATAACCCGCAAGAAAACGCAGTAGATACTCCAGCGCAGTAGACTACTGCAATCATACTGCAAACATGCTTCAAATCTGCTTCGATTTGGGAGCTAATTAGCGTATTTGAAACATGCTTGTATCATGCTGCTAATCTACTGCATTAATGCTCCTCTCTGTACAAACCTATGTACTTTTTGGAGTAGAATTGCAGTAGGCTATACTGCATTTCTACTGCAAATATGCTCCACACCACTACTGCGTTAATGCTTTTTTGCTACTTCGTTACTACTGCATTTTCGTGCGGGAATGTTGCTTCAATATTATGGTATTTCACTTTTATCCCACCTAATAATGTGCAGTATTGAAAACATTTTTGACCAATGTTTGCTGTGGCCATATGAGTATTTTTTGCCTGTCATCGTGGAAAAGGGGCGTCACCGGGATCACACTGTGATGGCTCTATACCAAAAAGAGGCCAGCATCAGCATTTTAATAAATCTGGTAATGTTTCATGCTTCTCTCAAAAATGAAAGATTGGAACATGTTGGGCGATAGCTGTGTGTTTCAAACAAAATGTTTCGATGCATGTCACCATTTATCTCACCATAAATTACATGACATGACTTACCTTTTGATCTCTCAATTTTGTGATCACGTGAATCGAGTTTGGTTCTGACAATACTGTTGGTTCGACCTTCAAAGTCTGCTAGGCGAAAGACGTGTATCTTGGAATCTTTTCCTGTAAAACACAACAGTATATAGACTAAGTGTGTGTGCGTGCACGCGCCCTAGCGTTCAATTGAGTTAATAACACAGATGCTGAAACCCTTTTAAGAAATGACCTGAAACTTGTAAAATTTAGAGTATTAGCTTTAAAAAAGAACGTACCTTTCTCTGGCCGGAAAATGATTAACCCATGAGGCTCTACGACATCAATTTGCTTAATGCTGACCGTTCGATCAAATATAAGCCTTGGAATACAGCCCTCTATAAAAAAATTAGACAATGATGTTAAATCAAGTCAAGTTTTAAAATCAAGAATAAAACAAAAGCGTGTAGCTTTATATATCTGAAATTACATTTCCAAATACTATTATTATTGATGTACAATCTCCCTTAATGCATAAAAAATCATTTGTTGACAACATACCAGTTATATCCCCCAATCTATTTAAAAATTAAGCGATGTCAAAATTACAGGAATACTCCAGCGGGTTACACTCTTTCTGAGTGTCTTTATTAAGGATTTGATTTGCAACCACCGTTCTTACGATCGCGTCATAAAATCGCAATTTTAGTCGTTTAGTCGGTGATCGCAATAAAAAAAACGTGCTCCGGCTCAAAAACAGCAGTTTTGTTTATGAGGCTTGATAACGGAAAATTGATTTTTAGTCCGTCAGCAACGAACGTCGCAACAACCACATCCATTTAACGAATCCAAACTTCTCTACATTAACCTATTTTGCGATAAGATATGCCAAAACAAATAATTAAGGATTGCTAAACTTTTTGGTTCAACTTACCTTCAATAACCATTGTTCCCACTTCCGTTACAATGATGAGTTTGTCACCTGCAACAAAATGGTCCTATCATATGAAGAACACTGACAAAAATGAAGTAACACCATGTATAACAGTCAAAATTCCCATTTCATTCAAATATATAACCAAGTCTAGTGAATTTTAACCACAACTTTGTTTTGTAGGGACATGATTCACATTAATTCAAAGCTACCTTGTTTGAATTCGAAGAGAAATACGATGAAGCACAAGCTTTACGTAATCGACTATTGGAATCATTTTCATGTGTTCGCGTGTAAAATGAAGAATGTTTGTGTCCTTTAAGTGGCAGACTGATTGCTAAGTGTTCGTGTTTACTAACCCCACGAATCCCCACATATGATCTCATTTGGAAAGCTGTGGTAAAAACACTGCGGCTCCCATGGCTGCAAAGAAAGAATAATAACATGACAAAATAAAAAAGATTTTCCAGCCAAACAAAGGATTTGGATACAGAATACAGGCATATTTAAAGGCATTGTATCAAATGGCAGAGACAAACAAAATGAGTCAGTGTTGAGATGATTTGTGGGAATAAAAAGTGCTTGTGTTGGGGGGGGGGGGGGGGGGGGGGCGGGGGGCGCATTTTCAATACTCTAACGGCGAGGACTAAATCATACAAAAGTGAATGTTCTGGCACTGTGGCTTTACCTTCAGCCATTTGGTGTAAATCGCACATTTGTATTAGGCGGCCAAATTGATTGGAGAAGATAACTGTTTTGAAAGGATCCGAAACAAACAAAAACTCCACTGCAAACAGTAATAAGAGTCTGTTATTCGCAGGTACGTGTTACTTTAATGAGGCTCCAACCTGCCAGTAATAAACTCTCTTACATATGAGAGATCGAGAGAAAGAGAGAGAAGGGAGAGAGGGAAAGATCCTTCAAAGATAAAAGATGACAAAAAATACCTCTCTTTTCAACATCCCGGTTGTGATGAGGCTGGTGGGGGCGTCTCCTTTCAGTATAATATTCAGTTTGAGGGCCTGACCAACACGAACGAACTCCAATTTCCGCGCCTCTTCTTTCCGCCGTGACCCATGCTGGTAATCCGGTATGACGTCACTGAATGCTCTGCGGTTCAACATCGTGTTCTGAAATTACAGTGCACGGAATATAGAAATCAGGTTGCTTAAAAGAAAAAAATGCGTACTGACTCGGATCCAACTTACGAACATCCAATTTACGCCTTCGAAGGTATTGAACGAGCAATGTACTTGTATTGGCACATGTATTTGCTACTCATCTTTTTTACTCAGCGGCTGTACATGTACACAAAATGTACGCCAGTTGTACCTTATTTAAAAGATACTATAAAACACCTTATCTTTGATATTTAAAGTAGAGCGCTCTTTTTATGTGGGAACTGGCAACATTAACTGATTACTCTGTATTTTAATATAATATTATCCACGTGCGTTAACCACCCTCCTATTAAATAATCACCCATGGTGATTATTAATCAGCATAACGATGGCTTGATATCTTACTTTTCAAAAGATGTGTATAAATGATACTGTCGCATCGAGTACAAAGTACATGTAGTTCAAATTATATATAACATGTAAACTTTATTAATTTCAAATATATACGTAAATTTTGGCAAAGTTCGTATTCTAAGTCTCATACCGAGGAGCGCTTATGGCACTGATTCATCTGAGTCTCTGCAATCACTGACTACACAGTCAATCAATTTTTAAACGCGTAATACGGTATGGTTATTTGGGGACACAACTTATAATGCGTCATGGCGGACGTTAGTGCTACTGCACTGTACGTGGGCGCAAATCTCCCTCCGTTTGTCTGCGGCTAACCGAAAGAACACAACCAGGCACTCACAATTAACATTTATAGGCTAATTCAGTGCAAGCCATAATGGCTCTTGCATTCCATCGATCGCCATATTATTGCATGGCTTATAGGAGTGCGCAGTATTCAGGTAAAGAGAAGTGACACGCTAAACTTCAATATATAGCCCCAGAGCGCTGGGGGAATATGGAACTCTGAGACACAATAATTGCCACGGTGCTGATACATTATTGCTTAAAAGGACAGAGTTAATCTTATCACTTAGGATAAAGGCCTAAAAACAGCTATGTCTGTTTTTTTGCCATTAGTTGGAGAGATTACCCATGTATGGAACGATCTCACAAAATGCGATTTGATATCGATGTGTGTTCCCAGCTCTCTTTCGTTTTTCTTTTCTTTTCTTTTTTCTTTTCTTTTTTTCAACAAAACCTGTGCCAGTCAGGTCAACATTTCATACCTTGTTGACCTCCACCATGTGATTGTCGTAGGTATTTCTGATCAACATGTCCAGGGTACGCACTCTCTTCTGGGCGAACACCGGCGTACATAGGGCGGCCTTTTCTCCATTTATACCTAGAAAAAACGTCCATAAGTATTTAGCAAGAGCTAGCAGTCTCTCCATTAAGTGCATATGGACGTGTAAACACATGAACAAGACGTTTAAGGAAACGAACGTGTATCAATGTCTTAAGCGCTGCTTTGGATTCAAAATCTTTAATGATTCGAATAATTTCAAAATAATAAAATATTTAAAGTGTTGATAATCGGGACTGAAGGACTTTATCTTACATTTCACTAGCAAAAAGTCCCTGAATTCTGCGTGGTCGGCAAAAACGGCGGGCGTGGGTAGAGGAGGGCCAAATAACGGGACGCTTTCGGCGGAATACACGTTTAACCTGAAAGGAATTATAACAGTTATCACAAAATGTAATCTCTTTTATGTTCTGGAAGATAATTTTTGTCCCTCCTGTTTATGCTTACGTGCCAATTGTTGCATCTCTTTAGGCGATCACAATATACTTATATCAATTTTTTTTAGGAAATATCATTTTTTTTAGGAAATATTATTTTTTTTAGGAAATATATGTGCATTCGTATTGTTAACTTACCTGTATTTATCTGTATCCTTCTCATAAACTACCAATGCGTATATATCTGAGGCAGCAGTTAAGAAAATTTCACTAGTAAAGTATTTTTCACATCTTTTGGATGTATTCAATATTCGAATGGCTACATTTTCGAAAATCTTGTAAATGCTTTAAAATACTGAGAAATATGCATTCCGAAACTAGAGATCTATTTTTCTGGGCTGTATAAATGACCTACCGGTACACCTAAGTCCCATTATTCCATTATTTCTACACTGAATTATAAATATTATTCAAACACGACAATCGTTTATCTTCTGAAACACTCAACAAATCTATGTATTGTTTAAATGGAATATATTTTCATTGCCCAATAACAATATTCCAGAATGTGATCAATTATTATACCCCAAAGCCCATAGTTACTTCGTCATAAATTGATTGGGGGGGGGGGGGGGTCCTTACCCCGGGGTCCATTAGTCCCGGTCTCCCCTATGGGTTTAACTGTCGAAGACATTGCAAGAATACTTAGCCAACTGACAGACACCAAGGCACATAACAAATTAAACTTTTTAAGGTGTTGTTTTATCGTGTAATTTAAAGGATACGAGTGAAGTGTGTCTTCATCATAGAAGGCCTAAATGACGGTTGCTGGTCCGAGTTCATTTCCACATAGATTATATTGACTATGTCATTGCCTATATGGCGTTTTCTCTCCACCTGAAAAGAAAGCAAGCATTCTTGTTGGTGGTGGCTGAAGCTGGTCAATCGGTTATACATGTAGTGTGCCGTGATGTGTTTTAAGCAAGAGAGCTGAGGCCCACTTGTGGGTTATAGTGGCTGGGAGTATAACTTTGTTCAAGATCAGCCACCTCCCAACAATCATCTGTACGTACCTGTTGTTTATTGTCCGTGGAGTATGGTAACAGAGAGGAGACATGGAACATTATTTCGTGTCCCTCGTACACGGTATAGACGGAATCATCACCTGTGCTATTACCTGGAATACATCAATCAAAATTGTATAACATACAGCACGTAATGTGATACAAGTATATTATATATACATGCTTATTTGGTTTTGTAAATAGATTTGTAATCCTTGTACTCTGAACCCCAGATATTACTCGTCTGTGATGCTAAATAAACGGACTCCAATTAGTCGATCTTGTAAATCGAGAGTACGGTAGGCCATTTGTACCAGTATTTTTAAATTAAAAAAATTTATATTTAAAAATGGATAATGATGTCTGTGATAGGTGTCAGTACTCGTTTTACTGAGGATCTGAAGGCTTGATAAATATGAATAACTCTGATATTTATCATTCCTTTTCTACAGGATGACTAACAATATTCACTCATCTTTAGGTTTTATTTTTGTTTTGTTCCCATATATATGTACATATACAAGGTAATTATCTGTACAGTAATGGTTTCCCCTCTCTCTCTCTCTCTCTCTCTCTCTCTCTCTCAAACACACACACACACACACATACACACACACACACACACCAGTCTAGAATATGAGAATATATTTTCATGGAGTATACAAAACTTTAAGGTTACTTTTCACATCCAGTCCTCCTTTGAAGCGATCCCAGCCTTTCAGTTTTATTCTATCTCCTAGAAGATGGATGAACTTGTCAAAAGAGGAGCTGCCCTTTTCTGAAAATAAAATAAAGCAGAACAAAATAAAAATATAGCAAAACGTATATTTCACTTGACACTCACCTGTATGGCATTTAATGCTGCCCTACTATTAAGGACGAATGCACTTAGTAAATCCAAGCCACATAATTTTAAGACCGTGCACAACATATCGATTCTAAAGATTAATAGAGACAATTTTAGACACCTTTTCACAATGAGTGCCGAAATTCAGCGATCGGTACGTGTTGAGAGATTGGCAGTTTAAAAGCCTGACCAAAAGTACAAGGGGGTTCAACTTCCTAGACAGAAGTACATGTATACGTTCAGACGATTGATAATTCTGGTACTTTGTCTTTCTTCCACACAGTACACTAAACTCCATTGTTCGTGTTGTAAAGGATACATCTTTACGGAAACCCCACATTCAACACGGTTATTAATCAAATTTATTTCTTCTTGTTCGTGCGTCAGTGGTCACAGAGGGCGTTACGTGTTAGCCACAGTAAGGCGTAAGATAGAAGTGTGAGCCCACAAAAATACGAACGGCTTCCGGTGAGCGTTGATCAGAAATGTCACCTTTTATAAACATCCAGCAACTTTGAAAGTGATTGTACAGATCACTCAGTCAATAGTTAATAACCAACCAGCCTCAAACCCCTACGCACAATTACGTTAAATTACCCAAATTCAGGAAAAATGCACAATAGAGCGCAGTAACTGTGTGCCGACATCAACCACTTTATGTAAATCGGGCTAAATGTATTTTCAAATCCCAGTAAAGCCGACTGGTGCCATGTTAAAAAAGTTATTATCTCGAAATTTCGAGGTATTATTTTGAAATTTGGACAAAAAATATATATTTACTCGAAATTTCGAGGTAGTAGCGCGAAATTTGGACAAAAAATTATTATTTTGAAATTTCGAGATAATTGTTTAACATGGCATTAGTCGGCTACCGTAGATTTATCTTGGTTCAACACAAACTAACATTTGTAAGCAAAATATCAGGCCTTATCAACATCTACATTCCTTATCAAAACATCACTCTCCCGCAAATTTTATGCAAATTTGCAAGAAGGAATTTCATTTTCTTGCAAATTTGCTGTAGATTTGCAAGAATTCATATAAAGACTCTCGTGCAAACCTGCCGCAAAATATACTGTAGATGTTCATGCAAACTTGTAGCAAACTAGCTGCAACACATATTTTCTCGCAAACTCCGTCAAACCCTTGCTGCGAACTTTTAGCTTTCAGCAAACTTAATGCATTTTTGCTGCAAACTTTTCATTTTACCCAGGGGTGCCACGGTTAAGGTTGACGCTAACTTTGGACTTATATAATTTAGCTAAACCAGTCCTTGTACCAAGTAAAGTATAATGGATCTGCATTGTGTTCGCTGCGAAAGCCGGAGTTTTCACACGCATCACTGAAAGCGGATCCGATGGTATTCTGTGTGCTTTTTAGAACTACAAAGGATCACGCAGACTGAGGTTAGGCGCTGATGACAGCTGCACCATTAATCCAGGGACATTGACTGCCGGGGCTTCACCCCTAGAATTCTGAGAAATAATTTCAAGGGATCGTTACTAGGAATTAGCCTATTTTTCTCCCAGTTGAACAGAGGTCTCTCAGAAGTTCATTGTACTTTCCCTCCAGTTAGCGTCTAGACGTCTAAGAGAATACCACAAAGGGTAAAATAACCTGCTCGCGTCTACAGTATAAGTCTTTAACAGCCTAGCTCCAAAACACTTTTCTCAGCCTACGATCCGTACTTCATGTAACTTCAATATATAACTTACCATTTCCGTACATCTCATCGTCCGATATCTGCCCTTCTATACAGTACGTTACTCCAAACTTGAAATTCACAGACCCCTGGAATAAAAACACGTGAAATGTTCAAATTTTTTTCCATATTGTGAGTGAAAGTTGAGTCTTATAACGAAACGGCAACTAGGAGCTATTGTGATATACATATAGGCCTACATGCGCAATGTACATGTATATGTATCATCAAAGAAGGCTACCGGGTACATGCACATTAGTTCTAAATGGTAAAAACTAATGCTACTAATACCCCAAATGCAAGTCAGGTTACTTTCATGTTTGGAAGCTGTAGTCTAACAATTTCAATTTAATATTCCCATGGACAAACTCGAATCCTTGATTCACCCAAAGCCGCCTTTTGATTAAAACATATCCGATTCTTTTTGCAATGAAGTTAGAGAAGGGTATTCCGCTAACTTTGGTATAAACACCGGTACCTTAAATTATATTTCCCAAACCTAGGCGCGTGTTAGTTTTGAACTTCACGTTAACTCTAACACAATTACTACAAGTACACTTTGGCAGTCCATTGATAAGGGACTGTGTACACCCCGGTACTCTTAAGTTAAAACTCCAAAGGTGTATTTTACTTTAACTGTTGCGAGACCATGTGCATATTGGTACTTTGACTAGTGCGCTTGCTCTCTAGTAGCCAGTTCATTTTATGTGTATAAGAAACAATGCATCACAAGTAGAAATGCCGTTTAGAATTGTGGTTTGTTGGTCCTGGTTCCCAGATACAATATATGCAAAATAATCGTTTGTAAATCACAGGCGATGTATATTAACTGTATGTAATGTTAGCCTGTAAGGGAGGCTAAATTAAATATTCGCGTACCTCTTGTTCCTCAAGTACCAGGAGTTCTTTCTGCACTTCTGCATTATATATTTCCCTGGGTCCTTTTTCTACCTTCGGCATGTCAAAATGTCTGAATGACGAAAAAAAAAAACGAACCTTTAGTTTAGACCATTTTTTCTCTAAATGAATAAAAACTCTTTGTCTTTTATACAAATCAGTCAATTTAATTTTCTTGCAACAAGACTTTGTATAATTTAATACTTGAAATCTGGTTATAATATATATATATATATATATATATATATATATATATATATATATATATATATATATATATATATATATATTGTGTGTGTATGTGTGTGTCCTTTTTTAGTTTGTTTATTTGTATCCAATAAAGAATACGTCCGCATAAATTTTTCCATGGGTTCTGTTTTATCTCAAGAAATGGCATTTGACACAAAGTCAATATGTTTAAAAGGCAAACATCTCCTTAATTAAAAGTGCATATGATACTTTGTCAAATACAAAAGTTTGTTAAATCGTTTGGTACTAACCCTAAAATACCCTTGACAGTCTTTGGTTTTGTAGGGTCGTATGGAAGGCAAATCTTCCGCGCGCCCTACAGGAAAAAAAGAAAAATCGATATCGTAACATCAACTCCCATTGCTAATGCTGGAATCTCGGATGGGAAGGAATGGAGAATAGCACGAATGGGGAAGGTAGAGTGTCATGTTCAGCAGCGTGAGAGGACAAAAGTGAACCAATCCAAGTGAAAAATTATCGTCGAGTCGCTGTCTTTGTCAGAGTCACTGAATGTTGAGAATGTTGCTGACATTATATAAGACTGAAATGTGGATCAAATTGAAAGAGCGGTGAATAACCTCTATTACGAACAATACATTCAGATACATATATGTGACAATTATAAAATTATATTCATTTCATACAGGTATACGACATGTTGGTTTGGAAAGGAAGGGGACTGTTTCGAAATGTTATTTTGCAGGCGCGCGCGCACACACACTAGATCAATTAATGCTTGTTTATCATGGATAAATATATATTTTGGACAATATCATGATACTGTACCTGTTTCCTCCACAGTATTGCTCTGTATTGCGGCACATTGTGGTTGTTTGCATCCGTCACCACTACTGAGAGAATGAACGGTTCTTTGTCTGCGTCAAGACCTACATAGTTTTGATGCACTAAAATACAATAAGCAAATTGTGTAATTAAACAATCAATCAAAACATTGATAGACAGACAGACAGACAGATCGACAGATAACTAGATAGCAACATAAAATAAATAAATTGATACCTTTTTCAAAATTAAACCTGCTGTATTTTTAAAACTTAAAAGTTTAGCTTTCTGAGTTTCAGCAGCGACATTAGCCATATCGCGTAAACGTGTATCCGCTCACTTAAGGAAATACACAAGGGCTTGAAGTGTCTCTTAAGTGGTCTATTAACCCGTTTAAGAGTCGTGCTAATGTCACGCTCAACCATGAATAACTAGCTTTATTTCATTCATTTGTTTATTATAGCGTCATACGTTACAGCACTTTAGTGATTAAGGAATTATATCCATTCATTAGGAAGGAAACTGAGTATGCGCAGACGACCGCAGTATAACTATTTCTATTGGTGTGATATAAAGTCACTGTACATAAATATAACATGTTAACAAGCGACATGTTTTTTATATTACATTATAGGATTTATATCGTATGTTGATAAATTTTAATCTACTTATCTCAATTGTCATACTGTTGTATTCTGTCCTGTTGCATGTCTTGGTTCCATTTCTATTGGTTCCTTTCAGACGTTAATATTTTAAAAGGGTTTCTTTCACTTACTTTTCCCAAGAAAATACTTGAAGTACCATCTGGTCTGGTATTCTGGGTTTTCCACATGGACAGGACTCCCAAGCGGGCTCGGAAACTGGCAATAATTAAAATAAAATAAGATAAAATAAAGTAAAATAAACTAATTTTTAAGAAGACTGTTTTTTTTTCAAAATTAAAAAGCAAAACAACAGTTCATTTGAAACCTGTCAAAACTGATACTTTATTGAATGAACAATCATAATATTGGGTATACAAAATGAATACAATTGAAAGATTAAAAAAAAACATGATCAACCTGCTTGAAGACTAAAAACAGTTTATGTGCAATGTATCTCCCAAAGAACCAGGTGAGCATAGTTACCAAAACAGTGTGAAAGGTTTTTAAAATAAAGCATGATGTGTCTTAGAATAAGATCATGGTATATAGAGTTGGGCTGGTAATGAGACAAATTCCTGTGAAAAACGGTGGGAGACATAATGCGGTCCGTGTAGTCACGACGTGATAATTGAAAACACAATTAAACCACAGTTTGGACGCCACGCACTCTCTAAAAGGCTTCTTAAGTAAGATCTTAAGTAAGACACCGACTGCAAAGGAAGCACAAAAAGGTTAAAACGGTACATGTAAATTGCCCATGTAATCTTTTTTACCGATGATTACACACTTGGCGTTTTATTTTCACACAATCGAGAGAGTCCGCAGGTGGGCGCACGCGTGACGTCATTGGCCTTTTTTTCAAAGACGTGCCAATGTACGATGAGACGGTTTATTCAACCCACGTAAGTCACACCGTACAGATAGGTTCAACGTATTTAGACAACAGTCCATAATTCACCAAACTTAAAATGGAATTCTGGTATTAGAGTAAAATAGGGTAAGTACCATTGTGTATTTCGATGCAGAGTGGAGATTATACATATACAAAGACAAAATTTTGGTCTGAGATTGAAAAAAGCACTTCTTTTTGGCCTTGAAACTATCGCAAAAAATGTATATTATATGAATGTACTAACGTCATATTCGTATGTCCATGTCAGGTTAGCCGGAATAAGCGACACAATGCAATGCAAGTATCCCACATATACTTCCATTATATACATACAAATCACCGAATCAAGAGTTGCTTCCATATACTGCATAGCAACGATATATCGACTATTAAGTATGTTTATGATGTGTTTTATGTGAGTGGATCTGTACATGTTCTAGTACCTTTTAATTGCACAGAAGACGTACGTATGTGAGTATTATCGATTTCGGTCTTGTGTTTCTTTCATATATGTAGAAAGAATGGGTTTGGCTGGTTGCGGAGTTAACATGGAAATAACCGAGTTCTTCTCTAAACAGTTTTACATACACAAGCAAACAGAAGCACCCATGCCACTACATACTATAGAATTGTAATAATTATAATACAACCTATTTATAATTATAATACAGGAACTGTTATAGAAGTCTGATATCTACAACATGTAGTATAAACGAACAACAGCGCTTACACATGACGTCAATTATTTTCTAATCTAAAGCTTACCTCATCGTGTTCAAACTCCCCAGTCTCAATTCTGAATCTTCCCGCGGCAGTGTGGATGGTCCCTTCACTTTCACTTGAGGTGAGCTAAAATTATGAACAAAACTTATATGTACTTTCTTTGGGAATGGGGATTCAGAACGATTATTGAGAGAATGTAAACAAGTAAATGTATAAGTCATTTCGCAGCGGTGCATCGTTACGTGTGGTGCTAAGATTGACTTGATCCGTGTGATTATTGTCTAAGACAACGCCAGAGGCTTAATGGAACCGTTCTAAGGATAAAGTTGAGAGAGAGATACTTACTTACTTACAGAAATGAAGGCAATACCTTAGCTGTCTTAGAAAAAAAAACTGCAAGTGTTTATACGAGAGAGAGAGAAAGAGAGAGAGAAAGCGAGAGACTTACTAGTTCTACTGATCCATAATGTTTTCTACTGAACATGCCCCGCCTGGCGGCCAAATCCGAAGCAGGAGAACTGAAATGAAAATAAATCACTTACTTACGATCTAACACATGTAACAATATTCACAAAGAATACTTCAAACGCACATCACCTGTCTGATATACATATATTTGTATTTATCTGTATAATAAATATAGTGCAACTTAAAACGCACTCAAGTACTTTAGCCCATTACCGTTGAATCAACAAAGGTAAACATTAAAAGATGAGGTTAAGAACCTTGGAGTAATTTTTGATAATAGGTGCGATATGGCTGCCGACATCAGCAAAAAATGCAAAGCCGCTTTCTATGGTCTTAAAAAAATTTCCAAACTATCCCACATCCTTGATAAAAGTCAAATGGAGAGGCTTGTCCATGCCTTTATAACTTCACATCTTGACTACGGAAACAGTCTACTGTATGGTCTTCCTACCTATCAAATTGAAAAATTGCAATCTGTCCAAAATGCTGCAGCACGACTACTGACCAAAATCCCTCTCAGATCAAACATTTCACCCATTTTATTCGAACTACATTGGCTTCCTGTACGACAGAGAATTGTTTTTAAATTACTGTTGTTTGTTTTTAAATTCACTAGAGGTGAATGCCCCTCATATTTTAACTCGATGCTACATCCAAGTACACCCAGTCTCACCAGGTCTACCAGATCCACCTCCACTCCTTGTTTTATCAGAAATGATAATAAAAAAACAACCAAAACCTACGGCCACAGGGCATTTTCAATTTCAGCACCAATTTTATGGAATCAATTACCCTCACACATTCGGACTATTGACAGTGTTGAGGTTTTTAAAAAAGATTTAAAAACATTCTTATTTGCACAGTATTTTAATTAATATTTTCTCATTTTATCAAAAAAAAAAGTTTTATTGTTCAGACCATTACTATTTTAACCAGTTTTAATTTTTTTTTTTTTTTTTTTTTTTTTTTTTTTTTTTTTTTTTACCTTAGCTTTTATTATATATATAATAAGTTGTAATCCTAATAGTTTTACCTGTAAACAGCACTGAGACGCTAGTGTAGTGCGGTTTTAAGAAATAAATATTATTATTATTATTATTATTATTAAACTGCAAATATAATTTAATTTATGCTACTTAACAATTGAAATATCCAAATATTAAGTACTCAAACAACCCGCCTCTAATTAATATTCATCATAATGTGAGAATGCTCAGGAAGACATTTAGATGAAAGTTATACCTATGTGGGATAATTTTGCGAAGGCCATGTAGACCTAATTTACATTATGTCGTATCTGGTTATATAAGTTAAGTTTTTTTCCTACATCAGAACACAATAATCTTTTTCTTCTCCCTATGCTTGGCTAGATCACGTAACAAATTCACAAATGCTAAATAACAACACGAAACACATATATGGCGAAAAAGTAGATCGTTCCTTAAGAGATTAAATCTTTCTCACTCACAAGGTATTCCATTCAACATACATGTATTTACACAAAACACACCGAACTGTTATCTCATCGTAGAAATATATTACGTTACTATCACAGAGCCAAACTTAGCAAAAATACAGCAACATTCTGCGAACGGTTTGGCTACCTTTGTGTTCGCAATAGTGGGTACTTCGTATTTCCGAGCAAGTTCTTTTCCAAAGAATTGTGCTTTGACCTGTGAAAAAGTAATCTCCTCGCCGTTACATTGACCGGCGTAGACACAGAAAACGTCCTTCGAATCGGTTCCATGTTTGCTCTATGTTCATCCACGTAGAATAAGAACACTCGTGCGCCTTGGTATTTGAAATGGCATCAACGAAGGTACACAGACCATGTTTATAATCCGTTAGATAATACCGTTTTCTTATTTTAATCTAATAACGTCATGAATGGCGAACGGTGTAGGAGTTCCCAACCCACGTCCCCCACACCAGTGTTCGCGTAAGTGGTCAATAGGGTGAAAGCGATCACCTTTTCGTCCTCACTCGATAACTAGTTCCTTCCCACCTTGACCAATGCTGCAGGTATATACTTCTTATCGATTCCTTGTTCACAAGTAAGTGACTCTGCTCACCGTAGCCTTAACATTCTGCCACGGCTGTCTCCTTGGCAACGTCTCTTAATTCCATAAGAATCTACCTCAATCAGCACCTCCATATATAACTATAAAGACACCTACTTTAGCAGATCTTAAAAAGGCTTCCAGGTAAAGATACGCAATACCTTGTAAGAAATGGCACTGCAACAAAAACAAGGAGCTTTTTTCTTCTTTTTCGTCTTTAATGATCGCTTTATGGCTACAGGCATGTCTTATAGGGATTGTACGGTGAAAATTGAAACATGGGAGGGACCTGGCATGACAACAATACAGACAACGAATAATCCATGGAATACATAGCTGATGCAAAATGTGCATAAATTAAAATGAGATGTATAAATTTGTGTATAAAGACTTATGCCTCACACACAAAGACACACAAGCAAACACGAAACCTTAAGTAATTTTTTCTCAATTCTCTGTAATTTCCGGCGAACTTCCATCTCCTGCGACTCCCGAGCGTGGCTATTACATCCTCGTGCTGTCTCCAAATATCAATTATGGATTAAGCCCTTTAAAACATCATTAGTTAAGGACGCCGCCTCAGATTTTTTTTTCATTCTCAAGAGACTGTGCGGAGTGTCTCCACTGTGTGAATCAGAAATAACCATTGGGCAAATTGAGGTATATAGAAAACAGACCCTTCGGACTACACTGTGTTGTTCTTCCATGTCTACAACAATCAAAGGTATATTGTCCCCGTTTCAAAATCATATTTTTATGTCAAAATACAAAGCTACATGCACTTATCATTCCACAATTCCGACCTTAAAAAACGATAAAATTCCACAATATAAAAGTGCCGGATGTCGATATTTTCTTTAAAAATGTACAAACAGAAATGGCGATCTAAGTAGCTGGTCGGTCATTTAGAACTAAATCATTCAACTTTAGATGGTATAAAATCAATCAAATCCAAATGCAAGGACGTAAAGGTCGAGTAATGATTCGCAAGTAGGAGAAAATTGCTTTTTTTTTTGGACTAAAATCCGATTTAAAACGAAAATCCTGGGGATGACACCTATAAATGATTTCAAACAAACACGATCACTTAAGCAGCACTAACTTATCGCATTTTCTTACCGCAGATACTGACGCTGTTATTGCTCGGTTTTTCTGACAGTGTCTTTGACGAATTGAATGTCTCCCTTATTTCTTTTTATTTTTCAATAATACACTGTATCAAAAGGGAATCAAATCTCAATCTTAGCAAAATGATTGTATTGCTCAAGGAACTATGGCGAGTGGATTGATTCATGTACGTATCTAACGGGGTTGACCCGCTGTGGCGATCGATTATTTCAGGGGGAAATAAGGACAATGGGGATTTTTTTCTGGAACGAGGACAGTAAATTACATTTATGCATACGTCAAGGCGCAATTGCAAATTATGCGTTCACTTGTTATGGAATGAGATCGACTAAACTAATTGATACCCGCAAATTACCATCATTC
Source organism: Lingula anatina (assembly GCF_051362555.1). Classification (NCBI taxonomy): domain Eukaryota; kingdom Metazoa; phylum Brachiopoda; class Lingulata; order Lingulida; family Lingulidae; genus Lingula; species Lingula anatina. The sequence goes on from NC_141769.1 coordinate 6,585,712, forward strand.
ATTATAATTAAATTCCTTATTGGCATGACATTCTTGTTTAGATTATTATTGCCATGCTATGGTATGCATCTAAATAAATGTACATGTAGGCCTATATTCCGAAACCTCTGTACCAAACATTGTACAACTGACGATGCAAGCTTTTGTTTGGTGATGTTTATATATAAATAAATTATCATAACGATGCATCTATGAAGATCTAATTTCAAGATGAAATATCTTTATAGTAGGTATTCAAAGATGCATCATTATGGTAACTGAATAATTTCTTAAAGCCATATACGGTGATTTAATGTGAATTTTGATGTGATGTTTGAAACGATGCAAATAATAAAAAACCTCACCCAAACAGTCAATTTATACCTGTCCGTGCCCGAGTCTGTTTTAGAGCTTAGGGGTTAATCAAATCAAACATGTTTTGTATAATCATACCAGAAATTAGATTTCAATACAATCAATTAGCCGGTAATTAACATCTGTAGACTAACTTAACTCAAAGTACCCTTTCGCGTTCGTCATTAAAACGGCTTTCGACCTCGGTGGCAGCATGACCTTGACATCTCACACTGCCTAATTGAATCATAAATCGCGCCCCTTTCACACAATAACTGCTATTTTGTTACAGGAAATTTCAACATTCACATTTCGCATTTTATCACATTCATGAAGATTTTCGGAATCAAAGCAATGCATTCGACGATTGGTATTGAAACTATTTCGTTTTAAAGTCAAAGCAAGCGTGTAAGACAAACACAAATGGTATAAAAGATCATAATACTAATACAAAACAAAAATTGTGGCCTATAACGGTTCAGCTAATAGTTATGAATGGCGGTACTGTTGCGTAGGAATGAAAAATTGCTGGTGGCCTTTACGTCCTTTTTTAGCCACAAGGCGTCTTGAGCATCCTGTCCAGAAACGATGGCGGCCATTGAGAGTATCTGCAAATAAATTGCTAGAACGGTTTTGATTCATCGTGGACCATTAACGCCGAGGTGATAAATTGTTCCAGAACAGATCCAAGATCTTATATAAAAAGTGTAGTAGTTAGTTTTAACTACTCTTAGACTGCTCTTTTTAATACTTGCTATACGCACGGATCCAATGGTCATACAACTTATGTGACCTTCAATAGCAATGAGAGAGAGAGAGAGAGAGAGAGAGAGAGAGAGCTGTGTTCTAGCATATGTACCATAATGTAGTGCTTTATCACTGAAGCTCTGAAATCACATATTTCTACGAAGAAAATCAAGAAACATTGCAAAAATTTCCCAGAGACACGAAGTCTTTTTTCTACTTTTCTCAATATTGTTGTGTGAGCACTAGATCAAAACGATAGCATCTTCCCGATGGAATCGACTGACATGTCCATTACTCATAACAGCTTCTGCGAGGTTTGGCCTCGAAACCTACTGATGTGTTTATGGAATTCAATTGTGTGTCTGTGTAAAAGAGAGAGAGAGAGAGAGAGAGAGAGACCCATTCAACAATATTTCTCTTTCAAGCAACGATACCCAGTACTGGTAATATTTTTCTTTCATCATATGACTTCAGAAAAAGTCGACCACATTTGTAATAAAAGTACATGCAGTAGGCCTATACAGGCGGGAAAATAGTACATGTATATGAAACAATATATACTTTATTGAGTGACAACATCATTTCATTTTACCGCATCTCAATACGGTTGATCTGTGCCTTTTGATCTACTAGTCATAATCCTCAAAATGAACGGATCGTGTGTTTGATCTCAAGCGCGAGAGGGATTGCCTTGCTGAGATTGATTTTATCAATTTTATCATTTCCATGCTGCAACTTCCAGCGTAAACTACTACTAGGTGCTGCACATAGGGATTCTGCGGTAAAACAAATCAGTTTTGAAGAATATATCGGTGTCCACAGTGCGTGGAGCCAATTTCCTGACAGAAAGTGTCGTTCACAAAATAAAGGCAAGTTTGGCGTAGTCAAACGACATTTTATGGCGACAACAATCTCCAGAGCTTATTTACGCACATGTGCATTCTGCACATGCTCAATTGCCCCCTAGATGGGTAGTCTCCATTAAAAGGAAGCAATGAGTTTTGCAGGATAATACTTAAATAAGTCATTACGGACATTACATTTCGGGTCAAGATCCCCATAAATGACACCCAATTTTTTAGAAGAAAATAGCATCTACCGTGACATAGCTTTGATATGAATCCCTTAAGCCGAGTTAATTACTCTCAGCAAACGCAATGTTGAATGTAATATTCCACTAATACATTTCATAAAAATTATATTCGTACTTAGGATATTTTCCTTAAGCCTACTGCTTTTTCTTTGCGTTTTCTAAGTCATTGAAAGTCATTGGTATTTGTCACATTTCTTGCAATGCTACTTATCAAGCATATTCACACATGTAGCAAATTGTTTTCCACAACAATAATAAATATATAATACAAAATAATAAAAAAAAACTATTACTGTTGCAAATAAATCTAAAATACAGTAATCAGAAAAAAAAAATCAATAAAAGAGTGATTTACATCAGGGTACGTGTGAAGACGTAAAACTATGAAATGAAAAAGACAACCCATTTCTTTAATTCAACATCAAGGCCAGCTAACTGCTCCAATAGAACGATGAAATAGAGAAAAGAAACTCACAGGAAGTCGATAGATGGCGCACACTGCCGATAACACAAGATAAACTGACTAGTGACAGACACGCAATGCTAAATTCGTTGTTGCTTCGACTCGTGCAGGCGCGTAAAAGATAAGACTTAGTACAGGGCTCTGTCCTTCGTTAGTGGTAGAAGTAGGACATTTAAAACAGGACTTATCTTCAAGTAATTTCCGCTTTTATTGTGTGCAATTCATCTGTAGGGGAACTGGGGGGGGGGGGTTGAGGTCGCGTTATCAACAGTGACAAAACAGATATTAATGGTATGACATTTTCAGTGACATCTCCGTGAGGGAGTCTTAACATTAATAAAGTTTACATACTGAAACTATACGACATTTCAGTTGCAATGCGTAAATGTACACGTAAATGATCAAGGTCAACACGAAAGGACAACGGAATAAAGAAAAGCATTTTCTAATTAAAATGCGCATTAAAGGTTTTGTTCTCTCCACAGTATAAACGCTGGTAAAGAAATTCAATTGAGTTAAGATGGTAATGAGACGTAGAAGAGTTCTTCTCAGTCTCAAGAGAGATTCTTTTATTGAACACTCGCTATCAAACTGCTACACTTGCCCTAGCACATTCAGTGATGTTAATAAAGACGAAATGTGTCTGGTTCTACGTAGCACGGCTTCAATTATCGAAAACTCAGTAAAAATGGCATCTTTTGGGGGTGAACGATAAAGTACAAAGGAAAGGAGCCAGACTACAGCAGGAGGTATATATTATATCAAATTAATCCTTAGGGAAAAATAAGACAGAAAAAAGAAAGTGTGCCTTCGGGAAAATGTTACTGTTGAGATGTTCTCGAATGTCATCGTATGTGCTACCCCACTCTCTTTTTCTCTCTCTCAAACACACACACGCACACAGACACACACACAGAGAGAGAGAGAGAGAGAGAGAGAGAGAGAGAATGTGCACACACCACGAATGCCACATATAACAGCAGTACAATCCACAAGACGCGAGCAGAACATGCAGTCACTGCATATTGTTAGGACGATTAATGCCGCCTCCTTCTCATTACTAAAATCCAATTGATATTCATGTTTTTATTCTAACCCCGTCTCACGTCTAAGCAGGTTAAGAAGGCGTATGTTCATTCCAAGAAGCCAGTGTTACAAGAACCCAGGCTACAGTACAGTCCTGGTGTGCCCGGACAACTAGAGGGAAATACAAAACTAGTTAGCAAGAACCGTGACTCAATTAGCTCTGCGTAGATCAGGTGAATACAGCCTTATCAAGAAAGAATCCATGACACATTTCACGTTTCTCACGAGGCAGTTGTGCTACTGCCACCAGTACCCCAGTGTGGCAGGGCGCGACTTTGTTTTCGTGCCTTAAATGTAATAGCTACAAAAACGTACATCTAAAAAATAAATAAATAGATAAATAAATGAATAAATAAATAAAATAATGATAATAAAAACAAAAACAAAAACACAAGGGAGGATTTTTAAAAGACTGAAAATCACTTTCCGCCATTGTGATGTATCGTTCCCTCGTCTCTTTTACAAAAAAGCCCCAAGACAAGCTTTGCATCATTCCCGTTTTTATACTAGACCTTACTAACGGGCAGTCTGCACGTCGCTCCTAGGAAAACTGCGGTATTGCACACAGTTACACATAATACTTGGAAATTCAAATATAAAAACAGCAAATTGCCAAGCACCACGTTACAAATAAAAGGCCATTAACACCCACAAAAGGCCCAAAGATTGCCATTTGGGAATGTTTCACTGGGCAGTGCATTGCTAGTTTAAATAGGTGTATCGATTTTTTTATATTCCTGCTTGTCTTCGGACTTTCTTTGTAAGCTAATCTTATCTATTTTGGCGTGAAATAAAGATGTTTCTTTGGGGGAAAAATTACCATTTTATCCCTCATTGTTGCCCGTTAATTTTAGTCTAGAGTATCCGGTGTCTGGCATGAAAATAATTGAGGAGCGATGGCATGGATAGATTTACACTAAGTATATGTAAATCTGCTCTATATCCAAGTAATTATTTTTGAAATCTCTTATGTACCGAAAATTAAAGGTACTATAATAATAGGGTCTAGTAAGTTTCGCTTAAACAGATACAATTGTTGCCATTGTATGTTACTATGCTTTCTGAGAGAGAGAGAGAGAGAGATATTTAAGAATGAAGTGGTGGTTATAATGATGCTTCAAGTCATTATCATTTCCCCCCATTTTTTACAACATCGTGATCACGCAGACATTGCGATAATCAATTGTGTTCATTGCTTCGTACGTTTCAATTTTGGTCACTACTCAACGCTGGTTGGTGATCAATCTAACAGGCCCTTGCCTGCCAGAAAACATAACGGGAGAAAGGAACAAAGAATCGATCTTGATGTTTGCAATAGACGAACTAGTACTTTTAATGATATGTTTTGTAGCAGGTGATCTTTCGACCCAGTCTTACCAGAGCATAAGCTTTAGGGAGATTCTACTGCAATTTCCTCAAAATGAATCTTATGGGATACACTGTTTTGGGTGATCCTAAAAGACATTTGATTTGGTTTTAACACTCAATTGTTTATCGTGAACAGCTGTATACATGGTACAATTATGCCCAGTCTTTTTGAGTATTAATGTTAATTTCCAAATATGCTACCAACCGTGTGATGTTGACGAATTCAGAAAATATTACCTGGACTGTCCTTCATATTGGGCTATATCGATACCGCCGTCACAGAACAAAAAGGTATGTGTTTTATAAAAAGTAAGTATATGTATGTATATGAATTCTCAATAAACACACACACACACACACACACACACACACACACACACGACAAAAATAATCTCATACTTAGATTTGAGTCTCCTCTCCTTTTAGAACAAAACATAGATTCGGTGAGCTTCTTAGCCTATGGCTATATAAAATACATTACGCGGTATCCCTATAGGACATCACGCCTCCAATGACAGAGTTCCATAAAATAAAACAGCAACTCTTTACAACGTAATGTACATTACACAAGCAAATGCGTGATTAGCGTTACGCCTCCAATGGTAAACTGTACAATTCCATAGAGCTTAAACGGCAGCTCTTCATGACACAATGTACTATACCATAAGAAATAACGCGAGCATTGTTACTGTTAAGAGACAAAAGCGGTCGCTTTATATTTACATCGGTAGTGTATAAAATCTTGTAAAGACATCTAGTGGGAATTTAAATGGGTCTGATAGAAACAGTAATGTTCCTGCTTCACTTTTTGCCATTTTTCATTTGAGTTGTACCAATGTGATAAGCATATGTTGAACATTTTCATTAGAAATGGTATTCTATTGTTTTTTTTTTTCAAATTCGGGCCTTCGAGTGTGTCTGCTAACTCTTCCTGCTAGTCAACTTATTCATTATTCACCACCATATTTCGTGTAATATATGGAATTGCCTATTGTCAGATCTTAGTTGGTTGATGAATCAGATTTTCCATACCATTACCCGTATCCATTTGTCATTTGAAATGGATCGGAATTATTTGCCTTTAATATTTTCCTAGCCAGAGTTAGCTTGGGCGTTAAGGAAAAACAATTGGAAGCTCGGGAAGACAGGAGGGTTATAGTATTTGCCACGACACACCTGAAGAGGTACACAAGAAGGTTTCGCGTTTTTTTTTTTTTTTTTTTTTTTTTTTGTTAGAAAAAGATGGGTTTGGTACACCTAGACTTACATCAAGGCGTACACATGTATTATACATTTTTAGAAATCAAATACGAGGTATTCAACGTAAATCAGCCTAACAAGATAAACTGCACAAAGAGAAAAACAAGACGCCACCAATACAGTAGGGAGCACTGTAGAGTCAAATTATTGCCGGTTAACGCTAACTCCAATTTAAAGACAAGTGTTACAGATTCGAGTTTTGTCTTATTTTCAACATAGATATCGAGCTATAAATACTATGCATGGCAGCCTGATACCAGTTAATATGTATTTATTCCGAGTTACACAGCCATTAAATTCGCAATCTAACTGCGTCAATACTGTAGTTAATCATTAACAGGAGAAAGAAGGAGACCATAAGTATTTGATGAGGTAAATATTCTCAGGATACAAGAAAAATATTGGCTACGTTAATATATAGACGGATTTGTGGCTAGCTCCAGTATTTGTAACTGTGATAATTCTGCTCAGGCAGCAGCACCATAAATCGTTCAGTGCCATGAAACCGTGTCAGAGAGTATAACGAGATGTGTTTCTATGACAACTAAAATGTGTATCATGTTTTACAAACGATGTTCTTTGTCAACAATCTTTTCTGACTGATAACTACACGCCGATTTTATAATCATAGTAGTGATTTTCTGATTCCAGGAAATATACAATGACACGAAGTCACCTGCGCCTATGCATGTACATAGCCCATGGCGTTATATCGGCATACGGTACATATATTCATTAAAAAACACAACTGTGCAGCCTTGAACATATTTGTGTGCATGCAAATATGTTGTTTGTTTTCAAATGATCTCCTGCAATGTTAATTCGATTATGCGTAGGCGTGTATGTGTGTGTGTGTGTGTGGGGGGGGGGGGGTGTGCAGGTGTGCCATGTTTGCATGTACGGGTGTTCGTGCGTGCGAGCGCGCGCCTGCAGACATATAAGTGCCTGTATATTCATATACGGTACAAGGACATTTTTTCTCTTCTATCACACATCCTCATCATAATTCCCCTTTTATCCCGCTAACTTACTTTTTTTCATTCAAATATGAAAGCCATTTTTCCCCAAACACCTTTGGAATAACCTAAAATACACTACAATGTAGCAATTCTGGACGTAGGGAACACTAAATTGCTTTAAAGCTATCTCTCTCCCACACCTGGCCTAAAAACTTTTACACTGTCACTGACTATAAAGGATGGGGAGTTTAAACAACAATTCACATTTCATTACACTTATTACGAAACGATGCGTGCTTTTACCAGCAATAATTTTTATATTGCGTCAGGCGACTTAATAATCGCTTTTATCTAACTGGCATGGTGATTTGCTCTCTGTCGCAAATTTATCTGTACGGTTCGTAGAATCAGGAAATTGAATTAAAACGCCTTCCATTGCGTAACAAGGCAACGTAAAAAAAAAAAAAAAAAAAACGCTTGCTATCGCCACAGAAATAAACATTCTAATTCAGTTAATGGAAATGACAAGGCGCACATGTTATGTCGTGACACGTTTTGTAGTAATGGTATAAGGAAAATAGTATACATAAAAGATTAAGACGCCTAATTAGGTCATAGTTTGACCTGCGTATGAAGGAGCATATCATTTTGAATACTGTAAGAAAATAATATACAGGCAAAAGAAATCGTGAAAATATAAAAACGCCAATACCAGTGCTAACTTCATACAGCTAAACTAAAATAACGATTATTCACTTGATACGTTACATAAATACAGTTTAACTGCCCATTTTTATTGACCGTCTGACCTTAACGTTTTCCATGCCAATAACCCAAGAAAAGAGAGTCGTGAGAACCGAGCACTTATACCCTCTTCCCCTAATTCACTGGCAAACTCCAGGCAAGTACCATTAATATATTATCCACTGTCGCTCAGACACAATTATACGACAGATATTTGATTTTAAACCGCGCAGACATGTCTGGAATAGTACAGAAACAGCTTCGTAATCAGTGTGTTACTGTCAAAGCCGCTATCTCAATATAAATCCTATAGGGAATCAATACACAAAATATGGACGGATGAGTTCCTAATACAAATGTTCGTAGTTTACGTCTCACCGCTCACTTTCGTTCGAGTACACAGATGGGTTCATCATGTTCATTTATCCCCTATGATAGAATGCAACCGAGTACACGTAAACAGGTGTTTGGAATGGATAAAAATAGTTGCTTGTGGGGGCGAAAGGTAAAGTTTGAATCATTTTAAACGATTTTTCTGAGTCATTTAAAAAGACATATATAATGGGTTCGTTAAATGCTACCAGCACTTCCTCCTCTCTGCCTCTTTAAAACTGTGCTCCTGACACTGTTAGAAGATTAAGATATTCAGAAAAAAATTCTAAAAATTCTACGACCAATCTACCTGCTTGACTGCACTTCGGGTAATAAATGGGCAGAGAAGAACACATGATATCATGCCAAACATATCGAGACACAAACGCATACATCTAGAAGATGTTTAATCGTTTAGAAAAATTGAAATGAATACATTAGCCTCTGGAGTTTCAAATTAACCATACAATGAAAGGCAATCTATAGCATTTCGGCGTGAGTAAAGTAAACACTGCTTTGCGTGATAAAATCATTATAGCCACATTCTCGTATTTCTAAGACGCAAAGGAAGACGGAAAAACTTAAAAGCACTGACGCTACTATTTTTTTTTAATTTGGTGTAAAGTTACAAGCTCATTCAAACTCTATTTTTAAGCACACAAAAGATAGACTAATAGCGTGACACACCCGCTTTTTTAAATCAACAAGAAAATCATCAGTAGTTTTATCACGTGCTTTTACTCTGGTTACATGTGACAAAACACTGGTAGGCGCAACGCAGTCACCGTTGCATTTTCGTCTATTGAATACCGAACCTGTGGTATTTCAAGAAATAATTCATGTCGACCCTGTCTATATAGTTATTCTTTCATATAGGATGGCACTGCAAATATATTAGCCTATTTGCATTTAACGTACTAGTATGTGACAGCAGGGATTCGAATAAGATAAATAGGCCTACATATCTGAACTAAACCAGCTGAGACAGGTGTTATACTCATCACACGCATAAGAATGTGTACATAAAACACATTGTTTATATGTGAAATATAACCGTACCAATATAGTTGGTGTATCACATTTGCAATGAACTTAACCGTTGAAAAAATTTAGGCCCTGTAAAAAAGTTAAGACTCTAGATTTCTCCCCGCATTTCATCTGCAATGCACTGGTCTATTTATGTAGCTTTCACTAGTTTAAGATGACGATTAAAGAAATATCTGACTTCTTGAGGTAATGATGATTAAGATATTGCTTGTTAAAAATGTGGTCATATGTAACCTATACCAACAATATTACCTGTACGCTCTTTTCCTGTAATAGTCACTTGTTTCCACCGCGAACATCCCAATATTAGCCAGCCCTGACGCCACTGGTGAACGACTAGCTGCTCGGCGAGGCGACAGAGAATTCTCAGACCGAAATTGAAGTTTCTCCCTAAAAGCGGCCATGTTTTTCTTCTCTCGGTGTCAAATCGGAGGAATAAAGTCCTAAACCGTACGTGCTGTCATGCCAAAGCTAGTAGCAAAAATCTAAGCTCGTGTATTGATGTTTACCCTAAGTGAGAAGCGCCCGTAATATCGCTGATTGCCATTTGGCCATCTATTTGTCTAGCTGTTCAATACGGATGAGCACGCGGATATGTCTCGGAGTCGTTTAAGATTCGCGAAACACATTGATGCGTACTCCGCTGATAGATTAACTAAACAGAAAGCGTTGGACTGATACAAGTCAAAATGTTACACTGTCATTTGTAAGCAACGGCAGCTTTCCGTTATATTGATTCAACAGATTACGATTTGAAATCAGTCCAGATACACAAATAAATCTTCTGTGCGTCAGGTAAGAATTGGTCATTACTGGACTGGTGACGTCGGTGTTGCTCAGTTCTTATACGCTTATCCTTTTTTAATAAGGGTTGAAAAACATTAAGATAAAATTATTAAGAAAACCGCTAGGTTGGCATCCGGGGTTCGGGAGATTGTAATTAGTGTCACCAATAGATAGCAGGATGAATCTTCTTGCTGAGGAAAAGATGGATTAACAGCGTTTTCCTGGTACGAGTTCCTGGTAATCAGAGGGCATTCTGCCAGACACTCCTGCGTCTTGCAGGGTCATCCACTTCTTGCAATTACACCGAGGTTACCTCTCCCACTGACGAAAATACTACTGACAAGATTTCCGATCGGGTTCAGTGTGATTTTACCAGCCTCGGAGTTAGACACGGCTATTTCGAGATCGCAAACTGTGCTATGTTGCCCTAGTTTGCCCTTTCAGTATTTCCATCTGCCAACGCCTTGTGTGTCTCATTATTATGTCTGATGCACGACGCACCTACACTGTGCGCCAGCAGTTGGCTGAAAAAGGCTACTCAACAGATGTTCTAACACAGCGCACTTCAGGCAGTTTGACAGCCATTAAATGGCTCTTGTCTTAACCGCTAATGTATACATTACCACTGTGTCTAATCCTTGACCCAAGATAAAATTTGTTCTTAAAACACGAGTGGCTTGATTTATGTGTATGTGATAAACCACAGCTGGTCCCTTATTGACAGTTTTTACATTTGTGAGTGCGTGTGTTATGCACGGTTCTCAGCCCTGGAAGTCGGAAGTCGTATGTCATCGGGTGTGCTTACCGGTTCTAGGTTCAACATTTCATCGATCTTGGCTTCCGATATTTATTCAATTCTCTACCTTAAGGGGTCTTCCTCTCATACATTGTGCTAATTTCGGCGCTGAACTATTCTCTGACCGCAGGGTGCGCTGCTAGTCTGTTACAGAACTATTGTATCGCCTATACTTTATTTTGCATGCTATTTTAGAGGCCCCAGATATCAAAAGCTGAAGGTGGCGATTGTGAAATTTGGAGGTGGGTCAAAATTTCGACTCCTTGTACAGTGTAGCGCGCATACATGGTGTGTACAATATTTCTGTGGGGCTTTTAGCATATTAGTAATACCGTACTGACCGAATGGGATCGTTTCAGAGTAGAATTGACCCATTAATACCAGGCGTACATGGTAAAGTAGGCTCGTTTACAGAGGATGGCAGGACATAAAATTCACCTTTGTGTCCAACGAGTCCATGGTAACGATCTGTTCGCTAACTCACTTGTTGTGTATTCACATATTTTTATTTTATAATGACCAGCCAACACAGTGCAAAGTGCAGAGCACGCCCACACGTAGCTTTCCACGAGTTTAATGATCAGACACAGTGTTGTTAATAAATCTGGAAACTGCCATACCGCGTTTTGAGATTGTTGGAGCAGTGCACAGTGATTTACCATGTACTGAGTACGTGTCTCTGTACATCAAAAATAATCGTGTAAAATTGTGCACTTGTATGATTTTTTTCTGCTCAGAAAATGAGATAAAAACCAAAAACGCCCTGCAATCTGGTCGCTCAACTTAGCGAGGGCGGAAGCTAACAGCGTACATTGTAGACCTGTGCAACGGTACCTTAAAGGGAATCACCCAGCACTGTACAGTGTATAAGGCAGGAGATAATAAGAACAACCACGATAAAACCAAGTTAATCAAAACAACGCCGACACGCAGGCGCCAAACAACAACTTTTAATTAGGAGCTCGTAAAAAATCACACCCATCTCCCCAGCAACCGTCATTTTGGCGATTGATGAAATATGAGAATACCATTGTAATTATTTTTTGAGCACGCAACAATTATGTCGACCTGTACCTACCTGTAATTTTTTCCTCTCTTCTGTTTTCTGTATCACACTATAATATTCCCCTGTGATGACCAGAGAAGGGACAACTCCTGTGTTGATATATGATGCCAAACCACTGAGGTGAATGCAAACGTAGGACAGATATTTTCAAGGTAATGTGTGTATATGACATTGCAGTTCTATTTCAAATGCGTAACAGACTTTTACTGGGATTTTAAAATAATAGTAATCCCGACAGAACTCTCCACGAAAAAAAGAACTATAGTCTGCAAATAAAGGTAAAATGCACTTGAAATTTTGAAGGAAATGTGCGGTTTGAGACGTCAATTGATACGGCTGTTACTCCATTAATTTCTTTAAGCAGCCTATTCTTTCCGTTGGTCAATACGAAATCGAACAAGTGTCTCTTCCAAGATTTCTTCTTTAAGGTGAAAAGAAGACTTTCATTTTAATTAATTGCATAGAATGCCGCCATGAATCCTCATGCCAGAGCGTGATATCTTTTTCAATCACGACAATGAGAATAGAAGCTGATTTGAATTGAATAAAGCGTTTTTATCGATTTTGCTAACCCATTATGTGATTATATATGTTACATGCTTCGAACCCTATTTACTGTCTCACCGCAGATCTCCTAGCCTTTTGGTAAACCAACATGTCTCCCAATGAGCACGAAGTCCACACAAAGCATCATTTCAAGAAAAAATTCTTACCACAATAACATGGTCTGTCACTATTTTTAGAGTGCTCTAATAGTTCCTCTTGTCTGGCCCAAATAAAGGTGGTTGCGTGGTCGGAAAATAACGTTCATTTTAGGCAAAAAAATGTCATGCATCTCTTTGTCATGTTAACCCCCACACAAACGCACCCGCACAAACACACACACACACGCCTACAATATACTATGCAAGCATGTTATTTAATTGTGCCGCCCGTGGAAGACCTACTCTTGACTAGAAGAGAAAAAGAGGCTCTTGTGTACTGGGAGAAAGAAAAGGGCTAACACTTTATAAAGATCGCCCAAAAATTTTTCTACACTCCATAATGCTTATGTAACTTATATAGCTCAGACTGTTTCTAATGGCCATACAATAAAATTACCATAATCGGAGTTTAATTACCAGGTGGTACATTTCAATTGAATACCCTTATGTATTGTCCGAGTACCTATATCTAAGTTACGGTATACATATTATCCTCGTAGAAAACAAAATAGGCTTATTCATCACCATTAAATATCCATTTTGTTCCATTTTGGAAAGCCATGCTCAATTTGTTACAGATGTTGGGGGGTGAGTTTCGCAGAATCGGCGATTCGTTTCCACGACCGTTTCCTCGACAGTTGGTCATTAATGTGTTCTCTATTTCCGCTAGGATTGATTATGTTCTCAATCCATTCTTATTTCCTTAGATGTGGGTCACAGGATGTATTATCTTTTTCTAGGAGATCATTGGCTTAGATGCACTAGTCAAACGATTTCTTAGGATACACTAAATGAATTTGGCTGGCGTTACAAATAAGCTACTCAAACGGACACACGCTGCCTGTGATTTGACGAAATATTGTTAATAACTAGATAAATTACCATCAGATATATCCTTCCAAGCGTCATTTATGAGAGCGAACCGAATTGTGGGAACAGGTACAATACAGAAACAAAATTAATCTTTGCGTTTTGTCGGATCGCGAAATTATAACCTTCAAATCATGTTGTCATGAACCCCTGTGAATGTTCAATCTTATATAAAGGCAATAGACGTATCTTTTTCCTGAATCAGCGGAAATAACACATCGATAGACTTATAGTATGGATATTTTTCTTTCCCCCGAAGAACTTCTTGGCAACACTGCAGGAAAGCGGAAATGGCTTATCTTTCGATATCCCCAAATTGGTACCGACAGAACATTACATGGATTACTTCAGAATTATTGAAAGCCGTCATGGTTTTTGCAATGACATGTCAAACCCTATGTCTACATGTATATTCACGACTATACACAAATTTCTTAACTGGTGAGACACGCTTGTCACAGCGTTGAAATAATTTCAATCGTGACTTTGGCAACAGGCATACATTTAGTTCAGATGAAAACCCGATGGCGTACTACGACTAGACCGGTTGGAGACACTGATGTGTCGTCCTCATTTGGTGATGGCAATTTCAATTGGAGAGCACGAATGTCAGGACGTTACAATATCAATTACATGTATAATCAAAATCTCAATATCAAGTTTATCTTAACTCTCTTTGGCGACCATCCCTGTCGGTAGTGTCTCCTCAGAAGCTTTCAGAATCAAACATAACCACCGCCACATGCGTCATATTTTGACAAAGTAATATCATAGTTAATAATATACTAAACACCATTCAACAGCCTTCAGCCGGTACTGTACCAGTGTTGTGAATATACCGTGTACAGTCAACCGCCATTTGTGCCATTAGAAGAAATCATCAAAAAGTAAACATGCTCATGATCGCATAATTTATCATAACGAAACCCCATGGCAATAGACGGATTCAGTTCAGGATAACTTATATACATTCACCCCGGCCTCCTGTTGTTTAGAAGAACTTGGGGAGGTACATGTAGCAGAACCAACGCAGCGTCTTTCAGAAACCAAACGTCGGAAGCTTAAGAGCTCGGTAGTGTTTTTTAAAAGGTAATATCAAACCGCATTAAATAACCATTATCATTTATTTCCACTCCAGTGGGATTTTGGCTAAAGTTCGACAAATATGTTCCGAGAGATTACTAAGAGATATGGCATGCATTTTCAATGTCGATTTCTTCAGTACAAGTAGGACAGAATCAAGTTAACCCATTGTTTATGACGTACGGTTCAATCTGACGTCAATCCTGTCGCCGGTTACTGTTGGAAGTAGATGCTCCCCATAAACTGTGTGTAGTCATTTTAATGCAGCTTAAACGGTGGCAGGAGAATGTGACAATTAAAGTAAAAGACGTAAAGATAGAATGTTAAACGGACATCATACGAGACCGTCATAGCGCTATGTGTTTTTATATCTTTTTTAAATATCCTGTCCGTATGCCCAATTACACGCTGCATACTGTTACAGTAATGTTATTACTGCTCACTGTTCAAAACTAAATTTCAGGGAACGAATATCTTATCTTATCGTTCAATTAGCATTCAGATTTGATGAATTTTAAAATTGACTGATAACCACCTTCCCCCCTCCCCCCCCCAAAAAAAAAAAAAACGATATCAAAATTACAAATAGAGTGATATGTTTAGGTTCGCCGAGGACAAGGGAAATGTTCCGTATCAGGGTATTCAAAAGCGGCCAAATATCATCGGAGCAAAATAGGAAATCATTTTTTGCATACTAAGACATCAAAGAGATTGGAATTGGTTTTTACTTAAAGCATAATTTCAATCAAGCGAAGCACTAATTTAATCGAGAACACTTTTGATCATGAAATTGCACGCCGACTAGCATTTGCCTTGACAGGCTCAGAGACATTTCTAAAGTAATGAACTACAAGGACAATATCAAAAGCTGAATGCGTAGTAAACCTGGTTTGTAATCTGGCACCAGAAAATGTGCACCTGAATACTTTGCTGCAATTGCTTATTTTACACTAAAATACCAATTTAGACAACATTCAATCTGGCAATGTGTACAAAATATTTTATGTTCAACAAACACGACATAACAATATTTTCACGTTTAGACAAGCGGTCTTTTTTTCTTCTGCTATCTGTAACAACACATGGCAGGTTTTTTAAAACAACAACAACAACAACAACAACAACAACAAGAACAATAACAACAACTGTCACCAGAACATCGTGTCCAGCATATTGTGTCTCCAAGTCATGAATACCGACTCGTGCTCTCTCTCTCTCTCTCTCTCTCTCTCTCTCTCTCTCTCTACACACACACACACACACACACACACACACAATAGACATGCACACACACACACACACACACACACACACACACATAAAAGACACACACACGAGTGTTGTACCGTCTTTGACCACAATTATGAACGCAATAAATGACACCATGCAGTCGGTCTTTCAGCGGATACATTACAATAAGCACAATATGAATGCTCGATGCGTAACGCCTGGGATTAATTTTCCCCTATTTTCCAGTCATCATCCTTTTGTCTAATGTAGCGGCAGATTGATAGCGTTAATTAGTCGTCGGTATTACGTTGCTTTACGCCAATTGTCGGGGTAGCGTTAATTATTCTCTGATTCACTATCATTTAGATGGAGTCAAGTCACTCAAAGCCACTATACTGAAGGTGGGTGTTTGTTGAGATTCACCAGTACATAGCTCAATCAAGACTCAACTGATTCTGCATAACTTAAAGGTATCCTATCCATATTTTCCAGCCAAACATAATTTCCCCCGAAAAATAAACAGGTTTCGAATCATCGCTAGTCCCTGCTCTTGGATTTACTCTAAATTTACAACTGAATAACTTCTAAATACTGGCGAGTCACTTGGACCACATGTACATTTCAAAAGGAAATATCGGAATCAGGTACATGTATTTTTATTTGAGGGGGTTTATCATTTTAAGGCCTGAATTGTGAAAGAGAGGTATTTTGCAAGAAATACTCAGAAAATACGACTTTGTGGTATTTACAAACGCGGATAATACGCCTTTGATGATAAAAATACTAGTGTACAATTATAAATAAACCTGACAAATATTTTCGATACAACCAAATGGGACAAATTAACACATGCTAATTCTGTCCAATATCAATATAAGGTAATTTTGAACTCCGTCCTGTAATTAGATGATTTTCTCTCACTTAGAAACCAAACAATCACTGATAAAAATAATAATGGAAACTGACAGAGAATAGCTTCGCAGGAATATTAACAGCATGAAATGTTTTCCACGACATGCAAAATGTTATAGAACATCACCTTGGGGTCCTTGGAAATTAAGTTATAGGCAACCTATACGGTTTGAATAATTGTTTTACTAAAGCCGTATGTGGAGTGAGGTGAAATGAACACCCTAATTTGTCATTTCCCCTGATGTGAGACGAACTGATCTCACGGGTTCCCAGAAATTGAAAAATTATCTTCATTAGCGTTCTGGGGATCGGTTTCTGAGAAAGAGCAGCCAAATTCAACGTTGGGATTTTATATTTTTTTCACATAAACGAAAACCGTTAAAACGATTACTCGGAAATAGTTGACACAATACTGTATATCTTTTGAAACTAATTGTAGCAGGCCTTGACCCCTTCGATCAAGGAGTTACTCCTTGCTTCGATGAACAGGAAAAACGGGTCTATGGAAGATGTCTTCAAAGTAAAGTAGCACAATGTTGGGATAGAATTGTTCAAATATCTGTCAAATAAAACCATAAGCCATATATAGAAAGGCATTTATCAATATTGACATGAACTCTTTCTATGCCCCCACCCCATTTCTGTATATAACTACAGGGTAAGACCGTGTTCGTGGCAGAAACTACGGGGTACATGTGTACCCCGGTAGGTGGGCGATTTACAGAACACGAAATAGCGTGAATTCTTTATAATGAAGCAGCGGATTACATGTGCATATCTTAAGCAAAACGAAATAACATCGTACGATTGTCGCTAATCTCATTTGTCAGGAACCAACGTAAAGCTGATTTTAATCTTAACTTCGTTATCTCGGAGAAAGGTTAAGGAAATTAAAACGAACGAGCTGACGTCTTCTTCTTGTGTTATACGCACTGGAACTATGCCTTCATAGCAAACGGCCGCACATTGCGAAACACACTGACGAAAACCCAAACACTCAATATAATTAGATACATGCCTCGCGGCATTGATTTCCTATAAAAAAGGATATCAAAGTGCGTATAGTTTCTTCTGAATGTTTTTAACAATGCAAGAGGCAAATAACAAAAGACCCTTGTACATGATTTGTTTTTGAAGGCATGTGGACTTTTTAGACAATCACACTGCAAGCGGAGTTTGACCCTTGTCTAAAACTCTTAACCTCATGTGAATTAAACTCATTGCCAGGAAAAACACTTGGAATCGTCCCAATTGAAAATCATTAATGTGTTTTGAATACGCTTGACATGGCTGCCTTTCCAACCAATTCCCGCGCTGTTACATAACACACAATTGCTCATCACGCCGAGTATCGCACTGCGGAAAACGATTATCGGTAAACAAAGGGCATTTGTCTACAATTACGTTTTTCATTCATTTATCCTGCGAATACAGACTGCTCAATCACAGGTCCACTGGGGCTTCACTTGTGTAACAGGTTAATCAAGTTGCTTCAATGAAAAGTAATGTACGATGCGGTTCCTGTTCAACTCCCAAGCGATTTTGTAATTTCCTTGTATCTCGATATTGAACAACGATGGACTGTTAATGATAGGTGACGTGGAGTCAAACAGCACAGAGCTCATTGCAGTAATTTTGTTAGATTAAGCACCGTGAAGAAATCGTCTTCGGATATCTTTTGAATTGTACAGAGACTACAAAAAGATATAAATTTGCGGGGAGGGAAGGGGACAATTTTTTTTGAATGACACGAGTTCGGCCAAACTATCTGTGCTCTAAGTAAAGAATACGTTAATTCCCATACACTGTACTGTTATAGCCGGTTTTGGTTGCGGTTTTGGATTCAAACACATTTCAGTTTAGAGTGACTTGAAACCAAAATTGGCTTTTACCATAGTGTTTATTGTATCGAAGCACCAAGTTAAAGCGTCACCTTGGGGAAAAAAAGTACAGGTCCAAATGCTAAATTCTGTGCTTTGGATGTACATTTTCTCTCATTTTGTAAAGATTGCAAAAAGATTTCAGAACACGCTCAAATATGATTATTATCGATTGACACCATGCAAAGTCACTCTTTACCTCTTTTATTTTCTCACCTCCAAACGTATTTAAGCAGCAGAAATAATTAGAAAATTGAAATGCAGCACGCATCAAGATACATTTCCTTCGTTCAACCGCTTAGACTTATTGGAAATTCTCAGAAAAACAAATTAACTTGTAAAGAAAAAGGGGGAGAAAAGAGAGAAATGTCTGTTATCGGAGTTCTTTTACATGTTTCTCTTCTGATTAACTTAAACATAAGAGCAACAACAGCCAAGGTCCTAGTACGAAGTCACAGAAAACTGGATGAATCAGGTTTACTACACGAAAAAACGCCCGTAAGATGTGTTTTTGGTGGGAGTGCAAAGCTGGCAAAAATAACATGTACAAGTACATGTACAAGTACAAGTGTACATGTACAAGTGTAGTCCACAAAAGTTATATTCAAGCAGGGTACAGGTGAAATACGGATACGGAATGAAAAGTACCAAAAAAAAGATATTACATGTATAAAAGATATTCCATGTATAAATATGTAGGCCCTGCTGGAAGCATGGAATGTCTACATTATTGAAAAAACGATAAAATGCATTCTTTGCAATTCATCCGCTCACGAGCCGTGGCACGCCATGTTGTATACAGTGCTCAGTTTGATTTTTCTGTCCAGGCCCGTAGCCAGCAATTTCAAAGGGGGGGGGGGCTTTTTCTGAAAAAGTGGACCTTTTACCATATAATCCCCATGTACCTAGGTCAAATTTTACCCAGAGTGGACCTTTTTCTAGCAAAAAGGGGGGTTCTTTCGAACCCTCTCACCCCCCCCCCCCCCCCCCGGCTACGGGCCTGCTGTCGAACACTGGAATTGCACTGTCTATTGTACTGATTTTACTGCCGAATGACAAACAAATAGCCAATGCTGATGAAAGAAAATAATGAAAATAAAAGCACCTCTGTTCCCAACTAAAGACCCTGGACAAGTGCCCCTTTTGAATGGTGTAAAACTTTGATAAAAGTCGGTGCATCAGAGAAGAAAAGCATTCGTTGCCACTGATGAACAACGTTTGTCTCAATCGGCACATTTGCTATGTGCACCTCAACAACCGCAATGCGGTTTCATTCATGTGTCATGGTTCTCATAACCAGGGATTCTCATTGATTGGTAATGAATTGGTAATGGATTCTTGTTATCGACCGTAATGAACTGTCGACTGTCCTATAACAGATCACAGTAGATTGAGAAGCATATTTCATAGTCTAAACCGTCCCATTTGTCTAACTTCATCATAATTAATGATTCTGTGAATCTTCTCCGAACCTCGAAATACGAGGCCAAATGCACTGAAGGCGAGGTTCCTTCGATGTGCTTTTATTTACACAATAACAAGCAAGGACAGGAGAAACTGTAAACAATATTTGGCTTGAATCGAAATGAAAATAAACAAAATTGCAGGCCTTTAACCAACTGCAGAAAACCCAATTTAACTTTGGCGCAACAAAACAAGGCAACAGTGGTTTTGAATTATGCACAATTTAGTGAACCACATACAACAAGAGAAACACAATACAAGCGAGAATTACATTTGTGAATTTGGCAAGAGCAAGAAAAGTAAACATTTTGAATTAACCGCTGTTTCAAGGACATCCGCTCAAAACATTTTGAACGTTTAAGAAAATGAGAAATCGCGGCGTTCACATATTTAGCAGGCGACATTGGAGGAATGCATTAGGGCCAATGCGATATTTTGTATTACAGTTTCACAGCATTACATGCTTCTCATTAAACAAAACAATCTTTCTCGGTGCAGCAAAGGGCAATTTCATAGGCGATAAATCACGTCGCCAATATAGCGATATATGGTGATTTATTTCAATGTCAAAATGTCACGATTTGTACAAAGAAATCGGCAGCTCACGGTCGCGGTTTAGTACATCTATTGAGTATCACTATATTTTCAACACGCACTTGCATTGTTGGACAATGTGCTTTCAAACATAAAACCTCACACGTGTCCTCCATGAAAAATTATCATAAAACTCCGGTTAACATCCACTTACAGTAAAGAATGGGTGTTTGTAGGAGAAATTAGAGAGATCTCTTTTTTGGTGCACGCTTATAAGCATGTGCGTTTTTTCTTTCTTTTTTTTTTTTACAAAACGTGCTAGTGGCATTGTCTGCTTTAAGCAAAAGACAAAACAGCAAAATGATTTGTAAAAAGGTTTTGGTAACTTTTAACTACATGCAAATTTACATATCATTTGTATTCGTACATGATAATACATTAGCTATTGAGTCAGTGAATGATTCTTCATCTCTTATCTGTTATTGCCAATAGTTCCACATGATGGATCTCTCTTAAAGACGCACAGGAAAAATACCAGTGAGAATAAAAAAAAGCTCTGGGAGGTTTATTGAGACAAAATTGCGATAAGCAATCATGATTCAGTCTTAAATCGCTCCTCTGGGAACCGCTACCCAAGACGATATGAATATTCTGAGAATCGCCGATGAAGCTGGTGCATCCACAGCATTTCCTTTTTATGCGTTGAATGATGATCGGCGACTGGTATCGACTTTTAGGGTTAAAGGAAGAAAGTGATGCCTGGCTGTAATCTCCAATTTCCACGAATATCTGGTGTAAATTGATTTCGTATTGTTATTACTCTTGTAACCACGTTATGGTTTACAAAGACAAATTACGAGTGTTAGATTAAATTAAACACAGAATCTTTATTCTGGTCGTTATGGCATTTAATGTTGACGCGATAAAAAGCCGGAATCCCTGTCCTCATAAGTAACCTCGACTGATCCCTGTTGAAAAACGAACGACATAATATATCCTAACCCCCTCCCTGCTTCTCACTTTCTAACAGCATTTCCTCATGTACACAACTACGGGTCACATTTCTACTTTCACCTTAGCGTATTTGCGGTCGTTGTTGCGTTTGGTTTAAACGATGACTTAGATCACAGGCCAATTTCTTGAAAAAAGGAAAGAAAGGTGATTTTTCTTTAATATGTAATTTTGCATGTTCGCGAATTCAAGCTGCCACAAGGATTAAAGAAAGAGAGAGAGAGAGAGAGAGAGAGAGAGAATGAGGGGGGAGAGAGAGAGAGAGAGAGAGAGAGAGAGAGAGAGAGAAGGGGGGAGAGAGAGATGGGTACAGTGATTTTTAGAGAATGCAATTATTTTCAGTTGCTAATCGAGATTTTTGACATGAAAATGTGTTTGAGTGAAATCAGTACACTACGTCTCAAACGGAAACATCATTGAGCATTTTAGGGACACCTCTCTGCACAAATCAACAGTGCAGCCTTCCACTTCATGACCAATTAAAGAGATGACAGGGAAGCCATTTCATCCTGGTGAAACTCAATTTTAGGCACTTGTCTATAATTGCACAGCATATGCCATTATGAAATGCGGGTAAAACTTGAAGCGCCACATAAATGTTTTTCTTTTCAAGGTTAAATTATGTGCACTGGAAACAGTCGCATCTACCATTCAATGTGTTATACCATTAAAACCAACAACACAGAACAGGAATTAGGTATGCGGAATAAATACTTGTCAGAAGAACTCTTATCGACGTTGATGTCCATAGAATTGTACAAAAAAAAAAAAAAAAAAAAAAAAAAAAAAAAAAAAAAAAAATTCTATCAGCAGAATCAAAGGAAGAATAATCGGCTTTTCCCTGGAGTGTCATCTCAATGGTTAACCGCAGTACTGCATAGCAACTTGGTTGACACCTTTCACAAAGCCCGTACAAACCGCCATTATTGTAACAGTTCCCACTAAAAAAACTCTAATAATCGCATGAAACAGTAGTCATAAAAACGCTCTATATGGTTACAACACGGTAATATTTGTAGCAATCTGTATCTAATACAACAGAGTGCCAATTTTCCATCTTCTACAAGCAATTTTTCAGTCTCTAATCACTTCATTTTTATCCATGCGGATCACTACGCTCACAAGGCGCTAAATATTGCAACAGAAAAAAGATTGCGGCAGATCAATGACGTAAAGTGAAGCAAAAGCTATCCATCTTTTGATCTGCGAAAAACAATTACTGGCATCATCCGCTCTACTAGACTAAACAAAAAGCACCGTCCCATCCCATAACAAACAATGGATAACACGTGTATTGAAAACTACACTGTGTTAGCATTTGATAAGGTAGCAAAAGCTCGCAAAATAAAAACACAAAAATCGTATTCAATTTCAGCATAACTGTGTTGATTTCAATATTAATTTCTTGCATTTAAAATGAATTATTTATGCCTGTCTCAATTTGTTAATCTCTTTAAGTGCACCTCTGATTAATGTTATTGGATGGTCATTTGAAAGGAGGAGGAAGAAATGTGTTGAAAGGCCTGGGCTGCATTTTAAGCCAGGTCCCGTTTTCACAAAAAAAAAAAAAATAATAATAATAAAATAAAATAAAAAAATCTTAAGTCAGGTTTCCTGTCTAAGAACTTAATTACCAAGGTAACATGGTCACATGGGCACATCCCACCCTATCACCCACAGTGTTACAGCACTCTCATTGAAATCGTAGGCAGCTAAGCCAGGAAACTGACTTAAGTTTTTTTTTTTTTTTGTAAAACTGGGACCAGGTGCCATGTACCCCAGAACTCTCGATCCAAAGAAAACATAAATATAGAATAAAACTGATGAAAGAGAAATGCATAGTCTACATATCGCTTCTGACATTCCGATGTTTTTGAATAGAGCTAAGCTCAATTTATAAATACTATGTGTATAGTCAATGTCGGCGATATAGTTAAATAATACTATTTCATTAAATAATATTTAAAAAAATTAAAGCACACATAAGATAAAGTACGGCAGTGAAGACACCTGCACCCAAACGCATGAGGAAATAGAATATGTGTTCAAAGCACTCTGTTTTCATAGAACTGCCAGGCGTTCCTCACTAATGTATAGAGAGACTCGATTAAGCTGGTTAGTTCTGAATAGAACGTGTTATTTTTCTTCCATTAATTTTGTACTTTTAACCTTCCGGTAGCCAGTGATGTGAATACCACCCTGACTACAGAAGGTCAAGACAATGGTTTGGGATTTGATCGAAAGAAAAGTCACCTTCAAAACTACTCCAGAAAGCAGGGCAAACAATTTGCCATATACAGGTATATATTTGTTTGTGTATATAAAAAGAAGAGAAGGCTATCGTCTTTAGAATTTCCTGATTTCCTTTGATATTACTAGCAACTATCTCATAGTCAAGTAGATCCAGGAAAAAATGAATGTTTGAAATATTTTTTAAAATGTGTAAATTTAAATCGTAAATGATAAAGATATTCTTTAAATTCAAGCCAACATAGAACACTATTCGGGATTTAACGAGGTAAAACGAAGTGAAATGTGACCTAAAATTCAGGACGTCCGTGCTGTAAACTGATCTTACCATTAAGTTCTTAGATTACCTAGAATGTGAACGTTTGCACCGATGTTGACCTTATAACCGCGGTATATCGGGCTAACGATGCCACCACAACCGCAGCACTCCCGATCCGCGGTTTTCTTGCCACCACTTACAAAAGCCCTTACTCCACAGTGCATAAGTACCTACATGTATATAAACTCACCACCGATATATCATGTATATTTAATTAACGGCGGTCTTTCTCGTCAAACCTTATAGCCTACGATGGCTAAGTATGTGCTTTGCACTCGTTATTGCGTATGAGATAGGTTTTGTTTAATATTATTGCATTTCTGCCGCTGAGATCGTATTTTGGCTTGCTTGTATACCAAGTACCAGTACATTAATAAAGGCGCTTTACAATAGGTACTCAGAAGGGAACGGGTTTCATTAAAATACATTCAGGGACGAGTCGCCTAGCTTTAATTAGTTTTGAAATAATGCTCTCCGAGACTTCATTTATTCAGTATTCACTTATTTGTCTTTGGACTACTTATTATTGTTATGGCTGTTATTCTATTTTCTATGCTGCTTTCTCGATACATAACTTCTCTGAGGCTATATTGCCATAACATGGCATCAACGTCCAAGGCTATTTTCTCTATTAGGGTGCATTCTATTTGTGGAAACGTTTGGAGCAATTCTGACGAGGTTTTCAGTAAAGTGGAACGGTTCAGAATATTTGACATAAAATACAACATTTTATAACAGAAGAAATTATTTTATCTACCGGTACTTGTGTGCTTGCGTGAAGGTGTGTGTGTGTGTGTGTGTGTGTGTGTGTGTGTGTGCGAGCGAGTATTCTACCCGAGTACCAGTAGCCTACCAGTACAAATAGACATAAGCAAAAAGCCATTCAAACAGACAATAATATCTCTATCGACGTGCATATATTACTTGCCTACTGAGAAACAAACACACCTGCTGGTTTGCAAATTAGCCAATACAAATTTCAACAGCTTAATCCTCGACAAATCTTCCTTTGCTATTGCTACCAAGCTAGGTACATAACTATGTAAATAAAGATCAAAAGTCATTTTGCTTAAAAGTAAAATCGAACGCCCTCGAAAGAACAATGCCCATCAATAAAAGGCAACAATGAAAGAAGCCGCAACGTGATGTACATGCGTATCACAGTACGACGCAAATAGCGAGAGGTTATGACACCGCCTTTTTATCGATAAAAGGAACTAACCGCAATACAAAGCAGTTGAAATGTGTCGCGACCCTTTGGATATTGTTTCGTCGCTGGATTTGTAAAGTTATGGATAAAACATTTTGTTTGTAGCTTTCAATCAATAAACAACCCGTCGCTTTACAGAGAAGCACAATTATTTTAAATATTGTTTTGCTGGTAAGACATACACAGGCGTCGAGACCAATGCTGGAGTTAATCGATGGACACCCCGGCTAACAACAAATCAGTTCAACCAGCTTACAGTCAAGGTTGAAATGAGTTCTGGCACTTTGTCGATGCACGTAAATACAACTGTGAATAAACATTTTAACACCGGTGCATCTGACTGCATGCTAAACCACTAAACCAGACTAATGCAGTAAAGCTATAGTGTTTCCTATTCTTCTGGTTTATGCGGGGTGACCTACATTTGCACTTCACAAAATTCAAAGTAATTTCCTTTGAAATAATCACATTAACATCACAAGTGTCATCGGAATAAGGCGTCATTATCCTTTCTCAAACAACATATCAAATTGCCATTACAAACGGCCATTGTCAGAGTGAAAGAAAAACAGAATAACGGCGTACCTATAAATGAATCAGTGTAAAAAGGATAAAGTACACTCACAGAAAAAATGTTCTTGGCATCGACCAAACAGTCCCAATTTACTTTTCAACATGGTAGACGATTCAAGTGGCTCAAGGGAAACCCACTACACTATGTA
The DNA here is from genome assembly GCF_051362555.1 of Lingula anatina. Lineage (NCBI taxonomy): Eukaryota > Metazoa > Brachiopoda > Lingulata > Lingulida > Lingulidae > Lingula > Lingula anatina. The sequence goes on from NC_141769.1 coordinate 6,612,021, forward strand.
GTTATAAAATAAACCTCTCCTCAGTGGCATTTGTCAATTACATTTAGATCTTTTTTTTTACAAAAACCAGCATAAAGAATTTTACCAGTACATCAATTTGAGTTTTACCAGATTAAATCAAATGTTGGTGTAAACGTGCAACACGAGGAGGTTGAGTTAGCTAGAAAGGAGTAGGATCAAAAATAGCAAGAATGTGTGGGTGTGCATGTGTGTGGGGGGGAGGGGGAGGGGGGGGGGAAGGAGATGCATTTGTGAAGCTACTGACCAAAGGAGACTTGACCTCACAACTAGATACAAAGAGAACACTTTTCGGGCATGCGTGCATTCAAAACAACATAATAAACCCGCAGTCCCATTTTCAGTAAATTGATTAATTTGTTTTAACTGCGTTTCTTTTTTAAACACAATTTACATGGTACACAGATCCCGACTAACTCCAGTAATAGAACACTTATTCACACAAACTTCAATATGGCCAGCTTGCGTGTGTATGTAGCGGACACTAATTGCTATTTGCTAAAGCAGAGTCAAATTACTTCAGCACTTTAAACAAAGGCTCCGCCAATTACCTGACTTATTACAGAGTATCGGATTCAGGTAGACATAATTGGATTTGTAAGCTTAGATGTTCGTTGGGTTTGTTTTAAGCTTGGGTAGTCAACATATTGACACAGCTATTCAATTTTAGCTTATATGTAGTAACTGGCAATTAGATACATGTAGATGAGATTAGGGTATAATTCATAAAGGTACCCCGGAAGATTTTGTGACTGATCAGCGACGCGTGCCGCATTCTAGAGGCGTTATGGTAATGATCGTGTGGGATTTCTGCTTTACTTGTTGCATCTTGTCTATGAAAGATCTGCAGTTAACAAATGCGAACTCAGGCAGGCTTTCATGCAAGTTTGCATGTAAGCACACACAGTCACATACGAACATGTGTGCAAGCTCACACACACGCAGAACACGCACGCACACACACATACTGCACAAATACTACAGGTACAAACACACACGCACGCGCGCGCCGCGCGCACACAAACACACACACACACACACACACACACACACACACACACACACTGCATATTTTAACTGCACAAAATGAAACCTGTGCAATCATCTCTGATAACCATGCTCGTCATAAAATATGAATTCAGTTGAACAATGGAATGGTAGACATGTTTCAAGATTAAATCATAGAAATGAGTGAGCTTATACAACATGACACTGTATAAACCCGCATAAGACTAAATATAAGGTATATAGATGTGTATGTGCAGCCAAAAGAACCCTACCTCCGAGTCAAGCGGACAGTTTGATGGACTGGATGGCTCATACCTCGCGTTTGGAGATTTGCCGGAAGGGAGGCGGTGGTTCGCGCCGCTATGTGTGAACCGCAAGCTTTCTTCCTCTGCTCGGAGCGTTTATCGCGGTACTTGATAACGTTGAAGGTGGCCCCTTCGTACGTGAACGCTCTGCTTCTTGAATCCGACATCACTGATGAAATTATACACAGGTGTCCTTAAATACGACAGTGTTGCTCCGTCTGTACTCTTAGCATACTGTTTCGCCGTAGATTTACACTCACGTATAAAAAAAGCCCAGGTGTTTTGTATACAGTCGCACTTCCCTTTGAAGCCAATGTGTTTTGTTCTATAATCGACAGGTGGATAAGCAAAACCACCCGATTTTCCTATTGGATATGTGGATTTAATCGACGCCGGCGGCTTATTCCTTATTCTTAATTTACATGTACGTCGAAGCAGCACCAATTCGAGGCACGATGTTTGCCATAATATACCAGCATCAGCATCGACAAACCACGACTAACAGCTGAATCAAAGGTCACCTTGGGGTCAACAAGCGTGAAAAACGCAATAATGTATCTCACATTTGGTTAAATAATAACGCTGCAGCAATGTTAACAAGGCCCGTTTACAACATGCTCTCGCATTACAGGCCAAGGCAACTCATTGCCGCAGATTCTAGCAGATCAGAGGCAATGTGTACACTCTCCTACCAGTATTTGTACATATACTGCACAATGTCATAGCAACCGCAGCGAAGGGCTTCTCCGAATACGATTGCAGGGATGAGGCGCGCCGCGGTTGGGACGAATTGCACTACCAATAAGCGATATTGCAATCATATAGCCGTTATGGTGTAAATAAGAGCCATTATAAAAATGACACAGACAGTGGCAACGAAATGACCCCAGCTTCATCTATATTGGCAACGGTACTCTTATATAGTGCTGGTGAAACGAACACTGTATTTGCAGAAGGAATTAACTGTTTACTGAGGTGTCGAGGTTAATCTACATAGTGCTTCCCACAATTGTGTGGCAATTTAATATTTGAACGCGTTTGATGTTCACAGCTCTTATCTCTTTATTTTATGTTTTTACTGGCTATTAAAATGCTGTCCATTTATTTTAAAGATTATGTATAATCTTTTTATCATGGAATGTTTGCTCTACCTGGGCTATTATTATTATTATTATTATTATTATTATTATTATTATTATTATTATTCCACCTATGTAACATGTATATATCAGTACAGGCCTCATCTCTAACTTTACTGAATTTCCAAGAATCTTAATGCTGGCCTCTGTTTCTGATTATTGCGAAGATCTATATTTGTCCTTAAAAGTGGATTCCTCTTGGTTTCATAGATATTGCCGCAAATACATTGTGATTAGTCACATAAACGTCAGTGATATTACTGAGGTGTCGGCCCAAGAGAGTAGAAATTAGACTACAGTTCAGCAGAAGTTAGAGACAGCTTTGCCATTATTCACCGAAACGGCATTTATCTGCCTGGTATTTTACGATGTTTTAAGAAGCACGCGCGTATTTTTTGTAAAGATTTTTTGTTAAGTGCCTGCGCTTTGCCGAATATTGTAATAATTCTGAGGGTCCTGGAAGTGCGTTTCTGAAAGACTTGACGGGTAATTTTGAAAAAAATAAATAACTGCTATCTCTACCGATATTGATTACGTATAATTCTCTCGCTAAAGATTCAGGGGTGATAGAACTAATCACACTTATGAACGAATTCATATTAAGTCTACATACTATATGCAAGTATAAATGGAACATACCCAAATCACTCTGATAGTGTTCTAGACTGTATATCATACATGCTTAATAAGCTCACCCATCTACTATTTTATTCGTACGAAATCACTTTTCTCCGCGGCTGTGAACTAGTAACTAACCGGAGTCAACTTGCAACATAAGAAGAGAATAAGGCGGAAATGTAAAAAAAGAGAAAAAAAAGAAAAAGTCATGCAAAGATTCAGTCTCTTCGATATTTTGTTGAAAATTCTTCTAAACCTTGAAGGTAAACCACCAAGATAAAATATTTTTGGTGCCATATAACACAGAGCAGGGCCGTAGCCTCCGGGGGGGCAGGGGGGGCAGCTGCCCCCCCTGGAATTTGGAATTTTACACACCACACCCACCCTCCTCGGTAGCTTTGCCCCCCTCCCCCCCTCCTCGGTAGCTTCGTCCGCCTACTGCCCCCCCTGGCATTTTGCTCAGGCTACGGCCCTGCAGAGGTTGCGATGAAGATCAGGAAGCAGAGTCCTTACTTGATCCAGAAGCGCTAGGTGGAATCTGAGCGCCACAATAGATCGCCTAGGAATGAAAAGGCGTTTAAAAATGAGTCGCAGCGACCAAAAAGTAAATTACACTTCTTGGTTGACAAATATGTACTGGCTTCTTGACTGAGAAGAAAAAATGAAAAAAAAAGGGAAAAAGGAAACAATCAATTCTGAAACGCAATCAACTCCACAGTCTGTTAGTGTATATTAAGTTTACACGAAGAGACGTTTTTCAGCGGCAATATGATTGGATTAACTGGTGGTCTATTAGAACAGGTCTGAATACGTAAGGACTGTGCATTACGCGCACTGATTATATTGAGGGGAGAAATCGATGAAATCACTGAAAATTACTAAAAGCACTGTGCGAGACAAAGATCGAGGGCAAGCTTTAAGAAAATAAATAAAAAGAAACGAATTAAATAAAAATAAAAAATAATAAAAAATATTCATGATTAATGCATTCACTTTAGCAAAGGCAATTAAGTTGGAAACATTCCTTAATTTCTTACCATTGTAGCATCAGCTTGGCGGTTTTATTTTATGTTTGAAGTAATTGAAACCCAAGGCAAACATAATATGCACCATGGACATAATATTATGTCCATGTATGCACTAACCACAGAGATTTTGCTTACCCTTGAAATACTGTCTGGTCACTCCCCCCCCCCCCACACACACATGCACAAATACACACAAGAGGACACACGCACACAAGCACACGCACACACACACACACACACACACACACACACATCAGCTTAAAATGCTCCCAACTCAACAAGATAAATGTTTTATCACACGATCGACACCGTTACAATGAAAATCACTCGATCTGAAGTATTATACTTTCTCCGTATTCAGAAGAGACATCGTTTGCCCTATCACTCTCTCCTGTACGTGGAGATACCATACGAAGCCAGGCAATTTCTTCTTACACATAAATCGCTTTCCCTGCACGCCGAGAGACATGTAAAAATGGAGGGAGTTACTTAGAAGCGTTTCGATTGAGAAATCACACGTAATAAAGTAGGTGCATCTCGCAGCAGAGAAGATGGATGGGACGTCCATTTCAGCCAGAGAGAAGAGCTCGAATCAATACGTCAGTGGTCCGAGTGGAGGCCTTTGTAGGTCTGTATTATTCCAATGTCTACCCGTGCCTGAATGACTGATATTAACAGAAGTGTATTTTCTGTGATTACTACGGAAAGAATTCTGCGATTTCCCCAATGTTTTGTTGGGATAAATTAATGGTGAGCGTCCTAATCTGTTATAGCGTTTGGTGTGGTAGCGGATAAATGATAGGACCCAAAGGTTCGGCAAAAACCGGAATTATATCCTTAAATATGAAAACTTGATTTCAGATACAGAATCATCTCTCTCTCTCTCTCTCTGAACCATTTTCTCTATATCTCTAATGGAAGAGATCCCAGAAGAGCCAACGTGAAAAATAAACAGTTCAACTATGTTGTCATGAAAAGATATGACCTGTCAGATATGAGAAGCAAACTATAACTGTTTCTGACACGAAACACGAAATGTTGCCGTTTCATGCATGTTGTTTTATAAGTTATGCAGTATATATATTTGCTTTCTGAATAATTGCGACTAGCTTTATAAATATGCCTGTACACTTAAAGAAATATGCAAGTAAACTTGAAGTTTTAAACATAGTTCACTTTGCCACAGCAGTAGACCATCACTGAATACATATACGATATGCAGTGATAAATGAAACAAAATCAATAACCCTTTTTCTCTTTTCTTAATGTCGCGGGAATAATTTCTTTATGCTCCTGTCTCGCTTTACTTATTTTCTATGCAGGCTTCTTTAGTTCATTTTTAAAAGTTAAAAAAATCGAATCCTCCCACAGCTGAAGTTAACTTGGCATACAAGTGCACGAACTTTTGCGCCTATCTGTACACTTGGTACATCAAATATTGTGCTTGATTGTGTGCCATTGTATAATTGCTGTAGGTGAGACGACACGATCGCCTCTGTCACAACTAATGCAATTTTACACAACCAGTGAGCTGGACGAAACATGTATGTCCATGTAAAACTTTCGTTGCAGGCTCCTTTCTATTGCACATCCACTGATAAAAGAAATATGAACCTATTTGCTTTGCACATATTGTTTTGTTCTTATCTATCTTAAAAATTAAAAATATATATTTCCGGTAGGGCGGATTCAATGTATCTCATGTAAAATTGCGGTTTTGGGAGAGCTCTCGTATTTAGGCTGCTTATCGCTTCTCTCTTCGACTGACTTGTTATTGTAGGCGTTGCAGTGACACCCAACACAATCATGGACTAGCGCGCACGCACACACACACACACACACACACACACATAGCCTTACTGCCTCGTGAAAAAAAAATCGGATCACGCATTTTAGATAAGAAAAGCTAATGCCTATTATATTGCCAATCAATACGGAATCGGAAATTGAATGAGCTGCGTTTCATCTAATATAATTGCTCCCCAAGGCTGTAAGTATAATAAACTATCAACCTTTTAAATAGATTAAATTCACATAAGGTCGCGTGGGGTAATCGTTCTTTCCCTTAATAGAGTTGATGAAATTCAACCACAATGGTGCAAACAAAAACCTTTCCCGATGTATATGTGATGCATAGGATGCATTAAGAACTTTCGCGTTGTTTTTGCATTCTGTAATAACTCAAAAAGTATATAAAACGAGTGCACACTAGCTTATCAACCTAATAAACGGAGCCCCCCACGAAACAAAGTCAATTGGATTAATTTACATTGGATCCAAACTGTCGGGAAAAATTTGAGAAAGGGAGTAACCCCCCCTAATCCCTCTCGTAGCGTCATCACATGTTAGTACCTGTCAAAACTGTGCGACAGAATATTTTACCGCAAGACGTGAAAAGATCATTATAACTGAGTATTTATTGCCAACATGCAGAATCATCGTTCACTGTAAATGTGCAGCTTACTAATTCAATTTATTAACCTTTAAGCCCTACGGCTTATCAGAATACTAAACTTACAAATCTGCAGTAGCCCAGCAAATATAAAGTGGCTGAGAGTGGTGTTGGGTCTTGAGTACAACTATCTACAAAACTGAGAAATATTTCCGTATTATGTGAATAATTTGGCTCAATTTTACTTATTCCTTCCTCGGGCCTTGGATTCTTACAAAATAGATAAATAAAGAATGACAACCCTCTTGGTTCAACCTAAAACATTCCTCAATTTCGAATGAATAGAATTTTCTTAAAGGTAAATATATCATACCTCTCAGTACACCAGTGACTGTGCAATGCAAAACTGAAAGAGTCGTTCTCTTCGTAGCCATATTACACAATGACATTTTAATTTAGAACATCGATCAAAGTAAATCAGTTTCTAACGATGATGTACGCTATATAATTGGAGCAATACCTATAACGACTAAGGTGAGGACAATTCTCATTTCATCACATTCCCATTAATACGCTCACCCTGTCTCAAACTTATGAAGCTCAATTAATTGAGAATCCCCTCTTGATTCAGTCCAAATAAAATCATTTCAAACGAATCAAAAACACTTTTTTGATGAGCAGACGCACTTGAAAAGAAAATATCCACAAACTTGATTAAACCTAGCAGAACTGATGACAACTTTCTATTTGTACTCGTATTACAGAAAGACATTTTACATCAATCAAAGCAAATTATCATCTAATGACTTTGTGTGCCTTGCAGCCAAACATATGATGATGGTGATGGCGGCATCGCTGCAAACTTCCCGATATTGCATTTTATCGCCATTCCGATAAAATACATTAATTAATGCGCTTTCGGTCACAAGCTTATTACGTTCAAACGCCTTTCGATTGAATTACACGCCACTTAAGCTTGTCCTAATTAATACATGTACCCACCAAGCAATAGATTTCATTCAATTTTACCCATCACCGCCGGATTACAGACAGTGTAATATTTTATAACAGACAATAATGGCTAAATTACCATATGCTACAGTAATTGACATGTTAAGTGGTCGATGAAAGGTGAGACGTAATAAAAGGGACTTTTGAACCATGGTCAGCACTATTCTTAGAATCAATCAGTGACTATTCTTAGAATCAATCAAATTCTAACAGGTCATCCTTAATTTTGAATAACACGAGCTGGATAGAAATAGAAAGTCGTAGGCTTACTTGTAGGTTGATCGTGACTTTAGTCGACTAAAAATCACGACTTTGCGGGAATTTTATAAGGTTTGATTTCAAAAAAAAAAAAAAAAAACTTAACACCAAAATTAGTCTAAACATTTAGATCCGAAATCTTAGCCTAATATGAACCGAGTGAAATCGACCCTGCTTTAGAAAAAAGAAAAAAAAGTTGTAGGCCTATTACTGATGCACTGTCCACATTGGATTTTTTTCCGATATAAGCCAATCCAGGTTATAGAGAAAATTGAAAAGACGTATTTCCTTAATGGTTTAGATCAGATCCCGTCTGCACACACACACACACACACACACACACAAAAAAAAACTTTTAAAAGTTAGTTCCCTGGCTATAGGATGTGTGCATGTGTCCATGTAACGTTGGTAACAAAGCTGTTAGCCACTGGAACTGACTCAAGTTTTTTTTTTTTTTTTTTTTTTTTTTTTTTTTTTTTTTTTTTTTTTTTTGTGAAACTGGGACCAGAAATGACTAATGGTTTAGACCAATAGTTAGAAGATTTCGGGGGACTACCATGTGCTTAACCTGAACAGAAGTGGACTTATTTTCTCGTCTAACAGTGAAGACCAACTTTCATTCAAAGGTTCTGTTTTGTATCCAGGCATCCAGAGGGCAGACTGTAAGCACCCTACGTTCGACTCCTCACACTTCATGTAGAATGGAATATGAGATATGGTGGATCAGATATTTGAAATAAAATATACATCGCTAAAATTGCTGTCTTTTCTGAATTTACCATTTTATTCCAGCATCTTTTTTTTTTTTTTATTTGTAATCTGGATACATATATTCATGGCCGTGCAATGTACCAGTGCCTTGTCAGCGCTCTTGATTTACAAGCAAATCCCATTCCTTATTGAAATCATTAACATACGCTAGAGGAGATGTGATAGAGAAAATAATCACCAACGTCTCTGTTTGGTAACAAGTATCGGCCTTTGTTTTGTTCAAAAATGTCCCCTTTTGGTCGCACTTGCTTTTCATAAATCTTCGCGCAAATTCGATGTTATCTCTTGATGGTTTGGTAGTATGCCAAAACCTGCTGATGACTGGTCTGTGTAACATATGTAATAAGAAATATGAATCATCTCATAAACGAAGAAAAACACTATAACAATGGCGATGTGCGGTTTGTTTTTCTGCGCACGTGTGTGCGTGTGGACGTGTTCGTGCGCGTGTGCACGTTGTACAGTTAGTGAATGCGATCCTGAGTGTGTGTGTGTGTTTGTGTGTGTATATATGTAGGCGCGCGTAATTTCTTTACGATATCTTGTGCTTGCTCCTGCCTTTAGCGTGTTTGCGAATACGCACCCGCTTTTTGATGTTGTCGTGCCTGTGTGCTTACAAACGTGCACGTGCTCTAGCGTGAGTATGGTAAGAGTACACAGGTACTTATCTGTAACTGTCACACATAACCTTATCTTTAACAGTAAACGGAGGAATAAAAGGAAACCATAATGATCAATTTCATGAAAAGTGACACGAGCACATGTATCAATTGCACGAATTTCTGAGAAGGCGGCACTTGTTTTGTTAATTTTCAACAATTGACAATGTAACTAATAGCCCTAGACACGAAAATAATATTTTCTTGGAAGAACTGAAATAACGAATTACACAAGCGTTGACCCGGTGTCCTGGAGATAATACTGTGATGGACAGCCCCATTTTCATGCAGCCGCACGTGCAGGCATTATAAGGACATGTCTCATTGCTTCAAAACATCAGTTCAAACGGAATATTTCATTATGTGAAATACATAATTCAATGGTTCATTACTTTGTTCATAATTAGAGCTGCCAATATGGTAAATAAGTAAAGATATTGGGAATAAATAAATAAAGAGGATAGTGAATGATTAGGGTGAATACTTAGAAATAAAAAAAAAAATAATTACAGAAGATTGTTAAGGAAAAAAAAAAAAAAAACTCGCCCCTTTATTCCCGTCTTTCAAAACCTCCAAAACTAAAACTGAATGTGTGTCATGTAACTTTCTAAAACATAAGTTTATTTCTTTCATTTCAGGCCTTTTGTATATGGCTTATGCGCAGACACGTTTAGAATCTCCTTGGCAAAACCATTCACTAATACATGCCGTTAGTAGATTAAAAAATTAAGAAATGCAGACATTTTAGTTTGTTCTTTGGTAGCCAGGCTTGCTCTCGCTTTATTCTCAACCTGAATGCATCTACGGCTCATTGCGTTTGCAACAATAAATAGAAGCATTTTAATAACAAATCGATGGTTAAAAATATGTTGCATACTCGAATATGCAGAGAGGTAGTTGCTCTGGAGAAAAAAGTAAAGGGAAACTTGATTATTGTGGAGACCTCTGGAACAAATCCATACGTTCCAATCTATCATACAAATGCATTTTGTGTACATAATGTCCATTTGGCATTTACCAACATTCACAATAAAATATAGAAACAAGAATGTGATTTTATTTCCCCGTGGTTAAATGTTCCTTGATCTGTTCTTCATTTCTGGAAACATGGTTTCCTTTTATAAGACAAAGTAGGCAATTATTGTCGGGAAATTTGTTTTATTAGCTTTTGAATAACCGATTTTGGTTGGCACGATGGGATTGTTTTGCGATCTGCTGCCATAACGAGCATCCGTGTGAGATTTGGCCTTTTTATATTGTTTTACTGGTAGTCCTGTGGCTTGAGAGATAAAGAGGGGGGGGGGGGGTTGATCGCGTTCGAAATGCACTTTACTACAAAAATGTCGACTGCCTAAGCTTTCAATCCACCAACTAAACCTTCAGTCTAATTGCTCTTTGTGTGTACCACAAAGCCTTACCACAAGGATGCGCAGTAGTGCTTTTTCTGGTGCACTTTCGTGAAGCATTTTATGTTCGCTTTGAAACCGATTATGATCAGAGAGCATGACTTACGCCATGAAACATTTTCTGTAAAACCATTTTCAAGGTGGAGACTGCGATACGTATAGTGAGTAATGATAAACAGGATATGTTGACGTTGCGTTAAGTTCATTGCCGGATTTGAGCGATTATCGGTTCACGGCCGATTCCAATTTCCCTAACCGGGGGGGGGGGGGGGGGGGGGGGGGGGGGGGGGGGGGGATTAATTTTCTTGGAAATTTCAACTTTTTCCTTTATCACTGAGGTATACGTTTGTAAAGCCTCTCTTCTGGTCCTCAAATCAAGTTCGGTCCCTTGGTTCTAAACTGTTTACAAGAAGCTCTATACTGGACCTACACCTGTAAATGTCCATCATTACGAGTTCAAACGTGTTCCCTAAACGTGTCCTTGGCTGACTCTATTATGGTCTCCAATATTTGAGGTTTAAAACTTTGAGAGGCTACCAAAAAACGTACGTAAACTGAATGTTAGAAAGAAATGCATTTCAATTATTTAAAATTGTATTATATTTGCTATAATATATTCTCAGATTTTTTAAAGAACACAAAAGTTTTGCTGCGTGACTACCTTTAGGATGCTTAAGAATAATACTACAATATTTATGGCGTTCTCTGCCTCATGTTTTCAAGACAGTTACATTCGTGGGTGATTGTGCATGTGGTGGTGTTGGGGGGGGGGGGGTGCTCACTCACTGCCATGATTGTGCGCTTTTCATTCCGTTTCAAGTTAGTATAAGCTCTTATTTTCATATGGACGCGTTTATTCCCGTGAATTTCTTAAATGTCCACTGGACTGGTATGGTCACGCGTTTTGTGCAAGTAGTAGAAATGGATTATATTTTTTTTTCGAATCAGCAGATCTAAAATAAACAAAGTTTATTAATAAACGCGCAATATTTTCGTAATTAAAGCCTATTTGCCTGTTTGACTGCATTTAAACTAAGACGCAACTGACCATAATGTGTGTTTGATTGACGGGGCTGGTTTAGAGATGTACGTGCTGCATACCTTGTTGGTATTTATACCTAGGCTTTCACAAGCTGTATATCCCATATCATTCAGATAATGTTCAAGTGTTGTTTTGCTACATGATGACAACTTAGCATCCCAATTGTATTACTTTAGGAGCGTACAGTGAAGGGAATATCATGAAAACCCAGTGATCTGACCAAAGACGTAGAGATCCAGTATAACTACGTAGTATAAGTAGGCCTAGCCTATGCATACCAGTGCAGTTTATTGTTACACAACGCCGTTCTCCCTTGGGCAAAATTAAAGGCTAAAATCCCCGTTTCAATTTACCACTTCAAGGGAAAGATTCAGAACAGCGCCCTGGCCTGAATTTTGATCTTACAAACTGACCTCAGAAACCACAAAATTTTCTTTCATGCCCGAAATCTGTGATTTTAAATACTCGATCCCCACCATTAAATGTCCCACCGACCCTCACATTGACTGCCTCTCTTGTTATAGAGCACAATTCAAATTAATTTAAAAGAGACAAACTTAGCTGTTATTACAGAATCGGGATTCTTTATCATAGATTTTGTCTCGACTCCAGGGACGTCTCAATTTCTTTTTCGCCCTATATATATATCTTATTAAGTTGAATGGTCTTTATCGCAGCATCTTTATTTAAGTTCATTAAAAACCACAAATCAAAGGAATTGTGTGTACGCGCCGTAATGTACATGATCTTTGGATGGTTATTTTAAGTAATCCGATGTTGATAATTTCGAATCCTATACATTATAGTACATATGCGTACATGGAAAGCATCAAAACAGATTAAAGGCATTTTCGCGTCGATCATTATACCGTTTTATTTGCATCTCATCTGTAGCGAACCATTTGTTGCCAGCTTAACGAAGCACCGCGCAATTATGTAAGAGAACCACGAAAATAGAGCACCCGCACCAGACACGGGCATTTAATTTTGGTTGGTCCGTAAAGGGCTTGTATTCGACCGGAGGCAGAGTTGTGAATCAATCTACAGTATATTATTTTCCGTTTTATAAAAGTTACCTAAGTCTCGCATAACGCTATCTCAAAATTGGTCCATTTATGACCCTTTAAAACACCGCTACAGATGTAGACACTCCAACCCAATTAATTGAGTTCGATGTGAGAAAACTTTCAACAAAAAGTGAAAATGTGAGCCACATATATTTAATATCGGAATAAATATATGGCACGTTCCATTACTTTCACTGGTTTATGCCATTGTTCCCTCTAACTGGGAAAGCAGTCAGCAGTTATTAAAAGTAATATGAAACATTAATAAAAACGTTATGCAAAACGTGAGCGGTTGTGATAAGTTAATTTACGCTCTCATCTTTCATATGAAAAGAAAAATGATTATTTATTACAAGAGTTCAGGGTGGGAAGAGGAGCATAAGGGCATAGCAACTATTATGTTATGAAATAAGTCAAGTTGAGCCTTTCTACTGATATACTTTATCGTGTTTCGTGCCTATCTAGCTTAGTCGGTTAAGAAGATATATAACCCCTTCTTCAAATATCAAATTTTATTAGATGGTTGAATACAACATCAGTAATAGAACAGTAATAGAATTCAGCATAATGATACTGAATTGTTGTAAAGACATGAAGGAAGCAGGGTGACCATATATGCTCGGAATATTGTCGGAGAGGGAAATTTCTCCAGTTTGTTCACTGCCCTGTGAAGCCATATTTTGTGGCCTGAGATGCCGTATCCGTTACTTCGTGACCTGACCTGTCAAAAGCACGTCCGCGCACTCTTTTCATCTTTTGATTCTTCCACATTAATCAAGATACGGAGTATCAATTACAAGTGACCCCCGGGGGGGGGGGGGGGCATGAAGGGAATAAATAATTATATGTGGTATCCTTGTGACAGAAGGTTACTCTGCAATTTATATCTTTCAATTTATGCTGTGAAATAATAGCCAGCTAGTCCGTTGATCTGGCGAATCAAACAAATGACCGTTAGTTGAGTTGCTTAACTGCAAGTAATTAATCCCCTCCCCTCCCCCCGAACGTCAAACTGGCAGGTTTCCAAATGAAGACTATACCGCAGAAAAAGTTTGGGGCCCAAAAGAGAGTCAGCCAAGTACACGTTTGGGGAACACGTTTGAACTCGTAATGATTGACATTTACAGGTGTAGGACCAGAACAGAGCCTCTGGTAAACAGTTTAGAACCAAGGGACCGAACTTGATTTGAGGACCAGAAGAGAGGCTTTACATACGTTGTCCAAAACCGTTCACAGAAGTTAACCCATTTTAAGCTCTAAATGTCTTATCTTCATGGCTCACTCAGAATGTTGACGAGAACCTGCGAATTTCACTCATAAGGGCAAGAATTAGCACTTAAATACTTATAAAAACAATTCTATAGATCGTGATTTTCTTAAAACAGCCCTGGTTGTTTACATGTAAGCATTTTTGATAAAAGTAAAAACTGCTGAAATTTCCATGCAAATCTTTTGTTGTTGCTTTATAAAGGTTTAACGCACATTGTATGCCTTGAAATAACATATCATCCCATCTTTAATGAAGATTGATCTATCTACACACCCCTAAGTTGGCTACAAACACGCCGCTTCCTAACTGCTATTTCCTTGAGGTGAATTAGATTCGGTTAAACACCTCGACTCTCACCTCTGATCTATTGTTATTAAGGGTTTGGAGACTATTATGCTTATTTTTGTTAATCAATTCCCCGCTTTAAACATTTAATGCGGTATTATTAGCTCCTGGTAGCAGTCGATATTACCACAATGCAACGGTTGATTAAAACGCATTATTCTGCCTACAGTAATACAAAAAAACATGATGCATATCTGGGACATTGAAACAAAACGATTCTGTTCATTTCCATTGCAAATAAGGGCGTTGGTTTCTTAACCGAATTGGAATCAAGCCGCAGAATAAAAGAAGGGAGTACTTTTCTTCTTCTTTGACATAAAAACAAATTCACTTCATACGATGTGTTTTTTTCTCACCAAAACACAAATTTGTTGCAAGAATATAACGACAATGTACCGATAATGCAACTCTTCATTGGCGGAGGAAGACAATTATGCACCTTGCGAGGTTCAGAGGTTTCAGGAACCTTACTACCTACCAGTAACTGGAAACGAAACAGCATCCGGATAGTGGAAGCTTTTTTTTTTTATCTGAAACATTGGGCAACGTCATGTGGCCAATAACACACTGAAGGAATCATAACTAAGTAATCTCAAATCGATTACAGCTCTCGGATAGTGTCTGGCATTGCAGCCAGAGGACTTGACATCATTTGCTAGAAATAATGGTTTAATGATTAATTACTGCTCTGTGTTATACATGACCATCTCAATGAATTTCTGCGTGAACATAACTAGTGCAATAAATCATTGTGCATTGGCGAAATAAAACAGTCGGTAAATGTGGCTGTGCTTGGCCATTTTGTTATTTCACCGCTTCAAAACATCTCTTTAAATGGCCTGTACATGTCCTGTGCAGACAAAAACATTTTGCCTCTGTTCAGGAAGTACGATTGCACGCAAGATATGCATTACACAATCCATTTGAAAATCGGTCTTCAAAACGAACATTTACAGCCACGAGACTATTCAGAGTGCATGACAGACTGGAGTAATGTTCAGACAGTGCACGAAAACTACCAATGCCGCCAGGAAATTATGCACTTTTTGCGCCCAACTCCCACAAGCAGTCTTTATGTTTTTACGATTATACCCGACACTCATGGCGATTCTGTGTTGTTTTTTTTCGAGGTAATCAAGTAAGTTAAGTCGCAACGCACCATTTTATGGCGCACGCTATATGAACATTGACCTTTTACAAGACAATCCCTAGAGAAGTTAGCACTCTCTACACTGAATTGCGTAATTTCTTCTTTTTTCTCAGGTTTACGGTCCTTTGGTTAGGGTAAATTGAGAACATAGGGAAAAACAAAGTATAAAATTAGACATAATATACCCTACTTAGCGACAGTTTAAGTGTTACACGGAGAGATACAAAACACTTAGGAGCATGTGCACTTAAAAATGCCACTGTTAAGTGTTGTGCGTAAGCGTTTTTCTGTGAGGAAACCGCGACAAACATTCACGGGTGACTATAGCCTGATTATAGTCTTTTCTGGGTCCTTTTTTTCTTTTCTTTCTTTTTTTAATACAAGGCAATCAGCTAAGGTACACGTGAAATATTGCTAGATGTATTTTTCCAAGTGTTATAAGTGCATTTCATGCATTATTTCCCCTCAGTTGATCAATTATTTATATTGCTGGAAGATAATACAACTCTTTATTCATTCATCCGTATTGTCAGTTCACTGCACTCACCATACACCTTTCTAAGCAGTTACCTGGAATCATTCAATTCTAAGTACACGTTTTTCATTATTCAATAGTTCACTTTTTACATCTATTGAAAGCGTATTTGCAACACCATTTATATTTGCCACAATTATAAAACGGCACTCGAAGCGCACGAATGCGCGCTCCTACTTAAAAAAAATCGAAAAATTCGGGTTGATTAAAATGTATTAGCCATGGGGTTTTCTAGTAGCAGCCGGCAATTTTACGGAAGAGTTTTAGATAATTGTATTTGGTTGATTCATTCTTCAAAGGATCATTGTTTAGTGCGTAACACAAGGATGGTGTTTATCAAAAGATGATACGAGAGAGGACTCTATGTGTCTTATTTACAATCGAAGGAATAATAGTCAAGAAGTAAGCGGGTCTCCAATAAGGGGGCGTCTCGATAGTCCGAAGGTTCATTGGTCCGAAGGTTCATTGGTCCGAAAAGTGGTAACACTTTCATCGATTTTTTAATCAAGGGTCCATTGGTCCGAAGGTTCTATAGTGAACATTCGGACCAATGAACCTTCGGACTATTGAACCTTCGGACTATCGCTACCTCTAATAAAGCCTCGCTCTCAGGCACCTCCTTTCTGTCGCATATTAGGCGACTACTGGCAACAGAATGAAGTATAAATATTTGGCTGCCCGACTAGTTTATGGACTGACCAGTTCCATGACTGATTGACTAGTTTATGGACTGACCAGTTCCATTACTGATTGACTAGTTTATGGACTGACCAGGGGCCGGTTTCACAAAGCAGTAGTTAGTTAGAACAACTAACTACTGAACTACCTCGCTAACGAGCAAACTTAGCGATTTTCGAGGGGTGTTTCACGAAGCAGTAGTTAACTTATCGCTAAGTTCAGTCGTAAAGTTCGGTCGCTAGTTCTCTCGTTACTCACCGTAGTCTCGAAACCGTCTGCCGGAAGTGGAACTCTTGCGTAAAAGTGTCACGAAAGCACTAACTCTCCAATTTTTGGTGACTGGAAATGCATAAGAACGTCTGCTTTGAGGTCGTCGTAAAGAATCTCCACCACCTTTTTGCCGCTCTTTTTGTCACAGCTAGGCATAACCTCTCGTAAATTGCATCATCGTGTGTATATTCTAATAGATTCTGCCTTTCATGAAAACGCCGTAGTCTACGTTGCCGTCTGGCGGTACGGATAGCAAGAAAGGTAGCCGCCATATTGGATACAAAGACAAACGACAGACAACGGTAACTAAGCAACCTTTTTATTTCACTCATTACGCATGCGTACGATGAAACTCTAGAGTTAGCGACTGCTCTGACCAGTCGTTAAATATCCAAGGTAACAACGAGACAATAACGAGCGAGAGAACTAGCGACTGCTTCGTGAAACGGCACTATAACTAGCGAGAGGCTAACTACCGATCGCTAACTAACTACTGCTTTGTGAAACCGGCCCCAGTTCCATGACTGATTGACTGGTTTATGGACTGACCAGTTCCATGACTGATTGACTGTTTTATGGACTGACCAGTACCATGACTGATTGACTGTTTTATGGACTGACCAGTACCATTACTGATTGACTGGTTTAGGGAATGATTAGTACCCTGACTGACTGGTTCACTGACTTACTGAATGACTGACTGGCCAACAGCTAGGGCCTACAATAGGTTGAACGAATGGCCTTTCAATCAATTAATTAATCAATCATATATTTCAACATATTAGAATACATCATAATTGCACATGCACTGGTATATGTATATTCCTCTCTTTTTCCACCGACACCACCCGTGGGGCCAAACGTCATCGACACTGAAAACTCCATGTGCCCCCATTTTATGAACAGAGTGACATTAATTACCATCGTAAACGAACGTGCAATGCTCGTTTTATATAGATTAGAACGTTAAACGTCCCATAATTAGATATTACATTTCGCGTCCGCGGTGAGTAATTCATTTTCTCTTCGGTAATTGTTTTACCACGACAAACTGAGTGATGCACTGTACGATATGTAGGACGACATCTATCATTACTGGCAATCAATATACACTTTAATTCATCAAGACTGAACTTTTTATGTCGCTAAAAGATAAAAGCATTTGTGATAGCCGAAATAACATAAGGGCTACCTCAAAAGTTATATTAGAATATGATGCAATATGTGTCTGATAAAGTAAAGAAAAGCCTGCTACTGGGGAAAGAAATAGGTAAATTAACACTAATTTTAAACAATTTGGCCAAAGGCTACATGTAGGACTTTCTCAGTGTTAGTTTCATTGTGGCTGGTTGACTAAATTGCACCTTAAATTTCTTTGGGTAAATATACATGTACATATAAATATGATATTTGAGCCCGCCTCTCTCTCTCTCTCTCTCTCTCTCTGTATATATCTGCGCCGGCTTTTGACCGGTCCAAAATATCAAATGCCGTCTTATACAGTATATTGAAAAAACACATACATGACGGGATTCATTTAGACCTCTACATGTACAGGGCAAATACATCAAATTTTCAAGGAAAGGGAAAGCTAAAAATGTCATTTTACATATTCCGTCACAAAATTTCGAGCCAAAGGTTTTCCTAGAAAAATTTTATCACAATTTTATCACAAATTTTTACTCGACCTATTTCAGAGGGGTTTGACGTTTTATATCGTTTCTAATTAAATTTTGTATTCTGTCAAGAGCTTGTATTGACAATGCTGTTTACCTCTAGTGTTTAGTTTGAAAAATATTTCAATGCGAGCTGTAAATTGAAGAAAAACAATCACTGCTTTGTTTTCTCTGCTATCTCATAGGCAGCTCATGCATCTTGTCTCACACTCACGCTCTGCTTCCATTTCACAATTCCTCAACACCATATTCTAAAGATTTGATGACTGAAGCGCGACGCCGATATGACAGCATCACAAAAGGAGGATTTTATTTGTGTAGGCCACCTGTGTATAGTCGATTGCTAAGATTGATAAGCTGCGAAGCTTTTATTACGTTTTTTGCGGTTAGTATATACCCCGAGTGTCGTTCCAGCTGATCGAAGGTTAGCTTGTTTACCTCGATAACCCTAACCGTCAATAGAGAACAGTCAGTTGAAGATTTTGCGTTTTTAAATAAGTAGAAACCAAGGCACTTGCTGGATATCTAGAATTATTTATATAGAAATATACACAACTTATGACCAAACTACATGCACTTCACAAATAATATTAATAAAGAAATTTGTCATATGTCATATTAAGAATAACCAATATCTAAAGTAACCGCCAATTAGGTGCTAATGATAGGGGATTGCTTAAATCAACAACTAATTAACCAATCAACGGGCTATTTAAGAGAATAAAAACAATCACATCTGGTCTAATAACCCACTGGGTTGTAGCGGTGCTGCATGCACCACACAGGGGCGGATTTAGGCCGTCTTCTGGGTCTTCCGGAAGACGGTCAGATTATCAAGTTTACATTGACGGGTATCTAATTTTTTTTCTGTCGGAAGACGGTCAAAAATGGTGGATGGATCAACAAAGATAATTTGGAAGGCTGTCAGAAAACATCTCTGAATCCGCCCCTGCCACAGAACACAGGCTGTGAAGTTACAAATAAACTGATTTGGTATTCATGTGACGTCAGTGCGACCTAGCCGGTTCGGGTTTAAATTATACTGCGTCTTCCTGGACCTTTAACCACAAAACTTTAAAAAGCAGCCAAAGTCGTTGGTTTCTCCAGGCTTTTGTTTTCGGACAGATAAAAATTGAACTCCACACAGAAAGACCGCATTAACAAAGAGGAAGTGCAGTGCCGTATGTTCATCTCTCTAAGGTTAATGTGTGTACATTTCCCCAATGACTTAACCAAATGTTTGATAAAAAAGAAGGGTTCACTGCTCCTTGGCAATGACTTTTTTTCACCATAGCTTTTAGTGGGCTGAAATGTTGCATTTGCATGCTAGCGCGTCGGTAAATTTTCAAAGGATTGAGTCACACATTTACATACAACCTATGACAAAGTACTTTACATTAGCTACAATCATATTCTCTAAAAATTAAAGTAATTTTAGAGGAAACCAGACGTACATGATAACAATAAACGTAGATTTTACTGGCTTGAGATATTGAATCCAATTACAAAAGAATATGTATATTTTCTGACATTTGGGGTAATATATTATAATTGAGTGGAAATATATGCTATATTATTATTTATTGACTTTTTCAAATCGCACTTGTATTCCTTCAACATTTTAAATATTTTTCCATTCACAAAAATAAGAGCAGGTTAATCAAATTTCTTTTTACAGGGAATTAAATAACTGTATCCAAAAGTAAGATCCAATAGAGACTCCAAGAAGCCTTGCTTTCTGCATAAGAGATAATGAATATAGCAATTTCATGAACAGGTTCATGCAAGAGCAAAGTGATCTTTTCCATATCTTTTGTTCAGAAAGCAGGCACAAGACGTTATTTATTCAGTCCGTCACACAATTAAGTATCAGGATTGACGTTTGTATACACGTCAACTACAATTCTTGATTTGGAGAAAAAAGTAACAGACTCACGTTTCAATTAAGATGACAACTTGTCACATTAGCCTGCGGTTTATCAATACCATTAAATTAGTACCTCAGATGACACCATAAGCAATAACAGTTTCTAGAGAAGAGGGATGCCTTTTGCTACATACTTTATAATATCTTAAACATAAACACCTTTTCGAAGAGTGAGATGTTGGTGTTGTGCAGAGGGGGTGGTATTTCAGTAATGGCTGGTCGTTTAAATTCGTGTACTTGACCTTCGATGCAGCTGTTTCCACACAGGCCGTGTGACTCAAAAAATTCAAACCTGTTTTAACTACTGCTGAGTCACACGAAACCGTTATGGCAGAAAAGACCGTTCAATACGTATGTTGTGCATAAAATCAGTAAGTCATGTTTTACTTGAATACAATTTTTAGCACGATGAAATAGTCACTCAGAAGATATGTTTCCCTCAGCACTACGGATAAAAAAGTAAACGTAAATCACGAAATCAATTATGGGATAAAAATCACTGTTTTACGAAGGAAAGGAAAGCTTTTCTTATTATTCCATAAATGAGGACGAATTTCCAGGAATTTCAGTTTAGCACCTCAGTACCACAAAGGGACCGGAAAGCCACGGAGGATAGGCTTAAAGTTATTTTTATTTCCCACGACCCCACCAAGTGCATGTTTTTTCATCTACTGCTTTAACCTACTCATTTTTGCTAATTGCCTAACCAACTTCACTGAATATATAATCCAAGATACAGCAGTACAAACAAGCAAGAATGGTATAGATGTAATAATGATGTGAGGATATGCATATATATATATATATATATATATATATATATATATATATATATATATATATATATATTTACATAAGTGTGCTTTCTTTACAACATTTTTTCAAATAAAAATCTGTTTTGACATATACATATTTAATATACACATCCACCTGGACACAAATATAAACAGCACACACAATTATCAAACAACACGCAATAACAACATAAACATCACCTACATCATGTATATATATGTATATGGCACAGGCACGCACGCACACATACATACACACAAACATACACACACATGCATATTCCGTATTGGCAGCATGCTTCATGTGCTACGGAGAGCTAATTCCTGACTTGACTTCATATCGATTCCCGGGCCACGACCTCGGAGCAGCTGATACTTCTACCGTGACGCCTAGCCTAACTTACAACTTCTTCAACACAAAGCATTTAAATTCTTCTCAGTAAATTGATTCAGTAAATATCTCCAAATAAACCTCTTCCATAAATTCATGTACACCATATACAGACATACTCATGTGTTTGTATCTGTGTATGTTACAAGGGTCGAGGACAGCTAAACGATTTTTTGTGCCATAACTATCAATAAATCTCCGGACATAATCGAGTCAAAAACGGTTCATTTTGTACACACGCCGTGTGGCAACATAATTATGCGTCATCATTCTAGGTTCACAGCATGTTGTCGAGCTTAGCTTCATAAACTGATTGCAATTAATCCAAGGTAATTGACAGACCATGCTGAGGAACGACTGGTGTTTAATCTGATCGATATACTTTTCGCTTCGATTAAAACCTAATACCCTTGTGCGGCACAAATGAATCGGTTTTGGGAAGGCTTGCGTGATCCGATCTAATGCAACATGCACGTTTATCGACAGTTTTATCATCCGTAGCTTCCAAGATTGACTGGCGTTCCGGAGAGTGTACAGGTGGTAAACTCATTTAAATCACCCTGACGAACGTCAACGTGGCTATTCTTTTTACCGTCCGTGTTAAATAATTCCAACCTGTTCGTGTATAAAACATCAATAAGACCATGCACCACGTGAAAATTTGCTAGGAATAAGGAGTAGTAAAACTAGGCTGATTTAAATTAAAACAAGTTATTCAATATCTATGGCCTGTAAATGAGGACATATGTCAGAATGTACTAATTACAAAGTCCACGCAAACTTCGTAGTGTAAACTCAGTGTGACAGGAAGAATATGTTTGATCAATTGGCGGAGATATATCGTAACTATTTCCTAAATAAAAACAAATAGGCATAAGAGAGAAAGAGAGAGAGAGAGAGAGAGAGAGAGAGAGAGGGAAAACTTGTCATGCTAGTTCGATCACATAACATGTATTTCCTTCATTTGAAAAGCGTTCCGATATTTTACACGTACCTCATTTTCTAGCTATAGTGTACCAATGAACTCAAATGCACTGTACAATGTGCCTCAATACTTTGCCAGTAGCCCTCAGCTAGTCTGACTTTGTGTACCGTGTAACGTTTGGCTGACTTAAGGTTAACAAGGAGAAAACACATAAGCTCTTATATGTAACATCGAAGAACGTTGAATAATATATTAAGCCTCAGCTTTGCAGGGCTTGCGGACAATGAGTTTTTGTCCACTTTACAAATTTGCACAAAATGAAATCCTGCAATATTTGATAAAAGTGCATTAAAACAGATGTACGAAGGTGATACAGACTATCATATATTGTCAGACTCACAACTTTGAAGGGGTTAGAGTGGGCAAAATTCGTTTCCTATCAGGTGGCAAGCCCGGTGTAACAGGGGCTTAATCCTGCATGAACTTGTACCGTGCATTGTCTTAAACGATATGTTTCCTCAAAACTTGGCTATTTTAATATATATTTGAACATTTGAACAAATGAACATAATACCAATAATTCCAATTAACTTACCCCTCGTCCCCGCCCTCAAAGAAACAAGTACATCTCTGTTGCCCAGGAGGGACTTGCAGCCACTTGCCATCGGCGCCAATATTCACGCTGCGCGTTGCCTCGCGGCGCCGTCGTTTCTTGATCGACGAGAACGCCCGGCGCAGCAAGCCCGGCTTTTCCACAAACGGATCCGTGTCGTTTGACTCCTCAATGAGCTGAATTTCCACCATGGATCGACTCTCCCTCGGCATCATGGAGAGATTCGGCGGGCACAAAGAATTTTCGTCTGCCATGATGTCGTACGGTGTGTACTTGCTCTTGCAATGAACTGTTGCAGACGCCCTGAGGACTTCCGCGGTTTTCGTCGAAGCGGAGGCTATTAAAACGTGCGCAGTGTGTTGAGGGCGGTGACCTTCTCTGTGCTGGTGAAGAAGCGTTCATTCCATTCAACAACTCTTGCGTGGGCTTACGCAGGATCGGGTGTCTTTTGTGATCGTTTTGTGGTTGAGGAATCTTATCTTGTAACGCCACCTTTTGAACGTTGACTTTCGAGCGGGCCACCTCGTTTTTTTCCTGGCTGCGGCCCAATAAAGGAAGCGCTTATGACGCTGACACTCGCTATACAAAACGCCTGTACACAACAAACGACTGTCACAATATTAGTGACTTAACCCCGTAACCAGCCCAGCTGAGTGCGAGGTTATAAATAAATATATGATCTTAACTGTCCGTTCACTACTGCTATGTGTACGCAACGAACACAGACCCAAAATAAAGTCGGATTGTAATATGTTTCACTTAGTGTTAACTTGAAGTGTTAACAAGGACTAAGCCTATAATCAAACGAAAATATAAGCGCCATTTAAAATACTGTCCATTCACATTTGATTGTCACTGCGTCATGCTATTCGCTCTTATAGACCAGTTGGACAAGTAATTTCAGGAATCCAATTAACGCCAGGTTTTTACTATTGGCATAAGTCCAAAAATTCATAAAACTTACGGATCTAGTGGTGATCTTAGTTACGCAACAGGTAGTTGCCAGTCGGTAGGCGAAATATCGAAAAGGAAAGCAATTCTCTTATGGTCCAGCCATTATCGGACAGAGCTATCCCATTAATTAACAAATCGGAAAGATCTCGTCAAAATCGCAAATTGATTCTCCGTCGCTAAGAACCACTACTAGTTAGGCGTACCAATCACACGTGCTCGTTCACATGGTAACTTCCTCCAACCGCTCAACATATACAGCTTAGACAGTTATACTCACTGAAGGTACTCGCTATTTAGATAAGAAATAAGCAATTTACTTATCACTCCAGGAAACCACTTTCCGCCTGATACCAAGGTAAATACAGCACCTGCGCTCTGTATTAATCCCACAGTACATTCAGTCTCAATAAAATAAATGAATCCTAATTCAGAAGGCAATTCAGGCATTTGAATCTCACCGCCATTTTGTGTGTGTTTTGATCACCGGAGCTCTTTCTCCTATACAGCCTATGAATTGTAGACAGCAGAAATTAGAAACACATTATACCAATATGTGTCTGGTGTCGTCTTATGTGCTGGTGGTTGACTAGGCTCAGCACGGTCCACGCAATGTTACCGCGGATGTCACTTCAAAAGTCTCAGTGATGCGTTTCTGGATGCAAAACATATATCCTTTCCCAGTAAATGTAGTCTTTAACTCCAGCAGCAGCCAACACGGTTCAGTAGCTCTCCGGGGATTTCAAAGCTTTGTTTGCCCGGAGTGGTCATATATCGGTTACATATGGAATATCCGGTTCACTCATGCACTTAATCGTTATACCGCTAGCTCTACGTTTCGCAACGCTGAATTGTGACATAAAAGCGGGTATAGTCTGTTTTCCAAGCCGTGACCTATTCGAGGTGGTGACTTCTAGCTATGGTGATGACCGAGGCTTCGATTCAGCTGTTCCAGGTAGTTTCTGAACAGCCACCGCAAGTCTGGGTTGGGCAAACTACTGGTACAGCAATCCCATTCTAGTGCAACGACTACCGGTTTGATTGAACAAGGAACAAACGCATGGGCTCCTGGTATCAACAATAAAAACCACAGTCACGCCCTCGCTTTTTAAACGATATACAATGTACAATATATACAATAACTACTGGTATCTGCATAATAATCCATCAGTGTAACTGTACACAGCGAATCGTTGACGTGACGCTCAAATTACCCCTTCGGCTAATGTGTTTCTGCCTTCCATGCGTAAGAAACTATCCGATTCAATGATATTAATTAACAACCCAACACGGTGGTAAGGACGTTGGTTGTCACGAGAGCAATTGCAAAATAATTTCCTAGTATATAATGACAGCAAACTGTCTGTCTGAAACCTTCCCCTCAGCTTTTCTCCTGCAATGGTGAAACAGCGGGTGATGTGGTCTTGGTGGAATATACAGACACCGTCATTTGGTTCTGTCCCTCAATCTTATGAGGGATGACAAACGTTTATTCCCTATTGGTGCCATCGACTATCTCACCTTGAATCAAAAGACAGAGGCCGCCTGATAATTAGACCAATCAAAATCCACCGTCCCAACAAGCCCGGTGCGGCTCTCTGCATTGCTTTAAATGGCATGAAGTAACCAGGGGACTGGCAAGTCCCTGGTGACGATATCGTAATCAGATCGACGTATTTCCCGTGACAGCATGTCCAACTAACTGAATTACAGCACAGTCAGGAGGTTGCAATATTGCTAAACTCGGCCTATTAAGAACTGCGTGAGATCTAATGGGAATACAAAGATAAAGGAAATCAGTTCCGCTCGTGGCGTTTCCCATTTAAAGAAAGTGACAGCAACTACTGCTTTTGAACCAGCATAACCATCCACACTACAACTTAAATCTCAATCAAATGGCAAGAAAGAAAGGAAGAAATAAATAAATAAAGAAAAAATAAGCCCATATTAGTCAGAATGATTAAGACACATACTATACCATAAATATTGAATTGTATACAAATAGAATTCACATGTGGGAATGTCAACAAAAGGCATGTAAATTTAAGTAATGGATAAATGCTGCAGAATCATTCAAATATGTTAAATTTTGTCTTTACTAGTCAAAGGTAGTGTCATGTGTTTTACTGCTTTGAGAAACAATCAGCATATCGGGACTTTAAAACACTTAGCCTACTGTACTTAGTTGTTCTAGTCTTCTATTTAATAACGTTGCTATCTGTCACAATTGTTCGATATTATACTCAAAAGAAATAGTTTCATAAGTTTGAAGACTCAACTTATTAAAATACATACAGTTGTTCCTTCTCCTGTATAACTAGCGCACTGAATTAAGGCGTACAGTATTTTTCACGAATAAAAAAATGTACAGTAAGTCAAAGCACATGTTGCGTATAGAGCGCAGGTTTAAACAGTATCCTGTTGCAAATTATACAAACGTTACAGATAAACAGGTATATATCCGGTTAGAATATCATTTGAATAAACACCTCCTGACGATCCGACATAGCCTATGGGTATGCCAGTGAAACTCATGTCTTGGATTTATTTATTTATTTATTTATTTTATTTTTTATTTTTAATTTATTTTTATTTTATTTTTTAATTGTGTGTGTGTGTGTGTGTATTGACCGCCCATTGCTCAGCTGATGGTTGAATGAGTGCGCCAGGCTTACTGGTAGGCAAACTGTTCTGATTATGTATCGACCACTTGAAGTATGAACAACAAAGCTGATCATGATGAAGTTAATAACCAAGATACAACAATACCCCGTCATTGAGGTAATTGAAAAACATTTTACCGGATGTGTGGTCTGAGCTATAGCATCGATGGCACATTTTATAGGCGCTGAGACGTAGTTTAAAATACACGTGCATGTCATGGTAGTCCTAATGCTTAGTTTTGAATTTCGTTCTGCAATTTCTAACGAGGTACTTTCTAAATGAGACTGAACACAGTACGCATGAAGGCGTATCCGCTTTCTTCCTTTTCTTGGGTCTTCTGTATTGGGTGTTGTAAGGCAATTAATGAATTTATTTATATCACCGCGGATTTTACGGTTATATATAATTACTTTTGTTTTTTATGGTAAACAATTCATCAAATCAAAGTCTTTTTTTTCTAAAATTAACTGGACTTTATCTTTGCTTTACATAGCAAACTTCCATTAACACGCTTGAGTATATGAGATTGCTGTTCTTAACTGTATTACTGGGAGTTTTCGCACTTAAAAGGGTGCGTCCGTGTTTCAGGGAGAAACCAATCCCTTTCTGTCACTGACCGAATAACTTTATATATTAGTCGACATGCATCTTACGTACATGTACATAGTTTGATAAAATGTCCCTGAAAGGGGACAGAAACATATTGAGCAGCTCATCCAGGATATTCTCAGGAATGGAAGTTAGTTTCAGGAACCTCCTTTCTTATATCATTTTCTTGATAGACCTCCAAAAGAAGTCGAAATTATATTTTAATAGACAATGTTTACTATGTGATGCCAACATTGTAGAAACTTTGCACATTGCGCTCAATAAACTTCATACGTATAGTACCTATTAATTTCGTGTGCGTTCTACATGTACCAGGACTTTGAATAATATTTCATATTTACAGGTGTATATTCCACTATTTGTCCATTTAACATGTGTATTTGTCCATTAAACATCAAAAATAATTAACCCAAGCTGGAACTAACACATCTTAAATAATATTTATCTATCTATTTATTAAACTTTATTCAATGAGGGTAGTGGCATGGTGAATCTTTATTTTATCTTCCGCATGGCCCTCTCAAATGACTATGGTATCTATAGACTTAGAGTCATTTCCTAAAAAAACTTACATAACCTAATACGCCCCTTAGTTAAATATGTCCCTCTTCTCGGGCTAAAATGATGCAGATATTTTATTGGCAGCAACATATAGGTCTAATTTTATTCAAAAGGAAAAGACTTAAATGAAGCATTGTTTTTTCTCTTTTGATTTAATTCTAAGTCTAGCTATTTCTTTTTGAAAAATATCTCATTCTTGGTACTGAATCTACTTGTACATGAATTATTACGGACCCTTATGAAAAACTGGAAGGGAAAATATAGGCCTAATTAACGCATGTGCCAATTAACTTGAGCTAAATTTAAATCACACACGATACGATAAGATTGGACCTTAATTTAGCAATGGTTTCCTGGAAATTGCAACACCTTTTACTTATTTGCCAAGTTATTCCGTATCCACAAACTTTCTCGGAATTACGATCTACAGTACAAACCAATTTCGTTAGTTCTTGGTTTCTTATTTTGAGACACTTTCTTCACCAGTAAAAATAAAATGGCAATGAAAAGCTCACAAATGGGTTAACAGATGTACATTTTCTCAGCTGTTTAGAAAAATGTTACTTTGGTAATAAAGAGAAATTTTAAGTAAATGTCATTTCTGTCATGTTTTTGTTTCGTTATTTTATTTGCCATAAGAAATCGTGTCTTTGATGAAATTTGTTCTTTGAGCTCTTTTGGTTTTATGGTTGGTTGGTAGTTAAAGATAATGCTAATGTGTTGTTTCTAATGACCCTTCCAATTTTTGGCACTTCGCGGGCTCCTAATACGGCCTGGCCTATTAGAGGTCTTTCAATTCTTTGTGTTTAATAATCATTAAGCTATACAATTATTTACAAACGTACTATAATTATTAACCTGGAAAAGACTGCTCTCGTTATGGAGTAATAATCTTTTTCGTCACGACACGGATTACTTCCGTTTCATTGAAGTTTTACATTTTATTCACGGTTCCAGTTCTCCTGTCATATAAAACCTAATCAGTGTCTATTGTAATGCCATTTCACGGCCGGATCCTATCAATAATTCATGGTGGCTGTTGCTAAAATTATGTTTTGAATAAAATACAGTAAGCATCATTTACTTGGAATAATCGCTGTTATTTTGGTGGTTATACATTTGTGTATTTTGAGAAAGAATTAATACAAATGGTGGCTGCGCCGGGGGCCAGTCTCGTCATGGTGTAGTACTTGTTTCAGGATGTCGTATGCAAAAATAAAATACGACATTAATAGGATATGTTTTATTCAAAGTGAACTTTGCTATGAAGATTTAAGACACACAAAGAGAGGCGAGTATCAATAAAATGTAACTGTTGAAAATTTTAAAGGAAATGTATTCGTTGCAACAAAACCAGCTACTAATTTAAAGCCAACACGCTTGATCATTTACCTGTTGTACTTATTTATTTAGATATATTTCTTGCCAAATATAAACCTTTACCCTGTGAATTATCATTGGTTACCAACAAGGCCCCCTTTTCACTAAGTAACAGAAGCACGACCTGACCTCTGGATAGCGTCCAATTGCTTTGATGAGAAAGTCAAAGGACGCCTATTTTGCTGGAATCAATCAGCTGTAAATATGAGGGAACTTCTTAAATCTGATTTTTAAAATCATGGTTAAATATATATTCGATTTGAACTGAAGACCGTCATGCCTTTTTTTTTTCTCGCACTTGTGGTGTTTGCATGCGCGTTGGTCATAAAATGCCATGAAAATGAAGATGGCAACCTTTTTCTGTTGCCGTTGCGGTAATGGGTATACAGTATGTACACTGAAAACGGATACGCATGTGTACAATGAAAACAGTATCAGAAGTAGCCTTATTTTTTGGAAGACCCAGTTATCCCGACAAAATTGTGGCTCACCACTGCGGGGAAATTTATATGCAATGTGGTATTTTTTTAGCTATCTAATATAGACTGACAAAGAATTTTTCAATAGAAATGTCATGCTATGAATATATCATGCAATTAACATGTGCGTACTTCTTGATTTGGGGGTTAAAAAGCCCCGAGCTTCAGATTTCAATAATTATAATGTAAAAGCTGTCCAATATCATTAGGTCGAATGTTTCTTCACATTCTGCTACTCCACGCGTGCTTTCAGCATATAAAATATTGACTAACTGTATCTTTTACATTATGCGTCCACGTGACTTCTAATATAAAAATTTTAGTCAAAGTTCAAGGAAACGACAAAAAAGCAATGTAAGCCTGCAAAACGGCCACCTTTCTAAAGACGCCAAAACGGTTAATTCCGGACTGTGCGTTTGGACCATCATAATGCACAGGGGATCCAGCGGATCCAGGACTATTTGAAGGGGGGTGGGGCGGTGCCATTTGGTACGGTTTGGAACTAAGATTCAGCTAGTCAAAATTCTAATTTCAAGAGGGGACCATTGGTGTGATTTTTTTCAGAAATTGAGGGGAGGGGTCAGGACCCCCCTGACAGTTCCCTTAAATCCGCCTCTGCTGCATATTTCTAATAGGCAATCGTTTTCTATGAGTACTGTATGTGCTTAATTTTGGGTACAGTACATTTCCATGTACTATTGTTTCAGTTTCTTTACTATGTAGCTTACTGAAGTTGATGTTCATATCTCGTTCTCATGTTAATACCGTATATAAAGTGTAAATACGGGTACAAGCGATATGCGTGGAATAGGTTGTTATCAAAGCAAACCATACATTTAAATAGGGCAGGATTTCGGTCCCTTGGTGCCCTAAGCTCTCCAAGCATCTGGTGCCACAGTACCAGAAAAGGCAGATGTGGCAAACATGCCGTTTCGAATAAAAACCCATTTCTATGAACTTAATATATATTTTAGGCACGTTGTGCTCACTCTGTCGTGGCGCCTAATATGCAATATATAAACACCTGCGTACACGAACGGTGCCCTGTTTTTAACGTATTATATATATACCCCGGTGCTATGCGCGTTTAAAAACACCCCAATGGAATATTTTCTGGGCTACCTATCCCTCATAGATACTTATTTTTGTGCAAATTCAGGTTTCAAATAAGATTAAACGCCTCAAATAAAAGTACTTAATGTCGGCATTTCCTTCTGAAAAGTACGGGACGCCATGGCGTTGAAGCGTCTGGCCAGTCATTAAGAGCTAAATTATCTTATTAGAAATCGAGTCCAAATGCAGGAACTGGTCGAGTAATTATTCGTGAGCAGAAGAAAATTGCTTTTTTTCACAAAGAAAATTATATTTGGTGAAAAATTCCCGGATAGCTAGGATACTTTTAATATAACCTCTTTCAGCGTTCCATTATCCGGGAACACAGTTCAGCAAATTTCTTTTCATGGTAATTTCGTCCCGTTGTATATGTCTGCTTTATGACTGCTTCGGAGTCTTCATTAGATCGGTAAATAGTATCAATTCCTGGTCTAATCAACGAAAACGCATCCTTTTCCGGCTAAGTATCCTTTTATGTACACTACTCATGCGCCGAACATGTAATTTCAATTATGGTGCAACAATAACATCTGCTTCCCCAAATCATTATATAAATAACTGTCCGATTACGTTGCTTATGGTGTCTGGTCTAAATGAAAAAAGATATAGATTCTCTAGTCTCTTCTTTTCATGATAAAGGCAACATTTTGCAAAGTCCATAGGAGCCTTATATTTGAATTATATCTTCATATAAAATTCTACTGTGTTTGGTTATCTGGAACAATACCCTTTTCCAACCATATGGTAGATATCTTTTGTAGTTTGGTCCCCAAAAAACACAGTTTTAGTTCTTGCAGATTTTTTACCAGTAGCGCATGTAGGCATGCAGGTATGTATAGAACTATTAAGTACAGATTATCCACTTAATCCTTATTTTTATTCTTCCAACATTTCCCAAACGGATACCAATGCAGCCAGCCGCAAATACTCTTAGATCCCGTTATGTATCCACAAGCCTACAGCAACTTAACTGGATATATGTTCGGAACATTCGAAGGAAATAGATAGCAAATATTGTACACTTTACAAATCTGTCATAACATCTTAGGATTTTATTTATCATTATATCCACCACTATCACTGAATACCTATTTTATCTTAAAATAATATTTCGGTATAAGTACGTTCTGCTCCAAAATTTTACATGGTCACGACCAGAATGCATGTTCCAGTACAAAATTTAAACTTACAACAGAGAACGTTAATTTTTTTGTTTGAAAAAAAAATACTGTATCACTTTCACAAAATTGGCTGTGCTCATGCATGGATTGTGATGAAAACGCAAAAGTCCGGCCAAATAAAATTTTGATATATGATACAATAACATTCCCCACGAAAATTGCAAATCACATTTGCTAGAGTGATTGCGTGACACGTATACGGACGACTAATGAACATTAATTCTATCAGCTATGTCGATGAGATGAAATTGAAGCCGTGCTTGGACGAAATGATATCGATGGAACTCATATTTGAAACCCATTACATTCCTTCTAAGAAATGGTGTAAAATATGGGATGGATGTCACGTGACCAAGGACGGATTTATCTGTACTACTTTGTGCCTGTATTAAACACATATTTGCTCTCGTGTAGCAACATACGCACGTGCACACACACGCACACACGTGTAACTACGTCCACATACTCGGACTAGCTTCTCTAATAAAATCAGTAAAATAGTAAAATGATTGCCCTTCCCATTATGATAAGTCACTTCTGTTCGCTTGAGCAGCACACTCTGTTGTTTATTTTATTTGTCTTTATTAAAATAATTCACGAGAGTCGTTAACTTTTATAAAGCACAAATCCCTGGGAATCGGACGGAAAACTGTGCAATCCAGTTATTTTCTCACTGACTAGGATTCATATTTACCACATTTTATTACTACCCTGGCTGCGAAGAAAGGATAGGAAGGAAGGGGGAGGCTGGAGGAACGAAAATCTATTAAAAATAAATAACACGTTTTAAGTAATAAAGACTTGTTACAATACGATACGAATAACACATTACTGTACGTATATAAAGGGCTTCAAAATCCTAAAGCATTGAGGAAGCTGGTTTAGATTATTAATTTAAGTATAAAATTTGCCACACGTAGGTATACAGTGCAGGCCCGTAGCCAGCAATTTCAAAAGGGGGGTTCTTTTTCTGAAAAAGTGGTGGACCTTTTCCCAGCAAAAGGGGCGGTCCTTTCGAACCCCCCCTCCCCCCCCCCACCCCACCCCCACCCAGCTACGGGCCTGCAGTTTGAAATATATATATAGAGACCTATAAGTAAACACCCGGGGGTATACGCCTTCTGTTTGCTAAGGTTTGACTTATTGCTACCGTACAGTGTAGCACGACTCGTCTTTAATTTCAAAAGAGCAACTTCAATTGGATCTTCACTGAGCATGCAAAATGAGAATTCCCCTTTTAAAGAGTCAAAGAGTCATCCATTATAATCTAATGATGTATCGCCAGGTCCCAATGGCAAAGGAACAAAGGGTTAGGATGCGATTATCGTGTCCGTTAATTTCCTGTTTAATTGAATCAGGGGAGTCATTCAAGAGGCGCAAATAAGCCTTTTAGTAAAAAAATCCGAAGAACGAACGAACAAAACAAGGCTCCAAAACACAATGCAAGGTCATATGTGTTCAGTGTCCGTTTTCAAGTGTGTTAATTGCTTCAGTGAAGCTACATGTGTGTATTACTTTTAAACTGTTGGAAATATGACCAGGCTTAAACAAAAATCAACAAGTATCAAAACATCACACACACACACACACACACGAACACACACAAGTGCACAAATACACAACAGAGCACAAACGACGACTGGACAACAGCATCTGTTGGCAGTTAAGGTTGTTTGTGGCACTTTTTCCAGATTTTTCTCATTTTTGATTCGTGGCATCTTCTAATTATTTTATTTTATATTTTGACAGCCAGTCACGTGTGTGTACACTACTTTGGTTATTTTGCTATTCTAAAAAATGTCATGATCATCGTGCATCGTCCCGAGAGAGAGAGAGAGAGAGAGAGAGAGAGAGAGTGGACGAGAGTGTACTAGCAATTGCATTACTTATTTACAGTATGTCTAATAGACTCTATTGTTTAAGTGTTCCAGTATCTCTCATCTTCATCCTCATCAAAAGCATAAAATGCTCAGTATTTCAATACGTAAAATAGGACCCCACTTCACGCTTATCAAACCTAACAATCCTTACGGGTCTCATCTTACATGCATGCATGACCATAACTTTATGGTTACTATCCGGGTCCTGTTTGCCCAGTGTGTTTGTGGTTAAAGCTTGGTGGAGCGTTACTTCATGTGACATTAGAAAGACGAAAATATGTGACATAAAAATCCAGAACTGAAAGTTACTGACCTGTGCTTTATACGCACAAGGCACTGGCATCTTTTTTGAAATATTGAGTTCGGCACTTATGAAGCCACTGAATTCGTACGGCATTAGCGTGGAAGTTAGAGAAAGTTGCTTACATATTTTATACTAGCAAATCTCGCCGCGTCACACCAATCCCCCCCCCCCCCCCCCCAATACACCAATGTGATTGGTGTGCTACAAATAACACATTTTCTTCATAAACATTGTATCTCAACCGGCCCGGCCACTGCTGATTGTGCTTTTAACATAATATACATGTATAAAATCCGGGTCAACAGCTATCACAATCACACTATCACATATTGATGCAAGTGGTTTGTATTGTTGTGACGAATTTCAGCTGAGGCGTCATTTTTTATTTTCAGAAAAAAAAACTTGGCCCTTTTTTTTCTAATACCACTGTCGTATTTTTATATTTATGAATTTTAAAACTGAGGTAAAGTGTGTCACCCAGGTATGACTGATATAAATCTATTAGACTGATAGATATAGGTATGACTGATATAAATCTATTAGAACAACACAATGTGTAAACATTCGATGATTCCAACTGCTACTAGTAGGCCTATACTGAACTAGTTCCAGTAAACGATTAGACCCAATATTTTAAACTTAACAGACACATT
Source organism: Lingula anatina (assembly GCF_051362555.1). Classification (NCBI taxonomy): domain Eukaryota; kingdom Metazoa; phylum Brachiopoda; class Lingulata; order Lingulida; family Lingulidae; genus Lingula; species Lingula anatina. The sequence continues at coordinate 6,647,092 of NC_141769.1, forward strand.
AACACACGTAGAAAATCAAACCAAAAATCTAGACCTCACCTTTTTATAACCTCCCTGGTGCTCACAGTCATGTGACATACTTTCGTTTAGTTAACCGCATATTCCTCACTTACTTGATTAAGACTGACGCTGCCTATCACCTGTCCATGAAATTGAGAACTGTAATTTTAAAACAAGACTTCGCCTAATTATAAACCAGGGAAAATGTTGCTTAGATACAGAACAATAAACCATATTAAGGTTTGCAATTGAGAGTGCATTCTTGTTACATGTACCGAACAAGCCGAGCGAAAAATAAATGTCAGAAAATATAGAAATGATGCATCAAGCAGGATTTCATGAGGAAATCAAGCGAGGCCAATGTGAATAATGCCCCTCTCAGTACGTTCGTTTCATTTTCTAGACAGTTAAAGGTCATTATGTTTTTCACAATCCCCTTAGTTTGACGACCCCTTGTTTTTTGCACTATTATGACAACCGAGGGCTTCCGTTTATGCGAGGCCATATTCCTAATAGATTTTTTCATTTCTTTCATGACGACCGCCGCAAGCATTTGTCGCTCGATTATCGAATGACTGGCAGACAGCAACCATGGATGTTTTGTGAAAATCTTGAAGGTAATTTCCTCACGAGCAGCTGAGATCCGTCTTCGTTATGTATGGAAGAGAATATGTGGACGTCCGTTTTAATTTTGCTTGAAATCGTTTTATGGAAATCCCTCAGTAAAACTCAGAATGAAACATACAATATCATCTAACATCATATTTTTTGTTATCTTGAAAAGGGTGCTCTTGTAGCTTTATGCAAATCTTCACTACATTAAGCCAAGGAAATCTTGTACCTCCATGATTTAGCCAACTTAACTCTAATTTGGCTTCGAGAGATTTATCTCGATAGCAAGTAAAGTCCTCCATTAACTTGATCATCTGGAAAACTTTCCCACGCTATTCGTTGGTTTATGAATTCACAGGCTCACTGTCATTATTATTTAGATATTTGCAAATTAAGGTGATAAAAAATTACGGGTCTTAGTTATGAGCACGTGTTACTGAAACATATCTATATGCATGTGCACTTCCTGCATGGATAAGAAACCATATACCAGTAGTTATTACACTTGTTGGACGTTATCTAATCCTCTCTGGTACGAGAACTACATGTATTTGGAAAAACATCTGCCTTGTTACCAGTCAACATAAGGATAAAACAATTTAATAAAAATGCAATGTAGTGTTTTAACACTTATCAAATTTATGAAACATTAGCTAGCGTTCTCATCCTGCAGACAGGGTCGCAGTGTCTGACTTATCATTTAGCTAACACAGAATGAAGATCACTAAACTCCATTACAGTTCGGTGATTAGGACGCAAATAGAGTCATCTCAACGGCAGAGCTCATTGTTTGTTCATATGAGACTGGAGAAAGAATTCACACTATCAGATAATACTAGTAATTCATATTCCATTGTGATGCATTCGTTCCTGGTAAACACAAGGTCAAGGATACAATATGTTGACAATATAGTCTTTTCAATTAAATATGATGTCATGATCTAATATTGTATAAACGGTTGACCTTAAATGAAGCGAATGAGATCCCAGCAAGCATACTATTAAGACAAAGGGCAAACGTAAATCAAATGTATACAACATCATCTTTAAATGAAGCATTTACTATGAACTTTTCCTGCATAACGTCATTACATCGTCTTTGACAAGTTTCAGGACATCATTAATGTAAGTTAGGCGAGAGATCTACAGTATATTTGAATTCCGTAGAAGCGTAATAATTAATACTCAGTTACAAAGCAATATATACAAAGGCTCGGGTTTTCCATCATTTTAGATCAATAAAGGATAAATGACAACGGAAGGTCCCAGAAACACTTATTTTTTATTTCAAAGAACCATCTGTGAAATGTTAACAATTATGAACTGTTTTTTTATTCGTGGCACGATAAGTGTTATTCACAAAAGACAGAAATAAATGACCATAGGACACAGAGCATACATGTATGTGCGCGCATGATCAGAATGTTTGTTGCATTGGCGATTTGCAGTCGTGTTTACTGAAATATACAAACAGGCGCGCACACACACACAATAAATATAAAAGAATGAATATACACAGGAAAAATGGAAAGATAAAGCATAGGCTAGGGGTGCTGCTGGCGCTGATGGGGGTGGGAGTAGGCGGGAGTTGATAAAGGCCACAGCAGTAATTAATGGACTCATTAGAGAAATGTTAGGACAGGAAACAAGCGGGCCCTAAGACATAATTAATAGTCATGATTGTTCCAGATAAATAATCCCTGTCGTCTTCTCGTTAATGTTACCTTCTTAAAATACAGGTTATGATAATGGGTTGACCAATTAAGGAGTAATTGGAAATATTATTTTTAGCAAACTGAATGGATAAAGCCCGGTAGTTCTGTAGAAATGTAACGAGCACCTTGAACTTGCACCCACTGTATCATACCGTATACTCTTTATACTTGGACCCCATTTCCAGAGATTAGATCGATCTACTTTAGATCGACCTAACTCCCTGGGGGTTCACGCTAAATAGCTGTCAGCCGGGCGGACACGAAAGTTAATTACCCCTTTACAGCTTGTAGTAGGCGGGACGGACATTTAAGCCGGATTATCTGACAGTAATCTTGTGAGACTCCCCGCGGGGATAGATCGATCTAAAAGCTCTGGGAATACAGCCTTGGATACCAGTACAATTTAATGAACCATGTAGCGGTACAACTGTGCCCTTTTTGCACCACAGCTGCAATGTAATCTCGTGTAAATCTCCGTGGGAAATAATCGTCCGACTTCTCCATGTCTTAAATATGAATTCAGTTTTGAAGTAACTGTTACATTACTGTATATGTCGTCTTTATTTTTTTTTATCTATCTATTTATTTATTCATTTATTTGCATTTGCAATATACCCTATAGGTAAAAGGGTCAAATTATTTGCACAAAATACTCAAAGAAACTGATTTTTGATCACTTTTTGCCGTGCTCCGAATCGAATGCACTTTCCTTATAGTCTTTCAGCATCTTTCTCCACCGTATAAGACTATATATAAGACTATATATAAATCTTTAATATGCAAAAAAAAAAAAAAAAAAAAAAGAAAAAAAGAAAAAAGAACACAGCATAATATGGTAGACTCTGGTTACGGATTAACCGTATTTCACTGCCCAGATGATGCCACGGATGTATACACTACACACGCTCGTGTCGCTTACTCAAAAAATATGGATTTAGACAAAGTGACTAATTGGGCTGTCTCGTCGAGGGATCCGATGTCGCACAATTTCCGCCTTTCATGTACTAATTAGTTCACCTTCACTGTTGTGGTACGCGTGTAGAACAAATGAAAAACAATTGATAGGCTCTGTGCAACCAACATCGATTTGTTTTCTACTTAGTGAATTACCTGGTGTCCGTTTCCTAGAATAATTAAATTGCCGAGGGAGCGAATTGTGTTTTTGCTTTAATTACGCAAGATGCGAGGCTTCAGTGCTCGCACACCGTATCAAGGTATGTGAACACGAGGCTGACGCCCATCCAGTGAAGACATACCTACTGCGGAACCAGAAAACAGAAAAATGTGCAGTGATTGTTTTTTATAGATTTGAGACGTAGCTTTATCATAGGTATGTAGCGAAGTTACTATTAAAATGTTTTAGTTAGTGTGCAGTGTATAGTACAGTGCATGATACGGGGGGGGGGGGGGGGGGGGGGGGGGGGGGGGGGTTGAGCAGGACTCGGGAATTGTAGTTATCCCAAAGAGTTGAAATAAAAACCTTCCAAATCCATTAAATGGTTTAAGATGAGAGAGAGAGAGAGAGAGAGAGGTGAGTAGGGAGGGGGCCTCGTGGGCTGAAAACCAGAAATGTTCTCATATTTTTGGTGTATTCGCATGTAGCATTTAAGTGAAATGAAAAGCAAATATGATTAAAAAATGTACACAACAACAACAAATTGGCATATCTTTAAACTAATTATGTCCTCTACATGTCCTCTGTGATTCGTGCAGAAATCGAATTTTGTTGTCATCAAAATAATTATACTGTACAAGTCTTTTGTGGCTCTGTGCCACGGGTGTGTCAGTCTGTGAGGGTTATTTTTATCAGGGGTAATCGAACATCGTTAAGTGCAGAACAACACATTAGTGGACCTACATGTAGATACAAACACACACTGATGATTAAGATTCACCTCACGCAACCCTCTAGTACATTTGTACGTATGACCTTTAAGTCCTCTGAGACAGGGGATCCCGTGGTTTCGAGTCTGCTCCTCCCCCCAAAAGGCACCTTAGCAAAATCAGGCATTCGCCAGTGAATTTAAAAGCCATAACTAAAAATGAACGTTTCAAACATCAAATCTCGCAAAGCTGCTATAACATTCAGTGTCATATCTTCATGTTGTTTGTGCATACCACTTGTAGAAAAAAAAGTTGCGCTCAAATTGATATTACTAACTCAATGCGGCTTCTTGCAGACAACATACATCCTGTAAGTGAGGTATTTCCTCGTTAGTGATGAAGAAACAGCGCAACAAACAAAGCACAAAAACGCATTAGTAAACCCTGAATAAGTACAAATTGATGAAGATTCAGATTTGTCTTGAGCGGCTCTTTTGTATGGATGACACCGATTCACAAAAAACTTATTTAACTTGGAAGGTGAACGACCGTCACACCGTCAACTGTCATTGATTCTGTCACTGGGGATAGAATGGTTTAATAGATCTCTTCCTAGAGTAATTAACAGACATCGAAGACCCATTTAGTCCACACAGACTCCGCGATGTTTCGTGTTTTATCCTTACTGTATTCTATGCATAATGTGGATTACATCTAAAATACATTGCATGGTAAGAGTATAATAAACAACAATATCCTGCCAATAAACGTGTATTTCAATTGACTCCAATCGGCTCTCATGTTGCGGTTTTGGCACCACACCATAAACGCTTCGGGTTAGTAATGGCATCTGCGTACAAAGATAACGGTATTTTCAAAGTGGGAGACATCGGAACGCGTACGTGGACTGTTTTCATTTAGTTTGGTATGTGAAATGTACAATATTGCGTCTCTCTCAAGTAGTCATTAATGTTATTGCCTGTTCCATCAGCAGCTTTATTTGCAGTTCGAATGATAGAACAATGTATGAAGCCTGCCTCATAGTTCTGTAATTAAGATATGAAACCTCATTTGCGAGCACATATTCACTGTTGTTTTTAGCGAAAAGGGCCGCTTTGCTTCATTTCATTGGACAAACGCAGATGTACTTTTTGTTTAGATAAGGCATAATTTCCTGCTCCAAAGTTTAATATTCTATTGTCTCGGGATGTTTTTTATGAAACAAGTGCTTGTTATATAGCGGCAAAGATTGTGTTATGACCATGATTCTTCACAGTTTACACTGGCTTCGACATTGCAGAATAACTCAAAGGTGTCCCCAATAAATAAACAGTATCAATAAAGCGCACTCAATTAAACTGTATGTGTAATAATATATATAGGAAGGATTGCATAACCTATAAATAGTATAAATGAGGTTATTACATAAGTCTTACCGATCTACCTACGAGTATACTCTGCATATTTCCGCACTAACAGCAAGGAACCAACGACGCAATGCGTGTTACAATCATGAGACAAACGTTATTACACCGGGTGTGACAGTCCTTTCTCAAATTACCAATATCTTGGCACGAATATGATATAACAGATGAAGTGTAATCAAACAATAAGATGCAATCCATTATTATTTCCAAGTGAGTCGCTCGTTGTCTCTTCTACAACGATGGTGTAAACCGTTCCCGTGACAATTCAAAAGGGCGGTTCTTTTTTTGAAAAAGTGGAGCTTTTACCATTAAACCTTCGTGTACCTAGATAAAATTTTACCCAGAGAGATTTTTCTCGGCCGAAATGGGGGTTCTCAGAATTCCACCTAGCTACGGGCCTGCTAGTTATTCAAAGGGGAAGCAATCACTGAGGCTGTGAGGGAACATTTTTATATACTATTTTTCTAGAGAAGATTAATGAAATTGGCTGTCCTGGCCCTTGCGCTGTCACAGCACAGACTTGGATTGCTCTTCCAAGGGTGAGCACAGAAGCTGCCTCCACTTTGAGAAGAGTACCATGAGATCACACTGTGCCCTGGTATTTCTACCTAGTTTTAAACAGATTTGAACTTTGGTGTTCATAGAGCATAACACCTTTTGCTTCTAATACTGTAATACCCTGAATACTGTAGCTTTTTATTCTCCATATTAATAAATATACATGTATTGTATGTTTTATGTGTGCATGTGCATCTTGAGGGTGAAGGCCCTACACATTGCTTTCAGGTTTGGCACCAGGCACCAACATAGGCAGATTGCAATTGTTTGTGCACACATATTTAAACAGATGACAGAAATTTTGAAAAGCACGGTTAACCAAAATAAGAATTACATGTAGACCTATGTCCACTTGGCCTATCGACTATACCAAACCCACTGTTCCTCAGACTTCACCACTTAACAGTTATAATAAGTAAGCTGCTGGAATGATAGGCTACAATCACTGTCAGTCTCTATTATTCAATCAGACACTAATCTGAACTCTTGAAATAGGAGTCAGAGGAAAATAAGTTTAATCAAACCAAGCTACAATGTACGTGTTGACTACGCCATAAGCGAAGTGACCGGAACCCGATAATTCTCATTCTATGATAAAAGTCTAACATTCTATTGAGACTTGTTTCTGAATTAGCCAAGACTGAAAAATTTGCTCAGAGCACCCCACTCTCCTACTGGCTATTATTTACAAAGCAGCCAGCCTCCCCAACACGTGTGAGTTTCTGTGTATGAAATAATTAATTTGCACAAACAACTAGACACCACCAGTATTTATGCAGATGTACATGCTGAAAGCACTCGCATTTCGCCGAAAAACGCCTTTAAAACCGAATAAAGCGAATATCGCCACAGCCAAATAACATCTTATCTCTAGGCATGTATACGTGTATATGTAAACATGCATTACGCCAAGCAAATGTGTTACTGCAAAGTAATGGGGAATTATAGCAGTTAGCGTGAAAAAATTAATTTTGAAATTATCAAAAAACAAAATAGCACATGTATAGATAATGCGAAAAGTTTGAAATATGAAATGGTGCATGTGGGTAAATGCGCCTGTGCAGTACCAGTATGAATGCAACATGAACGCTATGTGACGGTGGAGCAAATACCACGATACGGTTCCATTTTATGCCTTTTGCGCTGCGGTTCCTCTATACCTTATTGTGCGCTCTAGGGGAGGGTGAGGTGGGATTGCAATCTCCACCCCTCACTGCTGCCAATGACAACAAAATCAACAGCATTCACTGTTTAGAATTGCCCCAGTTTTAGAAGAATCTATGGCTATTTTCCCCCATGGTAAAAGTAATAAATCAATCGCTGCTATATCGTGACTTAGTACAGCATACACAAAACCCCATCAAGAATATATGTGATCGGATTCTGAATGGTTATGTCGACACCAGATAAGGCAGGATTAACCTTTTATTACCTTGCATTTTGCCGCTAATGGCCGTAATGTTAGAGAGAGCGATTGCCATTTGAAAGTGCTCGCTAAAAGAGTGTTGAAAGAGGCAATGTCTGAATAAGACAAACTTACAGAAGCATGCAGAATTGTCCCTGGTCGTCGGTGACTCGTTTATGGCAGCAGAGCCAAAGACTACCCTCGTCCATTGGCTTATTACGTGAAACTACGAAATTATTTAGCCATGTCGCAGATGCTAATAGTCGGATATATTACCAGCGATATCTAAATATAATATCCTCCACGGTCCAGATAACTCTGCACTTTGAGGCATTGAACGCGTCGTGTCATGTTCAAAAACGTTTCAGTCTATATCGCAACAGAAAAGAATAAAATTGGACGGTTCCCAAGAGACGCAAACAAGTACATTATTATGCACTTAACAAGAATAAGATCAAACGCACTTTGTCATATTGAGCAGCAGTGAACTGTATGCCATATTCCAGCTCGGTTAAACGTGACATTCAGTTCTCTCTTACGACAAAATAAAACTCTTATGCATTATCAGTGTTCTGTGTCATTCTAATAAGCTCACAGGAAAACATGAATCAATCCATCGCGACCGATTGGTCTCCAGAGTGCTTGCACGGACCGCAGAGCGGATGCTTAAGCATGCGTTAATGACATATAGTTATGATTCACAAAAAAAACAGTCTTCTTAGAAACCAGTCGTCTTGCCTGCAAAACCTACTCGTGTTAACTTATAGCATCCAGCATGCGCCACGCAAAGTCCTACTTATAAACATGCATCTACACACTCATGTGTGCAATAGCAATACATGATTCTGCAATTAAAACACGAAGGGGGGGGGGGGGGGGGGTTCCTGGAAATCCTATACACCTTTTTAGTGTATGTGGAATTACACAGCATCCAAAATAAAGGCACTGGACCCGTGGGTTTGTTATCGATGTAGTCATGCACTTATATTGTATACTCTAGTAGTGAAAGTCGTCTTCACTTACCTCGTCCAAGGTCTAATGGTCCTCGGAGCCTCCTCCAAACTCGAGCTCTTAATTTCGTACCTCCAATGTCGCTTAGTCTTCGGTTGCAGAGACGTGCGCTTCAACATGAACTTGCTCATTTTGTCGTTAAATCAAAGATATATCCCCGTAAAGAAAACAATGAAATTTGGTTACACTTTTCTTCCCTCGGACTGGACCATCTTACTCATACCCCACAGCTTCACAGCGACTTGAGGTGATTAAGACTATTTCAGCAAGCGAGCTGGGTAAAAGGAAACAGCCACCAAGTGACAGCACCAGTTCCTGCAATTATCTGCAGTGCGTGCAGGTAGGACACAGTGTCACAACATGCTACCTAACACGAGCTGTCGAAGACGGCTTCTGTTTCTGATACGAGTTCACCAGTCTATTTAAACAGCCGCTGTAACACGAGGCAGGATACCTTGGGCGTTTCGATCGTCCTATGGACAAGACAAGATCGATGTGGTGTGACGCTAACTGACAGCTCTCATATGACAACACGTGTTTGACTACTACTACTTCTTTTTCTTTTTCTTCTTCTCACTCACACTTTCCAATGGGGACTTACAGGATCATAAGCATGTCTCTAAGAGAAAAATGATGGTAATGATAAATAAACTCATTTGATGGCATTTTTGGGTCCATTTGGGGTAAACTGGTGGTTTAATATTCCCAAGAAGGCGAAAACTCACGCTTAAACGTCAACGGCCTTTTGATTGAACAGGACCTATCAAAAACACATTAAATTTGTCCTGTCCATATTACATGTTCCTCGCACCTTCTTGTTTTTTCTAGTAAGTGAACAGAGATAAGGACCAAACTCTAATGTACGCAGCGTCCAAGTACCGACAATTTTCTCAAAAATCAAAATGAAGTTCCCGAGTCTAATATCAGCAAACGTACACAATCTCATTACAGATGGCCCGAAATCTCATCACTCGACAACGACAACAGCGATTCGCGCCCTATAAGCATCTGCTTTTTTTGCCCAGTCGTTTCGTAGCCGAGTTTCAATGAAATGGTTTGACTGCGTATGTGATGATTGCGTATGTGATGCATAGGCCACTGCTGCAAATTGCTTGAGAAAAGGATATATTCTAGTCACTGGGGTCACCTAAGTACATGATGGTGACTTTGCCCTTTAGGAACAAAGCCAGGTGATTTTGACGAGTACATTATGTACAATACATACATGAAACACTGGATGCCGACAAATATGCGTTGCTAAGATACATGAGATAATATATATCAGGCCTAACGCACTTCCAGGAACTCTTATAGATGTTTTGAACGCATTCTTCGTCTTAATTTCTGACAAATTTGAGGAAAAAAAAGGTGATTTGTTTCCTTCGAACTGACTTAAAGGTAGCGGTGAAACGTACTGAATAATAATAATAATAATAACTCATTGCGATATACATTTACTGGTAAGCTTCGTTAAAATGTATTTCCCTTGGTTTACTTCAGCGTTACAGAGAATGAATAGAGTCCTTTTCCAAAGGTTTCCCCGACCAAAGACAAATTAAGGCAAGCAATCTCCTGTACAACACCCATATGGGCAACTCTTCATCGAAGCATACGCTTTTGATACATTTTTCATGGTGGCAACGAAGTTTGGAAGTAGCAAATAATGTTCATTTCATATTATTATTAGGCCTTGGTGTATTGAAGCACGTAGGACATGTTTGGCTAAAGTGCATTTAATTTGGTTGCGTTTTGGTTCGACTGACACTGGTGAAATTTGAAATAAAAAAGCGATGTATTAAGAACATGCCTAGTTCGTGGGCTACTGCAAAAACCCTGACATTTGCATTGTATCATTGTCTGAGCTAATGTGCGGTTTTTTTTGTCATGCTCGATCGTGAAAACGTTAAGAAACCAAATTCACTGTCATTGTTTCTGACATTTTTTACAAGACAAGAACATGGTTTCTTTCTTTCCACAATCAGCAAACTGAGGTGCGAAAACGTATCGTATTCTTTGCATGCTCACTTATAGTCTGTAAATTAAAACATATATTTAAAACATTTTGCATCCTAAAAGCAAAAAGGATTTTCAGATTCTTCTTTTTTTTACATAATCCACATGTTATGTCAAGCTGTAATATGTGCAGTTGACATGATATTCACAGAGACGTTACTGGGGAAAGAAAATGCACGCTAAAACCATTTAAAAAGTGCTGATTCAGTCGCATTTTGCAATGTCATGTGCACCTTTTAAATCCTGCTAATACCGTCAGAGGAGTCACTGGTCTCACAAAATTTATTTGACGGTCAGGTTTCCGCCTTCAGCTTATTCAATCAAAAAGATTATCAAGACAAATGAAATCACCAAAATCTGAGTAAAGTGCTGACAAACCAGCCAGATTCACTCACTTCGCACATATACTGTAGATATATACAGACTTGACATTTAATGTGGAATATTGTATCAGTTTTAAAGGTACATACATGCCTAGGGATAAAACGTACTTTTTTTATTTTATCTCATATAGGGTACGTTAATAGAAAATGTGTAATCAGAATTGTCAGAACCTATAAGTTAGTGGACTGCCTTGTTTGTAAATCTCCTAAATTACGTAATGTGCCATAATTTCGTTGAGTAGCACTCTTTTGAGTTGGTCCTTGTATGACTATGAGAGAGCATAGTTCTGTTAAAATGTTTCGGTAACGCCTCCACAGATGATTTTGAAATTCTGCATACAAGAAGCCAGTTAAAATGTGCGTTACATTAAATTAAAGTACGTTACATTAAAAAACATATTTCTCGGCACGTAAGACACAAAAATCATGAAACAAATATGAGGTTATTTTTTCTTCTGACGTAACGGCATATGGCATGAAAATGCTATTAACAAGATCTAATAATTTCCCCTGTAATTTTAGAGGAGATAATAAATCTATGATTTATTCATAAACATATTCAATGCTGGATTGAAGCATGCTTTTAGGCTTTATTTCCGAGAAATAATAAAATTTTTCCTGAGTGATTCACTTATGAGATGGAAGTATTTTCGAAAGGGAGGAAAGATTTTCCTTTGCATAGAGATGAGTTTATATATTCAAGACAGAACGCGGAGCAGAATACTTCTTTTGCGAAGCATGCGCAGAAGATGTCAACTAACGGTCAAAAAACGGCTTTGTTTTATTACAAGAAAGACAAAATCTATGAAAACCTGCATGAACAAGAAACAAGAAACAAACTCGACCTTGACGATTTTCTATCATAACGAGCCCATAATGTGATCGCATAAAGGTAACCAATTGCACGAAACGTAGCTAATGTAATTTTACTTAAAATCTATCGATTTTTCTGCGTAACCTATCAATCATTTACCTGGAATCCTCTCTCTCCATCCCTTGTCTCGCTACCTCGACTGGAAGCTCGTTAATTACATTTGTGCGGAATTGACATGGACACGCCAATGTATACTTTTCGTTACACGTAACGTTACAGCCCTTTATTTGTGGGTTATACAAAAAACTACACGCTCTGCCAGCGCAGTGTTGTACGTACAAGACATTGTCTTTGCGCTCTATCATGCAGAATCTTATACAACAACAACAGAAAAGTTGAAAAGTACTTTTGCTACAATAGACCAGACACGGACTGGCTTCATGATAAATCAGACGGTCTGAAGATATATATCTTCCCAAATCGTCATCATTCTACATGTAGGTCAAATTAGCCCACTTTATTTACATCGAGTGATGGCAAACAAACAAAAAAGATCGCCAGTTCAAATCACTAATTTACATCACAATCACTAATCTAATTTCAGTTCTACGATTAATTTTTATTGCAAAAAGCATGGCGTTTTTCCAACCGCAGATTATCCATGGGTATATTAATTAATTAATCAAGGCAGGTACTATTACGAAGATGCACCCGGAAAATACACGCGTGAGATTGAAACAAAGGTTCGCATGTTCTTGATAGGTAGGCCTATCCTGATCAAATTAGATTCAATTTCAACCTCAGAGCGGATAGAAATCCAAATTATATTAATTCCATACATGATGGTCCATATGTCTTCGCACTGGGTTATTCTACATTGATGCATCACGCCGACTCTTTTTTTTCCTTACGGCTGTGCTTAGATGAATGATGTATCAAAAAAGAGACCAGGAATAAAGCTCGCTGTAATCTACGTGCTGAGCTTTCAACCATTGGAGATAAAAGCTACTATAAGTCAATGAGTTAACTTGACATATTCATTGAGCTTGCATCACCCCCCTCCACACACACACACACACACACACACACACACTATGGGATACGCATAAACAGGAATCGGATAAATCCCCTTGCAAATATCGGTGTACGAGGTTCTGACATAATTGACACATTTTAGGCCGCTGTTCTACAATGGGGTCACAGCTAATTTAATGTAGCTATTAGAAACTCCTGCTTGTTGACTTCTGGTAGCCTGCAGAGATGACATATTGTTTCATTCGTGTTGATACATTTATCTACGCTGGAATTGAAGACCACCTCACGAGTTGAATACTATAACTTCCACAAAGATGCTCGAGCAAGGCACTCGATTAGTTTCAATGTGAAACTGTGATTTTTTTCCGCACCACGGTGAATGGCAATCGACAAATTGCTACCAATTGGCTCTAAGGCAATATAAGAGAATAATTTGCTTCTAGTGCACCAATATATTCATGAAAGTAAACTATACCTGATTAAATAAATAATAGAATTGGATGAAGCAGACATTTCGAACAGCTATTTATGTACGCAATCATTTTCCAATCTGCTTTTCCTGATTTGATGCACCAATATCAATTAGGTTGTAACATCAATAATACATCATACATTATTGTTTATATTATCACAACAGCCCCATAACTCTCGACTGGTTAAAATGTAAGACTTCATTTAACTCCCTTACTTGAAGCCCTTGCATTCTGTGTTCTAATATCTGAATTACGTATTAATACTGCTTAACAAATCAGAGTGCAGTGGATCTAAGATATTCTGCATTGGTCTATTCAACGCCACACTAGACAGCAACTTGAACGGGGCAATTTGACCTCTTAGATGGCACATGTACTTTTTCAGTAAAGCTGAAAGACTATAACGATTCAAACTTTCAAGATTAAATTGTAGAATTAAGTAAGAAAAAAAAAACAAAAACAAAAACAAAAAAAAAAAACAAAACAAATAGAACAATGGAATAGGCGCACCCTTAGCCCTAAGGTTACGGTAGTATAGAATACATGTATATTAGCCTCAACAAGTTAACTACCGGTAGCCACATATTTATAGCCTTACATAACCGAGTTAACGAGTAAGTTAAATTGATTGAGATTGAATTTTACAAATTCGTATGGGGATCAAACCTTGATAGAATGGTTACTTAAGATTACATTTCAGGGGAGGGGGGCTTAAGATGATAAATTATGTTATATTACACCATGAAAATCTCGTGGCTGAAAAGATTGATTAGTGGATATTAAACATGAACCAACAGACCACTTTAGATGCAAAAATATACGTAACTCGCTTAAAGTTGGTGATGTCGTTGACATGGCAGACCGAATCAAATATACACTCTTGCCCAAAATGGTTGGTACACGGACATTTTGGGATGCATATCGCCCTGTTTCTTTCATTATTATTGATAGTACCAAATTAAAACTGTTTATATTGTTAAATATGTGAAGCTGGAGGATTGGTTAAGTCAAGGAGAAACAACCATTTTGGGCAAGAGTGTATCTTTGGTTTAACACTTCGTGTCTCGGGCAAATTTTATGAAAAATCCAAAGGTAAAGGATACTACGCAAAACTCAGATACCGTATACCACTGTGGTATAATTCTGCCGTAAAGATTAACAATAAGTCTATATCTATCATCGGCACACGATAATGATAAAAGTTATTGGGGATATTCTAGATAATCGTGGAGAAGTAAAGAGTAAATAAAGTTAAGAATTGAAGCTTGTTGAAAGAGAATTTCCACTATAGTCTTGTTAATAGATTGGCTAAGGCATTTTTTCTTTTGGGACAATTTGAAAATGAAAAACATAACATAGAGCTCACTTTGTAATATGGGTTTCATTTCAAAGGCCTGATGTTGAATACGAAAGGTAATAGATACATTTATAATCTGAGCCAAAGGCCAAAAAATCCAATTTGGCTGCACCCACCGTCAGGCAAAGGCTTTATGATTGATTATGGTAGTTAATAACCTGTATTTTTCATTTCTGCTCGTTTCCGGTTTGAAAAAGTGTCCGTTTGTACCCGTTTTGATGGATTTTAATTAGTGGAACTCTTTATTTTCAATTAATACCAGTTACTTTATCTTAAAATTGTATATTTGAATATAGATGTCTCTTATCAAAGATGGCCACCACATGAAATTGACTTTTTCTTTTGGTGTGTCAACAAGACCTTCTTACTATAAACATATCAGACTATTTAATGAAGGATTTATGTCACAAGTTGTGATGAAATGTATGACTGAATAATTTAAACACTTTTGAGACTTTGAAAAATCCAAAATGGCTGCCAATTTCTGGATTCAAAACAAACAATGTTGAAAAACATCAAATATAATGATAAGCAATTTTAAAACATATATATGTTGATAAATTTATCTGTATTGCAATGTCCTTTTGCTACTTAGACACTTTATTTGCCAATAAGTGGTTATTTTAGCTTCATTTATCATGATTTCAAGATAGTCATCGATAAAAATGAACTGCAGGCTACCCGTGTGGACAATACCACATGTTGTGAGCCTTACTAAAATACATTTTGTATACTCGAAATGGGTGTGTATATCGTACTTTTCTCAGGGGTTTTTAATAGAACAAACCTTGGGCAAATTCCTGGAATCTCCACAAAAAACACATTTGCTATATAAAGGCCTGGCGCACAAAGCATGTCTTTACCAAGGTTTTAAATGGCGTCACATTACACCAAAAGCTATAGATGTATATATAGCTGCAGCAAAGCTGGGCTTCTTAGCATCCAATATAGACTCACGCAAACAATGGAATCAGCTTGCTTTCATGACATTTACAACGATTTTTTTGCTTCGATAGTTCCCGTACTATTTCTTGCCTAGAACACTCATTATACATATAACTGCATTTCATTTAACAATTTATGAAGATACAATAAACACAATTCCCACTAGCAGAAAAACTATTTTTATGTAAATCAAGAGATAAAAATTAACAAACTCTTTATATAACATAAAATAATTTGGCAGATAGAATTTTGCCTAGGTTTCGATTTGTTAAGGTGTTCGTTTAAAGAGAATTGTGTACCTATCTAAAAATATTCGGGAGAGGCTGCAAGACAAAGTCAAGCAGAACATGTTATGCCATCTTTTGCACATGCAGATAAATCCAAAACACATGTCTGAAACTAAAGTATTATCCTAGCGTATGGGATTAAGGAGAAAAAAAGTTAACCGCAAACGTAGTTCTGTTTTGATCCAGACTTTATGAAACATAGGCCTACATTGAGTACCAACGATGTGGAATGATCAGCAAAGCAATTACTTAGATCAACTTGATTTGGTTTTATTATAGTCTGAACCAGAAATAGGGTAAACCGAGATCAAAACCGACCCGTGCATGTGAAACTAGTCCAATTAGCTTTGTTCTAGTCCAAATCAGGCTTTGGGTAAAACTAGATTACATGAGCAAAACATATTTCTGAAATTGGCCAAAGTTGAAAACCCAGATTAAGGTAAAACTTGATCAAAACCGAGTCATGTAACTGTAATTGGCTCATATTTCCACACTGATTTCAAGGCCAAACGTAAACACGATGTCAAGATAACCAGTTATAGGGCTATTTCATTTACTTGACACCTGACTTAATTATAAGGCATTAAAATTGTGGTTTAAGCAAAAGATTCATCTACGTAGCTTTATATGTTTGACATCCTTTATATGATTTCTTATGATCTGATGGTTACATGTCACACACAAATCATCTGAGATTCTTTGTACCGTAAGCTTTTATGTGCATTCATACAACTTAATAAAACGCATATAGATTGAAATAATCATTTGGAATGTATAATATGGTTCATACTTCCTGTAACGCAATTAATATAAACGTACCACCATCTGAAGACTGCAAAAATATACTTTTTACAAGCGGATGCAGCTCTCAATATCGTAACTGAAAGAAAGCCTTTCATCGACATACGTGCATTTTAAAGTCTGGGTCTGCGCTGCAATTTTAGCTGGCGCAGGAAATTAGAAACTGATTAGAAAGATCTTGAAGCTACATTGTGCCCGTAGTGCTTCCGAGAGGATCCAATGACAATCGTTCGAGGAACTAATTATGTCAGACTCATGCTGAAATTTTCCGTGAGCAGTGTCAATGTGACCAAATGAAATAAGGAAGACAGAATGACCCGAAGTTGACATGTGACGAAATACAAATCCCCATTGGCAAACACGGTAAAACCAAGCATTAAGATGTTGTATATTTTGATGACGGACTTGGCATCTTTCCCAATTGTGTTTCAGAAACTGATTAATCATTCAGTGGAGTGTGTTTGTTACTCTCTTTTGCGACATAAGCCAATTTTATTTCAGAAATTAATCAGATAAAACATTAAAGAGTTCAAACATATCGACCTCGTTACATTAGCCATTTGAGTATTAGCCTTCTACTTATGTAATTTAAAACTGCATCATTAAAAAAACAAGTACACATTTACCTTTACTGCACGTTTCTTGAAGACATCCGCCGAGACATTACATTTAAAAAAGAGAAGCTGGGATCGGATTAAAAAAACTACAAAACTTTTGCAAAGAATATCATAATTGACTTATCGACTTGTTATTAAAGATCACTACTGACAGAATATTCAAAAGTAGAGCAAGGTGTCGGTTTACTAATAATACAATGTACACTTGACTTGACCTGCTTGACTGCGTGATTTCCTGTCAACAACAACCCTGCTATGTCGACATTGTGTTTATGTTATCTCTCAGCAAAATGAAATTAGACACTTTAGTTATTTGCTCTAATTCTACAAAAAATCAGTGTTGATTTTTGTTATTTCGACTTTCGCATGTTCGCTTACCAATTGGTATGCAAAAGGCCAACAAAATCTTGATATGTCTTCAAAGATGTGCCTATCTTTTAAGAACAGAAACAAAGGTAAAATTGGGTATATTTGTTCACATTTATGCCAAGTCAGATGTGAAATTAATATGTTATCTATTCTCTAATGGTCCAGACAACATGTTGCCCTTCTGATACAGATCGACTGTCATCCGTTTTGTCTTCTTCGGTTGATTTTCAAGCAAATACTAACATAAAACCGCTAGAGCATTGGCCAGTTTGAAGAGGAACCAAGAACAATATCAATTTACTTTTCACACCTAGCGACTAAGATTACAGATCACCCCATTTACCTCCAGTCAAATGAGCTCCAGCACTTTAAGCACCCGATCAATCAGGCCAAGAAAACAGCTCTTATTCGCCAAGGGGTATAGAGTTTCGTCTTAGTTAATATCTTGAAAAACATTATTCTTTTGTACCCTGGAACCATTGGATTGAAGTCGTATCGGGTTGTAGGGAGAACGTGAAAAAATGAAAGAATGGATGCGGCAAAGCCTCTTTTCACATTGGTACTTACAAAGAATATTCTTAACACAGACAGTTGAATGATATCTCTCGATAATTCTCGAGAACAGAGCTCAGCACCACGTTCTAAAGCAAGATGTTGATTTAACATTTTTATTTTTCAAAATTCTTAAAATGTCACATAGAAATTGTCAAATGTCAAGAATGTACTCGGTCAGCTATGAACAAACATTAAAAAAAGTATATATTATAAGGATTTTGCACAAAGAGAGACTTTGTTATTTTTTTCCTAAGACCAAGCAAACTTGGCACATTATTTATTGCCGCTATAAATCCCCATCAGTCTTCATCGTTGCCCGACGAAGTGTTATTAATATGCTGCCTAGCCAAGCAGAAGCCTCGGAAATCAAAACTCCTAATGAAAAATTATGGTGCCTACCTCCATAAAGGCCAACATCATCTTAGACGAACTGCGTTAAAATATTCGACTCAAGGGTAATTTTCCGTTTACCCGTGCCATTCAGCCTTAAATGACAGATACATTCAGAGACAAACTTTTCCACCTGAGTTCAACCTGGTATGTATTGCCTCTACGCGGTCATAA
The DNA here is from genome assembly GCF_051362555.1 of Lingula anatina. Taxonomy (NCBI): domain Eukaryota; kingdom Metazoa; phylum Brachiopoda; class Lingulata; order Lingulida; family Lingulidae; genus Lingula; species Lingula anatina. Next base: position 6,665,857 of record NC_141769.1, read on the forward strand.
AATACTGATCAAAAGACACACAGCGTAACACCAAAAAGAAAAATTAGTTATTAACAACTCGCAACATGCATCACCAAAACAAAAACAGAAAAGAATATGCAATTGCTTTTCGTGCCAACTGTACAGGTGATGAAATCTGAATGGACAATATTATGCAACCATACATTATTAAAGTAATTAGCCATACATGAACGATTCTGCGTCTTCTTCGATGCGTTAGTTGAGACAGCTGAGAGATGAGAATTCCTTTTCTAAATGAACGCCTATCGCAATTACTAGCATGACTGTTAACCTCAAACTGTGCAGGGGATTCTCAACTTCAAAATGAGTTTAAACAAGAAAACATAGTGACAGCGAATCAGGGACCCTAAGCATTTAACAAATTTAGGGCTCATTCCCAAATGAGACGATTGTTCTCACCTAAAACCAACATAGAGGTGCAAATAAGGTCACAGGCATGCTCTCAAAAATATTGAGTGCACAAATTATAAACTATGTTTGATTATTTTAGGGTCCTTTAAGAAGAAGTTTTTATCAAAGTTTCACTCTCCTGAACTATGAATAATAAACAAAATTATTCGTCGTCTAACCCCAAAAAGGGACAAACGTTACTGTCACAAATGCAAACCGTCCAGCTGTGGAAACGTTTTACTAACTTTGAAAATTCAATCACTGCTTTTGTTCTTTGATTTATCTCCCACAGGTACACGGTATAACGTTTTAAAATTATGATAATCTTCTGTATAGAGCAGTTAATTGTTTTTGGCCAACTTTAGTTTGCTTGTCACTGAATTTTAAAAAAGGGAGGAAAATACATCCTACTGACAGTAAAATAAACATTAATTAAAGTACAGTAATTTCCATACGTGGTCCAAATATTGTATCAGAAATGTCATACTATCATGGAATCGAGTGTACAATCTTTATACGGGACTCTCCTGCTCAACTTACTAGTATGGTTGAGAGCGATGCACTTTTCATGCTTTATGAGCCTACACTGAATGGCCTCATTGTGGGAGACCAATAAATGTCTCTCCGTGGGACCTTAATACTTGTGTTAGACGCGCATTGGCTTTAAAATCTGTTGATATTTGATGGAAATCGGTTAAAGGCTAGATTTTGTAAATATAATAATAGCTTACAACAACTGTTATATTGAAATAATGCAATGAAAATACATAAATGAATCCACTATTTTAATTTACGTATAATGAACGATGATAGTACGTGTGTGTGCTGAAAATTCCACCCAGCTTGTAATTTCGATAGAATTATAAGCTCTTTTTTGCCAGTACTGTACAAGTATAGGGCCTACCAATATCGTCCACTGTTACCTGTACGCCATTCTATTGATAACTATACTTGTTTTTATACACTTAATAGTTGTTCAAGGCCACTATAAGAAATGTAATCTGAAGAAGATTCGATATTATCAGAAACACAGGTGAATATTTAGGCACAGGCAACTTATGCGAGCAGAGAATGAGTGCAGAATCTACCAGTTAAATATATGACGAAGTTTAGACTGTGCACAATCGGCGGGATTAGTCATAAATTTAATTGCATGCTTCACTCATTCTAAGATGCTTAGGACCAGCGTGCTTTTTTATAATTTCCCTGATATATATATATATATATATATATATATATATATATATATATATATATATATATATATATCACTATTGTAGCTTATCAGTTATGACCCTTTTGTGTACCATTATCATGGGAGGTCTGTCACACGTGCGTGTCATACGCAATGCATGTAAACAAGCAATACAAAACGGGTCATTGTGATATTACATGTGTCAAGTTTTTGACTATAAGTCGTTTGCTCGTGTGAAGATACTGGTGCAGTACACTTTACAGTACGTGACAACCTTTATTGTTTGTTTTTACTTGATCGGTGAACCGACTATGTACTTCGTATTCATGAAGTTACATTGCCATGATACCATGCGTTAAGTTGGCCTATAAATAAACTGATGTGTCTATAAGTACTACAAGTTTATGTATCTGTAACTTTTATAATGACTCCTTCTCTCTCTCTCTCTCTCTCTCTCTCTGCCAAAACTTTTAAAAACTCACCAGGTCTCTTCACTGTCAAAGCCGGCATTTGTACATGTATCCTCATCACTGTCATCATCGTCACTCGAACATAAGAGATTTTGTTCAGACTTCCAGTCTCTGTGCTGAGGAGCTGACAGCTTTCTGTATCCCCTTAATACGACCGTCATGCTCTCCCTGGCTCTGCCGAGCGTCTTTAAGGCCACCTTAAACGACGGTCGTCGACCAAACTGGCTCTGACTACGGCGTCTTGAGACCCTTACCGGCTTCACTCGTATGTTTACCTTATTCGGCGACATTTGGGAGTCAACGACAGTCACATTGTCCGTGCTGCCAAAATACACGGCGGCTCTTTTCATTAATCCTCTTTTTAATTGTTTTATCCGGTCCATTTTGGCTGTATTCACTTAAAACAGTACCGATCGACAGGTACATATACCGGTGCCTATATGCTAGTGCACTGTATATAGCTTATTCAGGTATCAAGGTCTAGCTTCGTACTGTACAATGTATATTCCTCTTCTTGTGCCTCTGTCTTCCGTGTCACTGACCACTGTGAAGTTTAGTAATCGTTTAGAATTAAATCGCCGCTCTATTGGTCCGATCCCTCACCGCTTACACACTTATTTACATTCAGGTGTGGTATATATGAAGATGTATAAAAACTGTGGCGTGACAACAGTGAATAAAATAAGGGACTACTACTACGGTAATCAGGACGAGTTTGATGACGGATCTGATAACGGTTAGAAGTTCATTCAATATGTCCAGTCCTTATCTGACCGGCACGTAACGGGACAGAATTGTCTGTGAATGATTTAAATTGATTAGTTTTGGAATGAAACTTATCTGCGAGCGCGTGCAAGAACGTGAGCGTTGGAGTATATGCCAGCACTTAGAGATGCGAGTATGCGCGCGTGCGAATCCACTGTATTTGCACGACTTTATCAAAGCAACCAGTAAAATCGTGTTTTTACTTGGTGATATTATAACGTACTGGTGGTACATGTAGCAAATTGAAGGTGCTTCATATACAAAGGCACAAGACATAAAAATATGAATGGAAAATGACAGAAACGTGACCGGGATCGTGACATATTTAAAAAATAACTAGTCACAAGCAAGTACCCGTGCATTACATGTACAATCTTTCAATAGACCCACCCGTCATTAGTTTTAGTTTCATATATATCGATTAACTTATCAAAAGTAATTTTCATTTAAAAGCACTCAAGTATATCATTTTTTCGGTGAGAAGAGGAAATTCCATGGTGCGAAGTTGCGGTTCGCGTTAAAGTCAATTAAGACTACTTTCGACCGTGTAAACAACGGAACGCAGTGGGCTTAAAACTCCTATTAAGTTCCATTGATAAAATCTTATTAATCTAGACTGGAACTTATTTTAGGGACTACGCTGTATATGTCGGCCCGGTCATAGTCACTTTATAAATCTGATTATGTTTGTATTGGACAAAGATGTTTTTGTCATTTTTACTGGGTCAAACAGATAACAAATAATGCATTTCGCCATTGTATGAACAAGAGAGAGAGAGAGAGAGAGAGAGAGAGAGAGAGAGACAAGGGCTAGCTTGATGCTGATTTTAGAAAAAGCTTAATTTAGAAATTTGAAAATTTACCTGGTCACCTGACGTTTACCGCTTGGGGACATACCAGTACATGTGCCCTTTTATTCTACTACGTCACTCAAAACAAGAATGACGTACACGCAAACCATCTTAGACTGACAACTCTTATTCGTCAACAAGGCTATATCTATAGTATTATGTATTACTAATCCATGATGTTTTCTAAATATCAAACGGTTTGTTTACCCTATCTTGTAGGTGCAGACAGACTAGAAAAGTACAATAATTTGCATTTTTCGTGATTTCGCATATAAACTGAACATCTACCATTGAATATATACATCTTAACAGAAATGAAAGTTTTCACGAAGCAATATAAAGAGGAAGCGTATCTCGTTTTCTACAGAGTGCTATTAGATAGTATTCCAGAATAGAAAATATTAAAAACAAGGATACCACCAGAATGTTAATCACTTACTCTCCCATGTTAATGCAGGGGTAACAAATAGACTCGTACTATTTTTGACTATAAATTACATTAGTCACCCGCCATAGCATTTCCGAATACCTCATCGACTCTCACGCTCGTGGGAATTTTAACCGCAAGTGAAGCAAGCAATACTTTTGGTTGCTTGTCACTAAAAAGGCGGGATTCCTGTTTAAGAGATCTGTTATAATTTTAGAATGCATATTTTGTGATGACACAACTTCTTTTTTCAGCAATTGAATTATTGTTATTATTGTGACGATAGTGTAATGTTTTGTTGTGTTTTACTTTGTTATTTTTCTACGTACAAAAAGATTGTTTACTTTCTAGGATTTCCGTCAGTTATGAATATTTCATAAGGTGAGTAATGTAAGTAGAGATAAATATTAATGTATATACAGTATCCATGGAGAGTTGGCACTGTCTCAACTAAGTACTTTAACATTAACCGAACAGCTACTCATTACGTTCTCGTGAATCGGCCCCTATCCATTACTACAAAAATTACGTCAACGAACTAAATATAGTTGACACTATAATTGGCAAAGTTGCCCTGTGAAGTTACAGGTATTCCTAATGTGTGGTTGAAAACAACACATTAGGCTTAGTGATCTTAGGGATCTTTTTTGTGATAGTTGTCAAAGTGAACTGAGGCTAAACGAGCCTAGGGGCCGGTTTCAAATGTGAATTTAATTCCAATAGTTGATATTAACTTTAAGACCAATATTTTAGTCTATTTGTTCTACAATAAGCCAGGAATAAATGAAATATATAATAAAACAGAACAGGACATACTTAAGTGAAGTGGATACTGTGGATTTATCCTGAAGGGCAGTAGACCAAACCTTGCCCTTAAACTTTATAGCAATAATCGGGATTAATTTTTTTTTATTGTGGTGTGGAGCACATACGAGGTGAATGCACCAAAGAATGCGATAGATGAGACAAATGGAGAATGCGCTGGTTGTGACAAGCCGATGCATCTCCAAGGCGGTAAGGGGGCGTAACAAATCATCCTTGCAATATAATCAGTGTAGCTATGGATGTCAACTCCTGGTAATGTAAATTGTAAATGTGTCGGCGTAGTAATAAATCATTTGTCTTGCTGTAGCTGTCAGGGGAAAGTCTACTAACTATTTCATATCCAGTGACATTACATGGTTAATTGGCGATAACAGATTTCATTGCGTTATGCAGCAGACAAGAACTGTACAGACATATGGGTAATTAACTAAGTAATAAGTCAAATGACCCAAGATTATTTAGATTATTACATTCTGTTAAATTCTGTTATAACATCCTCATAGTAGAATTTACATATCACACACTATGCAAAAGTAGCATTCACTTGATTGTTCACATATTTAATACTTAAAAGTATATTATTTACGCATTCTGTGCTAGCTTTATAACTTTTATCATACTGATTTATTGCAATATACTTATCATTACTATATTATCATTATTATTAGAATTACTTATCAGATCCTTGTTTTTTCATCAGATTCATACCTCTTACAAAGTGCAAACATTACGAAAAAATACACACAGAATATTACAATAACAGTCCAAATGATCACACGCATCTCTTTTTAAAAACCGAGATTTTTCAATTCTTTTATTGCAAGATGAATTGGTTAAAAACAGTTATAGATAAACAGGCACGGAAATAGACACATCAAACATGACCAAACGGAGGCAACGTTGCGCTTTAAACAAAAACTCAACACCAAAAAACTTGGTGCACTCTCAATCCAAGCTCTAAAATGATACTCTCGTAGATAAATGTGTAATTCGCATTATAATGAGTTCTAAGCGCGGAATAAACAATCCCCGGATTTGACCGTGAGTATATGAAAATGGGGCCTTTATTCGACTACCCGAGAATGGACCGAATTTCTTAAAAGTACTCTCTCTTATGTAAAAGGGGTGTTTTCATTATGAGTCGACTTGAGAAGGATGAGAATGTGTCAGGTTGGATTAAAGGACTAACTAGATGGTTGGATTCGTTTATTTTAAACAACACATTTTAGTTAGATCCTACAGTCCTAATACCCTCAACCAGGGCCTCAGCAAAAATATCCACAGAATAATAACTGCTGCCCTGGTAGAGGGTAGAGATAAGCCATCTATTTAACCAGAGACATATCTGTTAATATCTAGTGAAAAATCAATATGCGGCCCTGGCAGAGGGTACAGTCCTATAGTCTGGATGACTGGTGCTATATTTTGGCCAAATTGCTCAAAATGTGGAAAAAGCATGAAACTTGGCACAAATGTTCTTTGGTCTATGCTGATCATTTTCAAGGGCAGTGCCCAAAATTTCAAAGCGTTGCTTAGCAACCATTGCTATGGAAGTGGATTTCCTTAGTAACAAGCTAATTAGACCTTTCTTGTCCAGTTTAAATGGTTTAGAAATGCTAATAACTATGTTTCAGGCATCAGAACTATCACTAGACTATTTTAAGGCAATTAAAACTCAAATTAACCTTAGCCACGATTGCTAGGCAGCATATTACCCTAGCAACAAGCATTTAAAGTTGCGTTAGTCTATTAAGTAAGGCAAATCTATAATACTAGCTAAGAACTACACTTTTGAGCAAGATGTTCATACTTTTAATCCAGTAAGTTGAAACATTTGTGTGTTTACACACATCCGATCAAATACATTGCCAGTGCAGATACTTAAAGCAGCATGTTCAAAGTTCGTAACCAGCCATTTCCATGCTTTTATCACCTTACGACTCTTTATAAAACTTTGTAATAGTTAAGATGTTAAATTCTCCCTTGTATGTGCAATATACAGTGCATTTTGCCCTTGCACATTGTCAGCCTCTACATCTGCACCTACATGCATACTGGAGCAACTCTGGGCAGGTCAATAGCTTCTGGCAAATGTGTCCACAAGGGTCCACGCACAAGTCCAACCAGAGTGAGCACATGTTATCTGATGACACGGCACCGTAGTGCTGATTCAGATATCTTCATCTCGCAAGAATACTCTTATATTGTTGTAGAGCAGCCTTGGTGGAAGTAAGATATGGCATCTAACGGCCTTTGGGTGTGAACAGAAACTTTTGAACTTCATTGATTAACAAAAAGAATTAAAATAGAACCATGCAGGTGTATTTAAGTTACTTGGTAGAGAATAGAAACTGACAAGATACAATCTGACAAAACTTTTAGAAAATATTGAACAAAATGAAAAATATCTTGGAAAGCTGGTCTCTGAGAAACCTTTCAATAATAGGAAAGTCAACAGTGGTTCAACCTTTAGTATTTCTCATCTTACGTAGTGCATGTATAAACTCTCCTACCAGCCCTCCCTCAATACTTAAAAATATGCATATCATATTTAACTTTATCAGGAATGGAAAAGATACAAAATAAAATGAGCAAGGATGGCGTCTGATTACAAAAATGGACGGTAAAAGGTACCGCAAATGAAAATTTTACCAAGGCCCTAAACTTTACATGGCTTAAAAGACTTCTTTATGAAGAAAATAAGAGTAAGTGGAGAGCGTTTTTCTCGGCGAAATGCCAGGAATCGGTAGTAACAAAAGGTGGATTAAAAATACTAAAAGCAACTTCTTATCCCTTTTGGCAAAGATTATTGGTTCTTTGAGTGAAATTCAGGAAGATTTCAATTTAACCCCAGATGAAATCCTATCACAACCATTATGTCAAAACTCAAAAATTGAAAGAAATTGAAAAACTATTTTCCATAAAAGATGGTGTAAAAATGTTTATTTTTTTACATCAGTGATATTATAAATGACATTTGAAATCCCCTCTGTCTAGAGGAAATCAACAAAAAATCAACCTTAATACTAACTTTCTGGGCTCATTCAGCATCCTAAAGAGCTTACCATCTGAGTGGCTATCTCTTCCCATGGAAGGAAATTACTCATAGCATTCCAAGAAATAATTGACTCAATTAAACAAGTTACCAAACCATCCAGATATTTTTTTTGCATAAAATCTTCCAAGCCATATAATATCACCAGATAAAGATGTAGGTGAATGGCAGACATATTTAAAAAAACCTTGAGTACTGATAATTGGGAACTAACATTTAAGAAACGGATCACAAGAAAATGAAGTTGCTCCAATTCAGAATTAATCATAGAATATTCAATACTTATGCTTATCTCATGAATTTGAGAATTTTGCAATATTGCTAGGGAAAATATTCTGTACGTTTTTTGGGATTGTCCACATGTAAAAAAATGTTTGGATGTGCATCATTTGCCCCGCTAAAGATAATTTAGGTGTGGTCATTGATAGATCTCCGGAGATATTTGTATTTGGGTTTGTGCAAGCATACACTATTTATGTACCTATCTTAATAATTAAGAAACATGTAAGTATATGTAGAATGGGAACAGAAAGATGGGAAGGGACTGGAGGGTATGTAAAATGCTACAGAGATATCTGTATATATATATTATTAAATATATATTATTATATATATAATGTTAAATACTTGTTGCTAGGGTAATATGCTGCCTAGCAACTGTTGCAATGGTTTACTTGGTTTTTTAATGTCTTCAAATAGTATAGTGATAGTTCTGATGGTTTGAAACATTATTAAAAGCCTTTTTAAATCATTTAAACTGAACAAGAAAGGTCCAATTAGCTTGTTACTAAGGTAAATCACTTCCTTAGCAACGGTTGCTAAGCAACGCTTAGAAATTTTGGGCACTGCCCTTGAAAATGATCAGCATAGTCCATAGAACATTTGTGCCAAGTTTCATGCTTTTTCCACATTCTGAGCAATTTTTGCACCAGTCATCTAGACTACTAGAAACGGGAGTTTTAATTTGGAAAGGAGAAATTGGAAAATTCTCCCCACTCGGTCTGTAAAAGAAACTGCATTTCATCTTTATGTAAGTTAGTTGAAAAATATGTACTCACGCTATATATCAATACGGGACCGTTATGCTTAATTGATTGGTGCCACATAATGCTAGATGTCCTAACATTGCTGCTTTTACGAAATAGATTTAGATTGGACATTAACCAAAAACAAGAAAAAGTAGACGAAGATGCGATAAGGACGGTTAACGTTTAGGTGAAACTTTATGAAACGCGGATTTCGTCTAAGATGGTGAAACGACAATTATCGTTCAACTCATAACTAATGTATAAAGAGGAATTAGAGTTACAAGCGCCAGTATGAGAAGTACATGTTCACGCACTGTTCACGATGTTTGAGCAGCGTCCATGTACGCCACGCCTTTGTACTACATGTATACTTGGAATCACTGCATCGATCACTGAGCAAGCCTCCAGTGACAGAGGTAGACATATTTTGTTTACAAATCAAGAAAAGCAATTAGTTTGTACAATACTAAGGCAACAACAGCTCATTTATGGTCGCTTATTTCGAGTTACGTAAAGAGTTTACATGGGACGTTTGTATTTTCGCTAAGTGCATGATACGAAAAACAGTACGCACCTTTGAGGCCGTAAAATAATTATTCAACTTTCAAGTAGTACGTTATGTAATTCTCCGTGAATTCTCCGTGATCCTCTGTTTAGTTTAAACAAAATTAGTTTGAACAGAAACAGTCCAAGCTTAATAGCAATAACTTCATATTTGAAACGTTTAACAGTCATCTGCTTCGTTATAATAATCCGAAACTTTGATGGCTTTTATTCGCCACACTGACAGTCGTTTTGATTAAAAGAAACCTGTATACAATTTCGCGTGGGCATCGTAAAAAACAGCTATTTCCTTCGCAGGGTGACTTAAGCTGTACCTGGACCTTGTATGGCTTTCATTTATCACCATACTTGAATACATACAGGTTTTAGTATCTCTTGAGAAGCTTTTAAGTAGGTTTCAGCTTCAATGTCAACCAGGGGCTTTTTCACATTATGTCTTAAATTCTTGGACTTAGTTTATAGGAAGCTAAAGTCGGATAGCCGACAAAGCCAAGTCCACATTGCCATATTGTCTAAGAGCTTTCAAAAATGATTGGCCAGCAAAAAGTGGACATAATTTGACGCACCTAAATGGGCCATTGTCACCACTGAGAGTAAAAACCTCCATTAAGACAATTCCAATAAGTCCTTGGGGATCAGGTACGCACTTAACAGTCTTCTCAAAAAGAAATGTACGGCCGAGTCGTCTGAGAGACAGGAGGCAACTATTTTAGTCCCAGAGCATCAGTCGACTTTTTTGGAACAGGACCCTGATAGAACTGTGATAGAACTGAATAGATAAATGAAAATGTGTAATAACTCGAGTTCTAAAAAAACTTCATTGTTGCCTACGCACGCAGTTCGTGCTTTTTTAATACTTTATGAAATATTTCACCCTCCAGAAAGGCTTTCTAAATAATTGCTGTAAGCGGAGCCTACGTTGTTATTTCTAGATGCGTTGTGTAGGCGTCTGTTTTTTTCAGAATACACCAGGTTGTCAAATGATTAAGGCATCCGTTGAAAAATTGATGTCGTTAAGTGCAGCAGATTCTCAGAACCTAAATCTTTAACTACACGAATCATAAAGCACCAGAATCAGACCGAGAATAGGTCCAACTGGCGTTATTAGACGACCATTTTACAGTTATATATCAGAATGCAAGTATGATACATCATTATGTATGTGTATATCATTATGAATGAGAACATCACTGTCAAAAAGTAGTGACAGTAATAACGCAAGTAATAGCGTGTACTAATAAATTGATAAGTCTACTGGGATTGAAAATGTATGTACGGGTATCCAGTTCATGAATTCATACGAGACTGACTCAGTTCTGACTCTTTTCTCCGTACAGCTCTTCTGTCTAATTATCTTTACTGTCCTTTCTCTGATTCTGACTTGCAATGCCTTTATTCAAACTAAACCCGCGCGCCTCAATATTGGAAACCACTCAAGTGTAAACAAACCTCTCCCGCTAAGAAATTACTTCTTTTTCTTGAAAATAATTGAAATAAGAACCGTATCTATACATTTTCATCAGCCCATAATGCAATAATTCTGAGTACAGGGTGCATTGTTATGAATTTTAAATAAAATATGTATGCATACATGTATATAATATATAGATATATTTATCTCAGCATATCAGAGGCAAACGTTATGCCCTCCATTATTTTACAACGTGAGGAATAAATCCAGACCGTCTTGCTTCCTCGGCGTTTTTCTGTAAAAACCTGGCTAGGGAGCATTTTGCACCGAGATTGTATTCTCTTTTTTTTTTTCCAAATCAAGATAACTGTCACTTGCAATAAATACGTTTTGAATTACAAGTTCTGTCGCTGGACAACGTACACGCTTCGTATATGCGGTGCGAAGACCTTTTTTTGGGAGCTCCTTATCGGCGATTCCGAACGGAATTAACTCTGATTAAATCGATTCGAATCAAAATGAGTGGGGTGCAACCAGTGGCATTCAAAAAGAAACAGCAATCAACAGTCACTGCTTGCCGCGGAGATGAAACCAACCCTCAATAACATTTCTCACATTACACTTTATGCATACTCGAGTTGCCTGTTAAAACCCGAATGACCACGGATTCCGATAAGATAATGGCTTTTTCTTTCTAGTTTAAGCGACGACAGTATGTAAAGCCCATCTGTTGCAATTGATATATCGATACTTCAATATTACTTATACAATTATATCAAATGTGCTTGATGTTGTAATTTTTCAGAATGCTTTAAATCAAATGTAGCTCTGTTAATTTTGCTTCATTGATTAAAATCAGTGGGTCTGCTTTCCATGCGATCATTCATGCAAAAGAGAAAGAACGAGAGAAACAGAGAGAATGATTCTGCCGCAATTCCTAACATGAATGTCTTCTTTTGAATATCTTGAGTTATTGCATGCAGATACATTTATGCGTTCTACAAAGCATGAATAATGTGCTTTTCTTTTGCTTCTCGTCCTCTAATTGATAAAAACATTCCGTTTAATAAAAAATTCACCTTAATCCATTACACGCACGTGTGTCGGTTTTGGTTTTTTGGGATCTGGCAGCAATTGTCCTTGCAACATTCGACGATTTGGTTTAATGGAAAAATAATTGTTTTAAGTTATTTTTCTGTTGTACATGTAAATGCACCTCCATATTTCTTGCAATACCAGAACACTTGAATTCTCAGAGGTCTAGTCTCTTTGTGGATTTCCAAGATCTTAATTGAGAGATAACGGACGAGAGGCATGAGGTAGACATTTGTGAAGCTTAATTACTAATAAAAAATGGCGCCTCTAGTTGGTCAACTGGAGCCACCCGAGGTTGGACCGAATTTCTTAAAAGATATTTCTTAACTGTACAGAGGAGGTTTTGATTATGAATCGACAGGTGTGCTTAAAAAATTAAAATCTTTTGTATCATGGTAGGTTCTACGAGAGAGACCTAACCTAATCTGAACTCTGTGCGCCAATGCCAGATCACGTACAATGACAGATCACATAAAATGACAGATCACAGCGGCGATAATCTTTATTAATGTCATTTCCTTGTCCATGTTCAAAGCTAAGAGTATTGAGTTACCGCTAACTAATGGACCTATTCACAGTTTACCCGTCCATACTTGTTTGCGGACACGTGCATTGTCGTGATAGCAAGCTAGCGTCCATCACTGCAACATTTCTCCAACTTTATACATAAATAAAATGTAGCTTAAAATGTGTTTGTATTTTCCATGAGGAGTTAAAATTTACTTTTATTGTTGTAAAACATTGAACTTCAAAGGCTATATATATATATATATATATATATATATATATATATATATATATATATATATATATATATATATATATAGTGACGGTAGCTTCCAGCAGTGACAGTAACCCCGTGTGATATGTGGGTCAATTATTAATATTCTTAAAAGCTTTTAGACCAATATCGCAAAGTCGACTTTACTTAGTTGTCTATCTGATGTAAGTTGCCTAACCTTTGTGTAGGACCTTTTGACTTTTTATGAAACAGACCTCGAGTTAAAGGGGCCTATTCTAGCTTCTAGTAAGGTGAAATTTGCCCATGTTAATTATTTTGGATGTGATCGATGCCTAACGGTGATCAAGAAACCATAATGTACTGGTTTTGCGTTATTGGCAAAGTTCAGAGATAATGAGCAAAAAATTTAAGAGCAAAAACATCTGTTGCAATAGTCGCTGCCGGGTCGATGTGACATTTGCTTACCATTACAATTAACCAAGAGAGAGAAAAATCAGGACACGGAATCAATATACATCTTTTGGTATCTTACTGTCGGAACTTATAATGACGATTTCATGAATTGGTTGAATAGTATATGTGAGCCATGCGTATGATCAAAGTGAATTACTAGATTTTTTTAACATTTTAAGGTTTGGTCTCTTGAAACCAAAAACGTTAAGCAAACGTAGGAACGGCAAATGTTGTTCAATTTACCGAACATTCGTCTATTAGCGGATTATGCTTTGGGAATCTACAATAGATTTGGCATTTGCGTTGAATCGAAATTGAACCAGGGCCCAGGTGGTTTACATTGGCTCCAATGGCCGGTTTTCTTACAGGCATTACCTCCAGACATTACACACTGAATCAGATTTCTCGGTACAAGTATTACCATCCCCCCTCAGACCTGCCTCAAAGAACGCATTCTGTTCGCATTTCATACACCATCAATCTTTTCCCTACGTCTATGTATATTCAGATGGATTTACCATATCAATTTCCAGTCTGCATTTACGAAATTCATATAGAAACTCTGTACGGCAATATCATTCCGTAAACTTTTCAGATGGCAATCGGTATGAAGCGGGGTTAGTTTTAATAGTATTAACCGATGGTACTTTGTTTTGGCAATGACCATGCATATGTTTATTTACAGTGGATCATCTGTTATTGTGTTGTCACACTATCGCCATGCTCATGCAGGAATGGACTCCAACAAACAACAACGGTGAAATTTTGCTACGTATTCTGGCTGCCAGTTTTTCATTTAAACGCACTTTTTTCAACAACTTATGGACACTTGTTATGCGTGTGAGGTAGGCATCGCAAATTAAATTATCACCCGGTGAGATACATATCCCAAAGCTATATGTATATAGCCTTACAGATGATAACCAGTCGTCAAACAGCCTCGGATCCCCATGGTCCACGGACTACTTAACCAAGATCCGTATGCATCAGGGAAAGTAATCAATGTGATTAACCTTCAAAAACAACAACAACCGTCTAAGGTTCGAACCAGAATTAACTTATCCATGCTCTTGTTTTTTTCCCAACTGTAGCCCAGACCGTCTCATGTGAAATGAAGCACAGCTGCCATTGAATTACCAATTATAACCAAGTTCTCGTTAAGCCTGAATGGAATGTCCTATAGGTGACCATTTTCTTATACAGTAGTAAGGGCAATGCATCTTTTTAAGTAACAGAAATACCATTCAGTGGAAATTCACTTGTATGGGAAGAGACAATAATAAATACTGCAAGGGGTTATAAATTTTACAAGAATAACGATCAAGGTTTTCATAAAAGGATCTACAGCGGTATATGGCACTTATGAACTTACATGTTAAGCAGGACTGATAGTTGTAACATATCCGAAAACCTTACAGCAATTGATTTAGTTGCCTTTTTGTCACAATCCCAGTGTTCGAAATACACTTAATGGTTGTCCCGATTAGAATTACAAGGCCAATTTGACATGTTCTTGGTGCACATCCGGACTTTGCTGGCGATCTAAACGATTAAATTTTAGTTGGAAATTGGCAAAGACAAATATGATAAAAAATGACGTCAACGCTTGCTAAACACTTTCGCAAATCGATGCATCCGTAAAGGAAGGTGACACCCGCTTTTCCTTTTCAAGTTCAATAATCAAGACAAGAGCTCTAAAAAGAGCTTTAAAATCCCTGTGCGTTATTGTTTTTGTACACGTGTCTCTCGTGCTCTTTACAGAAATAATCGCTTATTTGGGAAGCCAAACAGATATAGGTATTTTCTATTTTGGAGCCATATCAATGAAAATGTTTTGCAAGATTTTAAAATGACATGTAACATGAAATTCTGCCTACAAATGGCTGCAAATTATTCCTTCCACCATATCAATGACAACCCTCTTCACACTGCATGGTCTATAACAATTACGAATAGGTTCGTTTTCATCATACTGATTTGTATAGGGTGTGCATATGAACAAATCTGTATGACACAAAGTGAGTTGAAGGCCCTAAGAATGTCCTTATCGCGGCTAAACACCTGTGGGTTGCTACGCCTTACAAGACACAGTTAAGGGAAACGAAGCATTTAATAGGATTTATCTTAATTCAATTGAGGCGTTAGTGAGCCCGAACTTAATTTACTTACAGGCATTATAATGGAAGCTAATTTACCAAGAGAGAGCGACTGTCAAGCTATAATCGTGTCCTGCTAACTGGTGAGGAGGAACGGTCATCGATAATGAAGAACTAAACAGAAAAGGGTCGTCAGGTTTGTAGGTGCACATTTCAGTGAGGCCATCTCGTGATTTTATGGTGGCATGCATAAACACAGCTAGAAAAATACTTCATTAAAGACACGCAAAAAAAAAAACGCGTACCGGTATACGGATATGCACATACACATACATACATACATGTACCCGGGCACTAGCACGTACACACACTGTACAATCACGCATACACGTACACGCGCACACATGCACGCCTGCATACACATAAACGCACCGTCAGTGTTAAGACAGTGTTGATTCACGAAACCAAGCAAAACCCTTACCAATGCGAACGTACATCCACGCACACATCCACACAAACATACACACACGTGCACATGCACATGTATTAGGTCTCTTTACAACGTCCGTCGCTCGATGTCTTCTATGAAACACTCCGATTCCAGCAGAAATAGCACGTTTTTCTCTTTTTCTAGATATCGTCAAGATACAGTGTACCATTCGATTAGGCTATTATTTATTTATTGATATCGCGGCAGTTTCCCAGATTAATTTATTGTAACGATATTGCGAATGACACACATCTGCGTTGATATGAATGTCGCATGTGTCTAAAGTACGTACGCGTGACAGTATGAACTCACGAGACTGTGCCATTCACACATTGAGTGACCATGTAGCGTTACTATTTTTGCCGCCACTCATGGTATATCGTTAAAAGGGTTCAACTGGTAAACAGATCAGTGAAAGAGATAGGATGAACATGCACTTATCCCCAACATCATGAAGACAGAAATAATTCAACCAATAGATCAACACTGCAGAACAATTGAGCGCGGTCATTTCTCCGTGATGCAACACTATGAGGGAGAAACCGACGTGCCTGCAGCCATACACGTGTGTGTCCGACTGACTGAACAAAAAAGGGTTTCAGTGTATGAAAATTATGGCTTCACTAGCCGTACACATCTCTATATACAATATCATGGCGGCGTGTCGGGTACTGGCCTATCACAGCAAGTTTAAAGGGACTAAATAGGATTCTACTGGCACATGTACATACTCCACACTACACTAAACTATTAGTTAATTCCGTGACTTACGCATCTCCAAATGCATGCTTTCAGTGGATAAAATGAGCTCAGCAGTAACGACCATTTTTTTATTTCTTTATTTATATTTTGTGACTGGAAAAAAAGACGTTGTCTTGCATCGTAGTATTAAATGATACAGTTACACAGTTCGACAGTTCGGGTACAGACATGTAGTGGTTTGTAAATGTGTTATCGGACATGGACTCTGCAGGCAACCTGGTTGTGACAGCCAGTCAATCCCTGGCATTTTCCTAAAACACGTGGTGGTCGCTGGGAAGGCGCGTAATGTGATCAACACATAACCGTGATGAAAATAAATAAATAAATAAACAAATAAATAAATAAAAGTAAATAAATAAATAAATACACCGTGACACCACTACGATATTGCAGTACTTTAGATCATCGGCGTTATTTGCCGATATCGACCCGCTTGCCATTTTTATTAGTGATCATTGCTGTTATAAAAACAATCATAAACTTCTGCAAAGAAATCCATTTTTTTATGTTACACACGCAAAGTCGCAATGCAATTTTCTACAAAACTAAATTTGATGAATTCTACTATTTCTTTGCTTTTTAAGAAAATTTTATTTTTGTACTAATGACAAAAATGGCGTTATTTCGACTTATCCGTGACATAAATGAATGTCATATACACATGCATATACTTGCTTGCTTTTCTTATTGCTAACATTACCGCCAGTAATGGTGATGTATGGGTTTATTTGCTTCCCCGGGAGAATTAATGACTGTTGTGCTACTTGACAAAATATAGTCGAATTGTGAATGATTATCCTGCACATTCATAGAAAAAAGGGGGTGAAGGGGGGGGGGATAGACAGCTCTAACCACGTATAATATAGAAACCAGAGCAGTGGCAACCTAACTGCGATAGTTAATATAATAAGCTTGGAGGCTGAGCTGCATGTACGAGGAGACGTGTTGCCCAAAACGTTAATGTATCTTACGACGTATCTTATAGGATGGTCTGCTACTAGTATGTCCTTGATAATTAATGGAAATTAATCCTTTCATCATGACCATGAATATAGCCAAATGCAGTAACAATGATACAATGATGTGTTAGTTATGAACATAAATCATTGCAGTGCAATACATGAAGTAAAATAAATGAAAGAGGTGGGCATATTCTGTTCCTTACTTGAGTGATTGTACGCATACTATATCTTAGTCATGAAAACATATTTATAAATTAAAGTCTCTCTCTCGCTCTCTCTCTCTCTCTCAGTTCTGTCTTGTCCTATTGTTTTCAATATGTAAAGAAACCATCAGCAATTACAAAACTATATGTGTTCGTAATTTACATGACATTTTTTTGTGAAATTACCCCCTCTCTGATTGTACAGATAGACCAGTAAGACGACCTGACCCACGTAATTAGAAACACCAATCAATAATGTCTTTAAGCACCGGTCTATCGTATATGAAATACACGTTGTTCGGAACGCATAAAGTGACACTGCATCAGCTGGCTGTCAAATCTCTAGCCACTCACTTTACCAGGGATACCCAGAGCCGAATTTATTGTTTTGTAAGTTTGTTTTCAATACCCGCTCCTTGCATAATGAAGCGACATGCAATCCGTGTGCCTAGAGACGATATCTATTTCCATTCATTTTCCTTGCTTTGACCTTATAGCGATATAAGATATAGCTAAGCAACACGAATGATATCCATGCATCATGGGAATTTATCGTTTATACTATATAAGCTCGCAATTGAGATTGAAGTTGGAATAAATAAAGTGACTTATGAAATCGATGAATTCAAGTACTAGTACCTAGTCTATCTTGATTTAAACACATTTTGGCGAATTTAATAATACCATCTTTCTTTTCCCGGAACGCTAGGGTGGAACATCTTAAAGATTCTGATCTCCGTTTCTGCCAGAGCACAGTCACTTCCAAACCTTAGCTGGAGCCGAGAATACTTGTCATCTCCGGCATTTTTGCTATCATGTCATCAATACAATGACAAAATCATCTCAAGATGTTAAAATATACATTTGTATCACATCAACGTAAAGACTTACCGGCGTCCACTCTTGGCACCCGATGGTGTTAAAGTCTCGCTGGACGGGTACCTGTCCCTCTCCGGCCTTATGGTGTCCCGGCCCCAACTGTCATCGGACAAACTCATGGACAGCGGCCATGCCAGGTACCTGGACTCCCTGAAGATGGTGTGGAGGGTCCGGTAATCGCCGAACGATCCGGCTCGTGGGATACACGGAGTAAGGTAGGATCCATAGGTTGACCGGATCGCGTTGCGTTTTGCCATTTTTGTAATCTCTCTGTTAAGCGCGCTTTATATGTGTTTATGTAAAGTTGCAAAAGACGTGAGGCGTAACGCCTGTGCGTAAATGCTATTAAATCGTATTCACGTCTTTTTAATGAACAACCCCTGTCACATTGACTGTGCTGGGAATTTTTGATTGAATGTGATTTTAAACCTTCCACCACAGCCGTAAACTGGTTAATTTTCAATAAGAAAGAAAGCAACTGCCTGTCGACTCTTTTCCTCTCTCCTTTTTAGACTGAGCTTGTTAATGCGTCCAGCAAACGAAACGACAATCGCTCCGTCTGTCTTCACGAGAGCCCACAAAGCAAAATCATGGACGTCAGTCGCCGATATCAGCAGTATACCTGCAACTACTCTTAGTGTTAAAACCCTTCTATAATTATTGACCACAGCTAGAATGGAAGTCCGACTGTATACTGTAATTGTACTTGCACCCGTAGAATCGTTGTGTCAGTGCAAAACACGAACAGTTGCGCATGCGGGACGACTTCAATGTTGTGTACGCAAGTCGTTGTGTTGCTGTCTTATTCCTTAATGAATTGATAATGACAGGAAACACATCGGGTGAAGATGACGTGATTGTGATCTAACGCCATTGGTTTGATCTACAAATGCCAGCGACTATGACCGATGGAATTGACGTGTATGATGAGAAATGATATTGTAATTACTGGCAGCGTTTTGTAACTCATTACCGGGTTCGTCGTTGTAGGGCTACAAGAAGAACTTACAGATTATTGAACGTTCTACTTATTACACCAAGCCAGTGTGACAGGAATTGTAGTCCTAGGAATGCAATTCCTGGATACCACATCGTATTAAGCTCAGGGTAAGCTGAAGTACATGTATTGAGTTTAGTACATGTACCGGTATATATGACGAATGTCACCAGTACTAAGGGATAAAAACGGACTATGATTCCTAGAGTATTGTCAATCCTGCCATTCCTGTCCCCTTGTTTTAGGTAGTTCCGCTTAAAGACGCAACATGGCGCAAGTGCCTAACTGACTTAGGGTAGACAGCACATGCTGGACGGCTCAATGTCTAACTTAATTTAGATTTCGAAAATTGATAGTGCATGTTGGTAGCCTCAAATGCATTTAATAATTTTAAATATGCAAATTACATTTTTTTAAAAATCGATCTCATTACCCCTGCCAACTGCCCTTAAGACAACAAATACTTGGTATATCGCAGTTAGAGAACAGAGTCATCTTGGTGCAATTTTACCGTATAAAATGGACAGTTACTGAACAAGCAGCCATAGTTAACTGTTAGGCAGTTTTTTTTTAATTACCTGTTTCTCGAACGATTTTTATTTTTGTCAGAGGTCGGAGGGGGGAAAAAAATAAAAAATATTTTTCAAAATAATGACTTTTTGGTCACTCATTTTCAAAACTACATTAGACAATGGTAAATACTGGTTTTAACACAGTATAGCAATTTTTGGATAAAAACAGCAATTCCTTTTCAATGTTTTATTTAACTAAATGAATGTCAATTCAACAAATCATTCTTGTAAATTACAAAAAAAACACAGTTTGCCTTTCTATGCATTCACGATGGCAGTGCACAAAACAGTTTTTTGTCAATCTTGATGCAATATTATGTATGATTTAATGATTAAGTGGAAAATCATCAAATTTAAATTATCTACTTCATGTAACATGGTCATCCAGAAACAATATGGCTTCATGCCCACATAAGTCCCACACTGAAAATACCAATACATGTATATGAAAAATGACCATTTCATAAAAACAGCATAACTTCCATAAAAAGAATCCAATCAGGCTATATTTCAGACCTTTGAATCTTTCAATAAGTTTGAGAATCATCTTATTAAATGGCCTTCCTTAAATGGTCACTATGGCAGCTGCACTAAACTAGCCAGTCTCACTCTGCATATGGGCTTCTATACCATAGCTCCTCTGTCAGTGTCTCTGCTATGCTTTTTCCAAGATTTTTGGCCTGTCCAGCCCGAAGACAAAGATTGAAGTCTTCCACTACTTGCGAGGTGGAATTATACATTGCCTGCCTTGCATTACTTGGGGATTCACTAAAAAAAATATTTCAGATAAGTTAACTGAGTTGGATGTGTGCCTTCTCTTAGCTGCATAGGAATTGTATAATTCAAAAGACAGCAAACAATTGCTTAGCCAGATTGTTGAAAATACAAAAACCAGCAAGGGTAATATGGCCTGTTATGGAACTTTGGTCTTAATTTTTATTAAATCTAAATGGCAGCAACAACTTAACTTATTCAATTTTATTGAATGATCCACCCTTTTTATCAGGAAAAGGTCTGCTCTGGATCAAAATTGAAGACACGTTGCTTCAGTATAGAAACATCTGCTGTTGTGAGCGAGCAATTAGCATTTAACATACGTTTTTGTGAAAGTGCAAAAAAGGACATTTATTTACCAACATATCAATGCCTAAAATACATTCACCTTAAAAAACTATGACACTCTAGACTGATAAAACGAAAAAAAAATACTCACATCATTTCTGGAGACTTTCAGAAGTACCGGTAGGCCTACACGAGTGCTGCATTAAAAATCCAATGCGCTCTGTATCTGATGTTCTCGGAGAGTTTAGTTGAGCCTGCATCTTTTGATGTTCACTGCCAACTGTTTTCTGAATGCACTTAATGTCAATATCTACCACCGTAGTGACCGGCATTCTTACATTCAGTTCAGAACCTATTTTTGCTCCCTGTTGAAACCTTCCACACGTGACAAGTGTTGCAGTTGATATTTTCATTTCTGACAGAAAGCAGTCAATAAAATGGCCTAAAACGTCTGTAACACTGGCCGGACAGACCTTTTTGCATAATATCTTTGGTCCTTCCTTCACTATAACACTGAGCCACACAACAGTGGTCAATTTCCTGCTTAAGTAGAGAAAGCTACTCCAGTATGCGTCTCCCGCCATGTTGCATTAATTTGACAAATGCAGTGTAAAATATCAGCGAAGCATTGATTGGCTTAAAAACCGGAAGCTGGGGGAAATGAACCAATCGTTTACTTTGGCTTAAATACCCTTCGTTTTGAACTTGTAGGCAGTCATGTGACGCGGGAGTCCAGTGAAACTTGTTAAGTTTCATGTTTACGATCGAACAGTACGATCAGTCGGAAGTCGGGGAAAAAATAAAAATATTTTTGATTTCAATTTTATTTTTTTTCTATTTTGGCCATTTTGATGTCGGCGGAGCTTGAGAAACAGGTTATTAAAAAAAAAACTGCCTTATGCTCAGAAACAACTCCAACATCATTCTGAGTATAAACTGACATTTCTTTCTGGAAATAGCCACAG
The DNA here is from genome assembly GCF_051362555.1 of Lingula anatina. NCBI lineage: Eukaryota > Metazoa > Brachiopoda > Lingulata > Lingulida > Lingulidae > Lingula > Lingula anatina. Next base: position 6,688,137 of record NC_141769.1, read on the forward strand.
TTCTCGGTGTTTCAGTATAGCTTATCTCATTTATCGCATTTATCGTATTCCGTGATATGACCATATGATTCAAGAAAGAAATACATCTCATATTTCTGACAACAGAGAAATGCAATACACTTGATGGTACAGAGATCATACAATCAAGGCAATGTACAATGTATTTCAATTTAGCCCGTGGAAATGTATAATCAATATTTCCCAAGATATTTATCAGGACAGAGCCCCCTAAAATATAAATTGGAAATGCATGAAGACAAAATAATTTAAGAAAAATAAAAGATGAAAAGAAGGGGAACCTATTCAGTACCATGCGAGCTTGAGCACATCGTATCACTAAATTCGTCAAAAATTCGTCGATACTTTAAAGAGCACCCCCCCCCCCTTTTTTTTAAAGAATAATTATACAACCTTTATTTCTCCACGGTTTCTGAAATAAAAGACAGAGTTTTAATGCGGATATTGATTCCCATGCGATCTAATTGTCACAAATACTTGTGTCTGATCGATTCCATTAGCAGGAGCCGACGTAAGCTTTATACGGAGACTGTTGATTTAAATTACCTATGGGGCATTAATGTTGCTATCTTCAAAAAAGCTTTTATCCTTCAAAAAGCTTTGAACTTTCTAGTGGTCGTGACATGACCCTCACCATGTAGATATATTGATCGCGGGAAAAGAAAATATCTATATCTTAGAAAAATATATAAGTATTATAGCGTGATTTATCCATTTATCGAATCATATATCTATTTATATGTAAACTGGTTAGAAAACTATTTAGTTTCTAGTCATTTGGTCAAATTGACGTAAGAACAGAGGTTCGTATTATGAAAAATTCCACGTAAAGGTTAAGATATAAATGGAAACAATTGCTATGTGATGAAGGTCATTTTACATCTAAGTTGAACCGTTCCACATAATGAAAACAGGCAGTTTGCCGATTGGCCGTTTTCACTGAAACCGAGTTTTGTTATTTTTGTTAAAATTGATGACTCTCGTTCAACTCCCTCTAATGACAAGAATAATTAGTCCCATCATCTTGACAATCCAATTAAACAATTTGACTTTGACGTATTGATCTCAGACTCCGCCATTACTCTGTCTCAGTCATCTTGTAGTCGCTGTTAAATAAATCGCATGATGTCAAACCCTGTTATATGCATTTTTCTTTATATATCTCATTGAAAACGATGTCTCTATGGTCTCTTTATTTAATTGTCAAGATCCGTCGATACTGCTGAGCCCCCAGGACGATTCCTGTAACCAAGAAAAACAGGCAGAATCCCTCCATGTCAATAAGCATTTTATCTTGCAGCACGTGTTTTATCAGCGCGTCTATATCACGCTGGTGACAATATCAAGTGGTATCTCATTCCACTTACAAGAGGTGGCTTCAGAGGTAACTGCAGGATCCTAATGACAATGCATTTTCTTACAATTCTCTTCAGATGAAGATTTTTTTGCAGTAGCTACCATCTTTGAGCCCTGATAGAGTATCAACCCTCTAATAACGTGGACTAACTCTTTCAAGCTCTCCGGGATGAATGGGGTAAAAACACCTGATATATATATATATATATATATATATATATATATATATATATATACACGCTATTCAGCAAGTGACACTTAAGTAACACATCCTGAAGCTGAATTGTTTATATATTTGGTGACATTTGCTGTCATACCAATTTCATGGACATATTTTTCTCTATAGAATCAATGAAGAACAACAGGTTTGCGGGTGTTCTTGCTCTAAATTTGAGCAAATGATTGAAAAATGGATATCTACACCATTATTTTATTTTTCTGTACCATAAATCATGTAAGAGATATTATCTGGAATAAAAAGTATCATTTAACACTCCTTGGAGCTGTCATGTGGTAACAAAAACACCTGAAATTAGAGGTGTGGCATCGATTTTTAATCAAAAGTGCAATGTGCTAAGATCTGCTGTGCAGGTGTTGATACTGATACATGTCAAATTGTTTTAGGTTAAATGTAACCTCTTTCAGTTTTGTGATTTATTTGATATTTAATATCTGATCATATTTATGCCCTTCATTAACAATACATGTTACGCACATCTTTTCGACAGGCAAAAAGTAGTGCTTAAGTAGTCAGGAATCAGGCGTGTATATATTGTTCTCAAGTCTTAACTTTGGCCTCTCTCTCTCTCTCTCTCTCTCTCTCTCTCTCTCATGTGTACCTGTTCAATACAATATAGTGGTGAATATGCCAATTGCCTCCTCATGTAAAATCATATCGGACGTAAGGTTTATTGTTTAAGAGCGAAATTCTGCTTTTTAAAATAGAGAGTTACAGGTTGGGGGATACCGCAGGGGCGGATCCAGGGTTATTTGAAGGAGGGTTTGGAACTACAGGCCTCGGGATCGAAGCCAACCGTCGCCCCCTTGGTGTGGCGTTCAGGGCCTGCTCAAGGGCCCCGAAAATTTTGTGGGGTTTTGGAGAGCAAACAGTGCCCTTTGGTACGGTTTAGAACTATGATTTAGCTAGTCAAAATTCTAATTTCAAGAGGGGTATATTGCTGTGATAAATTTTTCGGAAACCGAAAGGGGGGCCAGGACCCCCCCCTGACCCACCCACCCCTCTCTAAATCCGCCACTGCACTGTAAAAATTGCCCAAGATTAGTAGTTCGGGGTGGGATAAAAATCATTTGTGTCTCCCTGTAAAACTGTGTAAAACACTGTCAGCAAGCCCTCCCTCACATTGATGTTGTCATTGATTTGTATTGCTATATCACCGTACTATGGCTTGGGCACTTCGGACCAGTGTAAACGCAGGGACTTCCAACTTTGAATACCGAACGTTTCCCTACTTAACCTCGCAATAGAACATAAGCCAATGAAAATCTCCATAAGCGTATATTTTTGACCTTGACATAGCAATCGACATGTTAAGCAGAAAGGGGTTCGGGCAGGCCAGTGACTTGCCATGGATACCTTTGTCCGCACAAGCAGGTACGAGTACACGCCTGAGTACAGATGCTTCGGTTGCGACGACGCCCTTCATTGTAACAGTTGAGCGAAACGACGTACAGCTAAAGAAATAGACGCTATAATTACATTTTTGGAATAGAGGATGTGTGGTCGCTCTATCTTCACGCACGAACGTTAATTACCCATTAGCTTCTCGAGGGCGCGTGTCAGGCAATTAAGCTGATTACACTGACTGCACTTTAATCCGTCAGAGATAGATCGATCCTGCTGATAGGATGACTTTATTGTGCACACTCACTTAGAAACAACACGATTTTATGGAAACTGTTTTTTTTTCTTTATGAACGGAATGTAGACGGTGAGTTCCGGCAATTTGATGTGATTACATCAAAAATTGAAAAATGAAGAATTTTTCAAAAACTGTCAGTGGGCTTTACCAGGTTTATTCTAAAACTTTGATTTTTTACATGTAGAAAATAAACTTGATCCTTATGAAAATCAATAGGCTTCAACCTAGACCACTTACCAATCTACAAAATATTGCCCCTGTCGTTAAACAAAAATCTGACTTCAAAAAAACACCAAACGATGTTTTGCACGTCGTAAGATAACTGTGCTGTAACAGAGAGTCAGTCTTTGTGTTTTTAAACTGGTGTAATGTGATTTTCCCTGGCTGTGGGGGTTGACAGGGTATAGTTCGGCATGCTATCGTGTATATCTGTCTTGTGGGCAGTGCATTATTTATTACATACTTCTAGTACCTACCTGGTACATATAACGCACAACATTAAACCAATGGTCCGTATCATCGCTCTGGTATAAGGAGAAGAAACTAACAGTCGAGGAAAACAAAAAATGAAGTTCGACGAGATACTGGAGCACATTGGAGAATTTGGCAGAAGTCAGGCTTGGATTTTGTGCCTGCTTTGTATCCCACAAATAAGTTGTGCCTGGCAGATCGTAGTGGTGGTGTTTCTGCAGGAGACCCCAGACCACAGGTGAGATAATTAAATGAAATTAGTGTATAAATACACTCGTGCTGAAGCACACTGGCTCTGGCAGCTACATGGTGCACAGACACTTAAGTCTCGGTAAATTTTGGAACCGCGTGACAGCCAGGTTGCTACGACGCTAAGGTGTGTGATGGTCTTAAAAGGCGTGTTTTCTGAAACATTAAGAGAGAGAGAGAGAGAGAGGGAGAGAGAGAGAGAGGTGTACGTTAGTTTAGGCTATTGGGACACAGAACAGAAAACTATGCATTCCTCGGCAATGCTTACATGTCGCCTTTTCACACATGTACTGCATAAACACCAAACAAGGCTCGCGTTGTTTGTCTTTGCATACATGTCAATCGTTATTACCAAGTCATAAAAATACGTATTTGTCTGAAAATAAAGAATAAGGTCTTTAGTGCTGGCCTCTATGGCACATATTTAAACAGACGAACACGATGTTATATCAAAAAGGGCCATCTACATGCACTGTTAAACATACACATGCCCAATTTTTTAAATAATCCTAAAGATATCTTTTGATTTGGTCCAATCAGAGGTTTCTAATTTCTTAGCAGTCCCGAGGTGGTTAAACCATCAACAGCAGTAACCGGACAAAAAGAACCTTCATCGCGGCCAAAGACCAACAGAATTTTAATTGAAACCCCAAAATAATGTGCTTAAAGTTAAATTCAGGTTTATGACACATTTCCGTGAAGTGCATGTACAAGTTCTTGCTAGTATATTAACAGTACAATTACAGCATATAACATAATAAATGCATAATTTTTGCCGCTGACTATGATTATTAAAAAAAAGATAAAAAAATTTATAATAAATGAATAAATAAATGAGTAAAACGGACTTGTCCTCTGGGGAGAGAGAGTTATTTAATTTTGTGCAAAACAGGTTAACAAGGTGATTAATTATTCTGATACCGCAGACTTGTATAAGCCGTATAAGCTTGAACAGGTGGTGTACTAGAATAAGACTATTTATTTACCCTGCCACCACATCTGTAGACATCAGGAATCCATCACCGCCTGTAATGCGTTCTTTTCAGCATATATATCATAAAAATGGCCAGTTATATGTAGATGTGTAATTCAGCAAAATATAAGTCTAGCCGTGTAGGTACGAAGGCTACCGATATACACTCGTCACGTTAAGCTTTTGAGAACTGTATTGAGAACATCTATTGTAATTGCACGTGTAATTTATAACGATGGGGGGAGTATAACAAGATACAGTAGTATTTTACTTCAATCTTTTAATTAAAAATGGCCAGAGTCAAATACATTTGCTCTTTAGCTACATAGAATTATAGATCTAGCAGATCAGGAGTATCGGTCGCTCTTTATCTCATGCGACATTTTTAAATGCTTAAATCTTCTCTACTGCATCGTTAAAGAAAGCAGCTCAGATGCTAAATGTAAACTCTGACCACAGAGTGCGCTAGTACATTATTGTATCGCCTATACTATTATGTTAGGATGCCCCTGAAATTAGAGTGTACGTAGATACAATGAAATGTTTTCAGCGGTGATGGTCAGTTATGACTTTTGTTGAAATTAGCATAGGCCTATACACTCTTGGTCAAATACATGTAGGTTGTATCACCTTCATTCCTGTGTGCTTTTAATACAATTGAAGACATGACAGTCGTTATCCATTCTGAATTGTTTTTTTTTTAATTCATAATATCATTTTTAACGTGGCTTGGGGTTAAGAAAGTCCAAAATACCGGTGAAGATATCCATTAAACGGATTAAATCTCGGCTCTGAGGTTTAATTGCAAGGCCCCCGCAGCGACGGCGAGGGTGGAGGCGGGAAGGCCATGAGTGTATTAGTCGGCCATATTTAGTCCGAGGATTAACTTGTCCTGAATGCCCTCTATAAGGGCGTGACACTATGTACGGTGTATTTTAATTATCTCCTATAAATATATACAGGCGACACGGTATTCCTCCAACAACGGTTACATGTCTGTTTTTATAGGATATTATCCGATCCTTCCTGAATAGCTTGACAGAGTGTTTTTTAGTTACCTGTGGTTGATTCTTCTCTGCATCGTGCAGGTACTAGTACTCATTAGGATTAATATTCGAGCTCAAAACGGTCGTTTCTTCCTCAGAATATTCCGTTTTTGCAACAAATCAATCCACAGAAGAGAACCGACATGTGATCATTTTTAAACAAAATCACATAGGTGTAAAGGCGGGACAACTGTTTTGATCAAGAGTATAGACGAATAAAAAGTGCAATTTCAATCAAATTATATACCACAGACATATTCTCTTTTAGATGCAGTCTTCCAGCTTTGGTGAATGATACTTTCTTATTTCAAAATTCTTGGCACGAGGCTCTGGTGAACCTAACTATCCCAGTCAATGACAAAGATGGCGGCTACGACAAATGTAGCTACTACCGGCAAACCGACTACGGAAATAAAACTGAAGCTGAATGCGATACCTGGGTGTATGACACTTCAGTTTTCTCGAAGACTTTCCCAATGGACGTGAGTATGTGCTCAGAATACACCAAATTGTTCTGTAATTCACGTGCCCTATCCATATTTCCCTCCCAATTGAATTTTCCTTGAAAAAAAAGCTACCCACGCTACCCACGAATCATTTTTTTTTTTTTTTGGAGTATAACATTTTAAGAGTTTAATACATTAGGAAAAATGTACATGTACAACATTTAGACAAAAATATGACACCCGAGGAAGATTATTTAAGACTGATCTGCGGTTTTGTCCAACTATACATGTAGGTAGTTCGTTACTCAATCTCTGCTGTGCCAATTTTATTATTCTGTCTCTCCCAGCTCTTTGTCCATCTTTACCCCTCTTCTTTACTCGTGTTCCAATGGTTACCTTTATAGTTTCAGTTAGTTTGCAAAGACTCATCCAAGGTCCGAAGTATCCAAGTCATCTTTTTGAGTGCCGTACTCGTAGGATCCATCATTGGAGGAATTCTAGCTGACTAGTAAGCTGATCTATCACTCTTATCTATTTAATTTTGAGTTCCCACCTTAGTGCAATGACATGTTCCAGTACTTAATGTTTGACATTTAAATAATTGACTAATTATATAAAATCGATGGGGCAAATCGTTGCATTAAGAATCACCACACCATATTCAAAACATAAAATGTGTGAGGCGACAAAAATTGTTTACATATACTGAATATTGTTATTACCTTCATACTCTGATGCATTATAATCTTCATTCATTTCAGCTGTGGTCGTAAGCCTGTATTTATTGTAGCCTGTCTTCTCCATGGAAGTGCCGGAGTGGCTGCTGCTTTCTCTCCCAATTACACTGCCTTTGCAATCTTTAGGTTTTTGGTTGGATTGGCCAGTCCGAACATATTCGCGTCGGCCATGGTGCTCGGTAAATAAAATAAATAATATGTTTTTTATCTTTTAAATGAAGAGTATTTTGTCTTATATTAATCGATGCTTTAACTGTGATCATCCTTCGTAAAAAGGACACTGTGTATATTGTATATTGTTTTAACATTTCCAATACCATTTTAAAGAGTATCAATTAATGAAGTTAAAATTCCAATCCTAGAGCTAGCTCTTCGGCCTGGAGGTCTTTGAAAATTAATAAATTGATAAATTTAGTTATTTTTTCAGCCTTGGAACTTGTGGGTCCCAGCAGACGTATGGTGGCAGGTTTAGCTCCGGAATTTGCTTGGTGTACAGGCTTGGTTCTTCTGACACCTCTTGCATATCTCATAAGGGACTGGCGATATCTTCAGCTCGCTGTATCTGTCCCTTCTTTCCTGTATATTTCTTTATGGTGGTGAGTATGATCTCGTAAAATAATCATCTTAATTTGACCAGTTACAGGAAGGACAAAACGCGCCCGGAAGTCATTGGAAAACTTAAGGTAAAATTATATGAAGTATATTACCCGGTATATAGGATTACTTCAATAGAAGCCATATTTGCCTTGTGCACTTCTTACCAATTTACTTGCAATTGTACTCTCTGGTGTTGTGAACACTAAATACTGAATCGGAATATATTGCTTTAGTTAGTCGTCTTGTTTTACGACCTTAAGGCCTTTTCAGATTCATTTCGTCTAGGCTCATACCAGAATCCCCTCGTTGGTTACTTACAAGGGGTCACACAGAGAGGGCAGAGAAAATCCTACGCTGGGCCGCCAAGGTCAACAAGAAAACCCTTCCTGCCAATATCTTTGACGAGAAAACACTCGAGAAAACGGAATATGTGAGCCCGCTGGAGATGCGCAAGACTCCAAGGCTCCTTCTACGAACCTTGATTGGGATGTTTGTCTTGTAGGTTTAGCATAGAGAAAACATGAAACATGAAAGGTGCATGCATTGTAACATACATTTACCTCCGTGATCAGTAACAGGGTTGGCAGCGTTTTAATCCCCCACATGCATTACTTAAGTAATGTGATTGTTTGTGCCGTGGGCTTCATTCTCTAAATAAATAACAGTCATGAACAATCGGAGTTTAAGGCAAAATGGATAGAAGAAATCGGGAATCTATGTAGGCCCCTATTCGTTATCTTCTTTTTGAAAATGCCTAGGGGCTTCAATTCGGACACTCTCTCTCCCTGTCGGCTGCTGGTGTGATTTATTAATTTATTTATTGAACTATGAGGATGCCATTCTTACATGTATTTTTCAGTTTTGTCATAGCTTTGGTATGGTATGGTCTCGCCCTAAACCCGGGCACTCTTGCCGGTGATCTCTTCGTGAATTATTTCCTTATGGCCATAACTGAATACCCGGCTTACTGCATTTGTTTCGTCATCAATAAATTGGGAAGAAGATGGCCACATGCTATTAGCATGATGGTCGCCGGAGTTGCTATGATCTCCACTATATTTGTCGAGCTCTATGCTCAGAAAGGTAATACCAGTAAATGTTTTTGATATGCGCAGCGTCTACAAGTATACGAAAGCTGTATCAGATATATAATGGAAAAAGAACATCATTTATTAGCATAATATTGAGACCTTTGTTTCTATAAACAAATTGTCAGTAATTGGATAAGTATTCTTGGGCAATCTCATAGAAAAGAATAGTAATTTGAAATATATGTAAACTTGAACGTGCAAATTTTTGATAAATATACAATTTCGTAATAGTTACAGAAAATGCTCTTCCTCTTTCACATTGTTTTGAGGGCAATGAAAACGTTACCTGGTACCAAATTATGATTTACATATTCTCTCCATGCTTCATATATCAGGGATACTGTCAACGGACGTTGCTCAAACCTCTCTCTTTATGCTTGGCAAAACTGGAATCACCACAGCCTTCGCCATTTTCTTTATGTGGAGTGGGGAATTTTCCCCGACGCCCCTGAGAAATTTCGTGGTAGGCATGTGCAACGTGAGTGGTAGGGTGGGCGCCGTGTTTGCACCGCTGATAGTGGTACGTTTTTTTTTTCACTTTTTTTAATTTTCATGGTAATTCATAACACTATGATAATTATGATTTAATTAAAACCACAACAAATAAAGGTTGAAGTAGTACAAAGTAATTTGTAAATGTACAATGCGCTTTAGATCCAGCAAAAAAATTTGAAAATTTTCTGACGATTTTTTGCTATATCTGAAACATAAAAGTATGTCACTACACATGTACTTTGATAATTTTTTTATGGTATTTTGTATATTTTTATTTAAATCTGTATGCAGTATTTTAACCATTAAACCGTTCAACAGAGACGAATAAATTAACAACTCTCTTTTTTCAGGAAGCATTTGAAAAAAACGCCCAACTTGGGAACACAATACCATGGATAATATTTGGCGTGATGGCGTTGCTTGCCGGAATAAGCTCCCTTTTTCTGCCAGAGACTCGTAACAAGCAACTCCCAGAAACATTGATGGATGCTAATGATGTTGGTGTGAAACCAACGTAAGGATTTCAAAGCATTTCTCTTCTCTTTCTCCTTCTTTCTCTCTCTCTCTCTCTCTCTCTCTCGTGACAAAGCTGCCCATGCTAAATGAACAAACTGTATTTTACGTATATCATAACTTATTAAGGATAGTTGCTGTTATGTCATAATGTCAGAATTTTCAAATTTTTTCAGCAGCGGGTCCAGTTTACCAGATCCAGCACACGGCATATCCCTCATGACAGAACAGCCACCAGGAGATCTTAAGGATGAAATCATGCTACAAGATAAGACAAACTCTAAAGCCATCTAGGAAATTAATTTGCGCCGCAACGAAATTTACTGTTCGCTTCAGTGTAAAACGATAGAACGAAACTCGCAGTTGGTTGAACAAAGCGATGACACGCACTCAGGGCTTGGTGTTTCACTTACTGAAATTACCAGTAGATTTGTGTGTAAATTTTTCTTGCTACTCTTTTGTAAGCAAATTTTAATCAACCCTTAAATATTATAGTTGATATTTTAAAGACATGTACAGTAATGGGTTTAGTTTTCATTGAGCCTGTTCAGTCCAATATGGTTTCGGTGTACCGTATCATGTTTTAATCTTCGTTTATCTGTCTTTACACACGCACACGTACAGGGGTATGGGGATTGAACTGTCAGAGCAGTCTGGGCTACCGAGTTGACTGTAGTACATATATATAAATAACTGTTTTGTAGCGTGGTCAGTTCATTATGAAGCGACCAAGGGTACTGGTGTTTGGCGATTATTTTACATGTACATGTAGTTATGAAGGTTCGGGTTACCTTTAGATTTGCAGGTCTATTTTTTTTTTTTTTTTTTTTTTTTTTTTGCAAGATATTTTGATGCAACTAAGAAACGAGCTTATGCAGGTTTTAGTGTCATTCTTTGTGGTGCATATTTTTGTAACATTTTTAAAACAAAGCAGAAAATGTAGTGTAATTTAAATAAGGTACGTAAAAGCTGTTTGCAATTGAATTTATACACAAAACTGTTTTATGCCCATTTCTATCTGAATAATAATAATAATAATAATAATAATAATAATAATAATAATAATAATAACGTTGTTGTTGCAGACTTGGGTAAACTACCTGTCCACCCCAGTAGCGGACTTAATGGTCCTGCCCCCCCCCCCCCCCCTTCGGTTTCTGAAAAAATCACAAATTACTATTTGATCCGAATACAACTAACAAAGCTGCCTTGTCTCCGTGGTAACCCCGCCGTCCTGGACACAGCTAGACATTTATACGCGGGTTCGAATCCTAAGATTTTCAGTGTGACTTTTTTGCTCGAAATGATTTCAAAAATTTGCGTTAGATTACTATAAGAGGAAACTCGTACGTGCGGACGGTGGGCGGTTCACTCACGGCGCAGTCGGTTTCGTGCTTGGTTGCAAAAAATACTTAGCCATCAGAAAAGCATGGTAACAGCAAGTCACGAGTTCAAATCCCAGGTGACGCATGTTCACCATAACAACGACCTGGCCCTGCAATCGAAAACAAATGCAACCTCTCATGTGTCCCAGCAAATTACCTTTTGCATAAAAATGCGTTTTAGTTTAAAATTAATGATCGATTTTGACAACAAATTATTGCTCGTCATTATCATAAAGTCTGCGACGTCAGTTACATTTCTTTTCTCTTTGCTTTGCTTTACCTAATCATACATTTGTTTTTTCATCCTCTCCCCCCCCTCCCCATTTGGTCTTGCTTATCAAAACTATACATATATTCATACAGCACCCGGGCAACTCCCCAGTAGACGTTTGAAATGGCAAAGACTACTCACAACTAAAACCGCCAATTTCTGAACCGCCTTTGGCTCTCATCGTGCTCTAAATATTACGTCACAGGTGAAGTCAAACGTAAACTCAGTGTAACACAAAATGAAATTAAAAGCACTTGAAGTCATATAGCTAGGAACAAGGCAGGCAGGCTAAGCAATAAAAGGGGCCGAAATTGAAATGTTTCAGTAACTTTCCCTGTATACAGTAGAATCACGTCACTTCACCCGTAAACCGCATTCAAAATGAAAATAACAGCATCTGAAGTAATCTAAATAGGAACGTTCCTGGCAGGCTTATAAAAAAGCTACGTCACTTGAATTGATTCAGTAGCTTTCTGCGGCCAGCAGAAAAAATTGGGATCTTCCCGCCGAAATTATTTGCCAAATATATATATTTTCAAAATTGCCTTCATCGCAATTGCTTGAATGGAAAGCGCATCAGCTTATACATATATTTGAAGTTTTTTAACGGTTCCCTCTTCTAGTGGGGTTGCTAAAACTTAAACCGTCCCATTGTGCTCTTCAGCGTCACTGGTGAAGCCAACCTAAAGTTCAGCATACAACAAAGTCATGGTAAAAAAAAGGTAATCTATCTAGGAACGCTCCGTGTCGACTTCTCAAATAAGTGCTCGTGTACATGATGAACTTTAATAACAACGTTGATGATAATTCCCTGTTCGAAGACCCGCGATGTGCAGGATGAAATACATATGTACAGCTCACGGCCTGCTGATTGTTATGGCAGATATATACATGTACAGCCAAACTGGCCCTTCTCTGTGAGAAAGTTGAAAGTTTCACATTTGATCCAAACTCCACCGACGAAGCTTCCTTGGCTCCGTGGTAACTCCGCCGTCCTGGACACAGCTAGACATTTATACGCGGGTTCAAAAGAATCCTGAGAATTTCAGTGTGGCTTTTTTGCAGTGTTTGCTCGAAATAATTTCAAAAATTTGCGTTAGATTACTATAAGAGGAAACTTGTACGTATGGTGGTTGGGCGGTCTGACACAGCGGAGTCGCTAGCGTGTTTGCTTCCAAAAAAAACAGCAAGCCATAAGCAAACCATGAGTAGGCCTACCTAGTAGGTGCAGTTATTTGTCGAATATGTTTTTTCCTCAAATTTTGCATCATCGCAATTGCTAGAATGGAAAGCGCACCAGTCTTTGAACATTTGAACTTTTTTAAAGATTCCCTTTTCATAGGGGCTTGCTTAAACTAAAACCGTCCCGGTGTAAACGGCCTTTGATACCATTGCGTCTTTTTACCGTCATAGTTGAAGCAAACAGTTTCTCAATGACTGAAAGTAAAAGAAAGTCATCTATGTAGGAAGGCTCCGTTCCAGGTTGTCAAACAAGGTATAGTGGACGTGACAAACTTCAACGTTCATGAGAAGACCATGTTCGTGGCCTGGCGTGGCTCCGGAAAGAAATGCATCACCCTGGCTATCGATCGTAACTGGAGATATATATACGTGTATATCCAAACTGGTCCTCTCCGTGAGAAGGTAAAAGGTTTCCATTTGATCTCCCGTCAACTAACCAATCTTGTCTGGCTCCGTGGTAACTTTGCCGACTGGAAAACAGACAGATCCACGTACGCGGGTTCGAATCCCAGGATGCGACGAAATTTTTTGTATTCCAGAAATAATTTGCAAAAATTGAGTTCGATTACTATAAAAGGAAACTCGTAAGTAAGGATGGTGGGCGGGTCTGTCACGGCGCAGTCGGTAGCGTGCACGGCTGCAAAAAAACAAATGCAAAAACGTCGAGTCACGGGTTCGAATCCCAGAAGACGCACGTCAGTTCACCACAACAACGTCATCGAACTGGCGCTGGGAGCGGGAAGCCACAGGAACGAATGCGCAGCCTCTTGTGGGTCCTCGCAAATTATCTTTTGCACCATTAATAAAAAAAGTTGTTGTCACAGTGGTGCATCTATGAAGATCTTACATCTTTTTTTAGTAGATTTATTACTTAAAGATAAATACGGTGATTTGATATGAACCTTTCGCATAAAAAAACGGCATAGTTTACAATAAGTGATCGACTTGACATAGACTTTTTGCTGGTCATTCTCATCAAGACTGCATCGTCAATAACACTTCCTTTCTCTTCACTTAAAAGACCTCAAAATGGTGTTGACGAGGGTAAGCTCATTGAACTCTATCTTTTTCCAGGTACGTCACATGTCAAACTTGAATCGAGTCAATTGCTGACCCGATACGGCGCCATGCATGTAAGACTGCCATTTCATCGAAAAGTCCTTTTTTTCTCGGTGGGATAATCTGCAAGAAAAGTTCTCAATTTTTTTTTTTCGAAAGTAGCGTTGCCGCTATTGGTTTGCCCATTCATACATTTTTTTCTCATGTCCTTTGCCTATCAAGACTATTCGTATGGTCACACAGTCCCCGGGGCAATTCCACAGTCTGCATTTCAAATGGCAAAGACTACTCCAAACTAAAATCGTCAAGGTGTAAACCGCTTTGGATCTCAACGTGCTCTGTAACGCCACAGGCGAAGTCGAACGTAACCTCAGTGTAACACAAAATGAAAATAAAATCACTTGAAATCATATAGCTAGGAACCTGACAGGCAGGCTTATCAATAAAAGCGACCGAAATTGATATGATTCAGTAACTTTCCCTGTATACAGTAGAATGACGTCACATCACTCGTAAACCGCATTCAACAGAAAAAGATGGTACCTTGTGGGTGGAGTTATATGCCAAATATGTTTTCTTTTCTCAAATTTTGTATCCTCCCAATTGCTAGAATGGAAAGCGCACCAGACTTACACATTTGAATTTTTTTAACGATTCCCTTTTCATAGGGGCTTGCTTAAACTAAAACCGTCCCGGTGTGAACGGCCTTTGATACCATTTCGTCTTTTTACCGTCATAGTTGAAGCAAACACTTTCTCAATGACTGAAAGTAAAAGAAAGTCATATATGTAGGAAGGTTCCGTTCCAGGTTGTCAAACAAGGTCTAGTGGACGTGACAAACTTCAACGTTCATGAGAAGACCATGTTCGTGGCCTGGCGTGGCTCGGGAAAGAAACGCAGCACCCTGGCTATCGATGGTAACTGGAGATATATATACGTGTATATCCAAACTGGCCCTCTCCGTGAGAAGGTAAAAAGTTTCCATTTGATCTTCCGTCATCTAACCAAGTTTGTCTGGCTCCGTGGTAACTTTGCCGACTGGAAGACAGGCAGACCCACGTACGCGGGTTCGAATCCGAGGATGCGACGAAATATTTTTATTCCAGAAATAATTTGCAAAAAATTGAGTTCGATTACTATAAAAGGAAACTCGTAAGTACGGAGGGTGGGCGGGTCTGTCACGGCGCAGTCGGTAGCGTGCACGGCTGCAAAAAAACAAATGCAAAAACGTCGAGTCACGGGTTCGAATCCCAGAAGACGCACGTCAGTTCACCACAACAACGTCATCGAACTGGCGCTGGGAGCGGGAAGCCACAGGAACGAATGCGGCCTCTCGTGGGTCCTCGCAAATTACCTTTTGCACCATTAATAAAAAAAGTTGTTGTCACAGTGGTGCATCTATGAAGATCTTACATCTTTTTTAGTAGATTTATTACTTAAAGATAAATACGGTGATTTGATATGAACCTTTTGCATAAAAAAACGGCATAGTTTACAATAAGTGATCGACTTGACATAGACTTTTTGCTGGTCATTCTCATCAAGACTGCATCGTCAATAACACTTCCTTTCTCATCACTTAAAAGACCTCAAAATGGTGTTGACGAGGGTAAGCTCATTGAACTCTATCTTTTTCCAGGTACGTCACATGTCAAACTTGAATCGAGTCAATTGCTGACCCGATACGGCGCCATGCATGTAAGACTGCCATTTCATCGAAAAGTCCTTTTTTTCTCGGTGGGATAATCTGCAAGAAAAGTTCTCAATTTTTTTTTTTTTCGAAAGTAGCGTTGCCGCTATTGGTTTGCCCATTCATACATTTTTTTCTCATGTCCTTTGCCTATCAAGACTATTCGTATGGTCACACAGTCCCCGGGGCAATTCCACAGTCTGCATTTCAAATGGCAAAGACTACTCCAAACTAAAATCGTCAAGGTGTAAACCGCTTTGGATCTCAACGTGCTCTATAACACCACAGGCGAAGTCGAACGTAACCTCAGTGTAACACAAAATGAAAATAAAATCACTTGAAATCATATAGCTAGGAACCTGACAGGCAGGCTTATCAATAAAAGCGACCGAAATTGATATGATTCAGTAACTTTCCCTGTATACAGTAGAATGACGTCACATCACTCGTAAACCGCATTCAACAGAAAAAGATGGTATCTTGTGGGTGGAGTTATATGCCAAATATGTTTTCTTTTCTCAAATTTTGTATCCTCCCAATTGCTAGAATGGAAAGCGCACCAGACTTACACATTTGAATTTTTTTAACGATTCCCTTTTCATAGGGGCTTGCTTAAACTAAAACCGTCCCGGTGTGAACGGCCTTTGATACCATTTCGTCTTTTTACCGTCATAGTTGAAGCAAACACTTTCTCAATGACTGAAAGTAAAAGAAAGTCATATATGTAGGAAGGCTCCGTTCCAGGTTGTCAAACAAGGTCTAGTGGACGTGACAAACTTCAACGTTCATGAGAAGACCATGTTCGTGGCCTGGCGTGGCTCGGGAAAGAAACGCAGCACCCTGGCTATCGATGGTAACTGGAGATATATATACGTGTATATCCAAACTGGCCCTCTCCGTGAGAAGGTAAAAAGTTTCCATTTGATCTTCTGTCATCTAACCAAGTTTGTCTGGCTCCGTGGTAACTTTGCCGACTGGAAGACAGGCAGACCCACGTACGCGGGTTCGAATCCGAGGATGCGACGAAATATTTTTATTCCAGAAATAATTTGCAAAAAATTGAGTTCGATTACTATAAAAGGAAACTCGTAAGTACGGAGGGTGGGCGGGTCTGTCACGGCGCAGTCGGTAGCGTGCACGGCTGCAAAAAAACAAATGCAAAAACGTCGAGTCACGGGTTCGAATCCCAGAAGACGCACGTCAGTTCACCACAACAACGTCATCGAACTGGCGCTGGGAGCGGGAAGCCACAGGAACGAATGCGGCCTCTCGTGGGTCCTCGCAAATTACCTTTTGCACCATTAATAAAAAAAGTTGTTGTCACAGTGGTGCATCTATGAAGATCTTACATCTTTTTTAGTAGATTTATTACTTAAAGATAAATACGGTGATTTGATATGAACCTTTTGCATAAAAAACGGCATAGTTTACAATAAGTGATCGACTTGACATAGACTTTTTGCTGGTCATTCTCATCAAGACTGCATCGTCAATAACACTTCCTTTCTCTTCACTTAAAAGACCTCAAAATGGTGTTGACGAGGGTAAGCTCATTGAACTCTATCTTTTTCCAGGTACGTCACATGTCAAACTTGAATCGAGTCAATTGCTGACCCGATACGGCGCCATGCATGTAAGACTGCCATTTCATCGAAAAGTCCTTTTTTTCTCGGTGGGATAATCTGCAAGAAAAGTTCTCAATTTTTTTTTTTCGAAAGTAGCGTTGCCGCTATTGGTTTGCCCATTCATACATTTTTTTCTCATGTCCTTTGCCTATCAAGACTATTCGTATGGTCACACAGTCCCCGGGCAATTCCACAGTCTGCATTTCAAATGGCAAAGACTACTCCAAACTAAAATCGTCAAGGTGTAAACCGCTTTGGATCTCAACGTGCTCTATAACACCACAGGCGAAGTCGAACGTAACCTCAGTGTAACACAAAATGAAAATAAAATCACTTGAAATCATATAGCTAGGAACCTGACAGGCAGGCTTATCAATAAAAGCGACCGAAATTGATATGATTCAGTAACTTTCCCTGTATACAGTAGAATGACGTCACATCACTCGTAAACCGCATTCAACAGAAAAAGATGGTATCTTGTGGGTGGAGTTATATGCCAAATATGTTTTCTTTTCTCAAATTTTGTATCCTCCCAATTGCTAGAATGGAAAGCGCACCAGACTTACACATTTGAATTTTTTTAACGATTCCCTTTTCATAGGGGCTTGCTTAAACTAAAACCGTCCCGGTGTGAACGGCCTTTGATACCATTTCGTCTTTTTACCGTCATAGTTGAAGCAAACACTTTCTCAATGACTGAAAGTAAAAGAAAGTCATATATGTAGGAAGGCTCCGTTCCAGGTTGTCAAACAAGGTCTAGTGGACGTGACAAACTTCAACGTTCATGAGAAGACCATGTTCGTGGCCTGGCGTGGCTCGGGAAAGAAACGCAGCACCCTGGCTATCGATGGTAACTGGAGATATATATACGTGTATATCCAAACTGGCCCTCTCCGTGAGAAGGTAAAAAGTTTCCATTTGATCTTCTGTCATCTAACCAAGTTTGTCTGGCTCCGCGGTAACTTTGCCGACTGGAAGACAGGCAGACCCACGTACGCGGGTTCGAATCCGAGGATGCGACGAAATATTTTTATTCCAGAAATAATTTGCAAAAAATTGAGTTCGATTACTATAAAAGGAAACTCGTAAGGACGGAGGGTGGGCGGGTCTGTCACGGCGCAGTCGGTAGCGTGCACGGCTGCAAAAAAACAAATGCAAAAACGTCGAGTCACGGGTTCGAATCCCAGAAGACGCACGTCAGTTCACCACAACAACGTCATCGAACTGGCGCTGGGAGCGGGAAGCCACAGGAACGAATGCGGCCTCTCGTGGGTCCTCGCAAATTACCTTTTGCACCATTAATAAAAAAAGTTGTTGTCACAGTGGTGCATCTATGAAGATCTTACATCTTTTTTAGTAGATTTATTACTTAAAGATAAATACGGTGATTTGATATGAACCTTTTGCATAAAAAAACGGCATAGTTTACAATAAGTGATCGACTTGACATAGACTTTTTGCTGGTCATTCTCATCAAGACTGCATCGTCAATAACACTTCCTTTCTCTTCACTTAAAAGACCTCAAAATGGTGTTGACGAGGGTAAGCTCATTGAACTCTATCTTTTTCCAGGTACGTCACATGTCAAACTTGAATCGAGTCAATTGCTGACCCGATACGGCGCCATGCATGTAAGACTGCCATTTCATCGAAAAGTCCTTTTTTTCTCGGTGGGATAATCTGCAAGAAAAGTTCTCAATTTTTTTTTTTTTCGAAAGTAGCGTTGCCGCTATTGGTTTGCCCATTCATACATTTTTTTCTCATGTCCTTTGCCTATCAAGACTATTCGTATGGTCACACAGTCCCCGGGGCAATTCCACAGTCTGCATTTCAAATGGCAAAGACTACTCCAAACTAAAATCGTCAAGGTGTAAACCGCTTTGGATCTCAACGTGCTCTATAACACCACAGGCGAAGTCGAACGTAACCTCAGTGTAACACAAAATGAAAATAAAATCACTTGAAATCATATAGCTAGGAACCTGACAGGCAGGCTTATCAATAAAAGCGACCGAAATTGATATGATTCAGTAACTTTCCCTGTATACAGTAGAATGACGTCACATCACTCGTAAACCGCATTCAACAGAAAAAGATGGTATCTTGTGGGTGGAGTTATATGCCAAATATGTTTTCTTTTCTCAAATTTTGTATCCTCCCAATTGCTAGAATGGAAAGCGCACCAGACTTACACATTTGAATTTTTTTAACGATTCCCTTTTCATAGGGGCTTGCTTAAACTAAAACCGTCCCGGTGTGAACGGCCTTTGATACCATTTCGTCTTTTTACCGTCATAGTTGAAGCAAACACTTTCTCAATGACTGAAAGTAAAAGAAAGTCATATATGTAGGAAGGCTCCGTTCCAGGTTGTCAAACAAGGTCTAGTGGACGTGACAAACTTCAACGTTCATGAGAAGACCATGTTCGTGGCCTGGCGTGGCTCGGGAAAGAAACGCAGCACCCTGGCTATCGATGGTAACTGGAGATATATATACGTGTATATCCAAACTGGCCCTCTCCGTGAGAAGGTAAAAAGTTTCCATTTGATCTTCTGTCATCTAACCAAGTTTGTCTGGCTCCGCGGTAACTTTGCCGACTGGAAGACAGGCAGACCCACGTACGCGGGTTCGAATCCGAGGATGCGACGAAATATTTTTATTCCAGAAATAATTTGCAAAAAATTGAGTTCGATTACTATAAAAGGAAACTCGTAAGGACGGAGGGTGGGCGGGTCTGTCACGGCGCAGTCGGTAGCGTGCACGGCTGCAAAAAAACAAATGCAAAAACGTCGAGTCACGGGTTCGAATCCCAGAAGACGCACGTCAGTTCACCACAACAACGTCATCGAACTGGCGCTGGGAGCGGGAAGCCACAGGAACGAATGCGGCCTCTCGTGGGTCCTCGCAAATTACCTTTTGCACCATTAATAAAAAAAGTTGTTGTCACAGTGGTGCATCTATGAAGATCTTACATCTTTTTTAGTAGATTTATTACTTAAAGATAAATACGGTGATTTGATATGAACCTTTTGCATAAAAAAACGGCATAGTTTACAATAAGTGATCGACTTGACATAGACTTTTTGCTGGTCATTCTCATCAAGACTGCATCGTCAATAACACTTCCTTTCTCTTCACTTAAAAGACCTCAAAATGGTGTTGACGAGGGTAAGCTCATTGAACTCTATCTTTTTCCAGGTACGTCACATGTCAAACTTGAATCGAGTCAATTGCTGACCCGATACGGCGCCATGCATGTAAGACTGCCATTTCATCGAAAAGTCCTTTTTTTCTCGGTGGGATAATCTGCAAGAAAAGTTCTCAATTTTTTTTTTTTTTTTCGAAAGTAGCGTTGCCGCTATTGGTTTGCCCATTCATACATTTTTTTCTCATGTCCTTTGCCTATCAAGACTATTCGTATGGTCACACAGTCCCCGGGGCAATTCCACAGTCTGCATTTCAAATGGCAAAGACTACTCCAAACTAAAATCGTCAAGGTGTAAACCGCTTTGGATCTCAACGTGCTCTATAACACCACAGGCGAAGTCGAACGTAACCTCAGTGTAACACAAAATGAAAATAAAATCACTTGAAATCATATAGCTAGGAACCTGACAGGCAGGCTTATCAATAAAAGCGACCGAAATTGATATGATTCAGTAACTTTCCCTGTATACAGTAGAATGACGTCACATCACTCGTAAACCGCATTCAACAGAAAAAGATGGTATCTTGTGGGTGGAGTTATATGCCAAATATGTTTTCTTTTCTCAAATTTTGTATCCTCCCAATTGCTAGAATGGAAAGCGCACCAGACTTACACATTTGAATTTTTTTAACGATTCCCTTTTCATAGGGGCTTGCTTAAACTAAAACCGTCCCGGTGTGAACGGCCTTTGATACCATTTCGTCTTTTTACCGTCATAGTTGAAGCAAACACTTTCTCAATGACTGAAAGTAAAAGAAAGTCATATATGTAGGAAGGCTCCGTTCCAGGTTGTCAAACAAGGTCTAGTGGACGTGACAAACTTCAACGTTCATGAGAAGACCATGTTCGTGGCCTGGCGTGGCTCGGGAAAGAAACGCAGCACCCTGGCTATCGATGGTAACTGGAGATATATATACGTGTATATCCAAACTGGCCCTCTCCGTGAGAAGGTAAAAAGTTTCCATTTGATCTTCTGTCATCTAACCAAGTTTGTCTGGCTCCGTGGTAACTTTGCCGACTGGAAGACAGGCAGACCCACGTACGCGGGTTCGAATCCGAGGATGCGACGAAATATTTTTATTCCAGAAATAATTTGCAAAAAATTGAGTTCGATTACTATAAAAGGAAACTCGTAAGTACGGAGGGTGGGCGGGTCTGTCACGGCGCAGTCGGTAGCGTGCACGGCTGCAAAAAAACAAATGCAAAAACGTCGAGTCACGGGTTCGAATCCCAGAAGACGCACGTCAGTTCACCACAACAACGTCATCGAACTGGCGCTGGGAGCGGGAAGCCACAGGAACGAATGCGGCCTCTCGTGGGTCCTCGCAAATTACCTTTTGCACCATTAATAAAAAAAGTTGTTGTCACAGTGGTGCATCTATGAAGATCTTACATCTTTTTTAGTAGATTTATTACTTAAAGATAAATACGGTGATTTGATATGAACCTTTTGCATAAAAAACGGCATAGTTTACAATAAGTGATCGACTTGACATAGACTTTTTGCTGGTCATTCTCATCAAGACTGCATCGTCAATAACACTTCCTTTCTCTTCACTTAAAAGACCTCAAAATGGTGTTGACGAGGGTAAGCTCATTGAACTCTATCTTTTTCCAGGTACGTCACATGTCAAACTTGAATCGAGTCAATTGCTGACCCGATACGGCGCCATGCATGTAAGACTGCCATTTCATCGAAAAGTCCTTTTTTTCTCGGTGGGATAATCTGCAAGAAAAGTTCTCAATTTTTTTTTTTTTCGAAAGTAGCGTTGCCGCTATTGGTTTGCCCATTCATACATTTTTTTCTCATGTCCTTTGCCTATCAAGACTATTCGTATGGTCACACAGTCCCCGGGCAATTCCACAGTCTGCATTTCAAATGGCAAAGACTACTCCAAACTAAAATCGTCAAGGTGTAAACCGCTTTGGATCTCAACGTGCTCTATAACACCACAGGCGAAGTCGAACGTAACCTCAGTGTAACACAAAATGAAAATAAAATCACTTGAAATCATATAGCTAGGAACCTGACAGGCAGGCTTATCAATAAAAGCGACCGAAATTGATATGATTCAGTAACTTTCCCTGTATACAGTAGAATGACGTCACATCACTCGTAAACCGCATTCAACAGAAAAAGATGGTATCTTGTGGGTGGAGTTATATGCCAAATATGTTTTCTTTTCTCAAATTTTGTATCCTCCCAATTGCTAGAATGGAAAGCGCACCAGACTTACACATTTGAATTTTTTTAACGATTCCCTTTTCATAGGGGCTTGCTTAAACTAAAACCGTCCCGGTGTGAACGGCCTTTGATACCATTTCGTCTTTTTACCGTCATAGTTGAAGCAAACACTTTCTCAATGACTGAAAGTAAAAGAAAGTCATATATGTAGGAAGGCTCCGTTCCAGGTTGTCAAACAAGGTCTAGTGGACGTGACAAACTTCAACGTTCATGAGAAGACCATGTTCGTGGCCTGGCGTGGCTCGGGAAAGAAACGCAGCACCCTGGCTATCGATGGTAACTGGAGATATATATACGTGTATATCCAAACTGGCCCTCTCCGTGAGAAGGTAAAAAGTTTCCATTTGATCTTCTGTCATCTAACCAAGTTTGTCTGGCTCCGCGGTAACTTTGCCGACTGGAAGACAGGCAGACCCACGTACGCGGGTTCGAATCCGAGGATGCGACGAAATATTTTTATTCCAGAAATAATTTGCAAAAAATTGAGTTCGATTACTATAAAAGGAAACTCGTAAGGACGGAGGGTGGGCGGGTCTGTCACGGCGCAGTCGGTAGCGTGCACGGCTGCAAAAAAACAAATGCAAAAACGTCGAGTCACGGGTTCGAATCCCAGAAGACGCACGTCAGTTCACCACAACAACGTCATCGAACTGGCGCTGGGAGCGGGAAGCCACAGGAACGAATGCGGCCTCTCGTGGGTCCTCGCAAATTACCTTTTGCACCATTAATAAAAAAAGTTGTTGTCACAGTGGTGCATCTATGAAGATCTTACATCTTTTTTAGTAGATTTATTACTTAAAGATAAATACGGTGATTTGATATGAACCTTTTGCATAAAAAAACGGCATAGTTTACAATAAGTGATCGACTTGACATAGACTTTTTGCTGGTCATTCTCATCAAGACTGCATCGTCAATAACACTTCCTTTCTCTTCACTTAAAAGACCTCAAAATGGTGTTGACGAGGGTAAGCTCATTGAACTCTATCTTTTTCCAGGTACGTCACATGTCAAACTTGAATCGAGTCAATTGCTGACCCGATACGGCGCCATGCATGTAAGACTGCCATTTCATCGAAAAGTCCTTTTTTTCTCGGTGGGATAATCTGCAAGAAAAGTTCTCAATTTTTTTTTTTTTCGAAAGTAGCGTTGCCGCTATTGGTTTGCCCATTCATACATTTTTTTCTCATGTCCTTTGCCTATCAAGACTATTCGTATGGTCACACAGTCCCCGGGGCAATTCCACAGTCTGCATTTCAAATGGCAAAGACTACTCCAAACTAAAATCGTCAAGGTGTAAACCGCTTTGGATCTCAACGTGCTCTATAACACCACAGGCGAAGTCGAACGTAACCTCAGTGTAACACAAAATGAAAATAAAATCACTTGAAATCATATAGCTAGGAACCTGACAGGCAGGCTTATCAATAAAAGCGACCGAAATTGATATGATTCAGTAACTTTCCCTGTATACAGTAGAATGACGTCACATCACTCGTAAACCGCATTCAACAGAAAAAGATGGTATCTTGTGGGTGGAGTTATATGCCAAATATGTTTTCTTTTCTCAAATTTTGTATCCTCCCAATTGCTAGAATGGAAAGCGCACCAGACTTACACATTTGAATTTTTTTAACGATTCCCTTTTCATAGGGGCTTGCTTAAACTAAAACCGTCCCGGTGTGAACGGCCTTTGATACCATTTCGTCTTTTTACCGTCATAGTTGAAGCAAACACTTTCTCAATGACTGAAAGTAAAAGAAAGTCATATATGTAGGAAGGCTCCGTTCCAGGTTGTCAAACAAGGTCTAGTGGACGTGACAAACTTCAACGTTCATGAGAAGACCATGTTCGTGGCCTGGCGTGGCTCGGGAAAGAAACGCAGCACCCTGGCTATCGATGGTAACTGGAGATATATATACGTGTATATCCAAACTGGCCCTCTCCGTGAGAAGGTAAAAAGTTTCCATTTGATCTTCTGTCATCTAACCAAGTTTGTCTGGCTCCGCGGTAACTTTGCCGACTGGAAGACAGGCAGACCCACGTACGCGGGTTCGAATCCGAGGATGCGACGAAATATTTTTATTCCAGAAATAATTTGCAAAAAATTGAGTTCGATTACTATAAAAGGAAACTCGTAAGGACGGAGGGTGGGCGGGTCTGTCACGGCGCAGTCGGTAGCGTGCACGGCTGCAAAAAAACAAATGCAAAAACGTCGAGTCACGGGTTCGAATCCCAGAAGACGCACGTCAGTTCACCACAACAACGTCATCGAACTGGCGCTGGGAGCGGGAAGCCACAGGAACGAATGCGGCCTCTCGTGGGTCCTCGCAAATTACCTTTTGCACCATTAATAAAAAAAGTTGTTGTCACAGTGGTGCATCTATGAAGATCTTACATCTTTTTTAGTAGATTTATTACTTAAAGATAAATACGGTGATTTGATATGAACCTTTTGCATAAAAAAACGGCATAGTTTACAATAAGTGATCGACTTGACATAGACTTTTTGCTGGTCATTCTCATCAAGACTGCATCGTCAATAACACTTCCTTTCTCTTCACTTAAAAGACCTCAAAATGGTGTTGACGAGGGTAAGCTCATTGAACTCTATCTTTTTCCAGGTACGTCACATGTCAAACTTGAATCGAGTCAATTGCTGACCCGATACGGCGCCATGCATGTAAGACTGCCATTTCATCGAAAAGTCCTTTTTTTCTCGGTGGGATAATCTGCAAGAAAAGTTCTCAATTTTTTTTTTTTTTTCGAAAGTAGCGTTGCCGCTATTGGTTTGCCCATTCATACATTTTTTTCTCATGTCCTTTGCCTATCAAGACTATTCGTATGGTCACACAGTCCCCGGGGCAATTCCACAGTCTGCATTTCAAATGGCAAAGACTACTCCAAACTAAAATCGTCAAGGTGTAAACCGCTTTGGATCTCAACGTGCTCTATAACACCACAGGCGAAGTCGAACGTAACCTCAGTGTAACACAAAATGAAAATAAAATCACTTGAAATCATATAGCTAGGAACCTGACAGGCAGGCTTATCAATAAAAGCGACCGAAATTGATATGATTCAGTAACTTTCCCTGTATACAGTAGAATGACGTCACATCACTCGTAAACCGCATTCAACAGAAAAAGATGGTATCTTGTGGGTGGAGTTATATGCCAAATATGTTTTCTTTTCTCAAATTTTGTATCCTCCCAATTGCTAGAATGGAAAGCGCACCAGACTTACACATTTGAATTTTTTTAACGATTCCCTTTTCATAGGGGCTTGCTTAAACTAAAACCGTCCCGGTGTGAACGGCCTTTGATACCATTTCGTCTTTTTACCGTCATAGTTGAAGCAAACACTTTCTCAATGACTGAAAGTAAAAGAAAGTCATATATGTAGGAAGGCTCCGTTCCAGGTTGTCAAACAAGGTCTAGTGGACGTGACAAACTTCAACGTTCATGAGAAGACCATGTTCGTGGCCTGGCGTGGCTCGGGAAAGAAACGCAGCACCCTGGCTATCGATGGTAACTGGAGATATATATACGTGTATATCCAAACTGGCCCTCTCCGTGAGAAGGTAAAAAGTTTCCATTTGATCTTCTGTCATCTAACCAAGTTTGTCTGGCTCCGTGGTAACTTTGCCGACTGGAAGACAGGCAGACCCACGTACGCGGGTTCGAATCCGAGGATGCGACGAAATATTTTTATTCCAGAAATAATTTGCAAAAAATTGAGTTCGATTACTATAAAAGGAAACTCGTAAGGACGGAGGGTGGGCGGGTCTGTCACGGCGCAGTCGGTAGCGTGCACGGCTGCAAAAAAACAAATGCAAAAACGTCGAGTCACGGGTTCGAATCCCAGAAGACGCACGTCAGTTCACCACAACAACGTCATCGAACTGGCGCTGGGAGCGGGAAGCCACAGGAACGAATGCGGCCTCTCGTGGGTCCTCGCAAATTACCTTTTGCACCATTAATAAAAAAAGTTGTTGTCACAGTGGTGCATCTATGAAGATCTTACATCTTTTTTAGTAGATTTATTACTTAAAGATAAATACGGTGATTTGATATGAACCTTTTGCATAAAAAACGGCATAGTTTACAATAAGTGATCGACTTGACATAGACTTTTTGCTGGTCATTCTCATCAAGACTGCATCGTCAATAACACTTCCTTTCTCTTCACTTAAAAGACCTCAAAATGGTGTTGACGAGGGTAAGCTCATTGAACTCTATCTTTTTCCAGGTACGTCACATGTCAAACTTGAATCGAGTCAATTGCTGACCCGATACGGCGCCATGCATGTAAGACTGCCATTTCATCGAAAAGTCCTTTTTTTCTCGGTGGGATAATCTGCAAGAAAAGTTCTCAATTTTTTTTTTTTTCGAAAGTAGCGTTGCCGCTATTGGTTTGCCCATTCATACATTTTTTTCTCATGTCCTTTGCCTATCAAGACTATTCGTATGGTCACACAGTCCCCGGGGCAATTCCACAGTCTGCATTTCAAATGGCAAAGACTACTCCAAACTAAAATCGTCAAGGTGTAAACCGCTTTGGATCTCAACGTGCTCTATAACACCACAGGCGAAGTCGAACGTAACCTCAGTGTAACACAAAATGAAAATAAAATCACTTGAAATCATATAGCTAGGAACCTGACAGGCAGGCTTATCAATAAAAGCGACCGAAATTGATATGATTCAGTAACTTTCCCTGTATACAGTAGAATGACGTCACATCACTCGTAAACCGCATTCAACAGAAAAAGATGGTATCTTGTGGGTGGAGTTATATGCCAAATATGTTTTCTTTTCTCAAATTTTGTATCCTCCCAATTGCTAGAATGGAAAGCGCACCAGACTTACACATTTGAATTTTTTTAACGATTCCCTTTTCATAGGGGCTTGCTTAAACTAAAACCGTCCCGGTGTGAACGGCCTTTGATACCATTTCGTCTTTTTACCGTCATAGTTGAAGCAAACACTTTCTCAATGACTGAAAGTAAAAGAAAGTCATATATGTAGGAAGGCTCCGTTCCAGGTTGTCAAACAAGGTCTAGTGGACGTGACAAACTTCAACGTTCATGAGAAGACCATGTTCGTGGCCTGGCGTGGCTCGGGAAAGAAACGCAGCACCCTGGCTATCGATGGTAACTGGAGATATATATACGTGTATATCCAAACTGGCCCTCTCCGTGAGAAGGTAAAAAGTTTCCATTTGATCTTCTGTCATCTAACCAAGTTTGTCTGGCTCCGCGGTAACTTTGCCGACTGGAAGACAGGCAGACCCACGTACGCGGGTTCGAATCCGAGGATGCGACGAAATATTTTTATTCCAGAAATAATTTGCAAAAAATTGAGTTCGATTACTATAAAAGGAAACTCGTAAGTACGGAGGGTGGGCGGGTCTGTCACGGCGCAGTCGGTAGCGTGCACGGCTGCAAAAAAACAAATGCAAAAACGTCGAGTCACGGGTTCGAATCCCAGAAGACGCACGTCAGTTCACCACAACAACGTCATCGAACTGGCGCTGGGAGCGGGAAGCCACAGGAACGAATGCGGCCTCTCGTGGGTCCTCGCAAATTACCTTTTGCACCATTAATAAAAAAAGTTGTTGTCACAGTGGTGCATCTATGAAGATCTTACATCTTTTTTAGTAGATTTATTACTTAAAGATAAATACGGTGATTTGATATGAACCTTTTGCATAAAAAAACGGCATAGTTTACAATAAGTGATCGACTTGACATAGACTTTTTGCTGGTCATTCTCATCAAGACTGCATCGTCAATAACACTTCCTTTCTCTTCACTTAAAAGACCTCAAAATGGTGTTGACGAGGGTAAGCTCATTGAACTCTATCTTTTTCCAGGTACGTCACATGTCAAACTTGAATCGAGTCAATTGCTGACCCGATACGGCGCCATGCATGTAAGACTGCCATTTCATCGAAAAGTCCTTTTTTTCTCGGTGGGATAATCTGCAAGAAAAGTTCTCAATTTTTTTTTTTTTCGAAAGTAGCGTTGCCGCTATTGGTTTGCCCATTCATACATTTTTTTCTCATGTCCTTTGCCTATCAAGACTATTCGTATGGTCACACAGTCCCCGGGGCAATTCCACAGTCTGCATTTCAAATGGCAAAGACTACTCCAAACTAAAATCGTCAAGGTGTAAACCGCTTTGGATCTCAACGTGCTCTATAACACCACAGGCGAAGTCGAACGTAACCTCAGTGTAACACAAAATGAAAATAAAATCACTTGAAATCATATAGCTAGGAACCTGACAGGCAGGCTTATCAATAAAAGCGACCGAAATTGATATGATTCAGTAACTTTCCCTGTATACAGTAGAATG
The DNA here is from genome assembly GCF_051362555.1 of Lingula anatina. Lineage (NCBI taxonomy): Eukaryota > Metazoa > Brachiopoda > Lingulata > Lingulida > Lingulidae > Lingula > Lingula anatina. Next base: position 6,717,096 of record NC_141769.1, read on the forward strand.
ACGTCACATCACTCGTAAACCGCATTCAACAGAAAAAGATGGTATCTTGTGGGTGGAGTTATATGCCAAATATGTTTTCTTTTCTCAAATTTTGTATCCTCCCAATTGCTAGAATGGAAAGCGCACCAGACTTACACATTTGAATTTTTTTAACGATTCCCTTTTCATAGGGGCTTGCTTAAACTAAAACCGTCCCGGTGTGAACGGCCTTTGATACCATTTCGTCTTTTTACCGTCATAGTTGAAGCAAACACTTTCTCAATGACTGAAAGTAAAAGAAAGTCATATATGTAGGAAGGCTCCGTTTCAGGTTGTCAAACAAGGTCTAGTGGACGTGACAAACTTCAACGTTCATGAGAAGACCATGTTCGTGGCCTGGCGTGGCTCGGGAAAGAAACGCAGCACCCTGGCTATCGATGGTAACTGGAGATATATATACGTGTATATCCAAACTGGCCCTCTCCGTGAGAAGGTAAAAAGTTTCCATTTGATCTTCTGTCATCTAACCAAGTTTGTCTGGCTCCGTGGTAACTTTGCCGACTGGAAGACAGGCAGACCCACGTACGCGGGTTCGAATCCGAGGATGCGACGAAATATTTTTATTCCAGAAATAATTTGCAAAAAATTGAGTTCGATTACTATAAAAGGAAACTCGTAAGTACGGAGGGTGGGCGGGTCTGTCACGGCGCAGTCGGTAGCGTGCACGGCTGCAAAAAAACAAATGCAAAAACGTCGAGTCACGGGTTCGAATCCCAGAAGACGCACGTCAGTTCACCACAACAACGTCATCGAACTGGCGCTGGGAGCGGGAAGCCACAGGAACGAATGCGGCCTCTCGTGGGTCCTCGCAAATTACCATTTGCACCATTAATAAAAAAAGTTGTTGTCACAGTGGTGCATCTATGAAGATCTTACATCTTTTTTAGTAGATTTATTACTTAAAGATAAATACGGTGATTTGATATGAACCTTTTGCATAAAAAACGGCATAGTTTACAATAAGTGATCGACTTGACATAGACTTTTTGCTGGTCATTCTCATCAAGACTGCATCGTCAATAACACTTCCTTTCTCTTCACTTAAAAGACCTCAAAATGGTGTTGACGAGGGTAAGCTCATTGAACTCTATCTTTTTCCAGGTACGTCACATGTCAAACTTGAATCGAGTCAATTGCTGACCCGATACGGCGCCACGCATGTAAGACTGCCATTTCATCGAAAAGTGCTATTTTCTCGTTGGGATAATCTGCAAGAAAAGTTCTCAATTTTTTTCAAAAATAGCGTTGCCGCTATTGCTTTACCCATTCATACATTTTTTTCCTTGTCCTTTGCCTATCAAGACTGTTCGTATGGTCACACAGTCCCTGGGGAAATGCCACAGTCTGCATTTCAAATGGCAAAGACTACTCCAAACTAAAATCGTCAAGGTGTAAACCGCTTTGGATCTCAACGTGCTCTATAACGCCACAGGCGAAGTCGAACGTAACCTCAGTGTAACACAAAATGAAAATAAAATCACTTGAAATCATATAGCTAGGAACATGACAGGCAGGCTTATCAATGAAAGCGACCGAAATTGATATGATTCAGTAACTTTCCCTGTATACAGTAGAACCACATCACATCACCCGTAAACCGCATTCAACAGAAAAAGATGGTAGGCCTATCGCCAACTCATGAGTTCAAATCCTAGATGACGCAGATGTCAGTTCACCACAACAAGAACGAGCTTGCCTCGTATGCAGGCGTTCGTGTGTCCGGAAAAATTACTTTTTGCATAATAATCCGGTATAGTTTAGAATTAGTGATCAATTTTGACAACAATTTATTGCTCGTCATTAACATAAAGTCTGCATTCTCAATTATATTTCTTTTCTCTACTTTGTCTTCAAAATGATGCTTAGGCGGGGATGGTTTAGAATAACTGATCGATTTGACAACAACTGGTCATTATCTTAAATTCACGATTTTGCATCCGCGGATGTGTGTGTGTGTGTGTGTGTGTGTGTGTGTTATGGTTCACTTGCAGGCACTTTTGCAGTTCCCACCCCATATAACTCCGTGATCATGATATATTTCAATGTCTTATTTTAATAAATTTGTGCAGTGACTTTGTACAATGTCTCCGCTAGTCAAAGAAATTAGTTTGGTAATTCATTTACTGATTTTAAGATGTTTTTTACACGAAACTCTAAAGACTTTATGCCTTCCAAATATTACAAGATCCGAGGTTATCGCTGGGATGAAAATTTGCTGTAACCTCATTGGTAAAAAAATTTTCGAAAGTTTATTTTAAAAAAGATTTAAAAATAAGTAAGTAAATTTGCAAAGTAATTTATTTGAATAGCAGCAACATTAATAAAAAATAATTCATTTCTTTTAACCGCGCGTCTGAGCAGTGCTGGCCTATATAAAAACCTAAACAACACAGAAAAATTAAAAACTAATATAAAAATAATTAACTAAAAACACAAGTTAATCAAAGAAGCAGCATTTAAATTAGTCTAAACAGGCATCGATCTATATCTGCGCTTAGCCTACTTCTCCGTACTCTTCTCATGAGGTGCTTAGATCTATTTTCAGCGGAGAATCCAGCCTCGGTTTAAACATTCACAGTGATGACGTCATGGGAAATCACCTTCCTTGATGGTGCAACCGCTGCTACGACTCCATGCATGTTTGTGAAAAGGTAAAAACTTAGGCATGCACTTGAGCTTCTCACGCATGTCTTATAGGCGTTTTATTATATATTGCATGATGTTCAATTTTTATATGATAAATCAGTGAAATGATTTGCAGAGGATCGGTTTGGATACACGTTCTTGTACATGTACTCGAGCTACCAGTACAGTACATGTACAGGGCCTACTGTACGTACTCAAGACTGTGTGCCTCAACTCAGTCTCTAGTCAAAGTTTACATCAATGTATTACTACAATATTAGTAATGGTAATGATGGTAATGAGAACCGTGTGTGTGTGTGTGTGTGTGTGTGTAGGGGGTACAAATGTCTATTTTTACCCACAGTTAAAGCTAGCTGGATTGGAAGTGGGAGAGGAATCCCTACGGCTACTGGTACATTTGGTGAGATATCATTGATGATTTATGCATTAGTGATTACCTCTCCTCCCACCTCCCCCCCCCCCCAGTTGCAGTACTATTACAATGTATGTACATTAATTTAGTAAACCTTATATCAGTCGGCTCTACTGGGTATATGCCAAGGTAATATTTATATAATGAAAACTGATACAGAATAGCTGATCACAGATTTACCATGTCATATGGTGGTGGTGGTGGTGGTGGTGGGGGGGGGGGGGGGGGGTAATGTTTTTGTGATGTATGCAGTGTGTAAGGAAATGTGCAATACTTACCATTATATTATAGTCAGACACAATCATTTCCATTTTATATGAATTGCCACTTTATTTATGATGTTTATATATACAGTAGTCAAAGTTTCCTGTGTCTAGCACACTTAGTTTAAGTTTTATATATCTAATACATTCCATATTTTAGCATGCAGGTACCAGTACAAATAAAAATTAAACAAATATTAAAATTATGCAGGAGAAGTCCTAATTGAAGTCTGATAATTTAGACTAAACAGTTACACATGTACAGTGATGATCTACCTGACATCTACAAGAGGGCCTTGGTAGCTATACCCAGTAGGCAGTAGCTATACCACCTAGCAGTCAGTGAGTAACAACATCTACTCACATCGGTCTGATGAAGACCTACACCCAGTTTGGCTGGACGCTAACAGTACTAAAATATTTCAGCTTGTGTTTTATAATTATCATATGTGAACAGTGACAAATTTCAGAAATCAAGATCATGGGTGACTTGGCTAGAGTAGACATCAACCTGTACATAGGGAGCAGGGACGATGCCAGTGACACAGAGACATTACAACAGAAAGCAGTGACACACATTCTGACCATTGATGTGAAGCCACTGCCTACTACACAACAAATGACATTTCAGTGTAAATTCATCCATGCTCTGGATGACCCAGAGACTGACCTTCTGAGTTATTTTGAAGAGTGCATTCAGTTTATTGAGGATGGAGTGAAGATGGGAGGAGTGCTGGTGCATTGGTATGTTTGGTATCTTCACAAATTAAAATAACAATGGATAATAATTGCATAATTAGTATTTGTTTACAGCTCAGAAAAAAACCTATCGTGTAACTGCATAGATTATGAAGTTGAGTAAAGAAATATAGGTCTTTCCAAGAAACAGCAAATGTACATGTTAACATGAATGTTTTGAATTCCTCAATGAAGCCATCATAGCTGAATTAAAAGTGAAATAGTATAAGGTGAATGGCAGAACTGTAAAATTAATGTATTTAATCACTGCTTCAGTGGATTATTTGTCTTCAATAATACATTTAATTCTTCTGTATTATTACTCAGACTATTTATTAATTTTTATTTTCACTTCAGTGCAGCAGGGGTGTCTAGGAGTGCCACCATAACAGCAGCTTATCTCATGAGAAAGCACAATATAGGCGTTGAGGAAGCTCTTGGCAAAATTGAAGAGAAGAGACATGTTGGGTACTGTTTTGATTCTTACAAAATATCATTAACAAATAATTTTTAAAAATATTTTTATCATATAGATTGTGCAACATTTTATTCATAACAGGATATGGAAGGCAGAACTGTTAGTTAGTTTACTAGTAAATATCTGATTTATTTTAGGCCAAACCCAGGATTTATGCAACAATTACACTTATTCGAAGAAATGGGTAGTAGACTTGACCAGAAACATCCAAAGTATAAAATTTATTTCTGGAATAAATTGTCTGCCAGGGTACAAACAGGTAACTAGGTGGATTCCTAAACACGCTTCCTCTTAGTTGCTTTTTTTTTTTAATTTTCTTACATCATATCCAAGCAAATGAAACCAAAAAGCTATTGTTTTGCTTTTCTTTTAATTAAAAACTTAGTATTTTAAGAGTATAGTAAGAGTAGGTCAGATCCCACTGCATATTTTTAGACTTCACTGAAAGGCAGTCTCATCTTTGATTACATGGCATTCATGAAGACTCGATGGAGAAAAACGATGAAAATATTCAGTATATTTTTTAATGATTTGCTTTTCTAATCATTTTTGGCACAGCACGTTCCTTAGAAGACATTAATGCAGATACATTAGAACCTGATCCCTCTGTGGGAGGAACTGGTGGCGAAACAGTGTATAGATGTAAAAAGTGCAGGCAAGTAGTTCACATATGGGTGTAGAAAAAGGTAACTCACTTGTAGCATCATTTAAGGCAAACTTTTTCATATTTTTCACCTTTTTCTGCTAACTGTATGTGAATTAGCATTACAGCCTGCATGAATGTTTAGACCATGGTCCTGTGGTTGATATTCCAAGATTATTGTGTTTAACATTATCAAAAGACTTATTTGAGAAATTTATAACTATCCAACCAAGAAAAATGATTAACAACTGAGATTTGAGACAATTTGAGACATTTTATATTAAGATACAGGAATTTTGGTTAAGGTTGAAACGTCATGCCACATATGAAAAAAAAATAATGTCCAATCAACTTATAAAAACAATTCTCTTTGTCACTGCTAAAATTATGTTGTTGCATTTCAGACGCATTCTTTTCAAACAGACCAGCTTTTTGTCTCATTCTGAGGGTATAGGCGAAGCTGCATTTGACTGGAGGCGAGACAGTATAAAACATGATGGCAGCCATAGCAGTAGTGATGAAAAAGAGACCATGTGCTCACAGTCTTACTTCATAGAACCAGTGCAATGGATGTCTGACTGTATCAGTAGTCTAGAGGGGAAAGTGAGTATACTTCACTGGCAGATTGGGGGGAAGGGGCACACAGACGAATTATAAAATTTATAAAATGTTTCTTTCTTAGTTTTTTCTTTCATATAATAATAAGCCATTTGCTATGCAGACTCACAGAATGATACATAATACAAATGTTGTAGATTGATCAGTTATATTTCCCTTCCAGCTTTCTTGTCCGAAGTGCAATGCCAAACTAGGGTCTTTTAATTGGGCAGGTAGGTACACTGTACTTACAAATGGTCAGTATTCTGCAAAATTCTATGTAATGATTCTCCTTCGACAATGTTTTAAAAATCACTCTCAGCAAATAGCAAAGGAAAAAAATCCACAAGGTTTGCATGTGATATACAATGAGGGGTATAAGGTGATGAGTAAAATAAGGGTTTGTAATATTAAGAATTCTGTGTATAGAGAGCACTTATTTTTTTCCTCTTATGTGATATCACACTACTGGTTGCATTGTAACATGAATTCTCAAATTGATGTCCTGTTTACATTTTAGGGGAGAGATGCCCATGTGGAGCTTGGATCACACCTGCTTTCCATGTTCAGATACAGAAAGTGGACAAATCAAGTCCTAGAAGTCTACCAGTCACAGTGCCCCCTCAGTGTAGAACTACTGCTAATCAAACAACATTAACTTAAGCCCTGTATTCCACTGGGCACTGAATGAAAATTTGATACAGACTGCGCTGCATTTTGAATAAAGATTTTAATTTTTTATTTAAATAAACAGTCTGAGTAAAAATACAGAAGAATTAGATGTATTATTAAAGACAAATAATCCACTGAAGCAGTGATTAAGTGCATTAATTTTACAGTTCTCTATGCCATTCACCATTTTCTACTTTCACTTTTGATTCAACCATGATGGCTTCATTTAGGAATTCAAAACATTCATGTTAACATGTACATTTGCTGTTGCTTGAGAAGACCTATATTTCTTTACTCAACTTTATAATCTACTGTCACACAAGTTTTTTCCTGAGCTGTAAATTAATAATTATCATCGAGAAATTTTAACAAAATTTGTGAAGATACCAAACATACAAACTTTAGTGAGTATATAATGGATCCAATGCTGCACTACTGCGTAGGGCATACAAATCATAAGTTCAAATTGAACACGTTCATTTGCGTTATATAATTACATGTACGGCCATAAAACGAGTCGCATGCACAAGCAAGCGACTGTATTAAGTTAATATACGAGTCTGGGGGTTATTTTTGTGAACTGAACACACCTTCCTTTTTACCCCCCCCCCCCCCCCACCCCCACCCACCCCAAAAAAAGTTTTTCCTTTAATCACGTTGGGGACATTCAGTCTAAATTAAGAGTAAAGTACGTTATTAAAATTGCACATTTTTAAAGCTAGTCCAGGAGGAAAACCAGAGATAAAACCCTTTTATATATCTTTCTTTATGAACATGGCGAAAACGGCTCTGGAAACCGGGCAATTGAGCGCAGCTGCGCACGCCAACGACAGCGCTGTGCCTGACCCACCTGCCCACCGTATATACGTTATACTTCTTATAGTTATATATTCAATTTTCAGAAATCATATAGAGCAAAATTACTGCATTACACACTCTAGCATTCGAACATGAGGACAAGGGTATAGCTGTGTTTAAAACAGCGGAATTATCAAGAAGTCGCAGAGGCTTCGATGGTAGATCTTAGACCAAATGGAAACCTACCTTGTCACGCAGAAGGCCAGTTTGGTTGTACACGTTTACATCTGCATTTACAATCGATAGCCCGGGTGCCGTACAGATGTATTTCATCTTGTGATACGCCAGTCCCCGAACATGGTCTTATCATCACCGTCGAAGTTCACAATGTTCACAGGGCCTTGTTTGAGAAACCGACACGGAGCGTTTTTTTCTGTGACTATGTTTTGTGCTGAGATTTAGTTTGGGTTCACCTAAGACGTTAAAGAGCACAATGGGATCAAAGTCGGCCCGGTTTTGGCTTAAAGGGATAATAACTCTTCGTATGAGATCTATATATCATAATAAAAATATTGTGAACAACTCATAGAAATATAATATATTCTGTTTTACCACAAAACGGCAGTTATAGCTATTATTCTGATATCTAAAGTTGTCTTTAGACCACGTGACCTCCATTGATGGCCATAAAAAACTTTTTAGAAAAAAATTCCAGGGACTAACTTTGAATGTAAAAATGGACTCATTAACCATTGGTAAGTATGGGAAAATTAGTTTACTCCAGGAAAATTCATTTTTTGGCCAAAACGAAGAGTTATTATCCCTTTAAGCAAGCCCCTATAAGAAGAAGGAATCATTTCAAAACGTTCAAACGTGTACAAGCAATTGCAACGATACGAATTTTAAGAAAAACACATTTGTTAAATAATTTTGTAGAGAAGATACCGTTCTCGTCTGCAGATCGCGATATACAGGTGGTAAGACAGGGGCGGATACAGGATTTGAAGGGGGGTTTGTTTTTTACGAATGACAGGCCTCGGATTCGAAGCCGACCCTCGTCCCCCTTGTGGTAGGGTTCGGGGCCTGCTTAAGGGCCCCAGTATATTTTGGTGTTTTGAAAGTCAAGCGGTGCCATTTGGAACGGTGAAGAACTATAAATCATCTAGTAAAAATTCTTATTTCTAGAGGGGAATCAGTGTGATTTTTTTCAGAAACCGAAGTGGGAGTCAGGACCCCCCTGACCCCCCACTAAATCCGCCACTGACCCCCACCCACCCCCACCCTCAACCATCCGTCCGCATAGCATGTCGATCGTTATGTCAAAACCAAAAATATTCATGCTAACGAAGTATTTTCATTGGTTCATGTTTTATCGCGAGGTTATAGGTACAGAAACATTCAGAATGCAAAGATGAAAGTTCTCGGACTAATACTGATATCTGCGTTGCTAAACTAGTACGGGGATATAGCTAAACGCTGAAACCAGATTGTCGTTAAGTTCCTGGTCGTCTAACGTGCCAGTTTTCATGATAATAAATTACTAAGATACAGAGTTATATCGGAAACCGATCAGTATCTCAAACCAATTTACAAAGCGGAATTGGCTATTAACGCGTGACCACCCTATGCGCAGAATCGAGTGAGGTGCTGAGAAAAGGAACAAAAAAATTAAATAAATAAATAAATAAAAAATAAGTTTCATGTATTAAAATTCTTATTTAATTGCCACAATATCTCGATACATATCTCACGTAAAAGAAAACGGGAAATTAGCTATTTTCCCCAATATAGGCCTTGATACCGATACCCCTTAATAGTTCATGTTTTTTGGTTATCAAATTACATGTATGTAACAACATATAGAAAAAGCTTTTTTCTTGAAAGCTATGAAAGCTGGATTGAGAAAATGTGGCTCTTTAAATATTCTAAACTTTTCTACATAAATGTAAAACATATATGTATAATTATAATTAATGTATGTATATACGGTAGGACCGGGATGTCGGCCTTGTTCTGACATATACATGTTAAAATCATGTCAATCTTAACGCAGTATCTCGTCTTCTTTCTTTGGCAAGTCTGTTTTTAAAGCCCAGTTACAACCTCTTATAAGAAAATGATAATCATTTCATTGCAGTGAATGGTTGGTGAACTTTAATGTAAAAGTTTCTGTCGCATTAATGTGATGGCAGCTTTTTCTCTGCGACGAGCCCGGAAGTAGACGACGTATATGGCAACTGTTCCCACGAGCACCGTTCCAATTATGCACCCAAGAATGATTTGGTGTATTATAGCCGCATTTAATTTTGCCATCAGGTCTGTGGATGGGAAAAAAAGAAGAATATAGAAAGACATGGGTGTAAACCAGAACAGATAAGGAAATATAAAATATCTTTATCAACTAAGAACTCAAGTTTGTCTTCAAATAGTTCCTCAATTAAAAGATACATGTTAAACCTAATGTAATATGTAATGCAAATGTTATGTCAAACCCAAAGTATATCATTAATATGAACCTAATTAATTGCATTTTGTCCATGGTAGAAAGAAACAGCACGAAAATTCATGCACTAACATTAATTCTTATATACGGCCCCGGCTATGCATACTGTTAGCACAACCGTACATAACAGAAACCGTTTACAGGAATGCAAAAGCATGGATTTTTTTTTTTTGCCAAGAGATAGACAGAGAAAGAGAAGGGAGGGGTTGACAAATGCTTTGCAGCAAAACAAACCTGAATTTATACTTTCTGCATCCATTTGTTCCCCATTAAACTGGTAAAACCAATCGATGGTAACGTGTTGTATCCTATCAGTAAAGGGGGCCTTTGTAACCAATGATTGGGTACTAGTTGGACTTGGCTGTCTTCCAGGACGCACTTGCACCATTGCCATGGTGTCACCTTTCTGCCCTTTCTGTCCAGTCACACTCATCCCCTTCATCCCTTTAATGCCCTTCATCCCCTTCAAGCCCATTTCTCCTGTCGCACCAGAATTTCCCACGTTTCCCGTCATGCCCTTCTGGCCTTTTTGGCCTTTGACGTCCCCAGGCTGACCGACTGCGCCTTCCAACCCTGTAAATTAAGTTTTACTTATATTGGTAACACATTCTTTTCGTAGTCGAGGTCCCGCACATACTGGTACAATAATAGCACTAGGAATCTTTATGATATGTAATTTAAGATTTTAATCTTTTTCTCCATTCTGTTAGGCTTTAACTAGTTTATAAATAGTATAGTTATGACGAAGATTTTAAGAAATGTTTGAAATGTATTAATTTTATTCCTGACTTGCACATACAAGTGCAAATTGTAATTTAAACCCTAATTTGTACATTGTTTAACCATACTCCCCAAGCAAAAAAGTGTCACCTCTAAGGCAATTCGTAAAGTGATACAGAAAAATCATGTCGCGAACCAATGTTCTTCTTTCAAATTTCCACAGAAAAAAATCAAAGCGACATTTTAGTGCTTAGTATACCAGTAGCATCTTCTGGATTGGAGGACGCACCTATTGTGTCTGTGAGTGGAGTCAAAAGTTTGCACAGTTTAGGCGTTCCACATTACGGTGCAAAAATACAGTAGTATGAGATCGTTTTGGTTAGCGGAGAACCAGAGGCAGAAAATTCGGAACATACGTCTTACCACCTGCTCTCCTTCTGACAATGTTTCACCTGCTTTCATCTGGGAACAGTATGAATGCCCAGTTTTGGGCTGGTGTCCATTCCAGAGTTCCAGTATGCAATCTGACTCAACTTAGGCGGTTTCTGGCAGTGATCATTGGTTTCCTCACAGAAACCCTACCAAAATAACGACGATTGTGCACACGTCTTTGTGTTCTGCTTTTGTGAAATGTTGAAGTCAAGTTCCAAAATGTCATGAAACGTTTTCTACGAGGAAGGCGTATCAATCGGCAGGTCAAAATTACCTCTGGTGTCGACCGCTTGGTTAAAAAAATGCATTCCTCTCACTGAAGAGTCGCATATTAAAAATAATTGGTATTGGTGTATTTTAATGGTTACGCTAGGTACGTCAATTTTCTACTTCTCACATCCCCAATTTACACGATAACCACTTGCCTCTTTGTTATATAATAGTAAAATTAAACCTATGGTACCCTAGTAGTAATAACTGTACAAAAATGTACATACCGGGGTAGTTGCGGTAGGAGTGGCACCTTTTTGACAGGGGTGTATACAATATATCAAATAATGCCATGCAATCAAAGCAGTTACGAAAGAGACGTCGTAGGATACAGGGTTAAACAATATTTGATCATAAGAATATTTTTCCCGAGAAATATAAAAAGGAGCACGTTTTTCTGCTTCTTTGAAGAAAATAGGGCATCTTAAATTTCAGATATACCGGGTAACTAGCTAAATAACAGTATTGGAGATGGGGTTTCTCTTACCTTTGGGTCCTGCTGTCCCTGGTGGCCCACCAGTGCTTATTCCTTTTGGACCTCCTCTTCCTGGTGGCCCTCCTGTTCCAGAAGGCCCCCTTGCACCTGATGGCCCTCCTGTTCCAGGCGGTCCTCCTGTGCCAGGATGCCCTCCTGTTCCTGGGGGTCCTCCTGTTCCAGGTGACCCTTCAGTTCCCGGAGGGCCTCCTGTTCCTGGTTGGCCTCCTGTTCCTGGAGGACCACTTCTCCCAGGCGGCCCCTCTGTACCCATTGGTCCACTTGTTCCTTGTGGCCCTCCTATACCCGCTGGCCCTCCAATTCCAGATGGCCCTGCTGTTCCCGGTGGCCCTGCTGTTCCCGGAGATCCTGCCATTCCTGGCGGCCCTCCTGTACCTGTTGGCCCTCCTGTTCCATGTGGCCCTCCTGTTGCGGGTGTCCCTACTGTTCCTGGGGGGCCACCTGTTCCGGTTGTCCCTGTTGTTCCTGGTGGACCTTCTGTCCCTTGAGGACCACTTTTCCCAGGCGGCCCCGCTGTACCCATTGGTCCACTTGTTCCTGGTGGCTCTCCTGTACCTGGCAGTCCTTCAGCTCCGGGTGGCCCTCCTGTTCCAGGTGGCCCTACTGTTCCAGGAGACCCTATTCTTCCAGGAGACCCTACTGTTCCGGGTGGCCCTGCTGTTCCTGGTGGGCCTCCTATCCCGTTTGGCCCTAATCTCCCTGGTGGGCCTCCTATTCCCGGTGGACCATTTGTCCCAGGGTATCCCACTGTACCCAATGGTCCAGTTTTTCCTTGTGGCCCTCCGATACCTGGTGGCCCTCCTGTTCTGGGTGGTCCTCCTGTTCCTATCGGTCCTGCTGAGCCTGGTGATCCTCCTGTTCCTTCTGGTCCTGTTGTACCTGGTGGGCCTCCTGTTCCTGTTGAAAAAAAAAATGAAAAAATTAACTTCAGCATCTTTCTTTCAAATATCCAAGAAACTTGGAGGGAGATTTAAAAAAAACATGCTTCTTCATTTTTTTTATTTCGGTAATATTGCAGAGAATGCTATATCGATAATAATAATAAAACGAAGATAATGGATAAATAATAATGATTACACGTTGCGGCTTTGGTTTTAATTTTCAAGTCACTTAAAGGGATTGCCCTGTCCCCGCTACTTATAATGACTATCAGTACTGGTTGATGACTCCCACTGTTAATGAGCAAACTCTTTAGTAAACAAAATAATTCAACATCTAGTCATCTAGCTGCAAAAGGCCTATTTCAGCGGATCACCGAGCTCGGGCTTGGGTGCACAGATACCTGACATACCTGGATAGCGCTTTCTTATTAAAACCGAACGTGGAGCAGGTAATTATGTTCAAAACGAAGTCAAAAGCAGATGGAAGCACAGCACGTGCTATTTAAACCATGCAGTTCACATACCAGGCTCTCTACACATTTCTTCGGCCTGTTGGATCTGTTCTGCAGATAAAACAGTCACGTACCATTGGACACATCTCATGGCACCAGGGAAATACCTCGTATCTCCCGTGGAGCTGCGCCTGGCTCCCATACGGACATCTGTGTCGGTGATATGGTTCAGTTGAGGGGTGTCTTGAAACTGACCCACCTCGATTCCGTCCTTCCACAACCTAACCACCCCAGTCTGGAAATCGTACGTAAAGCCGACATACGTCCATTCAGTATCACTAAGTACAGGTAGAGAGTGGGCTGAAGAAAAACTGTACGGATCCTTTTGTACAAGACGAAGAAATAACTGCCCATTTCCTGTAGACCATATGTGAGTACCGTAATCATAATCGTCCACGCTCCGGCGAAAGTGAAAAAGTGGGCCCTGGTTCGCCAAGTCTTGTAGGCGCACCTCAGCCAGCCATGTAAAAGAGTCAGCCTTTAATGCTCCATTGTTTGGAATTTCGATGAAGGAAGTAACTGAGCCTTCAAATTTAGCTGAGCCTTCGCCGATACCGTAAATGCCTAGTTTAAAAACATGTAAAAATATGAAAGGTATATCATAGGTTTCCTGTCTTTGTATTTGAGTTACTAATGCCCCTATTTCACACAGACCACGAATCCCACGAATCGCCAGGAATTGACAAATTTCAGGATTCGTGGTTGAATCGTAATCAGTTCGTGAAGTTATTAACAGATTCGAATATATATTCGTAGTCAGTTCTTGCAATTCTTGATCAATCACGAACTGATTAAGACGCGTGGGGAGGCGTGTGAGAGGCGGAGAGACCTTTACAGGATGAAACGGTCTTCCTTTCATGTAGTTCCGCCATATTTAGATCGCGGCCTTACTAGCGCTTGGCTCTTCTCAATCTGAATGGTCCCTGTTACAGTTAAGTGATGGCAACAGGTACGCAACAGATACTGTAAAACATGAAGAACAAATTAGATATTTGACTTTATATGCACCACGGAAGAAGAGAAAATGAATACGATTGGGTTAGTACAGATTATCTCATCAACACGGAAAATAAACTGGATAATTGTTGCTCGTAATGGCTGTAATTTTAACAATGGGGGCAATCACAAGATGAATTAAAAAAAAAAAAAACACTCACAGTTACAAAAATAGTGTTCGTGAGCTTATTTGAAGGTTAACTAGTCTGACCAGTACTACATGCACATTGATGGCATCAGCTCGAGCGATCTGTCGCTTGACATATGCATCGGGAACGCATCAGTTCTCGTCAGCTTACCTTATTATGTAAACCATATAAGTACCTACTTCTATGTGTAAACTTACTTCATGTGTTATACCAGTATGCATGGTTTGAAAGTAAACGAACAAAGGTTAATACCCCCGTCACACTAGAGGCGGAATGAGCAAGAATGCCGTTGGAAAGACAGTTCTTTGTGCGTTCCTGTATATTCGAAGAGCATTCTAAAAATTCCGAGTGCATTCCAAATATTTTTACCCATTCTTGTGGCCGGCCCAAATGTTTTGCTCATGTTAAAAACTTTCGAAGTGCATTCCAAGTGGAAAATTATCGAATGGCATTTGAATTGTATTCTAACTGCACTATGACTGCATTCTAAATATTCTCACGGCATTCCGACAGCATTCGAAACATTCGAGGGAGAACCGAAATGGCAAGACACTTCAAATCCTGCTAGAATGAGCCGGAATGCAACTCGAATGCATCTCGATCCTATTTCAGCCAGCAATCGAACTACACTCGTGCGGCATTCGAAGTGTATTCTAAATATTCTGACTGCATTCTGACAGCATTATTGATATTCCTAGTTTTCCAACTACATTCGAGCTGCATTTGAGAGCTAATACAGACTAAATGTGCAGGAATCATTCCAGGCGGATTCAAGCGCATTCTGAGTATTCCAAGGTCAATTTGAGTTTTCTTCCCGAATGTAGTACGAATTTTTAAATTTAGTCATTCCGGCTGGTTCTGCTTGATTCCTGCTGATTCCGAATAAGTGTGACGGGGGCTTAATATAAATCAAGATGGGATAACACATACGTGTAGAACACTTTTAAAAAAAAAACTCCAATTTTCACTAGAGGATCAGAGAGGCGATACCGCCTCTGGATATTGTACCACCAGCTGGAGTAAGCGCATTCGTATGGACCCCCCCCCCCCCCAAAAAAAAAAAAAAAAAAAATTGGACACCACCACCAGTCTTGTGCTTGACAAGTTCTATAAATGCAATAAAAGAGTTCTCAAAATATGAAAAAAAAAAATTGAAAAAACATAATAGTTAAAATGGTCCAATCAAGGAGATGTTCAAATTGACCTGTATTTTCCTAACACTGATCACTCCTGTGATTTTCTGGACAATAGGCCTATTGGTTTTCCTTGAAATGCATTATCAGTATTGCATATACCGGTATGCTGACAAAAGAGAAAACCTAGCGACAACACTGGGCAGATCTCTGCTAGTTTTGAAGATATGAAGGGCAAGAAAATATGCAGAGTTCAGTTTGTGGTTAAAAAGTAGGTCAAAGGTCAATTTCAAGGTCACAGTATATGACTTGCTATATAAGTTCAATAGTAGCTATGGGCATTTCTTTGCCAATGTTGGAGATATGAAGGCCAGGAAACATGCAAAGTGCAATTCATCATAAATAGTAGGTCAAAGGTCAATTTCAAGGTCACAGTAAGATTGCCAGTATATGACTTCCTATTCAAGTTGAACAGTATCTATGGGTGTATCTCTGCCAGTTTTGGAGATAAAAGGGCTGGAAAATTTGCAAAGTTCAGTTCATGGTGAAAAGTAGGTCAAAGGTCAATTTCAAGGTCACAATAAGAATGCCAGTATATAACTTCCTATTCAAGTTTAACAGTACCTATGGGTGTATCTCTGCCAGTTTTGGAGATATAAGGGCTGGAAAATTTGCAAAGTTCAGTTCATGGTGAAAAGTAGGTCAAAGGTCAATTTAAAGGTCACAGTTAGATTACCAGTATATAATTTCCTATTAAAGTTCAATAGTAACTATGGGTGTATCTCTGCCAGTTTTGGAGATATAAGGGCTAGAAAATTTGCAAAGTTCAGTTCATGGTGAAAAGTAGGTCAAAGGTCAATTTAAAGGTCACAGTTAGATTACTTGTATATAACTTCCTATTCAAGTTCAATAGTAACTATGGGCGTATCTTTGCCAGTTTTGGAGATATAAAGATCAGAAAACTTCAAAGTGCAGTTCATCATGAAAAGTAGGTCAAAGGTCAATTTCAAGGTCACAGTTAGATTACCAGTATATGACTTCCTATTCAAGTTCAATAGTAACTATGGGCATATCTCTGCTAATTTTGGAATATTTAATATTTTCCCCACTGAATATTGCAATGTTGTAATTTTTGATATAGCGCAATGCCTAAACCATATAGTCCAGTGGCTTAGGGTAAAAAAATGGCCAAATCGTTACACGGCGGATAAAAGCACCAAATTTTGCATGTGGGTACCTTTTGACATACTAAATCAAATTAGAGCCGTAGCCCACGGAAAAAAGTTACCGTTTGGCCAAAAAATCCAAAATGGCCGCCAATTTGTGAAATTCTATAGAAATATAAACATACCTATGTTGATTTTTATCAAATAAATTATTTTCTCAGAGTTTTCCACACCCTTATTACCCATATTATGCATACATGTCAGATAACAAACGACTGTCCTTGGACTTTTTGAAAAATCCAAGATGGCCGCCGTATGGCATAGGAATACTAGAACAAGGGTTTTCAACTAATGCCAACTATAGGTTCCAAGATACATTGCCCACTATCTAATTTATTTTGTTTCTGAGTGCCTTATTACACAAATAATATATTTGTGGTGAGTAACTAACGTTTATTCTGAGGCATTTCGAGAAAATCCAAGATGGCCGCCATATCAATACTAGTATACACATAGGGCTTCTTCTGCCATGGAGATATAATATTAATTGATAAAGTAGGTTTGTTTCTGAGTATTTTCCACATCTTTTTAATCCACATAATATAGGTGATGAGAATGTTATATGTATCCTTTTTGAAAACAAAACAAAGCAAAATGGCTGCCATTAGCCATAGAAGGAGGGGTTCAGTTAATACCTGCGAGAGATAGGCTTCCATATAAAATGAAGCTGAATTCAGTTGTTATTCTGTCTTTTATTATTATTATTATTATTATATTATTATTATTATTATTATTATTATTATTATCCCATGATACATATTTGTTAGGTAATTAATGTCCATATTTCATCATTTTGGGTAAATCCAAGATGGCCTTCTTTTCCCCGTAGGAAAACTGGTGCATTGGATTTTACAGGCACTTCTTAGGCAAATGAGGGTAATCATGATATTTTGCCAAAATACTAAAGGGTACACACTTGTTACCCACCAGATAGATATCTCAAAGTCCAAAAAGAATGTGGGAAATACCGAGAAACAATATTCATTTTATATTGAACCCAAAGTAGTTGACTGTACTAATCCTATTGTGAATTGCAGCAATCTTGAATTTTCTCAAATACGCAAGATGCACACTTGCTTCACACCAGATTTATATAGAGTAAGGTTAATAAGGATGTCAACATGTTTGAACATCAAACGGCTTTATTTCATGTTGGAATCATTGTCTGAACTGTTCCAATAATTGACACCTACTGTATGTGCATTTGAATGATATATTCCTATGACAACTGGCAGCTATCTTGGGTTTTCTTCGAATAGTACTCAAGGATACATACACTTCCTACACACACAGAGTCTTTCATAAGGATAAACAGGATATGAAAAACATTTAAAACGATCTAAAGTTAACTACATTTAAATTGTACTCAGTGTATCTCTGGCATTATTTGATTATGTGTACGAATATTCTAATGACAAAAGGCAGACATCTTGAAATTTTTTCAGAATACCCAAAGATACACACATGCTACAGACCAGGTATACATCATAGGGGTAATAATAAATGGAATGAAAAAAATATATTATTTTTAAAACAAACCCATGGTAATGTAATTGTATTGTGAACCATATGCCTCTCTAGCAGCAATTGAAACCCACCCATTAGTATTCCTATGTCAAATTGAACTCATCTTGGATTTTCTCAAAATATCCAAGGATGCACACTATTTACCTACCATATATATATATATATATATATATATATATATATATATATATATATATATATATATATATATCATAGGACTAATAAGGATGGACAAAACATGATGAGCAAACACAATTTCACCCTGGTAGTAGATGAAAAGCCATGGATGTGCAGTTGTAATTCCAGTAGTATTCCTATGCATGGCCAATGACGGCCATCTTGGATTTTCTCAAAATGATCAAATATGCGCATTTATTACCTGCTAGATATGTATCACAGTGTAATTATAATGTGTAAAACACTGAAAAAATATACTGAATTTGATAGTGAATTATGTTTTTCCTAGCTGGCATTAGTTCCAACCCTTATAATACTAGAAGTATTCCAATGACATATGGCGCCATCTTGGATTTTTCTCAAAATGCCCAAGAATACATGTTAGTTACTCACCACATACATATTGTGTGGGCGGAAAGGATGTGGAAAACACTCAGAAACAAACTTAATTTGATAGTGGAAAATTATCTTTTCAGTTGCCATTAGTTGAATCCCCCATATACTAGAATTCTTGTGGCAGCCATCTTGGATTTTCCAAAATGCCCAAGAACACTTCGTAGTTACTTACCTCAAACATATTATGTGAGTAACAAAAATCTGAGAAACAGACTTAATTTGATAGTGGACAACGTATCTTTCTAGCTGGTATTAGTTGTGCACTAGTATTCCTATGGCTGTTTCTATGGCATATGACAGCCATCTTGGATTTTTTAAAAAAATCCAAGGGAACTTGTTTGCTATCTGACATTCATGAATAAAATGGGTAATAAGGGTGTGGAAAACTCTGAGAAAATAATTTATTTGATAAAAATCAACATAGGTATATACATATTTCTATAGAATTCCATAAATTGGCGGCCATTTTGGATTTTTTGACCAAACGGTAAACTGTTTGAGAGGGCTACGGCTCTAATTTGATTTAGAATGTCAAAAGGTAACTACATGCCAAATTTGGTGCTTTTATCCGCCGTGTCACGATTTTTTCCTTAAGCCACCGGACTAATATGGAAAACAAAAAATTGGACACCACCTCCAGTATTGCACTTGTCAAGTTCTACAAAATGCGATGAACAAAAGGTCTCTGGCGTTTACCATTCCAGAATAAAAGCAAGTTTTCAGTTTCGGTATCTAATGGCTGCTTCTCCCGTGAAAATGCACCAATTGACCCCAAACTCCCAAAGATGAAAGGAGTCCCCAATTGTAACCCCTCACTACAACAGGAGAGCTTAGATCTGTGTAGTTTCCAAAAAATAGCACAAACGAATATTTTTTTGCAGAAAATTCCCATTTTTAGAAAATTTTGGCTTGTTTGATCTTGAAAAAAAGGTCAAAAGTCAAATCCAAGGGCATATTTGGAATCTCCACATATGACTTTCGGTCAGACTTCTGTAGTAATTTTTCCCATAATTCCTTTGGTTTGGGAGATATTTAGCCTTGAATTTTCAAAAATTTTGACAAGGGTGGGTTTCAACAAGTGTCACGCCCAGGCCAATGCACCGACAAAAACAAAAAAAACCAGGGTGTTCAAGTTGAGATTATATGTGACCTTAATCCAAGAGATGGGGACACAGGTCCTGGCGGTCTAGGAGGAGAAGCGGTAACGGTGACTTGTTTCCGGCGCCCAACTGCGGAGCCGGCGGAGCTGTACGAGACGGGTTGGGACTAAAACCATGAGTACCGCCAGCGTATACGCTGGTGGTACTAATTAGTGTCACTGGGCAATAAGTGTTGACTACAAGGACATACCTGCATTAAAATCAACTTCTTGCGCTATGCCATTGTTACCGTTCCCACTGATGTCCATGGCTTCATATTGTTTGGTGAGTGGCCAAAACCCAGCGGGAGGAGGCAAAACCACTGAGTTATAAAAAACATTGTATTAGACACAAAACAAAAAATTTGTTATTATGGAGATTGATCGATCCTGTTAGATCGATCTGGGCAAGGGAACCCAGTCTTAAGGACCATTCCCAGACCCTATCGTACTAACTTTGGATCGATCTATCTTCTAAATTGCTATCAACTTAAACGGCGTAAATATCTGTCACGCCTACTGAAGCTGCTATGGGGTAATTAATTATTGTTTAACAGCTTCAGTAGGCGTGCCAGACATCTAAGCCGCTTAAGTTGAAAGCAATTTAGCGAGAAACTCCTTGGAGAAGGATCGATCCTGTGAGGTCGATCTAGGTATGGGAACCCAGTCTAAGTCTCATCTACTGCTGAGCCACAGTTTGAGGAGCTCTCTTATCCCGGACGGTTGGATTGCACTCTTCCCACAGGGTCCCAGAGTATTATATTGCACAGTATTTTGATGGACCTCTGCGGCCGATTTCATAAAGGAGGTTTAACTAAACCTAGTTTAAGGCTAAAACCTAGGCTAGCAAAACCTGGTCTAACTCAAGACCTAAATTGCATTTCACTAACAGTGTAGGAAAGCCAGAAAACCAGGTTTAGCTAAACCAGTTTTAACTTGTCCTTGACCTCCTGTTGAATGTAACAGGATTACATAGACGAAGAAATCACTGAACTGTGTCAATCAGGTAGGCGTAAATGAATAGATGAAACACACTAGTGTTGAAGCAGATAAGCTGTTTAGCTCATATGAGAAAAAACTTTGGAAGTAACGAGCACGTGAAAATGAGCCGAAAGAAAGCGGAGAATTTTTCTGCTGAAGAGAAGGGGTACATCTCAGAACTAATAAAGGAGAAGTCCAACATCACTGAATAAAAAAATGATGTCACATCAAGTCAAAGAAAAAATGAGGCGTGGAAAGAAATTCTAACAAGATTGTCAGCACATTTTCCACAAGCCGGGAAAAGAACTGAAAGGCAGGTGAAAGACTTCTGGAAACGAGCGAAAATGAAAGCTAAGAAAGAATTTGCAAATGTTAAAAAAACTGCAAAAAAGACTGGAGGGGGGGCAAAAGAGGTTGAATTAAGTCAAGAAAATCAAGCAGTGATAGATCTTTTTTCCAAGCTACAGAGGTAAACCTGGATATGACCAGGTTTATTTTTAGACTTGGTATGAGTCCATAATCCGGGTATCAAAAACTTAGACCTCAATTATGAAACACAATCCTGTCTAGACCAGGTTTAGAATGATGTTAAGCCAGGTTTTACTAGACCACTGGTCCAATACTAAAACCTCCTTTATGAAATGCAGGCAATCCCTAAAACTGGTGTAAACTCACTTTAGACCAGGTTTAACTTTAAACTTCCTTTATGAAATCAGCCGCTGATGTCAGAGGGTATGGCGTATGCGGGGTAAATGAACGTAATGTCAGGCGGCACCAATGTCCTCTTTGAAGGACACAGATACCCAGTGGTGCCTGTAGCAGGACTTTTTTTATCAACCATTCAATGAAAAAACTTATTTATCAAACATGCAAACGCGTATGGAAAAATCCAAAGAACTGCAATAATCGCACACATAGATAGATTTATAGACAGATAGATAGATGGATAGAATTCTATTACCTAGATATACCTCTTGCACAAAACCACAAAGGAGTACAACTTTAAGACTGAGTAGCTGCATCCTGTATTTAATCTGCATGCAGGTAGTTTGTTGGTCGATTTTCTTTCAGCTGTAAGGCAAAGTACTGCTAAATATTTAGATCAAACAAAGCAAAAAAATCACTTGCGAAAGGAAAAACACGCAAATTTGTTTTGAAAAGTATTTTAAGTTATTGGATATTGAGATAGTAGCTTTGAGGCTTGTCCCCAATTCAGTTATTGTGGGTCATTATCGTTTTCTTTTTTACACATGTGCGTGTACCCAATAGATGATCAATTCTGCTTTGATTTATCAACAATATGTAACATTTATCTCGTTTGGTGTGAAGTTTTGAGCTCAATGCAGAAAATTGTAAACCAGTAGTATAAGCAATTAATTGGAAACCGTTTTATATTAATACGTAGAATGCCAGTTCAGTCGTAAATGATTATAGATATTCAACGGTACGCAAATAATATTTGCGTGCACACATGATATTTTTCTAAGTGAGCTAGAGACTTGAAATATGGTACACAGACAGCCATACATTTGAGTATGAATAATAAATTAAAATTTTTAATCTATCATATTTAGATCAAAAGTTATTCAAGTTTTAGTAACACCATGTTTGTTCTTTTTTTCAGGCGCCATTTTCAAAAATTTAGCACACATTAAGTATAGAGGTTGGGCATTAACCCATAGTTTAAATTTTGGTTCTAGAATTTTCCTAAGCAGAGTTATGTGCATGTGAATTAAGCAAAATAAAGGAATTTTTTGACGGTAAATGCTAGAAAATACACATTTCTTAGGTTTTATTCATCAACAAGACTAACTCTTGGTAGAATAGTTGTCTTACATATGAGTATTAGTACAAAATTAATAGTATAAGTGGCAAATTGTCATTGTGAAAAAAATAGAATCATTCAAACTCAGGAACAACCCACACCCTGGGGATCATAGGGTTATTCTTGCATATGTACTCTTACTCCTTAGTATCGAACACATATGTATAGTATGTACATGGCACACAATTTTCTTTTATGATAAACTTCCCGCAAAAAATAAAAATGCCCCAACTTCTGAGGATGTTACCCCCATGCATATTTCCATCACCCCTAGGGGTGACAACTGCTGGAGAGAGAGAATTTTATTACAAACTGCCTTATCAGCATTTGTAAACAGCTAGCTAGCTGTTTACAAATGCTGATAAGGCAGTTTGTAATAAAATTCTCTCTCTCCAGCAGTTGTCTTGATATTAGTATAAATCAAAATTTAATTATATATTTCATGTCAGAAAACAATATCTGGTGAGCTTGAAAGAAAATAAATCCAGCTATATACATGTAGCACCTGTGATACTACTATTTAAACCTACTAGTAATGCATAAATGTTCCAAAGCTTAAATATCATTGAAAATTAACTCGCCACGTATGAATGATAGACTTAATTTATATAATTCATGTGACTAAGCAGAGTTTTCTGATCCAGGATTATATTGAAAAAGTATAAGAATTATCTGCTACAATATTTGTGCTTCCCATTTGTCTACCAATTAAAGTAAAGAATACACAAATCTGATTTAACCATTGTTATAGGGAATTCTTGCACCACCTGCATATATAAAAAGTAAATATATCAATACAAATGACAGTAAGTTTTAGCTATTTGAAGTCTTTGGCACGAAGATATATAAAAACAACATTAAATCACAAAGAAAAAAAATGGATAACTTATTCTCTCTTGTTGGCTTCCTCAAAAAGTTTTTTTTTTTTAATTTTATTTCAATGTACGTCCATCTCCTAAAGTTCTAGATATAAATATAATTATATACATATACTTTCATCTAAAGTTCTTCACACAAATACCTATACATAGAAATTTCCAAAAGGGACTTGACAATATTCACACCTTCAAGGTCATTTGAAGTCTTTGGCAAAGATGTGTAAACAGAATACATAAATCACACACACACACACACACACACCAAAAAATAAATAAATAAATAAATAGATAAATAAATAAATTAATTAATTGATAAATAAATAATTAATCTGTCAAAGCTCCATTAAGACCTTTATAATCAGTCTGAGACGCTAAACCCAAGGAGTTACAACTCCTTGCTAAACCAGACAACCAAGAAGAAGAGTCAGGATGGTCAACGAGAACGAGGCCAAGGAGGAGACAACGACCGTTGCGCTCCTAGAATTTCTTCCAAATTCAAAAAATCGGTAGAAATATTAAAGCTATGGATAATAAATGTGTGAATACTAACTGTCTCCTGCGAATGAAAGCTGCTTATCTGACTTGGTTTTTGTCATCAAGCTTTATTTGACATTCATCATAACGTATACCATAACTATACAACTGACAATAGATCGTGACAAGTGCGCTTCAGTACAGGTGCATAGGTGAGTACTGCTCACCGGATAACAATAGATTCAAGTCAGCCTTATTGCCTCGAAAATACATCTCTCTCTCTCTCTCTCTCTCTCTCTCTCTATATATATATATATATATATATATATATATATATATATATATATATATATCACAATGAGCTCAAATAATAAATCAAAATACTTTGTCATGAACAAAGAGTCAAAGAGCTCTATGACAGACAGAATGAAAACCACAGCTGACAAGAAATCCACCAGTCAGCCAGCAAAAAGATCCCACAGTGAAGTTTCCAACACAAGCATAGAAGAAACATCTTTAATCTTGATAAAGCTAGACAAAATAGAATCTGAAATCAAAAATACTGTAAAAACAAATGATCTAAAAGACATTGTGCAAGAAATGGTCGCGGAAACTGTCACTAAACTTTTACTTAATTTCAAAGACGAAATCGGGACAAATCTAGAAAAATTAGAAGACAAGCATAAATTGGATATTGGACAGCTAAGGGAAAGAATCGATTCACTGGAATTAGAAAAATGACGCTCTCCGAGAACAGCTAGCGGGAAAAGAAAAGTCTCTCAGAAAGCTCACGGAAACAGTGGAGCAAGCAAACTATGCGTCAAACAATGCTATCAAAATGGCGAACTATAATAAATATTCCCGGAAAAATAACAAAAATCTACGGGGTGATAGAGAAGGAACATGAAAACACTCGGGATGTTGTGTGCAAGGTGCTTAAGGAACAGGGAGAAGTACAGCTGATGACATCATGGCGGTGCACAGAATTCCCGGTCGGCAAGGGTCTCCCCGGCCAATTCTCATGCATGTTAAAAACACGGAAATCAAGGTACGTATAATGCGGAGTAGATCTACCTTGAAAAGGCATGACAAAGGTGTTCGGCTGGCTGACGATATTACCAAACTAAACGCTCAATTACTGCAGCGCCTAAAGGAAAACGAGCAAATTGAACAGTCGTGGTTTTATAATGGGAGCGTGTAACCTTAGTTATGCTATGTGAGGAGGAGACGTGGGTATGTTGCTCTCGGAATTTGATGCTATTTTGGCAACTTCAAGACAATGCAGGCTATTGATTTGTGGGAGACACCTTCGTAAGTTGGTCGGGGTCGGTTCACAGTTTTCGGCGTGACTATTCGAAGTATTGCCGACGAGATATTTGAAAAACAAATTCGTATATATATATTCGGACTTGGTAAGATAACGGCAGATATAGGTCAACATCTACTCACTTTTACCATGCATTTTGGTGACAGCAATTGTTGCATATAACCCATAGCAATTACGGAAATAATGAGGGGCAAACGCCAGGTAGCACAGAGAGCGGGTGTTGTAGTAATCATCGTCGTCAACCAAAACGGGAACAATATCAACCAAAAAAGTGTTCAAGACATTGTATGTATTTACCGCATAACATTATAAGCTACTAACTTCTGGTGGTTTATTATTTGCAAATGCCCAAAACAAATAGGAAAAAGAGAAGCAGAGGAAGCACGGAAAGTGTAAATGAAAACAACGCAAAGAAAGAGTGCCAGGTCGAAAGCCCAAAGGAAAATATGAAGGCGACTAGTGAGATACTCCAGGAAGCAAACAGTGTCCTACACGATTCAAAAATCCACGATAACCCTCCAGTTTTTAGCGTATCCGAAACCCCTAACCAAGCGCTGTTTAAAAAAATGGACACTTTATTAAAAGCTGTAACAGATTTAAAGGACAACCAAGATCAGATGAGAAAATCATTTGACTTAAAACTAAACCACTTAGAAGAAGAAATGAAAGGAATGAAAATGCAATTTGCAGAAATCCTAACGGAAATAAACGTGCAAAAAGAAGAGCAAAATAGGATGAAAGCAGAGGTGATCAAAATAAACAACACACTTGATAAAGTCACCGACATAATTAGTGGCCAGCAACTATATTTAGAAAAACTTGACTCAAAGCAAAGAGAAAAGAATCTCATTGTGATCGGTATGTCGGAAAATGAGAATTATGGAGATGTAGTTGGGGATGCGGAAAAAGTTAAATATGTTTTAGAAGCGATCACCGCCACTCAACTTGCAAATAAACCTGTTTGCAAACGCTTGGGTCAGCCAAGGCAGGATGGCACACCCCGCCCGATTCTCGTAACGCTCGGCAGCGAATCCCTGAGGAGGGACATCCTCCAAAAATTGGCACAAAGGAACGGCGGGCAGGGAGAGCTTCAGATCCCGCATGTTAACGACACACTGAGGATAAAACGTGACCAACACCCAGCAATAAGAGCTGAGTGGGGACGCATGTTCAGGGCACTGGACACAGAAAAGCAAAAGCCAGAAAATATGGGCCATGAGATCTTTTTCGATAAAAAGAAAAGAGTAATTACCAAAGATGGTGAGGTAATCGACCGTTGGAGTGCAAATTTTGTATAAGCGAGCAGAACAGAAAGTTGACTATAGTTACATGGAATATAAATTCTGTAAAAAATAAACTAGAAAACAAAAAGGTGCAAGAACTTTTAAGTTTATATGATATAATTTGTTTAAATGAAATTAAGTCAAATGTTGAGTTCTCCTTACCAGGATACCATACTTATATGAGTAAAAATGAAAACGCAAACCGAGGAGGTTGCGGTGTTCTCATAAAAGATGGGTTAAACAGATCTATAATTGAACTTGTGTGTGGTAAAGACGACTATATTTATTTCAGACTTAAGGAACACCCACAAGTAATATTTGTGGCTATTTATGTTGCACCAAAGAGTTCACCATACTTTTCAATGGAGGTGTTAGCTGATTTGAGTGCACTCCTCATGAATAGACCTAACCATACTTTTATAATAGTGGGAGACACAAACTGTCGATTTTCTTATTTGAGAGAAAGATTTGTAGACTCCATAAAGGGAATGTTTCCTGATGTTCGGTATAGTGAATCGCCTGATAAATTAAGGATTCCTAACGAAAATGCACGACTTGTTAACGGGATTCTAAAACCGTTAGTATTACTAAACGGTTTATGTTTTAACAACGTGCAATTACCACTAAAACTAACATTTAGACAAAGGGATCGATGGGTCTCAGAATTGGACCATTGCTTTGTCTCCCCGAGCCTCGTAGCCGCAACATCTAACATGATAATTCATGACAGCGTGGATTTACCATCGAACCACGCCCCAGTAGGCATTACTTTTTTTAAGGAAAAGCTCTCATCAACCGCAGACATCCTGAACTCTCTACTGTACCGCGTATCACAGCTAGATGATCATACACCGACAAGGGACACACACCCATCATCATGTAGTAATCGGCAAGTTAAATGGACTGATATTGATTCTACCTTATTTAAGGAGATTCTGGGAAACGCCGAACCGCCGAACCTACGTTCATATGATAACTTGGACCAGGTTTTCTACGAAACTGACTGCATTATGAGATCAAGTCTAGATCGTGCAAAGATTCACCAATCAAACCAAATTGAGCAACAACGACCAATAACAAACCGCTGGGAAGCGCTTCACAGCATGAATGATCATCGCAAGATATGGCAGGCGATCGGTTGGAGTGGGACGCTAGAATTAAACGACGCAGCAAAAAAGCGACCGACGGACGAGGATTTCAAGGAGCATTTTGAAAAGCTGCTTTCACCTAACGACGCTGACCCCGTTTTCACGCCGCTCCCAGGGGAATGCCCTTATATACCAATGACTGATGACCAAATTACTGAGAATGAGGTACGGGACGCCATTAAAGCAGTTCAACCGAATAAAAGTGGAGGACCCTCCGGCATCCCCCCCGGAATACTTAAGACCTTGCCACAGCGGTGGATAACTTTTCTAGTACTTACATTTTCTATGATTTTGAGCACCACATTGATCCCAGCGAAATGGGCGTTGTCCCGCTTAGTTATACTATATAAGAAAGGACCTAGAACGGACACTGGAAATTACAGGGGCATTGCAGTTATGGACACATTTTCTAAACTGTTTGATGTTATACTATGCAAACGTTTAGAAAGATGGTTTAAACCCGAAAGAGAGCAGGCGGGCTCTCAGAAGGGAAGAGGGTGCCTAGAGCATATATATCTCTACGCTTGGCTATTGATTATGCTATGTCCAAAAAAGAAAAACTGTATATAGTTTATGTGGATTTTGTTAAAGCATACGACAAAGTCCCACGTGGGGCGCTCATCCGCAATTTGATCCGCTACGGTTGTGGATACTCTATGGTAAAAATATTAGCCGCAATCTATAGTAACACTAGCATGGCCCTGGGTGCAGCCAATATATCAGCTTCGTTAGGTGTGCGGCAAGGATCTCCAACCAGCTGCTTTTTATTCACTCTGTATATCAATGACCTAGTGAGGGAGTTAAGAAAGTGCCAAGATGACGGTTTTCTTATGTGGTTGCACTGTTTATTGTTAATGGATGACACTGTTATCTTAGCAACGTCCCGAAAAGCATGCATAGAAAAAGTAAAAATACTAAAAAAATTCTGTGCCCAGTCAGGGATGGAGATGAATCAGAGCAAAACCAATATAATGGTTATAAACGGTACCGTTGAAGATAAGGAGGACCTCGAGGTGGAAGGTCTAACAATTAAGACCTGTGACAAGTATTGTTATCTCGGAGCAATGTTCACTCAAGATGGAAAAAGTGATACAGCAGTAAGGGAACAAATGGACATGAAGCAGTGTCATGTTATGAAATATACAGCATTTGTTACAAAGAACGTTGATTTCCCCTTCAGCATAAAGAGGAAGGTGCTCGACGCCGCATTGTTTGCATCCATTCTTTACGCATGCGAGTCATGGATAGGAAACAGTATAGATACGGCAAACCCCATGTACATAAACAGTGTAAAAGCGTTATTAGGTGTACGGGCATCAACGAGAAACGACACCTGTCTCCTCGAATTGGGCTTGCCCACACTAAAGGCACGCGTAATGGACGCTCAACGTAATTTTCTGGAGAAATTGTTGCAAGAACGCAAAGACATGGAGGACGACCCTTTCATATTCATGTGGAAAACTTGTGCAGATGCTAAGACAAAAGCGTCAACGTACTATCAGAAAGTGTTAGCAACATCCGATCATATTTACTTGGACATTGAAAACCTAAAAGATCAACTTAAAAATTCGAATCAAACAAAAGCAACGACTTATTTAGAAATGAACCCCAATCTGGAAGTGTGGGATATGTACGCAAACCGCTTCGATATCCCGGAATATCTACGTATAGCTACTACTAGGTTTAGGCTAAGTTCTCATAGATTGGCAATCGAAACGGGTCGTTGGTGTCGTAAAGAGAGGAACGAACGTGTCTGCAAGTGTGGTGAAATGCAAACAGAGCTACATGTTATAAGCAAATGCGAGCTCACATCAGCGATGCGTTCAGCCTACCCTGAACTGGTATATACGTCCTTAGGGGATCTATTTTCAAAGAACAATTTGCACTTAGTCGTTTCATATGTATGCAAGGTCTTGAAAATATCAGAAACGTAGCTTTTAAAAACGGTGTACCGAACTATAAGTTTTTGTCATGGTATTGTATTGCGCTACATATTATACTTGTAATGCCTTTATTGATCATTTATCCCTGTATGTAATGTTCTGCTCGCTAGATATTTATTATGTAATCATACGCATACAGTGATGATAATAAACTACTACTACTACTACTACGGTAAAGTGAAACACACTGGCCAGAGAATGAGATTTTCTATTGACGATGACATTGACAAGAAAGTTAAAATAAGAAAATAAAACATTAAACCAAACATATTTTGATTAAAACGAATATATGATGAGTAACATTCCATTCTCCCTCTATACAAATATGTGTTTTACGTATACCTCTCTGAAAGACCTGATATATATGAGACTTAGTGGATGTATGTAAAAGAGTAACGGATGGCTTTACCGCAGCCTGAACTCATTATGCCAATTTTTTAAGAAATTAATCTACATATACGGAAATGAGATTATGTGAATATTGGATAATTACATGAACATTGTTTTTTGCAGAGACAGAGGGGTTTTCCTGTTTGTACTGTATATAGTCATGCTATAATTCGCAGGATAGACAACAGCTGTCTGAAGAGGAGGCCTCCTGATATATGTGTTTACCACTCAGTGTTGTACCGTTAATGTTTGTCTGTGGTGTCGATTTGTGTGAATGGGTGAATGTATGTGTTTATAATTACGTGTTGATAATGCCTAGACTACTTGCGGAAGTATCGTCCTTTTTTTTTGGTTAAATGTTTGTTATTAGATTCTAAGTAATGGTTAAAATAGTAAGTCTGAATTGTCGAGGACTCAGTAGCAATATTGTGAAAAGGAGAGATATTTTTTTCATAAATGCAGGTCCAAATATGGCATCGCTATATTGATTGATACTCACAGTGAGAAGACAAACGAAAGCTTGTGGAAAAATGAATGGGGTGGGGACGCGGTTTTTTGTTCACTAACTAGTTACAAAAGAGGTGTTGGCATCTTATTCAAATCTTCCTTTGACTTTAAAATCCACAAAGAGATTAAAAGATCCTAGAGGTAGTTACCTATTACTAGACATTGAAATTCAGGGTACGAGACTCACGCTAGGCGCTATTTATGGACCAAACAATGACGATCCGTCTTTCTTTAAGGAGATCCAAAATAAAATTGAAGTAATTGGAACTACCTCGATAATACTTGGGGGTGACTGGAACGTCCCACTTGATTACATAACTGACACCGATAACTATCTACACAACAACAACACAAAGGCAAATCGAGAAATTGTCCGCATAATGGATAGTTTGGATTTAATTGATATCTTGCGAGAAATGAATGCGGAATGTAGAAAACTTACGTGGATTGGACCAAATAAGAAAGAAAGCAGACTTGACTATTTTTTTTATTTCTTCTGATTTACAAGACATAGCTGTTGCTGCTGGCATGGATTTTACTTATAAATCAGACCACTCTCCAGTAAACATGGAGATTAATTTTATTCAAATTGAGAGAGGAAGGGGGACGTGGAAATTCAACAACAGTCTGTTAGGTGATTGGAATTATGTAGACTTAATTAAAAAAAAACATAAAAGAAGTGATAAAGCAGTACAGGACAGACGATAATGAAAACGTGGAAATGGCAGAATTTAATATTGACGATTGTTTGCTATGGGAAACCTTAAAATTTAGTATTAGAGGTGAAACGATTAAGTACGCATCCTTTAAAAAGAGAGAAGCAGAAAAAGAAGAAAAAATAATAAGTGAAGAATTGAACAAATTATATGACTCTCTAAACAACAGGGATGATGAGACTATTCGGTTGGCAATTCAGGGAAAAGAAGATGAATTAAAAAGTATACGTGACAAAAAAATTGAGGGGATTATTTTAAGGGCAAAAGCAAAATGGAAAGTAGAAGGAGAAAAAAGTTCAAAATATTTTCTTAATTTAGAAAAAAGGAATTATTGTGAGAAATCGATACCTAAATTGAGGAGGAAGAACGGAAAAGAAATAACAAATATCCACGATATCTTAAAAGAACAAAAAAGCTACTATAGCGATTTATACCAATCAAAAGACACTCTAATGGATAACGTCCATAGTTATACCTTTTTCAATGACGAAAATCCATTTATTAAAATTTCCAGTAGAAAAAAGATTACTATGAATGGCTCTCTGTCCCAAACAGAATGTCTCAAAGTACTTAAGAAAATGAAGAATGGAAAATCTCCTGGTTTAGATGGCTATACGGTAGAATTTTATAAATTCTTTTGGACTGATCTCAAAGAGCCTCTGCTTAGGTCACTGAATAAATCCTTTGAAGTACATTGTACAGTCAATGTCTACATCTCAACGCCAAGGTATAATCAAGTGTATACCAAAGGAGGGGTAGGAGAAAGTATTCCTTAAGAATTGGCGTCCAATTACTTTGCTGAATGTTGATTACAAACTTGCTTCTGCTTGCATATATAGCAGCCAGAATCCAATTACACATTGACGATATCATCTCTTTTACACAGGCTGGATTTGTTAAAGGTCGCTATATAGGCGAATGTTCCAGAACTATTCAAGATATCATCCATAAAACAGAAAAAGATGACATTTTAGGAATTTTATTAATGCTAGATTTCGAAATCTAGCTTTTGATATTGTAGAGTGGGCATATATTTTACAGTGTCTTAAATTCTTTAATTTTAGTGAAGATATTCAAATCTGGTTCAAAACCCTTTACTCTAATGTTTCCACTGCAGTGGAAAATAATGGACATCTAACAGAATTCTTTAATGTCACTCGGGGTGTTAGACAGGGTGATCCTCTGTCCCCTTACATATTTATTATCTGCATAGAATTGCTCAGCGCGGCGGTCAAATTTGATCCAAACATAAAAGGGATCTTACTGAATAACTCAGAATACGTCATTACACAATACGCAGATGACTCTACGCTCCATCTAGCAGATGATAGAGGGTCATTGAATGCAGCTCTGGATATGCTAGAATTGTTCTCTCAATTTTGAGGATTGAAAATAAATTTTGAAAAAAGCCAGGCTGTTTGGATTGGAGCAAAGCGCTGCTGTGGTGAGGAGCATCAAACCTCTAAAAGTATATTTTGGAATCTTAGTGGAAAATTTAAACCACTGGGTATTTGGTATAACCTAGCAAAGGATGACATTTAAGAAGAAAATTTAGAGAAAAATTACATTCCATCAAATCGTTGTTAAATGATTGGTCGTTCCGTCATATTTCACTCCTAGGTAAAGTAACTGTTTTAAAATCCTTGGCACTCCCTACCATCATCCAAATATTAACTGTCCTTCCTATGCCTGCTGATCATTTCTTTAAAGAATTGGAGCGTGTTTTTTATCGCTTTATCTGGAACAGTAAAAAAGATAAAGTTAAGAGAAATGTTATGATTAATTCTTATGAAAACGGTGGATTAAAGGTCCCCGAGGTGAAATCCTTCTGTAAAGCTCTTAAATTGATATGGCTAAAGAAATTGGTATATCCACATAATTGTTCTTCGTGGAAAACTCTTTTGATGGATGAGATTGCGGAAATCGGGGGAATTGACGTATTGCTACTTCCATTGCAGGGCCTACAGTCTATACGCAATATTAATATACTAAATAGGCCTACTTTATGCAAAGAGATTTTGGGAATATGGGCTTCTGTGCAACAATTTTCTACTACTTCTCCGGATGATATCCTAGCACAACCTTTATGGGGAAATGATCATATTAAGATCAATAAAAAGATAATCTTCTATAAACCTTGGTTTCGAAAAGGAGTGCTTTACGTTAATGACCTGATTGATAATACTGGTTCAGTAAAAAGTCTAGACGTTTTTTGTGATGAATATAATATAGATAGTAATTTCCTTGACTATCAAGGCGTCATCAGCGCTTTACCTTCTGCCTGGAAAACTGTTATAAGAGGGTATCAAAAGAACCTTGCAGCAATAACAAATAAAAATCTCGTATTATTAAATCGAAAAACAAATTAACGAAACTTTTTTACCCGAAATTTATTTCAGATAAGGAAGCAATACCTTTTAACATCCATGATAAGTAGAGGGAAAAGCTGAACATTGATTTTCCAAGTGAAAAGTGGAAGCTAGTTCATGCATTGCCCTTTCGAGAAACAAATGATCATAAACTTCTCACATTGCAATTTAGAATTTTACATAGAATTTATTTTACGAATTCGATGCTTTTTAAATATAATATGTTAGAACATGAGCGATGCACTTTCTGTAATGACCCAAAAGAAACTTTATTGCATATTTTCTGGGACTGTACATATGTTCAAGCTATTTGGACTTGTCTCATTCAGAACATACGTACACAGTACTCTGTTGAATAACAACAACAACCATGCCTGTTTATATTTGGAACCCTGGACGACAGCCCTCTCTTAGGTATTAATCTACTACTTCTCTATATAAAGATATATTTCACTCTATGTAGACAGAATAAAATTACACCTCTTTGGTATGCCTGCAAAAAGTATTTGGAAAAGCAAAAGGAGATAGATTTTCAATCTTTATACCTACTGGGTCCTCAAAAGGCAGATAATTTAAGAAAAAAATTGGGCCGGTATAGAAACAAGGCAGCAAAGCTGTCAAATGTACAGACAAAAAGCAGGAAATAACAATGCAAAAAATAGGCTACTGTCAATTCTGATGTAAAAATACATTATGCTTAACTACAAATTCAACATCAAATTTTAATTATGCTAAACAGGTAATACCAATGTAAGTAAAATGTGTGACAAGCATAAGGCTTCAGGCCCATGGGAGTTCAAGTTCACACTTTGAAAATGCCAGAATGAGAAAAATATAAATTTCACACAAAATTGCATAAATTCAATAATAAATGATAACCCAATTGAGCTGGCTTTCTAATTTGAACTGCATGCCAATCTTAAAAATCATACTTGTAAGTTAAAAATAATAAGTAACACAGTTTTCTTTTCATAATGTTTGTAGTAGCAGTGCAAAAAGATTTCTGTCCATTTTGATGTAACATTACGTAATACATTACAGAATAATTATCACCAATTTTTGATTATTGACTATAAATAGCAAGGACATGTACAAAATTTCCATACCATTCAGCTTCATGTCCATGGGAGCTCTGAGTCCCACAATGAATATGCCACACGATAAAAATGAATATTTCACTAAAATTTATAACTTCCAGAAAAAGAAGCCAATTAGACTGCTTTTCCAACTCAGGCTGCATTTTAGTCCTGTGTTTCTTTTTTGAAAGTTTGACAACCATAAGTAACATGGTTTTCCCATAATGGTCATCATGGCAGCAGCACCCAAAATTGTGTTTTCTTCTATTTTAATGCAATATTACATAATGCTTAACAGCATAATGACCATCAACTTTTAATAGTAAAATAAGTGTATAATGGATTTTCACAAAATATGACTAGCATGGGTCTTCAAGCCCGTGGAGGTTCTAAGTCACACCTTGAAAATGCCAATATGTGAAAAGTTAAATTTTCACAAAAAAACTGTTTAATTGCCAGAAAAATTTACCAAAAAGACTGCATTGCTTACTGAAGCTGTATTTTAGTCCTGTGTTTCTTTCCTGTAAGTTTGAGAACAGTAAGTGACATGGTTTTCCTTAAATGGTCATCATGGAAGCAGTGCCCAAAATAGGAGTTTCTTCAAATTTTGATGCAATATTACATAATGTTTAACAGCATAATGACCATCAATCTTAATAATAAAGTATTAGTATCATGGATATTCAGAAAAGGTGACTAGCAAAGGTATTCAGGCCCATGGAACTTCAAAGTCACACCTTGAAAATGCCAAAATGTAAACAAGACAGCACTGTTCTGAAATGGGTGTTTTCCCATTTTTAACAATTTTTAACATAAAACAAAATCAACAGTTTACTGCCATTGTTATATGATCAACTAAGAAAATTGATGAGATGGGAAAAATATCAATAGAATAGTGTTAAATGTCCAATTTCCTCCATTCTGAAATTCTGAACATAGTATGATTCAATCTGACAAACTGCAATGATATGAGTTTATTTCCATTTTTGAAACTTTATTACACAATGCACGATAACAAGTTTACCATCATTTTTACAAAATCAACTAACAATGTTGTAAAGATGCAGGAAATGTCAAACAAACACTTTTACGTATCTTATTAGTTTAATAATGAGACTGTTAACATGCCTAAGAATTGAATCTGAGGAAATGTGAAAAATATGCTGAAAAGTGAAAAAAACAGCATAACTTCTACAATAATGGCCCGATCATGCTGATTTTCGAACTTGACCTGCGTTTTATGAATATTCATCAGCTCTGTAAATATAAAGCCAAAAAGTAAAACTGCCCTCCACTTATCGTGTTTACAAGGAAAGTGCACGGCGCCGGCATCGGCATCGCCATCGGCGACGACAGACGCAGGTGATGGCAATATGTACAGACACATCTGTGTCTGTACATAAAAATATTGATATGAATAGAAAAGAACATTTGTCGTAGCCTAGGCCTACTAAGATTCTTTTATTTAAAAAAAATTCTACATGTATTTTTAATCATCATTTGTAAGAACTTTTGTTTGTAGTGTGTGAATGGTGTGTGGAAGGTGTATTTGTCTCTTATTGTGTTGTAAATGTCCTGTATTAATTTTCGTGAATAAAAAAAAAGAAGAAGAGTCAGGATTATTCAATTTATTGGTGGCCTTATCACATTATATACCGCAAAACGGATGAAAACACCTGCTCAGAGTTAAATAATTATGTCAAAGTCCACTCAGGGTTTAACTTTTTAGTGCATTTCACCATGATTCCCAACAAACTCATCACAATCAGGATTTCCTCTGTTATTATCACTTCTAACTGATATATGCAAACGATGTAACATTTTTGTTAAGCGTACGCAGTAAAAATTGACCTCGACAGGCAGCGGGGACAACAAGCGTGTGCGAAGGGGGGGGGGGGACGTTGAAATAAATTACAAAAACAATATTTGCTCAAATTTGCCCAAAAATCTGAAATGTTGGTTAGAAACCTTAGTCCTGTTCTTCTACATGGCATATATTTTGTCTTGCCGCCCTTTGCCGACTTCAAAAAATAAATCAGTTTAAAAGTTTGCCCTTAAAATTTTCCACTTCTGACCTCTCGTACATCGCGAAAACATTACCCTAAAGGAAGTAACAGCTGTTCTCTATCACGTGTCAATGTAGGGCTGTTCCCGATGCAGTAGTTGAAACACGCCGTGCATTGTAAGAGCGGGTTGAAATCTGATACTCTTGGGGACAGTTTAATGGCGCTTCGCGAAATAGAACAACTAACGCCACCTAGGGACGTCTGCGCTTGCGTTACTGTCGCAAAAGTTTGCTATTTACCTTGCCGTTGCTGGTTGTATAGTCAACTTGATGGTACGGTTGACATGTGTAGTCACTCCTCTCTATGTGCTGCCTCTGTGTATAAATTGATCAGTATTTCTATTATCTGTTTGTGCAGGTTCGTGTAGTCTCAGTGAATTAACCTTTTTGATCTTTTGCGGAAATACGAAGTGCGCATGACAGGAACCGCGCGCCACAGTGGTCATGGTAGTCCTCTGCTGTTTCCAGCATGGCAATGCTAGGTGTATAATAGATGTACAAGGTGCGCATATAAAAAGGTCGTTTGAAGCGTGCACTGCTTTCTGTCAAACTAAAAAGGTGGCTGAAGCACAAAAATACGTAAACTGTAGGCAAGAAACAGCTATTTGGACGGAGAATCAAGCAATTAAATGTTTTCTTTCTCAGTTTAAATACGATGCGCTGTACAACTAGTGTTACGAATAAGCAAACTTCTTTAGTCTTTTTCACATCTATTTCATTTGCTTGTCATTGAAATTGTCACGTAGAAACTGAAATGAACAAAATACATCAAATTAAGAAATTATTTCAAAAATTAAATGAGATTTATTGAAATTTAATTGAAATTCTATGAAGTTTCTAATACAAATGAGAGGTCATACGAGATTTCCGTTTTTGCGAGAGCACTTGCGCACGAAAGTCACTATCTCGAGTGACCAGCACTGCATACCAGAAAATTGATGCAATTGTAATACCACTATACAATAAAAGGAATATACATGTAAAATCCTTCTCAGATAAAGTATATCCTTCTCATCCAGCTAACTAAATGAAGATAATATAAATAATTATCTTAGGTGCATTATAAATACCAACCCAAAATATGGTTTTACATGTTTCTATGTAAACCAGGCACTGCCCCCCCCTTTTTGCTGTGGAATAGGGGAGGTGGGTGGGCGTATGACCTCTCATTTGTATTTAACTATTAGAAACTTCATAGAATTTCAATTAAATTTCAATAAATCTCATTTAATTTTTGAATTCTATTTCGATTCTATACAAATGAGGTCTTACGAGATTCCCGTTTTATGCGAGAGCATATGCGCACTTGCGCACATCTTCACAGTTCGAAGCTTGCTGGTCACGAGAGCAACTTGGCTCTGAACATAGTACTACATACCTTTTCTAATTATTTAAAACTGCGTCAGCAAACTCTTTCCCTTTAATTGGTTTATTATAGTACTTTGCAAAAGTCTTGCTTGAAGACCATCCAGCTACTTTCAAAATATCATCTACGGGAACTTTTGCTCTTTCTGCTGCCGACACTGCTGCAGCTCGGGTTAAATGAGCCTTAAATGATTCCTCTACACCTGCTTGGTGCATCAATATCCGAATCCATCTGGATATTGTATCTTTTGAAACGGATGAGAAAGGTTTTCTATAACTAATAAAAAAATTTTCTTGTCCATTTCTCAATGGCTTTGTCCTTTTTAAATATTCCTTAACATATGTCAATGTACACAATCTCCTATCTGGAGGGTACGATTTAAATTGTATAGATATTGTACCAATTCCTGGTCGTGTTTGTTTCAAAGTTTCTTTTATTTTAAATAAAACATAGTTTTTGTGAAGTTCTAACTCTTGGAACTTCAGTAAATGCAACGTTTGTGCTCTCTGTGCAGATGTAAGAGACATAAGCATGATCAACTTCATTGTTAGATCTTTCAGTGATAACTGCCTTGCTGGTGACAGTTTCCTCATGTAATTTAAAACAATTGATACATCCCACACTTGTTGATATCTGGATGCAGTAGGTCGAGTGTTAAAAACTCCTTTCAAAAACCTTACAATCAAAGGATGACTCCCCACTGTTGAAGCACCAATGGTAATAAATGTTGATAATGCACATCTTGCAGTGTTTATAGCACTGTAACTTGAGCCATCTTCATAGAGATGTACTAAAAAATCTAGCACATTCGCTACAGTTGGTCTATAAAAATTGACCTTCCTTTGATTTGAAAACATTCTCCACTTTTTAATATAGACTGAATATTGGTTCTGAGTGGATTTTCTCCATGATTGAAATATGATTTCGATAGCTCTCTCTGAAATTCTATCTGATTTGAGAGTTTTCCGGATACTTTGCATGCCAACAGTTTCAAGTGATTTCCCATTGGGTGTGTCACCCCTTTCTGGTGTGGAAGTGATAATACTGTTGTTGTTGGCGGTAACAGAATAGGGATGTCTACTAACATTTCCATTAATGGAGTGAACCATGCTTGTGTCAACCAAAAAGGTATCACAACTAAAGCATCTGCCTGATCTTCCCGAATCTTCTTGATTATCCTGGGAATCAGGCTGAAAGGAGGAAAAATGTATGAATACATATTCTCCCAAGATATTGAAAAGGCATTAATGTATTTAGCACCAGGTTCTGGTTTCCAAGAAGCAAATACTTCTAATTTGCTATTCAATCTTGATGCAAATAGATCTATACATGGCATACCAAATATATCTGTCACTTTTTTAAATACATCAATATCTAGTGACCATTCAGTTCTAATATTCACCTTTCTTGATTCCCAATCTGCCTCTACATTTAATATTCCAGGCAAATATTCAGCAGTAAGCCATATGTCATTTTCAATGCATTTATTCCATATGTCTGATACTATTTCATCACAAACTGGGGATTTCAAACCTCCCATATGTGTAATGTATGCAACTGCTGTAGTATTATCAGATCTCAATAAAACTACCTTTCCTTTGATTTCTTGAATAAAGGTATGTAAAGCCATTTTTATAGCAAGCAATTCAAATGCATTGATATTATCATGACAGAATAAAATTTTTTCTTCAGTAAAGAATCCACCAATTCTTGTATCTCTACATATAGCTCCCCATGCTAAAGGAGTAGCATCTGATTGAATTTCAATCTGTGCATTGCCATGATAAATTTTATTTGTTGCAAACAATATATTACTAGACCACCAGTCTAAATCTACTTTCATGTCATCTGTAGTATCCATTGCAGCTTCATAATCATCTTTATTTTGTTTCAATGCATTAATTTTTGCTCTCTCTAGTTTTCTATAATGCAATGACCCGTATTGGACTCCAGTCAAACATGATATTAATATTCCTAATATTTTTGCAATTTCTCTAATAGATGCATCATCTCTTCTGATTGAATCATCAATCATTTCTTTATAAGCTCGTTTCTTTTCATTGGTCAGTTGCACAGTCATATTTCTAGAGTTTATTTTAAATCCCAAAAATACAATTTCTTGAGTTGGGATTAATGCTGACTTTTCGTCATGGATCAAAAATCCACAAGTTTTGAATAACTTAACCGTTTCTTGTACTGCCCATTGACATTCATTTTCTGAACTAGCTTGTATATAAATGTCATCTATGTAAGATATCATAATAATCCCTTTCCTTCTTAAGGATGCACATAATGGTTTTAATAATTTTGTGAATGCTCTTGGAGCATCTGAATAGCCATTTGGAAGGGCAGTATACATATATTATTTATTTCTCCATTGAAATTTGAGAAACTTCTGATGCTCTTTGTAAATTCTAACCATATAATATGCATCTCGTAAATCTATGCGTGCCATGTATGCTTTATGACACAATAAATTCAAGACTGTCTTTAAAGTATCCATTTTAAACTTATGGTACTTCATAAATTTGTTGAAAGGTTTAAGATTTAATATCATTCTTCTTGTGCCATCTTTTTAAGGCCTAGTAAATATTGTATTGACAAATTGTCCTTCTTCATTTTGTGTTTCAACAATGACACCTTTACATAATAATCTTGAAACTTCAATATCAATCAATTTTTCTTCAGATTCTGTGAATCTTATTTCTCTTAATGGTGTCGTCTGTTTAGGATAATTATTATCCACAATTTCCAATCTTAAACCTCTAACAGTCTGTAACACCCAAGCATCAGATGTCAGCAATTCCCATTGGGAAATAAACTTTGATATTCTACCAGCAATGTTATGTTGAGGACTTACCTCAAAAATTTTCTTCAACTTTTCCACATCTAATGATGCAGAGTTGCAAGGCAGTTTTTTAAATCTTGCTGCCTGTGATAGGT
The DNA here is from genome assembly GCF_051362555.1 of Lingula anatina. Classification (NCBI taxonomy): domain Eukaryota; kingdom Metazoa; phylum Brachiopoda; class Lingulata; order Lingulida; family Lingulidae; genus Lingula; species Lingula anatina. Next base: position 6,758,229 of record NC_141769.1, read on the forward strand.
CCTAATATGACCTCTACTGGTGCCACTTCTTGCACCTCTAATGCTCTTAGGAGGAAAACTTCTTCCCCTAGCTCGCATGTTGGTTCTTCTTCCTCTTTCTCTGGGAGTCCCAGAATATGATGGACCAGTGTTTTTAAACACTTGGTGACTCATTTTGTTGACATCAGACATGTCACGGATTCTTTTTACTATTTCATCCCCAAAAAGCCTATTTGTATATGGGATGGAACTCGCACACAAATGTGAATATTGCTTATCAATGTGAGGTCTTAAAGCCTCTTTCCTTCTTGTGCAAAGTTCAAAGTTTGTGCAACCAAATGCTCGAAGTGCATTCGTAGCATCATTGATTATTTCTTCAAAATCTTCTTCTTCCAAATTTTTAGTATCTGAATCCCATTTACTAATGAGTTGTTCATTGCAACTGCCATTGAGGAAATGCCCTTTATCAAGCAATTTGCACTCTCTGAAGATTTAAATCTTGTGTTTTAGCATCATGACTAATGCTAGGCCATATTTCCTCGTTAATTATAATTGGTTGCAAACCTTCACAGTTGGAAGGAGCTAAAATTTTCTCAAAAAGAGCTTTGGTCTCTTCTTCCATTGGTTTAGACCTCATGAAAGCTGTAATGTTGTCAGCTAAGGTTGTGTTAATTTCAGGCCCTTTGGGCTCAGATTTTTTAGCTGTTTCAGTCATTTTCTTCAAAACTTTCATTTTCTTTTCCGGAAGAAGTTCTTCCTCTATGTGTCTTTTACTTGTACTGGGATTTTCATTATGGGCAGTGTCTGCCATTTCGAACACTTGGTCTGAATCCCGAGCCTCACTAAGAACTGACGTGTCGTCATAAACTGGCTCTTCATAATACTCTTGAGGATATTCATACCTTATTTCGTTTTTAAAATCCTCCATTTGCTTTTGAAGATTATCTTGCATATTCTTCATTGTGCCAGCTATAATGTCAAGTGCTGCACTAATTTTATGATCCACAGTCGTGGCATTATCGGCACTAGTGGACGCGCCATTTTCATTTTCCACATGAACGCTACTCTGCGTCAGAGTTTGAATCTCTGTTAGAAATTGTGGTGAGTCACCACTTTCTTTTGACTTCCCGTCGGAAGATTTCTTGTGGCCGTGCGTACTTTTCTTAACTTTGGGTCTACTTTCGACCTTTTCAGCCATAATATTATAATATTTTTGAAATTTTTGTGCCACTATTTTGCCACACGTGCCGTGCTCGCTCGAAAAAAAACCGGAATTGAAGATGTGCGCAAGTGTGCATATGCTCTCGCATAAAACGGGAATCTCGTATGACCTCATTTGTATAGAAACGAAATAGAACCTTAAATTATGTTACAATTACAACTTATAAAGTTCTTATTAACTGTTTAAATTGCTAAATGATTCATAAAGTCTTACCTCATTGCGCGTGTGTCACGGGTCTATCCTTGGATTCTCAAATATCATTGGACGACCGCATGAAGTGATGACGTCATCACACAATTACGCAAAAACACCGGCACATCTAAAGCAATGCTGAAGTGAAATTGAGAAAGTTACCATCTCGATCGGCTTTTTCCGTAATTGTTATCCCAAGCGAAATAAATATTTTTCATAAGGCTCTTCGGGGCACGCACTTTAATTTTCCAAAAAAGACCATTCTTATAATAAGCTTTCTTTATATATATATAATATATATATAACATATTATGTTATATGTTGAATTTTTATTATTTTAAAACACTTAGATGAAAAATTGCCTTTGATGCATATGTTGTTACACGTGACTAAAGTGCGGCAAACAACGTTCAAAATGGACGTATTTGTTGTAAAAAAATATCCCTAAACATTATCAAGAAATACGTAATAGATTAGAACAATTTTGAACGCGCTTACAGGTTAACCTTAAAGCTCAAATATTAAATTGGCAAAACAGTGCTACAATACTTCAAATAAAAGAAAGAAAGTGTTAGAAAATAAACACAATATTGGCTAAGAAAACGATGAGCAGAAATTAAACATTGTTTGTTCAAGGGAATCAGTTTTTTTAATTAATTTAATAAATAATTGTAGGCCTACAGTATGGTTTTTAGGTTCTACAATGCTACAAGCTTAATTTTCTAATCTACTGTAAATCTTAAGATCAATAGTTCCCTCTTATTCGATTATAAAAATATTCCTGTGTTTCTCTTGTGTAAGACTTTAATTTGAACTTTGAAAGCTTATATATTGTAACATACATTTGTGTGCAAGGTGTTTACATTTCTTATGAAATGAGTTTTACTTACATGATTTACTCCCTCCACATAATTACCATGCAAATTCAATTGAAATTTGTCTGAAAATTGCTTTCAGAGCTTTTCCGAAATCAATGATCTAAAGCCTTCCACATTTTGTTTGTCATAGCATTAGTTATATGTATTTTTTGCACATTTCTGGATAAAATTAAAATTAAGAATGCGCTGTGAGAATGAAGTACAAAGGAATATGAGCAGTGCCCTTCCATCTGTAGGGCCTACAGTATTTATGTTCCATATTTGCAACAGACACCTTTGATTTATAAGCATTTTCAAGTAACCCAAGCAAAATGTGAATCCTAGAATTAAAACCTTTCTCTGTCTATATAAAAAAATCTTGTGTAAAAGCTAGGATAACTGATTCCTAGTCTGTAGGCCTATATTATTCATCACGATGCTCACATTGTGGGTTGATATCACTCCCATATAAAATCCAATTGCAATCCGTGTAATATAAGAATAAAGCACAGGTGTTTTTATGCCATCATTTGTTGATTCCTTTTGTATAATCAAAATTAAAACTGCGTAATATTATACAGAAAAAATTGTGCGTTTCTGACCTCAACATGTCAGTGTAAACAAAGTGTACTGAACGCACCGCAAGCAAGCACGTGAATGCCGCGTTTGATACTTTGTATCAGACGCTTCATTTTCTTTGACAACACAGTGTTTAGTATGTTACATTAATGTTTAATTCATTACATAAATAAATAACAACGGCAATAAACTTTTTTATATGCACGTTTAAAAATACTTTCATTTTTTATATTTAAGAAATAATAAAAAAAATTATATACTAAATAATTGATACAATTGTACACTGACATTACGTACGTGTACCTTCAGCATTGCTTTAGATGTGCCGGTGTTTTAGTGTAATTGTGTCATGACGTCATCACTTCATGCGGTCGTCCAATGATATTTGAGAATCCAAGGATAGACCCGTGACACGTGTTCTCTAGTCAAAAAAGTAAAACGCTATCTCCGCCGATGTTGCATAACAGCTAAGACGGGCCAAACCTTAACAACTAGACTTCACCTAAGCGTCTGGCCCCGTATGCACAAAAAATCCTTATCTTAAGTGAAAAATTCTCCTTAACTTCATAAGAAAATTCTTAGCTGAGGAAACCCCTTACGTAGTATGCACAAAGTACCTTAAGAATTCCCTAAGCCAAGAATTTTCTCAAATAATAGGAATTTACTCAACTCTTTAGGATTTCTCTTATGTGTTGAGCTATGTTTAGCCTGTGCATTGACCAATAGAATTACCTGTTACAATAGCTCACACTGGGGAATCCATGTTTGAAGGAATCCTTTACTTGGATAAGATAGGCCTATCAGTTATTATTAGAAGAGTTGAGATATCAATCGTGTAGGCCAAGAAGTTGTTACTTCTTGTGTAGGCCTAGTATTCTTCATACTCTGACAGAAAAAGAGGCATGTCATCCAATCCCCAGACCCAACACTAATAACAATAATCCAGTGACATAATTACATTTTAATCAAAAGGTTTTATCTCTCTTGGCTGATACATGTGCACCCATCTCCCCTATCGGCGACAATTCTGTAAAAAGGCCCCATAAAAAATATTAGTTTACCATCATTGTCACCTACAAGAAGTGATTCAGTAGGGCGTATTTTTTGCTCATACAAAAACACATTGAACTTAACCAACGATGCCCTCCGGACCGTCATTAGCCTAACATGGAACGTGCCATGAGCAAAGCTAGTAGTAACATAAAATTGCAGTGAGAGGCACTCCTAGTACAGAGGGAGTCTGTTTTTGTGCATGAGGTGCACATTTGATGGGGAAAATTTACATTATAATTTTTTATATGAGCAGAAAAAGTAATGCGGCCGGGGATGATAAAATAACATTTTTTCATGGGCCCTAAAAAAGAAATAAGCCCAGTATGTACTTATTTCATGACTATGGCCATTTACATGTCATCGACTTACATATTTTAAGTGTTATCTGTGATGAAAAATTGTGACATGTAATTCATAATATTAATATTAATTTTAATCATTAATTTCACTATTGACCCCACGTATGCACATATTAAATACCTATATTAATTGTATAAGCATTGATACATGAGATTCCATGTTATCAGGTGGTTTTCGGGGATTTCATAAGCAACATGTCATAAAAAGTGCCCACTCAAAAATTTTTACTTTAGATATCCCTTAACAGAACGACAAATTACAAATGTAACTGCCAGAAGATCCGTAATGAAAAGTATCCCCGCTCTATCAAAACGAAATCGCTGGTAAATCTCATGATCTGGGTAAAAATCCAAAGGATTTTCGCGGTCCCGAAATATTCTTGGTCTTGTGACTGCCCTTTCCAGTTCATCCACTCCTTCACGATAAACAGCAATAACCCAGCAGGCATAGTTGCATTGGATCAACGTTGAAAACAGGTTGATACATTGAATTGCCGTTGATCTACCTAAATTCAACGTAAAATCAACGTTGATCCAGCCACGTCAAAACACCGTCATAATGTGACGTTGACTCAACGTTGTATTTTGGTCATTGACACAACCTTGCAGACATGGATTATATTTTAAAATATTAATTGTTGAAAACGTGATACTTTGTTTATCAATACTGTAACTAACTTTATCAAAATAATCAAAAAAGTGTTAAAAGTAAAAGTGACAGTTGTTTTGCGTCTTTAGTGAACTAGTGAATTTTCTTAACTTGTTATTCAGAATTCCTTGCAAGGTCAGCTAACACTAGGATGAATAAAATAAGTTGCTGAGGAAGGTCAAGGTCGAGGTAACACCTGACATGCAAAAGAAAAGAGTCTCTCACATTGGTGTCTAATATTGTGAGAAATGTAGATGCCTGAGATTTAAGGTCTTGCAGACATGTTCATGAATGTGTAGTGGTAGGCATCACTGGTATAGATCATGAAAGGCAAGTGACATTTTCTAAGAACTTTAAATCTGGAGGCTTGGACTTACGCAAGTATATGCATGAAAATAGGTGGTTGAGCAGTTCTCTAGTGTAGCTATATAAAAGAGTGCTACTCAGCAATAGTCATTGTCAAAGACATAATTGGCCCCCTGAAGCTGTAACAGTCATATAGGTAATGGGCCTTTCTATACACTGTGCACTATTGTGACATCTCACTAGCTCCTACTGATTACAAAGCTATCATGGCCCAGAAACCTACCAAGGCTGATGACAGGACCATGTCCAGGTTTCTCACAAGCAACAATACAAAGAGCAAAACACAAACAATAACTTCAGCACCTAAAAGACCTCATTCGGAGGTGGCAAACTCCAGTGCAGAAGAATTACAAATGCTCATGCATGAGCTGTCTGAAATAAAAAATGAGATTAAAGAAACTATTAGAAAAGAGGATTTGGAAATTACAGTAACAAGGGTGGTTGAAAGACTTCTTAATAACATGGTATCAGAAATGGATGCAAAATTTATGCAGAAATTCGACTGTCTAAAAATGGAATCTGAGACCCATGCTGCAAAACTGCAAGATCAGGTGGATAGTCTTCAGATGGAAAATGAGCAGTTGAAAGAAGTCATGAGAAAGAAAGACCAAGAAATGAAAAAAATGAATGAACTGCTAAAACAAAATGATTACTACAGTAAAGAAACCATGCGCTCTTGCAATCATAATGAACAGTACTCAAGGAAAACTAATATAAGGGCCTTGAACATAATAGAAAAAAAGGAGGAAAACCTGAGAGAAATCTTTATTGATATGCTGCAAAAAGAAGCCAAACTGAATATTGAGCCTACTGATATCCAGGCAATACATCGCATACCCGGTAAACAAGGATCCCCAAGACCAGTGATCATAAAACTTAGAAACACAGATATCAAGAGAACAATCATGCGGAAAAAGAGAGAACTGAAATCTGGTGCACGTCTGTATGATGACATAACATTAAAAAACTTAACTCTCTTGAACAAACTAAAACAACATGAGCACGTTGAAAGTGCATGGTTCTTTAACTGCAATGTATACTGCCAGTTAAAAAATGGAAACAGAATAAAGGTAGACATATGTGATAATTTGGAGGAGAAACTGAAACAAAAGAAAAGGTCCAATTAGGAGAAAAAATGACTAATGTTTTGTTTTCTAACATGTAAAGCCTAGAGTGCCTAGATATAATGCAATGTAATTGCTTGGTTATCTTTATCACTTTATGTTTATAAACTTTCTTCTTCCATATTTTCTAGGTACACATGTAGATCCCAATTGTTACTACTTCTCATGCTTTACGATTAATAGAGAAATAATCATAAGGTTCTTCTTATCTTCCAATAAACCTTGTTTTTGGGAAGGAGAATAACCCACATAATGCTTTCACTGGTATGTACAGAATATCCTTTACATAGACCAATAAAGATAAGGTGAGTGCTGATCCCTAACATTCAAATATTAATGTTGTAAAAATATTTTTTGAATTGGTGCTCATCCTTAACATTATGCAAAATATTATCAATGTTACAATTTGATATTCTGTGGGATCATTAGGTACCTCAATTTTCAGAACATGCTGCAAGTACTGATACTTGAAATGTGTGGGATGATTGTATTTATGTTATCTTACTTTGTTTTTTGTTTTACGAACAAAATTTTTGTCTATGTGAGTGTGTGTCATGTGTATGAATGTGTGATGTATGCAAACCTCATAGGTGAGAGCATCCTGATCAAGCAATGTTTAGGGTCAAATGACATGTGGGTTAATGTATGTATGGGGTTGTATGTTTGTGAAGTGATGCATAATTGGAGCACTACACCAGATATGAATGAATATATTATCATGATATCTGCATGTATAACTGTGATGTGGACTTGCTTACTCTACAAAATATTTTACACCGATATAATGAGCCATATATTCCATAGATATACACAATCTATGGATGTCATCTGCGTACTGGATTACTTGAAAGTATTATAATTCACAAAAATGTTATTTAATCTATGAGTTTGCATATCGTTAGTTTGAATTGTAGGGGTCTTGGAGGTACTCAAAAGAGAAGAGACGTCCTGAACTATTTGAAACAACAGAAATACTCAATATATTGTATCCAAGATACCCACTTTACAGAGAGGGACAAATCAAAAGTACATTCCTTGTGGGGATATAAAACCCTTCTGAGCCCTGGCAAATCAAATTCAAGAGGTACGGCAATCCTTTTCAACAATAACTTTGAATTTAAAATAATGAGAACGTTGTTCGGAAAAGATGGAAATTATTTGATTATCGAAATTGAAGTTGAAAATAATTACTCTGTTTTACTTATTAATTTATATGGACCAAACAAAGATGACCCGGAATTTTTTGTTCACCTCGGAAATATCATAGAAGATTTTGAGGGTCACTTTGTGATAATGATGGGGGACTTTAACCTAGTTCAATAACCTAGTTCAAGATAGTGATTTAGATTATTATAATTACAGACGTGTTAATAATCCCCAAGCAAGAGATGCTCTCTTACGGCTGAAAACTAAATTCAATTTGATAGACCCATGGAGAGCTCAACATGAACAGAGGAAACAATTCACTTGGTCCTCTAATAACCCTGTAAAAAGAGCTAGGCTTGACTTTTTCCTTATTTCTAACGAACTCATGAATCTTGTTGATCAAACTGAGATAACTTATGGATACCGAGCAGACCACGCAATGATACACCTGAAACTTAATCTCTCTGAGCAGAAAAAAGGGAAAGGTTTCTGGAAAATGAATAACAGCCTTCTAAAAGATTTTGAGTATATAAGAGGAGTAAAGAAAATAATAGAGGATCTAAAATATCAATATTGTGCCAGTCCATATAACAAAGCAGAGTTATGTAAAATTAGTGACAATGATCTGGACTTTCTTGTGGATGAGCAAGCATTTTTTGAACAGATATTATTACAGGTTAGAGGCTATACCATTGCCTATAGTTCAGCAAAGAAAAAGGAGAAAAATATAAGAATGAAGACCCTGGCTGAAAAAATTAAGAAATTATATTCCATGTATACAGATAACCCCACATCGAATTTAGAAAACCAGCTCCAGACTCTGAAACTAGAGGAAGAAGAAATGAGACATGAACATATTAGAGGGGTCTATATAAGAACCAAAGTAAAATGGTCAGAGGAAGGGGAAAAACCAACTAAATATTTTTTATCCCTGGAAAAAAGAAATTTTGTAAATAAAACTGTAAAGAAAATTATAAGGGAGACAGGCCGTATTATTACCGATCAAGCAGAAATTTTGAAAGAAATAAGAGATTTCTATAACCATCTTTACTCGAAACAAGATAACTACTCTGAAATTTTTGATTGGAATAATATAATCGATAAAGACAAAATAAACATATTAGATGACAATACGGCTAGGCAATTAGAGGGAACAATTACTTATCAGGAAGCTCTAATAGCCTTAAAAAGTATGAAGAACAACAAATCACCTGGCCCCGACGGTTTTTCTGTCGAATTTTTTAAATTTTTCTGGAATGATATAGGAACGTTTCTTGTGAGATCATATAATAAGGGGTTTGCTAAAGGTCACTTGTCCATTACCCAGAAACAAGGGGTTATTTCAATTTTACCCAAAGGGGATAAACCACGGGAATTTTTAGAAAATTGGAGGCCGATATCTCTCTTAAACATCTCATATAAAATCCTCTCTGCTTGTATTTCAAATAGATTAAAAAAAGTTTTACATTTGCTTATACATGAAAATCAAACGGGATTTTTGAAAGGACGGTTCATTGGTGAGAATACTAGAATTGTTTATGATGTTTTGCAAATTACAAAAGATAAAAAAATCCCAGGAATGATACTCTCAGTAGATTTCCTTAAAGCATTTGATAGCATATCTTGGGATTTTATGAAAAAAACTCTCTCGTTTTTTAATTTTGGTGATGACTTTAAAAAATGGATAAATGTTCTATATAATGATCCTGAATTATGTGTAATACAAAATGGTATTTTCTCTAATTTCTTTAAAATTGGCAGAGGCTGCAGACAGGGAGACCCTGTATCACCCTACATTTTTAATTTATGTGTTGAGATCCTAGCTATTCTTATAAGACAAAACAATAACATAACAGGAATAAACTTGGGGAGGGTGGAAGTAAAACTATCTCAGTACGCAGATGACACAGTGCTTTTTTTAGATGGCTCGGAGAAAAGTTTAAAGAGTGCACTCGACTTACTGTTTCAGTTTTCCAAGTACTCGGGGCTTAAGCCCAATATTAGTAAGACTAAAGCCATATGGATTGGTTCAAAGGCCAACAGTAGAGAAATTATCTGTAAAGATAACAATCTTAAATGGACTAACAACCCTTTTAATATATTAGGTATAGTTTTCACAGCTGATTTAGAACAAATGAATGAGTTGAATTATACCAGCAAGCTTCAGCAAATAGAATTAGAAATGTATCGGTGGGGGAAAAAGAAATATTACTAGGGCCTACTTTAGGTAAGATTACTGTAGTGAAGTCTTTAATTATTTCAAAAATAACACACCTACTGCTCTCTCTTCCGAGCCCTACCAAAGAGTGGCTGCAAAATTTACAAAATATGCTTTTCAAATTTATTTGGCACGGTAAAACAGAAAAAGTTGCCCGTAAAACACTTATTCAGGACTATAAACAGGGAGGTTGCCGTATGATACATTTAGAATCCTTTGTGAGGGCGCTAAAAATTTCCTGGATTCGCAGATTGATAACCTCTGATAAAATAACAAATAAACTTTTTGCTGAAGCCACTGGATCGGATGTTCAGAGATTGACTCAGTTTGGACCAACTTATGCAAAGGAAATATCTAAAATTCGCAATTCTTTTTGGAGAGAAATCTTAATATACTTTTCAGAATATTCAGAAAAAATGGCAAGTAATAGTCTCGATGTCATTCTCAGAACTCCAATCTGGTATAATCCTGCTGTATTATCAGATGGCAGAAGAATTTTTTATAAGAATTTGTATGACAAAGGTTTCCATATTATCCAAGATTTATTTAACAGCGAAGGGAAATTCCTATCATTTGACTATTTTGTAGAAGAGTTTGAAATTCAGATTCCTTTTACTCTGTATTATGGATTAAGGCAAGCAACCTTTGGTGCCTACCCTGTGCTTAGACTTCTGAATGCTAACGTTATGTTGCCATTACCGCAGATCTCTAACCCAGTTAAAACATTATGTAACGATAAAAAAGGATGTAGAAGCATATATGACATTTGCATAAAAAGTCTCAGTCAGAGACCAAAATGTGAAGAAAAATGGGAACAAGAGTTAGGTATCAAAATAGACTGGCAACTAACGTATACCAATGCCCTGGTTAAAGTTAAAGAAATAAGATTGAAATGGTTTAATTTCAGAATAATCCACAGAATTTTGGGTACCAAAGAGTTGCTGTTTAAATACCATATGATCGAGAATCCTCTTTGTAGTTTGTCCAACAAACAGGCTGAAACGATAAAGCATCTATTTATGGACTGTGAATTAGTGAAGCTTTTCTGGACAGAGGTTGAACTATGGTTAAGTCAAATTACAGGAAATGTCTTCAAAATACTGCCATCTGATCTCATTTTTGGAAGTAGCGATAAAGTTAAAAACCTTGTAATTCTTCATTCTAAATTTTTTATTTTCAAAAGTACAAAATTAAATTCTAGATTGCTACTTAAACCGGAACTTAAATCTACTTTAATGAGTATAGCAAATCAAAACATATAGTTATTGTTTCAGTTTGTCTTTTTTACTTTTTATTACTTATTAGTTTACTTCTAATTATACATGTATATAAATCTGTATATATTTGTTTGTATATAAATAGGGTGTGCGTGCTAGTGTGTGTGAGGTTGGGTATGTGTGAGTGTGTGCAGGAGCCTTTATTTAAATAAAAATTAAAAAATTGTGATAAAAATAGATAAGTCACTCTGGTACACTTCAAATGTTATCAATTCCTTATCAACCTGAATGTTTAACGTACCATAAAAAATTTAATTAATATAACATAGTATATTTTCTCTTAAGTGTGAGAGTGGGAGTGACTGTAGTTTTCTTTTTTGTACTACATATATGCTGTATTTGTGAAGTATTGTGTCAATAAAAAAAAAAAAAAAAAAAGTTGCTGTAAATGCGATGGAGTGAATTAATAATGTTAACAGTTCTTGGTAACCTGTTATACATATATATATATAAATATATATATATATATATATATATATATATATATATATATATTAATCTAAGCCTTGGAAATTTTAACTTAAAGGCCATATACTTTTATACCCTACCCTCAGGTCATTTCAATGTCTTTTCATGCAAGAGTGTTGTCTAATAACTGGGGTTGATACAATGTTGTTATCTGACGTTGATACAACGTTGTTATCTGAGGTTGAGTCAACTTTCAAATCCAATGTTTATCCAACGTCTTATCGACATTATGGTTCAACGTTGTTTTAATGTTAAAACAACATATTTTGCCCGCTGGGAATAAGAGCCATAGAGAAATAATGTTGCTGCACAGCTTTGACTATCACAAATGAATGCCACTGTGTTGTACAGTCACTGAATCTAAGGACAAAATTTCCACTTAAGAGACCCAATGAGGTACCTTAAAGTTAAGGAGATATTTGGGGAAATTCTCATCTTAAGATGCTTTATGCATACCACTTATGTTAAGGATGATCACTTAAGGAAATTCTTACAGAAATTCTTTAAAAAATACACTTAAGATGTTTTGTGCATACGGGGCCTGAGCCTTGGCTGCACTTTCAGAAGTGATGACGAACTAAAGCTTCAGAGTTCTTTTAAATGCTTCCGATAATAAAGATATGCGAAAGGGACTCGTTATTTTCTTATATATAAAATCAAAATAGCCAGTAGACTCGTACACAGTTTTCAAGAGTGTGGACAGGTTCGTAAGCCTACGTCTTCACAATATTACATGTATATATGCAAGCTGTGGCGATATCACCTCTTTACCGGCAGTGTCAATTCTTTACGATTTTTAAGTCTTGTTTGAAGGATGTCTTAAGAGATTTTTGAAGTGATAAAATGAAAAGATTCCCTGCATTGTTTGACTCGTACCTACAGGGTTACCACTTAATATGGAATGTTATTTTTTGGCGAGTAAATTTTCTACAAAATATTTATTTTCTCTCTAACTACTTTACATCCAAATCTGAGGTGTCACTCCCTGAGTAGCCAGGTGTGTTACCTAATTACCACACAACTCTTGAAACAATTGATGCATGCAGTTGCATGTTCTGTGGTCAGAAATGTGAGGGGTGGTCTTTTCGGCAATTTCTGCCCTTGTATAAAAACGCATGGGTTTGGTCAATCTTTGATGTGTTTAGAGAAGCAACAATGGGATCGCACTGAAACTTGACAGGTACCTTATTGAAGATATGGTTCGACAGCTAAGCAACGCAGCTCATTTTGGGACTCTTGCTCTCAGAGAAAATGTCCAGAAACGGACAGCCATTGCCAGGTAATTCAACATTTATACCGTTTGTAAAGTCCTCCAAAGAAATGCTGCAACAAGGGCACCTACTCCAATACCTCGATCAGGGTGTCCGCGTATCACACCAAGAAGACAGGATCGCCTGCTCCTTAGAGGACGCCGTGCTGGTCGTACAAAGGCAACCAGGGTCCTCAGAAAAGAGAGGCAGAATGCCATTCAAACGCCCGTTTCAAGGTCAATCGTGAACAAGAGATTACTGCAAGCCGGTTATTTTGCACGAAGGCCAGTAGGGAAACCACTGTTAACAGCAGGTCATATACATTGTATAATATATACAGCGACGTCTGCAATGGGCTGGGGACCACGTGAATCACGTCGTTTTCAGTAATGAGGCCACATATGGATCTTTTAGGGTTGATGGTCGAATCCGTGTCCACCGACGTGTACGAGGGACATAAAACGATGATTGTGTACTACCTAGGGTGCAAGCAGGGGGTTGTAACGTCTCTGTTTGAGGAGAATTTCATGTTGGTGCCCAGAACCAGTTGGTTTTTCTAAGAGGCAACCTCAGCCAGGATTCCTACCGAGACATTCTACAGCAAACGATGCTTCGATTGGTAAGAGCCATCTTCAGGAACAACTTTGTGTACCAAGACGACTGCGCACCCCCACATCGAGGCCGCAGAATCACTGTTTTTCTTCAAAACCAATGGGTTCAGCAACTGCCCTGGCCTGCAAACTCTCCAGATATGAACCCAATTGAAAATCTTTGGGCAAAAGTAACTCACAGAATTAATAACTATGGTCATCGGCCGGTAAATAGTGATGAACTGCGACAGGCAAAAATCACTGCGTGGAATGATATCCCCATCCAAACTCTAAAAAACGTGTTACAGGGTATGTCATGTAGGATGAGGGCGCTGCAAGCGGCTGCTGGAGGTCATACCCGCAATTACCGGCTTTTCATGATGTACTGTAGTGAGTTCTTTGACTGTGTAACATATCACTGTCCGGAGGCTATCATTTACTTAAATATCTTAGCTTAAAGTTAATACTGACATTAAACTGTTGATATGGTTTTCTGGGGGTGTTCCTTTCTTTTGAATGGCATCTTTTGTCAGATTTGATATCATTGACCAAAATATCTCACAACAGAAGACTGGATGTTTTTATTACTCAGTGGCATACTTTTTTAATGACTCAAGGGGGGGGGGGGGGCAGGGGGGGGCAGGTGCCCCCCCCCCCCCCTGGGATTTGAGGTGCAAAAAAAATAATCGCAAAGGTAAAAAAAAAATAATTGCAAAGTTGGTATCAATTCTGTGAGAAAATGCACTCATGGCCACAAGACAATCATTCAACAATCTGTTTACAAATGTGTAGTTTTTAGCCAACTCAGTTCATGCCAAAAAGCTCATCCTCCCTTAGGGAGCTATCCCCCAGGCCAATTTGCATGTTGTGTTAAAAATGACTGTACTTATGGCAAAATGAACCCACAATTTCTGACTTGTGATTGAGCAATTAATAAATAACAGTTAAAATGCACCAGAATGCAGTTTTATACATAGAGTTTTTAAAAATTTTTCACACCGTGGGAGGGGGACACCCCCTCCCACCCACTCCCCCCTCGGGGGCTTCGCCCCCTCGTGTCCGCTTACTGCCCCCCCCCCCTGGCATTTTGCTCAGGTAAGGCCCTGAAATCTAACGTTAGTAGTACTTATCCTGTTTACTATGCCCAGCCTCTTTTTCGTGGACAACTATGGGCGTTTTCCCCGTGTTGCATCAGGAGCAGTCAGTCCAGGTTCTTTCATGCCACCAGCCACTTCTTCTGCTGTCAGCCCCTACGGACAAAGAAGGAGCGGGTCGTGTGGGTCCTTTGGCCATTGGAGGAGAGATTGTCCCTACACTAAAGCACCAGGAAGTGCACCAGGATTCTCAAAAACCAATCGTCCATGATTTTGTTAAAGATGAGTATTGTTTTGATGTGAAATATGATAAATCAATTTTTACTATTGATTATTTTGAGCACGAGCAAGGCAATGTAGATATCTGTGTTAAAGGCAGGCTAAGAAGTAAAATTAGCATTTTGGAAAAGTATTGGCACATATGAGTTTATTCTTGATGTTTTAGAAAATGGATACAATCTTCCTTTTTTTCTCTGTACCCGCACCAGTTCATTTGGATAACAATACCTGTAGATATGCTATTTTGCATAGTGCATTTGTTGAGCAGGCAGTACAAGATTTATTGGTCAGAGGCCTTATTAGTGAGTGCTCAGATATACCTGTTGAAGTTAACTTGCTTACAGTGGCCATTAGCAATAGCGGTAAAAAGCGGTTAATTTAGATCTGAGGCATGTTAATAAACATCTTTGGAAATTTTCAGTAAAATATGAAGATATTCGTAATGTTTTATTAAAACAGGGAGAGGTTTGTTTCAAATTTGATTTACATTCTGCATATCATCACATTGATATTTTTGAGTCTCACACTTATTTTTTAGGGTTTTCTTGGAAATTTGGAAATACTTCCAACTTTTTTAGATTTAAAGTTTTTGCCATTTGGTCTCAGTTCGACATGCTACATTTTTACTAAAGTGACTAGGCTGCTGGTTAAAAAGTGGCGAGGAGAGGGCAATAAAGTGGTTATGTATTTAGATGATGGTTTTGGTTGTCATTCGCAGCACAGCGAATGTAAGAATATTGCTCTAGAAATTAGGCAAGATCTTATCAACAGCGGGTTTGTTCCTAAAGTTGAAAAATCAACGTGGTTTCCTAGTACTGAGATTTTATTTTTAGGGTATAATTTGAATTTAGCGAAAGGCACTATATGCATTCCTGATTACAGACTCCTTAAAATTCGTCAGACTATAATGGATATCCATTCTCTGTTTAGAGGAAAAGGCAGCGTTCATGCGCGTTTAGTTGCTAGTTTAGTACGTCTTTTGTTACTGGCAATATCCTGTGATAGGCCTACTACATTTGAAATGATCACTTACCAATAAAACACACACAAAAAGGATATTACATACAAAACTTTTCAAACCTTCTCTTTGTTGTTACACAAAAAGTCGTGAAAGTTCTTGAATTTTTTGTAAGTAGAATCTCCGTGTAAAACTTCACATCTTTTACTTTCTTTTCCCATAATCTCATGCTTGAAGTCTTTTCTTTCTTTTTAGGCCCCGACCTATTCTTCAATTTTTTTCTTCAGATTTTTATAATGTTTTTTTTTCTCGCATTGTTTACACCCGAGTTCTATTTGCCGATAGTTCATTATATCCGTTGATTAACTAAGCATTTCTGTTTTTTTATTAAAGCACCGTTGATCTCCTAATATTATAGTTTTTCTTCCCGCCTTCGAAATGTTCAGCGCAAACGCGGAGCCCTGCTTTTGATCCAAACCTGCTATAGGCCTATTTTCCTTTCCTTCTACCATATTTTTCATTCTAACGGGTTTGTTGGGAACTTATTAAACCTAATGTGTCGATCTCGCTTACTGTTATTGTAGCAGCGGGACAAAAAGCACGTAAACCCAGCCATGGTTTTTAGCACCGCTGTAAGTGTTTCGGCGTAGCAGGGCTCCCCTACCCACAATGCAAATTCCATTTCCGGAAAAGATGAAAAAGGTTAATTCAGAACTCTGCTGCTCGTCTCCTCTGTTATGAAGATCAAGAAAAAAATCAAGAACTTTCACGACTTCTTGTGTAACAACAAAGAAGTTTGAAAAGTTTTGTATGTAGTATCCTTTTTGTGTGTGTTTTATTGATAAGTGATCATTGTTGTAGGCCTATCACAGGTTTTGGTCTCTCATAACCCTTAGTAGGGTGGGTTCTATTTTTTTTTAACGTGAGACGTTAATAAAATTTTTATTATTATGTATTCAGTCCCGTATACGTATTACTGATTTGTACAAACGGGACTCATATCATCAAGATCAACAGAGACATACGAAGAAGAAAGTACATCGGCTCTTGTTGAACGCGTTATCGGCAAAATAAAAAGTTATTTATTTCTGAACTCAATGACAAGAGAATTGGAAAATTCAATGGGCAAATATTTACAAAAAAATGCAGAAAAAGCCTTTCTGTAGGCTACACGTACATAATACATGTATGGTAAAGACAAAATGGATAATAAAAATAATCTAAAAATGTACGTACATGTAAAGTAATACAAATGTGCTTAGTATTAAAGTAGGCCTACGTATATTTAACTGTTAGTTGAAAAGTATGAAATGTGTGGAAAACACTTTATTTGAATGATTTTATTGTCTTTGATTGAAAACGATGAAAATACGCATGAAAACATTTAAAAATCAAATAATTGGCCTCTTGCTATAATTTTGTTTTTGCCTGACGGTTTTGTTTCAGTTTGACAAAATTTTCATACTTGTCAGACCGAAAGTCTGACATTTTTACCTGTCGTAAATTTTGTACATATACTAGAGTAAGACACGGTAAACTTTAATTATCTTCTGGGAAAGACTCGAGAATTTCTCACCTAAACACTTCAACACTTAAACACTTAAAATTAGGTTTTAATTACAGAGGAAAGGTCGTAGTTATGGCCGCCCCCCTTACCGAACAATTGAACAAGTAACACCTAATGCCTTATCAGGTAGGCCTACCAAACGATTTAATCAGTTCACCGACGAACGATCTGCGTGTCAGTTTTACCTGTATACACAGTAGGTACGAATCAAACAATGCAGGGAATCTTTTCATTTTATCACTTCAAAAATCTCTTAAGACATCCTTCAAACACGACATAAAAATCGTAAAGAATTGACACTGCCGGTAAATGAGGTGATATCGCCACAGCTTGCATATATACATGTAATATTGTGAAGACGTACGTAGGCCTACGCACCTGTCCACACTCTTGAAAGCTGTGTACGTGTCTACTGGCTATTTTGATTATATATATAAAAAATAACGAGTCTCTTTCGCATATCTTTATTATCGAAAGCATTTAAAAGAACTCTGAAGCTTTAGTTCGTCATCACTTTTGAAAGTGCAGCCAAGGCTCGGACGCTTAGGTGAAGTCTACTTGTACAGCGCATCGTATTTAAACTGAGAAAGAAAACATTTAATTGCTTGATTCTCCGTCCAAATAGCTGTTTCTTGCCTAAAGTTTACGCATTTTTGTGCTTCAGCCACCTTTTTAGTTTGACAGAAAGCAATGCACGCTTCATACGACCTTTTTATATGCGCACCTTGTACATCATCTACACCTAGCATTGCAATGCTGGAAACAGCAGAGGACCTTGTACATCATCTACACCTAGCATTGCCATGCTGGAAACAGCAGAGGACCACCGTGACCCCTGTGGCGCGCGGTTCCTATCATGCGCACTTCGTATTTCCGCAAAAGATGAAAAAGGTTAATAGATAGCACTAGATCATAGACGGCAGCGGGACGGAAGTGAGTAATCCAACATGGCGGACCCCAGCGCCGCTGCAATCGGCAATCCTCGGCTCATTCCGCAAGCTCCATACTAACCATACTTATTGTCGAGTGCGGAGACATCCGAGTAGTTCCGAGTGGCGCCGCCGAGACATTTATAGGATGTAGTTTTACAGCAAAGTATCTAGGAAAATATACATGTATGCTATATCCCTAGGGATTCTTTATTGATACACCTTCACAAATAAGGTACAATCAAAGA
Organism: Lingula anatina; assembly: GCF_051362555.1. Classification (NCBI taxonomy): domain Eukaryota; kingdom Metazoa; phylum Brachiopoda; class Lingulata; order Lingulida; family Lingulidae; genus Lingula; species Lingula anatina. The sequence goes on from NC_141769.1 coordinate 6,776,633, forward strand.
CAGTACACCTAAATATAGCAGAGTACAAACAAGTTAATGAATAAATATACATGATTTTGATGCGATATAGATGAATACGTGTTTAAAAAAGGGCCGAAGTACATGTACAATCATAGAGGTAAAACAGACAACTCCAGCTACAGATACGTAAATTTGCAGGACATGGAAACGCATTTAGACCCAATTAGATAAATGTATAATAATACTAATAAATGAGTTTATAAAGTGATATATATAAAATGTGTAATGATAATCTACAGGCGATGAATTTAAATACATACACTGAAAAGAGTACAATGTATTAAGAGAGGGTTTGTTCCCTTTGTTGGAAGCATCTAGGCCTATTTACAAAACGCATAACCATTCTAAGAATATTTAAATCTTGAGCACCCATAAGAAAATTAAACAGTTCATTAAAGCTGAAGTCGCCTAGGGGTAGGAACTCTGACAGCTGCCCTCTGAAGGGATCACGTATTGAATTTGCACTCTAGCAGGAGGTGGAACTCATCTACATGTACTTTATTCAAATCGCAAAGTTTACAAAATCCTAGGTATATATAATACGATTAAAAAATAAAAAGAAACATAAAAAAGTGAATAAAAATTATATGCTATATTCCTAGTTATTATACGATAAAAAAAAAAAAAACAATTGAACTGTGTTTTGATCGGCACTACAACATTCGACTATCAGCCTTAGCATCTCGTCGCAAGGGGCCGCCATGTTGGATTTCTCACTTCCGTCCCTCTGCCGTCTATGATCTAGTGCTGACCGTAGATTATCAACATCATCTGTCTTCCAACCCGTTTTTATCAACAAGCAAATTTATGTCTATGCGGCGGAATTGCCTATGAGGTAATATTGCGTGATAGGGGCATTACATAACTACACACTCAACACTGCATATGTCGTTATATTTTATGATGAAATAAAACCAGCCAATTATCGGAACACCCTTTTATATGGGCATAGTTAATTCATTGTAGCTTATGCATCCATATGGGTGGATGAAAATGACAACACATAAATGTAATTTTAAACGAGTATGCTATTAACCAATCACAGAGCGCAGACCTCCGCCAAGGCAGCAAAGTCTCCACCCAGTGCCGTTTCACCCCTAAATTTTCGATATTTTTTATTATTGATTGCTTATTGATCCAGATCACCACCAAAAACAAATCATCTTTTCCTTGGCCCACTTCTGACAGCTCCTGAAAATTTCATCAAAATCGGTCCATAACTTTTTGAGTTATGTTCATGACAGACAAACAAACAGGGGTGAAAACATAACCTCCTTGGCGGAGGTATAATTACAGCGTGTATGGGTGTATTCCCAGAGATTTAGATCGATCCAGGGATTAAGATTTAGATCGACCTAACTCCCTGGGGGTTCACGCTAAATTGCAGTCAGCCGAGCGCGCACCATAGTTAATTACCCCCTTACAGCTTTCAGTAGGCGGGACAGACGCTTAAGCCGGCTAAGCTGACAGTAATCTAGTGAGACTCCCCACAGGGATAGATCGATCTAAAATCTATGGAAATGGGGGTCTATGACAACTCCTAACTTACTAAAGATAATTGTTTAAGCCAAGTTACTTTTATTACTACTCGCCGAAAGGTGCAGCACTGCCCTCAAGATCCCTCCCAAGTGTCTTCCTAAGTGAGAAACCAAGGAGTTATAACAGAAGGAGATTACACGCGTGGGGGCGGAGCCCGTATTACGGTCTCTCATTGGTCGGAATGAATAGAACCCAGAGAACAATGGATGCCTATCTCTGTTTCGCTTTATTGTTACTCTCGTTTAAATCTCGTTTGTTAGTATCTGTGCCTTCGTCTGTTGATTTTTGAGGACAGAAACAGAAACGGAGTCCCAAGTTTCTAAAAAATGAGAGAAATACAGAATTTATATGATATTACGTTGGACAAGGTTTTCAAAAAACAGGTAAGTGCTTTTAAATGCATAACTACTCGAAATATGAAGATAAATTGCAACTTTTATGCCGTGGGGTCTCACTGTGTAAGTGTCCAGCTCCACGTCGATCTCGCGAGGTGGTGTGTGGAGCATAAATATTGCACGAAAAATATTTCCCACTCATAACAAGTGCTTATAAATATAGTATCAGATGAAGAAAGTTTGGTCTTTATACAGTTGCAATTGTTTAGTAATTTGTGGCAATAGCAAAGAATAAAACTTAGGTGCACTTTCAGTAGCCGAATAACAAGCAGATGCTTAAGCCGCCATCTTGTTAATATTTCGAAAAAAAATTACTCCAAAAGACATTTTCCTCCTACTTTTTGAAACTTGTGTCACATGACAGTCATAAAATTTAACTAATTGTTATGTGTGCAACACACTTGCTTGAGCAGTATTGTTTTTTTTTTGCTATTTTACATGTGGCCTAGCTTGGATACGACAATTGACAATTTTCATGAGTTCCGATCAAAAAGTGTTACGCTTGTTACGGCCAAAAGCCTTACCGCTTTTTGTACTTTTCAAATGCAAGATTATAAAAAAATTTGGTGTGTTTAGATTCTTGAACATCTTGGTCGTGGCGTGGTATATATTGCATGGATACTGCTCCAATATTTCTTGAAAAAAATAACCTGATTTGTTCAGAATACCAATTTTTTACTCAAGTGTTATGGGTAAATGTACCATTTTGGCCTTTACATTTTTCATGTTTAAATCTAAAAAGACTTATCATGACAGTTGGTCATCATTTTTCTTCTCACCATGGTGGGTGGCTTTGGAGTGGTAACTTTGTTGTTAAAGTAAAGTGCTCAGTTTTTTTGACTGGAAAATTTTGCCTCCACCCAGCATTTTCCATCATGGCGGTCTAACAGGAAGTTTGACTTCATGGCATTGTTATTTTTAACTTATTTAGTCTTCTTTTTACATATATATGTTTTAATTCATATTAAACCTTTGAAAAAAGAACACACATGAATCCTGGTGCTTTCAATTTAAAGTCTTAAGTTCACCTAGGCTCCACCAATTACTTTACCTGTTATCTCACTACACATCTCCCTTTGAGTTAAGGTGTGTAAGACACACCTTAATGTGTAAGACACCTCTATAATTAAGGGGTACTTGCTTCTCTACTTTAATTATACTTCACTACTTTGGCATGTTAGGTGGCAAGCTTGGATGTTTCAGTTCATTTTAAGAAAGAAGCTTTGCCTTGGTGGTTACAAAAGAATAGAACTCTGTTCAAGGTTTATTCATTTCTTGAAAGTAAATATTTCATCTTGCAGTGTTGAAACAGAAATTCTCTCAAAATTGATAATGAATTTTACATGCATATCTTAACACTACTCAAGTTTTTTTTCTTCTATTATAGATATGGGAGAAAGCTGCATTGAATATATGAATTATGGTCAGGCTGGAAAAAATTTAAAAATGTCAATGAAAAAAGGAGGTCAGCATGTCTGGGGTAAGTTACTTTTGTCATGATGCCTAAGATGCATTAAACATTCACTAACAACAGTACACTTTTTAATTTTTTTCAAAATACAACAACCTTGGGCATTTTCTTTTTAGCAACCAGCCTCTCTGAAATCCCCTTTTTGTCCTGTCAGAAGAGTAGGAACCAGGGCGGATTTAAATAATTTCTTGTAATAAGTACTGTCATGCCTATAATTCCCGCGACAACTAATTGATCATTTTCTGACGTCTGTATGCGTACATGGTGACGAGATAATTATAGGGCAAAACACAATGGCAATGAAAATGAGAAGACGTCAAGCCCGCCCTATGTTCGCTAATATGCAAATCAACCCCGCTTGACCATCGGTGGCGGCTTGTCACCCTGTTTATGCTCGACGGGGAGTTAATTGCCGCTTGCTGTAAGCCGACGTAATTACATAGTTGCTTATCTGCCGGTACTGTTCCTTTTTCTAGGCTGACACAGGGCCTATCTCCTGCCTTGCTAACGGGTTTTTCTTCACTTTGCAAAGTTTTGTTTGAAAGATTTAATATTTATTTTACTTGTAAGTTTTTGTCCTGCTATCCACAATTTTCCCACATAAGGGCCAACGTTAATTTGAAAATGACGTAATGCAGTATCGGTCACAAACCACGGAGCGTGCCGTCTGAGGTAATGAGCAAAAATAAAATAAACTACTTCAGACGTTGTGAAGATTATCTGTATATTCGCTTCTTTAACGTCTTTTACCGTGAAATTATATGCTGATCTCATTTGAAAGTTTTTCGCGTATTATTCGGTCAACTTATTCTGTCAAGCCATACGGGCCTGTCACTGCACGTGCGCCATCTTGAATTTTATAAGTAGAGGGAGGCAGGTCGACAGCCATGCGAAAAAGGACTCTGTGCACGCGGAGAAGTGAAAGTGATACCTTTTTGAAAAACGATATCATTAAAAAATACATTCATAAAAATTTAAACTTTGCTTGTCGGAGGCTGATACCCCACAAAGCGCTCAAGCTGCTGTGCACTGAGTTATTTATAAGTGGGATCTGTTTATGTACTGGAGTGGTTCATCGTAGAAATATAGGCTAATTTTGTAATTGCAGTAATAACAACATTCTAATTCATTGCTTCTTTGTACAAGCAAGATGCTCTTTTCAAATGAATAATGAAATGAATAAATAATGTTATTAAGTTGAGAGGAAGCAGCTCGTTATCTATAAATGGGTCTGTGTTAATTTTTTTTTTTTCAGGTCGATCCTTAGATTGTGCCTATTGGCTGGTAATGTAGTTCTGTCTATTTAAATTGATCAACAACTACTTTTTAAATTTTCTTTAATAAAATACAAATAACAAGTTTGACATTGAAAATCTAACATGCATGAAAAGCCAATTATAGTTCCAGTGTTATACTATTAAAATCCTATTTCAGCATGCGAAATATATATTTCAAAAAGTTTGCATCGATCATGTTTTGTTTGCTTAACCTTTTTGTTTTAGACTTTGAACACATGGATGGAATTTGTAAATATTCTACACAATATAATTCACTTTCATTAGTTTTGAATTTAAATATATGGACAGTATTAATTAGATAAAATAATACTTATTAAAAAAACGTAAATTTATTGAGAATAAAAATTTAAAATGCCCTTCCGTAAGCGTATTTTTGAGAGATGATTCTGTACAGTATTTACGAGTGTAAATAATATGCGTTTGACAGCATTTTCTTTCAAATGTGATTCTTTAGAAATGTGCGCATTAACTTTTCTTGTCTTACAGACAGACACAGAGAGGACTTAAGGTCCGAAACCAGAAGGCCACATGGAAAATACAACTAAGGTCTACAAAAGGCTGCCTCCTTTGTAGGGTCTTATCTAGCGCACGAAAATCTTTATTAATCATGCGATTTGATAAATTATCACAGATGATGATTTAGTCTAATTGGTGTGCTACACGGATATGAAGGGCGCGTAGAAAGTTACCTAGGTCTGTAAATATATGCGTTTTGGTGTCGGGGGGGGGGGGGGGGGGGGGGGGTCTCCTTTTCTTGCCACAGTATTTAAATATTTAAACTGGAAATTATTCGATCACCAATCGTCAAGCTGTCTATGCAGAAAGATATTTTTAAACTAGCGGAGAGCACCTGCATTGGAGAAGACGACCTGGCAGAGAAAGACGGAAGATAAAGATCACTCTCACATACTTTTTTTCCCGTAAATATTTTGATATTAAAGACTCCCGTCCCTCTTCCCTTGTTCGTGTCCTTCTTTTCTACATTTACTGCATTTTATCATTTGTTTTCCCCGAAGTAAGAATGAATCGTTTGAGCAAGCGGGCTTGGTAGAAAAAGAGGGGAGATAAGGACATCAATCTTATTTCCCGTAAATGTTTTTAATATTAAGGATTCCCATCACTTTTTCTTGATAGTTTCCTCTTTCCTCTATTTCTTTTCGCTGCACTTTTATCTGTTGACTTCTCTTAAATAAAATTAATCAAATCTAAATAAAACAAATAACGGAGAGCAGATTCTTTGGTGAAATTATTTATCTGTCAAAAACCTTATAAAATGTTAAAACATCCTTTGTGAATAACGACCCATGCAGTAGTGTAAAATATTCATTTTGTAGAAGGTTGCACAGGATTAAATTCTCGATGCAATTAACGATAATTTCCTAGTCTTTTATTAGCCTACCAGCACCTTATTGAGAAAATTTTGATTCACCCCAAGAAGTTATAACTTCTTGTTCACCCTGACACTGCCAACGAAAAAGTACTTTAGTTTACTGGTGTCTCTTGAATATTTAGGCACTGTTGATGGCCCAAAAGATTGAAATTTGACGAAACCGATGCTTTATCGCTATTGTTTAATGATTAACAATTGCTGCCTGAGAACGCTCTTGGGATGTATACTAGTAGACCTAGTCAAAGAATGGAATAGTTTTTAATATCAAGGTCACTTACAGGGGCGGATTTAGGCCGTCTTCTGGGTCTTCTGGCAGTCGGTCAGATTTTTAAGTTAACATTGACGGGTATCTAATTTTTTCTGTCGGAAGACGGTCAAAAATGGAGGGTGGATCAACAAAGATTATTTGGAAGACTGTCAGAAAATATCTCTGGATCTGCCCCTGACTTACAACCCAGTCATTAGGTAACACTGGACAACGAAACAAAGGGGCGACTAGCAGTTGTAACTGCCATTGAATGAAATGTAAAAGGTGCGAAATCGGCCACCCCTTAATGCGATCATTAACCAGCAAACAAAGCGTTGTATTGTAATTTCCACCGCCGACAAGCGGGTTATCAAAAAAAGTATGACAGTCCTTTTACTTCCACCATCGATCCCTAGGACGTACATGTACACATGAAAACAACATTGATAACTATTCTTGTTATAATGCACGAAGTAAATTGAAAAAAATTAAAACTATGTTAATTTGGACTTACTTCATACATGATGTTATTGTGTTCACGACAAAGGCTAATCAAATGCCATTAACCCTTAATGATTTGTTTGGGCGAACTCTCCTCCACAGCATTTGCACACGTATCAGTTAAAGATCTTCTTTTAATTAATCTATTTCATAATTCAAGGAGTTGCAGTAAACGAATGCAGTTATGTGACCGATCTTGCACAAACACTTAAGCCCTTGCCGTTAGGCAAATTGACACACTAAGTCATTTTTGATAATTTTTTCTAATGCCCAACAAGAATTTTTGCATGGAATTAATTTTCCACCGCTCAGCTGGCATTCAGTAATATATCGCGAGGACATTGCACTAACCGATGAGAGGCTGTGGTTTAAGCTAGATGCAACACTCGCCACCGAGCTGTACCCGAAAATTACTCAACCTGTGGCTCGACAATACGCTCGTTATATTTCAAGTTCGGCTCGGCGACTTGTATTGTATCTATCACTTATTACAATGTCCAGGTAGCTTACCCAGCTGTGGTTTTAATTATCGCTATTTAGGTTCCTTTCGAAACCAGCTTCGTCTCCACGAAAACAACATACATGTACAGTGTTTTGGATGTTACTCACACGAAGACCTGGCACGGCTTTGTCGTTGGTATTTTCTTTTTATTGTTTAGTGCTATCTATACCCCTATCACTTAACCTGAGAAGTTTCCAAACGTAAGGACAAAGAGAAAAGTGTGATGTATCGAGACAAAAGGGAGATCGGTAGATACGTCCAAAATTAGGGAGACTTCTGCCAAGATCGGAAGAGTTAATTGGTATGGGCCACAGACTGATCGCTCGAGAAATTCACCAAATCTACAAAAAAAATCCTTCAAATGTATTAAATAGCAGAGGCCCATCCCCCTGATTGTAAGAAGCAAACAAAACAACGAGACGGCAGGTCGACATTCAGCCTAGAGCAAGGTGCAATACTGCCAAGTTGAAAGCTGTTAATTAAGTCGGATTATAGCGCGCATCAATTTACTTCCCATCGCGCTTGTCGAGGACGAACTCCCGTCTCCAAGGGTCGCCCGTACAATAATTTACATATGTGCTCCTCCCCCTGTGCGCTTAGGCCCTGTATGAGTCCACGTCGCTATTGTTTGCTACCCGCACAGGCTTTTGTAGTTTATCAAAACAACCCATTGTCTCTCAGGGGGCGTGAGTACAGAGTTAATACGTACATGGAGTATACGCATACGGATTGTCGCGCGAATTATGAGCACAACCAGTACAATTTCTTTCAATTTCTTGGGGTTATTAGCTTGTGATCATGAATCTTGATATTCTACATAAATTTAGTTGTAAATTGTTCATTTATGTGGTGAACATTATTTCAGTCAAGTCATAACAAGACACATTAAACTTCACTGCGTAATTCCATAATGTCTACATGGATACTAGTAGTTCATAATGCTATTATTATGTTTTTTTTTTCTAACCTACAGGTTTCTCTCTTTTCTGAGTGGCATGGCATTGGCAGGTAGAAGAAAAGGCCCTGAAGAAATTCTCACTTGGTTTTTCCTTTTTGGAGAAGAAACTGGATAAGACTGGCCAACAGAGATTGCATTAAATAAATAGTGCTCCTTCATGACATTTTAAAATATTTTCAGTCACCTAACTGACTCTATACATTTCAAAAGTTGACATAAATTTTATGTTACTGTCACGTGGAAAAAAATCAAAACCTATATATAATTTGTTGAGTGCCATGGTATAACAGTCTACATGATTGCCAGTAAAATTTAAAAAATTAAACGAGACTTACCTTGGTTAAGTCGAAGTTTGATTTCAATTCTTTGAGTAAAGAATTGAGGGAGGGCTTAACTGAGATCCGGTTGCGCGCGCAGGGCACTTTTCAAAGTGTTTGTCACATTAACCACATGGAATTAATTACATTAATTCCCCACAGCTCTCTTCCTCTATAATACAAGCAATGAGCTGTAACCCAAAGTTGGGTGGGAGGGTGGCAGTTAATCCCTCCCTCAATTCTTTACTCAAAGAATTGAAATCAAACTTCGACTTAACCAAGGTAAGTCTCGTTTAATTTTTTAAATTCTTTTTCGTAAGAAGAATTTCGTTGGTCTTAACTGAGACTTTAAAGCTTAATGTGACAAACATTTCATTCATTTCAAAAGATTCTTTATTTACCCAGAACTCCATCCTGGAATCTGTCTTGATTACTTACAATGCGCTTGTCATAGAACTTCGCAAAAGTACTTTTCTTAGACCAACCAGCTTTGTCAATAATGACTGATATAGGTACTGCAGAGGCTTTTGCCTTAGAGGTAGCTGCAGCTCTAACACTGTGAGAGCTAAATGTATAAGTGTCTATACCAGCTCTACTCATAACAGTTTTTATCCATCTTGCTACTGTGTCTCTTGCGACATTATGATGTGGTTTCATGTAACTTATTAACAAACGTGCACAGTTCTTGTCATTTCTCATGACTTTCGTGCGAAACAAATATTCCTTCAATACAGTATACACACAAAGCCTCCTGTCTGGAGGGTAGGCCTTAAAAGATACTGAAACAACATTATAACCTGGCCTATTTTGTTTTAAAGAACCATCTAACTTGAACAAAAACTCAGTTCTCAATTTTTTATAACCTTGAAAACTTAACAACTGCAAAGTTTGTGTACGTGCAGCTTGAGTCAGAGCCATTAGCATCACTAGCTTTAATGTCAAATCTTTGAGAGTTATATGCTTAACAGGAGAAAGTTTCCTCAAATATGTCAATACTCTTTCAACATCCCACACCTCTGTGTATCTGGGTTGTGATGGTCTGGCTGCAAACACACCCTTCATGTATCTGATAATTAATGGGTGATTTCCAATTCTGAATCCATCAAAGTTTATTCCTAAAGCTGAGAGAGCTCCACGTGCAGTGTTCAAACTCTCATAACCCAAACCTTTATTAAATTGTTCAGTTAAAAACTCGATTACTGCTTCCAAAGTTGGCGAAAGTGGAGTAATCGTCCTTTTACTACAGTACTGAAACCACCTGTTAATGTGTGTGTTATATTGTTTTTGTGTCCCTGTTTTCCAAGACAACATAAGTATTTTGGTAGAGTCCTCTGAAAATCCTCGTTCTCTGAAACTATTCCTGACACTTTGCAAGCAATCAGTCTTAATTTCCCTTCCAAAGGGTGTTTCAACTGCAGGTGAGGAAGTCTTAAAAGATTCTTCTTTTTCTGTATTATGACTGGTTTCTCCACCAACAATTCCATCAGTCTCGGAAACCATGCTTGTGTGGGCCACATTGGTGCTACAATGATTCCCTTGGCTCTGTCCTGTCTGACTTTCTGCACACAGTTTCCCAGTAAGCTAAAAGGTGGAAACAAATAAACTGAGTTAAAAGTTCCCCAGTCAATGGTAAAAGCATCAACAAAAGAGCAGTTTGGATCAGGCTTCCATGAACAATATGTTTCTACTTGAGCATTTATTCTAGATGCAAAGCAGTCTATATCTGGGATTCCCCAAAAATTACATATCTTATGAAAAATCTTGCTGTCTAATTTCCATTCAAGATCATCCTTGAATTCTCTGGAAGCCTTATCTGCTGCCTCATTATTTTTGCCAGCTATATGTGTACATGTTAACCAGACATCATGTGATATACACCAAATCCATATGTCACATGCTACTTTATTACAGTTTTCAGAAACTGTGCCTCCCATGTTGTTAATGTATGACACTGCCGTAGTGTTATCTGACATCACCTTAATATGCTTTGACTTAAGATCACGTTTGAGGGACTTGAGTGCATTCAAAATGGCCATTAATTCTAATACATTAATAGGCAATTTACCCTCTACATCCGTCCATCTACCTCCAATATTATTGTTTTTATAACTTGCACCCCAACCTAAAGTGGATGCGTCTGTATGTAAAGTCTCTGAGGGGTTTGGTCTAGCAATAACCCTATGCTGGGATTTCAAGTTGACAATCCACCAAATTAAATCTGACCTCATACTGTTTGATATTATCATGGGTGCATCATAGTTACCCTTCGATTCTTGTAAAGCCTTAATCTTTGCTCTTTCTAACTTCCTATAGTACAGTTTGCCATAATCCACAGCTGAAAAACTTGCTACTAACAACCCAATGACTCTCGCCACTTGTCTAATAGGTGCCTTTGAAACATAATACAACTCTTCGCATGCAGAAATTATTTTCTCCTGCCTGTCAAGTGGCAGTGTTACTATCATTTTGTCAGAATCAATAACATTTCCCAAAAATTTTAACTTGCTTGTTGGTCTCAAAACTGATTTGTCTTCATTTATGATGAAACCCAATTTGGACGGAAGTGTAACTGTTGCATTTAAGTTCTCCGTACATTCTAAATCATCACAGCCAATTATTAAACTGTCATCAATGTACCCTGAACTAACATAACCTAAACTTCTCAGTTTCCCAAAAACTGGTTTAAGAAGTTTTGTAAACAATCGCGGGCCTTCACTGACCCCATTGGGTAAGCAGGTATATTGTGTTAAGGTCCACTAAATGCATGTGATGAAATCACTCATTTACATATTATGTTTATACTTGTAATCAGTCAGCATATTATCATTCACCTTACTTCAGTCTTGAATGAATATTTATCATCCTCTGTATAGGTATACCTGATATGTAGAACTGATATAACTTTAAAGTAGAAGCCCTCAATTGTTATCTATTGCATTGCAATTAGTATTTAAATGAGTTGCTGCCACTGTGGCATGCAGATAGATTCTCTGGAGATAGTGTGTATAAAGGCTGAATGCTTGGACTTAATAAAGGACTTTTAGACTTGGAACTGAAAAAAAAAAAAAAAAAAAAAAAAAAAAAAAATCTTGGCAGCACAAAAATTCAAATTTAATTCCATTAGAATAATGACGTCTTTGTACAGCAATGGAATAGACAATGAACTGAATTAATTACAATTGTTAGTTAAAGAAATGATATTTGACAGAATAATATATGGATTTTTTTGTAATTGAATCATGACATAGATATTTTGAATAAGTGTTTCGCTGTTTAAATTTTATCTTTGAGCATTCTGTGGAATCTTTATTTCAAAAAATTATGTAACCATAATTTTTTTTTTGTGGGAAAAGAAGGAATATGTTAAGGTCCACTAAATGCATGTGATGAAATCACTCATTTACATATTATGTTTATACTTGTAATCAGTCAGCATATTATCATTCACCTTACTTCAGTCTTGAATGAATATTTATCATCCTCTGTATAGGTATACCTGATATGTAGAACTGATATAACTTTAAAGTAGAAGCCCTCAATTGTTATCTATTGCATTGCAATTAGTATTTAAATGAGTTGCTGCCACTGTGGCATGCAGATAGATTCTCTGGAGATAGTGTGTATAAAGGCTGAATGCTTGGACTTAATAAAGGACTTTTAGACTTAGAACTGAAGATGTGAGTTTGTAGTTATATTCCCTCTCCCATGCATCAGTGACAAGTAAAATATTAGAAGAACCTGGGTAGGGTGGAACATGGACCCCTACAATTGGTAGATTTTATCTCTCCACTGGAATCTAAAAAATTTTTGCTGTTCATCTGCAAGTTTAATTGAATAATAAGCATGACGGATATCGACAGACCCCATTTTTACATTTTTGGTTATCAATGGTAGGGTTTTCTCAAAGGTTTCCATCTTAAAATGCTGATATGGAATGAACCGATTTAATTTCTTTAGATTCAGAATTAATCTGTATTCACCATTTTCTTTTTGTCTCAAAAAAATCGGTGATAAAATTTGGCCTGCTTCACTATTCACAGGAATAATCACTTTCATGTCCAATAATTTTTTAATTTCTATGTCAATAATGGACATTTCTAACCTATTAAACTTGCAATTTGATTTCACAATGGCGGGAATCCCACCGTTGAAATCTAGATTAATATGACAATGCTTTACAATGTCAAGAATAAATAGGTCACTTGTAATCAGTTTCCATTGATCAATAAAGTCAGCCAATCTACCTGCTTCAAAATAATTATTTACCTCATTTATTGCTTGGGCAGATTCCTCTGTCCCCTGCGTACATACTTTTTTGCAAAAGAAGGCCCTGCTCCAGGATCATCCTGCCACACTCTGGGTCTTCCCCCTCCAGTAGGTCGATTAACACCTCTGTACACAGATCCACGGCCTCTGGCACCACGTCCTCTACGTCCTCTGAGAGATCTGTCAAACAAGTTATGTTTGATTTTTGAGCAATCCTCTATATCCCTTGCCATTTTGGGAAGATCGTCTCCAAATAAAAATTTTTGGCTGTAAGCCAGCTCATGACTGCAGAGGTGAGCATATTCTCCGCTCAATTGCGGTTTCAAAAAATCTTTCCTTGTCATATTTATCTGCCTGTTCATATGTCCCATGAGTGCTAGGACATCATTGCAGTTTTCGATCATGCTGCCAATATGATCACTCGTGTCCTTTTCTGGATTCCTTTCGTATAAGGCCATCTGGTTTACAGTTTTAACTAAAATGTTTGCACCTTTAACCAAAGTATGTGCTATGTTTTGCATTTTCCTATCGTTTGCTTTGGTCCAACCTGGGACCTGGTCCCATATCAACTGGTTGGTTTTCACGACTTGCAGGTAATCACGGTTACCTGGCCTGTGGTTCTGTTTTATCAACTCGTTTAAATGTTGTTCGTCCAGGCCATTCATAAAAAGATCGTTCACAGTTTTGGCCAGCACATCATCCACGTTGTCGGCCATTTCCTCCGACATGTTAAACTTCTTGGCCATGTGCTTAAACAGGTTGTCTTCCGTGTCGGGAAGATACGAGTCCAACTTCCTTTTTTCACCCGATGTGCCTGCCTCCTCCGGCTCAACACATTCATTATCGACGTAAACTTCGTCGTCATACTGAGAATATTGCGCCTCCATATTATCAATACGGCTGACGATGTTCTCTAACCTGCCGTCCTGAGCGTCCACAGAGGCTTTTAAAGATACCAGTAATGACATAATATTATCCTCTGACGAGGATTTCTCCACAGACTTAGGGTTTTTGGAAGCCGACTTCCCTTTACCCTTCCTGCCATCACTCACGTGTTCAGGTCCATTTTTAGTAATGGTACTACATGTAGTTTCGTCCGCCATGACACCACGTGTCCAGAAGCAGACGACGAAACCTGACTGAAATTGCGCCAAGTACCGTTGCAAACGGCAAGACCACTGTCTATAACGATATAGCATGCACCACGTGCACAATAAAAATCACCCAAAACCACGTTTCGGTGAAAAAGATCAGCGCCACTAGACAAATTCGCCCTTCAACCAAGGAGTATTGCACCAAGACTCCTTGCTTCAACTAGCGTGCAACCTAAAGTGCCCTGCGCGCGCAACCGGATCTCAGTTAAGACCAACGAAATTCTTCTTACGAAAAAGAATTTGGACTGTTTCAGTGAAATTTCTTTAAAGCAGTCACTTACTGGCCCAGTTAATTTTTTCAGCTGTAACATGTACTCCAGTTCATTTTATAAATGTAATTACTTAGTGTTCTCTTGATTTATAATAACCTTTTGAAAATCCTATGTTTTTTATCCTATTTGTAAGAATTAGCCACTTTATCTTCTAGGTTTTTTTTTTTTCATTTAGCCCATTAGATTCTCAGACCTTGCTGGCCTGTGAGTGGAATAGTATCTGGCACAGACTGGTATCAGCAAGTCAGATAAAAAAGAATATAATTATTTCTATTTGCACGGTTGAAAAAAATTCCAACACGGACTGCATAAAACTGGAAAACTATAGCAACTTAATCATTCTTATGACTTCATTAATTACTGCTTATGTGTAAAATTTTGTTTTTGTTCTTCTATTGATATAATAAAATGGTTTTACTCACAGATGCTACTATCATGATGCTTGAGTATAGAGTTGACTTAAAAGATATTTTAAGTTAATATAGTAAATAATAGTTTGAAATTCAAAATTCTCATCTTTATTTGTTTCACTTTAAAGAGCTCAGTTAATACTAAAATTTCTGATATATTTTGAATATAAATATATTTATGAATGAATAAAAATTATACTTAATGTTAAGCACTGTGCACTTGTTTACCGACAAATAAGAAGTGTTAGTATGTGTCAAAATAATCCTGAAAATAAAAAGGGAGATTTCCAAGATAAAGAAATTTATAACGAGTATTTAGTAAACTGACATGTCGTGGAATTGCCTCAACCTTTGATTAAAATTTCACTTTAATGCATTATGATATTAAAATTATACCGAGTGAGAGAAAAAAATACTTAAAGAAATTAAAAACCAGTCACAAAGCTTAGGCACTGTCTCAATGTATATGTTTATAGGACCAAAGGGCAGGGGGGTCCAAACGTTTATGTATTAACATTATGCCCTTTGGCAGTGAGGACAGACGTTCACTTGAATGTCCTTTTCACAAACCACAGTTGGGACGTTTTCTTTTGACTTATCCTTGGTGATTTTTCACTGTGTTGTGCAAAAGAAAAGCCATCTATCACCGACTCGAAAAAACTCATGGCGACCATCCTCAGTCACCACCTTATAATCGCTTTCTATGATATCGTTCCCTCCCAGCACATCGTCCAAATAACTACCTGTGAAAAAAATCGTCAGCATACAGCGCCGCTTTGACACTACTAATCTCGAATTCTAACGCGAATTAACGCATATAAAATCAATCTCCAAGCGGAGGAGAGCGACCCAGACGAAACCTTGAGACAGGAGCCCCCCCGTAGCTAGCTCCGCCCACCGTAACAGACATCGGACAATAGAGAGGCTTGCGTGTAATCTCCTTCTGTTATAACTCCTTGGAGAAACTAAGCAAAGGTGAGAGACTGAGCTAATGCAATAAGCATTTGGTCCTCTTGGGATTTCATAATTCTTAGTGACGTAACGACTTAATTACGTTGGTAACCAAGCTCTTAGTCAGGGAAACCGACTTTAGTTTTTTTCTGAAACAGGGGCCAGGCCTACCCAACTACCAGACGCGTCACGGAAGGATCCAGAATTCAATGTAGATCGGATCACGTTACCGGTTTTCAATGTGTGTATCAGTATGCGCTTCGAAGTATCTGACGCGGGACGCGTACTTCGAAGCGACAAATAAAAATAAATAAATATTAAATACAGCAGACGTCCTGGTTAAATGCAACAATTGGGTCTTAATTCTTAACTATTTTTTTCATTTTTGTTGACTTATAACACCGTGCTATAAAGATCTTCTCAAGAAAAAAATTTGCTTGGGTAAAATTGAGTACGGAATGAACTGGAGACACTTGGCTTGTCATTAAGTTTACACGAAAATATGTCAGGTAACTTTATACTGTCTTTGAAAGAGTAAAGATTGAAAGATAATTTTAGACAAACTTGGACGGGGGAAATACCTACAAAGAGTAATGGGCTATTTCGCCAACATCTTGTTGAAAATTTTACACTGCAATTCTATTCAAATAAGCTAAGGAACTAATTGCCAAATTTATACTCTCATCACATAACAGGGGGGTAACCAGACCTGCAAAAATTGTACGCACATATTTAAAAAAATTACAAGCACATACAGCAAAATGTAGACTTACGCAAAACATGAAGGACAGCGTAATCACAGCAAATGTACCTCATATACATGTAGTAGCTTAATTTCCATTAATAATAAAATCATCATTTAAGTCAAAAATATTCTCGCGATTTAATAACTATTTTAATTTACCCAGAACGGTATATTTATTTTAAAGGCGGTTAACTGAAATATAGTTTTATGATTTGTTTGTAAAAATTGCCCATGTCACCCTGTTAGTTTGGAGGTCTAAGCTGGATCAAGTCCGTGTTAAAATTCCTATGAAGTTGTGCAGGAAAAATTCTTCCTTTCTTTCTCTAGCTCCTCGATAAACCTGGTGTTCAGATTTTATCTAGTACCCCCAGGTCTACGGGAGCTGCGCTTTGTAACTAACGCACAGGTAGATTTTTACCTGAGATAACTGGAGTAAAGCTTAGATAGAGAGTGCGTTCGATACAAGCAAGACAAATTGAATGCCATTTAACCCTCTAATTAAGAGGTAAAGGAAGTTCCAGTTAGATGGATGATTAAGATAGGACTTGTAAAGGTAACGGGCATTGTTTACCTCGATCAGTTTAATAAAAGTATGCAAGACGGAGTGTCAGCGGTTTAATAAAATAAATTGAATTTCACAAATAACATGGACCTCATATGCAATAATCAACATTTCCCTTAACTCATTCAAATGCAGTGTTTTATACAACTTGGGATAACCATAATGAAATGCTTGTTAAAGAAATGACTAGACGGGAAATGGTTTTACACAGCTTCACGAGGATTTAGATCCCTCGGGTAAGAGATTTGAATGAGTATAAACTTTTATCAGAAACCAGAGAAGTCATCTTACAGGTAGACAATGCAGCTCAGTTTGACAGCTAAGCACGCTCTGTTCTCCAGTGGCTCGATTGTCGTCATCGGACCACGTGACCACGTAGCTCATTAACTCCCAGGCTGAGCAAATAGGTCGTTTTTTTAAAGCCAAAAATTTACAAAATGAGCTTTTAATTTGTGTATTTGGATAAAGATATCGTTAGTTGGGCATGTTTTCTGAAGAATATGTTCCGTTGAAGCCATTCTGACGGTATGAAGCAAATCCTTTAAGCCCCCTTTACAATGGACAGTGCGACCAAGAAACTGTGGTTGTAGAAAGGCAGCACAAGCATCACTTTGGTTGCAAAATGAATGCTCAATGATCCCAGTTGTTGGCACATAAAGTTGCTGTACTGTGGGAGGCAGAAAGGATGCCTTCCAGTGTAAAGGAGCTATTAATACATGTAGGTTTAATAATTTTCAGCATTCCATCTACAGATACCCCCCCCCCCTCCCCCGAGTTTCAAAACAGGTGAAAACTCTCTGCTGTAAGTATTGTAAAGGCACATCTGAATATTGATCCAGGGAAGGCATGAATACATCACCAAAATATCAAGATAAATTTGGAAGACTTTCATCTTTTGAAACTCGGAGTATCCATAACTATCCTTTCAGAGCAAACGATCACAGAGAAACAACAAATGGTTGATATTTAAGCAATCACAGGACATTTATTTCAGATATATACTGTAATTTCACAGACATATTTCACTCCGTTTTAAAAACTTGACTACAACAGTGCAGATATGTGATGTATCAGTCCAAAATAAACTATGGGAATTAAACATGGAAACTATGGAAACTCGGAGTATCCATAACTATCCTTTCAGAGCAAACGATCACAGAGAAACAACAAATGGTTGATATTTAAGCAATCACAGGACATTTATTTCAGATATATACTGTAATTTCACAGACATATTTCACTCCGTTTTAAAAACTTGACTACAACAGTGCAGATATGTGATGTATCAGTCCAAAATAAACTATGGGAATTATGCAAATAATTATGACCTTGAAACATAAAATGTACACAAAAAGTTATAAAATTAACCAATTTTCAAAAGCGGTTCAAATGCTACTGACAAGATGCAATCACCTCAATCATATCATGATTGCAGCACGTCCTTAACACAGGTCATAAGTACACTGGTAAAATTTGTAATCCACTCTTGTCAACTCTATGGCCATCACAAAGATAAACTTTTAGGCAAAGTTAGTATAATACACAACATGATTAAATCCCAAGAAACTTGGTCATCTGGAGTAAATTATTCATTACTTTGTTTAAGTCAAAGAAAATTTCCAATCTATAAACAACATACGGAAAAAAAATTTAATACATGCATCACAAATATAGTACCTTTAATTAAATGTTCAATAGCTACACTGAGGGGTGTCATCTGATACAGAGTGCTAAAATTTTCTTCCAGCATTTAGTTCCCTCTGTAAAGTCCATATCACAGCTTCAAGTTCTTGCCCATAAGGATCAAGGCACACATCACACTTTGAAAACTTGTAGAAAAAAAACTCTCTCTTTTGGCTGATCCAAAATTTTGCTGAACTTCCCTTGTCATGACTGTATCTTAACAAAAAAAGTGGAAAAAGTGGGAAGGAAGGGGGGTGGTGTGTACCTTGTGCTCGTACCTCTAAGCCACACAAATATGTTCTACCCAGGGGCGGATCCAGAGCTATTTACCAGCAGTCTTCCAAATTATCTTTGTTGATTCATCCTCCAATTTTGACCGTCTTCCAGCAGAAAAAATTAGATACCCGTCCATGTAAATCTGCCCCTGCTACCGGTACATACACGTACTAGTGTACTAATAAATTGGCTTGAAACATACACTAGTTTAGATGGGTCTCCATAAGGATTTTTGCACTGGTGGATCCAGTATTTTGGTTAGCAAATATCTGTGCATGTGTGTGTGTGTGTGTGTGTGTGCGCGCGCGCGTGATTTGGTGGGAAGGGGGGGGGCACTTGGATCCACCACTGAAAAGTAACTCCTTTTGGTAAGTCATTCACAAATATTAAACAACACTGGTTTGTATATCGATAGTCCCGTATTTCATATAAATACAAGTAATTGCTATATAAACACAGCTAGCAGACATTTTAAGGTTAAATTTAAACACAATTCAATATGAATTGTATGACTGGTCTAAAGTAGACTGCATTACCGCATGCTGTGAACAGTGCATGAGGTCTGTTGACCTTAGGTGCAATTCTTAGACAAACATTTATTAATTTATGGTAATTGACTTTGAACATTTTGCTATTCTTGAGTTAGAATAACAACAAAAAAAAAAAAGGAAGAGGTGTAAATAACTGCATGTCATGTAATTTAAATTATTTGTAACATTATCTTATACATGGAAAAGCACTCTGTCTTCAGCTATATTGACATGATTTCAGCACACATTTATAGTGACCATAGTGTTTTACAGAACTGAGAAAGACACTTTCTATAGATCATGTTGGACTAAAAGCAGGCTTTGGACGAAGACGGGCTAAGGTGAATTTGAACACGTTTGTGCTTCTCCTCATAGTCTCCCTCTGTAATAATAATAATAATAATAATAATAATAATAATAAAAGTTTTACTGATAATATTAATAATAATAATAATAATAATAATAAACATAAAATGGCAAAACCACAGAAAAATTGGTGGATAAAACAAGATGCTGTGTTATGAATAACTCAAAAACTTAATCAAAATGTTCAGTACATACAATATCTTGAAGAATTAATATGGTTATCATATCGGGAGTTAAATGAAAATATTCAGAAATACTGCATGATCAGACTCTAGCTACACTTTAAAGGTTTTCATTTTTATGTTTCTTTTGGTCTGTAAAAATAAATGTAGATGGTCAATGGCAGTTATTTACAAGCTTAGACATAATGTACAATTTCTTTCTTGTTTCAACTGAAGAAAGGATTAATCAGTTTAAAAAGAACTTACTTTGTCTATCCTAAGTCTCCAAATGTAACCATTTTTGTCCACATAGAAGATTGCAACACCATCGTACCAACTAAAAACAAGGAAAAAGTTATGTACCAGTAAAAGTAAACTGTAACATACCCTCCAATACACCTCCATCATAAAAGCTTTACACCGTTCTTTCTGCTGAAAAACAAGGCCTGCCATTAGTTCCTCACATAAACATACTTGTAATTTAAAGTACTGGGTAATTTATAAATAACCCCATTATTGAATCCTATCTTTGTGAAATAACCCCTCCCTCCCCTTGAATCGACCCCCTCCCTCTCTCTCTCTCCCTCTCTCTCTCTTTTCACAATCTTACTTTTCCAAATCTTCTTTTCTCTTTCTACTGGTCCAGGATCTCCAGAAGGGGACCCCCGCCAGCCTCCAGCGAACAGTTATGCTTCCCGAGTCTGGGTCCACCACTGAGCTCAAAAGTTCAATGCGTGTGTGCAGCAGAACTTTTACTTTTAACTTCTTTGCCCTGAGCCACTTTTTAAAAGCATACACACCACTAGAAAGGGCAAAATTAGTCTATATTAAATAAATAATATTTCTTTTTTATGTAGCTCAATAGATTGCCATAAAAAAAACCAATTTCTACAATTTAAATATTAATTTAAACTAACCGGAAAAATCTATGATTCCTTTTTAAATTAAAGTTAGAAAAAAATTAATCAAAGGAACATGTTAAATTTTTGTAATAAATATTTTTTTCTCAGTGCTTTTAGATCTTTGTGATTGAGGGAGAATTGTTGAATTTCCTGGAAAACTAACTTTTTGATACATGCTGTAAAGGTTTAAAGTGCATTGCATGCCTTTAACTTACCATGTGGTGGTGTGTGGTTCATCATATGCGTTCACAAAAACCATATCATCACGAAAAAAATCCCACTGTATCTCTTGATAAAAAATTGTTGGCATCTGGAAAAAGAAAAATGCATAAATCAATAAAGAAACATTTTCAATAAAATAGTAACCTGATATTTTATCTTAATTAAAATATCATTTCAAAATAAAACTCAATAAGAACTGGAACAAGAAAAGTGCAAACAATTCTGAAACATTTTTACTGGTTTTAACTATAACCAAAGACAGCTGTTTATATTTTCAATACTTTTCCCACACCATATTAACAAAACATTCAAAACTAGAAAAGCACTCCGAGAGTGCAGACCTCCGCCAAGGCAGCAACTTTTTATTATTATTGATTATTGAATGATTATTGATCCGAATCACCACCAAAAACTAATCATCTGTTCCTTGGCCCACTTCTGACAGTTCCTGAAAATTTCATCAAAATTGATCCATAACTTTTTGAGTTATGTTGATGACAGACAGACAAACAAACAGGGGTGAAAATATATAGACCTGGAGAAAACTTTGGATGCACAGTGAAGTTCTCATTCAGACTGACAAAGTTTAGGTTAACCAGACCCAACAATTTAATTGGTAATTACTTGCTTCATCCCAGCACAAGAGCTCAACGTTTTGTTCCATTATTAACATTTCTAATTAAAAAGCTTAGTTCTACATGGATCATGATTCTGTATCATGATTCTGTTCTGTATCACCAACAAATTCTATGGTTAATAACTTCAAGATAGTATCCACATCAGGTACGTATACACTTTAGATAAATTTTTAAAGGGTTTTTATTGTTTTAAAGTCTGAATTGAAAAAGATGAGAAATAGAGCAAGATACTTGGACATTCATGTACAATAAAAATATGACTTGGTCAGGACATTTTCAAACATATATTGAGTACCTTTAACTACCAATATGTAATATGTGCCTTTAAGGGATGACAAAAACTGGCTGTGCTTGGCAATATAAACTTCAAATTTTACTAACTTGCCTCTGACGATGAGTCTGAATAACCTGCAAATATGAAGTTTTGTAAACAAAGTTTTAGCAGCTGGCAGACACTGAACCTGTAGTTGAGAGTATACCAGTATAATTATAAGTCTGTAACTAAGGCCCTTGACTGATAAATTCAAAACATCTGTTAATTATTGGTATTTTTAATTTTTAATCTATTTGGCAATAATACCTTCTCATTGATATATTCCTGTGCTTTAAATAAAACATCAGCTGGTGTCTTGTCTGGGTCTTCTTCAGGAGATGTAGAGTCTTCTTTTCCATCACACCTGAGTGGTGTATTCAAGCCTAGCTGGTGAACATCCAGCTGAACAGAGTTGAGTAATGTGTGCACGACGCAACCGTTTCTCTTCCCGGACAGAGATAGTGAGCACCCTCCTGGGTCAGCAGGAACAGCACCATGTTTTATACCAAAAGTTTTCAAATTTTGAGACAAATATTTCGACGTCTTTCCATCTAAACTCTGTTGTATACCGTTTTTCTTTTTACCCCAAGCTGTTCCAATATGTCTAGCATCCAGTAAGGAGGACTGAGAAAGCCCATTGATTGGGGAAGACCCAGACAGTGCCCATGTTGCACTTGAAATATCCCCACCTTGTTTCTTCATTCTAACCAGACAGGCCAGCAGCACCTCTAACCCTCCAGCGTCCAGTCCACGGCCCTTGTCCAACAATGACCCAAGGTCACTTCTGACCTTATCTAACATCTCCCTGGAGCCATCTTTTAAACTCTGGCGGTTTTCAACAAGCAGTTGTCCCTTTAATCTCTCTTGGCAGTTGATGCAGAGCACAGCCTTGGGTGACTCCTTGACGTAGGGTGCCAAATTCAACTCCTCCTGCTTCTTGTTGGTGTAAGTGATTAGAGCACGGCCCTTACATCTACCCACTTGTCTGCTGTGCATAAATATCTGGAATAATTAACATAAGATGGGATATATAGTCGATAGTATATTTTAAAAATGAATTAGTCAGTATATTAGCTGATTAGAATGTCAGTATAATCTGCTTGAAATTATATGCCAATTGAAGATTTACTGCCTGGAAACAAACTCTCGTATGATTAAAAGGGTCATTGCACATGTACAAGATCTCTGTGTATTAATATTATTAGCTTATTTCCTGGCAGGAACCAATGCTGTGTATGGGACATTAATATTGCCTACATACTTGCACATTCATTTGTCCATCGATGGGCGAACTGTCAATGGGTGTATAATTTCCTGGCAGCCAAACTGGTACATGAGCATATGAATCTTACCCTATTCATAATCACAGTACTGTCAAGGCCAAACTGGCTGGCTTTTCAGGAGTGTGCAAATTAAGAAAGTGAGAGGTAAATATAAGCTACAGATTAGAGAGCCAATGAATACAGCCTAGTGGACGCACTACATGTACATGGCTGTCGTTTAGTGGTTACATGCACCTCCATCTTTCTTGCATTTGCACAAATAACACCTATCAGAGACCGTAATTCAATACCCCAGTATGAGTGATACATGTTACACTACAAACGTCATGCTGGGGTGTTGCAAAACATATATATTATCATACAGGCTACAAAAATATACTACCTCAGTGGTACAACTACTACAGTACTAGTACAGGTATATGTACTGTACAGAAGGCCGATTCATCCAAGGTGCAACATACTAGACTAGTATATATATTGTATTTCAACCCATTTTGAAGGTCGTAACTTTTAAGGCGATTACAAACCTCAAATACAAATAATCCTTGACCTCCTGCTTTTGGTCAAATCTCGAAAGGTCAACAATGACATTGAAAACATTCAAATTTTCAAAGTGAAATTCTAAAATTTACAGATAAAAATTGGAGTATTGCAAAGCAACAAAAATATTCAAAAATTCATACTTACTAGTGAAGACATGGGTAAAATAACTAATGATCTTGGACTTCGAAGAACTGTCAACACGCGCCGAAAGCCTGACGACATGGTTTTTCAACTTAAAACATCCCAACCCAAGCTCAGTCTTCTGTATTTTTTCTGCTCTGACCGGATATTCAAAGTACGCATGTGCGGCGTTCTGTCAAACTTAGGTCAAGGTCAATCTCGCGAGACTGACACACTAATGATGGCTGGTAAGAGGTGACGTTGACAGCTCTAAAGTAACTATCCGAGTTTTCTCGGAGCTTTTTCATTTTCATCATGGATAGTGATGTTGCAGCAAGACGGATGCTGCAAACAATTTTCATTCTTTTACTTATCCATGCAATTTCTTGTGGAATTCAACCGTCGGAGAAAAGAGAACTCAAGTATGTTATCGTCTCATTCAACTTGCAAAGTTGTTTGACATTGTGATTTGTATTTTGTAGATTATTACTAAATTACCAGTAGAACACATTGCTCACTCATAGTCAGTTACTGCCTTGATTTCATAAGACACTTCAAGTTATATCTCCAGTGTTCGTTTTTGCTTTGGAATATTGTATTATTTTCCTGTTTCTCTAGCGTCAACATTTTGAACAACTTTAAGTTTGTTTTGATATCGAGGATTGACTGATCCAGGCGTGGCAAGGATTAAGATGAGAGTTACAGTAATTTGTAAAAAAATGTGTTAACCAAACGACAAAGGCATTTTGTAAAATTTTGTCAGCTATCGTTTACTAAGTATCATATTATTTCAATAGCTATGACTTGCAAAGACATTGTTCAAAGTCACCAAATCACTAGACTTAGAAGGAAAACATTGCTAATCGAAGATGTAAATATTTCTTCGTTGGGGAGGGAAAGGATGCTTAAATACCAAAAATGAATAAGAATATTGTGTCTTGTTTTAGGGAAAAGGTACTGGAGATGTTCAACCATGCATATGGCTCTTATATGGTAGGTTTACTTGCTTAGCATATAATTTATTTCCTCAATATTTGCATTATCACTCGTGCACTCAAGTTGATGTAGCATTTTCCCACTGCTGGCTGGGTTCCCTGAATTGTTTAGATAAAGACAAATGCTGTCATTTTGTAGCACTTATATAGACAGATGCTATTAGATATCAAAATATTTTTAAAAAGGGGAGGGAGATCAAAAGTTACTGTTCTAACACAACAAAATTAAGAATTAAACACAGGTAAAACCTAAGCCATCTGAAAGTTTGAAAAATTAATTTTCCATATGATTATGGAACTGAAAATACAAAAATCATTCTGCGTTCTTATTTAAGGACCATGCTTTCCCAGCTGATGAGCTAATGCCACTCAGTTGTAAAGGCAGATACAGAGGAAGTGAGCAGAGCAGAGGAGATGTGGATGATTCCCTGGGAAAGTGAGTGAAATGATCATGACATATCAATTTCAAATTAGCAAAAATTTTATTATTTTTATTTATTTATTTATTTATTTATTTATTTATTTATTTATTTATTTATTTATTTGTTATTATTATTTTGTCTGTAAAGAAGGTTTATTGTAAGGAATGTATCATGGAAATGGTGGTTATCTTCATAAAGTGAATCTTAGAGAGGGAATATTGAGGAAATTGCTGAAATTTTATATATTGTGTTCAAAAATGGGTTTTTGGTACTTGTAGAAATATTTTCCTTCTAAGGCACTCTCAGAATATAATTAAGTATTGGACTGCCACATTTTTATCAAGAAAACATATCAGAAGACTCACTTTGGCTTCCTTACTCCCTTTCCTTTGTATGCTCCTTGTTAATAAGATTTTATCTAGATATTACTAACAATTTTTGCTTGTTTATCATTTTGTATATCAAAATTATTTAATTAATGAATGTTGGGCAATTCATTACACAATTTTATAATAATATTATTCACAGAAATGAAATACAAACTTTTTTGATGTTGTCTATTTTAATGTGACCCTAGTTTTGTTCAGTTTTTTGTATTACATATAGGTGGCTCCGGCATCTCTCTATGCACAGTGTGTTATTATTGTAATTGTGTTTTTTTCCAACCTTTTCCAGCTTTTCTCTGACTTTAATTGATACCCTTGACACCTTAGTGGTAAGTGCTGATATCTTTGTGTTCCTAAACCATGTTTATAATTATGATAGGAGTGTAAGACCTTTTTCCCAAGGATTGACTATTTTTGGAAAGATAAACCATTGAGAATGTAGGGGGTGCTTTTTGGATATTGCTTATTTCAGGATAGACTATTTTGGAAGGAAAAAAAGAGATTAAAATATCAGATTATGGAAAAAGGGGAGTGTTTAAACATGTCAAGATTATATCTTACAGAAATTTATGTTTTGAAAATTTTATTTCCTCAAAAATCTGTAGCTGATATAAAAATTAAAAAAAAAAACACCTGTTATCACACTATTACAAAATGTGTGTCTGATAAAAAGTATAAATTACAAGCCCCCTTCCCTGCTCTGTTTACTTTCTAGAAATAATGCCTTGTGTTTGTTTGGTTCAGGTCTTGGGACAAATTGATGACTTTGAAGATGCGGTGAAATTGGTGATACAGGAAGTGACCTTTGACACAGATGTGGTAGTGTCAGTATTTGAAACTAATATTAGGGTACTTGGGTAAGTAAAAAATAGTCCATGCTTTATTAAACCTGTACTGATACAAAAATACTAATTATTCAGAGAGTAACAGGCAAAAGAGATACAGGAATAATGAGTTTCTAAAATGTTTTAACTGCCTATCTATCTCTTAGCCTAGGACTTGTCGCACCATGAGTGTGTGTTTTAATATGTTAAGGTAAAAACTGCCTATGATTACTTACGTTTCCATATCTTGTATGATTCTGTAATAAAAGGGGAAGAGCAAAAGGTTTTTCAGCCAGGCTACTGACTTAATTGAAGTTATGCATTAGAATTGCCTTCCTAGCTGGTGAACAAAATTATAATGAGCACTATGAACAGGTTATTTTACACAAAATCATAATTTTATCATTTTGCAAAGCACTGGAGATGCAACTTACATGTATTTCAAGTCTAGCCATCAAAATAAATCGAAATGAATTCATTTTTCCCTAAGATACATAACATATAAGGGGCATGTAATGTATAGGCATATATCCATTTAAACAAGATTCTTTATGAGAGGGATGGTACAAGGCCAAATGCTGGGACTGTGAAATTGATATAATTTCACTGGAATCATTTCAGGGGTTTATTAGGAGGCCATGTTGTAGCAGCATATCTGAAGAGGGTGAAGAAAGGGATGTTATGGTATAATAATGAACTATTAGTAAAAGCTAAAGACATAGGAGAACGACTACTTCCAGCATTTAACACCACAACAGGAATACCATACCCAAGGGTAAGACTTCACAAGTCCAAATTAAAAAAAATTTCATCATAAAAAAATGAAAGTTCCGAAATAAATTGTATTTTTTAATGAGAAAATGGAAAAGAGATATAACACCTGAGCAGATTTTTATTTCTCATTTCTATATATATTTATTTTGTTATTTATTTTTATAAGTAGTAATATTTTTTTAAATTTTTTCATTCAGGTCAATTTAAAGTATGGTTTATGTAAAGTGAACTCTAGAACAGGAGTAGAGAAAGACACTTGCACAGCCTGTGCAGGAACCATGATTCTAGAATTTGCTGCTCTCAGTCGACTTACAGGGGACCCAATATTTGAAGTAGGTACAATTTTATTGTGTCTTTGTCAGTCTTTTTTTAAGGTAGGTTTTAGACAGATTAACAGTGAGTTACCATTATACATCATATCATATTAGGTCTAAAATTTTAGATATTTCGTTGAAATTTGAATATGTTAGTGAAACAATTCCTATTCAAAAGTGATATCTAAACCTGTTGATGTGATATTAGTACCTTTTATGAACTCTTTTTTTTTAAACTATGACCTGAAAATATTTCCAACTGTCACCTTCTAAACTTTGTTAGGAAAAAGCGCACAAGGCCATGGAGTTCTTGTGGAAGCAGAGACATCGCTCAAGTGACCTTGTTGGAACTGTGATAAATATACATAATGGGGATTGGGTGAGGAGAGGTGAGTAAGAATTCACCCAGAAAAAATTATGTAAAATAATCTAAATCTTCAGTTTTCAGTATGTATCTTATCTTTCATATTTTAAAAATTTGGCATCAGAAAAATCTCAAAAGTTTAGACTTTTAAAAATTAATTAATGTATTTATTTAATTATTTATTTATTTATTTATTGTGCCTTGTTTTGCAGATAGTGGAATAGGTGCAGGGATAGACTCTTATTACGAGTATTTATTAAAAGGCTACATTCTTCTTGGAGATGAAACCTACCTCAACAGATTTAATACGGTAAGTACTGGACATTCTGATATCTGACCAGTAATCTCTCTTTTTCAAAACCTCCCCCAGGCCATGTCTGTTAATGATGATTTGTAGAGATCAGTGCTCACTATTTACACTGCTGTTTCTTTGTTTAGGAGGAAAGACTTACATATATGGCAAAATCCTATACCTGCTGTGATATGTTTAATAATATTTACACTGTATTTAATACTGGCCCAGAAATGTATGTTTAAAGTTTAACATGAACTGCAACAGACACACTATATTCGGTAGAATAAGTACTTGTAACTCTGGCCTAGTAATGCATTTTATTAAACGTTAAACCTGCACTGCAGCCAATGTGGTATTTTAACCAAAAAGTGTAAAGACGGCCTGTGTATGAGCAAGTTAAAAACTGAACTGTAACCAGCATACTATTATAGCCACTATAAGTAAGCTATATGCCTCAGTGGCTTGGCACTACTAACATACAGTGGCAACCACATGCAGGTGGGAGACCTATAGACAATTACAAAACCAGGATCTGTTACAAATGCTGTAACTTCCTTAATTAACCAGCATAGTCAATTTATGAGTAATTGCATCAGGCATATTTTGTCAAATTGCACTGTTATTCAATAGAATGAGTTAATATTTTCAGAGTGATGTGTGTTTGCCTGTGTGAACATTTTTGCACATACCAGACTAGTACAGATTTCATTATTAGTCACAACAGTGGCAGATCTAGGGGTGGGCACATAACATAACTTTCCTGCCTTGCACTCTGCACATTATGATAAAAACTTTATCTACAGTTTTATATTTGCCTCACTTTGCTAAGCAAACTTTTCTTCCACACCCAACACTCACAGCTAAATTCTTGAATAACCCCTCCCCCCCTCCTGTTGCTGAATGATAATTTTTGCAGAACATTTAAAATTCACTCTTATTTATCACAAGTACCATCACGAAGAAACAACACATTTCATGAATAAGCAATACCAGGTGTATATTTTTTGCCCCAATGACTGTGTTCACACGTGATTTGAGCAGAAATAATCCATTATCCTGAGCTGCAGTTGTAATAGATTTTCCATTGTCATTGCAGCATTATGATGCTATAATGAGGTACGTGAACCAGGGACCTCTCATGTTAGACGTGCACATGCATAAACCTACCAGTAATACACGCCATTTCATGGATGCTCTCACTGCATTCTGGCCTGGGTTGCAGGTAAGTTAACTGAACATTGTGCTGTATGGGCTTTAGTAGATCAATGAATTAGAAAATAGGCCATTTTAAAAAAATGTGACTTCAAGTCTGTAAAAACATTCCAAAGACACAGCAACATGCAAAATGTAGCCTTGTTTTTCACTTAAAATCTGTTCCTAAGGTATAAAAATTGAAAACAAGGCTTCTGTGAAAGTTATTTCAGGCAAGGTCAAGGTTATGTAGTACATATCAGAGAGGTTTGTTTTTGTTGTTTAGTTCACAGTGCTATTTTTGTGTGTTTTAGGTACTTAAAGGAGACATCAAACCAGCAATAGAAATCCATGAGCTTCTGTATCAGATAACACAGAGACATAACTTCCTACCAGAGGTAAGCAGTGATTGAAAGCCTTCTACTGGTCATGGCTGACTGTGGATAGTATACTTTATTATTAATTATTATTATTGTTAATTGAGTCATAATGGAGTTACATGTACATTAGAGAGAGAGAGAGTAACAAATACTTCTACATAAACAAAAACTGTAATAGTGATTCCTTGCAAGTCCATCAAAGTTGTATGTTATGTTACTGAAATACCTTATAAATATATGATAGTATTTGACTCTTATTTAATGGTATCCCTTACTCATTTGAAAAAGTCCCAAGGAACAAAGTCAGATTTTTATCTCTATGTATCCTGTAGAGCTGCATATTTTTCCCAATTTAGTTCTTTCAAATGACAAAATTCCCCAGGTAAAAGCACCTGATACTAATATTTCTTTCTGAAAAGTAAAAATAACTTTAAAAAATCATGGCAGTCTAAATGAGTCAAGAAAAATTAATTTATTAAAAAGAGGTACAAAACGTCCAATTCAAGTTGAGGGAAGTGTCAAGCAATGGATCAAGATTAGAAGCAATTAATTAATTAATTTTTTTTTCCAAGGAAAAATAGGTTTTATGAGAAAATCTCAGATAGGATACCTGTAATCTTTGGATATATCTAGAACTATAGAGAAAACCCTTTATATACATTAGGCATTTGAGGATCATTTGCTTTCATGACCAAAAAAAATTATGTAAAAATTTGTGTTGATGATGTCTCAGCTGGCCTCTAATGTTAACCTCACAAGTATTTATCTATACGTATTTCAGGCTTTCACTACAGACTTTCGTGTGCACTGGGGCCAACATCCTCTTCGACCAGAGTTTGTGGAATCAACTTACTTTCTTCATAAGGTAAAATAAATTAAAATGCCATAAGCTTTCATTATAAGGTAAAATAACTAATATGAGCTTTCCTTGAAAGGTGAAATATGTAAACAATGTTCACTTTCGTAATAAGGTGAAATAATTGACAAGAGTTACTGCTTTCAAACATACAATTCCATATTATTGTTTTCTGAACAAAGCTGTGCGTTTAATATTACAGTCTTAAAAATAGAAATTAGAAACATTAGAAATTGACACACTTGAGACAGTTTTAAGGACACCATTTCAGGCAACAAATGACCCATACTACCTGGAAGTTGGGAAGACAGTGTTGAATAACTTGGAGAAGTACGCCAGGGTGCCATGTGGCTTTGCTGCCATTAGAGATGTCACATCTGGAGTCCATGAAGACCAGTAAGTTTCATCACTCTTATGGACAAAGTTCAGTCAGGTTGTCCACTGTAGTAAATTATGAAGTAATTGTGGCTTTGCGGGCTATCAGAGATTCCCTTCCTGTCTGGGGTCCATGAAGACCAGTAAGTTTAGAGTGTCTGTCACAGTAATGGACAGTGTTCAGTCAGGTTGACCAATGTCCACTTGGTATAATGGATTAATTGTGATTCTAAATCTGCTGCTGTCAGAGACATCGTCTGGGCCCCATGAAGTCCACTAAGGGAACACTGTGCAGTAAAAATGTATACTGACCATTACAAAATGTTGTACTGTACCTGTATGAGGAATTGACCTTAACCTTCAGATTAAAAAAAAAATGAGTGTCATACATGTTTATGATATATTGGTCTATGATAAGATGGCGAGACAGATTTATTATTGTCAACAGCCAAGAGTCAACTACTAGATAATTTGCATACAAGCACAGAAACACCATTCACGTGATAGTGTTCTGTAGGTGGTGGATCGTGGGATTGAGTATGACTCTCACTTTCTGGTACATTTATCCAAGTCGAGAATAACTCTGTTTTATCAGTCTACTTAAGTTGTCTCCTTTTTACCCACATTTGATGTTAACATTTTGTTTTTTCTTTCCAGACTGGATTCCTATGTGCTAAGCGAGACATTTAAGTATTTATACCTATTATTTGCTGAGAAGGAAGATCTTGTGTTGGATGTGGATGAGTATGTGTTTACTACAGAGGCCCATCTCTTACCACTAAGTCTGGCTGTGGGGAACTATAGCTGGACTAAACCTGTGGCTGGGAAAATACCATTGGCAACCACTGTAAGTGGATACAGAGTTATCTGGTTAATTGTGTGTGTGTGTATGTGTGTGTGTGTGTGTGTGTGTGTGTGTGTGTGTGTGTGTGTGTGTCAGTGAGTGAGTGAGTGAGTGAGTGAGTGAGTGAGAGAGAGAGAGAGAGAGAGAGAGAAAATTGACCATTGCTTCACTCCAAAAACTGGTAAATTGAAACCATGGTAGTAAAATAAAGCCCAAAAATTGTGGAATATTTGGAACCAGTTCTTACTTTATCTGAGTGAACTGCTAGTCTAAAGTTAGTTCATTTTTGGAACTGGTCCCAGATCACTATTCCATGTCTTTTAACTTAGTTCTGTAGATTTTCATTGGGGTAACTTTTTTTTCTTTCAATGATTTATTTTTAAAATTTTTATTTTATTTTAACAATAAATTGTTTTCACTTCAGGATGCTAGAGCTCCAGATTTTGAAGATGAACGGTTTGAGCGCTCATGTCCAAATCCAACAAGTAATCGTGGTTCTTTTGCACATGACCTCCGCAAGTCACTAAGAGATGTCGTGAACAGTGCCTGCCCTAAGCCCAAAGAAAGGTAATGAAAGTATATATCAAACTATTGCCAATATACTTAAATTCAGATGTGGTCGTTGTTACAAAATGAAAATAGCATGGAAAAGGTGATTAAAGGTAGTATATTAATTAAAGTGATAAAAAGAATTTTTTTTTTTTTTTTTTGATGTTGTGAAATATAATATTACAAGCCATAGGGTATGTCCAATTAAATATTTGAAGTAATGTTGTCACTGATAAATTATTTTCACTAAGTGAAGTCACATAAAAGATTTCAATTCTTAATTGTAACTGGCGATATCAATTTGGTTGTTGAACAGATGTATTAGAAGGAAGATGAATGAAGATTAGAAATACTGTTATTATACAATAGCAATTCAGTTTTGAAAAAATGATCAATGAATAGTATATTTCACTTTTTCTCTCTTGAAAACAGGAGAGTTCCACGATTGCGGGCAGCGGACTTCATAGCAGGCAACGCTGACCAGCTGGACCTTCTGAAGAGGATGGGAATACGACTGGCCACCATGTCAGATGGCAGAGTACAACTGCTACATACTGCCTCTGAGGTACCAGGATTTTTTAATTATAAAAATGATGGTGATTATTATATCAAGTTGCATACTGTGTCTTGGGTACTGTGATTTTATATGGACAGACACACTCTGTCTTTATCATTATGCACTTTTTACCCTTAATAAGTGGAAAACCATGCGACTTGTTATCCTCACACTTCTTGGTTGATAAGTAGATTTCATTTGTTGGGCAACTGAGTAATTTAATTAAGATGTTTGTTACGTAAATCTCACCGAAATATTTACAGAAATTTCAATTGAATTTTTTATTTCTTTTTCAGGCTGCATCATCAGAGGAAGCCGAGGAAGGAATGTTGTTCATGCAGGAGATGATAGAACTTTCAAAAGCTCAGCAGACAGACAGTAAGTTGTGATTGTTTTCATGATAATGTGGTGTAACAGTTATGTTGTATTGCATTGATATTGTACTGTGCAGCTTGAGTTATAGACAATGAAGAGACCCATGTATTTGTTTTCTATTTCAGTCCAACAGGAGCCCCGTGTTGTACAGCTGATGTCTCCACCATACAATGGCAAAGTGGTATTGTCAGCAGGGCCAGCACAGTTTGGAAAGAAACTTACCAATTTACCTGGGGTAAGTGTGTGTCTTGGGGGGTGGGGGGGTGGGGGGGGGGGGGGGCTTGGAAGAGTTAGGTTTTAGGGTACAGGGATGTAAAATTTTCTCCTAAGAGGATTTTCTCCCATTTCCTGTAAAAGAGGCTTTACAAAGCTTCTAGATTAAAAAAAGTACTCTTTGTTGTAAAAATATCAAACAAACCTTCATGCATCTGTTAATGTTGACATCAAACTTTAAAACATATTTCTAGCTACACCTTCAAATTGCTGTGAAATACCACGCTGTGAAATACCATGATTTGACAAAGCTTCTATCCATCTTTTGTTTTAGCTCCGTGCCCAGGTAGCAGTGGCAGACCCCTTTAAAGCATGTACATCACCTACCAACGCAGCCCAGTTGAAGGGGAAGATTGTGATAATGGAAAGGGGAGATTGTATGTTCATTGACAAGGCCAGGCTGCTGCAGGCTGTGGGGGCTTCTGGGGGAATAGTCATAGGTATGGGTATTGCTCAGGACCAAAATTTCAAATGTTATTTCTCCCATGTTAAATTGGAACATAATTAACTAATATTATTTCTCCTATTTTAATAGGAACAAAATTAACAAATATCATTTGTCCCATGTAACTTGAAACAAAATGAACAAAAATTTTGATATCATTTTTCCTTTATGTATTTATAAAGAGATTATGAACAGTGTCTGGTGATAAAAAGGATTTAGAAAATTTAAGTTTAAAAAAAAACGTACAACAGCATTTAATATACCTCATTTTTTTCATCCTTTAGATCATAACCCCGGTTCCACAGCCAAGTCTGCTCCATTGTTTGCCATGTCAGGGGATGGGAAACAGGATGTGAACATTCCCATGGTGTTCTTGTTCCAGAAGGAAGGACAAGATCTGCTTTCTGCCCTGGCTGAACACCAAGATCTGGATGTCATCATTGGCCACAAGGCTAAGGACATGAGTCAGTATATAAGACATAGAGAATATAAAAGGTGTACAAAGTGTATAAGACCCGTATGTAACAGAAAGAAAATTTTGATATTTCAGCAATTTCCCCTCGTGATCAAGATAAACTGTAAATTTTAAAACTGTTGAAAAATCTTTGATCTGTACACCCATTATCCAGCTCTTTGATTTGTCTTTTACCATCCCAAGTGAAATTCACCAGTCTTTATCTCCATAAGGAGAGAGGCTCAAAGATGAGAAACTTGGAACTTGAAAAATTTAATAAATGTCCAGTTAAAGGTTTAACAACTCTTCGTGTGAGATATATATCTCACAATAAAAGCATTGTAAACAACCCTTGGAAGTATAATATATTCTATTTCACCTAAAAAATGGCAGTTAAAGCAATTATTCCGAATTCTGTGCTTGTCATCCGACCACTTGACCTCCATAGATGGCTATACACTGTAATAATCTCGTAAGATATTATTACAAAAAAACAAAACTTTCTAGAAAAAAAAAAACAGGGACTAAATTTGAATGTAGAAATGGATTCACTAACCATTCGTAAGTATGGGAAAAATTGTTGTTTACCCCAGGAAAATTCATTTTTTTGCCAAAATGAACAGTTGTTATCCCTTTAATTAATAGCCAGGAGTTCTGCTTTTAACTAGTCGATTCTTACACCCCAGTGGCCTGAAGGGGCAGTAGTTTTTAAGGATTTCAACACAGATATAAAGGATAACCAGAATCCAATATATTTGTTGAACCTCTAAATTTAAAAGTGCATTACTGTAAGTCTGACCATGGTCACAACTATTAATCATCTTAGGTAGGAAAAGACAGTATATTATAATTAACTTTGCTTATTTTGCTGTTGAATTTCCCTGACTTTACTCAGCAGTTTACTTGCCATATGTATGTTTTTTTCATGTCTTAAATTTTTTTTAGGTAAAGTCAACACTTTCAAGTACAAAGATACATTTTATGAAGAAGTGAATAAACCGTTAAGTCCTGGAGAAATATATTACATGAAGCTAAAAACAGAAAATGTTGCCATCCAGATTGAATACGTAGAAACTCCACAAGATAAGACCCAGACTGAACCTTTCATGGAAATTATGGATGATCCAAATAACGTTCGTACACTATCTTTCCGTTTTGATGGCCTCGCCTTGGAGGAAAAATTAGCCAAGGAGGACCTAGGAACAGCATATATAGCATTTTTTGAAAATTTGAAGTCGCACACAAATTTTGCTCAGTTGAAAAAGCAGGCAAATTACAGACAAGCATTAACAAAGCTTTTAGAATGCGTTTTTGTATCAGGAGAAAAACAGTTGGATGAAGCCACAGAGAAGGATATAGGAGATCTCGCCCAGGAAATCCAAGTGCTTTCAGACCCACAAAAAATTGACCCTTCAGTCAGTGGTAAAGAACATTATGCTGGAGTTCAAGATTTCGAGGAAAACAAAAACAGTCCAGCAGACAATGCCCACATGGGTATACCAGCTGGTTTTAGGAAGGTGGAAGAAGGGGTTTACGTTAACGATGCCGGAACAATATTTATAAAAATAGACTCCTCCGATGAAGGCAAAGCAAAACTCCCACCTCTTCACTCTTCTCAGGATGATGTTAGCAAAGTGACCTTAAACATCAACACAGAGAATGACTTTAATAAAGTGCTTCAGAAACTTGTGCCAAATGACCAGTTGCTGGATGGGATAGATGAATGGAGGAGGAATGCCGATAAGGAAATGGAGGCAATATCTGAACAGTCAGAAGAGGGCAGCACTGAGCCCAGCCTTCAAGATGAGCCACATCCCAGTGCAATGGAGGAAGATCAGTATGCTACAAAAACTGAAAATTCTGACAGGACTAAAGAAAAAGATGAAGACATAAATGATGAAACCCATATCTCTAGTTCAGACAATAGAAATGTAGACAAGAGAAAGATAATACAGTCAAGGACTTATATTCCAAAAGTGGAAACAATTAGAGATCCTGAAGAAGGTGAGGAATATGAAAGAATGCAGTTAAATAGTGAGCTGTTAGAGAGCACAGAAACAGAAGATGAAAAACAAAAGAACAAAGATGAACTATGAAGAAGCAGTTCACAAGTCATAAGTTGTATTATGATATTCTGTACAAAAGGTGAAAGACACCTGCTGTAATGAAGATCAATACGTAAGTCAGTTTTAAAAAAATATCGCCAAAAATCGCATCAGATGGTCAGTGTCAAACATGGCTTCTTGATCCGATCTTGTCTTTCAACAGCATTAGTCATTCAGGGTTATCAGAAAGTCGTACATGGATTGCATTATATGACTTAAAGCTACTGGTAGCAATTCCAACAACTTTAACTTGCAATCAAGTTGTCATAAAATGTCTGGTCTGTGTAATGGTTTATGGTTTACTCTACTTAAAATCCACACCACGTTGAGTAAGTTGTTGAAAGATGTTTTTTATTGGATTGAAGATATGTTGATATATCATCATTGTTGACTCTTTAGCAAGTCTTCAGAATCTTTAATTATTTATTTATTTATTTATTTTGTAACATTATAATGAAGCAAATTACATACCCACATGCTATGGTAATTGGTGAGTATGTACATATGCAGATAGATGGAAGGCACTTTCACAGCAGAACTTAGAAGGCATCATCTCAACCCTGTTGTGAATACAGAGGGATCTGTGTTATCTATACTTGTTAAAAATTGGACCAATCTCTAGTCTTTGTGAACACATCTTATTCTCTGAATTGGCAATACTTACATTTCATCTATGTGCAATTCAGACAGTGGTCACAAAGGTCAAGAGCAGTATTTGGACAAATTGTGTAGTACAAAAGCTGAAGGTAGATGGTCATATTTTGGCATGCTATTTTTTATAATGAGACAGCAGTGATCATTGTATTTTTAGTAAATGTTTATTTATTTATTTTTAGTCATGCTTTTTTTGTTTATATTTTATTTATTGTAGGAGGAATTCATGAGAAAATGCATTTAGAAATGTTCAGTGCAATTAATCAGAAGAAGTCTGAATGAGTACACATTGTGATTTTAATCAAATTAAAATTAACATTAGTGGTGCATCAGAAAGAACATGTGTTATCTGTTTTATTAAGATGTAATGTTTACATGAATTATATTCATTACCAGAGTATAATATTTAGTATTAAATTTGAACTACTAAAATGATTATACTTATAATTAAGGCATAATATGTATAATGCTGACATAAAATGAACTGTTATATGGAAGTGTGAGAGAATTCAAATACATATCTTTAAAAAATGTAAAAAAAAAATTGTTTAATAGAATTAAAATATTGTGCGTTTTTCATGCGCTTTTCACAACAGCAATGATGATAAAATTAAGGGCCTAACTGTGCAAGGACAAATTCTGCATGGGGTCTGTTTTACAAGAAAAAATGAGCTCGAAAATTGGTCCAAACTTTTAGACTTTGACCCGATATTAATCAATTGTCCCAAGTGAATAAAACCAAATTTATTGTAACACGATTGGTGGCCAATGTTTAAGCCCAATACGTTAGTGCATTTCTTTGAAATTTTACCTTAAACATTTATATTGACCACTCTCTTCGACTAAAAATTGAAGCCAGTTTTTGCGCCACATACCACAAGTGAATCCCTCATCCGGAGAGAAGGTAAAGTTGCGGTTGCAGGGACTCCCGTCTCGGCATGAACAACGCATTCACTTGGTCTCAACAAACGCAATCATTGAACGGACACTTCCGAAACCAAGCGTGTTCTGCAGATCTCCGTTTTGTCTGCAACCCAATATTCCACAATGGCTCTGAAGAAATTGCAAGGAAATTACCTGCATCCCGGTAACCGGAGTCCCTTGATAAGAAAGACACAGGATATTCCGTGAGTCAGAGCCACAATTTCCGCCTGCCTCGATAAGATAGGTAATTGTATTGTTACTATAACACGCAATCGCAATATAAAATTTCTTTTATCATGAAAAAAGGTATTTTGGTCGAAAATTATACCGCTGTGTTGTTGAAGAAATATAACGTGCGTGGAGCAATAAACCGGAGCATTATTTGGGATCCCGTGCTTTCAAATTTTTCCCCTCCTTCCCTCTTGTTCACTATTAGTGATAGGAAATTAGAATTATTTATTTATACCATAATTTTAAAAATGTAGTGCTGTGTTTTTCTATAAACATGCTGTACATTTTAATTACAAATTTAATGTAGATATTCACAGGAAATTACGGCATAGATTTTTTTTTGTCGTGACCTTCATTTTTTTCGTAGATTTATGACGTGCATGTATAAATTAAGCCTACAAGACTAATTTGTTTTCATTATTTTTGTTTTGCTACATTCTAACTGCCTCTTCATTTATCCAAATAAAGCTTTATGTGTCTATCTGTTACTTGTCCCTCTAAGAAACAGGAAATATACACACCATTAACCTGCAAAGCTGTGTCCTATATTGTCCGATTATGGTGGGGTTTTGCGGACATGAAAAGAAAGTTTCTTCAAAGCTACGAAAACTTTCATGCCTCTGATTCTCGCTATATTTCCCAACACTTTGCTAAAACTAGGAGAATGTGTAACCGTTCGCCATGAAATGTGAACCATTTCTTGTCACTTCTTTTTAGAGATACACCCATATATTGACTGGATGCCGTCTATCAGGAAATTACGAAGCGTTTCAGCTTCACTGCACTATCAGTGTCTCCACATTGTCTTTGACAAATGAACCATGATGGGTGGGATGAGCATTTACGCCGTTTTATCACCATGGAGAGGATGTAAAGTGAACATTGATTGTAGTGACTAACTCTTTAAACTAGTCTTTGTAAGACAGCAGAAAGAGAGAATGAGAGATGCGGGGTGAATGTCCTCAGGTTTTTCAATTCACTGCTCGTCACCCCTATATTATCAGTGTTTCATCAAAATGAGAGAGAGAGAGAGAGAGAGAGAGAGAGAGACTCCAATATTATACGTCACATTACCTCAATTTTTATCCTGGACAAATTCCGATAAACCAGATCACTTTCTATCATATCCCATGCCTGACTAATTCGACAGTTGATATTTCGCAGATAAAGAACTCCCGTTTAATGTGTAACTTTATTTTACAAATGGTATCATTTTCACAATCTAATTATGCCTTATCTTTGGTATTCACAAGGGCCGATGTTTTTGCTTGACGTACTAGCGGCCATATATTACATTTGCCAAGAATATCTGCTTTCCTAAAGGCGTCTTTGAATAAATGATCGACATTTCTCTCCATTTATCTATTTTTTTCTTGGTTTCAGACTCCTAGACTAGGGCTAGTTTTATTTTTGGAATTGAAGAGACAGACCATGGTCATTTGTATACCAAAACTAGTTTTTTTTCAGATATTTATCTTTTGTAAATGAAGATGAATGAAATTGAAGTGGAAGAATTTATTTTATGTAGAAGTACCACCAAAACTTGTCATTGATACGTCTGTTATGACTAATACTTGATGCTGAAAACTTTTTGAAGTTATACAAAGAAAGAACCATAATTGACGTGGATTTTAAGGCAAAAAGATAGAAAACAGAAAATAGAGTCAGAATCCGTTTTCAAGGATTATTTTCTACCAACCTTCCGATTTCCGCCTAAAAGTAAACCAATGTCGCGTAGAGGACAAATGCATGCATGAAGACTTGTTTTACTGGTAGATGCTAAGGGGACTATTTAGATCCTCAAAATCGTGGTAAAGTAAAGGCGCGATGATGACGTTACGTACGCTGAATGAAAATATCAATAAAATGACTCTACAAGTTCGACAAAAGTCATTTTATTGATGCAACATGATTCCGGTCATCATTAAAACCCCACGTTACCGAGGACATTATATTCACAGCAGTGTCTGCCAATAAGAATAATGATGCCATTACTAGCGCTGTTTCTCCGAGATAACGAAATAGTATTTGAAAAACCCACAATTTGGACGGGATCGGAAATAACAAGTAATGATCCAAATCCAGGACTTCAGGCTAGAACATAGAAATGTGCTTAATTTTCTGTAAGACATCTTATTTATGATACAGATGAAATAATTTAGAGGAAATGTGTTAGCCTAATGTGAAATGTGTCTGCCAGAGTCTATCGCAATCTCCATGGGCTTTTCAATAATAAATCGTTTAAAGGCGACGATCTTCTTCACTTGCGTATAGTCAAATATATGCATATCGTTTGCAAAATACAAAAAAAGTTTCTAGACAGTGCGCACTTACACTGAAGCACGCGCACGTTAAAAAGCATGTGCAGAACGTTAACACGCCAGTGCAGTAATAGGCCTTCCTCAAGATGGCGTGTCTTTTTAGTGCGTGCAGTGTTTTTTGTCCTAGTGGATGGCTCGTTTTCTTTTTCTTTTTTTTTTTTTTTAGAATTGCATAGTCTTGCATGTAAACAAGTTGCGGAATGTGAATAGTCGACATTTACGCAGGCAACGACCAAAGGTATCGCTCCGAAACCAATTGTGACCAAATGTCAACGTAATCACATTTCTATGATTGTATTAAATTTCATGTCATAAATTGTCGAACATAGCCAATATTTTCAGAGCTGAACAGTGATCTCCTTTGTAGGCAATTTTCAAAGTGACATGAAGAATGTCAAAATCTCTAATTGGTTGATAAGTGCCTACTGTAAAAGCCCAATCAGGACATGACTAAGCGATGAACTTGGTGTAACAATACACGTGTAGATATACACTTGCTGCCAACTGTCCCCTTTTCCATGTTAACGCCACAGATTTTGTGGGATACATGTCTAAATCAAGGATATAAATCGGTGGCGGATTCAAGAAATGACGGGCGGGGACGCAAATCAATTCTCCCTCCGCAAATTCCATTGGTGATCAGACTGACATCTGATGGCCAACATGTTGCTTATACCCCTATTCCACACAGACTACGAATTCCGCCAGGAATTGATAAATTCCAGGGTTCTTACTTAATCGTGATAATCTTTTAAAGATTTTAACTGATTCTTATTTATTCTCAGTCAGTTCCTGCAACTCTTTACTTTTGGTTCCGAACTCCCGAATGCAAAAATCCTTGGTTAATTCTTAACAAATCCGAAGCAGGCCTACATTCTTAGACATCGTTACTGATTCCTAGTAATTTTGTAGTCATTCCTATGTCTTCTTACCTTAATCTTGGAATAGTGAAACATTTGTTTGACCACGATTAGACTACGATTCTGTAAAGCAGAGTGATGGGCTTTTTATAACCGTCTTGGGGGAACATTCCTCAAAATTCCAAGAACAGTCGAGATTACATTTATAATCGTGCCAGAATCGTTAGTGCATTCGGTAGATGCTTAGCTTTCTATAAACCGAATCCCAATATTCGTAAAGCATTCCTAAGTCATTCTTGCAAATCGTAACTGTTGCTTGACAACATTCGTGTTATTCAAGCATAATCCCACGAATATTCTTTTGTCCATCTTAACTAATTTGAAACTGAATTCCACAGGGTTAAGATATCAACTAGAAATGTGCAAAAATTTTTAAAATTTATTTCTAAAATTTCGGCGGTTCGTGGAATTCGTAGTCGATGTGAAATAGGTGCATTACTCTTCTTTGTGTCACTATTCGTACCACTTAAAATAATTTCTTATTTCGGGATCGCATCCATTTCTACTTATCAACATAAAGCGGTAAGATATCTACGGTTCTGTATGAAGGCAATTAATGAGTTAGAGATCACTGAGGAACAAAGGAAAATGTGTGCCAAATATTTCAAAATGTGCCAAATTTCTAGAGGAACACACCCCGAAGAACCTTATTTGAATACCAAATGCATGGTGTACCTACACGAAGCGGTGTTTAAAAAATTGGAGCGCTCGCACGCACCCACACAAGTGCACACACATACATGTATGTTTGCTTTTTTCCTTTATAAAGCAGGAGGTAGATTGCTAATTCATGTAACTCATTAATGCAGATTTCGGAGAGGTAACTAATTATAGCCACTACATCAAAGTTACCCTTTAGTGTAGAGAAGGAACAGCACTAAAAAGAACACCTAATGCATTCACGGGTAATCTCTGGGATTATGGTATTGAGTCTTCTTACCCTTTTTGAGATTTTCTGTACGATTACTACCCGTATCTTAACTACATTATTTTTATACACACGCAGAAATAGCTGATCGTATCAGTACTAGATACAGAATACACACCATTTATGCGAAACGGGGATACTCTTAATTTGATATGCATGGAAATGCACGGGTCTTTAGATTAGATTGATACAGTTAAGTTGATAGACGGTTAGAAGCTTCGAGACAGATTTACTTTACATTTGACCGCTGTATACAAAATAGGTCAACGAACCATTGCTGTTTCAAGACAAATCTTCACAGCGCATCTGAAGCCGGTGGGATGTTTTTTATTATGTCCTTTTTAATAATAATGTAATGGTATAAAAGTAAATAGTTTTTAAAATTGAGGAAGGATCTGGACGTTATGACTAGACCATAGACAAAAACACGTTTT
Source organism: Lingula anatina (assembly GCF_051362555.1). NCBI lineage: Eukaryota > Metazoa > Brachiopoda > Lingulata > Lingulida > Lingulidae > Lingula > Lingula anatina. The sequence continues at coordinate 6,819,858 of NC_141769.1, forward strand.
AACTTAAAAGTCTCTGTAGGTGCGATTTAGTATTTGAACATCATATCAAAAGTTTATACTATCATGTATAATTCCAATTTCGTAGCAGAAAAAGGAAACGTCGGTTATATCTTGTATATTTTTTTTTCATGTTTACAAGTGTTCCAACAATTCGACGGAAAATAAACGCAGTTCCACACTGGAAATCTAAACATACAATGTAATCTGTGGACTTATCGAAGGTGATTTTTATTCCAACTGAGATATCTTTCAAGATGTAGACTAAGTTTTGGACTACAAACGTACAAGATGAAATACAAAACCAACCGGCTTTGTCATTAAATGATTAGCAATTTGATCCGTTTTGAAACAGATCAGTCATCGGTCGATAGTTTGGTCAGCACGTTTATGTATATACAAGACCATTGGCAATTCTTTCGATTAAGTTGCAGTAAAAAGGAAGAATAGGTTTATTGATCAATCAATATATTTGGTGACCAGGATTTTTTTTACGTTGATCGCAACAGATTAACGTTGATCGCTGTTGCTGTGCGATATCATGAACGTCCACGTGCTTGGGCTTCTCTGAACAATTGTATAATTTTAGTTGTATAGAGAATGATACTAATATGCAACTGCGTCCAACTGATTCTTTCTGGCAAGCAAGGACTATGTTTCAGATAACCCAATTGGTGAAGATTCTCACAGGACCCAACCGATTCATAGAAAATCAGCCGTAAATTGGATCTTCTTAGTCATTTTATGATATCACCAGAAGTATCTACACGTTCTAAGCTGAAAGTTCTTTTAACTCTCTTTATTTGCTACATTGGTATATTTGACGCTGGTTTTTCTTGTCAGAATATACATATACATAATATACATGTGCATATGCTACTTTCGAGCCTCGATGCTTGTTGCAACAAAAAGCATCGTTGTTAAAACGAAACACATCATATTGTTAACCTGATTTTAAAGTGAAGTCGTTCCACACCAACATAACCAATATAAATGAGAATTGACTGCGAGACGGCCCCTACTCCTCGTCCGTTTCGCATCCGGTACATGTTATGAACGATGGAGATCAAATATAGCGACTCACTTGATGGTGTTATAAATTGTCGCATATTCCGAGTGATTTGACCCCATGTGCATGGGTGGACAATGTCTTCTGTATCAGTGGTCGGAGGCGCCAGCACGATTTAAATACCATTACCCGAGCCTATCATACTAATAACGCGGGGCATTAATCCAACCATTAACAACTAACTGAACGTCGTATCTGCGTTAGTCGTAATGGCAGTGTCGTTTTGCTTGATGACGTTTAACAATTTTATTGCTCTGTGAGTCAGTATTCTGGCCATATCGTTCATATTCTTGGAAATTGCATGTTGTTTGCATCAGAAGGGATATGGGTTCATTTCCCCCTATTAACTACCACTGCGGTTTTCTTAACTGGAAGCTATAAATATTCTACCGTGTGACATATTGGTAATGCATTTCTGTACTATAGGCGCTGCTTTTTGAATTGAATTCTTCTCGTACATTTTATTTGGAAATCGTATTGATAATAACATATTTACCAACTTCTGTACGTTTTAAAATAGGTGTGTATTTATATGAGGTATGAGGTGGGGCTGTAAGAATCACCTTTTCTTTGCCTAAAAAAGCACGAAATTCGCTTGGCATTAAGAATTCTTCTCCCAAAGGCATTTAACGTTTGCAAATTTAAGTCAGATGGACCAGTTACATATTCGACATTTCTTAAATTTTCGAAATATTGAATTTAATCTGTTATTCTTCTCAGGTGCACATGCAAAGCCCGAACACTCAAACCCAAAACGTTGTTTTAAGACAAACAAACTAGGCCTACATGTTAAAACAAACTACCTGTATTTACTTTAACCGAACTGAAATATTAAAAAAAATAGACCCTTTTCTCTTCTATCGCAATTCCAATTCACGTATTTTATATGCAAAAGTGAAAAAATGTATACATGTAGGTATTTCTCTAAGTGATGCTCCGTAGAACATGATAGAGATTAAGAAACTTGAAAACAGGGAAACGCTTTTACGCTGAATAGATTTAAGGTTTTCTCTAGTAATAATCAAAAGTAATGTACATGCAATAGAACCAAAGTAAACAGAATGGTCACACCGCTGACGGACCAAATTACACATACATGTTCTCATATACTAATTAATACATGTACGGGGAAAGCAAAGGTTCTTTTTAAAACATGCCTGTAAACGTATAGAATACACATTAGATTATAGGTGAGAAAGTAGTACAAATGTAGGAGTAAATATATATACATATATTCATATCCAAATAATACTGCGGCGCGGTGGTATGTTTTGTTATATTGGTGCTGATGTTCCCATTTCGCCCAAGAACGAAGGATGATGATGATAATGATTGTCATATTTGCCCTGCAAATTCTGGATGTTACATAAGTTCAGTTTAAAAATCACTGACAGACCGCGTGTTGGTCGACCACTGTCCTGTTAGTTCGTGTATTTTGCATAAAAGCCAGTCAACCGTGCCTTTTCCGAGGAGTTAGTCGGTTGTATTTATATAATAAACTGAGAAAGAGGGTCTTGATATTAGATAAACCATTTGATAGATACTCACGCCTTAGGGACAATATTGCATTGCAGAAAAAATTCCAATAAATATGACTTAAGTTATTGACAGTATTATTGCAATCATGTAAAAGGACTAAAGTTTTGATAAAAAAACGTAAATATAAAACAAATCATGCGACAATGAAATATGAAGAGATCGAGAGACGCGGGAAATTTGCCTAAAATACAGCTGCAAAACCCAGTCGTTGGAAGAAAATAAAGATCATTTCCCGCAAGAGGGAATACGCTTTTCATAAGTTCCAGCCACTGCGGATGCACTCTCTAACTGCATTCTTAGAACGGCAAAATGAATAAAACACGGCACGATGACTCACACAATTAATAGAAACAGCCAAAGAAATTACTTCGTAAATTTGTGAGAAAAATGTCTTTTAAGATTAATTTACGATCCTTGGACTAGCAACCAATAAAGGTAAACGGCAGGACATCAATATCAAGACGACCCAATCAACGGACCACTTGTATGAAAGGCGGTGGCGATGACTCAATCCAGATTTTTTCTGAACACAGATAGTGAGGCAGAGAAACCTTCAGCGGTGCACTGAACAGAGGTTGTGACAAGTGCATTTACTGGGTTTACCTTGGTGACACGGAAACATTGGATAAGGCAAAGATTTCTAAACGCGTGAGAATTTGCAATCATTCGATGCCCAGCACAGAATGAAGCTAGCGCCACGAACACTTTGACTTCAAAGCAATTCAACTACAAAACGTCAATTTGTATATGGTGTTCAAACAGGTAGGTGCTTTTTTTCACCATTTACACATGTATTCGTATCTTTTGTATTGGAAAGTCGTAATAATAGGATCAAACTTCACATTTCTTCCGATCCCCCTTTTTACGAGGCACACGTCGTTTCAATCATCTACAACTTTGATAGTCTTTGTAAGTTATCTTAAGGCAAGCGAGATAAATTTGTTTAAATGTTTTCCCTAGAGCGTCTGTTTCTTATTTCTATGCAATTCCATCCTCCCATCTGTCAGTTGTTTCCAACAAGCTCAGAATAATGAAAATGTTATTGCTTTTTATTCGTTTATCTGCATGAAATTGAAAACTTTTATTGATCTCGCTTCTCTCTCTTCCCGAGATGAAGCTATAATAGAAAGAACAAGAAATCCTAGAATTTAGCGGCAAAGTACATGTAACCTACACATATTCTATTGTCTTATTTTGAAAAGTTACCATTTACGAACTTTGAAATGATAAATGATTTGGACCCATACGAGCAATGATAAATGTTACTTGAAAAGTTTGTCAAAAATAATAAAAAAAACTACTGGACTCTAGGCATACCAGTACTTTTATTTATATCGCTATGAACAAAGATAAGGTTGCTTAGGCTATCTAACTCCACATACAATAATTTGTCATTCTGGAACCATAGAATTGTTTTTCCGTCGAACTCAGACTAAAGTTTACACTATCTACGTAACAGACCACCGAAAGAAGCACCCAAAAGCAAAGCGGGCATTAAGTTGATGAAGAAAGTGGTATGTGTATGGCTTGCTTGCAGGTGCTGGTTTTACAAAAATGTCTTAATCTGAAAATTGGTCTAAACTTTTGGCCCAAAATCTACTTTTCCCGAGATGTATCGGTATTAGTCAAATCATTTGAAAAAACGTTTGTTTTATAACAAAAAGGACGCGGCTAATGCTTCAGACCAATACCTTCTATATTTAAAAGTGGGCTATCAAGAATTGACAATGCAGTGATATTTGGTCCAAATGTTTAAAGACATTTTCGTACTGAATTTCCTTGTAAACGGCTTCACTCTATTTAGTTAGTCCTTAGTATTAGAGACCGTTGGTCAGTGGCATTGAAGTGTTACCAGTTTTTGGTGTCTATTTCTTGTAAAAGTGAACAACAACGTCACTGTTCTTCAGTACAAGTGTTGTATCCTTGGACGTAACCTAAGGGATTGTATGTTCTGCATGTACATCCATGATCTGGATGGCTAAGTCATTTGAAAACACAAGTGCCAGCTGGTAATTGTTGTTGTACAGTTCAAAAGGTTTTTAAAACTGGTACTAAAATGTTCGATAGCACAAGTGTAACAAAGTTTGTGTGTAGGCGTACTTGATCAGCAACAAACGGTCCTACTCTATTAGAACCGTGTCATAACCTTATGTGCACCTGTGCAGTGTATGGTTATACATGTAGACATGTTTTAAACACTTAAGCAGCATTCTTAACACAAGAGCGGGTCTGTTATAGGTGGTTTGTTGAGTGATTTACAAAGCTGCTATTGACACACCCATGGAAACGCTTTGTACATAGCCATGCAAACAAGAAAACATGTTTGTCAAAGGCACGTAAACATGGTAAACATGACAATTGAAATTACAAGTTCTAAAGTGTTCGAAACCTTTATATGTACGATCTAGTTGGAGGTATTTCATACCATTGATGTAGCTATGCTGGAGGCGTACAACTTCAAATAATTCATTTTCTAAAACATAACTGCAAGCATACAATGACATAAAAAGATCTCTCGCAACACCGCATGTTTTTTGCGCCAATACACAGAATGTACTGGGCTGCCGTTTGCTTAAAAATCAACTGCGGAAAAGCCCTACAAGAGGAACTTCATCTCGTTGTCTTGCCGTCTTTGAACAACGGGGATACTTTGTTCTGTCCTCAAACGCATGTTTAATCCAGGTGAGAGAAAAGAAAACTGATTTCAATGATTCTCTCACTGAATCTTTACGCAATGACAATCACGTCAAATAAAAGGTCGCATAATACAAGCAGCGCGCTGTGATTTCCCTGTATATGCAGTTTACTTAATCGATCCGTGGGCGATGACCCCGGGCGAACTATGTGGTACTTTGTCGTGATTGCAAGTCAAGTGTCTTAATCCCATGGAAGTACAATGTCCTCTTGAGTCCGGCCAGTATGATGTTTTGATGCCTCAGAGACCAGATGGTCAATTGACCTTACATTGGCTTAAGTTGGTTTCGAGTTTTGAAAGGTTGTCTAAAAGGGAAGCCATGTTTCATACACCTGACTACTTATATTTATAGTTATCCGTTTATCTTTTATTTTTTCTGGCTGGACGAAAATGCTGTTGTTCACATCACCATTTGGTTGTATCATTTGGTTTTAGACCCTAGAAATCCAACTAACGTCATTGGATTTCTTGTAGTAATACCGAAGGGATGTTTATTTTGAATGGATCCATGGAACCTTTACTAGATGATTGTTACGTCTATCCAGCTTCACTGCTGACTTGATCACATTTGAAGTTCAGGTGGAAGTAATGGTGTCATTATTAAATTTCCAGATTAAACTGTCATGGGATGATTTCCATCTGCTTTAATTTTTTAACCCGTCAATTAGCATTGTCATTCACTGGCCATGGGTATTCTCGTTTGTTTTATTTGGTTTGGTTGAGAATATTTTCGCGAAAGAGCAATATGCTGCAAAGAATTTAATATATTATGTTTTAGTATGATTCCTTATTCTCAAGTGTGACAACGCAAATGCTTAGTCACGCTCTGTATTTCTGCGGTTCCTGTTCCATACCGTTCTCAAGTGACAGGGTTAGCATCCATTATAAAGATGGCAAATTGCACAGAGATTTCTCATCAAACACCATGTTGACCTTATTAGTGTGGATCATTTTTGTATGTAATTGTCTGGCATCGAAGAGGCAAAGTTTACGGTAAAAACCTTCCTCTGAGACGCGAGGAAGGGGAAATCTTTGAAACTGTCATGAGCTCTAATGAAACCAGATCATTGCGTAATCAGCAGTTGCAGTTTTTTTACATATTAAGTCTGAATGCTGCTTCTTATAAAAATCTCTTCCTTTTTACTTTTATCATTTTTGATGTCAGTCTAATCAAATTGCTCCATCATACGAACGTTATACAGAATGGCATACATTTCATGACATTGCATGGTGATTTCAGTTTATTGTTTTTCGCGTTTTTAGTTATCAGTGGAACATGGGCTAGAATAAGTCCGTTAAACAATAGGCCATCAATCTTATGAAATTATGCGGTGCTACAAGTGCACGAATATAAAGGGTTGGTTGCACTATTTGCACTATATCCAAAACATATTGAGTGCACACATACATTTATATTTGCGTTTGTATGATGTATTAAACATTCTGGGTGTTTTAAATGTTGAGACCACAAAATGACAAAACCTGTTTATGAACAAAGTATAAAGTACTTAGCACTGCCATTCATAATACCTTTATATAAGGTCATCTTCAGCAAGAAGGAAAGGTCGTGGGAGCACATGCGTTAAGGCGTAGGTATAGGTATTACAGTGAATTCTCAACGATTCCGAAATAAGATGACCGTTATGGACGGAAGGATTCACTTTTGGCAAAATTCCTTCATTCCACAGTTGAGTCAGCGTTGAAGCAACCCAATTGAATCGTACGTTCAACGTTTTGTTCAAATATATGCTGTCAAGTGTATTCACCGGCCGACACTTCTTGTCAATCCGACACCGTCTGTACTAGCTAATTCGGAATCAATACGAAGAAAAGATGAAATAAAACCTATGCTTAACGTGTTTTTGACATTTTACCAATCGGTCAATAAGGGTTGATAACGGGTTGGTATCGAGATTCAGGTCTGCAAGAGATGCGTTCAGCCGGATCGATAGCCCGTTTATTTCTGCGGCAAAATCGCATCAAAGACAGTTGAATGGAACAAACAGTGGTGAAATCCCCCGTCTGAAGACGGTTCGATGATTGGCGTCTTCTTTTAGTCTTTTTACGTTTCAGTTTTTTAAGTAAAATAATTGACCTATAAGATATGACAAAGCTTCAAGGTAACACTGATTATAATAACAGGTCCTTAAACAGGTTTAAGAATGTATGGCGCGGTTATAATATAAAAAACCGCCTTTATGAGTTTGAGTTTTCTTTATCGAGTGTGATTTCAGACTGCCAAGAAATTCTGTTATCCTGATGCAGATCTTAAGAAAGAACCGGCGTCAGTAATTTCGCCGTGAAATTAGCTTAACAATATAGCCGGGCGCATCGCATTGCATTGGGCAGATAAGAGCCGACGCCTTTGTTCCTTCTCTTCTTGGCAGGATACCTGAATGTAAACCAATCTTTTTATGTCATAGATTACTGACCGTCTGGGAAATCAACCCTGCTTCCCAATGCTGCTTGTTAAACGTCTATCTAAAGTTTCGATACTAAAAACACCTCAGAATAACCCGCTACTGATCACATGAATAACATTACAATTGCGTTTGTTAAGAACGCATCGGCATCATGTGTGTGTTAGAGAAATACTTTCGACCTAAACTGTACTTCATTACCCATCGTGATGAAATGATCTCAGAAGCTGGTTTGGAAGCCACACTTATATACTTGAAGGTATATTGATTGATTTTATTAAAGGGATAAGAACTCTTCATATGAGATTCAAAAATCCACAATAAATACATTTTTACAACTCACAGAAACAAAATAAATTCCATTTTCTCGCAAAAATTCTGGAATCAGTGCTTGCTAACCTCAGTAAAAATCTCTTATTTATTTATTTTCTTAACGATTTTGGATATGGTGTAGCCTGCGACAAAGGGTAAACTTCTGAAGTTTCAAGGAAAATGCATGTTTTGGTGCCTAAAGGTCTAACGCGCATATTATGACTTTAGAGTTAAATGCCTGTCACCCGTTAAGCGATGAACGTAAGTCGAAACGCTCTTTACCATGTTAAAAGCCACTGTTATGAATAAGTCATGTGTCCGCTCGATACTCGTCTTTCTAATACTAATTTGCAAGGTAAATATCAGACCTGGCTACTCGATTACACTGAATGTTAAACTCCAGGTTAGATTTTTAGTCTCTGAAAACAGATAGGATGAAAGCGTATGGAGTCAGGATAATGAATGAAAATATGAGCAACCCTCGAGAATTTGGGTCTATCAAAAAACGCAGTGCAGTCATTATATTCCTAGTATCAAATTGGGTTGTTTTTTATTGATGTTCGATTGGGAATTGGCGTTCTAACAAAAAACTTACAGGAGGGGGGATTTTGGTTCGTGTATTATTGCGTACCGTCAACTACATACTATTCTGAGGAAGACAAAAGTGAAGAAATTTGGGCATTTCTCACGCCTTTTGACGGGCATAAGTATGTGACTCCCTTACTATCCTAAGGTTAAATATCTGTCAGTTTTTTTATTGAATATGGCTATACACTTTCAAAAAAATTTCCTTGAATATAATATTTCACCTAGGCACTATGACCCAGTGGAACAGTGGTTCATAAAGAACTTTCAAAACCATTTTAATACGTGACCACACTTCAATTAAACGGTAAATGATCTAAAGAGAGATTTTTCTAAAAATTTCAATGGTCATTTTGGGCCACCATGGAATACTCTCATCATGGCATGTATGCATTTAATATCTCACATTTTTTCAGGACATGACTCTAAAAGCCGGTAGCCGGGTGTTTTTTGCGATTATGTTGCAACAAAGACGTTGAATTTCGCTTACAAACCCAAAATGATACAAAACACTTCTATCGAACATGTTTCATCCCATGAAGTCGCATGCACGAGGGAGATTTGGCCTTACTAGCTTCTCCCGGTAATTAGTCAAGTTTAAACTCAATAGACAAGTATTGTCAAGTGAACCACCCAATATCTCCGGTCTCTTTTATGTTAGGACGACTTGGGATATCAGCTTCAAACTGTGCCATTTTGAATTCTTCTGATTCGAAGATATGAGCCATATAGTCAGCGTTAAGTAACATCAACAATAGGTTATAACCCGAAGTTGTTAAGACTGTGTGTGTGTGTGTGTGTGTGTGCGTGTGTGTGTGTGTGTATGAACGCACGAAAATACAAAGCTTGGCGAAATAACCCATTTTTCATCAGACTAGTACTTTTCCAGCGCAAATGTATACCCTGATTAGTCTTTTGTATCCAGGGAATATGAATAAGACCTTTTTTAGAACAAAATTTGATCACTCAAAGAGAGCAAAGCGTAGAAAATCGTATAACCTTTAATACTCTCTTGAGGTTTCCTTCTCATTTTTTCGAGCCTCATGTACAAACCCTTAACGAAAAGGTTAACCTCTTAAACAAGCACACGGTAGTTTTTTGTGCTTTATCAAACCGTTTTCACAACACCAGTACCTTGACCACATCATCGAAGCAGGGCTTGTAAGCGAAGAAGCAAGAACGGAATAACCACAGCTGAAACAATGTAGGCCTACTCGTTTCATGTTAAGTTGAAATAAGGCGTTGTTTCTGTAATTGGCAATCATGGAACACTTTACACATATGATAGAAAGTGATTGTTACAGATATGATAGAAAGTGATTGTTTGCACTTTTCACCCTTATTTTCACAATTTTTTTAGACAATTCCTAAAATGATGTGTGTTTCGCAACGCCCGCTCATTATTCATTTCAAATTAGGATCGGTTTTGTGCATACCCTTGATTAATAACTCAATTCTGAAGGTCAGACTATAATGTCCTGTTTCGCCTACTGAGCTTCTAGAGAAATGGCAAAATAGACAGGAATTGAAATGTGCTTTAGTACAGGTCAAACCCCTTAGCAGTATGCATTGTCTGACACTTACAAACAGAACTACATGGCATTTTCAAATACAAAAGATACAAAAGCAATCACTTTGTTTTTGATTGCCATATGGATACCAAACCGCGAAACTCCATTTCTTGGCTTTTAACACAGCACCAAACAATTGCAGATAAATTTTGATTGCAAAACAGAAGCAGACCCGCATGACTCCACTTTGCCTTATTTCAGTATTGCCTGTCATGGCGCTATTACTCGTTCCTAATTGCTCTCCTGTCTTGAAGCCTTTGAGGCAGTGCATGAAATACACATGCAATACTCAAATACTCGCCGCCATTGCCCACAAGTTGTCAAACCAAGAAATTCATTGCGCCTGCTATATGACAATTAACTGACATTAATCTGGATGCTGCACTCAGGCGAGTGGCAGTGCAGAACGCCAAGCCAGAGGCCCCTCCAGGATCTGAGCCAGCGTTGGTTAAAGAGGCAATAAGTGGTAATTTTTATTAAGTTTACCTTTCTGTTTGCAAATTTATTAAACTTAACTTGTCTGTAAATTGCAAATTTATTTAACTTTACTCGTCTCCAAATGATTTGTTACTTCTTGGATAGTATGGGGATTGGTCCTCATGGTAGAATATCATATTTACCGAATATGAATAAAGGAACTACAACTATCTCGTATAACCTCCTGAAGCAATTAAATGTCGCGTGACTTCTAAATGAGAAAAAAGATGTAGTGTACTTTGCACTATAGTATTTCTCGGTTGCTGTCAATATGGCGGTTAGATTTGGATATTGGTAGTTGAATACCACAAGGAATTCCACTGAGTTGTACTTTTCCATTTTCTAATTCCATGAATCAGATAAAAGCATGGGTACACATGTCTATGCAAATATCAAAGTAATCTTCTACCTTTCGTTTAAAAGAGATGAAGGTTGCATTTTACCAGTGTACTTTTGTTATGACACGAACAATGTAGTCATATATCTGAAGGCTTCACTCACTTTTATAAAGCTTAAGCATAAGCACATGTCAAAGTCTTCGGTCATTTCCGTAGCATTATACTGTAGGATATGCTTGAAGAGCAAAGTGACGCCCTGCATAAAGCAATTGCCAGAAAGAGCACCATAAATTATCAAGATTGTGATTAAATATAGATCGTTAATAAAATTCTCACTTGACATTTACCTGGCGGAATGTAGCTTGAATAATCCAATGTAATATCGGGTTGGTTCCATTGTTCTGGGGAGCCGTGATTATACAAGGGTAAGTCAAGTTTTTTTTTTAAACAGCATTTAGATAAAATGGCGATACAGCATTAGCTGTCTTCACCTAATGTGTATTTGTAAATCTGTATTTGTAAGAAGAAGCACTCACCAGTATCTATCGAAACTATTGGAAGTTGTTTATCAGAAGACAGATCATGTATTTGAGTATACGATTACAGGTACATGTAGTTTGCATACATGTAACTATATCTAATAAAAAGTTGGTGGTTTCTAGGGAAACTAAACTTGTTTCACTATCTGTAAGACATTGCGTTTACTAAAAGGGCTTTTATCCTGACAATACGAGGCGTTGAGTTTTATCAGACTCGGTTTATACATTATTATCAACATTACACAAGAGACAACGAAAAACCAATTTCACCATAACTGGTTTTGTATGTAATAATATGTAATTACACAAAACAACTGAAATATACATATGAATATAGTGATGTTAAGGAATGATGAGAATCTAAACTGCATATGTAACGGCATAGGGAGAAATAAGGATAAAGAGAAATCGCACATTTACAGGCCAAGATGGTATATTTTAGAATTCTTAGCTTTAACCCCATATCTTTATATCTACAGGAATATGACGAATGTGGAGTGTGACTTTAAAGAACTGTAAATTGTTTCATTCCACAAAAAAGTGAACATTTTAGCCATTTTTGCAGTTTTATACCATAGTACGCTCCCATGTGACAAGAGACCAACAGCAATTGAAAAAGTTATATAAAACAGTTGTGTAAAAATTAAACAAAATGTGTTCGTCAAATGTCCACTTTTAAATAAATAACCCTATTATTAAGAATAACCAAACTCCCTCAAATAGCTAGATATTAGTGACTCGGTGTGCCCCCGTAAGAACCTCGGATACAGCGCGGTGCTAACGGGTCGCGAAATCTAAATGAGGCTATTCCTTGGGGGCTGCGCTCTTACTCATACTTATTCACCCGTTGACGTAGGATGCTTTTTACTCAAATAAATACGACAGGCGATTAATAGAATCAGAAGCTTTTTAATCCATGTCAGAAAATCGAATCAGTCCCGACCTTTGCTGGTTGGCGGTGACACTGCCGTCTTTCCAACTTGACTAATTGTTTCCGCTGGTTTCCACGGAGCAGATGTCCTTGTGGATTGAAAATAGAAATAACATAACTGCCGCGGCATATTCGAAGTCACGGTTTGCAATACTGTGAGATATATCATTGGTGACACTCATTCATGTTTAGCTCTTCAAAGCAAAAATTTCATCGGAACGAGTACGTTCTAAGCAATGTGCTATTTTTTACCTTTGAAGTTGAGCGTACTTTTGCATTTTTACTGACTGAGATTTTTTCAAACCTTTTCAAAACCTGTCCAAATACTGGAGACTTTATTGCTTCTCTTAAATATGGTTCAAAGTGTGATTCATTAGAAAAAAACAGCCAAATACAAACAAGAAATTATAAAATAAAATATCAAATATAAATCGGCCTGCGATTAACTCCTGTAAATATTCTGCCTCTAATACAAACGGCTCCTGGCAACGAATCACTCTGGAACAAAGCCGTACAAATTAAGAAAACCACAAAGGACGTTCATAATGCTGACATATGACAAGATAACGAGGAAAGCTGCAGTTGGGAGGACAGTTCACGCACGTATCCAGTCAAATGGTAGTAGCTTTTTATCTGAAGGGTTTCATCTGCAGGGATTCTGGCACGGAAATCAAAACGGTCTTGTTACTAATATTTATAAAAGGTGTCTTTACAGATTGGAAAAGATTGTCACGAGAAAAAGTGTGCATGTTCTTATGTCAGATGGCGCTGAAACAAACACAGATCACAATAAATACACCTTGTAAAGCAAAACACATCAAAATCACTTGTGAAATATTGGTGGAATTTAAGCATATGAAGTCTGGCCACTTCTTATATCAGTAATATATGGGAGAAGTTATTGGAGCCCATCTTGTAAGCAAAATACATACACAATTTGGGGAAATTATGGTGAAATTAACATATTTTGAATTTTTTCTACTTTTTAAAATATTTTGTTGCATAGTCCAAAGTGTTCTTAGACAACTGTTGCCATGGAACCAAAACAGTGTGTAAAATTAGCATTCTAGGTTTATCAAATCTGCATCAATAGAAGTCATGATACTTTGCTCGGTGTGTAAATGTCAAAAGATAAAACAAGTGGAATGTCTTGTTATGCGTATACTGCAAATATATAAGCTTTTTACGTCAGATGTTAGTGTGATGTATTTATCGTAAGCTCTTTGAGGATTTTTTAAAACTGTCTTTCAATCACGTATCCGGCTAAGAAGGAACGAGGTGAATCCTTGTGGCGTTATCAGACTTAATCGGCAAACGACGGATTAATAGAAACCCTATTTGTGTATTTGACTTAAGGTAAAACACAGAGGAAAAGGTGCATTGTGTCATCATAAGATCACGTTTATGTAAATATGTACTTAATTCAGTTAACATGCACATACATTAAAACGCGTTCGGTGTGTTCCCATCAGGTCCACTTTAGACCGAAACTGAACCTAAAACAAGTTATCAAGAAGAATCAATTACGGAGAAATCCAGTTGCGTCTGGAAGAATAAGCGCGTTTTGGAGCCGAAATATTCCTTACCTAATGCAGTCAGGGTTTTAAACATTGCTTTAATGTTGTTGTATTTGGAGTTGGGAGAGGACGGCATTAGGTAAACAATCAGATTGCATATGTCCATAAATTCATGTCATTTCAACCATTGCTTATAATGTTCACTGAAGCTTCTTCTACTTGTACAGTAGCACTGTCCTAGCCACCGTATTGGTGCTACAAATGTCAAATCTACGGATATGGTGGATTATCTATTCATGTGAAACCCTGATCTAATCAGTGTTCTTTATGCATTTTAATAAACCTAAAAGCGCTTACACGTATTGTTTATTTGCATGACAAAGCAGCAAGGGATTTTATTACGAACGAAGGGTGTGAAATATCGGACGGCTACGACAAACCAAACAGCGCATGGGTTAAGTCAAATGTGACACTTAATATACATGTATAACCATGATCAATGATCTTTCAATCTATGCTATATGTGTTTGTGCCATGTAATATTTCTAAGTAAAAAACAGACACGTGTGCACTAATTACCCATATAAGAGACACGGCCATGCGCATCTGAATCAATTTATCATAAATGTAATGAATTAAGAAATAACGGAAACGTGTTGCATTGCATTGAGCTAATGCGTGGAACTATTTGTTATATAGATCGTTTATCTAAGCTTTTTAACAACGCTGACTCATATCTTTGAAACCAGTCTCTGTTCATGTGCTGATTGTCTTTCGGTGCACTTAGTGCCCACACAACATATGATACACTTGAACAATTTGAGGCATGAAGGTGTGTAAGGGACGATTTACAATCTAAATTGTCTGTTTTAGTCCAATTAATTTGCTCTGTAGATCGAATATGTATTGTGCACAGAGATGATGTGCTGTGGTGTGCAGCGTGTAAACAAGTACAGCCGAGAAGACATTAAGTGCACTTACCTAGTATATGCCTTTTGTATCTCTTGCATATTAGGCTAACGTTAATTTGGAAAGAATTTCAATTCTTCCTTGACCTAACGCACTGCATTTAAACCTACCCTTACAAAATTTAAGGAGATTGTGACGCATTATAATTTTTTAAGGTGTGAAGTCATGCATGAAGTATATAAATGACTCAAATAACATATAAACAGACACAACGCTATGTAATAATTGTGTTGAATAACACACACGCACGCACACACACACACACAGATACACGCACACACACACACACACAGAGAGACACACGCGGTAAGTACAATGTACATAGAAAACAAACACAATGTACTTCAATGTACTGTTTACGTATATTATTATCTTGTGCCGTACTAATACTAATGCGGCATCTACAACTCGTCCAGAGATTTTTAATATTTCAAATACGTTACTTATATCCCTTGGTCTCTTGATTTTAGAACAAAGCGACTGCCTGCAAAAACGGCCTTGCTCTCAGAACCTTGCGTGAAGAAAGAAGGTTAGAAAGCCATTTTCTTTAATGCACGCATCATTAATTGGGGCGACATTTTGAACTCACACAGGTTCGTGACAGTGCATATCATATTTGATCTCACATCTTTTTTTTTTCAGGGAAATTTGTTCCACAGGCAGTCGGTATGGTTATGTTTTATCTTGTGACGCACGCCATCGGACGGCTGCGTGGTAGCCATCAAAACGCTTCATCTTCTTGAGGTCTGTTTTCCTTCACGTCGGGCATTTATGTAAACTGTTATGTAAACTGTACACATGCACATATACCGTTGCAGCTTCTGATACCTTTTCACTGAAAATCAAATACAAATGTTTCAAAAAAAGTAGTAAGCGGCTAATTCAAAAAGACGTCAACTAATATTGCAACATTTACTTAAATAACATAACAACTTAGTCTTGTTGCGTGCAGTCAATGCAATAGAGGAACCGATTTCATTATCAACTGATCTTGTTACAGTGCAACTTGAAGACCCCTACTGTGGTGACTTGGTGCATGTACAAAATGGAAGGATATCAGCTGATAGTGTTGTATTGTTGTCAATTTTCCACAGCAATATCGTTTTATCCCTGAGTTTCATTAACATGCGATTCATGAAGATTAACGCCTACCGGTATGCTTAGATATAAACCACAACTTCTTTTGTGAAATCTGACCGTGTTTCGTGTATTTTTCATAAAGCATTCTCATCCGACGGCGGGTTCAGAATTAAAACCATAACCGTTATAGCAAGCCTCACAAAAAATAATAAAAATATAAATAAATAGATAAAATAAATAAATAACTAGTTGTTATAATACTGTTGCAAATTTATATTTTACTGGCTTCTGCTGATTTATTTTGTGTCAAGGTGGACTTTTTTTTTTTTGTTTAAAGGTTGAGACCAAATTTCATTTGTGAAATGGCCCTGACCATATAGATTTGCCAAGGTTTATTTTCCGGATAACACGGCAACTTGTCGGCGTCGTTGCACCAGTGATGTGCCGTTGACTGATTTTATATTCACGGGCGTTAACTCAAATCAAAATTCCACATGAAATTGAAGATGGCAGCCCATCGAATATGTCCTATTGTTCTTTAGACACGGTGTATTGCGATACAGACGGAAGCCTCTCTGGGAGCAATTATGGAGTGGAAAAGTTGGGTAATTGGATTATCAGTATATTGTTAGTCGTAAGTGAAAATACGAAAGAAAGTCACGTCCAGCCGGTAATTAGACGAGGCATTTCCTCTTATAGAGCTAATTTAGCATTATTAAATTATATGAAATAAATGGACGGACAAAGTGACACAAGCAGAGAGAGAGAGAGGGGGGGAGTACAAGTCCGTATCTACGCCTATGGCAAGCACTAGAATAACGCAAGGGCGTTTATGTATAGGAACATACAGCACTAAAAAGTTAACAAATTCCTCCAAGTGGCGCCCCCTACAACTGACGCTCTGCATAACAAGCCTCAGTTCTGCCACTGAAACAGAGAGAGAGAGAGAGAGAGAGAGATGAGAGAGAGAGAGAGAGATGGAAAAAGTGGAGACATTTTTAACGCAACACAAAAGACAGTGACTCACGCATCCCTTGTCCTTTGTCATGTTAAATCACTCCTCTATATGTTTTCATGAATCTAATAAACGAAGTGTTCTTAAGTCCTGTCATCCTCTCAAATTGCATCAATCACTGCAGGCAAGTCTTGGAAAAGATGGAGGAAATGAAATCATGGAGTCATGACACCTTTTCGCTGTTTTCTATAAGTATAACATGTCTAATAGAATTTTATTAGAACAACAGAACGTAATCAATCTAATTTCAATTTCATCTGCGGAGACCAAAATGTCTCAATGATGGTTTACCCATATTTCCCTAAGAATAAACATCAACGTTTCAAGAAAAAAAAAACAAGAAATTTTAAGTTTCGAGAGCTCCCAATTAAATAACTTTTGCAGAGGCTTTATTAGGGATTCACTGATTATGCAATGTGTGCTTAGGCCTTAGAAATGCAGAATCGACTTAATTATTGGCTATAATAATCATTCCCCACATACTAAGTTGTGTGTCATTGTTTTTCCGGACTTTTAATTGTAAAAATAATAAGAAATTGAGACATTTACGAATTTTTTGAAAGTACATGGTCAAATTCAACACCGTTTAACAATAAACCAATTTTGAATTGATTCCATAAAGAAGATTGTTTGACTGTATTCACGCGCAGTGGGTTAGCGGGTTGTTCGATTGATATAACAGGTATCTTAACGTTAACGTCGTTTGATTGCAATCAGACTTTCATCTTCCTCCATTTTAGTCTAGAAACGTGTTAATCTGTCACGGCGCTGGCCGTGGCCCATTTCGTTAAAGCTATACGTGTAGGTCAGTGGAAAAAGAGTGGAAACCAGAAGAGCATGCGCAAAAGGCTCTATTCGATAGCTTAATCAGGAAATATCATGGGTACAGCGCACAAAGACGGACAACCAAAGCGAATAAGATTTTTTTTAACCTTTCAAAACCCCGTAATCCTGTCAAAAAACAGCGCTTGGAGTGCGCTGATTGTGAGCAAGCTTACATGGTAATTTCCTTTTGATCGGCTCCTCGCTGTCTTGAGGGAACACGAGGGTGAAATTCTAACACGAAACTAACGTTGGCCTCTTTCATAGTATTTTTATCTTCACGGGTTCATTTATTTATTTTTTTGTTTTGTTTTGCTTCATTATAAGGTGAGAAAACAGGAGGAAATTAACTACACATTACTTTTAAAAGTTCCATATAGAATATGAGAAAATGAGCGGAAATAACATGTATGTACACTACTTCTATCGATCATTAAAACAATGGGTTTATTTTCACAATCCAAAACATGATTTGATTTGTACTAGTACAATCACTGATCATGTTCCTGTGCCCCATTCCTATGCAGGAAAACAATTTTTGTGACAATTCATTACTATCACATTGTTTTGTCTAGACGTGGACAGCTTTTCCTTGTGCTTTTTTGTCGTTATATATTGCGTAACAAGACGTACATGTACACCCTGACCCCTAAAATCTTATACAATTAAAACTGTGTTCAAGTGGATCGGTCGCGATCAATTGTACACCTATAATTCCTTAGTATATAAATAAAAAGATAAAATAACATCTTTAGATGTAAAATAAATAAATAAGTAAATAAACTACCGAACCCTCTTGGTGCTCAGCCCATTTCGATCATGTCACATGATCTTGCATCGTCGCTGTAGCTAGCGACCTCTGGTGGAATAAAACCGGAAGTGCTCCGTCCCACATCCATATCAATGATAACTTTACTCGGCACAAATGTGTTACTACTGCACTACTGTAAAAATTATGACCTAATAATATAAACAGATGTACTCACAATTACATAGTAAGTATCCAATCCCATTAAACAGTCTCTTACCAATACATGAATATCCATGAGGAGACATGTGTACCAGTACAGATACAACTGAATAAGTTTACATAGACTTATATTACAAAAGAAGTTTCGATACAAAATACATTAATAAAAAAAGTTAATAAAATAATAAGAGATACAAGAATATCAAATATCTCAGAGATTCCTTGCGCTAATTTTTCTTCCTTTTTTGTCATGATGACTTGGAGGACCCATCATTTCCACCCTTATCTAGACCAAATAATGTAACATTTTGTACCTCTAATTCCGAATTAATTCCCATTTACCGCGCGGAAGCCACGGCCGCGGGAGTCCGTGATTCTGAAAGGCTCCGCCTAATCTGGTGTGGCACTATGCGGTCGTGATGTGAAGGGAAGGGAGAACCAAGCTGTCAGCTAGTTCTGGTAGGAAATAAACGGATATGAAATCGGATTGGCAAAAAAATATAGCTATGCTGCGTCCAGCCTTTTAAGCTGGCCTATTTGACCTCTTGCTATGGCTAATCACACTCCATGGTCACCCACAGAGAAAGTCTGGTTTTTGCAGAAAAAAAAACCCCGATGCCTGCGTTCCAGGTTTAACTAAGACCTGCAGTAACTTTGTTTAAATTCACTTTGAATACTATTACCTTTAATAGTTTAGGATACCTTTATAAAACGTAAAACATACAGTGCTGTGCGGGACGTCAACTTGATTATGAACGCATTTAAAAAATTATAATCGGAATTGGTACGGCTGTTCAGACGGGGAACACTACAGATCGGTAATCGGGCAAACTTCCGTCATCAGACTGTTTCCCAGGACAACGCTATCTCCGTCTGAACAAACCTGAGTATAAAAGAGAATCACGGGAAGTAGCACAAACGGGATGAAATAATAATGCAAATAACTGTACAAAAAATTAATGGGCTCCCAGCGCAGACGTGCTGATCTAAAATTACTGTCCCAAGGCGCGTATTTTTAATGATTGGATGTTCGTTAAGTTGTTAAGCATATAAAGTGTACGGAAACGTAATGTTCCTGTGTGCAACCTTACAGGTTTTATGTCATTTGTAAAGTTAACTGCACTCCTTTGGCTGTATAGTTGTGAATGCATGCAGGTTTATATGGCGGGTTACAAAAAAACGCAAGGACATGGCGTCATCTTCAAGCCATGTGCTCTTGCAGAAGATATATTCCACCTTAACATTTGCTTCGTCTATAACTTTGATTAATAATATCGGTTTTTACTAACGGGTCTCGAACTGCCTTTGACTCGCTTTGTAAGCACCTGCTTGTTTTGTGTTAATCATTCACGAATATTTATTAAAACCTTATATCTCTAAAAAAAAAAATAAAAAAAAAAAAAAAAAAGGGCACCTGCACGGGGCCTAGCTTATGGCGGATTATACTTCTTATCACAACGAAGAAAAAACAAAACCTGATTAGTCGGCATTAAGCGGAGGAGCTTCAAAACACGCCGCTGGCTGCTGGCGTTTTGTACGTGCTGAAATCATAATCGTTAAGCCATCTTTTTAATACTTAAGAGACATTAACAGATAAAGTTTAAAGGAACATAAACCGATAGAGTAAAATTAATGCTGTCATGCAAGTCGTATATAAATGGGTGAAATGCAGGCGCCAAAGAAAGTCAGTAAAGGGAAGAGTTAGTACTTAATATTACGTTCGTCATAAGGGGAGGGGGGGTATGAATCACACGAATGATAGTGTTTTGGATATGTTCTTTCGTAATTTTACAAATTCCTAATCATGTTACTGTTTTTGCCATAATTTATAATGCAATATTGATATTAATTTCTGTGCGCGTACTCGATTTAGAGGTGGAAAGACAAAATTGTACGAAAGATTTTAACATCTCCAACAAGTATTTAAAAGTTATTTGAACGCGTGCAGAACTTATAAATAAGAATTTTACCCGTATGCGCGGTTCTTGGATTCTTTAAATATCCTCACATATATCAAGAAACTTTTCTTAAGGGTTTTTTATATTTGTTTGCATTGTTTTTGCGTATGTGCACGGCCGTAAAAATTGACGTCGGAAAAGCTGGCGTTAGAGAATAAAAATAAAAAAACACACTTTTCAGTATATTTTAAAGTAAAAACTCGTCTAATGTTATAAGGTCCAATGTCAATAAAACACTGTAAGACTGCTCAAATATGAAGTTCACATAATATTGGCACCAAAGGAATAAGTTACATGTAGTGAGTTTTACACTTGGTTTACGACAAATTAAATCTAACATCGGGTCAATCCTCGGCAAAGTCTCTATTGTGCTATGTCTACGGGGTTCTTGACGAATAACGTCCGCTTTGCAGACCTCATAGATGTGTGCATTTTTTAGGTTTTTGTTTCAAGTCCTTTTCAATTCTGTATCGGCCTGTGGCACTGCAGGATTACCAAATCAACTAATTGAAAAAGGCGAGGAATGGCCCGCGGGTGACTCCTCCCGGGTTACTGCGACATTTTGATATTCTAAAGTGACGCAAATTTATTTATCAAATATGCAAACAATTACAAACAATAACCATAACATAAGCATAAACCCAAAATAACAAACAAACAAATGTTAATGGACACCACCACCACCACCACCAACAACAACAACAACAACAACAACAACAACCAACAACCACCACCACCACCACCAACAACAACAACAACAACAACAACAACCAACCACCACCACCACCACCACCACCACCAACAACAACAAGAACAACAACAACAACAACAACAACAACAGCAATATTAATAATAATAATAATAATAATAATAATACCAACAACATAGACAACATAAACAACAACAACTACTACAATAAAGTCAATATATAAAAAAGAACCCTTTGATGCACGATTTAACGTCGCTGCCTGGAAGTAATAAAATCAAAACCCCACAAAACTGCTATTCCAGTGTTACAAAACAATTCACGTAGCATTACGGTTTGGGCTTATAATTACTATTGATGATCACTTCGCATGACACAGAGCACGTGGCTCTCCGACCACCCTAACATCGCACTCGCTCACCTGGCAGGCCAGTAAAAACATCAAAAGCGAGTCCCACCAGTCGACTGCGCCCTCACTAGCTGTTTTATAGCGGCAGTGGGTGACCTGTGCTTTCAGACGTGCTTTAGCGATGTTTGCGAGTGGGGAGCGGAATCATTTGCTGACACACTACAATTTATGAAGGACAGCAGCTAGCGAACGCAGGATCCTAAGAGAAACGAAGAGCTGAACTTTCTGATAGGCCAAGTAAGCATTTTATATATAGTATGGAACGATGAAGAAGTGCGTGTGTGTCTGCTGGGGAGGGGGGGGGGGTAGAGATAGAGATAATTCAGCTATTGCTTAAGGTCGCCTACGGCGTGCATATTGAGTTTAGTCGTACATCAGGAGCGTGTATATTGTTCGTACAGTGATATACACTACGTATGCGGGCTTGCATATTTTTTAATCTGTCATATTTCCCACAGACGGCACGTTACCGACCACACTTATTCTGTTGTTTTGGTTAACGTTAACTTGGCCGTGATTTAGGCATTATTTTCATCAAAGCAGTATGTCTAACGTAGTGTGTGTTAAAACGGGCAGTTGTCACACTGTGTGGCTAAAACACTCAGCTGAAGTGTGCAAGGCAGTAGTCCAGTCGGGGGGGTCCATTCCAGGTTCGATGTCATAAACTATCAATATCAAGCCTGGATGGAGATCGGACTTTCCTTTTGTCACCCTGAGTTTCAGAGCACCTTGCGGCGGCTCTCCTATTTACGAGCACTCGCTCGCCGTCACGTGAGCGTTTTCCGATTTACGTATTCTGAAACACAGGGTGTCTACCGTAAGGCGTTTCTCTCTTTCTCTTTCTACGTAAAAAAGGTGTAGTTACGTCATTCTTCGACAGCGGAATATGTGAAATTGTATCAGTACTTCCTAGCGCCAGCGGCGCGTCAGTCACGATGGCAGATCAAAAAGCAAACGTTGCTACTGATATGGCTGTATTGCCAGTAACAGTGCCAAGTTCGCTTGTTTTATCACCTCGCATGCTATTTCATCAAAGGTAGAACCTCCACCACGGAGCACTGGATAACGCTTTGGAGTTCCTTTTTTTAGTTATATATTTAGAATCGTTGACATCCGCTTTGCGGTCGTAAACTTCATAGACCAGACAATGATTCTCCGTGTTTTTTTTTCTCGTGTGATAGCGATGATTTTTTTCCCTATGAAACAGTTTCTCCGTTATATAAGAATCATGTATGTGGTGGTCTACCGCAGTCGTCGGAATATTTGTAATTATGGCTGATTTAAGACAGATACAGATCAAGCAGAGACATTACACTGGGACATGTTTACGAGTCCGCGTTCGTGTCGTTTCACTTTTAAAACTGTACTCGAAAAGGGAGACAAGTTTACACCATTGCTGTAAAATGCTCTTCTTTTTGGAATCATTATTTATTTAGTAATGTTTTAAGAATATTATCTTTTTTGTCATCTTTTCTTATTATCAGACTTATTTGTATTGACTTGCCTCAGTTGCTGCGGTTATTTTTTAATCACAGTCTCTCATTTCCACAGTTAGACAACATTTATGTAATAAATGTCATGCCATACTTCATACATCTAAAATAAATACAGTGCCAGTGTTACTCTCTCATCCGCCAAAGAATCAGCTGACAAAATCAAATTTGCCGGTTCTCTTCATAGCGTCTGTATGGCAAAATTAGTCTGATGATCTTTGAAACACGAAAAAATGAGGTTTCTCACCAAATGTTTTATTGAAGAAAATGACCCAATGAATACAGATGCGTGTGATATGGTATGAGAAAATACAGAGCCAGACAGTGTTACACAACTTTGATCATCTCAGCAATAGAGCATATTTGGAAAATGTAACGAAGCTGATGTTATTTTTATTCTCCTGGGCTGTTTCTGTGTTACCGTCACAAAACCAGACTCTTTGATGTCTACCCAACTACACACAAATGACAGTGTCTACAAAGCTATACATTTGTAACCATTTAGGACCGAGAAAAAAAACCGAGATAGTTACAGCGCTTCCATTTCATCTCGTTTTTGAAATACCCAGTTGGATGAAAATATAGCTGAACAAAATCTGTCCAAATATGAAAAAAGGAAAAGAGAAGAAAATACAGTAGCGCAGTGCCAACACGTTTACCTATTATAAATGCAACTTCGGTACGACGGTTGACAGCGGGGGTGACAAGCCACGTGCACCGTCACCTTCCCGAGCCCTTTATTGTGCTTTCTCTGGAAGTAGTCCAGACAGGGAGGATGAGCTTTAATTATCCCGTAGAACAATCAAACTGGCGTTGACCTGAGGTTGAGGAGAAGCTGACGTGAATTCCACTGTCTGCCGGGACCCCCCCCTCCTCCTAGAAGCAAACATAGACACGTACGGGGAAGGGGAGAGATGGGATTATGTTTTTCATATCTGCGAATGTGTTACCGGTATATAAATAATTATATAAACGCTCTCTCTCTCTCTCTCTCTCTCACGTGCGCGCGCCTACATGTGTGTTTCCCAGTGTATACATATATAATCTAGTGTTAGAACCGATTTTATTATCAGTAAGAAGTGGTGACTAGATTTTCTATCTCCCACTATCAAATACAGTGGTGTAGATCCTCCGTAGACTGTTCCTGTGACCAATGTTTATAGAATCCTCGAGCTGAGCTTGTATCAGTATATGTCGCCTTTCTTTCTATGAAAGCGACATTTCGTAGCCGAAAGTATGACAGGAACGAGAATGAAAAATATAGCCGTCTTTGTTTTAATTAACCTTATCCTTAACCTTTTTTTTATTTAATAACCGATATAGTTTACTAACTTGTCTACTTCATTTCATTTTACGAAATATTAATAATGTTTTCACTGTGTTTGTGTCTGACTTTTTTTTACTTCTGCACATATTGTATTGGTTACATCGCTGTGACCTTTTCACCTTTAATGAATGGTGAAGTCGCTGTCAAACTGTCCCGACAGATTAAGTCAACTCGACTTGACAAACGTTCAACTAAGGTCATAATAAGGACATCAGATTGGAAAGGGAAAGACCTGAACTACACGCA
Source organism: Lingula anatina (assembly GCF_051362555.1). NCBI lineage: Eukaryota > Metazoa > Brachiopoda > Lingulata > Lingulida > Lingulidae > Lingula > Lingula anatina. The sequence continues at coordinate 6,844,843 of NC_141769.1, forward strand.
TTGTGAGCCAATTACCCTTCAGACGTGTTCATGTTGTCATTTTGTGGAGAATGCTAGTGTGTATGTGTGTGAGCGTGCGTGCGCGCAGGATGGCATAAGTATGAGGTGGTAAAGACGCGTATGCAGATTGCGTCAAACAGAGAGAGAGAGAGAGAGAGAGAGAGGTTATATTCAGACCAGCAGTATTGTCTGCAGACGTGCCTTCTAATAAACCAATTAGCCTAAAACGTCTATGGGCATATTCACTACTGAGATTGCATTAGACAGGACTGTTGGATCGCACTATATAATGGCTTGCTAGTATAATTTCAGATTCAGGTGGTGCACAGCTGGCACATACGCTATTCCCAAGCTTCAAAGCTGTTTTTATTCGTGTGCGTCTTTGCCTTACATTGACACGCTCAATGTAGTAGAATTATTTTTCCCAAGCCAAAGTTACCGCCCCCTCCCCCCCTTTTTTTTTCTTTTAGCAATTTAATGTCCAGGATCCGCTCTTGTCTGGATCTGACGCTCCCTGAAACTACTAATGATGATATTTCGCAGCCTATAAAGTCTATATTTGGAAGCCAAGGGCTCATAGTCACGGCAACGTTACGTGGCCCTCCTTTCATGAAAAACATCTACCTGTATATCGTTATCAAGAGGCCAATCTGTAGCAAATGGCTGCATCAAAATCCACGGTATTCTTGAAGGACACATTTTTAACAAAAAGTGTCTTTATTACAATCAGAATTTGATTAATTCAATCTGTTATATACATTCAAGCTAAATAGCTATTTGATAAATCATATCATAATCAATTCCTTGATGGAGACTTATTAAAGTCTATGTGATAGCTGGTGTAATGAATGTTCACTTCACAGGTGTAAATGGCAATTTCGATCGAATTCGATCGCGTTTGTTTCAACTTTTAGGAGCACCATTTCAATTATTTTTCAAAACGATGTATCTAAAATTGTTTCCAAATGATTTTTAAGTTCAATATACCCTTAGGGAATTCATAATCGTAGCTATCGGTTGTCACTTAGAACTGCATATTTTGAATTTCAAAGATTTCATTTCTGTAATAAATGCTTCAGACATATTCCCTTTAACTCATGTGGTACAAATAATCTACTTTCATTTTGTTACAAAAAAATCACCTTCTTTGACGGAAGCACTTTCTGTTCAAATGTTCGTGGGTGTATCTTAGCCACTGTTAAATTGTGATTTGGATTTCGTTCTTTGCGCACCCGCGGTTTTGTCGCACCAACAGCAATTGTATCTTAAATCAATATTGCATTTGGCGTTTATCGGTATTCTAAAATATGACTATTAGCGTTTGAACAAAATCGAGTTGAACCGAGCATGCGTTATTCCGTCCCAGGTCCATACGCCGAGAAAATGCTTAGGGGCAGCAGTTTAAGGTCGGCCTACATTATGTGGAAGCGGGTTATTTGTATCGCCTGTATTACTGATCTTGACTAAATGAAAGAAAAATGATATCTGTGAAGGACTAGGAGAAAGGAAAATGCTAACACTTTTATAAAGATCCCAAGAATTATTTTTCAAGAATCGCTGGTGGGTGAAATTCTCTAATGCGCCACATCATGTGTTGTTAAAGCGGTTTCAACAGCTGTCAGTTTGATGATTGTTAGCTTTTTTACAATATATGTCGTGGATTTAAAATTGTATATCGTTTTTTGATGTGACGGATATGAACAAATTATTTTATTTCAATAAAACATGTACAGCTGTACTTAAACGGCAAAAATTAAATTATTGATTAAGATGGAAGTTAACGTTTTGACTGCGCTCCTGGTTTTATGGATACAGCTTAATCATCAATTAAGAAGCTACTTCGATTCGTATTCAGTCAGTTAACTCAAGGTCTACTTTTCCTCAGTTCCCATTATTGCCATTTACCAATTTAACACTCAAACGCCATTAGTTACCCTGAAGTTCAAAAACCAGCAGACGATACTCTCTATGAACTAGCAGCTGCCGCCGGACACAATGGCGCTAAATGACAAGACAATCCAAATCGAACTCTGGTGCTCCGGGTATCGGTAGTTGGCGAGTTAATAAGTAATTGGAGGCGATGGGTATATTTGAGGAACTATGATAGATAGACCGCTTAAATGTTAATTGTCAACATCTTAGAAGAGGAACCCAACTGATCCGGCACTTAACAGAAAGGTGCTTCTGCGACCAGCTGGGATAAAACTCCCGGGTGAGTCTTCCATCTTAGCTTAACAAGAAAACCCATTGGGGCCTGCCGTCACTATAACTTGAACCTAAGAACTTAATCGGTGTTGGATGCAAAGATATGATTCACTGTCGAAGAAATCCCGCGGTTACTTAAACCTGTATTTCAGAATGTAAATTTCAATTAGGGACAATTGCCCTTGTTTCAAACTTGTCGCGGGACAATTTCCCGACAGGTTCAGTGCAATAAGGTGAGGCAGTACTTTAAATGTAATTGCGTTATAACACCAGTTTGCATCATTCTCATGCAATCTGCTTCCAACTTTTTGCACTTAGATTTTGTGACTGCGGTCGTAGTGTACATTTACAGGCATGCACGAAAGACGCGCTGTTAGTTCGACAGTCGATTAAAATCGGTACAAAACCTGACGAAACCCCATTGTGTAAATTGCCCCGTTAGAAGCACAAACGAAATTCACCATCGATTTCCAAAACCACCGAGGAGGGATGATAGAAACCGCAGCGCTTAATGGCGGTATTGTGATCAAAGAAACCGTCACCGGGAAAGGGGTCTGACCCTAAGACCGGCCGAGGTCGTTTTTTGGTCACTTCCCTGGATGGTGCTGGGTGCCTGTGGTTGCCTGGTCAATCTGGTCAGTCTGATCTTGTTAACCTTTCACTTAAAGATGGAAAGTTAAAAAGTGCAGCTTAATCAACCTTGAAAGGAATGCTGCAAAGTGTGCTGTGTTGTGTCATGTTCTTTAAAATGAGAATAGCACGTTTTTTGGTTGTTTTTGTTTTTTGTTTTCTTTCCTTGTTTGCAAAGATCCAGTTAGATAGATATATGGAAAAATGTTTCAATGTTCCAGAAGTAAAGACCAATCAAAAGCTGGAAACATGAAATTATTATTGTCCATGGTTACCAGCTACGAATTTCTGTAAAAAAAATTTAAACAGGTGCGCGTGTATGTGCGCGCGTAGGTGCATGCGCATGTTTGTGTGTAACAGAATAGTTATAGTCAGAGTGTGGTGTTTGTTTTTTATCTTATTCAGGTTTACGCGGTGCAACATATGCTGGTTAATGCGCCTGTTCTCCCGGAGTTTCTTCTGCATGATTGACTTGTTGAGAAATTTTCTGGTGAATTTCACGGCCTGTCTGGGCTGTCAATAGTTACCTGCTGGCCAACCATTTCCAGTGCCCCTGTGGTATTTGATGGCGGTTCACTGGATTGCTTTGATCTACTTTTTTCTAACTGGGGTTCAGTATTTATACTTTTTGTGGTAGCAATATTGCGAAACAATTTGTTGAGAACAACTATAGATACCAATGATGTAATACACCGATAGTTCTGATTCATTTAAATTTGGTGTGGATATTTGAACATCCAAATCCAATTTAAAAAATAATGCTTTATGTATTTTGCTCGGTACCATATAGGCTAAAGATTAAGCGAAAATCGGACTTTACATAAAAACTGATTTTTAAAATTATGTTTGCTTGATAGTTCATTAAATATTAACTCAGTATTGTAATACAAGGCAAACAATATGTAATAGACATAAAATGTTGCCCAGAGCTCAAAAGACCATTTCATATTTATTAGATATGGTCCATGCATGGCCAAGCCGTGACTACTGTAGTCGAAAATATGTGAATACATAGAATTGTTTTGCTACAGTAGTTGATGCTACAATTGTCACTGACAACAGGTCTATGCGACAGCGTAGGTAAAACTTTTATTGGTTGCCTAGATAGGACAGTAGCTTAATATTCTCTGTCAACGGAAGGTGCCGCTGGCTAAATATGGCTCATTTCAAATGGGCACTTTGTTCGTACGTAGTCTATGATAAATATACATGCATGATTTCATAGGCATAGACTAAGTTAAGTTACGCAAATGTAAATCAAATATTGTCTCGGTTGACAAGTGTATGTCTTTTCAATGATTTATGTATCTCCTACAACACACTGATTGTAGCACTAACGAGAGCTGTTTAATGTAGTGTGTTTAAGATCTTGGTGAATAAACCCAAAGACCGCTAAGCTACATCATCTTCGTATATCTAAAAATAAAGTCTTATACCTTATCCAAGTTTATAGCCAAACCTATCGATCAACGTCGATTGCAAAGCCGTCAGATATCAGTTTTAAAATAGAAATAATGTTCAAGATATATAACTGTACGTTTTGCACCGTTTACAAACGATGTGTTGCACCATTTCGAGATATTTTTAGACTGCCCAATTACATAATCGTTTTCCGTTACAATGAGAGTCGTAGGCAAATTTGGAAGAATTTAGAAGAAAAACATCTTGATGAAAGTTGGTGTGGGTATGATTGTGATTAACGACTTACATCTTTAGACCTATAAAATAATTCTCTAGGATGAAAGCGACATGTCATCGTATTTTTATGATGTCTTTGGCAATGACGTAGAATTATTTGCAAATCGATCTGGACTCGACAGTAACTTTTCGCACCTAACTCCCGTCCACGTTTTTAGCAGTGGGGTGGTGCATTCCAGACGCATAGCTTAAGCAGTCGGTATTATAGGGTCCTTTTGAAGTGCTTCTTCGACGTCAAGTGTCTATTTCCGAGATATTCGGAATATTGAAAGTTCAGCCGGGTACGTGCAGGGCGGAGTGGTGAAAACAACATGTGTGTCGTCGTGAAATTAAGCTGTGCAGTTGGCCCGAACATTTGTTTTCGATATTACAACTGAACTTAAAAGACGAGAAAAACCATGATTTGCAGAAGAAAGATGAGAGGTTAATTTTTAAAGGCTTTCCCGTTTTCCTGACTGCACGAGCATGCATTTTCAAAAAATGAATTATTTAACAGCTTGACGTGGTCATGTCATTACGTTAACATAGTAGTAGGATAGCTCTACCCGTGCAGCCTGATTGAAAAAAGTTCTTCATATATTTTCCGTTTTGAGTACATTTGCGAAGAAAAACTCATTTAAGTTTACGCCAATGTTTTAATGTGAAAATTTCCTGGGACCTCTTTAACAAGAGAACTGTAACCCGAAGTATGGTCTCAACTTTTAGACCACTTTTGTCCCATAGACCCTTAGAATTATAAGGTCTGTTTTTATAAAAATAAACATATTGTTGTTGTTTCGTAAGTTTACTTAAGTTGTACGTTATTTTAGTGAACTATTAGAGTTTTATCTTGAACTAAAGTAGGCCAAATATTTGGTTTAAAAGTTCGGAGTTTGTCTGTTAGCAGTTGCCCTCTTCCAGGAATCATCTCCGAAAAAAAATACATGCATTGAACTTGACATAACAATGCCCACTGCTTGTACGGTGGTTGATCCATGCGACAAGCAGGCGACATTCCCCTAAGGGATTGGAACGCTAACATGGGCCTACTGGTGGACTAAGAAATTAAAGAATAGTGGCATCTTTTTCGTTTAGAATAGCAGTGTGTCATTTAAACTTTTTCGTTTTATGTTCAGTTTTGTAATATAGTTTTACCTATTTAGCTATATCTTGGATTGAGTTTTGTATGCAATATGTGGGAGCTGCTTAAACATGATTAAAGCATTGTCGAGTAAGAAGCTTTCTATTTATTGTGAATCAAACCATTGTTCATGTCCCATTCATTCCATTAATTTTGTACCGTTTTTTTTAATCCGCAAATGGCCTTGTGAATAGCAGTTTGTGATTTGGAAGGTCCCTGGATCGATCATGCCAAAAATTGTTTAACGTTACTTGTAGACATATTAGCCTTCTTAAGTTTGCCTCCATCCCCAGTTGTTATACGTCTTTCCCAATATCCTGTAACCAAAACTTCCAAAGGATCTGACTGTCTTTCCAAATAATAGCATATCGATGCATTGCGTGGATAAACCTTAAAGACAGGAAAATATTCGCAGGGCTGTAATTCATTAATATCCGACGAAAAACAGTAGCGGGAGGAATTAATGATCAAAGATTGAAAATTTCGCTGGTCAGCTTTTGTCGGAGTATTGTATGCAAATGTTTTTGCTTTTGTTTTTACACTGGGATGTCCAGGTGCATGAGCAATGTTGCAAACGTCGTCTCGTAATTGTATTCGATCCCGCACCACATTCATAAACCAGACGCGCAAAAAGCATTTAATTCAGAAACAAGCTGTGTTCTTTATCAACACGAGCAATCTTTAATACTTCTGCAGTTGCAATCATAAAAGACAATCCCACAGAGATATAATCGTTCAAACAATTGTCAAAATTTTGCAAATTCCAAGTATGCAACTTGGCGCCTGGATTCACGCAAAACCCCGCGAGATTCTAACGTATATTGGGAAAATCTAATTGAAATGATAAATGCTTCCTTCATTTTGCTATTGATTTGATTATCGACCTAACTACTAGCCGTCACGGGACAGATTACCGGACCCTTGGTATTGAAATTCGGCCTCGAAAGACACATTAAACGTGCAAAAGATCAACCAGCAAATCAAGAAATATTGACATACAAATTTGAAAACGCTCTTGATTTACATGGATTGGTTAAAGACAGCTAATTTGTCACTATCATGCATCATTATTCCCGTAATGGGCCGCGAGAGCTGTGCGCGAATGGTCATAAATTGTTGTTTGGTTTTGGCGCAGCTAAAACGGCAATTATCATTATTATTTCCGTTATAACCGAATGAAGGGAAAGGCTTTTAGAAAAACATGTTCTTTGTTTTGATGCACATGAATGATGAAATAAATAAATAAATAAATAAATAAATAAATAAATAAATAAATAAATAAGTAGGTAAGAGAGAAAGATAGCTAGGCAGAGAAGTAGAGGAAAGGATAAAGAAAGAAAATAGGGGAAATAAATGAATGAATAAAAAGATGAAAAGGTTAATAAATGGGTGAATAAAAAATAAACGAATAGATAGTGAAATGAACACAACATAAAAAAACACAGTGGCAAAGTCTATGTAACATTTGTTTAATTATTTTGTCAAAACTCATTGGATATATTTATATAAACAAACAGTTAAGTCATGATCAGTAAAATCGAATTTCGTTTTGAGAACCGAAGTGAGCCAGTCACGTTCGAGATACCAAAGGCAGGCAATTTCTTAGTAATTGCTTTTTCTTAGCAAAAGGGGGTCAGATTGCAAATAATTCCTCTTCTGGGAATCGAGTTATCCTTTACTCTCTTGGGCCACCGTAGTTTTGCACGACGAGACCTTCCCAAGAGCGGAGGGGAAAATCGCATTGCATCAGCTGGGAAAATTACATATATCCAACACACGCATACACCCCTTCTGCTTTTCAGCCAACCATCTGGTCTGCCGTCACTAATACGAGGCGACCTTATTAATAGCTCCCTCTTCGCATTATCTTTCCAGAGTTGCTTCAGAAGCAGTCGAGGTCGAATTCTGCATCGTCGCCTCTTTATAGAAAGGCATGAAATATTCCGTTTGACAACCATAGTGTGAAAAGCGGCTCGAGTTTCGATTGCTTCGACATATGCCTGCCGGCCGTGGACAAGAATAATACAAGGTATGTGCAATCCCGAGCAATTTGCCGGGTGTAATTAGACGTGAGCTATGGTGTGGTATCTTCATTTTCACTTCATTATGATGTTCATGATGTTTTACAAGCCGTCAGCCCCCATAAAAATGTAGCATCGAAATTTACAAAGAGTCATTTGTATGATTGCCCACTGACATGTTCGTTTGCGTGAGTTCGTTGAGGCTCACTAAATCGACATCTCTGTATAGCTAGTATTGAAAATAGTCGATTTTTTTTTTACCAACAACACAATTCAGGAAACGAACCATTCAAACCAAGGCTGGGGGTTTTGTATGTCATTTCTGTCCTGAAACATGCAATAGGTTCTTTCCTTGCAATTGCAACGGACAGTTTCAGACACGTTGCGTATAAGTCGCGGTGAATATTGCTTGTTGTGAAAGCTACTAAAGTGCATAGAAACACAATAGATTAAGCACAGGCTTTTCAGCCTCAGTTATCTCTGCGTGATATTTTTTCATATCTCTTGAGAATTCCACAATGTTGAAACTCTTCCGATGCCATCATTGCAGTCATATAACAGACGTACGTAGAGAACCTAGGAGAGAGTAGGCGTAACAATATTTACTTTTTGCTGTGTTAATTCTCCTTGCCTTGTTGTTAAGTGCCAAAATTCTTGTACTGGCCCGGGTTTATCAGAGACCGCCAACACTCTAAGTGCGAGTGTTTCTCTGAGTATTTTTTGTCCAACTGACAGCGATTGCGAGCCTCACAGGTCAGCAAGCATGGCGTTGAGAGAAAACTAATGAACGTCTAAATATGTAGCAAGTCTTGAATGCGTGACCTCCTGAGAATGACAACCGTTATACAACTTGTACCTAATTATGAAAAGCCAATGCACACTATGTCTGGTTATGTTATAACGCTAAAAGAAATCAAAGCAATATGTTTGGGGTTACACAAACGAATTTGCAGACTACTTTTTTACCAAGACTTGAAAGAATACTGGATTCCAAGCAGAAAGCGCTAATACAGACGTTACAGAAGAAATTTCCATTTCGCCAAAATATCGACATCTTTCTCGAATTTCGCAGCATGAATTTCTAATTTTCTTGTCTTTCTGCGCTTGCTTTAACTGTACTACTAGGAACAGGGAATAGCACAAGTTATCGACATACTACATTAACCCAGCCACAGATAATAGAAATTAAAGCCAACCGCACCTTGAACGTTTGACACCGGTTATCGAAGTCAAAGGCGGTGATTTCCATTAAGAATTCTAATCATCAGAATGGAAAACGCTGTCTGTGCTCATATTAATTGTTTTATGTCCCTGATGCGTTCTTGGGGACTAAAGTGATTGGCAACAAGCAGCGTTTGCTGCTTTTTACAGTTAAGAATTCTGCTGTGGCTTACCCACGTAATCAATTGTACGCCAACTTATATCAGTTTGAATGTCCCATTTTGATTTTTACATGTAAAGGGCCATAACTCAAGTAGATGAAATAGGGTAATTCTTCAATTTTAGGTATAAAAAGCATTTAAAAACTGAAACAGTGGTCTATGTCATAAGTAGGCATTATATAGCACGATGCGTGATGCAGCATATGAAAGACCGGCATTTACAACAAAATCGCTGCTTTATAACAAAAACTTGAAAATTCTCTCGAGGAGACAGCTTTTTTCTGAACACCATCAGATTCTCACTGGTTAACTTCAGAGTTGTTTTTACCTGCAATTCGGAAAACTAATTAAATTATCAAATGAAGACCTAGACTATGAGACGGGTGGGAATCCGAGCTTCTAAGAAAAGTGCATGGAAGAGGCCAGGGGGAAATTAGTGTCGGTCCACGCACTTCTGTCCAGGGTAAATACGATTGAAAAATTGGCAAAAGGTTATCTTCATCATTCCGCTGTTCCATGTGAACCTCGCTGGCAGGAAGGACAAAGTGCCAGCAGTCTCCGCCATTGTGAAAACATTAAAAGGAATCCAACATCCAGCGCTTTTCTTTCCCGTTGTTGCGTGACACATATCCAGTGTACTTTAGAAGATTTCATCTTTTGATGCCTTTATAGTCTTTCTCTTTATCCACATTTCGTCTACTTTAAAGCATATTATTGAAGTCTTCACCGGAACCATTAGGTCTTGTTTAGAAACATGGGTTTGTTAAGAGGTGGTTTGGCACAGATGCAAAGTATTGTAACTATAGATTAAAAACCCTAAGTGCTTAATGTCAGGCGCATCACAAACGTACAAATGAACCCATAATCCACCCCAGAAATAAAATGCTAAATGCAGATGGTCTGTGTTGTGTCGGAGAGCGTGTTTCACACTATTTCAATGCGACAAAAGCGAGATAGCGCTACTTTCTATTCAAGAGAGTTTTTCTAGAAAGAAGCAAAAACAGTCTCAGGATATATAGATTTGGTACATTATGCAAATACAAATAGACGCGTGGTGCGAACCAACCACAAAACACAGAATATCTTTAAAGATACAACACCGATATCGATTGACATTACTCGTCGTGATAGTTCCAGCGATCGTATCACTATGAGCTAAAAAGCAACAACCCTGGAGGGAAAACATTCAGAATATTTTAACGGTTAATCTATCATTCTCAAGATTATTTTTTCTATATGTTTGATGTGTAGATAAAAGACAAGCACTAAATGCCCAGGTAGTTATCCATTTCAGTAGAGGTAATTTTAAACTTTTTGATACTCTTTTTTTTGTTAACAACACTTTTGTATGCAGAATGTTGATGGCGGTCTTACATAGAAGACAAAGACATAATGAAAACTTTTAGGCTTACAATGTATGTCTTCCAAGGTATGGGTTTCTTCCTCACTTTTTTCTACATTTCGTATTTAGACCCGTTCACTGATAGCAGAATTTGGTCGTAATGAAAGGAGTTGACTTTTGTTCTCTTTAATTTTGATAGTTATGAGTTATGGGGTGAATTGGAACGAAGCCTGGAAAAGGCTTTTCTTTTGAAGATTTTTATGTTTAAAGGTAAAACAGATACAGTAACCAAAGCATTTTGTTATATAAAGTGAGAATCATTGGCGGTGATAACGTCAAAACTGGCGATAATGCGACTGTTTAATTTTCTAGAACAGTGTATTACGTGTATATTTCCTGAGGTGAGGTGAGGCATGTCAGTTTTTTATCAAGTACGAATGCGAAATGTTCATATTTTTGAAAATATCTTCATTGCCAATGGGTTTCATAGGAAAGAGACTATAATTATTTAGGAAGATATTCTGAATATTGTGTGAAAAAAAACGTACATGTACTCGTCCAAAGTGAGGTAATACAAAAAGCCTCTCACCACCTTTTACATCCATTAAGCCATCAGTTTTGGTGCATTTAGGATGTTCAAAATTAAATTTCATTGTGGTAAGTCCCGTCCAAGGCCTTCTAGAATACTTCCCTTAATTTCAAACGAGATACAGACTAATTCTGACTGCGTGCCCCCACTTTTCTTACAAATATTCCGGTTAGATTATTATCATACCCGGATGGACCATCTCTTTTTTCAAATTCAACAAATTGTCATGGACCTTATCTGGCTAATAGCATGCCAGGTAACGGCTCCCCGTGAGGCCAAAACATTAAGCATTAAGAATGTTTGGGATCCGCAAGCTTTGTGTGGTTCCATGGCAATGGGAATTGTTCGAAATGCCAAGAAAGAGAATACGTGTATAATGGCTTACATCAGGGGTTAGCTGTAATCACAATATTGGTAACCTCAATGTAATGCATTGTTGTTTTCGGTCATGTAATAGGTGTTGTTTTTATCACTTAATGAATCAGTATTGGTTTTACTGAGCTCGGTTTCAGTCATTTGGGTCCTTTGAACAGTGGTTCATTCATGCAGAGGACATCATATTTCGCGTGTTCCTTTCTCATTGCTAATGAACTTTGTGCACCAGACGGAAGTTTGGGCAACGTTATTTTTTGTATTGAAAAGCCTTTCAAGTGAAACTTCATTTCAATCACTTAATGCAATGGCAACTAAATCAATCAGATCTCTTCGGTTGTCAAGCGGCAAGATTATGACATGCACGTAATGCATTCTTTGTAGACTTCTGAAATTTTGAAAAATTCCAGACTGACACGAACTATCTTGTATAAGATCATCCTAGAAGGGGGCGTAATGAAGTATATTTGACCTATATCATTATGTTCAGTCTACTGGTTATGACGACCAAATGGTAATTGAAGGCAGGCTGCAAAGAAGATCACGAACATTAAATGAAAAGGACAAATTGCGGTTCCAATGACGAGCGTGTTCTTCCGCTACAGGAAGTACTCCGTGCCTCCGCACTTCAAACGGTTCTCTCAATAATAAATCATTCACGCAATTAACAAGCACGAGACGGGTGAAATATATCACAGGTTGATATGATTGATCCTAGATTGCCTTCAGATCTTTTCATTGAAACAAAAAAATAATATATCGGGGAGAGCTCCAGTTGGGGCGTGGGAGAGGCTATTCACAATGAAATACCACTATTCTGACCTCACTCTCGGTTTGGCGGTGTAGAACATAAGGAAATGGCTCCTTTATAAAGTGTTTTTGGAAAAAAATGAGTGTTGGTGTATTACTTTGTATGTCAACTCGATGAGACCAGAGAAGGAAGCTCTTCTCTCATATCCCACCCAGGTCGATGTTACACGTAAATTTTGCGAAGAAAACAGTAGGTCTCTACTGCACTTGACCTAAACAAGAAGCTTTGTGTACATAGGCAGAGAAAATCTTCGATTCGTTAGCTTGCGTCTAACTAACGAAGGGTAAGAATTCCACTGCTTGCGTAAAGGGAATTCCGCGTTGTATAATGCACAATCTGGTCAAAAGCTGGTCATGATGAACCTCATTCTGGCCTTGTGCTGTTCTATACTAGTACACGTACCCGGGTATGCTTTCGAGCTCATTCGCATTTTTCTTTCGACTTGCACATACAGTAATATCTTTATCATTTTTTATTACGCGCCAATGCAAAAAGAGTGGTAATCTTTCAATCAACTTGTAATAATTAAGCTACATATGAATTGAAACTTACCCATGGTAAACCCCATTATTAAAGTGCCTTAAAAGTCATGTCGCCCTTGTGTATTGGGCCCCTATAGATAAATACAACTGCGAAAAGTATTGATTAACAATAAGTAAAACATTATCACTGTACTTCAGTTCTTCCTGTTTGCTTCACAAACTGCCCATCGGAATATTACACTGAGTCGAAACGATCAGAGACAATATCTTAATTCCGTTAATCTCGTCAGTGTCTTTGACATGTGTCAGCTAATTGGGTTTTCAGCTTATTAGAGCTAAACTCGGGAGCAGGCCAATCGTTTTTAGCTGGCACTGAGCACAAAATAGATCTTTCACTTCGCTTTGAACATTGCTGAGTGTCTGCCCGAAACCCCGTGTATATTCTGATAGTATTTCTTATGTAAGGGCTGTGGCGCTGTTTATAAGCTTTTTGTATTTGAATTAGCATCATAACAGAAAATACTTCAAAATGTTCTGCACTCTCATGAGATTCCCTCACAGACAAAAATGGGCAACGCTTGATATATGCCCCCGATGCTCTGGAACAATTGGCATTGGATTATGACCTTTGGATTGGCAGGTAGAAGATACATACACCAAAACTTAACTCGCCATTTTATAGATATTCGACTTTGTATTTATCTTTTATGTTTATATTCATATTTATTATAGTTAGTGATGCACATAGAAATGTATACATGGACAGCCTTTGCACATTTGCAAAAACAAGCTTAAATTGATCCACACCAAGCCACTACCGTCTCATGTCTTATCAAACGATACCAAACTTTGAATCCTATTGCCTGTCTCCTGTAAGTGTATATGATGTGGGTTTAGATGTTTGATTAGACTATATTCGGTATACATTGTAGTGAAGGGAAACCTTAATTACTTTTGGGTTTTCCAAAGTACAAAAGTATAAGCAAGTTGGCCTTTTTTTCTTCCTGGTTCAAGTTCGCATGAACGTTTTGGGTTTGTGTTAAGTGCAATATGAAGGGGGAGAGTCCTTTGAACAAAGATGGTTTTCGTTTAAAGTTTTCCGCCATAAGTTGTTAACAAGTTTTTTTTGTTGTAAGTCAGAATCGTAGTTTGCATGTAGTCTTGTTATGGGTGGTAAAATGACCTTTGAAAACTTGTGGTGAGTTACTTTTTTATGCCACGACAGCATGATGTTCAGCATTCTCACAAACGACAAAAATAAATAAGAAATATTCGTGTCAAGTGGTAATAAGTTAGAAAAACATATAATGCACAATAAATTGCATTTGCTCGCTTATCAATGGGGTGGTCTGACATTCTGTTGTAAAAACATTTGACCACAAAGAAAAATGTTTTGAAAATTGTGGTATTCGTGTTCATGGCTTACTCAGCTTTAAATCGTGTTATTTTGTTTTTATGACAGATGGAACATCCTCCCTGTTGCTTGCTTGACTGAACGATGTGAAAACAGACTTTTTAGGTTAAATGCGAAGTTTTTGTCAGCTGACATCGAATACAAATACTAGTTTTTTGTTATAGGCTACCATCAGGTAAAGCTACCCTGAAATCGGCCGTCTTTCGCACAAACATGCCTTAAACCATTATAAAGAAGACGTTTCCATACCGCAAAAAGTACCTTTTTTGACAATAGAGTAATGTCCACTGTTATAGACCAATAGGTAGGGCCTACTGTGTTTTTATCGTTGGCCACCGAGGATTTATCCAGAATTGAAGTGGACTAAAAGTCTGGTCTAAACAATAAGATAAAGTTTAGGTCTAAAGATTATATTTTGTGACACTGGCCCAGGAACAGTGAATCACAGAGTTGATAAAACGTGACTTCGGTAATAGATAGATTATACTTGTTGCATATTTTACAAAAAAAAAGTGAAGGTAAAGACCCTTCAGAGGTCGGGATTGAAGCAGTATCGGTCTCTTTCTCCCCTAGAGCAGTTGTTAAAAACAAGAGACACCTTTCCCCAGCCCCCGACTCCCACGCTTTACGTGTGCACGTATCTTTTGCATGAAACCTTAGGGGGGAAACATAAATACATACGTAATGTTTGTAATCTTAAAAACACACTAAACAAATGTTATGTGTTTTTCGGCTTTGGTACATTCGTTTCTTGTAAACACGGTTTCTTTTTATGTTGCAAAGCATTGTGTGCGTATGTGCCAGAGCAGTGTTTTTTTCTTATAACTATGCACAGGATTGTTCCGCTTAAAACTAATATCACCTTTAAAATGTTTTATTATTGTACAGAAATTGGAGGGATTAAGGTGTTAGCGATGGAAATACAACGCCATGTGAGAAACACAAGCTCCAAATAACTTAATCAACATGCTTGGGACCGATGCATAGTATAGTAGGCCTCTTCCTTGCCTATCACTTTTGCCAGCTAAAGAAAGCCGTTTTGACTCTCTTTATTCGCACGGTCCGGATAAACGACGAAACACTGCGTTTAATATGGAGGTCAAAAAGCTAAGCAAATAAATAGTCTGTATTTTACAAAGAGCTGCAGAATCAAATTAGATTGCATGTTAAAGTCAAAATGATTACATCTAAGTGTTTCTTGGGCATTCCAATGGGATTACGAAGGCAAGAAGATTACACGAAAACTCCAACAAACACATTTCAAAGATTACGAGATCAACTGGAACCGTTCTTTGACCAGCTGAAAAGAGTTTGATGAATCTTTATTGCAATTGAAGCCATTTCTTGGAGTCGTGCCCCCCTTAAACGGCTGATTTATATGACTTCAGTCTAGAAGATAGCACAAACCAATTAACGTAAATGCGATTGCTCAGTTGAGGAAATTTCATTTAAAAGGCGCCAGAAAAAAAGAAGAAAAGGGGCACTCACGAACAGTTATCGGCGAATATATATATATTTTTTACAAATATAAAAAATCGTCAAAAACCAGGCTAGTAGGGTACAGTTGGCCATCAAAACTATATGTATTCTGTGGAAGAAAATATACCGTTTATCAGTGCCTTATGATTGCATTCAATTGAAAAGTCGTCAGCTCTGTGAATCTCACATGTGTCCTAATTACAGAGTCCTCGCTTTTTATTGAATATCTCTCACTTTATTTCATCTTCACGTCGCACTAATGACTCTCCATTATAGACGTTTTATCATGGTCACAGTCTTTCTTCAATTTCAGTGACAAAAAGTATGCCTAGTCACGCACATCCAATCTAGCAAATTCAAGACTAAGGTCGGGATATTTGCCTTCATTTATACAAAATTATTAGAAATCATCATTATTACGTGCATATATAGTATAGCCAAATCTTTTACAATTGAAGCAAAGCGATGACGACAAAAGTATGTAAATGTATGCAGCTTTGCTCAGGCCTTTTCGTGGGGATAAAAAGAACAGATGCATTTTGTATTACACTCAACGAGATTGACATTTTAATTCCAAAAGCCCTTAAGATCACTGATGACAGATTAAATAAACATCTTTTTATATAAGACTTCCCCGCCCTCGTGTATCTCGGTACCCTGCCCGAGGGTCATCCCAACTAATAGTTTAGATTTCCTAACCCCATTAAAACGTCTTAACCTTAATGAGTGTGTCGTAAGCTAAATATTTACAAGAAATATTTATGCGTTAAGCATTTTATTATGCAGGCCAGTAATGGGGTATTTATTTATCGTGATTGCCCAAAGGTACACTAGGATGTGAAAACCTGTAGCCACAAACACAAATCTGGTTTGTTTCTAAAGGAAAAAAGGTTACCTGGAGTTAATCCTGCATTCCTAGATACCCTTGAAACCTTCAATTGGAACACCTAAAAAGTTGGGCGGTTAAGCAAAATTTCATAAAAAGATAATTTGGACTTTTAAAACTGGAATCCAGGGTGAAAAAATGCTAGCACTGGAGAACAAATGAGGCATGTTAAAACAATTAAGTAGACTCTGTTTGAACAACGACAGTAAATTTCGCATTAAAGTAGTGCTCTCTGACCCCACCTCTCCGTTCGGCAGTGGCGAAAGCTTTAGGCAATTTGGTGGTGGAAATAAGCTTTAGATTGTGATTGTCTATTAACTTGGCCTGTAGCACCTTTTACCCCGTCAACTTAACGTCATTGGCGACTGTGTACATACCTAACCAGAAAAAGCAATTAGCAAAATGATAAAACATTGCGAAACTGCACGTTAACACATAGCAGTGATGCAGCAGAATTCTTCCTCCGGGATATTTACCGACATCGACGGAGGCTATTGCATCGATTTGGAGACCAATCAATTTGGTGTAAAACGATCCGGATTTTTCTCATAACCCATTTTTTTCTTCTTTTTGTCAAATCCCGTTTCACCACGCCTTTAATTGGTGTTTTCTATTGTCTCTGAAATCTCTACTATTCTTTTATATCTTGTTTTATCCCCCAATTTGTTTATTTACGTTAATTTTTTCTCCTCTCATTGAATCTATTATTATCAATTTTATGTTAATTTTTCGTACCTTAGGTCTCGCTATTTAAATAAATGAAACCTTTTATTGTTTCAATGTATTTCATTGTCTTGAGCTTCCTCCTATACTCAATTTCAGTTCGTGAACCGCATTTCTTTGCAGCCTTGTCAGCAACACCACAGACCAAAGCGCTTTTAACCAAGGATACCTTAGAGAGGAAATTGTTTTCCATCCTCTGAGTTAGAACACTTATCTTATAAGAATGATTCAATAGCATCATTTATCTCACATAATATTTTCCTGATGAATTGTTCATAATGATATACGCCTTCTTTCGTCTCCGCTCTCGAAATGATGCTTACCGGGTTCCACACAGATAACATATCCGACTAAAGAAGAACTTGCGTTTATTTACATAACACATCTGCGGTTATCAGATCAATCATGGAGTGTCTTTGATCTTTGTTTAGAGTGTCAGCGATATTCAAACAATTCCATGTTTCTAGATCTGTTTATAGTCGATATGAAAACAACGCCAGGTAGAGCCCAGGTAAGGCGTATACATACCCTACCTCTATGTGATCATATTTTTTCAGGGTAAGGAGATATGGATCGTCGCTCACCTGGAGTGAGAATTGATCTACTCGCACGTACTTAAAGACTTCCTAGACTACTTAGAATCAAGACTACTGCCCTCATTCTTGTATTATTGTCGATGAGGTCAACGTCTTGATTGACGTGCTTTAGCAATATAAGAAAAAGATTGGGTGAATGTTGTTTGTTCTGTTTATTATATACACAATTAAAATTTGATGGTGTATGTATTTCTAGTGACACGGACGCAAATACGTGCTGTCGATTTAATGAGACTTAACCTTGAGGTATGCATAATAGTATTTTTCGCGTAAGAATAGAGGGAATAACCTCACTAAAGCCAAGTCTTACACTAACGAATCTACAAGTCCTATTTTTGTTTCTGTTTGCAAAATATCCAGCTAATGCGTTTACATTTCTCTCTTTAAAGAGGCTAATTTCTTCTTCTACGCCATTCGCCAAGACCATATATTTTATAAACCTTAACAGACGCTCACGGTGCCTCTACCTTCGAGCGTGGCGCTAATTGCCCGGCCGTGTCGCCCAGCTTGATTTCAAACAGTGTTACGTCGCGTTGCACCGCTTCAGGCGTTGATGTCTGACCGCCCGCGTTCTCTGTCGACGATGAACATATTCACTGCAGGACGAACCGCGTCCAATGATCCAGTTAAACATGAGGAAGGGCGAATCCGAAGGGCAGGGTGTGTTAACTGCTTGTTGGAGTCTTGTACAAATGTAGTGAAAATACATTAACGCGCAGTGTGTGTGTGTGCGTGTGTGTGTGTGTGTGTTTAAGAGAGCGAAAGAGAGGGGGACGAGACGGTCAGTCAAAAGACATCGAAACAATTCAGATATTATTTGTGGCTTCAAATGGTGTATTAAAAACATGTTTTACAATATCATTGCAAAATAAATAAATAAATAAATAAATAAAAAATCGACGTGCAAGATATCACAAATTGCACGTAACTGAATGTCAGCATCTTTTCCATTTCAATCGTCACACCACCTAAGATACGTTTGTGCCGCCGCTGTGGAATATTTTCTTTTCCTGCTTTCTAAGGGCTGCCTCCTCACTCTGTCATCGCAATACAATAAGTTGCTTTGAATTGAGATTCCGATCCAAATGCCACCATATCGACCACTGAGTTGCTCTGAAGGAATTCAGTCCAGTCGAGTCTTTGCAATCGTGAGAAGTGTGCGAAATAAGATTTTTCTTTCTTTTTTCCCTTCAGCAAGGATGGTGAAATGGTGAAGGCAAAATTGCTAAGAAGTCACAGATGTTGTGATAAGACAAAATTACTGTCCATGAGTGAGAGAAAAAAGTGAAAATGATCGGGTCTGTGTGTTTGATACATTCTCCCTGCCCCTCCCCTCCCCCCTTCTCTCTCTCTCTCTCACACACACACACACACACACACACACACACACACACATTTTCCATGCGTAGTCATCGCTAATAGAAAATAATATACAAGTCACTCAGCGGTGCAACATTCGAACACTATCACAGAAGATATGCTTATTAAAGAAACTATGCATCCGTCTGTCTTCTTGTCGCCATCTGCCTTGCTCCACAACAAAGTTGAGACGCGAAAAATATTTCAATCTCGACTCACATGGAGGAGTGCACGTGGACGAACAGTTGGAGCACGTATTCTAGACACGGTTATGTGAATGTGCAATAAGTCAATGTCTTCGATCATGTCATCAAATTTACTTTTAACGTGTTTTGCCGCATTCGTTGCAATGCTGCGGTTCACCCTTTGATTAGTACAATTTGACTCATCCAAAAGTTTGCAGCTGCTTTGGGAGGGTTGTCGAGCAAAAAAGGAAAAATGAAGAAAAACAATCTTCGCTGTGGCCGAGTTATTCCGGGTAGTCACTTAATCTGATGGCGTCACCTGTAAAGAACATGGAAGCCACATTCAACAACTGAAAATCTTGTGGATTTAATGACGAACTTGATAGACAAACGATGGAATAAAACAATAAACATGAAAAGGTTTATTTTTATACCTTAATTGTTCGTTCTTTTTATACTGATAGAATAACACAAAAGGTTTCTCTCAAAATAACGAACAAATATATTAAAAGCGATGATGAAAAAAAAAAGAATGCAAGGGAAAAATAAAGAAATTAAACATTAAAATACGATCCCGGAACTTTGATCATTCTAGACTCCTTTCAGCAGTTGTAAAACACCTGTTCAGACTCCATTGTGATCGGAAAGGGATGGCTGTTATTCTTAATAGCAAAAGAATACACTATTTTACAAAACATAATGATAAAAATAGATAAATAAAATAAATAAAAGATTTTGAAAATAAATAAAACAAAGAACAACATTCTAATGTGAAATATACAGTGTAAACTTCCACTTCCACCTCAGCTTAGTTATCTGGAAAATACCACTTTTTTATAGCGATTCTTTAGCCAGCCTTGTTTCCAGGTAGCCCACCCCCAACCCTCTCCAAAGCGACGAAAGTAGTCTCCGACTGAAAACTTTTTATCTGCTATTTATCTTTAATAGGGAAGCAGGTATCAGTAAAGATTAAAGATTTTGGTACTGATGCATGTATGTGATGTAAAAACTTTCTATGCAGTCTGTTAAAGAGATTATGCTGAGTGCGGTAAAGACTTAAAGTGCAAAATAATAGCCAAATCTGAGGCAAATATTCTGAGAAAATATGTATCCATTCGATATGGAGTTTGGAAACAAGAGCGACGAGGATAGAGCTGAGTAAGCGTGAAAATTATAGCGATTTTGTCAAAAGTAATGCAAAGACTCGGTTAAACTAGTACAGGATTCTGAGAAACTGACACAAATGTTTTATGTTACTCTCTATTCTTCAAAAAGTACGCAAAAAACAGAATAAAGATCTAGCAATTTCTTTGGTTCTAAGTTTGGTACCCATGTGATGACTTATATTTGAAAAATACATGTTTATGAAATAAAGGAGAGATGGTGAATTTGTGTGGGGGCATGCTTAGAATTTTAAAAATGATTTCTGCAAACAAAAACATTTCTTGTGAGTGAGTTGGCGTCGTAAAGGAATCTTCGGGATTTTGCTTCAGTAAAATGAATAGAATATCTGACTGCAAATTGAAATTGTTTCTGATGTGAAAATGCACTTTTTGCCATTGGTAGCCACGTGAAAAATGGCTTCCACCTGACACGAGCAGGTGTTTCAAAACTGAAACATTTTATCACAATAAATTTTAAAACGAAAGCACATGATCTAAATCCATAGTGAACCCTACAACTGCAGTTATTAGCTGCTAATGACGAATTGGATTGGTCAGTAACCACTCAGGTGAAAACTGATCGTCGCGTCCTATTGGTCCGTACTCAGAAAAGGGCGGGGTTTCTATTGTTGGTAATTTATAAAACTAGGATCCACGAGGGCTCGTAAACACAGATGTGGAACGCCACTCAACATCTGTTCCCAATGGTCGAGACCAGTGTGCTTGTTGTTGAAATGTAAAATGCCATTACTGATCAAAGGAACATCTTAATTTAGTCCTGATTCGTAAACTGATATCAACAAGGCAGACATTAGTATTTTTTTCATGAGAAGTTTTAACGATTAACGGGAACGAGAAAGTTGGTTTGTTGAAGTTACACTGGATTTTCACTAAGCGCGTGCAGGAAGTAATTGCTAATGGGAAGTTTTACCAAGCGGCGTTTGAGGTGAGTAATTAACCGTGTCATTTTAAAACTTCTTTTCGAGCGAGGAGTGGGCACATTTTAGCGTGGTGTTTCATGTCCCTCACTACACATATTCGTGCTTATTACAAAACGAGTGTTGTGGTATTGTTCTACGCATCATACAATTAAGTCCATCACCTGTAAGATATAACACTTTTATATACTGTATATTGCCTCCATTGCAACGTCAGTATGTAGTTATACCTTTTAAGTGATGACGGTAGCGTAACACCCGGTGGAATACTAAGTATTGAAAATGGAAATACTCCACCAAAAATAACGGGAAGCAAACCTTCATAAAGTGTTAGGATAACTTTTTTTTAATACCTGTACATGCTTTATCTAAACGTGTTATTTGCGAATCACAATTTTGCCATAGGCCTTATAACAACAACCTCCCAAATCATTCTAATTATGCAGTGTAATTAACGAGAGAAAAATGGCAATGACACAGAGTATTCATAACGTTACCGCTTCACTATGCAAAACGCGTTACACAAAGGTCCTGCAAAACACAGGTGAAGTTGTGCCATAGATCGCCACGCACCAGTGAACCAATTACCAAATACTTTGCTTTTATTATGTTAGCAGGTAAACATATTTAATTGTTCACCTGAGACACAAAAAGTTTGAAGACGGGCAGTTTAATGCTGATAAAATCGGTGGGCGGTTTGATGCTGATAAAATCAAGGCACTTGAGCAGCTGAAAGAAAGAATTTTTAAAAAAAGTTTTTGTTTAAAGTTTCCTGTGCATGGAATTCTGGCGATTCTTTTAGCAGAATATAGAGCACATGACAAGATAGTTTAATCAATGTCTAGGACTTGATGATTTCAAGAATTTCAATTAATATCTGATTTTGACATTAGAGGCATTGTGCAGTTGTCAGAAAAGATATCAGATACCTATGTGGATGTTGGATACGTGTTTACTCAATATTTGATATCTTTGTTCAATAATTTGATACTTATTTTTTATCTTTAGATTTTTTCTCGCCTCAGACACATTGCATCAGGCCTTATTTACAAATTGAAATTAGCATATCATTCTGAAGAAAAAGGTCTGGTGATACCCTGCCAATTTTTTGGACTGATAAGAGAACTGCCATTCATTTTAGAAAATTAGTTATTTTTTGGAAAAATTAATTTAACTTTTGCAACAGCATGGTTAAAAAACAGCATGTTGTGGCAGGTTTTTTCTCCTAAAATTAGTTTTTAATGACATCAAGTCCAATTCATGTTAACATCTGTCACTGCTAGCCTATAACAAAGATATTTGACAAAATGTCCTGAAACTCACATGGAAACACTTAAAATTACATCAGTAAGGGTAAAATGGCTTTCAATGCAACCACTAAATTTGTTAAAGAAAAAAAAGCACAATGCAACCACCAAAAAAAAAAAAGAACAAAAAAAAACTGACTGAGCATTTGGAAAGTTAGACATTGAAAAAGTTGTTTCGCCTGACCATTTTCATGTAAATAATCCCAACAAGCGTGTGACCATCCAAGGCTTGCTATTCAGTGAGACCGTAACAGTATGGCTGCAGTCACAATAGCAGACTAATAGATCCTCAGATCAAATATGACTAACCTTGAATGCCTGTTGCATTCCCATGTGAATGTGGCTAAAAAAGCTTTCATAAAACTGACTGAATCAATGTCAGTGACATCACAGTACAAGTGATCAGATAGTCACCAGATCAGCACCAGTCCACCTGAATGAATATTGCGGAACTGTGAAGAAGAGAATTACTTCCAGTGGCAGATTTGTAGTAAGAAGAAGCAGAAGTTTTGCCCCAATATTTTTTTTGCCTTTTTTTATACAGGTCTGTCGGCAGAAATGTGGCTTCTGTTATGGTATATGGCTTACTTTAGCGTGACCAAGTACCATTACTTGCTTCAATTGTGCATGTAGAATGTGAAACTTACTGTCCATTTTCCAGGAATCATTTTTCACTCAGCATCTCATTTCATGAATGGATCAAATTTGCTGGCTAAGTGGGTAAAACTATTTCAGAAACAATGTCAAAGAAATGACAAATGATTGCTTGAACTGTATTGTTAAGTTCAGGGGTGACTTGTTCCTCCCTTGTTTTAGACTTTATCCTGCCTTGTTCAAGTTGCATGACAGTCTTTTTCCATAATTACTATCAAGTTTAAATGGTGCTAGTACATTGTACACACATTGTGGATCAAAAAAGAAATTATGTTTTCCAATTTACACCAAATAAGTATTTTACACCAATAATTGATCACATTTTTTTGTTTTAGACTAAACTTCCTTCCAACACACCCTGTTTTATGTAGTTATTATGCAGTTTTGAATGAAAATAGGAAATGAAATGTGGCAGTTACATAAACTAATTATTTTCATTATACAACTTAAAATGAAAAATTGGGCAAATTAGGTGGGTTGTTATATAAACTAACATTTGGAAAGTCATGAATTGCCCTTTATCTTCAGGTTGAGCATGAAGAATATCCAAACTCATATACTGTACCAAACAAAGAACTGCAGAACAATAAATAAAAACAGTTTATTTGCCTTCTTTTTTTTTCTATAGTCTTTAATGGAAATTTTACTTTCTGAATGAACTTTCTTTGCCAAAAAGTTGATAGCATTTTAGTGTTTTTTATCATTGCAAGGAATTCATTAATCTATTGCATTCTTTTTCAAGTTCTGGGGGTACTTGAAAAAGTAGGTTCACTATACCATTCTTGTATTTTGGCTGTTAGTATTGTAGAATGCTCCAAAAGTTTGCCACCAAATGCCAAGTTCCTTTAAAGAATTACGTGTACCCTGTGAATGGTGAAACGGTAAACACCTTCAGGCTACAGGAAGTCAAATATTTAGGAAGCGGCTACATCTTTAGGACTGGTAGGTAGTTTTGAAGGCATGGGAATGAATTTGGTGTTTATTGAAGAATTAAATAACCAGTTTATGCCATAGAACATGGAAGAAATTAAGAAATGTTAATCTCTTACAACCACACAATCTTTTTCTCTCTTGCTTCTTTTTTCCTTTCATTTTTTGGTGGTCGTTGGGGGGGGGGGGGGGGGGGGGCAGGCATGTATTCCTGTCTCCAGTAACATGCAGGGGTAATTGATCAAAGTTACAAGTAACAATTTTGCATTAAATAAAGTAAGACGTGAAATAAACATTTTATTGTTTAGAGCTTGATTTCCAGTGTGGTTCATTGAAAGCAGATAAACTCCAGTTGCTGTGAAAAAATTAAACAAGTGACAAAAAAACCCTGCACAGGCTTATATTTTTTGTTTCATACTCATTAAGTGCAGTTAGTGAAAAAGTGCCTTGAGGACAGTTTGGCAGAAATGTTATGGTTATTGGTTATATAATTGTTAAATTTGCAGAAAAAGTTTCACCTGTCCCACCTGGGAGTGATCAGTCATGAAGGGAGGTGCTGAAATATTACCATTAAAAATCCTGGCACTGTCAATGATTTTACTACAGATTGGAGCAAGGAAAAATCATAGATGATTTTAGTTTAATGGTTACCCACATATGTTGGATACAGGGATAGATATTGGATGGGCAAGGAAATTGCTTGTTTTTGTTATGTTTTTATTGCTTGTTGTAGTATTGTTTTAGGGAGGGTTAAGGGATCGGGTACATACACCTATAAAGCTAGGGGAAAGAGGCACTTGACTCACTCCTTCCCACTGATTATGATAACAGAGCTTTCATAAGGGCTGAGTCCCAATTAAACTGTCATCCAACATAGATCGATCTAACTCTGCAGGGACTCTTGCTGAATGAAGTCAGATAACCTGAAAAAAGCACCTCCTGTAGCTGTATGTTTTTACCCTCAACCCACATGGAATATATGTTATGCTTTTTTTAGTGATGTAGCTAGTGATGATGGCATCTTCTCTCTACATTTGTTTCTGTGAGCCACTGAGTGGTACCTGTAATCTTAAATTAACTAGCAAGGTAATTTACCAATGAAAAAACAGAGCAGAGATATCATATAGATCATAAGGACACATTGCAAAGCTGAACCTTCAGTTTGCCCTTTGCTCATACACTAGTATTGTACCTGTACCTTATCAAAATAGTGTGCCAACACTCTAATTAAAGCAGTTAACTGGGCACCTGTATATCTCCACTGTATAGCTTCTCCGCCCTTGATTACCTTTAGTGCAGTAATTAAGGACAGTTAACCAATCAGTCAGGAGGGAATTAATTTCTGGGATTATGTAATAAATAAATACCTCTGCTTGAACCAACAGGTGAGAAACTCTTGGGAAAATAAAGTGAAATGTGATCTTCATAAATATGGGGATCTTCACAGAATGTGGTTAATGG
This sequence comes from Lingula anatina, assembly GCF_051362555.1. Lineage (NCBI taxonomy): Eukaryota > Metazoa > Brachiopoda > Lingulata > Lingulida > Lingulidae > Lingula > Lingula anatina. The sequence goes on from NC_141769.1 coordinate 6,870,590, forward strand.
CTAGTACATAGGTCATAAAGGCCGCATTCACAACCAAAGTTGGTGCGAGGACTAACAGATCCGTGGATCAAACATGGCAGACCCACTTAAAAGCTTACCTCGTAATCCCGCGGGGAATCTATTCATTGTCTATGTTTTAGGGGATTACAGGGCAAGCTTGGGTCAGCCATATTTGATCAGCAGATCAGTTAGTCCATGGATCAACTTGTTCTGAATGTACTCAAAGAGACAGATGTGTCCACTTTTAAAAGTCAACAGAAATATAGTAACAAAATAAATTTTACTTACATGTGAAATCCACATTAGGTGTTTGTCAACGTGCTCTATTAAAAAAGCTGATTTGAAGGGGTCATAGTGTGGGATAGCGTTAGCAATTTTTTTTCACTTAGCCAAATTATCACTTTTTTGTCAATTTGTTATGAAAATGGTTTTAATTTGACTAAAATTCATCAAATCTAGCCCTTTTTGTTTAGCCAATTTAAGTCAGTTTTAGCATTTGGCTAAATTGGCGAGTGCTAGCGCTACCCCAGATAGTTGTGCGTGACATATATTCCATCTTATTAAAATGTACAACTGCCAAGTTAGTGACTAACATCTGAGTGACTGTCTACATCTTCCTTGGTTTCCCCCCACTAATATTGATGAAAAATAACTTTGTAGATCTGAATGATTCACAGAAATGGCCCATTAGTAATGGCCTCAGCTGTCGAGATATGCAATTACCGACCTGAGGTTGGTCAAAAGCAGTGGACTAGGAAGATTTCAAAACAACTTATTATTAATTCTATCGCCATTTAAAATACTTTCACTGCCTGCAACAATCTAGAATGGTTTTGAATAAATCTGTTGGAAGATGTCCTTCTCCTCTGGACCTGTTAGTCTTTTGTATAATTTGTCAATTCAAGGCAACTTATTTCAAGATCATAAAGACTTGTTAGAGTGATTCTTTTATCATTTAAAACAAGATTCTCCTCTGAATGGCTGCCAGCATAGGAAGTCAAAGTGGATTGTGGGATAACACTTTAACGTGGGTCGCATATGCACATTTCATGTTCCAGCATGTGAAACGTTAAAAAGTGTGTTTCACATGCCCAATGCATATGTCTGCATCCCTTGAAATATTCATATTGACTTTATGGGGATTTTTATTGCTTAAGGAGCTGGTCTGTCTCTGTAATCCATTCCAATGCACAAGTACGCAGAGACTGGAAAGATTCAATAATCTCATTTTAAAATGATTACGGTTATGAAATATTGCAATCATTTATCGTTATCTGATGTATTCTTTATGACTTTTTTGATAGAAAGTCCCGGTGCAACACTGTATTGGCAAATTAAACAGATATTTTATCTAAACAATACTACGTTATAAATCTGGATTGCAGTCTTCTGGGACTCACAAAATACCTAACTTTATTGGAAATTACTTGATGGAAGAAGACTTAGATTTTCTTTCCTGTATCGGGTGTACTTAATACCTGCACCAAAATGAAACTCCAGAAATTGATTTATATATAATTACCAAATTTAACAAAAAGAAAAAAATAAGGAAGCCCTTCAGTGCCATGCCTGTCGTGTATAACTCGTACAAAATGATTTCATGTGGTATTATCCAGAAAATTGATAGATTGGTGTGCAACTAACGTGTTCTAAGGATTCAGGGATATTAGAATCATCTGTCTTTGTTATTTGCCTGGATAGTTTCCACTGAAGTTCAACCAGATGAAAATGAAATACTGAGTACATGTAAGTAACATTTGCTGTTGTCTAGATCTGCAATTATAATCAGTGTTTGCGATAATCTGCGTATCAAATACACCAATGAACCTTACTGTTTTTGTCACTGGAGTTCAAATTATGAACAAAACAAACAAACAAAAACATTTGAAATTAATTTTAAGTTCAAGTTGCAAGCAAACACAGTTTGTAGTGTACCAGTATGCCTTCTTTTTTAAAAGCCATGCAATCATCATCATCATTAAAAATCCTGGAAAAAGCATCTTTGCCTCTACACCTTCATCCTGTGAATGTGTACAATGGGCAAAAACAAGAACAAAACCTGCTTTAAAATTGCCATAAATTTGGTGCTATAATTATATATTTAACAAAGGGAAGAGTAAATTTAGTAGTAGCTGCACGTTATATTTTGGCAGAAGTGGATTCGTTGCCAATATTTAGACTGACCTTCACATTTATGTGCCACTCGGCCTCTGACTAATGGATGATTATTATATTGCTTCTTTGGCAATGGCACATGATTATGACCTAAAGTAGGGGGTTTATTTAATCATCATTACCTTTGTTGCCAAGTTCAATAAGCATCTATCTTCATAAAGGTTCCACTCTCCAAACTAATACAGTCCATACAGTGTACATTATATGTGCAGAATGCAAACTGGATCTGGTGGAGGCTACAGGATTTTTAAGAAGTTACTACCAGAAAGAACTATTTTTATGGTAATAAATGTTTGATGAACTTGTATGCAGGTTCTCCAGACAAAAGTGAACATTAGAAACACCAATCGCTATTAATTAATTCACCATTTTTTTTATTTTGTTCATTAGTGTATTGAAAATGATGGAAGTATACTTTATCAAAATAAATAAATAAATAAATAAATAAATTGAAAAGTAAAATAATAATAATGATGATAATTAGCATATAATTAAACAAAAATAAAAAAAATCCTCTCTCTGGTTCTGTTGTGATGTAACTTTACTGCTGCTACTGATATTGTCAGTTATATTTTGAGTAATCGGTACCACACAATTTAAAAGGTGGGTTGTTTTACAAGTTGTTTTAATATCTTAACTTAATACAGGACCCCCACTGCCACAAGTAAATTAACTTCACCCCACTATGATGGTACATAATTACTACTACTAACAAAGCACTTTTTCAGTGATTATTCTACAAATTTGTTCAGTGTATTTTTTCCTTTCCTTTCCATTCTTTTTTCTTTTGAAAAGCAAAAAGCAGTGATATTTTCTTGGTTCAGTGAACTCAGCTGAGAAGTGCTTCAATTTTTCCTGTCATTTCCGATTACTCTAAGAATTGCACTATTCTGGCTGTAGTGATTGATCGGTGCCCAGAATTAGCAGCTCTATACTATCTAGTCCGTGCTGCAGCCTACATTGTTACTGCGTTGCCCTTGCTGTAATTGATATCGATGTCATTAAACCGGATCCTGGTTCCTAACACCATCAATGAACAAAGATCGCAAGCGGCATCATAACAAGCTAGTGTACCACACCATGTCAGTCTAAATTCATTTTCATCAATACTCAAGTCGATGGATGAAAGTCTCAAGTCCACTGAGCACAAACCCCTTTCCCCTTCCGCCTGTTCTTTTCCTGGAATGCTAAATGGCCTATTATGGTTAGAATCAATAAGAGACCAGGCCGTTTTCAATATGGCAATTATTCGCTCATGCTCTGTTGAACAGACTTGCTCAGTCTGTGAAAACAATGGTGTTTGGTCTGGGTAACACGGCCAAATAAACATCACTTCCTGAGGAATGTTTGTTGTATTCACGGCCTGCTCTTCGTGGAGAAAGGACTTGCTTGTGCTTTGTTTTAAAGCCTTTTGTGAGTGCATAATTGGCTTGTTGCTAAAGCGAGGATAGCAAAGGCTTAAGACAGTGCACTTTGAATAACTGATCTCATTGTGATAACTTGTACAGTTACTTTTATTGGCACATAAGAGTGGACACTTTGAAAGGTAAACTTACTTATTAGTAATTCATCATTAACACCAGAAAGTATTGGTGAAATAGGTATTCTATTATCTCTTGTGCAATGATGTTAAAAAGTAAATTGTTTCTGTTGAGGAAGGGTCAGTGCCATGCCTCAAGAGATAAAAAACGCTTAGCCTCTTTGGTAATTATTAACTTTTTTGTCAATATAATGTTAGGAGGATGAAGTTCTCTTTGTTTTAAATTTTAAGACTCCTTTAACTAGATATCAACAGCAAATAAGGATAATGTTGATAAGGTTATAGGTTAGCCTGTGAACATTGATTTGGAATCCTGGCATGGTCGAGACATCAGAAAATCTTGGCTCGTCACTGGTCCTTTTCAGGGCCCTTTCCATCATGAGTGCTATATATTAGCAATACTGATCATTGACAATGTGCTTTGAGATGCCATAATTTGTAATTATGTAATATTTTGAAAATACATAATTGCCATTTAGCTATCATACTTGAATGTAATCAAAGTAATTAACTGTGATTACATTGATGAGTTTATAAACCACTTGTTTAGTTAGTTTGTATGTTTGCTTGCTTATATATAGAGAATGGACACAGATTAGTTGTGCTTGAGAACAGTATTTCATGAATAATTTAGTTTGATAAAAGAATAAATCAATTAGTACCATATGGTTATTTAAGAGATAACTGAAGTGACATGGCATTACCATTGATGCTAATTTAGAAATAATTTAATTTTATAGACTTCATCAAAGGCTTGAATAGGAGATGTATATCATGTACAAATCTCAAGTGTAAAAAGAAAATTCAGCCCCAAAAGTGGATCTTTTACCATAAAATATTCATTTAAGCCCCCTTTATAGACCTTTTTCATCTTTTGCGGAAATACGAAGTGAGCATGACAGGAACCGTGCGCCACAGGGGTCATAGTGGTCCTCTGCTGTTTCCAGCATGGCAATGCTAGGTGTAGATGATGTACAAGGTGCGCATATAAAAGGTCGCATGAAGCGTGCATGGCTTTCTGTCAAACTAAAAAGGTGGCTGTAGCACAGAAATGCGTAAACTGTAGGCAAGAAACAGCTATTTGGACGGAGAATCAAGCAATTAAATATTTTCTTTCTCAGTTTAAATACGATGCGCTTTACAACTAGACTTCACCTAAGCGTCCGAGCCTTGGCTGTACTTTCAATAGTGATGACGAACTAAAGCTTCGGAGTTCTTTTAAATGCTTCCGATAATAAAGATATGCGAAAGAGACTCTTTATTTTTTATATATAAAATCAAAAAAGCCAGTAGACTCGTACACAGCTTTCAAGAGTGTGGACAGGTGCGCAGGCCTACGTCTTCACAATTTTGTACATGTATATATGCAAGCTGTGGCGATATCACCTCATGTACCGGCAGTGTCAATTCATTACGATTTTTATGTCTTGTTTGAAGGATATCTTAAGAGATTTTTAGAGTGATAAAATGAAAAGATTTTCTGCATTGTTTGACTCGTAGCTACTGTGTATACAGGTAAAACTGACACGCAGATCGTTCGTCGATGAACTGATTAAATCGTTTGGTACCTGATAAGGCATCAGGTGTTACTTGTTCAATTGTTCGGTAAGGCGGGCGGCCACAACTACGACCTTTCCTCTGTAATTAAAACCTTTTAAGAGTTAAACAGGTGAGACAGGAATTCTCGACTCTTTCCCAGTCGATAATTAAAGTTTACCGTGTCTTACTCTAGTAGGCCTATATGTACAAAATTTACGACAGGTAAAAAATGTCAGCCTTTCGGTCTGACAAGTATGAAAATTTTGTCAAACTGAAACAAAAACAAAATTGTAGCAAGAGGCCAAATTATTTGATTTTTAAATGTTTTCATGCGTATTTTCATCGTTTTCAATCACAGACAATTAAATCATTCAAATAAAGTGTTTCCCACACATTTCATACTTTTCAACTATCTAAGACAGTTAAATATACGTAGGCCTACTTTAATACTAAGCATATTTGTATTACTTTACAAAATACGTTGTTGGATTATGTTTATTATCCATTTTGTCTTTACCATAAATGTAATTATGTACGTGTAGCTTACAGAAAGGCTTTTCTGCATTTTTTGTATTTTCCAATTCTCTTGTCATTGAGTTCAGAAATAAATAACTTTTTATTTCGCCGATAACGCGTTCAACAAGAGCCGATGTACTTTCTTCTTCGTATGTCTCTGTTGATCTTGATAATATGAGCCCCGTTTGTACAAATCAGTAATACGTATACGGGACTGAATGCATAATAATAAAAATTTTATTAACGTCTCACGTTAAAAAATAGAACCCACCCTGCTAAGGGTTATTAGAGACTAAAACCTGTGATGGGCCTACAACATTTAAAATGATCACTTATCAATAAAACACACAAAGGATATTACATACAAAACTTTTCAAACCTTCTCTTTGTTGTTACACAAAAAGGCGTGAAAGTTCTTGAATTTTTTGTAAGTAGAATCCCCGTGTAAAACTTCACAGCTTTAACTTTCTTTTTCCATAATCTCATGCTTGAAGTCTTTTCTTAATTTTTAGGCCCCGGCCTATTCATTTTTTTCTTCAAATCTTTATAATGTTTTTTTTTCTCGCATTTTTTACCCCCGAGTTCTATTTGCCGATAGTTAGTTATATTCGTTGTTTAACTAAGCATTTCTGTTTTTTATTAAAGCACCGCGTTGATCTCCTAATATTATAGTTTTTCTTCCCGCCTTCGAAATGTTCAGCGCAAACGCGGTGCCCTGCTTTTGATCCAAACATGCTATATTTTCCTTTCTTTCTACCATATTTTTCATTCTAACGGGTTTGTTGGGAACTTATTAAACCTCATGTGTCGATCTCGCTTACTGTTATTGTAGTAGCGGGACAAAAAGCACATAAACCCAGCCATGGTTTTTAGCACCGCTGTAAGTGTTTCGACGTAGCAGGGCTCCCCTACCCACAATGCAATTTCAATTTCCGGAAAAGATGAAAAAGGCTAATACTGGACAGTGTCCTTTCTGCGTCCCGCAGTATGGCCCTGTTTTAGAGTAAAATAAAATATAATATATCATGTGCTGACTGCTGGCGGTTCTTAAGCATTCATTCTGCAACCAGAGAGATGCTTGTGCCTGCTTTCTACATGTACGACTGCAGCGATGCCAGTTTCATGGTCGCACAAAGAACGCAGAAAGGATCCAGTGTAAGGGGGCCTTTACCTAGATCAAATTTGACCCAGACACAGAAAAAAGGGATAGTTCATTCCTTCCCCCTCTACAAGCTTAAAATTGAAAATTATTGTAGCTTTTCTCAGACACTGTCACTGTCTGAAGGAGATCAGTTAAACCTGTCCCTGTCGCCAGACCACAGTGTCTCTTAATGATAAGAGAGGCACATTTTTGAGACCCAAATAATTTCTTGACCATGGGCTAGAAAGGAAACTGCACACTAATTAGGGATATGCCATCATCATGTGAGAGGAGAGATATGGCGTTCCCCTTCCTCGGTTTTTACATTTTGTGATTTTCAGTCTGAAAAACAGGAAAATGTACTTACATGTGAATTTTGGAATCTGGAATTTTGCTCAATGTTTTAATCCTTAATTGTTCTTTCAGTGACCATTATTTTAAGGTAATGAAAACGCTTCTGTTTTCTCATTTGCATGCACTTTTTCCATGTAAATCTCCTTGTCCGAGTTTCAGAGACAATGTATCATATACAGATTTTAAAAAGAATAAGCTGTTAGCCCATTGGAATCCAGCTTCATGGTATTACCCTCTCAAAACAATTGCCTTTATCAGGCTTGCAGGTGTATGTGTGTGAGGGGGGTGGGGGGTTCGAAAGAATTGCCCTTCGGCCAGCAAATGTCAAGTGTGAATCAAAATTTGATCAACATACAGGAATATAGCTAGGTTATATGTCTTTTATCATATTAGGTCATAGCAGGGGGTAAAAAGGGTCTTATTAAAAAACAATAAAAGTAAAATAAAATTCCCAGCTGTAGGCCTGTTTATTGTTATGTTTAAAATGCCACGTTCTCTTTTATTTCCTGGGGTTCCATAATGGCTATATTAAAGATAGCTTTATTAAAATGTGTAAAATATTTTGGATGATGTTATAAATTAGCAATGAAATAATACCAGAAAGAAATTGATCAGTGAATCCAAATATATAGACAGTGTACAGAGTACAAATCTGATGACAGAGTAGGGACCCATTACTATAGACACTGTCAGTCTACATGGATCGACCTAACTCTGTGGGGACTCTTGCTGACTGCAATCAGCTTTAACATAATAACTTCCTCCTGGAGTTAAGCAGATTATTATATGAGTATGGTGGAAACAAGAGGAGGCGTGTCATTGCACAGGCATCGCAAAGTTGGTTCAGTCCACCTGGACCGATACTGTCTATATGGAAATGTGGTCTAAGAGGAAAAAGCACTTCAGATCAGTTTTAATTGGTCCCTAGATCATTGTTTTTTTTCTTTGTCTTTTTGTCGAGATAACCTTCTGGCTTCCTATCAATAATTAGTCTAAAATGTGATTATTCACTTCTGGAGTCATATTTATTGGGAAATCTGAAAAATGTATGTCTGTGGTTTGTTAGTGGCATCGATTTGTGCAGTACATGGTATCTATTTGATGCGTGTACATAGACTAACTATCTATTCGTTTTATACTTTTCAGATAAAATTTTCAAAGAAGTGGATGTTGCAGACAACAAGCATTTAACTAAGTGTGTAAAGGTATGTGTAGTTTTAACACATTTATAAAGAAGGTTATTTATTATGAAAGTACAGTGTTTAAGGAAAACAAAAAAAAAAAAAAAAAAAAAAAAAAACCCGACATACTTGACACAGCATGGTTATCATGCAAAACTAGAAAATATCATTGATTTGTGGTATGCCTTCTGTATTTCTTTGTTATTTGCCTGTTTTTTTTTCCTCAGCATTTTCGCAGACATATGACCCTATTCCTCTTTCCTTCCAATTTTCAAAACCTTAACCACAAACAACATCCAATTTTTGGTTGTTTATTGCAGTTTGGTTGACAATTGTTGTGTTTTAATATATAGAGGGGCAGAAGGGTAGAGATAGACTTGCAACCAGTCTGATGGAAAAGAATGGGGTTAAGTGCTCTTAGAAATAGCCATGCTTGGTTTTAGGTCTTACTAAACTGAAGCATAAAAAGCCATGCATGCCTGCCTGGTAGTGCTTAAGCTAATCAGTCTGAAACAATAAACAATATTGATTATAAATTTATTCTTCATCTGATCCAGTTAACAGATCAGGTGCTTTGATCTTGAATGTATGAAAGAGAAATATATCTGCAAGTGATAGTAGTGAGTATTGATTATTTTGTAGCATTATCTTTGAATTATCAGATGATGAAACAAACTAATGCTTTGATCATGTCTGAAATATAAATATGTGATATTTTTGTTTATTAATGGTATTACTTATCAGATACAGACATAACAATATCACCATGATGCTCGATAAAAAGGCAAACAACAAACAGCACAAGCAACACAAAATCAGATAATAATTACATCACTGTCAAATCTTCTAATGCACAAATTGGAGTTCGGTAAAATAAACAAATGATCCCTGTGTAATCAGATCAATTAACTAAGCTTACAAATATGAACTCTAAAACACACATACAAATCAGGTTTTTCATTACTTTAAAGAAGCCAAACATTGTCTTTGTGTCCTACATTTCTGCCATCCATTAATTAATGAGATATCAATTAGACCTTAAAAACAAATATATGGCACTTAAAGTGTGGTTTGAAATAAACATCTATAATATGATATTTCATTATGTTTGATTGTCATACTCTTAATGATTGGCAGCTGATAATGATGATAACAGAAAAACAAACACAGAGGTAGAATGACAAGCAAAAATGGTTCATTAAAGGATAATAGCTCAAGTAGAGAGAAGCTAGTTTCAAAGTGCCATTCCTATTAAAATAACTGTATTAGCCTAATTGTCTCAGAAATATCATGTCTGTTAATTAGCCTTATAAATTAACTAGCTTAAACAAACATAAATCTCTTTTAATTAACTTGATAAGAACATTTATTAGTGAATTGCTTGCTGAAATCTAAAAAAAACTCTGTTTTTTAAATTAGATGGTTTAAAAGCACTGTTCCCCAAATTAGCTTATCTTTTAATTGGTCTTTGACTTTTCAGATCCCAAAACACAACCTCACTGGCTAACATATATAAATGTGTGTTTAGACCACAACTCTAGTGGACTGAAAATCAGCCTAAAATATGTCAGTTAATGGTCAGATTATTGCAACATCCCAGATATGTTGGAGTTTTCATTCCCCATCCTGACGCCACATTTAGGGACAGTTTATGGTCTTGAATAGGCGAGGTCTGAATGCGGCTGAAGCCACCATGCACAGCTGCCCTCTTCTGTGCACAGAGTTAAGGTGTGGTGCATGGCTGTAGTTTTCTCTACCTGTAGTGTGTCCAAACATGTGGGTTCCTCCTCGCAGTTGGTGCCCACTCATGTCCATACACACTTATTTAATTAGTGTTGCTGTAGGGTGGTCAGTCCCTCTTGCTGTGAGCACATTAACACAGAGAGAGCATACCTCATATCTTATATGTACTAGTAGTGACCAATGCTGACCATGCAGTGTAGTGGTCAGTATTGACAGATCTGTACACTAGCACTGGTCAGAACCTTTGCTGTAATTATATGTGAACAAAGTGGTCATCAGCAGGGAACACATGAGGGAGAGAGAAAGAAAGAGGGAATACAATGTAGAAACTAGAGTGGACCAAGTATAATTAAAGGAAAGGTAAACATATATATTTCTACTACAAACTGCTTAAGCAAAAATCATGCACATATTACTGCCGCTGAAGGTAAAAAGGATAAAACCCAGCCAAGGGATTTTAGTATGGATAGAAAAAAATTAGGAAGAATATGTATATGTACTGTAGGTCTGTTGGGTGGAGTAGGGGGGGTGTAGGGGAAAGGAGGTTTCTTGGAAACTAAATGTTTTTTTTTTGTGTTCTGTGTCAGTACAGAATCACAGGTAGGTAAGTTTAAGTGGTAAAAGAAGTCTAATTTTTCAGAAATTGTAATTGCTGGTTTCAGACCTGACATGTACATTACATGAACTTTTATGCCAGCTCATCTTTATCATTTTCATAAGAATAAATTCTAGTATTTTTTTAATTTTCATTTTTATAAAAAGTGACGTTTGACCATTTGGCATGCACAGTTGCATGTTTGTTGAATATGTTTCGTATTGTCTCGTACACAAAAGGTTAAACGAGAGGAAAAAGATAAATATAGAATGAAGAGACCTTTTAAAGACAAGTACTATGTATCCATATGGTTGCTTACTCACACATTTACGGGTATTCAACTCATTTTCGATTATTGATTCACTATTGTTGTTGCTGTATTGTTTATTATATGGTAAACTTAAGTTATGGACATCTTGTAATCTGTCGTGTTGACAATGTGGCATCTACTTCTTGCCAAAATAATTTCTGATGAAAAACATTTGATACAAACTAATTTCAACATCTGTTGTATGCTGTCTGTTTTAGCAGCATCACTTGTTTGCATTCAAACTGATGAGGAATCAGAATTGGAAAAAATATTATTTTGCACTTGAAATTATACCAGGAATTTAATGAAAATTTTAGATGCTACCATACATGATCATAACTTTAGACTGCATTTCATTTTTGTATAATATATTGAATATAGTCAAGGGCATATACTTACTTGTATGTAATAATAATAAAGACCATTGGATTTCTGCTGGTATAGTTCTGAATAATACACACAAAAAGTAGAATAATGGAGATAATAGACTGTTCAAGTTGGATTATTAAGCTACCTGCATAGGAGTGTCGGGTGTGACATAAAGATGACGTACCATCACAAACCAGTGCTAACTGCACGTATTCAGTGCCAACATCGTTCTGTGAAGTTCAGACATGTTGTTTTTTTCAGATTTAAATAAAAAAATCCTCCTTTTTTCTCAGCAGTTTTCTACCTTTTCATGTGGTGCCCGATCTCCAGTTGTAAGGCCACTTTTTTTCCTCTTTATTTTGCTGACAACCCAAAACTGTGTCTGGATGTTACCTCATGAAAAGGGCAGTGCACAATGGATCTCTCACATTATCTGGATTGCAGAGTTGCACATAAAGACACTGACAGATCCAGGATTGAAGAAGAGGGGTATCAAATTATTATTTTTTTAACCCTCTCTTTCCATCTTCGATATTGAACATTTAAAAAAAAAAAAACTTTTGGATTGTTTGTCATTTTTAAGTAGGTGAATTAGGATTTTGTGACCCACACTGAGACTTATCTTTCTTTTTGGGAGAAAGGGCCCTGGATCTGTCATTTTGTTTTTTCAATTCCTACCCCCCCAAAAAAAATTAATTAATTAATTAAAAAATAATAATAAAATCATCTATGAGCTGAATGGCTACATGTACTATAAGCTTGAAACTAATCACCGAGTCAAACTTAAGGCAAGTCTAATATTGTTAACGTAAGTAGAAAAACAAAAGCTTGTTTTGGCTATTTCCCTTATATAAAATAAATAATGACAGTAGTAGAGTAAAATCTACATCAGAGTTCTGCAGTTTTGATCCAGTTAATTGGCTACTTCATGAAGTTAGGATCACTTATTATAAACAATCAAGATTGTGGTTGACTGTCTAAGTAGCACACAGATATTTAAATATGACGCAACATGAACGACTGTTCTTTTTGCATAAAACTCATTTGACATGAAAGCTTATGAGACAGGCAATATGCTTGCTATGACAACTCAAATTGTTTTATAATGAAGTCACGAAAGTTCTGGCAACATATAACCTATCCTAGTGGGTAAACACATCTGAATTAAGTTAGTCTTTGCATTAAAGTAACATATGTATTGAAAAATATGTTGGAAATTTAAAATAATGTAAAGATTATATTGTTCATCTTGGTTTTAATATGCTCAGTTTTTTTGTTAAAATAATCTTCCAGGGTAACTTTGCTGAACTGCTTCTATTAAGTTAAAAGCACTGCAAGTGCTGCAAAGATAATTGAAAATCCCATTAAACATTTCTTGACTGACATTGGTGAGAGTGAGGAAGATGCCTTCCTAAAGATATTATGGTCATAGTTTTAGTCAGTATGATTGTAATCTTTGTGACAATAGCTAGCACTAGTATTGGGTTATTTTGTTTCAAAGAAGTGCAGTTTTTTGTTAAATTTTCATACAGTGCTCACTTTATATGTTGTGTATATTAAATTCAGTCAAACTAGGCATAAATAAATAAATAATTAGATTGAGAGTATAAAGCAATGTAAACTGAATAATGTACAAAATCTTGGTCAAATATGGCATAATTGTTAGCTTCAAAAACTTTCTTATAGTCAAATGAAAAAATTGAGCCAAATCAATTTGAAAAGCATCACTCGAGATCTCTCTCTAAGTCAACAGCAAGAAAAACTTCTAATATACATGTGGCAAAAGAATTACAAAGGTCTTTAAACAAAGGTAAAGTTGTTACATGTATAACAGCATCAAATTTTATGCTGAAAATTCTTCATGTATCACTAGCAGATTTTATTATAAAAACATACATAAATACAATGGATATTATTGTAAAACATGTTTCTACTAGGCTTAAATGTTTAGTTTGTTACTCGGCCAATGACCACTGTTAAGTGCAACCTTGTTAAGTTTGTAACATTTGACGGTTTCTCAATCATCGTCTCAGGCATTGTGGGTGTTCATGTTAAGAGGTAACTTGATTTCCCTGAAGAGGAGTAGGGTATCTCATTAAACGTAGATCACTCATTTAAGAAGGTGGTAGCACAGATGAATAAATGGGAATGTTGGATTAGATTTTGATTGGATGAAGTGTAATTTCCTCAAGGTGCAATCAAAGCGATAGTATTTGTTACTTGTTAAAAGTCGATCTGCAGAAAAACAAATGAAAATCCTGACATTTGGGATACGAAATTGGTAAAACGATCCCTATTTTTTCCTACAGCAAGAGAACTAAAAACGTGATTATTAACAGTGGCAAATTCTATCTTGAATTGTGTTTGTAAGTGATAAGCAATTGGAAAGAGGAGCATTTCACACTTGATAAGTCTGTGACATGTTTCCAGGATGAGATGTGTTTTGCTTACACAAATGGCTGCACACTGTTTAAAGATTGCATGTTTTGATATTTCTCAACTTGTTTTTCTGTCATGGCATAAGGAGATTTCTGATGAAGGAGATTTCTGGAGACAGTGTCTCATTTGACCTACCACTGTAGACAGCATGCAAATGGGGCTGTTTTTATAAAAGAACATACGTTTTAACTTTTTGACAAAAACTTTGGTCCACTTTGATTTTTCTGAATAAATTCATTGCATTTTACTTCAAAAAATGTAAGTATTGGTCAGAAACATTAACAGTTTTTCTAAATGCCATAAAACAGGCGCTATATTTATATTTCATTTATTGGACTACTACTGATTTATTTTGGGTCAAATTCAGCTGAAATTTTGGTCTATAAGTTTAGCCCAATTTTAGAGTTTAAAAGTTCATTTATGAAAAAAGGTCCCTGGGCTAATTTTGTCCCCAACTATTCAGAAAAAAAGACCACGACATGCCAGCTTGCTCATTTGCACCAACCTTCATTTCGTGACCTCGCAATAACACCGCTAATACTGTCTCATTTCTCCAGAGAAATCCCACAATGTTTTGATTCTAGTAATATTACAGTCTGTTAGGATGCAACCAAGCAAGAGCCCCCAGATTCATTATTCTTTCAATCCTTTTTTCCCACTGCAGAAAATGAAATTGATTTTTCTTGAGTGGGCTATCATCAGTTCATACAACGTCTTAAAGACCTAATGGGCTGAGTAAAATGCGATGTGAGAGTCACTGTAGAAACCGCTATCGTTTACACCCTGTTCTTTTGTTGTGCACCAAAGTCGAGAGAAACGTGTAATGCTATACGAAGACCCAGCATTGTTGTGCCTTTTTTTGGCGTATCAAAAGAAACTAATTTCTCTTGAAAGGGTGGTGTACAGATTCCTCTTTCTCTGGTATCTCCTCTTTTGTGTATTCTGCGGAGATGATTCATAGGACGCTTTAATAATACTGGCATCCAGTTGATGCCTAGTAATGTTGAGAACGCCCTGCAACTTGTCACCTTCTATAATGAAACTGTCAATTTGCCTGCCTTGCGTTGCTCGATCCAGCCTGCTGTAATGATGGTTCCCCTAGCCTGGAATATCTCTAAAAATAGTGCTATTCATCATTTGAGTGTGTGTGTGTGTGTGTGTGTGTGAGAGAGAGAGAGAGAGAGAGAGAAAGATGGACTTGAAAAAATCAAATGCTGTGCAGTTTAGCATTCTGAGGACAAGGTAGAATTGCAGTGGGAATGATTGAGGAAAAGCAAACCTTAAAAAAAAGAAATCAAACCCAACAAAATCACTAGACCTAGACAATTAGTAAGATATGGCACTCGCTCGATAATTGGCTTTTAAGATACCAAAACTATCGGCATTTAATAAAACATAATGTCTGTCTTCATCTGTGCTAAATTTCCATAGCCTAAATGGCAGTCAAAACACAATCGGAGTTTCCGGAGTCATTGTGTAAAGGTATCCAGGCTTTTACATGCATGAATTCTCTGAACATAAAATGTCTGTCAAAAGATCCATTTATGTTTTTTTATTCTCGTGCCATTCTGTGTGCAATGATACACAACAAAGCTGCCTATCTCAGTGGTAAGTAAGGTAGTCGTTGCATGCTGTTAGGAAATACAAAAATGAAGTAGTAACGTTGACTGTTATGGCTGTGTTAAAAATACATTGTTGTTAAAATTTTTAATTTATCTGAGTTTGATCAGGTTTCCCATTCTTTAAGATTTATTATTAAAGGATGGGAGTGCATTTTTTTCTTGCTTTTAAATTCTACGAACTGATTATTGACATCATTACAACTGCCTACAGTTTTATTCCTACATTGAACCTAAATGCAGAAAAAACAAATACAGTAATTAATCAATCACAGTAATTGAGACTTCAAAGCCTAAAAGCCAGTATACAGGATTGAAATATTAATAACATATATACTTTGACTTCGTTGAAAATGGTTGTAAATAGAGAAATGTTAGTTTAGAGCCAGATACATGTACATCTATTTGTATGTTGCCTGAGACCACAGAACCTGAGGTGCACCCATTTCACATAGAGTGGTACAGTTTTCTGTATCACACCAGTGTGACTGGTCCTTTTCCATGTAATTACCCTGTGTGTGTGTGTGTGGGGGGGGGGGGGGGGGGGGGGCACTGCCTTTCACAAGGTTGCTTACAACTGTTTGGACCAATCAAAATGAATCCATGCAAATCCAGTTAACTTGCGATGTCAGATCATGTCGAGCATAAGGGCTCTGTTTAGGTGATTTTGAGTTAGGTAATAGCCAGGCTATGAAGTTTTCTATCTCTCCCAAGGGTGTGAAACAGCATAGTCTATTGCACAATGTGAAAAGAGTCGGAGTTGGAGTGGGGTTTGTAAGTCTACAAACCTGCCCTTTGCAAACAGAACCTATGTCTCAGATACTTAAATTAATTAGGTTTGTTCATAATTAGTCTGCTAGCTTGTACGGCATTTCAGCTGAGACAGTTTCTTCCTAATACATTGATCTGAAAATGAACCTTCCCTGAGTTTTGGATTGATGAGGTGCATGTTTCTTTAATTTTAAGTTGTCATATTTGTCGATTGAGATTTTAAAAAAATGTAACAGCTGACATACATGTACATGAGACCTAAATTCAGGGCACATATAGCTGTACCAAGTTTGTCTGGGCAGTAATATCAAGCTTGTGTGACATGAAATTGAAGCAGATATGTTCTATCATAGATCAATGTACGGAACACTTGTTGATATATAAAATTGATCATTATGGAAGTAACGTTCCACGTTACATCCTTAAATGAATTTATCATGGCCTCTAATTGCTGTAAAAGCAATATGGTGTCACATAGTACTGAGGGTAATGATTAGTGGAAACAAAAGGTAAAACGATACCATGATTATTTTGCACTTACGAGCTGGAGAACAAGATGACAAAAGGAATAATTCATTTGATGACAGAACATTGTGAATTATTGAAGATGAGAGAAATGGAACAAGGAAGTGAAAGGGAAAAAATTTAATTGAAAGGGACTGTAATTGTTTTGCACTTGCAGGTGGATAAAAAGATACAAGCATTGTACAATTTAATTCAAGGGATAAAGCTTCAATTCAAAGCAAACAATGTAAAACATCTGCAATGTACTTGTACTATTCAGATGAAATTTATTTTGACCTTCCAGCATGTTTGGAATGCATTAAACATAACCAAATAAATAATAAAAGAATAAATAGTTACTTATTATTCAACTGATTTTACTTATCAGAAAGTTTACTGGCAGACAAAACTAAGCTGATATGCAGTTTTTACCCTTTTTCAAAAGAAAATGTTTTGCCCTAAATTTCCCTTTTATAGGATCTACAACTGAAGCTGCTATAGATTTGGCTATTTTGACATACAAGGATTAAAAAAAAAAAAAAAAAAAAAAAAAACGAATGCTTTTGTTAAACAGGGATACATTAATTACAGCTTTATGCATGGAGTTTTCCAATGTCCAAAGTGCCTATGTAACCAGATCAATAATTGCATAAAAACACTGATTACAGATATTACTTAATATTACCTTCCCATTATTGTGAGGAATCGTAGGAGTTGTGATACCAACAAAATAAGAGCGCAAGATACACAGATATTACACACGGAGGAGCACAGTTATCAGAGACCTCATCTCCATACGAGGAAGATAAGAGATACGATATTAACCACATCAACATGATATATTTTTATCACTTTTGATTTGCATCTAGCTTGCCCTAAGCACTTGCAGCACACTCCATACCACTTGGTGGGAAGCCTGTGACCTGAGCTAGTTCCCGCTTACCCTTGAGGAATACACAAAATAAACAAGTAAACAAATACCATTATCAGCATGGTGTTTGGGACGTCAACCAAAAATGGAAAAATTGCGGTAAAAAATGGTTAACCTTGGTTGCTGATATGAGGTGTCTTTTTATGACTGATAACAAGTTTTTATAATGTTAACTGTCATATTCATATCTGCTTGATGGATCTACATTATTTTCAGCACGTATGATTCGAATACAGTCTACATATTTAAGTGCTGTAATCAGTCAAGAACGTTTTTGTACACTAGACTCTAGAAGTTGAGCAGCTGCATGGAGGAGAACAGGAGGGGCAATTTCCAGGAGACGAGAGCATCAAAATATCTCAGATCATTGCTAACAGTTATTTCTATCACTCGACTCCTAAAAGGCATGGGGCATGAAGATAAAATGTTGTAACATTATTGTGATTGTGATTTTTTCTTTTGGTTAAACAGAATGGTCATAGCAGATTTCATGAAAGAAATAATAAGTCCAGATGTAAAGTTTTCAAATTAATTTGACAAAATTTTTCACGACTTTAAAATCTTACAGCCACTGCATGGTTATGAGTGATATAAAAGAAAAAATGTAACTTGAGTAGAGATAAAGTGATTCAATTGAAAATTTAGAAGTCTTAAATTTATTTATATATCAACCTTAGAAAAGGAATATAAATGTTTCAAGGATTCCTTGCTGAATGTGCTATGCATAAAGGATATGTACCAAGAAAAAAAAATAGATATAAAATGACAAATTCATTTACAAGTTGCAGTCAATTTCTGAGTCAAAGATGTTAAATATTCTTTGTTTAAAACATACAAGAGCAATAAATCCTTTTCATACACTGAGTTTAATGAGCATCCAAACATTTTACCAGACAATTTACTAAGAGAGTGTCTAAGTGGGACTTACAGTGTTCTTCAAAATTTTAAAACCGATAGATTTTGCCATTAAAGTAACTGCTGAACTAACACTATTTATGAAGTGCTTCGCTGTATGTTGAAGATGTACATTGACTGAAGAACATGAAAAATTTTCTTAAATCTTTGCCAGCTCCTCTGCTTTGATTAAAAGTCCTGATTCAACAAAGAAATTAGCTTGAAAAATTATAACCACAGAGAGCACAAGGCTCCAATATTTATATTCTGCTACTACAAGTAATTGCCAGATCATTTTGAGCTTTGAAAAAAAAACAACATAAATCAGTTATCATTACCCAGACCAATCCTTCCATGGAAAGAGTAATGCCTGATGAATAAAAAAATACCATTCGAACCATAAAACACATTACAACAGACTGATATTTAATGTGCCTCCCCTTTGGCAACCCCTATTGCTACGATATTTCACAAAAGCTATAGCAATTTCAATTTAATCATTCTAGCCATCCATCTGTTGCTCTCTGGGTGATGGCTACTGAACAGGCCAGTGAGCAAAGGCTGACAGTTGCTTTTTTCCGTCAAGTCTAGCATATCAATGATTGTACCTATCTCTGTTTATTACAATGCACCCAAGTGACCCCAGCGCTTATGCACATCATATCATGGTAAATGCTTTGATTTTCACTGAAATCATCAAAATACAGTCCAGGGGCCCTGTTACGAGTCATTACGCCTTGGATTTGTATGAATCACATGAAAAAATGCCCTGCTGTGTGCGGTCCCTCATTGTGGTAAACAGGGCCCTGGGAGCTGTGTAGGCATAATGGGCACGCTACATTTTATACAGCCATCAAAGTTTAGATGATGAGAGAGCGCTGCGGAGTTGGCAGAAAATATATGTATAGAGGAAGGAGTGACGACCATGATACATGGACGCACATGAAAGAAAACTGAGCTCGTTTGGGTTCACTATGGATGGCATCCACGGGTTTTATATCCGTTAGGTAAGGAGTGATGTTCTTGGCTTAAAAAAGGCACATGGTTAACTGAAGAGGTTTTTGTATTTAAGTTTATAAAGCTGTGTCACATGGGCTACCCAGACTGCAGTAAGGACTGAATAGACCATGTTCATTCAACTAAAAGGATTTCAGTGGAGATGAAAATTCACTTCCCAGTCAAAAAATGACAAAAACAGAGACAGCATATGGTGATTAGTAAGTATATTCTCATGTAGGTTGCTCATATGCAGAGTGGTTGAATACTACGTATTGTTTCAATTAAATTTCAATAGTATTTGAAACTTCGCCTGAGGCTCAACAAATTAATGTACCACCATATTGTCTCGTGTATTGTGGAAACGTATGTTTCACGTTCCTTGTTGTTGGCAAAATTGCAGGACTGATGATGAAAAAGGCTCTGTTCCAAATGGTTTGATTAGCACACTATGAAAGTAGGAGCACTCACAAGCTTTAAATAGATTGGGTTTCTGCTATTGGGGATATAAGCACCAGTAGGAGGGGGGGGGGGGGGGGGAGGGGGCTTTGACAGATGGGGGAAAATTTAATAATTTTCAAAGTTGAAATGTTTTGCAGTATGTTGGTTGATGACATTAATTACACAGTACTAGTATACAGATGAGTGAATATCATTTCCAATATGAGCAGAGAGTGAGGGGGAGGGGGAGTATGGGAGATGGGAAATATTTCAACACATTTTCAAATATGTTAAAAAGAACATTGTAAAATTTAATTAGTATGATATGACATTTACATACAGGTGAACTGATGCACTTACATAATGTAAAGAGTTTTTTTTACCATAAGTGCAGCCCACATTTAGAATCTACATGTAGCACAACACTGACAAGTTTTTGGGTGGCAATTAATATCAAAATTTAATACCACTCTCCAATGAGGAAGCTGGACAGAACCATTCATATGTGAACCATATTTGGACCAATCTCAGGAAGAAATAGTTTTCATCTCTTCCTAAACATTGTATTAGGGTAAAAATTGTCTACTGTTTTATATTTGCCTTGCTTAGGTTGGAATTTTTTCATTCTTGTGCCCTCTAGCAAAATCCTGGAACCACCAGAAATCCAATGTGACCAAGATGTTCAATTGCATTTTGGTTCTGAAATTTATTATTTTTAAAAGAATTCTTGTTAACATAGCGCGCCAATGTCACAAAGAGTAATTTTGTGGATATCCACCTTCCCTTTACCCCATGGAGCCTAGAAATATATTCAGCCAGTTGTGATTATAACAGCTCATTTTGGTGGAAACCAATCATATACAATGTATTACACTGACTTTGTCATGCAAAACCATTTTTGATCTGTCAGTCAGTGGAAATACAATGCTAAAAAGTCAGTGTCATTCACATTTCCAATCTGCCTAATGCGTTTTAACGCACTGTTCCTAGAAATTAGCGAAACTGAATAACATGAAGCAGCACTCTAGTTGCCTGTGAATGTTTCCTGGAAAATATTTTGAATACAAGAGCTTTTTTCAGACATCTCTGGAGAGCACAGTT
This sequence comes from Lingula anatina, assembly GCF_051362555.1. Lineage (NCBI taxonomy): Eukaryota > Metazoa > Brachiopoda > Lingulata > Lingulida > Lingulidae > Lingula > Lingula anatina. The sequence continues at coordinate 6,891,749 of NC_141769.1, forward strand.
ATAACCTGTGGATCTGTGAAAAGTGGATAATATTATCATGCTAGAGTAGTTGAAACACTTCTACAAAAAAAATTGCTTCTGACTTGTTGTGCATGTACATTAAATATCTCTGTGGGACTATTGTAAAAATGCATCAAAATAATGCATGAGCCCATATTAAATGTTTATTGCATAAAATACTTGCATATGGGCCTATATGTAAATTAGTCATAAGGTATGATTGATATATGAGTAGAATATCAAATTTGATTATGAAGGTCAAGGTGATATTCAAGGTGAAGGTCAGGTGAAATATAATAAAATATCATGAAACAAATATTCTTATGAGGGTAATGAAAAGAGAGGGTGATAGGTACAAAGGTGTTGGGTTAATGTCTCTGTATGTTCAATGATACTGAAAATAACAACATGATTTAAGGCAATCAAGATTAAGATGATTAACTGCTGGAACATGTGTAGACTAATTATCTTACCAACAGGCTGTGATTAAAATCTCAACTTTACGTCTGCATCACATTAAAATGCAACATGCAATTAAAAAAATAATAATAAAATCTTCAGGCTGTTAAGATATATTTTTTTAAGTGCTGAGGGACCCTAACTACTAGTTTACCTATAAAAGTACATAGTAGAATGCACCCAAGTTTCATATGTGTTCAGTACAATACTGTGATTTATCTGTGTCTTGGACAAACTTCAAGGTAAAATTATCTAAATGGCAAGCTGCAAATATATCTGAGTTCAGGAACTTGAGGTGTATTCTGATCACTTTTACTCTCCGTTTGTGCCATGCCTGATTAAAGGCAGCCTTGGGTACACTGTATGAGATCATCTATGGAACTGAAAGATAAATATTCTATTTTTTTTTTTTTTTTTTTTTTTTTTTTGCCAGCATAAATTGACATTTTCATTTCTACTCTTTTTATGCACAGCTTTTCATTCCTCCCCCTTCCTCTTTTCTTCTTTCTCTCATTCTCTCTTCAATGCATCCTCCCCCCCCCCCTCCCACACAGACTCACACACACACTCCTCATCAAACATGACAATAAATTTATGATTGCAGGATAAAGGTTATGCTCTGTGTCCTGAGCATATTGTTATGTGACCTCTCAAAGTGACATAAGCGAAGCACATTTGGCACTGGGTCATTAATGGCGTGAGACATCATTTTCACAAAGATATTAAAATAACTTCATCAACACAAAATTAATAAATAAAGATTTAAATGCACGGGATGGGCATCTGTGCCAAAAAGGAGTGTTAATATGGTTTTTGTAATTTAAATGTATATTTAATTAAATCTGACTTTTGTGTCAGATTTATAGAAGAAATATTTGGCAGTGTTAGCATCTCAGTGGTTTTATTAAACTATTACATCCTTTTATGTTGATTATAATATATTGTATTCTTCACACCAACACTGACTTGATTGGCTTGATTTTTGCCAAATATTTTCCCAAATAACTGGATTGATTTTCTTTAATATTCTGTCTTATTTCATCACATTTTAATTGGGAGTCAACATGAGGTGTTACATAAATTGAGAACATGTTTGGCGCAACTTGCAACCAAGAACATATTGATTGTCTTTATTTAATTGACCGACAAGGCGCATGTTTAAATATCAAAAAGAGCATGCTGCCTGAAGTGACTTGTATCACTAGTTGTAAGTAATATGAATTTTATGCAAGGATTGATTATAATTAACTGCTTTTATTTTTAACCTACATTTTCAGTGACAAGCTTTCATCTCTGGGTTTTAATTGGCATTAGTTACTTGTGAATATACAAGACACTCTCATGGCTGAATGCAATATACAAGAAAAGAAAAAAACTGAAGAAAAAAACTTGGGGTTCATGACTTTGATCATATTGATTTGTTTCAATTTTCAGATTTGAAGATCTGAAGAGAATTTGCTGTTTTAGCATTGAAGAATCTTGCCTGAGGATTTCTAGATACCAAGGACATTTAGTGAGCACAACTACTACAAATGTAAGTAGACTCAATATATTTTTTGCACTGATTAAAAAAGTAGTTTTTTATTCTGAACAATTTAAGCTCAGCATACCTTAATTAGTACTCAAATAGCACAGTCAGCAAGTGGACCTTAAAATTCTGTATGAAAAAATAGTTGTATTCAGATTTTTTTTGAAAAAGTCAAACCCTTAAATGACAATAAGGGGTAATAATGATATTCAGAAATAGAATTGGAGCTGTTTTTGATAAACCTGGCTGTAAGTGCAAGCATTGAAGGGGCACAATTCTGTATGGATGGTCGGGGGAGGGGAAGCATGACCCCTTGGAATTTTTTAAAATAAATTTTTCACAAATATCTTGATCTCTGGATAAATTGGGAAGACTTTCTTCTCTATATATTATGTTTTGGAAGCAAAAGTTATCAAAATTATATATTTACATTGGCAATTTACTTTAAGTCTAGGAATGAACACACAATATAATATTTTTGCACCAAAAAGACTGCAGCATATTTAACCACATTTTTTTTTTTGCAAAACAAGTCTCCCAAAGAGCATGTTTAAAGATAATGTTTTTCCGTTAAAACAGCAGCCACAAAGTGCTGCACCTGTACATATTAAGTTACAGCAGGTGACACATGTATTGTTGTTCTGATATTTTATAATACAGAAGACAGAGATGCATCAATCTGTTAGTAGAGTATAAAAGTGACTTCCTACTTACAAGATCTCTTATAGTTCTTCAGTGTATGATACTGCCAATAGTGCACTGGCATTGCTAAGGAGGATACTTTAAAAAAAGGTCTCAGATTGAAAATATGGAATCGAGTGAGGAAAACATCAAGAAAAAAACTTGTTCTTTTTGTCTCATCTTATTCTTATTTTAAAGCACTTTTTAGATGCACAAGTTTGCTGGGGTGGATATTTCTAATAGGTCACATTCAAGTTGGTTTAGGCAAGAATCTGTTGCTTTTAAAAATATTTTTATCTGACTCGGAAAAACTGTATAAAAATGTAGCACCTGCAGTTTAAGGCTTGGCTGAGGAGCATCAAAAGGTGTCCATAAAGGGCTGGAGATTTTTTATGGTTCATTTACATCATGAAATATGAAAAAAAAAACATCCTAAGTCTGCGTTACAATTGAAATTGCCAAAAAGAGTGACAAATGAAGATCATTTTTGTATAAAATTTTCAGTGTGATCACTGTTGTATGTATGGACAACAGAGAACACCTGCAGACAATACCCATAAGAAAATATATGTGCATTAGGGCAGTTTTTTCACATATCTTGTGTGCAGCTAAGCTGACAAACATGCCCTTGGACAGCACTTTGAAAAGTTTTTTTTTTACCTGAAAAGAGGACCTTTTTACCCCATCTTATTACCCAACTTGAGAAACACCATAGAACTTAGATCAAATTTTGATTCATAGTGGACCTTTCTTGGCCAAGAGGGTGGCTCTTTCATCCCAACCCCACACCTATGGACTTGATTAAAAACCTGCAATAAGTTTAATTGTGATGCTTGAATTAAGTCAGAGAAAGGTATTAGAAAGCGGGCTATGTTAAAAAGACCAATTTTTGATTCTTGTGACCCATAGGTAACCTTTCATGATATCTGATCACGCCCAGAAGTGAGAATTGCTTTGGGGGAGAGATTGTGGAAACCCTTTTTTGTCATGATCCTTATGTTAGAAACATGTTGAAACATTTTCTGTGAACTTTTTTTGCCAAATTAAAGGCTATAAACATAACACAGTTTTAAACACATCATTTCATGTTTTGAATTTCATTTTTTATTGTTGTTGATTTTTACCCCTTATTGTATGATAGGATAGCATCATAAAACAAAGAGGAATGAGTAATATTTTACAGATTTGGGTTTAGAATGACTCCTTCTTCATCTTGAGTATCTGTTTAATAGAAAATGATTGATTTAAGGCATTGTTGATATTCCCATTTAATGTGTGGCATCACCACTATACAAAAAGTAACCTTCTAAAAGTTTAAAGATTTGGTCTAGAATTCCCTTTTCTTTATCTGGTAAGAAAGACAAAGTCAATTGTTTAAAAGTCCGAGTGAAAATTGATCTAAGTGCGAAATGGGGAAGTGTTTCTTCCTAAGTCTTAAGACTGTTAAGTCAGTCAATTTAATACTCTGGCATACAAAATTATGGCACCACTTTTCAAACATAAAAAATAACAAGAAGTATCCACTTTAGCCGTGTCCTTACATATCTCTCCTATCCAAAGTATTCATTCTCTCTTGGAAACAAATTCCATTGATTAACTTTGTTAGATAAAAAATATATGAGGCACTGTGCACACACTTAAGGAGTGCGGATAGATCCCCATCTTGTATATTAACTTGTGAACTACTGTGTAAATGTTGACTGAATCCAGTGTACACATTTGCTCAGGAGAAAGTGTTTTCAAACAATAAACATCATAAGTTTGATTAGAGAGTTTACACGTAGGGTATGATCCCGCTGGTCCACCTGCTTATATTGGGTGTTAATTAGACAGACTCTGCACAGGGGAAGACTCTTGATTGAGGCAAACAAACTATGTGTGGGCTTTCTTCAGGATTTTAGAGTACTTACGAAACAGTGTTTGTCCCAGGGGAGGATATCTTTTAAAAAAGGGGAATTTTTATTTTAGAAAATAGCAATGGAATAGTTAACATTAGATTGGGGCAAACAAGCTAAGACTGTTTTTCCCAAATGTAAGAGCAAAAACTATGTATTTCCCACATGGGATATATTAGAAAAAGGGAGTTTTATCATAGAAAATGGCATTGGAGCTGTTTACATCAGACTGGGGCAAACAAGCTAAGCTTGGTATTTTCTCTGGATTTAAGAGTAAGAAACAGTGCATTTCTCAGGAAAGATCTTTTAGAAAAACCGCCCCTCAGTCTGCTATCTGCGAGTTCCACCCGTGGGCCTCCCATCATCTTATATTAATGTATGGTAACTATCCCTCTGTCCGCTGTCTGTGAGTTCCACCCCTGGGTCTGTACGCATCCTACACCATGTATGGTAACTGTCCCCCAGTCTGCTATCTGTGAGTTCCACCCCTGGGTCTGTATGCATCCTACACCATGTATGGTAACTGTCCCCCAGTTTGCTATCTGTGAGTTCTGCCCCTCGGTTCATAGGCATCCTACACTGTGTATGGTAACTGTCCCTCAGTTTGCTATCTGTGAGTTCCGCCCCTGGGTCCGTAAGCATCCTACACCGTGTATGGTAACTGTCCCCCAGTCTGCTATCTGTGAGTTCCGCCCCTGGGTCCGTAAGCATCCTACACCGTGTATGGTAACTGTCCCTCAGTCTGCTGTCTGTGAGTTCCACCCCTGGGTCTGTAAGCATCCTACACCGTGTATGGTAACTGTCCCTCAGTCTGCTTAGCATAACTGCTGTGTTCACAGTGGCAGATGGATGTGTAACAGACCTATGAGAGGTGATTAGTTGTGGTGGCAGGCGGTGAGGCGGGTGTTAAGACAAGCATTTAGACAGCCATAAGGGCAGACGGCAAATCAAGCTTCTGGTAAGTGTCAAACTGCTCCGCCCTCCTGTCCCTGTGCCATTTAGCTGCTAATGAAGAAGGTAATTAGTCGTAAAATGAGCCGTTGCTGAGCTGCGACTGACTAAACAACTATAGCGGGCTACTGGTGGTAAGCTAATACCTTGGTCAGGGAGAGACACATAATACTTTGTCTACAAGGGAAAACTATGGGACTTTTAAAGAATATGTTTTGATGCTAAGAACGGTGTGTACAATGAGGTGGATTTATTAACTTGATTATGTGGTTTCCAGCAAGACAGGTAATGAGCTGGAAGATAGTTTGTTATTGTGGTAGCAAGGCAAGGAACTTAAAAAGCTGGTTACTGCTAGTTGTTGTGGCAGAGTGGGGGATACTCTGTTAGACCAAGGAATTGAATGACTGAAAAATCTGAATGAAAAGCTTTTGGCTGACAAATGCCGGGTTGTCAGCTAAGGTGTTAATGAGGTTAGGCAGCAGAAAAGTACAGAAAAAGTTAGTAGCTGGTTGTATTTAGTATGTGAAGATAGAAAAAATGCATGTACAGGATCTCACAAGTACTAAGAATTGTACTTTCCAGGTAAATATATTTCCATCATAAAAATTGTGATCACTAAGATTTCTGTGGAAGATAAAATAATTAGATTTTCTAAAAGAGAATTATAGTCATTCTACTGCAGTCTGAGTCTGAAAGAAAGCTAATCATCGCTGTTCCTATTTCTCATCAAAGAGCAACCAGGCTTTTACACCAGGCACTGAAATCATAACTCCCAGGAGCCATTTAGACATACTATCAGGGCTCTTTAATAGATATTTCAGCAAATGGATTAATTGTTGTAGCTGATTGATCTCTGGAAGTGCCAAAGCTGTAAGGGACCTCCGTGTCCTGAGTGGTATGGTAATCACCCATTAAATTTGAACAAAATGAATTAATAATTGTGTTCAGAACAATGGTATATAAGGAATAGTTTTAATTTGATTCACTCGTTGTGAAAAGTTTGTCGTCTTTGTGTCAAAAAGTCCTTTTTATGATTTACCAAAAGTTATAAATCTTTAAAAAGAAAGACTTAAATAAGTGAAGAGTATGAAATTTTAAAGTAATTACTGTAAAACTGAATGTCAGAAATGAGGTGCTGATTATGTGTAATTGAGGTAATTTATCTTTTCATATCCTCGGACTCTTTAATAAAAGTCACCAGTTATCTAAACTTCAGTGTCACATGCTTGATGGATTGTGGAATTTTTCAATCTCTTTGTTATTCTTTTTAAATATATGTTGAATGTTGTAAGTTGTTATGAAAAAGTGGAGTTGTGGGCATTATCAAGGTTCTAATGGAGTGGGTGATTATAAAATAAACAACTCACAGCCAGGATGCAGAAAGCATAACATATTGTGATTTTATACAGATCTTTTCTTTCCTTTTTTTCAAATGAAAAACCCAATTTGGACAGAAACAAAATCACATTTATTTTGTCTAAAACTTTAAACAGCAATAAAAAGTGAGCAACTGCCACTGCTTACTAGTAAATAGGGGCAATAGCACGTAAAAGCACTTGGTGTCTGCGAAGTAATTAAACGAGACCCGAAGCTTCAGTCCAGTTTACAGTTCAGCTCTCCCAGGTGTTCATAGATTAGAATAAAGGCCTCTATCTGTCAAACCTAAACCAGGGGTCCACATAAATTAATAGGGGCAATATTGGAAAAGATAAAAAAGAACTTGTGATATCGCAGTTTGAGAGGTTATTTAGGAGAGGAATAAGATGGAACTGCCTCTTATATGTTATCCATGCTGTACAACTTATTACATACATACTAGAGATTAGTGTGTTTAATGTTAGATTTATGATTTTTTAGAGTAAGGCATGATTGATTTTCATGGCAGAAGTGGAATGTTTTCAGGAAATATCAAAAGTAATGTGTGAAAATGTGTTTCAAGTTGTGCATATATATTTTTTTAAAAGAAATCCTACTTTATAATAATCTAAAAAAAAACACCCAGTAAAAATGCAAGGCTTTATTTTTGGAAATTTAGAAAGATAGTCTAGTGAGCGTGCCTGCAAACCTTGTAGACATAACTCCTGTGTCGAATGTGTTGACATTTGATTTTTGACCCGATTTTTTCACTTTGAGTTAAAACAAACAGTGTTTGAAAAGATTATCACCTGGGATATTAAAACTGATGTGTACTTATATGACAGCCTCTCAAAAGTGATGTGTTGGCATGCCCCTTGCAGGGTACGGCAATTCCTCGTTATTTTCAAAGACCTTTTTTATTTTATGAGAATTCAGTGATTGGAACTCTATTATTCCCTATAGGCTATTATTAAAATGCAACCTAACTTCCTTAGTAAACAGTCTGTTATGATCATGTCACATGATTATGTTGTGCATTTTTCTCTCATGTTTTTTAAAGGTGAACAATAACATTCACAGTTTTATCCTCTATTTTATTCTATATTACTTTCTTTTTAGTTACTCTCAGTCTCATTTCTCAACATAAACCTGACTCAAATTTGAAGAACTTTTTGAGAGATCTTTATTTTTAGGCATTTCTTACAAAGCATTGTGTTTTGCAAACAATAAATCAGTTGTGTGCGAATTCAGGGTGTAATTACCGTATGAGGAGTTTAGTTTTAAGCTTAAGGCTATGGAGTGGGGATACTGATACAGTAATTGAAAAAAATATGTGCACATTATGTTCAAATATATTTTGAGGAGTTTAGAGTGAAGTTTGTGTTGTTGGAGGAATTACTTGGCAAAATACTTTGTTTGCCTTGTATGTATTGAACTACACAATGGTGACCTGTACCTGTAGTGTTAAGGTTGCACTGTTGCAAAAACTAAGATTTTGAGTAGAAAATATATCATCTTGTTATCATCATTTTTTATAAAAATGTGCATTCTTAAGTGATGGAAGAATGGGTCTACTTTGTGCATACATCGTATTTAGCTAGCACAATCAGGGATTTAGCTTTATTAAACCCAGAAATAAATACTTGAATTTAGTTCTTGTTTGCAGTTTCTGCACCACCGTAACAAACCTTAGAACTCAACAGTATCATCCCCACACAATTCCAACCATAGCACAATATGCACGCTTGAGATCGGAAATTTCCAAACCCAACAGTCAGCATGGCACATTTCTTGCAAATTTACCTGGTCTTCTCTTTCAATGGTGAGTAAACAGTTCGGGGTTCTAGCTCTGACAAGTGAGTTTGTTTTAGTGTCCCGAGTCAAGGATTACGGGAAAAGGCTGGTAAATATGTGTAAATACATGTAGACTGGTACGCAACATACGAGATGTTTGCTGTGTAACGGAGCATATGAGTCTGTCCAGGGGGGGAGAGAGAAGTTCTAATTCAGAATGAAGGCGGGAAACAGTGAGGATGGTTTATGATGTCTGAGGTTGAGAGTGCCCCGTTTTGAATTTGGCATTTGCCGTTTTAGAAGGTGGGTATGATTCATATTGTGATGGAAGGAAGCAGACAGAGGGATAGGTTGTGATCTGTTTTTATTATATCTTTATATATAACTGAGAGCACTCAATAAGGAACAAATTATCATTATTTATCAGATTATTTCTGAGGTTTTGAACTGAGTCATGAAACATGCTGTTACAGGATTTAATTTGTAAGGACACTTTTTTTATCAAATTTATGATTACTACCTAATTTCAAATCAGTATTTTAAAATTAGCCTGTATTTAGTAGATATTGGTAAAAATGGCCTTATACTAATGATGTGAGGACCTGAGAAAAGCAGGTATCTATAGATTAATACAACAACTTTAAAATCAGGAATTTCCAGAAAAAAAGATCTTGTAAGAAAATCTGACCCATAGTATTAACTAAGTCACTGTGGAAATTTTGCCTTTGCATACCTGGTAGTAAGCCATGGAATATTCAAATATATCAACTAAAAATATACTTCTGTTGATGACGAAGTACAATGTCAAGCTCATTTAATATTCTTATAATACTCTACTCAGTATTGGAGATCACTTGTTTTAATCAAGGACTGTCTGTCGGAAATTTCAAAGAAAAATGTGGAATAGAAATGCTTGCTAAATATAGAAGATTGATTATTCTGCATCATATCTTGTGATTGTACAAACAATTTAAAGTTAAATATTTACAAAATATCCCCCTTTAAGTCAAATCACTATCAAAATATATTTATGTTTTCTGAATTTCCTTGGAAAAATAAAATAAATAAACAAATTACATGTATAAAATCAGAGGTTTTGAACAAGACATCATGATATGGTATAAAATAAAATAAGAATAAAAAAAGAAAGATTGTAATCATACTGAAAAAATTAATCTCCCAAATCAAAATAAATATGTTGCAAATTATCATGTCAGTTCATTAAAATAAGATTTGATAACTAGAAAAAAACACCTGCATCGCACTGTCAACATACTGTCTCTATAGCTAGCTCTATACTCACTATAGTATCAGAGTATTGTCCACTTATGACACTCTAATCTAATGCATTATTCCAGTGGAAGGTCCTCTTCAGACCTCGCCATCCCGCTATTCCTAGCTTAACTTGAGGACCCTCACGCCATCGACCGTTCAACAGTAATGGTTATAACTGATACAGTTTATGCTATGGAAGAGTGTTAATCCGAGAGAATAATGGGGGACTTTTTGTGGAGTGGTTTACGTAATGGCTTTCCAACAGTCACCTCCATGTACAATAGTCATCTAGAGTGCTCTTTATCATTCATCATACTCTCTGAGTTTTGTGCTTGAAGTTAATTAGGCCTTCATAGCTGCCATACATAGCCACAGATTGCAGCTTTGGTGAATTAAGGAATATGAGAGAGGCTATGGGGAGATTGGTCTTCTGTAATGGTCTCTTTAAGCAAAGCAATACTGACATGCTACATTCTACAAGGATGGGAGGTTAAAAGGCAGTGCTTTGTCTAACTCAAGTCTTATTCAGTGTAAAGAGCCGCCATCCCCAGGGACTTAAATTATGTGGCTAATGCACTTTGACAAATAAACCAACATGGATACAATTTATCACTTATGTCAGTTAGTGGTATATATGTGATCATTTGGAAATATTTTTTGAACATTAGATTAAAAGTACATCCATAGTGTATTGAGTGTACTATATGGATATTAATTCTGTGCATATACATAGGAAAAATCATTAAATAGTTAATAAATTAATGAATAAACAAGCAAACGAAGATAAGGGTACAAAAGTAAATTGATGAAACAGTCAAGTATAACACAGTTTGCCTGTGGCCACAGTGGACTTGTGTGTTTTACTTGCAAGCTACAGGTGAAAATATTACTGTGCCAAAATGATGCTTGACTGTAGTATTCTCTCGCTGATACTGCACTGAAGTTTATTTGTTATTAAAGCATGCATATAACATGTTTAAGCTCATTTGCTATATAAATAACTACTATCTGACCAAACAGTATATAGTACACAGAAAGACCCAAAAGATGATGCTTGTTGACATGGCAGCAAAGACTAAAATATTCAGTTAAGGTTGATGAAACTTTTTTAATTGAAAAGATAGATTACAATTAAGTGTTTTGAGTAGCTGTCCATGGTGAAGGACAAAGGGGGGGTATCCCTTTATGTTGTTTTTTAATGTTTTTTCACACAGAAATTTCCATTTTATGAACTGGGTTTTGAATGAAAGGGTTAACTTGGTAAATTCAACTCTCCAGCAAGACAAGCTAGGTTCTGTGTTCATGTTGTCAGTATCCATTTTTTTTTCCATTATCGAGTGTTTCTCAGAAATACTGAGCTTTTTCTACAGCTATAGTGAAGTGATTTAGTGGTTTTCTGTTTGAAGTTACGCAATCAACATCAGAAAACTAAAGGCAAAATAATCTGGAAAGTAAATGTTTTTCTCCAGCATCTGACAACTAATAGAATAAGGAGATCACAACAGACTTTAAAGTTATCTTATGTTTTTTTATAACAATGTAAAGCCAACTGTTGCAGAAGATGGATATATTGGTTCAATAAAAACATCTCGGTTTTTAAATGTGCATGTGAATTACTTCTTTGTTAGTGGTTAAAAAATTACATGAAAACTGTCACATCAGATTCTACTTCCAGCTATTTTTGCCAGCTGAATGGTAAAAATTTTATGATATTTTTTGTCATTTCACCATCGAATAATTGATTTTTTTCCGTAACAATAGACAGTCTCTGCACTTCACAAATGATAACCTAAAGGTGTGATCATCATGTTCATGAAAGTACTTCAAAGTATTGAAGTTATCAAACATAAATATTCATCATTTTCCCACCTATTGCTTTCTGCTTTAGTAAGCAATCTGTTAATTTTCACCAGGTGTGTTAAAACCAATATTGAAATATGTCATAACTGCTGATAGGCACTTTTGACTGTCATGGATGAAAACTTAATCACAATGAAGATGAAATAATATGAAATAAAGGGACGGAAAACTGGAAGTTTTACCAAAAAGTTAGGCTGCAACTCTAAATGTGAAATTTGAAAAAAAAAAAAAAAAAAAAAAAACTGGCCAAAAAAGTAAATTTAGATAGGAGTTATTTAGCCTCAACATTCGAGACACATGGAGGAGTAAATTGTTGAGAGGTAATTTACTATTGCCTCGGGGACGGTGCGATATATGTGCAGTGATTACCAAGTGAAAGGTTTTCCTCTAAAACAGAAGAGCAACTTCCAAGTACTTAAATACACTAGTGTAAAGAGTTATAGGGTGCAGCCATGAAAGGTTTATTTGTACGGGGTTAGATATCATGGCATCAGCCAACTCTCTTTGGTTATGTTAACATACAGACGTATTGTTTGCCAGCAGACATGGGCTGACAGGTAAAAGATTCATGGTGTTTCTTTTTTTTTCTCTTTTTTTAAAAAAATTTATGGTGAAATTTATGGTGTATATTTCTGTTATGAATTGTAGGAAAGAGGAACCACATGCGAAAGGGTTGAGAACATAATTTAGTGCCATAATTGATAATTCTGATGTTTTTGAAGTTTTTTAAGTGCATCTTGACTCTGATTTCAAAAGAGGACTTAATTCTTTCAAAAAACTGTGTGAAAATAAAAACATGGAAAAACACATTTGAAATCCTAGGTCGGTCCTGCTAAAATACCTACACTATCAGATGGTGTAGAAAATGCTTTTTTCCTACACCTAAAACTAACGCCTGTGTACACAAAACACTTCACGTTAGCAATTTGATGCTAGGGGTTAGATACTCAGTGGCAAAAAATTGGAGATACAGTGACTATATCTGAGGAAAAATGAAACGGCAAGTAATTTGCTCAAACAAACTAGAAGCAGGTGGACCATATTAGATTCTTTTTATCGGAAAAGAATCCCACTCATGGCATGCTCTGAGACAGTATTCTGCCATCTAGTGAGAGGCCGCCATCTTGCTATGCCATACCACTGCGATAAGGTGAAAGCTAAGAATAACACACAAGATATAAGGGTCTGATAACACACTAAAACAATCTCGAGCTAATTTCTGGGCACATTTGGAGGTAGATGAAGGGCGAGATAAACTGAAGGGTAGTAATTGCTGCTAAAATTACGACCCAACATGTAAGAGTGCTTGAGAAGTCTGGTAAATATTTGGATGAAATCAGAGAAAATGGCTGTGGAGACTTGAGACTGCTTCCTGTGTCTATGTGGTCTGGAGAAGTGAAGACTTGTTGTGGTTTCCTTTAAATTCACAGTTCAGCCCAGTTCAAGAGCCTTTTTTGTGTGAAAAAAATTGAAATGTTTTTCATGAGATTTATTAAAAAAACAAACATTTTTAATCACAATGGCAATATATATTTAAACAATTGAAGAATGATAAAAGAGGCACTAATATTTTTTACATTATTTTCTTTAAAAATAAAGCTCTAAAATGTTTATTTCTACCAAAACTCACAGAAGGCTTGAAAAACTCAACTTTTCAAACAGTTATAAGACATAAAGCAGTATACCTTCCTGTTATTTATTCTTTTTTTTATTTATTCTTGTTAATCAGAAAAAATTTTTTAAAAAAATGTGAAGTGAACATGGTAGAATAACATGAAAGAACAGTGTACCATACTTACTGACTACATAACCAGAAGAAACAAAATTGACCAGTGTGTAGATTAAAATAATGTGCACTTTTTATCAGGTTTGTTTTTACTTTTCGAAGAACCTTGATTGAAAGCTAGTTTTAGAACCAGCAGATTGAAAGCTTCACTTTATATCTCACAAATGGAGCTTGACATGCCTATTTCTTCCCTATTTATTTTTTCGACAAACCCGATACTTTTCCAACAGGTATTTTGGATTAGTTTTCTAAATGCCAGCTACTTATCTCTTTTAGTCATTTACTTTTTTTCAGAAGAATCCTTCTGAAAAAACAGATCACTTCTTCTCTTATACCAGGATCAATTCAACTTTAATCATCGGACTTTGAAATAAAAAAGAAGAAAAACAAGCTGTTTTATAGAATTTACACCACACCCATCTCCTTACATGTTACCTCAGTAGACCTGTGGTTATTACTTTTCAATTCAAGGACATCAAATGTTTATGAAAATCATATGTAAAAAGCACTTTGGACATTAAACACTTACAAAATTAAAAAAAAAAAAGAATAAGTTGATAACTTTTCACTTCAAGCTTAGTAAGGTTGCAGTTTCATAGGCACTTTGGACATAAAATATAAACATACAAAAAGCCAGAAGATGTGAGTAAATTTCAGTTTTAAGCTCAGCAATTACTTAAATAAAATTTAAAAAGCTTGATTATTTATAAGTGCAGTCACAGACTCTTTGGATAAGAAACATTCTTAAAAATGCAAAATAACTTTCCACTTCAAGCGTATAGTAACATTAACAAGTTTGGTAATCTTAAAGAGCATTCTGAAATTAGATCCATGAATTGACCCTTGTTATATCCATAATTTTAATTCATAACATAGTTCTCATACAATGTCACCCCTTTTTGCAATCAATGGTTCCAAAAACTCCTGCTATAATTAAAGGTTCTTAATGCATTGATCAGTATTAGCCAGGTATCTATGTGCTTCACCAGTTCATAATGATAAGTATAGTGTTTGTTGGCAGGACTCCTCTTGCTAGCATAAAATTATTGATAGACATGCTTGAAAATTCAGTGATATCTATTTGCGTCTATTTCTTTACTAAATTAATTTAACAATTGTTCTTAATTAATTTTTATATTATTTGCAGAGGTAAAAAAAGTCTTTTCTTCAGAGTTTAGATTTTCTTTTATTTCTTATGCTAATACTCAGTCTGATAGGTGTTCAAGATGGCCTAACACCATTATCATATGCTTAATGTTTTTAAATATTTACCTTAAAAGCTTACTGTGCCCCAAAATAAAAAAAAGTCAAAATATCCTGCAAAGCTACTTACATTAAAATGTTTATTAAAACTCCTTTATGTAAAAAGCACCTTGAGGTCGATATTTCTTTCTGAAACACCAGTAAACCATGGCAATGTCAGTGGTAATAATGGTTTGTTTAGAAGTAAATTACGTTATTAGATCTGATTCAAAGTATCAGAGCTCAAGTGCAGTTACTGGCCAAGCGATGACTTGGCTAGGAGGATTTTTTTCCTTTAGCAGAAAGTTTTTTAAAAACTTATGAAAAATACCTTTTAGCAAATTTGGTCAGGGAATGCCCCTTAATTAGTTTATATCTCCTGTGAAAAGGACATGTTAAATTAATTTGACATCAATCACATAATGTTCATTTAGAACCACCCCCTTCGAGGTCAGGGGTTTCAAAAATAACGATAATTATAGGGTAAACACAATACCTAATATGTGAGTACCTTTCATATTTATAATGAATAATACTGTTTCTGTTCTGACTTTTCATACAAGCATAATATTATTTATAGACATCTTTGAATATTCACCAATAAACATTTGCTTCAATTTTCTTACAAAATTAAGTTAAAAACCATTCTCACTTGAAACTGATATTATTTTAAATGAGCTAAAACAAGTATTTTATTAAAAACAAAATTTCTTAGTTGATAAATGCTTTTTTTAGGGATCTAAACTGACTTTGATTAGACCTCATTTCCCCAGATCTTTTTCTACATTAGTTTTATAGTAACATACTAAATTATGATGTATTTAATAACTTAAATATAAGTTACCCTTTTTTCGATCAAGGGTTCCAAAAATCTGTTATTAGTTCGTTGTATCGAAGGTTCGCAAACACCATTGGTTGGGTCTTGTACCTATATAACTGGCTAAGTACAGTCTTGTTAGGACCTTCCATGCAAGCATAAAATTATTAATAGACATCTTTAAAAACTCATTGATGAACATTTGCCTCTAAATCTTAATTTATTTAAATAACTAAGATAATAATCCTTTTTTAATTATTTTAATTTTTAAAACAGGTAAACATAACAATCAACAGACAAAAAAAATAAATAAATAATAATAATAATAATAAAAAGAAATAAAAAGGAATAAAGAGATAAAAGCACAGAAGTTATATGCCAGCACTGTGCTTTTAAAGAATCTTAGCTTGAAAGTTTAAATTTACTAAATGCCCCAAAACTCTGCAGTAATAATTAGTTATTTTCTCTTGTTCAAGTGACATTAACAGTCCGTCTCCAATAATGTTCAAAATACATATTTAAGATACACATAAAGCATGCATGGATTTCCAATGCATATAAATCACTTATACTAGTTTCTTATATGACTAATATAAAGTCAATATGCTTAGTCATAATAATTATCCAAAAAAAAAAATTCATTTGGTCAAAACAAAATCCATTTTTATTTTATTTCAACTTGATTCCAACTGATTCAAAGTCACCCCCCCCCCAAAAAAAAAAAAAAAAATTGTGTCATTAATTATATCCTAAAAAATAAATATAAAAATAACCTCTTTCTGAAGCATGTATATAACATAGTTTTTATTCCATAACTAATTATTTGGTTTATTTCATATTTTATAAAGTCGCAGAAACAATTTGGAATCACTTCTAGACTTTAGTGAAAAAAAGTCTGGCATAAAAAACTTAATTGGTATTTACTTGTAAGTGAAAAAAACTATTTTGGGTGTGTGTTTGGGGAGGGGGGGGGACATATCTATGAATTAACTGCCCCTATGGGGAAAATACCCCAGAACTGCCACATTTCTCCATAAGCACATTATAATGCATACAAATGATGTGCCACATAGCAATGTAAATGGATGATACGTGAAGGCTGCCTATCTCTTTCTTTCAAAGGACAACTGTCTCAGCTGGCATATAAGAGGGCTACTTCCAGTCTGAGAAAGAGTAAAGAACTTTGGTAGTGGGAAGTTCAGGTGATTTCAGCTTCAAATTTGGCGTAGATCACAATGATGTCCTTTATGTAGTTTTGCTGGCTGTGGAAAAGGTATTAATCTTTTTGGTAAGGAAAATAACTGTAATTGTTTTGCATACATAAGTTTGGTGTAGACTCAATTTATTATAGTAGAAATTCCAAAGATAATTATTAAACATTTTCCTGTTGATAACATCATTATGGTCACTATGTATTATCTTTTAAATTGCTTGTCTTCACAGGTTTTGTGATTTCTTAGTTTGAAAGATGACGTAATAGGGGCCATAATATCGGGTAACATTTTCTTCTGTATAGGTATATTATCTAAGAGAACTGTTTTCTTCGGCTTTTACCCTTATACGGAAATGAAATTAATGTGATAAAATCAGATTAATTCTGTAGAAATAATATATTATTAAGCTTCATGCTGTAATCCTATTATATGGATTTAGGAAGAGGAAGCCAGCAAAGCAAGGAAACGAGATCAGCAAGAGTGGTTTTAAGTCAACAAAGTTTTTTCAGCTGGCTTGTAAACTCAAAAAATGAGGTTAAGGCAAGTAATGGGAGTAAATAAGCAGACACATGTAAGGGGTTGGTAACTGAAGCAGATGCCTCTGGATCATGAAGAGGCTGTCCTGTGGTGTTTTCTGGTAATTATAATTACAGTCATGTGTGTGTGTGTGTGTGTGTGTGTGTGTGTGTGGAGGGGTTGTGAACACTGTATTCTTTAGCTGTATACACCAAACTGAAGATATATATATATATATATATATATATATATATATTAGTATGATGGGTGTGTAAGGATACTACTAGGTGTAAATATATATATGTTTGTGAAGGGTATTTTCCTTTATTAAAGATTAGATATGTCATATTGGCAGTATGAAAATTGTTAAGTTGTAGCCTTGGGCAAAAATTTGCTTGGGTCAGTCAAGAAGTTGTTACAACTTCTTGAGTCAGTAAAACCAGTGTTTGTGTTGTGTATCAACAGGAGATTTAAGACTTGGTATGCTTTTCAACAAGTAGAAAGTAGCTAACTTGAATGTGTTATTCAAGGGATATGTTTTAGTTTATAACTTGATGGAGTGAGTGTAAGCCTTGGTAAAGGATACCTGGACATTTGTTTTTGTGTGCTATTGATGATGCATTTTGGCAATTTATATTGGCAATTTATGTAAGTAGATATTTCAAAGTAATTTAGCACTATATGTTAGATGTGTATTCAAAGGTAAAGGTGCATAGCTTTTTGCATGTAAGAGATCTATCATGCCCGTAGCCAGCAAAGTCAAAAGGGGGTTTCTCTTTCTGAAAAAGTGGACCTTTTTCAATGAAACTTACGTGTACCTAAATCAAATTGTACCCAAAGTGGACCTTTTCCTGACAAAAGGGGCGGTTCTTTCGAACCCCCCTGGCTATGGGCCTGTCTATACATTATGAAAATTAATGCCAATACACATAAACACATACAGTTGTAGTAATAAGGGGGAAAAAAGAATAAGAATAAATAAGGAAAAAAGATTTTTGTCAGTATAAAACTACATCAAGCATGGAGATCATAGTAGTTAAGTTATACAATACACTGAACCTAACATGCAAACCATTTAATCAAAAAAAGAAAACTTTAAATAATGTATTCCTGTTCATGATATGTTTTTATTCCAGCAACCTAATAACAAAGCACTGGTGTATCATTTCCCTGTTAAGGAAAAAAAAAACACTCACACAGAGAAACAGAAACAAAGCGCAGTCATCTAACTGAAGCAATTTATTTATTAGAAATCATGAATTGATGGATCGTAAAGTGATGGGGTTTCTCCCTCCTGGCAATTCTGCCGCATGAATGATTGCAGCACAATGCCTGATACTATTACTTTGCTTATTATTTCCAGATTCATCACTTTACCAAGGGGATAAAGACGACAGTTCCCTGGGTCAGTAGCAACAAGAAGAAGGCAATCACTGAACCAGAGGACAAACTATCTGCGCCATGGAAATATAGTGAAGGACTCTGTGCTTAATGAACTGATGTCACATTATGAGGAGAGGGTAGACGCTGCGCTTGGATGCACAGAATGAGCAAAGACAAGTCTGCGACACACAAAGGAAAATGCCGACAACAACAGCAACAAAGCGGTTCGGGAAAATTTCTCTTTGGGTTTTTATTCACATATTGGTAGGCTGGGTTACTCAGTCTTCGACGACGTGTCCAACAAACTGCATGTGTGAAAAACGTGACACAGTTGTCAGATGTGTGAATTTACAGCTCTCCTCTATTCCGACATTGCCAACTTCGGTGCAGCGGCTGTACCTGTCAGGAAACAAGCTCCAGGTCATCCAGAACAACTCGTTTCAGAACTTAAATCAGCTGAAGTATCTGGAGCTAGAGAACAGCCAGCTGAGGAAGCTGGAGCCCAATGCTTTTAAAGGTCTGGATAACCTTCAAGTGCTCAAACTGGGACATAACAGATTGACATCGCTTCCGAGAGATTTATTTGACCCGACACGTCTTCTTTTACACTTGGACCTCAGTTTTAACTCCTTTAGTGCAGTACCCAATGACTGCATGCACTACTTGACAAAACTCAAAGTGCTCAATGTCAGTTATAATGAGATCACCAATCCTACCCTTGGCCCCACATTTCAGTTCACAAAACGGCTCCAGATTTTGGATTTTACTGGAAACCGCATGGAGAGACTGGATGGGAGTGTATTTCAAACCATGCTGTGGTGGGAATCCATTCCCAAGTACCTGAATCTGTCAAACTGTAATATTAAGTACATCCATGCTGACACTTTCGAGAAGCTCTACTACCTGGTGGATTTCAACTTGTCTGGAAATACTGGGATTCCCACCCCAGTCCTGCGGGATGCTCTCAAACAAATGGAAGCAGCAAGTCTGAAGAGACTGACATTGTCATATATGAATATCTCTGCCCCGTCAGAAATCTTCAGCACCCTGCAGCTGACAGGGCTGGAGTATTTAGATCTATCCCATAATGATATCAGCTCCCTGGGCTTGAGGGGGTTCAGTTATTTGAACCACTTAAGTCAACTGGACCTCAGCTACAATCTCATTAGTGAAGTTGGCGACATGACAGGACTATCAGATTTGAGGAAGCTGTCACTGGCACACAATCTCATCAGCAATTTGGATGATACTGTCTTTGAAAAGCTCCAAGCTTTGACAGATTTGGATCTTTCCTATAACATGCTCCGAGAGATAACTGATGGTCCTTTCGAAGAGCTTTGGGAGTTAAAGTCTCTGGATGTCACTCGGAACTACATCCAGCGCTTTGAGATAAGTTCGTCCTTGGAGAGCCTGGAGGCCCTCAATCTGAGTGGAAATAGTCTTACAGACTTGGGCTCAATTCCCCTATTGTCTCGGCTCAATTTATTGGATGTCAGTCATAACAGGCTTCAGGCTCTCAGAGCTGATCTCTTTTCTCGGTCTAACAATTTAAAAAGTGTGAACTTCAGCAGTAATATTATTACAGAGGTATCTGCAAATACATTTACATCTCATGCACCAGATATCATCGATTTGTCCAGCAACAAAATTACTCGTTTGGAGAACTATGGCTGGACACACAAAGAAATCCACGCATTGATGCTGAAAAACAATGGCATTCGAAGCATCTCAAATGATGCATTTGCTGGGCTGCGTTGGCTGAAGGTGTTAGACCTCAGCAAGAATTCACTCCAAGATATCCACCCGGAGGTGTTCAAGGACCTCCAAAACTTAGAGAACTTAATTTTGAGTGATAATAACCTTGGTGGTATGCTCCAGTCGGCCAGCCAAGCATACCTTTTCAATTATCTCCGCAGCCTCAAGACTCTTTACCTTGACGCCAATAACATTCTAGTGCTCAACAACAACTTGTTCAAAAATATCACATCTCTTTCCAGCTTGGATCTTAGTCAAAACTCTATGCAAAATATATCAGAAACTTTGCTTGAAAATTTACATTCCCTAAAATATTTAAATCTTTCTTGTAATAATTTCCGGACATTTCCTGTAGCAACTTTCAAAGAATTATCTTCACTAGAGGAGCTTGACATATCTCATAATACTTTTGCATGCAGTTGCAATTTGCTTGAACTCCGCAGCTGGATGGAAACTACAGGTGTTTCTGTAGCTTCTTTAGGCAAAATGGACGCCCATGTATGTAGTTCTCCGCCTGAGTGGAAGGGACGACCGGTGATGTATTACCGTCCATCTCCAGATATGTGTAGTGAAGTATTCAATACAATGATCATTTACATTATTGTAGCAGCCGTGTCAGTTCTCATAATCCTTGTTATCATCATCGCGTGCGTGTGTCACAGAAAACGACGATCGCGACGACGGAACTGTCATCATCACAATCAGTATGGTATTGTTAGGGGCAGTGACAATACTGGACTGCAAGAGCCTATGAAGCCCCTCCAACAACAACAGAATGGCAAGAAAGATGGCAATGTGTGGTTATGAAATCAAAATATTACATAAAAAGTACTTAAATGCTGTTTTACTCTTCTTCCTTTGCCTGTTACATGTTTTTAGCTTTTGTTTATGAAGCGCCATCATCATTGTGTCATGTTAATTATAAGCCAATTAGAGAAAGTGTCTTCAGTCACTTTGTATATATTGACCCACATATAGAAGGTTCAAGTGCCATAATATTTGAGCTAAATGATTACAGCTTTCAGTGTAAAAACCGATTATAGACAGGAAAAGGCGTCCTCTAAAACAACCAACTTTACTGAATCAGACACGTTTTAGCTGTATCAGATACAAGCATGTCAATATTCATTTTTAGTTTTTCATTGTTTATTTCACAATTATTCACAGAAACAGAAGCGCCAGTATATAATATAAGTCTGACATAATGTTTGAAAAGATCGGCCACATTTATGACAAGTAGTTTTTATATGAACAGGTGACGAATGGTACCTGTAAAACGTTAGCTCTCTTTTATGTGATCGATTGATATGGAATATAAATATTTATATTATTGATGTGAAATCCAAGTAATAATTAATGACTCTTTTGTTATAATGTAATATTCCCAAATAACCCATACCCCTTGGCCCCTATACTGGTCCATTCCTTGCAGCAAGTGGCCCTACATTGGCCTATCATGGCCGATTCCTTATCTGAACCTGTCACTGTTATTTGTATGGAAATACATATATTTTCAGGAAAATTTAATATGCTATTTTTGCACTGTAAGAATTTGTTCTTGCTGCCTATGAACAAATGCTGCAGCCATGAGATAAGCCAATGAGACAGAAATTTATTCAAAAATAAAATTAAGAATTGCAAATCCTCATCTCTAGCAATAATCACTTTTGTGGAAATCCGGAAAAGTCTTCCTTTTTAATTGTAAAAGGGTGTGAAGAAACTTTAATATAGATTTTTCAATGATAAATTCACAAAAATGAAATTCGGGGGAGCTCGAGGGTTTTCCTCCATTTTCAGCAATTTTTGTTCTCATTCCTTTGAAAGTTAACAAACATCCCTCAAAAATTGCTAGCAGAGATAGTTCATGGAATGTGAACAGAGGTTTAGCCAGGAAGTACATAGGTTAATGTAATTATCGAGTAAGCTTACATTTGTCGACAAAACAGACTGCCAACATGTGAAGTAGTCCTTTGAAGACCTGACAAATCACGTTATGTTTATTATGAACTATTGCTGTGATTTTCAAAATGCCATGTAGTAGGTTGAAGACCTTTGGGCATACCAATGAAAGTTCACTGCACTTCTTATGTAGAACACTTAAGATTACTTCTGTCTGTTCAATGTTTTGCACACATTTGTATAAAAATTTCTTTCATATTGAAAAAAGATTGTTCCCAAATACTAGTTTGAAAGATTTGATCACCAAAGATAATGAGAAATGTTTCCCAAGTTGCCCTCATGTTATAACAATTTTCATCTTCTTGATTTTCAAGTAGGAAGATAACACCAAGTTCAACATCAACAAATGTTTTAAATAGATAATAATAATAATAATGGATCCGGAATAATTATTTAAAAAGGCTGTGAAAAGCAGCTGTCTTGAAATTTGGAACCCCCTGTACTGTGAAATACATGTACTAAGTACTATTACTACTACTACTGCTACTATTGATAAAAGCTATACTTTAAACCTTTAGAAAGACTTCTGGGTATACCCTGAGAGTACTACTCATAATGTTTGTCAAATTACTTGATACAAGAAATCATGATAAAGACACATGGCAAAAACAGACGAAAACCATAATAAAAGCCAATTTCACAAAAAGAAAATTTGCAGAAAATTAATACATATTTTAAAATACTTTAAAGAGTTCAAAATTATGGCGCACATAGTTCAAATATAATACTTAATATGAAAAAATTCAAATTATTTATTTCCACAAATTCTTTCTATATACTATTTCATCAACTATTTAAAAAAAAAATGCAGACCAAAATACCGTGACCTCAGCAGTAATACGTTAGTCTGTATTTTTCATGTGAATGTCAAATTGATTACAAATGTGAAGCATGTTTTTCATATCTGACTACAACCAACTCATAAACAAAGAGTATTTCTTTGATGTGCTTGCCAGCCCAGGGCACATCCCTAACTTTTATGATTCATATTTAGCAGCCTGAAATATAAACTACTGTGTTAAGTCGAGCACTACAGCTTTAGTAACCAGAATGGTTGTGTGTTCTTCCTTCAAAGGACACGATGGCAAATGTGTTTGTATAGATATATGTGAGACTTTTTTTTTCATAAAAGAACATTACATAGCTTCAATTTATTTAGCGCATTTTTGTCTATCGATTATTATTGTTACAGTATTTTGTTTTAAGACAGAGGAGATCTACCCATAGGAGAGAACGAAAATTCTAAAAAAAATTCATGTTTTATTGGTATTATAAGCTATACATGTATTTATCAACTGTACAGGAGTAAAGCTTTTATGTGTCAAAAAGTTGAGGGGTATTTATATCTTCATTTTTACACTGAATGGGATGGTATCAAGATTTACATTAGAAATCTCAATGGTAATGTTTCAGAGCAGTCAGTTTTTGTATGATATTGTTCAGTGCTGACAAAAAAATATGTATGAAGAGATTCAACCTGTAATTTTTTAAAAAACATAATTGATGAAATTTGAAAACAACATGCAGGCACACTCAGATGTTCAATTATCATTGTTTCTTTCTTCATAGATGTACTAGAAACCTACATTTTAAAGAATGTTTATGAAAATTGGAGCTATACTGTTTGGAATCTTGTTGACTAGCTTGTCTACTGTAAGACCTTAGAAAGAGTACTGGTAGGGATTGCCAATTGCATCACCTTACATCTCTAGTTGTGATCAAGTCTGAATGAGCTTTGGACAGAACTATATTTAAGTTCAAAGGGGGTAGAACTAAATTTTCATGAATACTCTTCAACATTTACAGATTCAATGCACCAATTTTCTCATTTTACCAGGAGTTATGTATATTATCTGAAGTGGTTTATCTGCTTGCATTTTGCACATGTATTTACCATGGGAAGTTCTTTTAACCACATGCTTTTGTCATTACGCACCATTCAACATCAGTGACCTTCATCACAAGTTGGGGATTTCTATGAAGAAAATGAATTCAATGACTGGGATTATTTGTTTGGGTGCGTCTTAGATCGATGTTAACTTTAAGGAAACAAAAACGGCCAATCAACTGCATGGACATCTGTCTGAGGACGACTACATGTGACCACTGAAGTTGCACACTAACAAAAGCATAACATTAATATTTTGGTTGTGGTTAAGGAAACTCTCATGGATTTACACTGCATATATCTAGCTTAACAATATTTGGCCTGGAATACTAGGGAGGATTATTAAGTTTGTACTTGGCAAATAAAATACAAGATTCTGGCATACTTGTATATTTTAGTTTAAGGTACTTCTGTATAAATATTTATGCTTTGAAATCCTTTAACATGTATTTGTATATTGTGAAATACACCAAGAGTGTCTACATCCAGTATTTTGCTTCATTATATCATAATACTGTTATTTTGAAAAATGATTACTCCCACAAAAATGTTTTTTCATGCTGCAATTGCTCCACAAGCAAGGACATTTTGATAATGGCACAGGTACTGTAGGAGCACTTCTTTCTCACGTCATATAGAGTTTTTCAAAAGCCCATCAGTACACCATTACCAATCACTTACCCTACAATTTAATTCTCCAACTGTTCCCAGTTCTCACTGACCAGTAAATTTATAAAAATAACGTAAAATCTGAATATTTTGTGTAATAATACCCGTTTTTATACCTTCATGTTCATGACTCGCAAACATGCAGGCATTTTGCTTTATATCCACAAATAGCTCTGTTTGGTCTATTTTTAACTGGAGTATTTCAAATTCATTCATTTTTGCTAAATACCCAGTCCTGTTTTACTAGCAACCTCCTGAGGAAAAAAAAAACCATTGTACAAAAATGAGAAATGGCACAGAATCTAAATCTAAACTTTGATTCAGAGTGGAACTTTTTCCAATCAAAAGGGCGATTTGTAACCCCCACCCCATCACACCTGCCTACATGCATTATGACCTTTGTGCCTTTGTTTGTAAAATGACTCTCCAACTGTACTAGTTGACGTCTAGTCTAAAAATCTAAGAATTGTTTATCAATGAAACAAGAAATCTGAAACAAAAGCCTCTAGCTCCTTTCTCACATAAATCGATGGATGACCTGTGGCTAGTGAAAGGAGATACTTTGTACAAATGACTGAAATGGATATTTTAAGTGATTGACTAATGACTACGACCTAATTGTAATTACTACAGGACATAATTATATTCGACAATGGAAATGCAGCAGAGGCCCAGTTTCTGAAGATTATTCAAGACAGAAAACTGGATTAGAAATGCTACACTGTGTGACCGAGCTGCATCTTAAGGCCCATTTCTATTCAGGTTGTGACAGCTTACCTTAGTTTATCCAGCCATGGTTTGGTAACACCACCTAACTTTAGACCAAAAGTTGATATTTTCTTGTGGGCCAAAAATTGTCCTACTGCTTCCAGTAAGGATCAATGTGCAGTAGTCGACTAAAGTAGAACTTTTGGCAGGCCCGTAGCCAGCAATTTCAAAGGGGGGGTTCTTTTTCTGAAAAAGTGGAGGCGTCCTCCGAACAATCTGAGACTAGTCGCAAGATTCTGTGTGGGATTGGAAAATCAGGTTGAGATTCAATGTCTGCGAGTAGTCTCCCGCGCCCTCCGACTGAATCGAAGGCGCCCTGCGACGATTCGTATGCTTTATGTGATCGTCTCTGACGAATCGTACGGTGGAAATGTAGTAAATCGCCGTGTATATAAGGGCCCCCACATATACCCAGGGGGAAAAAAATTACAAGAAAAGACGCTAGCAGATATCGTCTCCGATCGCCTCCGATGCAATGCTAGGATTGTTCAAGGATTCTTTATTTTCTACGACGACCCCCGGCCAAAACTAATCCCCGACAGATCGCCGACATTGTGACTGGGCCATCAGATGTCACAACATACATACTATTTGTTGTTGGTTAGAATACTGCTTTTGTACTAAGATGGATGTTTAAATGTAACATCTCTTCAATATATTTGACCGGAGATATATGTTTTTGCACACCTTTACAATTTGTGAAAATGTACTTCACAAAACAGACCTATTAGTATCTACTGACTGTCAGAAAATGTTCATCAAAAAATACAAAAATTAAAAACAATCCTACCAATCACCACTTTAATTCACATCGTAACACTTATCATGACACTTCATTTTTATCAAAATCACAACATTCTATCCATGAGACAAGAAACATGTCTCCATACCTCCGTCAATACCCACAACACATGAAAAATAAATGGCCACAGACAGTATCGGTACTTTCTTTTAATAAAGTGAACAGTAAGAAATAAAACCCTTTTCATGAAAAGGATAAATAACATCACAATATCTATATATTTTATTAAACTATCACACCTGGGTGCTTCACATGACTGACCAAATAATGGACAATTGCTGAGCCCTCTAGGAAAAGAATAAACGTTGTTTTGTGAGTGGAAAGACATCAAGTCTAGTAAACATCCATTGATCCATCAGCAGGTGCAGCTGCACGGAGCGCCTGTGGTCATTCCACCGACTGACCAACTGGTCGAGATGGCCAATTACAATGATGTGGAATGACAGATTGATGTCTTCCTCAATGTCTGGTTGCGTTGTGAGGAGAGGAAATGTTTTCAAAGGTGGACAATGGTGGTGACGCAGTGCACTTTTATCTAAAAATCAAGCCCTTGTATTTTTTATTCGTTTTCAACTGTCAATATTCACTGGTGTATTAATGACTTCCATCTCATTTATGCAGCTTTTATCTTTTTTCTTTTCTCTTTGATTTTTTTCACTTTCTTATTTTCTTTCTACCAATGCAGCATGCATGCACAACAAAAGCAAAACAAGTCATACATTATTCTAGGCTTCATTCATCAATATTAAGTTTCAATGACAGCGTGTTTTATCAGTTACAATAAGCCATTTTTTATTTCATTCACCTCGTCTTTATTTTCCCCTCGTTTCATTTTCTTTCTTTCATCTTTCCTTCCACCAATCCAAATATCAAAACACCATACAAATTATCCTATACATTTTGTATTACAAATCACAAATTCTATCCATGAGAGTCTGACTCACTTTACGATCTCATGTGACTTAACAATTCACATGGCTGTTCCCTGTGAACCCTTTGCGTGTTCTGATCTTGGGGAGGTAATCAAGCATGTGGACATGAAGACTTTCTTGATGTTTGACACTTAAAAAACAATGAAGACGCTTCATGCTTCACTGCATTATCACAAGACTAAAATCCAAGGAGAATATGAATCGATTCCCATAGCCATGCAACTTAATCTAAGCTGCCGTGTTTTATGAACATCAAAATTTGCAGCTGCAATAAAAAAAAGTTATTCCAACGTGTGCCAGGCTACAAGTCGACATATTGTGTTCCCTGGACTCTTAATCATAGAAAAAAATATGACATACTCTTCGTGTGACACATTTATTCTCTTCTACACGGCATGTTCTCATGCACAAGGAGGAAAAATTGAATGAAAACAAAGGACAGTAAGAGAATGATTCATTTCTAATATAAACCTGTGTTTTCACAAACCCTTTAAAACATTGAATTCCACCTATTTCAGTTTTTTTTAGATAAGTTTAATCTGTGACTTGAAAATTCCAATGGCAAATCAAAGATTTTACTAAAACGGCAGAGAGGATTTTTCTTTCTTTTTTTTTTTTTTTTTTTTGTTTTTGCATTGATTTAATAGGCATGTTTGCACATACAATATTGTTTAAAAAACCAGAGTACACCCACCCATTGTAGACCCCTTTGGGTCTTATTATGGACTTAAAAAGGAAGAAAAGCAGTTATGTCCCAATGTTATCAATATTAACATCAGATTCTTCATAAATTATCAAGCAAAGTGTGTTTTCAGAAAATAAGAAATGTCATTTTTTTTTTCAAAAGAGAGAATTGAATAAGTCCAGCAAGGGTAACTGTCATTATTTTTTACTCTCAATAGCTGACATCAGCACAAGTTTTTAAAAGATGACATACATAACTCAAGCTTTCCAGAAGCATAAAGCAGCTGCTCTAAAGATCATACAACATCCCTCTGTTAAAATTTACCTTTATAATATATACCACTGTCATATACCTACTGACATAACCATATGTCATGTGCCGTCATCAGTCACTTTAATATGATAATAATTTTGTTCTTCCGCAGAAATTCTTGCTGGAGCATCACTCATGATGTCTCTTCCTACAGAAGTCTTGGGAAAAGCGATCACATCACGAATACTGTTGGCCTGACATGCAATTGCAACCAGTCTGTCCAAACCTGTAGAGACAGTAATTAATTATACACTGAGGAAGATTTAAATGAGATCACTGTTCTATGTTCAAAAGATACAAATTGCTCTAAGTGAATTGTTCAACTAATGTAAATTTCTTACAAAAAGTTAATAAATGAATTAATATTAAGTAAAATATTTAAAACATTAATACAAAATATGAATCAACCCTCTGACCGATTCATTTCAATGTTATATAAATACAAAAAAATCAGGACTGGAAAATGTTTTCCTGTTGTCATACTACCATTGCCTCATTGTACTATACCTATGCGTAAACACCCTGAATAACAAGACTACCTAAAGTTATACCCCCCCCCTCCATGTGGTAGATGTTCTGGGTAACAAGCTTACCTAGTGCTACACCCCCATGTGGTGGATACCCAGAGTTACAAGCTTACCTAGTGCTATACTTCCATGTGTTAGACGCCCTGAGTAACAAGACTACCTAGTGCTATATCTCCATGAGGTGGACACCCTGAGTAACAAGTTTACGTAGTGCTATACCCCCATGTGGTGGACACCCTGAATAACAAACTTACCTAGTGCTACACCTCCATGTGGTGGACACCCTGAGTAACAAGCTTACCTAGTGCTATACCCCCTGTGGTGGACACCCTGAGTAACAAGTTTACCTAGTGCTATACCCCCATGTGGTGGACACCCTGAGTAACAAGTTTACCTAGTGCTACACCCCCATGTGGTGGACACCCTGAGTAACAAGTTTACCTAGTGCTACACCTCCATGTGGTGGGCATCCCGAGTAACAAGCTTACCTAGTGCTACACCCCCATGTGGTGGACACCCTGAGTAACAAGTTTACCTAGTGCTACACTTCCATATGGTGGGCATCCTGAGTAACAAGCTTACCTAGTGCTACACCCTCATGTGGTGGAGACCCTGAGTAACAAGCTTACCTAGTGCTACACCCTCATGTGGTGGACACCCTGAGTAACAAGTTTACCTAGTGCTACACCCTCATGTGGTGTACACCCTGAGTAACAAGCTTACCTAGTGCTACACCTCCATGTGGTGGGCATCCTCAGTAACAAGCTTACCTAGTGCTACACCCTCATGTGGTGGACACCCTGAGTAACAAGTTTACCTAGTGCTATACCCCCATGAGGTTGACACCCTGAATAACAAGCTTACCTAGTGCTATACCCCCATGTGGTGTACACCCTGAGTAACAAACTTACCTAGTGCTATACCCCCATGTGGTGGACACCCTGAATAACAAGCTTACCTAGTGCTATACCTCCATGTGGTGGGCATCCTGAGTCTAATGCCTGAAGTAAGTGATTAAGCTGGCTGGAATCCTCCTGCAATGAGAAATTAAGTTAATAGCCATTCCCAGTGCATTGGAAACTAATCAAATATTATGAAAATTTGTTTTTTAATCACAACATCAATACTGCATTAATTGTACAATCTTATAAATATGCTGGATTTAGAAGGCATGCAACAGTGCATGAATAATGGATTTTTGCCCTCCACCCTGGTTAAGTACACACATCACGCACACATGCAATAACACAACCACACAAATAAAGAAAAATACATTTTGTGATTACCTTCAAGATTTCTTCTAGTACATATCTTTGCATTTGGGAATTATGAATTCTTATGGACCCTCCTCCAATCTCAGTCCCATTTAGCACCAGGTCATAATGCTGACCTTGGACCTGAAATCAACAAGAGAGCACATGTCCTGGGCTCTGGGGTCCGGTAGGGGAGCATAAATTTATGAATTTATTCAGAATTTAAAATATAAGACTTTATACATTCTGCAGAAAAAAAGCTTCTGTCTGAGCAAATACAGACCTTAAACATTCTCAAGAAGACACTTGAGAAAACCATTTTGTCACATCTCTGAAAATCAACCAACACAATGTCGCCCCTAACGCAATGACAAGTACTATACCTTCTCTGGGTGAGTATATAACAGTTCTTCCTGCCCAGGCTGAGGGGCTGTGAATGGATGGTGAGCAGATTCCAGACCCTCTGAAATATTAGAAATATTGATATTAACTGTACTATATATAATGCTTACACTGTGGATATGGAATACAAACTTGTACATGATGTCTCTCTCTCTTATGTGCTGAACCATAGTAAAAGGAACCTACATAAGTATCATATGTATCACTGAGTGTTCAATAAATTACTAATATTGTCATTTCTAAGATGTCACCAAAACTTATGCAATAGCATACATAATATACCTCTTACAAATACTGCCTTAAGCAGAGTGAAGTTGGCAAGTTCATTTGTAAAAAGGCACAACTTTTTTCTTTTTTTAAAAAATCTAATGTACAGGGTCAGATATAGCATTTTGTAGCTACTACTTATTTAATAAAATCATGATTGCAATATTACTTATTGTTTGTGTGTGTGTGCATGCATGTGTGCATGTGTGTATAAGTGCAAGTGTATTTTGTTACAGGGTTAAGAACATAGTTGAGACTACTAATAGAAAAAAATCATACAATTTCCAGAATACCCCAGGTAAGCGAGTTAATAGTTTCATCAAACATCAGCCAATCATTAATTAACTCTCATCATGATCATCTCTTTTTTTCTTTTTTTCCGACTATTAAATCATGCTTTTGTCTGTTTGATATATGGAGAGCAAAGAATTTCACAGACAGGTCATCCAGGCTCAGTGCATCTTCATAAAAATCTCAACTCAAGGGATCTTGCCGTTATTGATGCTGTTTTATTTATTATGGCACAATCAATCAAAAATGGAAGATGAAACAAGGTTCAAAATTCCAATCCATGAACTCTCGAACTCCACCATCTCCCCCAAGGAAAAAAGCTTGAACATACCGTAAATCATCAAACCAGTAAATAGGTCATTAATTTGCCTCGATCCATTGACTAATTCCTTTTTGATGACAAATTGATGAGCCTTTATGATCAATAAGCCATTTTGATGCGACTTGTGGGACTCTTTCAATCACATATATGTTCACTCACATCTTGGTTTAATAGATGCTTACCATACACAACATTTAGTTTATTAATTCTGCAGAAAAAGAAGTGGTCTCCAAGGACATTTCAAAAATGCTTTGAGCTCAGCTCGCAACTAAATTTATGATCGAATGGAAGAAAAGTGATAGGTATGTATGTTTTATAAGTAGTAAATAGATAATTCTGGTAAATAAAGAATTTACGATATGCAAATTACTGCTAAAAATATTTATTTGTTGTTAATCTCAATTGCAACTATTTAATAACAATATTACAGACAAGAACAAAATTAAGCTTTCATGCAATTTATATTCATAATATAAATAGCTACTAATAATCTACAATTGCTACTGAGAGAGAGAGAGAGAGAGAGAGAGAGAGAGAGTCATTTAATTAGAGGTTTTGATTGAAATAATCTTAGAATAAATTTTATCACTTTTCATGAGAAGACAAGGAATAAAATCCTCCAAATTGGAGTCTGAAATCTTGCCAGGCAAATTTCAATTCAAAGCATCTTTCTAGTTAACTCTGACTGCCTCCTGGAAGTCCAACTAAGCAGTTTAAAGTCCACCCCCCCCCCTTACTTGCTACAGTAGGCAACTGTAACTGCTGTCATCACTACTAATAACAGCGTTTTAACTAAAAGACATTCTAAAACCCGGACAAACTTGAATGTTAAACAAATAGAAATCAAGGATGGTTTTAATTCACAAATAATTATTTCTATTATTTATATTTTTCCCGTTGCTGAATGAAACCAGCTTTATTCTCTGATCATGAACATGAAGCCTACTGTACATGTATAAAATGTCTTGAACATGTTTTGTAGATCACCTAGGCTTGGCTCCAAGTCTTTCTATTTTCATCAAGACATACAGAACAGTTTATGTGACTGGATAAGGAAGGACAGGGAGGCTACAAGTTATTTTGTCATATCTAATTCATTTAGTTCCTTACATTGCTGTGTTCCCAAAGTTCTTTGGCTAAACAATGACTGCTGAAATTGGTTACACTGTAGCAAACTATGTACAGTCAACAGTGCTATACAGGTATTAGAGCTTTTAAAATTGATTGGTCTACAGTCAATTTATTTGACATACCTAAATGGGCTACTGTCACCATTGAGAGTAAAAACTTTTGTCAAGATGGTTAGAATTTCCTCAAGGAGTTTATTTAAAATATTTCCAAAAATGAGGTTAACTGAACAGAGCTACAATGGTTTGTCAATACTGCATTAGCAGTAATGGCACGGTAGTGATGTTGGGCATTTCTGTTGTATTGAAAAAATCATACTCCCAACTTTTTCAAAGATCAATCTTCAAATAACATTGAAAATACTCAGGCATATGATAACCCAATCATCATTAAAACCAATTCTCAATTTTTTTTCAAACTGACACAACAATTTTGACATAGCATGACATGACATGAAACAGCAGATCATGACACTGCATGACAAAATTAACAAAAAAAGGAACATGCTATAACATAAAGTTACTGTATTATAAAAACATAACTGTGAAAGAAATGTGTACATTGTAAGAAGCATAGGTACCTCAAATATATGTATGTTTAATTTTACTGTAATGCCTCAAGAGATGGTGCTATATATAATTATTATAAAATGGGATATGGAAACAATCCATTACATTGTCTGGATAAAATCCTGTACTGTTTGGATTAACACTAATCATAATTAAAATTATGATATAATCTGGCTTTCTTTAATCTGACACAAATCAATAAGAGGCCTACAGTCTAAATACTTTTATAGACAAAACAGTTTTGAGAGAGAGAGAGAGAGAGACTGCATGCTCACTAGCCAACTTCATTGTGTAACCAAATCACACACCATTTCAATTTATTTGTGATAATCCTGCTTACGCCTGTGCTTCGTAACACACATAAGTTACAAAGAAGCCGACATAATGACTTTTCAGGCAACTTCTGTGCCTTCTGTACTACCCACACATTTTCATAAAAGTAACAAAATGAAGACATCCATTCACCACACCCACCTCTCTGTTATCGCCTATCAAAAAAAAAAAGCAATAACATTACGGAGATATTATTAGATGTCTAAATTGACTTCTACTTGAAAATTCTAGAAGACTGTCATCAATTCGGTGACATTATGAGATCTTTAAATTGAACCCTACTTGAGAAATCAAGAGGTGTGTTATTACTTTGGGGGCAGCAAATCAAGGGATGATGAGCTCTGGTCAGCCAATCAGTCGTCCTAAAATGAGCATCAGGATTATATGGGAATAATCACTTTGATTTCATTTTCAAGGAAATTTAAACCAGAGTAATTATTTATTATCCATTTTTCTTTTAAATTTGTGGTTCCTATTTTACATTTAACATTAACATCTTACAATACAGTATCTAAAAGAGTATTTTTGATCTTTTTTTTTTTAGTGAGAACAATACCAAAATGTGGTCAAAGTGTTCTGTACTATAACTGTGTATTTTGCTAATAATAAATTCTAAGGAGGGTAGAAATTAAGTAGAATACATATTTTGAGCCAGTTAACCATGGTTAACATCATATTATGATATTCTCCTGAAATACATTCTACAGTAGGATCCTGCCCCTTCCCCCCCGCCCCCCCCCCCCCCTCCACAACAAAGAGGGAGGGGGAAAAGCAAAGGTGTAATGTCTCTATATCCCTTATAGTGACAGGCTCGATGTTCTTGACAAGGCCTGATTATGAGCCCAGATAAACCTTATTTTCCACCCGCTATTCCCACAACCCCCGCTGATCTCAGTTTTCTTTCTCTTCCTTCCATCCATTGTCGTCTGTGTATCAGAAAGCCTAGAAGCCTGGAAGGTGCACGGATCTGTTGTTTGCAATCAAAAATCTACGAGCAGAAGATGAGCGTATTGAGGAAGTCTGCGGGAGGCCTAATAGGTTCATTTGTTGGACAGGTAATGAGATAGCATAAGTGCTGCAATGTATACCTCTCTTAATATGAGGTGGTCTGAACGTCAACCACGTCACCGCTATCAAACTGAGATTTTAATTTATCACGCTGACAAGCACATGTTAATATATAACCACTAACCACTAATTCTTAAGAACTACCAAAGAGTTTGATTAACTTATTGCAATCGCCTTACTAAAATTTAAATTAAACATCTCTTAACAGGAATCAGGGCTTACGTTTGTTCAATTGTACTAACTTTTGGTTCTAAATTTAATCTATTATGCTAAAATGACCTTGTATGCTAGTAAATTGAAAGGAGATTCATCCAAGGTTAAAATTGAACCACTGGGGGCTCTAAATTATACCACTGTGCTTTTTACTCCTGCCTCCCGCTGGGAGTGGTGTACATGTAACAATGCTTGAGGATGGTGAAGAAAGGAGAAAGATATCATCATCTTGACTTCAATAACATCTAAATAATGCCTTTTTTTTGTTTTAAATATGAACAGGTTATGTCACTTCAAATAAAAAAAAAAAATCAATTAGTATCTCCGATCTAGCAAAGTACATAATTTATACCATTCATAGACACAAAAGTGGCTAATTTTTGGTGAAGATGATTTATACCTAACAATTTGAATTCAAATACATTTTATTTCTTAAAAATGAAAAAAAGTACTACTTTAAGCAATTTGTCACCACAGCAAAGAGAGATGGGATATAGTCATTATGTAATCTATATTGCCTCTGCCAGAGAGGGTGTGTTTTTGTCTTTGTTGATTTTATTAATTAACAACCTACATGTAAAGAATCAAAGAAAAAGAAGGGGGTTGCTTACCTGTGCCATCTTCTTTTGGCAGGAACAATGGAAAGTCATATACCCACAAGAAATTAAGGGCACTCGGATCTTGAAGCTTTCTTCTCTCTAAAAACAAACAAATGTACCCCATAAGTAATATCACAACTAAAAGCTAACTGGAATATGTATAATTAGCTAGTATCGTAAACTTAAAGTAAGCAGTAAAACTGACAGACATTTAAGGGTGTTTTATCAACTTCTACGAAATACATCAACCTTAAAAAACAGAAATGATTCAATTACTGATATTTAAGAGAGTCACCTAGACAGAACCCATAAGCTTGACATGGCCAATTTTGATTGGCCCAAACACATGGAAGCTAACTCGAGAAAGGGAGCAAAAAACCCATAGTTTAATTACGT
The DNA here is from genome assembly GCF_051362555.1 of Lingula anatina. Taxonomy (NCBI): domain Eukaryota; kingdom Metazoa; phylum Brachiopoda; class Lingulata; order Lingulida; family Lingulidae; genus Lingula; species Lingula anatina. Next base: position 6,927,644 of record NC_141769.1, read on the forward strand.
GTAGGACCACCCTATGTGTTTCAAATATAATAGATAAGTGTAACACACAACGTGGAAAGGGCCTCTGTCAGGGTAAAAGATCTGTCTCAGACCATATAGCAAAACTCTAGCTCTGCGCTGACACAATTACTGCTAAAAGAATCCCCCTTAAGTTAAAGGTATTTTCAGGGAGAAGGGGGCTGTTTTATTAACCTCCCACTTCTCCAATACATAAACTTTCCTTGTACCTAATAATAACAAAGAATTCACCTCAAAATATCACCTTTTTGGAAAGATTAAACACTTTCTAATATCACATATTTATAAAAGCAAACAGACGTTAGCTGCCTATTTACATATTCATTAAGGAAAAAAATGGGCATTTTATTATTAAAGTGCAATCTAGCTTGTTGACATTCTGACAATTCTCATGACATTATCCACTTTTCCTACGTCCGGTACAATGGTCAAGGGTTAAGTAAACTGATTGGTGATGTTGTCCAGCAAAAGCAGACCAATACAATAAATCCTAATGCAATATTTCTCAGTGCAATGGGCGGGACAACAACAAACGGAAGTGCCAAAAACAACTTTTTGTTCCCCCAGAGTTGTTGTTCTTGCACTCCCAATGGTTCCCTATCACATCCCACCTCTGACCCCTCCTCTATTGGTCAGTTTGAAATGTGTACGCTACATTTGTCACAGTTATGATAAAATGTAAACTTTCGGGTAGGTGCTAAAATTCTCAATCTAGGACTACTTAGGAAGTACATTATAAACTGTGTTAACTTAGCTAAATTGGCAAATGTGTGTTTATCAAGTGCCCAAGGTGTATTAGTCTATTGAAATCTGATGATGGCTATCATACACTAAATATGAATTGATAACTGAACCAAACGGAATATAGGACACTTCCAATTTGATTAAGGGTACTTCATGACTGTTTTTTTTTTAACCCAAAACTTTTTTTAATTGAAAGATCATTATGTGACCTTCCAAAAGACCTTTCTTAATAAGCACAGAATTTGACAACCAATTCCTTCCTGTGCTCAAATGATGTGACATAATTTCCAAGCATTATATCTGTTAATACTTAATATATACTTTTTAATATATGTGTGATATACTAAAAAACTGAGAAAGAAAATGCAATGTGAACTCAAACACACCGGACCATGTAATAATATCCTTTTGGCAGGAAATAACATTTAAATTCTGATCAAAGCAAACTGGTTTCAGTTCCATCTGGAATCAAACTGTGAATACGCCTCAACAAGAACGCTGGAACTGGAGACATTCTACAACGTTAATCCAAGGAAAATAATTCTGCCTGAACATTAGCTTACGACACGTGAACAATAGAAAACCTATTATAAAGCAAGGATGAAGCACATCATGGGCTCTTAACCCTCTCCATTAACTTAAACGCGACTGAATGAGAACTAATGGATAATAGTGAATAATTCCCCCTCCTTCAATACAAGTGGGTTTTTACGCCGAAGGATGTGTTGACATAGTTATTTGATCGTGTTATACAATACCTTCTTCGTCAAAACTGTTTGTGCTCTCTAGTCTGACTCTTCCAAGGAGCGCGCACTAAGAAAAGAAAAGAAAATAATTGTATTTTATAGCTGCTATTAAGAGGGTTATAAATATGAAATGGAATATAGGATCGCCTGTGGCATCCCAACACTGGGGCTTTTTTCTCAGTGTAGAAACAAACCACTGCGAGTGTGTCTCTCAATGCAACGAGGGCGATCCATTACAATTAGGTTAGTCAACCATGAACAATACCACACGGTCTCTTCAACATTTGTGCATTAGCTTGGCATGTGAGGTTGCGAAAACACACACATTGTAGGTAAGCGAAAGTCTGATTTTCAGATTACACACACGCTATGTTGATAATGAGTGCGCAAAGACGGTAAACCGTGACACATGCGATTACATCACAAGTTTTGAACATTTATTGTGATTCTGATTATATAAGCAACGGGAAGCCATCTTTCAGAAATGGCTGAATGATACAGATGGGAAACCTGTTGCTGTCAAATTCGTGTATGCCTATGTGAGGATTCATGTTTGTGACATCTACACAGATGGATGAAGGTTTGAATATGAAGCATTGATCAAAATGTCAAAATAAGCTTTATTCTATCTATGGGTTAAATCAATATGTTGCTTAGTTGCATGAATCAAACCAACACCCTCTCCAAAATCTGACATATATCAGCAATCTTTCAGACACATAATTTACTTTTAATTAAGAAAATAAGCATGGTTCCTTCAATATTATATGGCAGTATAGTTTGGAAATGAGAAAAAAATGTTAGTAACATATACACCACAAGCTATTTTCCTAAAAGTTTAAGTGCAATGCAAACAACAGTTCTAAAGTAGTGAAATAGAACCGTGACTCCATTAACTTATTCCTTTCTTTTATGTCAAAGTCAGCTGGTACAGTATTTGTCATGTGTATCAAAAGTTTACGTAACTTGTGTGCACAAGGAAAAATATAGCCTGCTTTTTGTCACAGCACTCAGACATAATAGAAGTGCTTGGAACTGATAGGGCTTCTGGACTGAGTATCATTCAATGAAATCTTTTTCTGCTTTGACAACAGATTGAATGGTTTGAGACTAAACAGAGAAATGTGTGACCATTCGATATGTCTGTTAATATTTACATATATAATTGATAGGCTGTACTGGTGCATAAATATTTCCATAGTTGTAGGGCCATGCAAGGAGTTGCTTTCTTGTTTCATGTCAATTATAGAATATAACTGGAAATGTTTCTTTTATTTCTGAATCAGCAGTTTTGTACCAAAATAGCTGCATTCTTGTTCACTAAAAAATGCAGATGGTAAAGAGAGAAATAAAAGAAAATTTATGTTTAGCAAAGAATAAGTAAAAAGGGTACACTGCATTACTTGAAATGAAATTGATGAACTTTTAACCTAATGTCATCATCCAAAAATTAATAGAATTATTACATGAGAGAAACAAAGTTGTAGATATCTTCTTACTGTTAACTAAAATTCTAATGAAAGATTACTCGAGTTCATTCAGTCTTCTAACTCGTGCAAAAGCAGCCACAAATATCCTTGGGAATAACTGAAATCAATTATTAATGATAAGAAAACACGAGTGAGTAGCTTGCAGGTTATCGAGTACGGGGGCAATACGCTGGAGGGAACACGGAACAGTTACAGCATATTGCAGCACGGGGTTCTAATACATCACCTGGGCACACAAAACTATTATTACTAATATTATTTTATGCGGTGCTAATTGTTGGTCCTGTGTGCGTGAACTGCATTGCTTAATCCGTCCGAATGAACACACAAAAAGCCAACCAGTTCGCACTGTTGTGAAAGGCAACCGAATGACCCAACACTAAACTTGCCAATTACAATGGCCCGGTTGGCGGGGACAAAAGCGCAAATGAACTGTTACATTTCCCGATCAATATGCTGATTTCATGAATGAAAAATCAAAGGAAATGACTGAGGATAAGCCTGCAAATACCCTGCATAAGCATCTCAAGGCCAGAATTACCAAAATACACATTGAAACGGAGAAAGGGGGAGTCTGAATTTTTCGTCCTATAGCTGGAAAAATATTAGTTCACTTGGTACAGTGTAAGTAAGCAAAAGCTGACCAAGGTCAACTTCTTGACCACGTCCGGAGGCTTATACCAAAGGCATTTTTAAAAGAATACATAAGCCAGGTAAGGAAATGCACAGACATCTGTAGCTGTTTATTCAGTATACACGTTTCTTTAGGAGTAATGGTATGGGATAGGAAAATATTTCAGATTTTTAAAGTCTGTGGAGGTATTTGTTGGTGCTAAATGTTAATATGTTAGACAGAAGATTAACTTATTTTATCCAATAACAGAGAGAGAGAGAGAGAGAGAGAGAGAGAGAGAGAGAGAGAGAGAGAGAGAGAGAGAGAGAGAGAGAGAGAGAGAGAGAGAGACCTGGGAGGGGAGGAGAGAAGAGGTGCATCCATTTACATATGTAAAGCAGCCGTATCAATAACAGGCAGACAGATGCATAGACACACACATACAGAGAGGCAAAAAGAAACAATCATATATCATTCTAAAAGGAAACTTAAATGACTTAAACGAAGAAAGCACCATCACACAAGTTTTCACTGGCCAACACCAATTACTTTACTCTGTCAAAAAAAAGTCAATTTACCGTTGCATAAGTCTCCCCAGCAGACAAGAAGACCAAATCCCCAGGCTCCATACCAAGATGAGTGATCAACCTGGACCTGGTGTCTGTGCTGAGAAACTTGGCCATACTTCCTTGGAGAGAGAGATCTTCTTTCATTTTAATGGGGATCAAATTCTGCAATTAAAAGAAGTAATGTAATTAAGGAGTGTCCAGTAGAGGTATTCTAATTAAGTAAACTAAAATACTTATTTAATTAAAGCCCATCAGGGAAATGACTTTGTTATTAAAACTCTGATATTGCTAATTAAAATGTATCTGGAAAAACAACAATGCTTGCTCATGAGAAAACTTTTCTCAGACTTGATGTTTCTATTTACAGTATTTGGCTCTTAATGATTCTTTTTCCAAAACCTGGTGCAGCAAAATTAAGAGCTAACACAATTTTGTATTGATACTCTAGGGTAATTTCCTCTGGCATAATTTGTTTTTGTTGATAAACAATGTTCTCTGACTTACCAAAATCTAATCTGAATAAATAAATAATAGTGTGTAGTGTCAGGCAATCTCTTTACAGTTACAAACACTGCTCAGGTTAAGAAAATGCAAACATATACACCCTGGCACCCTGATCATTATACTTTTAAATATTTTAATGTGGTAATCAATAAAAAAAACTCAATGTTTTATTTGGTTTGAAAAAAAATGTTCCTTTGCCTTTGAGATCTAAAGCATAATATCCTCCCACCTGCCCTAATGAACTAATCACCTTGCTTAACAATCTACAAGTCACTTTCCAAGTCAATCCCCAATCAACCTGTTTTAAGCAATTACCTAGATTGTATTATTACAGTGATTACGAGCAGGGAGACTTAAACTGTTCAGCCAGGGGGCAAACCCCTTAATTGTTAACGCTGGAGGAATCCATTAGACTTAATCATGGGTTGCCGCATATGTAATGTAGTAAGGATAAGCCTCTGTCGGTTCCTTGCATAAGCGTAAGTAATGTTACGTTATTAGATTGCTAGATCATGACTGACAGGGAATTATGACACATTGTAAATTAATGACAGTCAATACTTAGTGACCTGGTATGCTGCAGCTGGAGGCAGTGGTGGTCCTGGGGGCGGGGGGAAGGGTAACAGAAAGTGTCTATGAGCGCATTCTCAACGAATTTTAAGCCAGGCTTTACAAAGCCGGTGACCTAAAAATGGCGGACGTACATGAAAGAAAAACCGCCTAATCTTTTAATAGTCTCTCCGCCTCCCCACACGTCGTCCCTGCGGGGTACAGTAATTAAATCGCGTCTCCGTTCGCCATGCGGAAGCTACCTGAGAAATATTAAGTGCGCATGCTCATCAGTTAAACTCGTGGTGAAGAAAGCATGGCGGCTGAAGGCGATCGAAGGAAAAAAGCTCTTCTGTTCTATTATCTTTGAAAACAGAGACGAAGAGGAATAATTTGGCCCGTAGAGCAGCAATGAATCGACTATCTACGGAGATAATATCACCAGAGATATTCACGGAAATATTAATGTTCGGAGCCGAGATTTAATTACTGTACCCCGCAGGGACGACGTGTGGGGAGGCGTGTGAGAGGCGGAGAGACTATTAAAAGATTAGGCGGTTTTTCTTTCATGTACGTCAGCCATTTTTAGGTCACCGGCTTTGTAAAGCCTGGCTTAATTCGTTGAGAATGCGCTCTATGAAACAAAACATATGAGCAAGCCCTATGTAGCAAATATTGCTACTGAGAGAGAGGAGCATCATAATCATTATTGGAGTGCTCCCTTTTCCATCTCTAAAAACAGTATAACATGCAAAATGAGACGAAAAACTGAGCATTTTTTAAAATCTGTTGCCCTGCATATCACAGCAGTATGGACCCTGTATGCCACTGTTTATATTTTCATCCTTGCCCTCCTTCTTTCCCTTTGCAGCAATATCCTGGATCCACCAATGAACTCGGAAGTGTAAAATACAATTTTTTAAATCTATTTTTGCTAGGTCAATATCTTTTCTGTGGCGAAAAAAAAAAAAATCATGCAGCCTCGAAGGCACAAACAGACTCAATACAGTCAATTAGTTTACTTGACAGCTTAGTGTCCCAGCAGATGAGCCTTTGTCCATTACAATTAACCTATGAAGATCCGTGCAAATTGCATTGTTCTCCATGAAGTCATTCTCACCTCTGGGAATTGGAGAGAGATGACCAATAGGGTTTTACTGTCTGTAAAATGCATGCTCATCTCCGTCGCTAGAGTGATTTAAAGGGTTCAACTGAGTGCGATCCAGCACTGGTATTCTCTGGCGCAGGTGGTTTCATGTGACTTTAGGATAAAGTTGATGATGATTTACGATGAATCAAGTCAAGTCCATGGCATTTGACAAAGCACTCTGCTTTTGATTGACTGCCTGTCTGCCTTTCTGTCAAACATCCATTTCTATTAAAAATAAAAATTTCATGAAAATAACATCCATATTTCTTTTAAAACTGTACTGATGGTTTTGTTCAAATCTCATCTGGACTTTTTCACAACCACTGAGATTTGGAATAAACCCATAACAGTATTCTAAAATGTATGGACCTAATCTTCATGTTTACAGATCCAATGAAACTGTTTTCTAATGTGCATGTCTGTTACCTTACAGTCACAAAGTTAACCCAATATCGTTATTTAGATTTAAATCACATTCACTCTCTAGTTCTTGTGGTTTGATTACAGTTCGAATTTACCTCGCTTGACCTTGACTTATATTTACAACCATTCACATTGCAAATTGAATTATATGATATTTAAAATGATTACCGAAGGACAAATAAGAAAATTATCCATATACATTCTTTTAAATCTCCTACTTTTATTTTGTACATTTACTGTTTATTTAATGAATCCCACTTTTTTGTGTATGTATTTATACTGATTATGTAAAATATCCTTAAAATCCTTTGTATTTACTTTACTGTAGCATATAGAGCACCTGAATGTGGACACATTTACTGATTACTTAAATGATCATTATTATGATTTATAACAGGTGGAGCAACATGACTTTATATGTATATAATAGATTTAAGTGTTTTGTCAACTGAGCAACACTTAAAATAAACAATCTTTTCCCTAGACCCATGAAAAAAAAAAAGAAAACTATCAAATGCCATCCATTAGGCTACATTTTAAGACTTCCATACACTTAGGGTATTTTGCTTTCCTTTGGGATATCACCGTCTATGGAGAAAAAAGCATTAAAATCTTTAACAACCATGTAGTTCAGAGGCTTAATATGGTCATGTTCTCCGTGAAAAAGTTCTCATCAGTTGCCTTTATTATTCTTCTGAGACTTATGTTGTGACTGCCCACACAGTATTTTCTACTGGACAAAAAAGAATTATTGGATCCATGTCTCCAAAAAATCTTTCTGCATCAAAATTTACTTATAAAATATATTTCTCAAGAACAAGTACAGTAATAGGCAAATCATGTTACTACGAAATAAGATACATTTGTTGGAAAAAATAATTCACCAACGTTTGCAGAAAGGAAATGTTCCTGCCACAGTGCTTGATTTGAACATCAAAAAACATCATCAGCGTAGGCATATAAAAACAAATCAATTCTCCAAGGTTATGCGACTGGTGTGTACAGTATAGATAGCAGTTCCATGGGTAGAACAATGGCTGCAATCACTGGTGGTCACAGCTGCCATCTCCCCTGCACGCTGCACACACACGCTTGATCTGTCGTGATTCTCAGTCGCAATCTGGCTCTTTTGAGAAGAAATAATGAAGCTAATCCCAATGTTTCCTGTGCTAAAATTACCTCATTTCCTTCCACTAAGATACGGTTTTAACTGCAATCATGCTTGAAATGTATTAGCTCCTGAACAATCCATCCAGCCCCCAAGGGAACACAACGCAAATACAAAAGAGGTTTCTTTTAATGAAAAAAAAAATCTAAAAAAAATCTAGCTTTTAGTGCATTGCTTCTTTCAGCAGTTAATCATTCCTTATCTATCTTCAAATCATTTCCCCAATCAATTTGCAATCATAAATCCGACGATGAGTTGACATTTTTATTCAATAAAATTGATAACAACAACAAAACCTGCTGACCTTACAGAGGTTGAAATGAGGCCATTTTGCATTCGAACCAACTCAGACTGGAAATAAATTAATTAACATCAATAGTCCATAATGTAAAATGGGGACCCCTTTCTAATCTGATAATCTTAATGATGTCATTAAGCCAACATCTGATCAAAGTTAGTCACAATGTGAACACGGCTTGAGAGTAAACAAGGACCATACTTCAAATGGTCTAATATTAGGGCTTAGGGTTACACATAACCTAGAAATGTTTGTGACACTTTGTCTTTATACAGACAGAAAATCTAAAATATTTTATTAAGATGGTAGCTACTTAAACAGCTAGTTTTAACACTAACTGATTTTGTCCATTCAATGTATGACCTCTGTGCTATGCAGCTGAAGCTTTAACGCAATCTAGAATTATACAAAGGTACCTTGAAACAACCTTGCTTGTCCTGCATGATGCATTTATAATTTATTGATTAAAATCAGGCAATGTATCAATTAATCGACAAATCAGCCAAAGACATTCTATAATGTCAACTATTACAACTTTCTATTGGTAACTGAAGGCAAATATACATGGTATAATGAAATATATTTTGATGGCAAATTTATAATTTATGGCAGTCCTTTTCTCAGGTCAACTTTCACATAATGTCAACTGATAATCAGAAATCTTCTTTGACATCAAATCAAAGAACTAGCTTTAAAAATAAATCTTACTCCTCAGTTCGCATCTTTTGACCAAACCCAATAAGACAGCGATGAGGGTCTCTGCCTTTGAAACTGTTGAATAAGTGAAGGTCTAAACTTGGCTTATGGCTCAAGTTAAAATATTAATGTAAGTGCACTTCATAAGAGGAGCAGCAACCCAATATTGATTTTGTCAGCAGAAACGCCAGCAAAATTTAGCATGCTTGGCTGCAATGACAAATGCATGTCAAGCGAAAGGCACACTGGACATGCGCTGCCACCTTGTGACACCTTAAAGGTATCTGCCCAACACTACGGCGCATGAACTGCACAAACAGGGCACGAAAGATCTGTCAACCAATCAATAGTCCCATGAACCATCACATATTGCAGCAGCTGCGGGGGAATTGAATCTGAGAGACCAAAGCAGATTCAGTTGATAGTGTATTAGATCAATACAAATTAACTTAAAGTGAAGAACAAATTCTGCTGTTTTCTTTGCTAGACATCTTCGGGCTGTTTGCAGTCATGGGGAGAAGGGTGCCGTAACGAACAGCACAAACATTATTGTATTGACAAATCAACTTCCTGACGGAAGGATAGAAGAGAACAGTTTTAGGCAAAGTCGGGACAAGTCGAAAAGGTGATGAGGAAAATGACTGTGATTTTCTCCCTGCAGTTATTATTTTAAGTTTCTACTCTGAAGGCCTGAGGTGAGAAAATAACAAATGCAGCTATTGATCAACCTATACAAACTGGGTGATGGAAATGATGTGTTTCTAGATTGAGGAAATGATACAATATCAGTTCTATTGTTGTTGTTTTTTGTCCCTTTCAGATTCAGAAGAATAAGTGTAGGCTACTGCTTCCACATCTCTGCACAGGAAATCAGGACTAAAGGTATGCATTTTTTTCTCTGTCTGCAACAATAACAAATCTAATTTAAATAAATCTGAATCAATCATAATTGAAACATGTAGTTACTCTGCAGTGGCAAAGATAATGATGCACAGCTGCAAAACAATATAGTTTTATACATAGTTCAGGTACAAAAAAAAATACATGATATTATGTAAAGCATTATGATTAATTTTTTATAATTTGATACACTGTTTGGTGTCATAAAAGACTTTCTCCTTCAAAATAATGGCGTGTGTGTGTGCGTGTGCGTGTGAGTATGTGAGCATGTGTGTATGAGTGCATGTTTGTGCTTATATTGGTGCATGTGTGATTGTCTTGCCATTTGATTCAAACATCACATTTTTACCCTCTCCCCATTATTTCCAACCAACATACAGAACAACATACATAAGTTCAACCAATGGTGCACATTTTCTCACGATGCAAATCAATGTTTTTTCCTCGCGGGCACTATGCTAACTGTACAAGATGGCCAATTTGTAACAAGTGGTTCATGTACACGTCTCCCTGAAGAAATGAGCATTTCATGATCACAATGGTTTTCTTAATATATCTGCAATGATTAATCCAAACCTATTACATCTTTAGCTTTTTTTCATATGAACTACACCAAGGCTGTTCACCTAGAAATAAGTCCAACTGCTTTTATAAGGATGGTGGAATCTAGAAGAAATCCTATAATACATTGGAATATGAAATGAGAAATAATCTGGCAATTCCCCAAATAGCTAACGTTAAATTGTATTACTGTTTAGTAATCTACTTTCCTATTCATTATTGATAGATTCCTCTGAGAAGTTTTATATCTGCCATCTTAGAACTGTATCCATCAAAATTATTCTACATCTGACCATAATCCAAGAACCTGCATACTGATAATTGCCTCCTCCAATGAAACACAAAATTTTCCTTCCCACTGGTTGGTTGGTTGGTTTGGTAGCGAACAGGATAATTCACAAATTAATATGAAATTCTGATGTGAAGATATTTGAGAGGAGGGGTGGAGTGCTTGTAGTTGGAACTAAAACTGGGTCACTTTCTTTTTGAAGAGATATATTATTCTTATTATTCACAATTTGCCTTAGCAGAGACCTATCTGCACCCTCAAACTGATCTGATATTTGATAATGTGTTTGTTCTATACAATATGTTTGATGGAAAGAGCACTTATTACAAAACCTGTTAAGTCAAACTAATGGAAATTGATGTAAAAAATATTTCCAATAAAAACCCATCTTTTAAGCTTCTATGTTTCTTCAATTTCTATAAATACACTAAAATGCACAAACAGCAGCAGCACCAAGTCAACAGAAAGCAGGAAACTGTAAGTTTGTAATACTTCATCATGATGAACAGTTAAATAAAAAGGGCTCAAAATTAAATATATTTCTGAAAACAATGCTTCATAAGTAATGCCTACAAAGGCGAAACATGAATTTTTGAGAATCAAGTCAATATCAGAAACTAGATTTTTGTGAACAGGACAAATACATAAATCTTTATGTGAAAAAAAAAGATACCCAAATAAGAGACGTACTTGAAAATTATGAGTAATTACCATAAACATAAAGCTAGTTATCAACACCATCTTGGAGAGATTAATCAGAGAAAAGATAGTTAAGATCGACCTATTGATTCGCAAACAGTCAAAGTGCCACAACTTATCTGGTTGAATGACAAGTTAAATCAGAAGCCATTTTTGTTCAGCTTATTTTGTGATTTCCCCCAGGCATTTGACAAGAGTGGCATTTCTTTATAATCATTATCTTAGCTGAGGACCCGTCTCCCAAAGGAAACAGATAAGACACCCAGAAATCACCCCCAATCTTCGTTTAACCAAATTCTCTGCAGAAAAAAAAGTGAGTGCTTCAGAAAGTAATCAAGACCTGGTTTTGGCTTTCAGGGTCTCAAGAGATTTTTTCCAACTATATGAATAAATAATGAGCTTGATCTTTTTACCTGTTCACTTATATTAACAGATATGTTTGTATTAAACAATGATTTCATTCTGTACATATTATCGCCTATATAATTAAGCATAGTAAAGGTGGATTTATACTCAAACTGAGCTGATGTATCTTTGTTTGACCTATCGTAGCAGACTGAGGCCCTTTTCACATCAAGCAGTAGCTTTCAGAGTGGCACCTCTTTGCAAGATTGGATGACTTGGCATTTGACAAGTGCCAATCAAAAGTCAACCTGCAATCTGGTACCTTTTTTATGCGACTGGTCAATGTAAGTAATCTCCACAGTTTGATTCAATTTTTCATCTACAATTCCCTGAACTTGATGCATTTTCCCCACAAAAAATGACAGCACTTATTCAGGTATCGGGCAATCAATATTTTTCCACAGTTCTAGGTGGTACTTGATACAACAAGTCAGGAACTTTATGAAAAATATTTCCTTAGCTTGGAAGAATGTGAGAAAGGCTGAAGGATAGTGAAAGTCTAAAAGATACTTAATCAGTAAAGTACAGTAAAAATGCAAATGTTTTACTGACTTACATTAAACTAATACCCAAATATGGAAGCTCTTTCTAGGTAAAAGAGTTCACCCATCAAGGTGAATCTTTGAGTGATTTCCACATTAATAAAAAAAAAACATACAAAACTGTGGCTCATTATTTCTAATAAAACCAAATCTGATGAAATATACATAAGTTAGTCATTCTCAGTTTCATATGATTAATCAAACGTTTGTACGGGAGCAGGAAAAACTGCCCATAAGTTAACTTCTGACTACTAAATGTGTGCACACACACATGATATGTAAATGTATTTGTGGGTGACAAGTGTCAATATGTGTGTATATGTGCACACCCTGTTTACTTGCAATGCCAAATATCAAAACTGTCTGTGATATACCTTGTCCCAGTCATCTATACTATTTATCAAAGCAATAAAATGCCCAAGGCCCTTTTGTCTGCCAACAATAAAAGTAACATTTTTTATGTAAAAATATATATTTGCTCATCAAAAATATAATAAATATAAGTATTAGTATCAAAAATCAATTTTGATTATCAATATGTGTCCATTAAACAAATTTCGTGTAAAATGTATGGCTTTGTAGGAATGCAAATTAGATTTTCGTGCAAAATTGAGTGCACAGATTGCTTGCATTCAAGCTCCCCAGAGTACTGGAGATTGTTTGAAAAAAACTCCTCGCAAACACATCGACACATGTTCACGCAATCAGGAGTATCACAGTTCGCACTGATGTTAATCGAATCAGGAGTGAAAGTGACACCGGGCCACCTGGTGGGGGGTTTATCAACCACAGCAGCCATATGTTCATGATTTTTGTTTCCCCGAGTAAAATTCTCATAAACGTCCTTCATCATCAAGAGAATGATGTTATATCTAAATACTCATACGTGACTTGCATGTGCAACTTACATAATCAAACTGTGTTTTAGATCATAGCATTTTTTTCGACATTGCCGTCTTTGATGTGAAATTAAGTCACTGCCTTTCAATTAATATAGCTAATTATTCTAACGTAACACTTGAAATGAAATGTTCTTTTGATAGAAAAAAAATCCTCAGGCAAATATATTGGCACATCATTACTTAAGAAACATATGGCATCTACTCAGAAATGATAGAGGGTTGCAATTAAAAAGACTTATTTACTTACTTAGATATCCAGACAACAGCAATTTCAACACTTTGACGACACTTTTGAAATGAACTAATCATTACATCATTATATTTTCTGAGATTTAAGTCCTATCAAATCCAGGTATTTTTCCATCAGTATTTTCCTCTCCATCTGTTTGCAGCATTTGCCCTTTGATATCACTATTTCCGTTTGTATTGTTGGTCCTAACAATTCTTAATAATCAGCCAAAAGACCTTGTTATTTTAAATATCTGTTACCTTCACAGAACTATTTACTTCTAGCAAACCCTACACATTTTCATAATGCAAATCATGTTCAATTCAACGTTTTTCATTTTGATTTCCTTTCACTGAAATTAGCTATTGATTTATATTTAATTAAACTAATTTGACAAAAAGGTAAAAATATCAGTGATAATGCAATCTTTATAACTGTTATTGAAGTACCCAATGACCCTTTCCATGGAAGCATTGAATTGTCATAGCTTGCAAGTTATGACCATGGATCATTCTTATATAACAGTGATACTACTCTATCAATCAAATCCACTTTGATTAAGAAAAAAATAATTGATTTTCCACTGGAGTAAAACTGCCATCAACATCTATCTTTTCTGAACTTAATTTACACAGAATGTTCACTTCATCATTTTTCATCTGTGAATCCTAAACTTTTTCTTCCTATTGCTTGTAAGAAATGTGTTTGACATGTGCATATAACAGATAACATTTATTGAACGGGCAAACACAATGACAACACGCTCAGTGGCATGAACAGCCAATGAGCAGATACTGTTGTTCCTTCCCAAGACGTCTTATAAGAACACAAAGAGAGGAGACAACTTGTCAATTTCTTCTCCAGACAACAAGGGAGAACATATTACAAAGACAAAGAATTTGTAATACAGGAAGTCTCGAAAAAAAAATAAAGAAAAAAAGCGAACTGGTCCCACTGGGAACACTGAAATCCATTCTACTCCAGAACTAATAAGAATAAAGAACAGCCAGTGATAAGATAGAACTGTCCAACAAGGACCTGAAAGTGTCTGGGGAAAATTAAACTTTCCAATTTCCAATCTTAGTATTCAATTAGTCTGCATGTACTGTATCTACAGGACAAATAAACAACGAGGTATCTCGGCCAGAAGACAAATCAATCTTGTCTGTTCAAAAATAGGGTGAATTATCTTAGTTTCAATACAAATCTTGATTGCAGCTTACCATGTTTAAAATGTTCATAATGCACCAAATATGACCCTCTATCATTTCCTTCCTTCTTCATTCCGATTTCGCAAATACACCTTGGATAATTTCAAGTAGATAAGAACAATCTTAAATTGTGCTAGTAGAGAAAAGTTTCTGCTGATGGTAGATTCAACAATGATGAAAGCAGAGGCCAGTTTCTCAGACACAAGCACTTATTCAAGTTGATGTATTTCTGGTTAAACTAAGCTCATGATCTCAGTGGGCACTGACCTTTCCATAGACACCAGGTGGCAGTGCAATAGCAAAATCAATCAACTCTGTCCTCCAAAATACTTACTTAAAATTTGGTCAATTGTTTTTCTTTTCTAAAATAAACCTATTCCTTTGTGACAATTATCTCTCATAATGCTGCATCTGATACATTTTTAAGTTCTGATGTTTAATCAACTGTTTAACGCATTTTCAAGTGGAAAATCATGCTCAAAGATTTCATAAAATATTTCTCCTAAAACACATTTTAAGACCTTGCAAACTCAACTTTTTAAAAACATTTTTGGCTACATTTTAATCACTTGAAAAAGGGGCCAAAAATCAGAATGATTTTATCAGAAGATGAATTAGAGACGTGATGTAATTTTACTTGAAAACTCATGAATATTCATGCAGATTTACAAACACAATGGGAGACCCATCAGCTGAGTCATCCTAATATGATTGCATACTTTATATGCAAAACAGATGCTTAATTGGAAAATGCAATTGACTGTTAATCAGATAATTTTTTAGTCCATCCTTAATAAGTCGTTATGAAGGGAAGTTCTGGCTTTGGTCTTAGTTTCTCCCCAGGACATACAGTTCATTGACGGGACACATACTGACCTGTGAACCTATCTAACCCCCCCCCCCCCCCCACACACACACACACACACACCTTTTCCCCTCCTTTAACCTTTAAAACTTTATGTTTCTGAAGTCAAATGAAAAAACTTATATTTTTCTACAACTGCAATTACAGATTTTATATTGTTTCATTTATAAATGTGTAAATTTGCCTTATTCTATTTTTTTTTTCAGTCTTTCATCTGAATCTTTGACTTGGCTCTCCTCATTCTACCATCAAATTTGTTCCATTTTCCTCAGTTCCATTTCTCTCTTTCATCTTGCAAACCAATATTTTCCATTCTATCTAAGTGTATTTCTGCATATTCTGAGCATTTCCCTATCCATCTATCTTTCAAATCATAAAAAATATCTGCAGCCTTAGTGAAAACATCAGCCCTATGCCTAACACCCTTCCATCTTAATGGGGTAATTACAAGCACACTTTCAGCATAAGTGCTAAATAACCAAGTTACATACAATTACACAGGGGGACATGGTAATTTCCATGAACCCACCCAACGTGTAATTATGTCACTTTAACTCATTAACATGTGTATACAGAAATTTTACCCAATACCTGTGGGATATGTAAATAAAGTAGGATGTATTTATAAAACTTGGTTAATGTGTTGACGAGGGTGATGTAATGAATGTGCATCAGTTTCCTAGAAATGGATTTGACTAATATCAATCCTACTGAGACATTCCTCATAAAAAAGCAATAGTATGTGAGAATAGCTAAGTAGAATCATCAGCGTGAGCAGTGTACAATATTTAGTGCTATATCTTTTTAAGACAAATGGGTTTCTTTAATATGTTGCCTGTTAGTATAGGCTTCCTCTCGTTTTGTTATAAATAATCAATGAAATAAAAACAATTCTGGTATGTTATTAATACACAAAATGAAAAAGAAAATCTTTTATTATGTATGAAATATGTGATACCTCCAGTAAACAGACCAGTGTTCTACATTTACAAGCTGTTTCATTTCACTCCTGAAACCCTTTAAAACGTGTTTTTAAAAATGACAGACTTTTTTCCCATCCTATCTAGTCTATAGCACTTATCCAAACACCACCTTCCCCCTACCACAGCGCACTCATGCAAAACTACCATCCTGACTGCAAAAGATGAAAATATCTAAACATTTATTTTGGGCGGTACATCGGGAGCTGTTGGGACAGCTGAGGGAGTTGTAAGCTTAATAGAATGGGAAGAGTTATGTCAACAAATAATTTGTGAAAGAAATCACCAATCAGCGCACAGTAGTGATGGTGCAGAAGGAAGGCATAAAGTACGCTCAGATGGCAAAGGTGGATCCGGAAGACGATAAGGAGGCCAAATACAGGTGTAGCGGATAATTTCATCTCGGTGCTAATACATATATCAGCTTTAAGGGCCGGGTGGTGAAGGGGGATGTTAAATGCTAACTATCAATTAGATATGTATATTTGTCTAGTGAAGAAATTTGTAGGTAGACCAGCAACAGTATATATAAGAGCATGCCAGATTTTTACATCAATCAAAAATGCCACCATAAATCACTTGTATAGATGAAAGCTATATGTCTTTCGATTTCCACAGATGAAACAATAATTTTCAATTTGTGGCTATAAGTATTACTGAAACAATGAGGTGCACTTTATTCAAATGACAAAAATTAAAATAAATAATATTCACCCTTTAAGGTACTAAAGATTTCGTGTCTTGAATAAATATTCTCAGATCAGCATATGACAGAAGAAAGCAAATCAGCAATCATTTGATTTAAATAATAATAATGATAATAATAAGCTTTAAGAGCAGATCTGACAGAGGAAGAGAAACACGGCTGACTAGCTCTTTAACTAAACACCTGGCACACCTGAAAGTCCACCTGTCTCAATGGATGCTTATCAAACAAAATAAAACCCATGTTTTTTCCTGCTGACCACAAATTCCTCCTCATTTCTGCAGCTGGTCACCTCAATGATAACTGTAACACAGGAAACCACAGCTATGTACTACCTTTGTCAAGAGTGTTCCCATGTGTTTTTGTACTACTACGGACAATGTGAGAAGTGGTCTGGTGACTTCCAAACTACACTTTTGGAGAAGTCTACGGAAACCACACTAAAAGCTACAATATATATTTGTGTCACTAAATTTTTGCTGTTTTTATTACAAAGGCCCCACTTTGAAACAACACATATAGAAAAGAATTACAAGGAAACCCCACTACAAGCTGTTTATTCAGGTCACTAAAATTGTTGGTTTTATCATACCGAAAGCAAAATTGAAAAATGTCATCAAGCATCAAAGGGGTTTTATTTGTTTATTATTACTCAAAAAACTTCCGATTTAGTTCTTTCAATAAAAAACTTTTTAAAAAATTATGGCATTAATTCAATACATCTTCTAATTTTAACATGTTGATATACGGATTACCATTCTGTAGATTTTTTTCATTTGGTAAACAAAATCCAAAAACAAATCTAATAGTCTTCTAATGGATAGCATAAATATAAATAAACCTTTTAACCCCCTTTTGTAAGTGGTTTTACCTCCATGGATACTAAAGCAATCTATTCTATTCTACCTCCAGCAGTACAGCATTCTCATTATGGGAAGCCATAAATAAACCTAGCTTTTTTTTACGGACAGAAAATACAACCAGTGGGTCCCCGGTGGTCAGAAAATGAGCCTTTTGGGAATGCAGTTTTAAGTCTCTAACAGACCACTGCTTTAAATGCTCCTAGCGATAGAAACATACGAATGCTGGGATAAAAAAGAACACAAAAACTGCTACAATTTCATTTCCACTTTTGTTGCCAATTCCAGCACTTTTCCTTCCCTGCCAACCACTAGAGTCAAGTTAAGCAAGAGATATTTAAAGTGACTGACCACGGTACACGCCTCCTGCCGATTCTCCATTAACGAAGTCAGTTTGGTCTTAGCAGAGCTTTTATAGATAGCAAGGGGAGCTGAGACAAGGAGATAAGACAGAGAAAGAGAAAATCAAAGCTTCCCTCACCTGGTCGGGAAATTCAATCAGGTAAGTGACAAAACTTGAGTAAAAACTTTGCAATAGTTTCTCATCTTCCAGCTGGCCTGGAAGCTCATGGATTCATAATGGAGTTCCTATGAGAGATCTTAATTAGTTCCAAAACATTTGCATAGCTCATTAGGCTGGAGCTAAATTCTCACAAGAATCCATCTTGGCTTTCTCTAGAGAGATACACTTCATGCGCTTAATTAACTGAATAACTCAATCAGACTTGGTGGAAGGGTTTGGTCTAAGGACTTCAAAGAAATTTGCTTTGTGTTCACCCTGAAATATGCTGAGAAAATACTAGGAAATGCCTTGATAATTATATATTTATTTTGGTATATCATACCTGAAAGGTGAATTCATACCGTCTTCCTTATGCATAAGGTAAACCCTATTCAAACTGATGACATTTTCATTCTAGTTCCTGGGGAAAGGTGGGGTGTCATGAACTTACCCTATTCAGAACAAAATAGCTAAAGATTATTTTTTCCCCCCTTTTTTTT
Source organism: Lingula anatina (assembly GCF_051362555.1). Taxonomy (NCBI): domain Eukaryota; kingdom Metazoa; phylum Brachiopoda; class Lingulata; order Lingulida; family Lingulidae; genus Lingula; species Lingula anatina. The sequence continues at coordinate 6,946,763 of NC_141769.1, forward strand.
TGGCAGTTTGAATTAAAATTTAACAAGGAAGCAGTTTAACCATTTCCTGAATAAGTATATCAGTTGGTTCCTTTAAAGCGCATGTATGATTCCTTTTTATTATTTTAATATTCATATATCAAAACCTAATGTACTTATTGGTATTGAGGTGAATAGCTTCTAGTTGTTAACCATGATATCATATCTTATAAAAAAAGGTGTTTCAAGCAATAAACAAGTAAGAATAATGTTCTCCTAATATTTCATATGGTGGTCCAGGTTATTCATCAAAACAAGAAAGAAAAAAGTTCCAGAAAAAATGTTTCCCATTTTCAGCAACTCTAGGATGCAGCTAGGCACCAAGTATGTTGAAGACACTTAATCAAATTAAGGGCTCTTAGGATTTTTTGCAAAGGAGCATGTTTCTCCCTATGCTTCTTTTTAATAATGTCAACCAGGGTGAGGAGAGGAAGAGAGAGGTTTTCCTAAAAATTCAGCTTTTTTTATGAGTGTGCATGTACACGCGCACAAATACACACACACACACACACACACACACACACACACACACACAGAGTAACTATCAAACAAACCAAAGAAAAAGTGATACATTAATCATACTTGATTTTGATATCACATGTATATGCTTGTTTTACATTATATGTCTTCCTCAAATGCTGTAATGGTGATCCAGCTACAAAACCTGCAATTTTTCCAAAGGAAAAAAACCACAGGAAAGAATGACAACAGAAAAAAATAGAAAATTGTTTTAAAGCAGATATGTCAGTCTTTCAAAATATAATAGTTGTCAGTTTGATCATGTCCATAATAGGCACATAGATTTTTTTCTTTTAAATGTCACGTTATCAGGTCATGGATGCATTTTCGAGATACACAGGTGAGCACTCAAAACCACAACACAGCAACAAAATGGAAGGCCTACGTCATAAAACACTCTTCCGTTTAGGTGTGTTTAGAGAGAGTTAAAGGGGCCACAGAGCGCACTTAAGCATGCAGAAAATAAACAAACCAGTGCAAAATAAGCAAAAGTGGTTATTGAGACAGAAAAATGACGCATCTTTGACAGAATTTCAAAACTAGGGTCAACTGGCGCAGGTCGCAGAGAGCTGCAGCACTACAATACACCTTCTTTCCACAGCCCACCTTTTTACCAACAGGTACAAAAATATTTGTGGAACATTTTGTAAACTTACGGTCTCTGAAGACTGTACGGAGGGGCAGGTTGGGGTTAAAGCAAGCACCGTTTATCTTCCTTCGTGTGGCATTTATTTTGTAACTTCACACCCCTCCACCTCTTTTACCTTTTATTTAGAATCTCATCTGTCGGAGGAGGAACATATTCACGGGTAATTCACACCTGTCTAAATAGTAAAAACTGAAAATGTTTTGGCATAAATAGCAATAACTAGGTGTTTTAATGTGAATCAGCAAATCTAAACAACACTTGGTGTATGTATGGGAAGGAGGGATGCTGGCCATGAAACCTGTGTGCCCCTAGTATACTCAGTACAAAAAAGAGATCACCTATCTTAATTGGGACGTTCCTCGGACCTGCTTGGAAGTGCTTCAAAAATTGTTTAAATTTTTGGGCTCTGTCCTTCTTTTCAGCTATAAAAATATTTTTTTTATGCCTCCTTACAAAACAAGAAAAACCCACTGACATTTATATCTGTGTGATAATTCTGTTTTTAATTGTGCTGACAAGATATTTAGCAAGTAAAGTATCCCAGGTATAATATAAGAACCGAAATCACAGAGATATTCACAAAACAGAGATATAAAATAATCACTTCTGAAAAAAAAACTTTAATTCAGTGTACATCAGGGGGTAATGAAAATGTGAGAATCTGACAGGGGGTGAAGGAAATTAGACCCAGGTCATAAAACTTCAGATCCTTAGAATCTGCACTCCCCGGGGAGAGGCAAGAGACATTTCAACCCACCATTTTCCACAATATCTTAATATTTCCAATCCCACACATGCTGCACAATAGAAATGCCCCAATTGTGATGCTAATTAGTTCTCATTACCCTTCATATCACAACATCCCAATCAAAAACTCGGCCTTCCTCAGCTCTCAAAAGAGCAACTTTCTCATTGGTCAATTTCATTGGACAGTGGGCGTGGCTTAAATGAGTGTGACTGACAGCTGAAAGGTTCATTAAATCCACACTGAGCTGTCAGTGGCAGACTCACTCAGTCATTCTGTCTTGTGGAGTATTTAAAGTGGAGTTGGGGGGCACCCAGAACATGCCTGATTGTATAAAACCATAGGAACTGTTTTATGGAGTTATAAACTGTGACATGTCACTGTTGATTTCTGGTAACGTTTTTATCTTCATCTTTGGAGCTTTACTTATTGCGCAGAACTGATCTGTCCAGGTTATTTACCCACTTACCCACGAGGAAATTGAGAGTACAAACAGTGAAGACCACTGTCCACTATAAACATCTGCGTAGTTCTCAGTACACAGCTTAGAGGAAAATACTATTTGAGGTAAGATATAGAACATGTGTTATCAAGCAGGCTTGGGGTACCATTACATAATGTATTGCTTGGTATTAGTGTTCGCACAATTTTGTACTAAAAATAGCAGAAAATTAATCAATATCAATAATAAATTTAAAAAAAATAACTAAGTTCTGCATCATTAAAATACTGCTCCTCCAAAGTTCACTGTCAAATATGTGTACATATCAAATGTGTCTCAATTACTAAAAATATTCCAAGTTGACGGAAGTGCAATGATGGCAAGTTTTGTTATTGTTACTAAAGGAGAATTATGATAGCAACTGCCAACACAGTGTGGGTATCTGGTGGTTGAAGAGAGGGGTGAACATTATACAAACCAAGACAGAAATCAAAACCACTTAACAGTTATAACTACAGGCAAACAACATGGGGTAAATAATCATGAGATGTGGTCGCCTGGGCTTTGCATTATATCTTCTTAAAAAAAATAATAATAATAATAATACCTGATGAAAAGGAAAAAAAAAAGAATTTTCTTGATTTTTTTTCATACTTTATTAAATAAACATAATATGTACCAGGTAAAAATCAAATTCTAATCAGTCGGCTTTGATGAAACATTTCTAGATTATTTCTATCTATAAATGTTTACAAATTAAAGCCTAAATACCCCCCTTAACTGATAATTTGGCACTATATCACTTAAATACAAACAATTAGAATGTCTGATCTTATCATCCTTGCATTACTATTCTTCCCTTTTTTCTTCCACCTTGGATTACTTCAGGCACAATTTACAGTGTAGTTGTAACAGTTTAACTATTTCTCTACTCTATGACCAAGTGACTATGACCTCTCTTACACTGATATTTAAGAGAAATGTTGCTGCTTGGTGGTGGGGTGGTAACAGAAATAATGCTCATGGTCTGCTGAAGCTATGCTAAGCCCTCACGTGTGGACTATGAATATGTGTTTAGAAACAGGGAAGAATGCAGTCTGCTAAGACTTAAATTGAGTCCTCATAAGTTAACTGTAAATTTGCCCCAAGAGCAGATGAGGACAGTAATATGATGTTGAATCCAGCCCAAGGTGAAATAACATGACCTAATGTTATCACCTGGGCCGTGGGGGAGGTATGGGGAATGTCCGTATCAGTATTAATAGATACACTGCCATGATATTGGTGATGTATTTACTGTTAAAAGGAGGGGATAAGATAACTGTTAAAAAAAAAGTTCAAATACATCAAGTCAGGTAAAGCAAGACAGGCCTTATTTGAGAAATTACACAGAATAATATAATGGAAGAAAAGTCTTATTTATAGTACTATTTTAGTGTAATGCCATTTCATCATCATGTTTTACATTTCTTTTTCATTTGCATAACCTTTTTCATAATAATTTGTCCAACATATGGATGTACATATAAAAATAAATATGGTTAACCCATTTTTCATGACTAAAAAAAGGGTCATCAAAATGATGTAATCAATTTAGTAACATAAACAAATCTAGTAATACAAATAGTAAAAAAAAGGAAAAAACAATGCTTGCATCCTGCACACAATGCCTTCCATTTCCTCTCCATTAGTAGGCTAATGGTGAACATCCCAAGGCTAAGGTCACTACTTCGCAAAAACAAAAGCAACAAAGAAGAGCAAACATGTTGAAAAATAGTGGAGCTACTGGTGCTTTTCATTCCCGCTTGAGGCTAGAAACGATACGGCTGTGGAGAAGAATCTCCAATTATCATTAAGAAATTACAGATCTTGCACAACACTCGGCAGTCTTGCATGCCTGTTAAGAAGAGTAAATTAAGAGGTGGAACCATGACCCTCAGCCACCCCCCATTGGTCTCAGAATTAAGGGGGTCATCCCTCCCGCCTTTGAAGTTGGTAAATATAGACCCCCACAACAATGGAAACGTCGCACAGCAAGAAATACTAGAGATGTATTCGAGGGGTTAAAATGCATGTCTTTGAAGCCTGTAAGAATAGATCACCACGTACCTACACAATAAGAACTTGGACTGTAACTTCCCATAGGGTCTAATTATCTAAAAATATCCCCATTCCCTTGGCGGGCTGAAAATACTCATTTTTCTGACCAGCAGATACCGCGGACAGCATGTAAGTGCCAAGGGAGAAAAAAAATGTTCCTGGCTGGCAAGCACTTATATATAGGACCAGAACCCGACTGACTGTTACATGTTTAAGATGCCCCGATGAATTTGTGGCGTAGGCTTCCTGAGATGCAAAAACAATTGGTAGCAAATGGAGGTCTTTAGTTGGTCTCTAAATCAATTAGGGAGGTTTTTTAAAAAGTCAACAAGGGCACACTTATCCCATAAAAGCTAACTGTTGTGACAAGTTAAGTTATCACGCCATCTTCTGGATACGTGAATTATGGCTGTTACTACAAGAAGGCTCGGCTTGAACCAGTCAAATCAAGACATTAAAATATTTTTTCATCCCACAGCTTCCATTTTGTGTTTTTCCTACAACTACTATGAAAGCTTTTTATGTAAGGTAATAAAGCATCATGATGACTGAAGGGCTATATAGCACACCTATCATTGGAACCAAATACCAAGTTGTAGACAGCTATGTTTGTAGCTTTCTTGGATGAATGGATCTCTATTTAGAAAGAAATAATACAAAAAGACTGTTAGTAGTTTAAGTCCTTTTGATTCAAATACAAACACATCTTGCACTAATATTCCATCGGGACCCAAGACATATGATATAAAGAACAATGAACGTTCAGGCCTAAGGCTGAGAAAGAAAATATGGGGGAGGTTCTTTTGTGAAAAGAGTGATGTCACATCGGTTCGGATGTCTCAATTTTCAGTGTGACCACAAGGGTAAAAACAGCCAACCTTTTGAAACAGTTTTCCTTAGAGTTCAAAGGGAACAAACAAAATCCTACCACTGACCACTGTGAGAGGGGCAGAGTATTCTTAGACAGGTCATTTTTTAAACTAATGGAACACCAAATACCACACTTCAATACTTCACCGAAATTAATTTTAAGTGGCAGCTTCCATCTACATCTAAGAACCACCCCATACAGTTTCACATGTGCTGGTCTCAGATCCATTTACTTCATTGTATTCGGTCACTTCTTCATGCCCATTATTACTGCTTGAGAACAAAATCCAACTTCAGCAAAATAAATTCTTTTCAAAATATTTCATGCATTTAAAGAGACAATATTCATTTCAAAAAGGAGCATGGGTTTTATAAGCTGTCACATCTATAACAGGACATAAAGGGAAAAATAAGATAAAAGAGATGTTTCTTTAAGAACTCCTTGGAGCTACTGTGACATCACCCTTTTCACTGCCATTTAAATACATGTATATATCTATATCAGCAACGGGCATAATTCTCAGTCAAAAGGTTCCCTAAAATCTATGCTGAATACCAATTCCAATGGTAATTCTCTGCTATAACTTGGCTCCTATAAACAACATAATCAGCTGATGGTTTGCAAGATTTCCCCTTTCCAAAAAAAAGATACTGTTTAGTCGACACAGTCATTTATGATGCAGTATGTGCTAAAGCAGTGTGAATTCACTGATAAAACGGCCTCAGTTTCCCATTGGCAACTGTGAGAGTTGATTAAATGGAACCTTATAGCTCTGATAAAACCTTACTTACAGGAGATGTTACTGACTATGAAGAGAGATCAAATCTTTACCCGAAAAAAAAGTGCATGAAGACTTCTACTCAACTGGTGTGTGTGAATGTGCATGCATGAGAGAGAGAGAGAGAGAGAGAGAGAGAGAGAGAGAGTGGGAGGGAGAGGTTAAATAAGAATTATCACAATCATTATTAGATACAAAAAAGTGCATAGAAAAAATAGTTTGATTCTATTCTCTAAACTTGCCAAGCTGAGTTTCAGCCTTTTAGCATTTTGAAAGAAATGAGGAAAAATAACTGAATGCAAAGAAGAAACATCTAATGTAACATAAAAATGGGTAATTTTGTCGGAAAACATTTGGATATCACAGCTCATAAATGTCCATTTCCCCAGAGCTGTCATGTCAGATCTGCTATCTTAGCACATAACTATTTGTCAAGAGAACACATAACTAATAATCTTGCCCATCAAGTCATTAATCAGCTAAATATGTCTACATAGAGAGATAGTGGGGGTTTTGTGACACAGATCACATTGGGTCTACAGATAAAGCTCATGCTAGTTTGTAAAAGGCTGGTGGAAAATGATGGGGTGTTTTGAACTAAGGTTTTGCTGTCATCTAAGTTCTGGGCAGATTGTTGCGTTGTTATGACCTGTGGAGGAATTATCTTTTAATTTTCTCATGGTGAGTTAAAATTTTCTATGTTATTAATTTTATAAACAGCAAAGCAAGGTTAATAGGCCCTTTGGGAAAGCGGGTTTCAGGGAAGGGGGTTAAAAAAAAAAAACCTTTTGGCCTGAAAAGGTCTGGTCTAAAACAAAGCACACAGGTTTTCACAGTATAAATTATATTAAGTATAGACTCATAGCATATAACATTATTTGTTATCTTTTAAAAATACCCCCTAAAATGAAGCAAAACGCCATTTCCTGATAATCAAAAATACATAAACATAAATAACTTGGTCTTGCTGTGGACCATTAAACTTTTCTATTATTTCTGTCCCTCCTTTGGAAAGCTACCTACAGTATCTCTAATGTAAATGCACATGTATATATAGGACCCAGCATATAAAACCTTTGTTTTGTAAACTCCACAAAGTCACATGAACTCTCACTTCCAAGGCTTAATAACATATATCTAGTTCTCAGCCTTCTCTCATAACCCCCGTCTCTCTAATCTAGCCATCATCCCCCAAAATTACAAAATTGGATTTCATCATAATTTGAGGTGTCTAGCCCCTAATTATGTATATCGCTCTTAACTGGATAAAGTGATAAAATGCGCAATAATCAAGAGATGATGGGGCCACAGCAGTCAGCAGGCCCTGGGGTTACGGCACTGTTTTCATACCTTTAATTCCTTATTCAACAAACTGCCCAGGTAGCCATCTCAAGTCATGATCTAAGACAGCCATAAATAGGATTCTTCTTTAAGTCCCCTTAATTCAATTTAGCACAGGTGAGCAGTGCTGTGCAATAGGTATCCATTACTCCATTACATAATGTGTCTTATGTGTGGGTCTCTTCATACCTTAGAGAGAAGGCTCTCTTTGAAAAGATTTTTGGGACAAAATTCTGGACACTACTGGACCAGAAGAGTTGAGGAAGGGTCTATGAATGTTTAATCTCTGAGACTTGACTTATATAATTTGTGACAAAGAAATGTGGAGTGTCTATAGGTGACTGAAAGGAGGAGGTAGTAATTAGTTTTCCCTCTTTCATTTTATTCTGGATGTGTTATTTTACTCTGATTCTGACTCTTGCTTCTGTTCGACTCCTGTGCATTCTTCCTATTGTTCCTATCATTGTGTTAACCCCACACATTTTTTTACAATCTATATATATATATATCTAAAAGGACAAGATTATAAAATTAAAAATGTATACAATGTCCACTCACACAAAAGGTAATCATTGGTGTCTTGATGCCACCCAAGAATTATTCATTCATCACAAATAAGTTAATCTCCAATGAAGTGTCATTGCAACCAAACATCTACATATTACTTGTGTATCTCTCTCAGTCCACTGATAATACACAATCCTGTTCATTAACATGACTTTATTAGATTTCAAATAGGGCTAGAGGCCAACTGCAAAAAGCTCTCTGCTGTGCTCTATCTTGACAGTTAACTCTGTCAGATTAACTGCAGAGAGAAAATTAAATGAGTAACAGTACTAAAATAGTACTATACTTTCTCTCACTGTGGTACAGGCTTAAGTGGCTGGGGTGGTGAGGGGGGGGGGAGGAAGAGGAGTGTTAGAGTATATATGCATGTGTATATAGATATGTGTATGTGCTTGTGTACATGCATATAAAGCTAGGGTAACAGTCTTATTTATTTAACAAAACTGCAATTTACCCTATGTGTAAAAACATCACTTCTCGCTGGATATGTTAATCTTATCAACCTCCCCACTAATGGCATATACTTAAGGCGTTTTAGGAGGGCCATTACATTGCACATGGTGCTCAGCACGTGCAAAATGAACCCCAGCAGAATTCCTGAACGGGACGTACCAACGTGTCTGTTTTTTCATGCACAATCTTCCCCTGTTTCCATTTAACTCCCTAACAACAAGCATCCGCCGCGAACATACTCTCCCTGTTGAATGTCAGTGCCTTATTCTCGCCTTTGCAACAACATTAACAGAGTGGCCTTAATATTGCAATTATTCTCTTACAAGCTGCTGCACACATTTGTTCAGCTTGTCCAAACAGTTGTATGTTTTGGTGAGTTGGTGGGTGACAGGGTGGGTCTAGTGTTCCTTGGGGGGATATTTGGTACTCCAATCAGCATGCCTTGCTGTCTGGCTGCATGTAACCTTGTTCCATGCTCCACCTGATTTGGCAGTGGCTAAAATATAAAAGGGTGCCACTTGCAGAGGTATATATAACGTTTGGGATGTTAAGTGTCAGACAGTTAAATTCAATGAAAAGTGCAAAGCTAGCAACCTAAATACTACCTGTGCTCCTCTAAGAATTGGTGAATCACTATCTAAATAGATGAGGCATCAAATCAAATTGAATAAGAATACATCCGAGTCCGATGGAATTTTTGAGTTGGAAGAGCTGTCTAAAAGGAGTTTTGTTTTGTATACGTTAATATGCACTAAATACATGCCCATCTCTATAATGATTAATAAATCTTATCACAACTCATATTTTATGAAATAGTTTTCACACAATATTGATATGAACCAAGACACCCCTTTAGTGGACTGCCATATGGCAGATATACATGTACCACTTCTAACAGGCAAAATATTATGGTAGAAAATTAATTCTGAAATTGATCAAATTTTCCACTATACTGCCTTACAGAAAATTCAATATATTCATCCATCTGTATAATAGCCTTCTTTAAACACCTAATTCTCAATGGAATCCGTTTCAGAACGCTCCGGTGCCGTTAATTATTATAGCTCAATATGCTGAAATGGGTCAGAAATATCAGAATGATTTCTCTCGTTTTAAATTCATGCTCCATGGGCTGATATGAATAATGACAAATGAAATGATAAATTTTCAATGCAGATAATATCCCATGCCGAAGTCTCGTCAGTCACTGCCATTTAAATAATTGTCATCATCTGTAATTAATACCCGGGACTTCATTGAAGACTATTGATTTCAGTTTATCTTCTTCATACTCTCTTGCACAAGACTCCCATTTTGCTATATATTTATCTGAGTGCATACTTCTCAGTTAAACATAAATAGCAAAATTATCTGTATCTAGGCTGAGTTAATTATGAAAATTAAATGTTTCAAATAAAATTCTTAAATATGGGACAGCATAGGTGGAAAAATCCAATCAAGTGAGATTTTTAAAATTTATGTAGGGTGTAGGGATAGGATATTAACTGGTATATGCAGATCTATGAGCTCTGTGTCAGGAGACTACTAGGAAACAGGCCATAAACAGATCAAAAGGACATGACGATCTTCGATGAAACTTCATTAATGGTGGAAATGAAATTAAAACTCTTTCATAATAGCATGATGCTCAATTAAGTAAGTCATTATCCAGTGCAGGATATTCACTAATAACCAGAAAGGATATCATTAAACTACTCAAGTTTGAAAACAAAGAACAATGACAGAAGACATAAATACTCTATTAGAGCAATTATTAACTGTTCAAAAGAGAAGTCCATTAACCTTTCCCTCATTTCACCAATAATAATAAAGAGCACGCCTAAAGCGGATAACTCTCCATCACTCCCCTGGCTATCTCTTTTAAGGCAATCTTTCCATGAACTGGCACATTTAAGAGCCAAATTAATACCAGCCAGAACTGATACTTTCAAAGTAATTTCCCCTCAAGAGGCAAAGCCATAGCGATAGAGCATGAGGAGCCGCAGTGCAAATTACTATTTGTGTTACCTAGCTGAGGTATTTAGCCACCTTGTGAGAGAATGGAACAATGCTAAGTACCCTCAATCAATTGATTTGGATCCAAACTACTGAAAAGCCCACTGGAACATGGGGTGTTATGGTGTAAGAAGCTTTACCCAAGAGTAACATTAGTACAACAGGTTAACTGAGGGAGGGGGGTCCTAAATTGACCTTACAAGGGGAGAGCTCTTTCAAAGGGACTTATTTTGGTATGTTTTCTTGGAGTCATTCTTAGGAATTTCTATATTCATGCTATAGGTCTTGTGTTAAGATGGGAATTGTTGCCTAATATATAAAATAATGTTCATATCTAAAATCACAAAATTTACAACATTTCAACTTTTTATCTGACACTTATGCATACTAAATTGTTTTTGATTATTTTTTAAACTAGATAAGATAAGAAAAAAACCATGGAATTTTCTGATTGCCAAACATGTAATCTAATTTTAAAGTGTTGAAATAGTTGTACCAAAAAGAAAGATAAAAAGCTTGAGGGGTCTCTGGAACACACACCTGTAATATACAAACGCACACAAGCACAATAAGCCTTGCAAATTCTTTGCAAAGCAATAACCAACACCTTTTGTCTTCTTAAGTCTCATACAGTGACAGTACAACATTTTCTGTAAACATCTGTAGCATCTCTCAACAACAAGTCAATAACTTATGTCAACCCCTGTAGAACCCCTCAAAGGAACTACAACAATGTATGTTAGCTCCCTTAGTCCAAATACAGCAGGCAGACACGAGGGCAACAATAACAGTTAACATGACTTATAACGAAGTCGGCTGCTACCACCAACCTGGAGTCCCTTACATAGGTGTTCTGTTAATCCCACCAGGTAATCCTTCCTAATCCCACTTCTACATGGGGTATTAAGCACGGGCAAACTTTCGACAGGGCTGTCCAAACAGGACCAAAACTACACTTTTACCTTCTTTAAAATGTGAGACCAGTTACGGCAATGCAGGATTGGGGCTTGATAATGCAAGGTTATGGGCCACAGAGATGTATAACTCTTGATCAGCTATCATTCCTCCAGGTTTTGGTCTTAGAGGTTTTGACTCTTAGTCCCTTCACATGTATATATAGTTTATAAGCAGTAAGTTTCATAAATACATGTGGCTGTCAAAAATTCTTCATACAAGAGCCCTGTACATGGACAGCTAGTTTAAAGCCAATTGCTCATCAATACCTGTGATCTTTCCGAACTGTTGATCTGTGCAGAGCTCAATGTTGTATTTCTAGCTCCTCCACCTCGACTTTGACGCATGCCGCTTCGTAATCCCGAGCCTACATTTCAATAATGTTTGTCATCAAATGGCTGTTTCTGTAAGTGTAAGAGGAATGCAACAGTTTCACCTTGTCATGCAATACTTCAGGTTTTATATTTGTGGTGTCTCTGCATGTATCACTCCAAATTGATTGAAGAATGGTGCTTTTTTTACACCCTTTACCATCTTTTCCGATTAATTGTCATTTATTCTGTTTTGGAAACCCTTAATTGTGAGAGAGTGAATATTCCGATTCATCTTTTTGTGACATCACATAAAATCTATGTCAGCAAGATTTTTTTTACTTGATTTTTTCCTTTCACAGCTGAAAACAGCATCATAAGGAAAAGCAAGCATAAATTTTGAACTGACAAAAGCAAACTGCACCCATTTACACTTCTACATGGCCATCTGACAAGGATTCCATGTAAAACTGTCACAGCTGAAAGTTTTCAGGGAAATTAGAAGGAAAAAAAACGCTGCCAAATCCAATTAGGCTGTGTTTGTGTATGGCAGTCCTCCTCATTCAGCACTCAAACACTCAATTAACACTCTGTCTATGATTACTGAGAGCTTTAACTGACCAAACAACGAGCTGTGGGGATTAACAATCTCACCTTAACATCTGTTGACCTTTTGGCTGTTTTTTCCTCCAGATTTTTGTGCTGTTAATGGGTAGCTGGTGGAGCAAATCATGCCTAATTATATGCAGTTACGAGGACAGCTTCATAGCGCTTTTAACATGTAAATGTTGAAAAGAATGACATAAATGTATAAATGAGATAATTGAATGTAAATATTTTAGTGGAAATGGGATTAATTAGAATGCAGAGAAACATGGTCAAGCAAGAAGCTTTAGAACTTCTTGGGTCGAGTTACTTTTTTGTTGTTGGGAAAAAATGAGAAAAAATAAGCACGCTAAGGACTTTGGCACATTTTCTACATGACTGCAAACATGCTTTTAGTACTACAAGTCTTGGTAAAACATCCGCATTGCAGTGACAAAAACTAACAACAAAAATAAAACAAAAACATGGTTTAATAATCTTGAAGTGATTGAACTTTTTATTTACAGTCACCATTAGCAAAAATTAACCCAGATGCTGAAAGAGAACACTCCCTTGTCAAGAAAATATTTTTCCACATTTTGATCACATTTTTAGGTGAAAGCCCACCCAAAATGGCATTAAGTGCTTGCATGGGATACAGCTGCCACTTTCTGCCAGATTACGTAAAAGATCTTATGAATCCATAATATTATAAATAATGCAATGACCCTTTTATTTCACGTCCTGATTTCTTCCCAAAACCCATAAAATGCTATTATTTAGTACATTTTTACAGACAAAGTGAAGTTACAAGGAACAAAACACACTAAAATTCATCCCATTAATGCATCAGTACAACAACAACAGCAACAAAATACCATTTCATCTAAGGGTTCACTGAACCATCTTAGCAACTTTACCATGCTGTCTGCATACAGCATCAACTTCACCATTAGATAACACACTCAAAATAGACCCAAGTCAAGAGGGATTTTTTGTCAGAAGTCAGTTGGATGCTCTGTGTATCAACAATATGCAATGAGGCACACGTCTGGGGTCTTTAAAAGACTCAAACTGACTTCAATTTACAGGAATGTCTTTCCTCAACACAGCACTCCATCATCAACAGACATAAACAAACTTGAAACAATTTATAGTCATTATTAAGAAAGCCTAGTACATCATTACCTTAGCTTTCAACCTCTTGTTTGCGCTTTCAAACTCTCGCTTAAGTGGCAACCATACTGAGAGGTATTTTTGCTCTAATGAGAAAAGTTAATTTACTGAATACAGTTCAGCAGTCTGCAACAATGCCAGTAAGTGCTCTATGTCTGCCTGAAGAAATATCTCCCTTTTTCATGTTTCCTAAAGCACTGGCTGGGCATTATGTACGAGTGTTTGTTTTTAAGAGTCTGCTCCTTGATGTATCAGTAACAGTATAATTTTGCATTTAATGAAAAAAAAAAGAAAAAAAATTGATTTGTCACATAATTTCCTGGCAGTTTTACCCCCTGTGATTTAACTTGAAGACTGCATTTTCTGCTCGAAGCAACAACTTATCAGCCCAAGTAGCATACCTTACTGACTCTTAAATTTTTTCGATAACTCACTTTCTGTTGGCAACTTGTTACAAGCATTTCTCCGTCCTCCTCGAAGCAATTATCATAGGGCATTTTCCACATGAGCACACATGGACCACAATTATCCCTGAAACATCTGTCTCCAGGCTCCATCAAAAATCATGCCCCTTTTTTGAAGCAGGATTCAGTTACTGACAAAAAAGAACAACCATCAAGCGAAAAGCCATTTTCCAATTTGTTTTCAAACCATTTTCTCCTAATGATTTCTGTTCAGGATGATAGGGCCCTCTTTAGCTGGGTTGTCGAAGTTTAAAGAAATCTCTAACTTAATGAATTTGCAAGGGCTTATAATTATAAACTTTAGCATAAAACATTGGTCTAAACTTTAAGACCAAAAATTAGGTCAAGTTTGACCAAGTAGCATAAATATATCTGACTTGTTTTGTTACTTAAGACGTGGCTATGGCGAAAGACTTACTTATTAGAGTGGAAAATTATGCATTTATCTTTAACTGTAGTAGACCACATTTATCAATGAGTTAAAATTAGTTGACATTATTTTGTGAAACTAACCTCAGTCAAAAGAATAACTATGGTAAATACAGTCTAACTTCAAGCTTCAAAAGTAATTTTTTTGCCTTTCAAGTTAACCTGTTCTTCAACATACCAATTTTTCAGAGGTAGCTCTTAGTTTAATGAAAGGGAAAATTACTAATAGAGTAGCTCTTGATGATCTCTCGGCTGGACGAATTTCTTATTATATTTGTGCAAAAAGGGAATTACTGTAATAGCCACTTAGGGGAGCTATTAAAAAACAATAAACTAATTTCATTGAACTCGTATCAACAAACCACAAGAATAAGCATTTCATACGATTTTCTAATTTAATCGAACATACATTCAAATGACTTCTTTTTATTTTGCTTTCTCAGTATATAACGTTATTCAAAGCTGCTTCCAATTTCATATGTTTGAATCGTTTGCAAAATTGAAGTATCTTCAGTTGCACATGAAAGTCAAACACAAAATTATCAGTGTTCTAGAAAAAGCAGAGGTCCCCCTCTCCAATGTCTCAGTCTTTGACATCTGCTTGCATGTGACCACATATTACCAGAATACACTACAGTTAACCTAAAACTGTCAAAAGCGGAAATAGGACTGTTTTCCGCATACAGAAAAAGCTCTTCCTTAATCCATAACACTAAATTCAGCAAGTATTTGCAACACAACTGTGTTGTGTCAACTTCTTCCCCATCAACAAATGCTTTCAGCTGCCGTTCCTGTATGTTTTATAAATAATTCGGAATGAAAAAAACAAGCATGCTCCAAAACAAACTGCATGCCCTGAATGTACAGACATTCTGAACTACTTTCTTCTGTTTCATAAAACAAAAAAGTCTGAAATAATATTAGGTGAAGTCATACAACAAACTACCAGTGATATTAATTTGTAATTAGAAAAAAACACCAGATGTACAAAAAAAGATTGCAGTTGCCAGTGTTATTTTCTTTTCTGAGGCACATGAATCTCATCATCTACAGCTACATAACACACAAAGAATATCAACCTTTACCACACTACAATAATACCCTAACAAATTTTGATTAACCGAGGAGCAATATCACTCCTTTTGTAGGTTATGCTTCAACACAGACAAGTGTTACATATACTCATGAATATAAACACAAGTGAAGCCACATACACTCATACATAAACAAGCAAACACATGCACGCGCATGCACAATCACATGCACACAAACACACAAAGCACTGATCTACTAAATTAAAAGAATATATTGGATAATAGAATAGCTAAGATGAGGAATGATACATTTAATGTGATGTTAGTTTTCCTTGTTTTACCACTGGTCACTGTTAACTGTAGTGGACACAGTGGACCCCAGGTGACCGACCCACCTGCCACATTCCAAATAGTAATTCAACTTGGCGACACAACTGTACCGCCATTCATTCAAGGGGCAGAGGCTGATGCATAGGAAATTATTTAACTGACTCTCGCTGTGATTACGACAAATATCATTCTTTGACAGCATAGTCCACTGGTTGTGGCTCGGATCATTTCCACAATTATTAACCTAGATGTTAGACTCTACTGCTGAGCTCACTAATCAGCAGTTCAGGACCTAAATAGTCACCATTTCCAGAATTCAGAAAATAAAAGAAGTCAGTCATCTGCCATTTTGTCCAAGTTTTTAAAAAAGCAAAACACTTTTTTATCTTCATTAAGTTGGGAAAATGACAATGCTTTTCCAAGCTTTTCTTTCAAAACTGCAGTGTATAAATCTTATGATGATGAATTATTATCACCGTATAGTGTAGTTCACTGTTATATTGTTGTGAAGTATAGAATAACATAATTTTAGAACAAGTACGGAAGTCAAACATCTTGACCAACCACTTGCTGTGGAATTACAGGAAAACACCATTCCAGAGCCTGTTAGTCAACTTCTTAAGAAAACTCTCACTGAGTGGTTGTTGTAAAAATTAAATTCCGGTGCCCAAAATCGCATCACGCTCTCACCAGGGTTCTCCAAACTTGTACTCCGTGACCCCCGGAGCTGCTTATCCCTGTGACTATTTACTGGTCACACGGGTCACCCTCGCCTTTCATCTCTGACCCCTAGCTTGTCGTCCCTTTAGCAGGATCAAGAGCAGGGATAATAGGACCAATTACCAGAGTCGTGCAGTGATCTATAGTTTTCTGACAGTCGTCTTGGGGTTGGTATGTCGAGGCATACCTCACACTAAGCTCCCTTCAGAAATAAAAAAGGTCGTCTTTTTAGTAATCCCTGAGCACATGTTTCGTATCAAAGATCAGATCGCTATGTTCCCTTCAGGGAATCCATAATACAACTTTGTGGTCTTTTAAGTAATTCAGGCTACACATGTTTCATATCTGAGATCTGATCAGTGATAAGAATTAAAAGAGTGAGAGGAAATACACTGTAGGCCATGGATATGTCGTAGATTATAAGGACATTGCTCTCCCAAGATTGTGACAGGTCGAGTTGAAAAATTCTTTCATGACAACCTACAGAGTGTATGTGATGTGTATTTTGTAGGAAAGAAGCCATCTTTTGTTTAAGAAATCCATCATTTGAGTCATAAAGAAAATGAAGTGCTTAGATTCAAATAAAGTTGATCAGGTGGGATCTTACCACATACATGAACACACATAATTAGTCAGAAAAAGTTTTTTAATGGATATGCTTATGTAAGTATATCACTTATGCTTCTTAAGAAATCCAATGGGTATCTTCCTCTATCTGTTTCCTAACTGTGCAGGATAAAAGACATTACCATATGCCTGTAGACAAGAATTTCTAAAGGGGGATTCTTTTTCTGTAAAAGTGCACCTTTTTTATCCACTTAGTTGACCCAACCTGAGAAATGGCCAAAAAAAATGATATATTAATTCTGAGCAGACCTTTTTGGCTAAAAAGGTGGTTCTTTAGAATTCCTGGCCCCCCTCCTCTTTCCTATGGGGCTGATTACCAGTGACATGATATCATTATTTACAGCATACACATCCTGACCACTTGAAAATGAACAGAACATCTAATTTAAAACAGGAAGAAGCCTGTCTGACAAGATAAAGGAACTTGCCAGTTTAGAAGGAAAGTCATAAAACATATCACTAGCAATAATGGCAGATAATTCCAAACCTGAAGTGACTGATAACACCCGATAAAAGAAAATGCCAGAAACGTAGAGCAAAGGATAGATAATTTTTTAGAGTCTGACCTAAGATCTTTACACTGGTATGCTTTGCAGCTGGTCAGTGTTTGAATGGTCAACTGAGGTCAGATTGGAGTTGAAGATGACCAGTGCACCCTGACTGTCACAATGTGTTTTCATTTTTTTTTTCTTCATTAAGGATCCATTTTTTAGGAGGGGAGAGCAAACTAAACAAATTATCTTCTAAGCAATAAGTATCCGTTCCTCTCTATCTCTCTCTCAGTTATCAGACAGAGGTCAACTGGGGTCACATTCCAGTGCATAAATCACACTCTTCCCCCTCCCCCCTCTGCTTTACCTGTGTATGAAGTGTGCCTAGGTGCATGCAACAGCAGCATACCTCACCTGGCCAGAACAATGACATTATTTTAGTCCATCAATTTAATGAGAAGTGTTATCTCGGTCTAACCTGTTATTTCCTAGAACTTATCCTATCAAGTCGTTTCCATTCATAATGCTTACTGGACATCATGATATCCTCTCATACATATACCTGGCCAGGGCCCAATAGGATTCTTACTGTTATTAGGGAGGGGAGGGATTCTAGGCTCTAACCCCCCTTTTCCCACGTATGTACAGACTTAAGACTTGCTCTGGGTGCCATCCCCTCATATTCTGATCTATTCATTGTTTGATACAAAGCTCTCCCCCCCCCCCCCCTCCCCAACACACGAGGGCTGTCCTCGGGTAAATTTATGAATATGAGCCAGGCGTGTGTAAAACTAATTTTATCACAATTGCTTTTACACGTGACCCTGCCCTCTGTCCAGTTAGGTAGGGGCAGACACACTTCATACTCACTTTAAACACTACCTCACTGTCTTCTCTAACAATATCATTCACTATTATCACCCTGCACATCACATTGGTATGTATTTAATGCTAATTAAATAGGCACTGCCCCCTTATATTTTAGATAGACAATTGTGCACTATTTCTGTTTGAAGTAGCCTAACTGTGGATCATTTGTTAGGGGAAGCTTATAATAACACTGAACATATCATAATCTGCATAATGTCCCAGCTTCTGTATTAATTGTCAATTAAAACTGCACTGCCTTCTTATATTTTAGATAAGCAATTGAGCATATTGTCCTCTTTATTTAGCTCAGTGGAACACCTATAAACTGACTTACTATGGACTTTATAAATTTTTCTTTTATATTACATTCTTCTTTACATTATTTGTACTTGTACATGTATACCATTCTGTACTAAAATAATGTGTAGAATAGAGGGCTTGAAACATACCATGTACAAATTAGACCTGAATAAACCATAAATCTCGTTATAATGCACCCCCCCCCCCCCCCCCGCACCTTTCCTGAGAAACTGCCCTGTTCATCTAACCCATGACTTTGATGATATTTGTGATAACTTCAATCAATATGAACTGTACCTGTGCCAATATGTATCTTTCTACCGACTGACACCGTGCCAGTGCATTTTTAACCCGTAAAACATGTTCCACAACATGCACTCCTATATCGCACACATCGTGATTAAGTGGATTATGAAATGTGTGATACTCAATTTTTTCAATGAAAAATACAAATTCATCAATACAGTAAAATATTCCGCGTCCAAACCCAAAGCATTTAATCAATGCTATCCAGTGAGAGAGTGCAGACGAGATGCCATTCATAACCACTGAGAATTGATATCATCTAATATTTATCATGATCTTTAAAAACTGCCACAGGAGATAATTATCAATCCTGGAAACATAAGGCAACAAGGAGTTTGAACTTTTCTCACATGCTGAGCCTGTCACAAACACGTCCTTCAATTCCTCAGTCATGACAGGATTTTAACATTCCTGAGCAACTTTACTTTCTTTATCAGTGCTTTCACTTGAATATATAGTTAATGTATTTCAATGCAGCAAAATGTGGTGCAAAGTATTGGTCTGACAAGTGCCTAATAACAACTCATGATCTGAGATTAATTTAAATGCTAAATTATAATATAACAGTATTTATAATAATAAATGTAGGATATATAAATAACATGCATGCACTGTGAGAATCAAAACCTTAAATGGACCTTTCCACACTAAATGTGTATTACATAATCCCATTTAATGTCTCATTGCCGATGACTCCTTATTAAAGGCATGTCATATATAACAATGCACAGGTAGCTATTCATATAGTATTTTTCTACCAGTTGATGTGTATATTAATGCACAGGTTGTAGAAAGGGACAGATAGATAACTCGCCTGAAGGAAATTGTCCTCACCGACAGTAATAACAGAAACAGACACCCCTGCCTCAATGACGAGAAATGTCATATATCTTTACATTTGTACATCAAAGAATGGGTCTTTCATCACATTTAGACAGTGACACTGATAAAATGTCCTCACTCTGTCATGGTTGAAGACACAAATAACATTGTGTCAAAATGTCAGATATTTTTATTTGGCGTATATGTTAAGCAAATCTAGATTGAAATAAATCCTAAGGACAAGGTTGTCCATGACATCAAACGTAAATATGTGTGTGGACAAAGATAGATGATGATTTTATGCCCACCATCCCATCATGAGCATTTGAAATGAAAGGGTAAACTATTTTTAACCACATCTAAAGGTATATTTCACATGAGCCTTGTTTTGATATTATCAAGAAAGGTTTTCCTATTCTTCAAATGTCTATGTAAACCATCATCATTAGTTGACACGGTCATTTGTTTTTGAAGACCGATTGTATCCGGCATTGTTGTTGATATGGAATCTTCCCTCTTTGAGTCAGTCCTTGATGGATTTTGTAGTGAGGTAGTTATGCAGATTGTTTGTGGAAAACACAGGGTAGATATTGTAGAAGTTTTTATACCCCCTATATGTACATGGAGATGAATTTTGGCTATAATAGCTGAATGATTCCATAAATTAAGCTTTAAAATGTCATTTCCCTCATTTTTCTTCACCTGTCTCTAATTCTCCTCCCTAATGGCCAATGACTGACAGGCGAGTTGATCTACAATCTGTGCTACCCCCCATTTCTCTCTCTCTCTCTCTCTCTCTCTCATGATATAATTATACAGCAGCAGGCACTGTTGAGTAATAGCACAAAAAAAAAGATTCCACAATAACATGAAGGACAGCCATTAGAGGTACATCAAGTTCCTCCATGTGACCAGAAGTTCTATCCCTCTTTGAGCGGGATCAGTATCACAATTAAAAGTTTTCATTCACACTTGTGATTGACAAGCAATTTTCTTCCTCTATTTTCTAAAGAACTAAAGTCCCCCATCCAACCACAGTGCCATCATCTGGGTGTCACATTAAGAGACAAGCCATGATTGCTATCAGTTAATTCTGAATGACTTCAGTTTGATGCAAGTTGATATGTCCATTCCACTGGCTAGTTAACTTTGCAGAGATATTGACTTATTTAGAGAGCATTCTCAACGAATTAAGCCAGGCTTTACAAAGCCGGTGACCTAAAAATGGCGGACGTACATGAAAGAAAAACCGCCTAATCTTTTAATAGTCTCTCCGCCTCCCCACACGTCGTCCCTGCGGGGTACAGTAATTAAATTGCGTCTCCGTTCGCCATGCGGAAGCTACCTAAGAAATATTAAGTGCGCATGCTCATCAGTTAAACTCGTGGTGAAGAAAGCATGGCGGCTGAAGGCGATCGAAGGAAAAAAGCTCTTCTGTTCTATCATCTTTGAAAACAGAGACGAAAAAGGAATAATTTGGCCCGTAGAGCAGCAATGAATCGACTATCTATGGAGATAATATCACCAGAGATATTCACGGAAATATTAATGTTCGGAGCCGAGATTTAATTACTGTACCACGCAGGGACGACGTGTGGGGAGGCGTGTGAGAGGCGGAGAGACTATTAAAAGATTAGGCGGTTTTTCTTTCATGTACGTCCGCCATTTTTAGGTCACCGGCTTTGTAAAGCCTGGCTTAATTCGTTGAGAATGCGCTCTTATTTACTGGGCTATAAGACTTCTGATGTTCAGTGGCTAGTTTCATCGTACAAATTTAACCTTCAGTTCCAGGGAAAAAAATGGTAATGATGAGAAAGATGTTCAATACATCTGAAAGTCTTACTGTATTTAATAAAAAAATGTGCATATTTATATTTGAGCATGTTTATTTGCTCATCACAAATTAGACAAGATAATTTATATGGCAACACATAAAATATGAAAACAATATCATTTCTACATGCTGAGGGTTCACATTTAACACCAACCCCATAGATTGTCACACTTTGAAATATATAAAAATGTCACAATCACTTTTTCATATAGCCAGCATCAGTACAGTGAACAAAAAGGCCATTTGGGTGAAAATGTCCATGGTGTAATGGAAAGTGGTTTGCCAAAGGTCATCATCAGAGATCACTTACAGGTATCACTTACTATCGCATGCAGGCAAAGGTGATATCGCCCAAACCAGGGAGATTTACCTGGTGTCAGCTTACCACCCCCTTTCACAATACAGCATTCATAATTAACCTAACTTCACAACAAAGGTAGGAAAATGTTGTGATTCCTGCTGCATAACCAGCAGGAAAAGTGAGAATGAGACACCGTTTGATCTAGCGGCTGTGTAATCAGTTCTCTCACACATTTTTATGACAAGATTTGGAACGGGGAGATTAACTGTTCGACTCCATGGTGAATTCACACAGGTGAAAATGAAACTGGTTCCAGAACACTCCATTTGTCACACATAATCCCCCATTTTCAACAATCAAGCCGTTGCCAGCCAAGCAGCAGTCCACCTCCATCTGACTACACTCCATTCAATCATGATGCTGGGCTTGCAACTGTCTTTTTACAATGGCAATGAACAGAATGTTTTAGAACCAGCTTATTTCTAAGCTGTGTGAATGATCCATTGGTCTATTGTGGTGACGCCCATATCTCGGCACTAATAACACTAAGGTGTACATAATAATCCCACTCATAATGACAATTTCTTGTACCTGTACAAAAACTAATATATCTCGGGCTGTTAATTAAACCAAACATGAAACCTGTTAACAAATGACAATGCCTAGGATCTGTGGAATCACTTAATGGAGCCTAATGACTATTTCCTGTACCTTCGCATTTCAACTAGCCAATCTAGACTAGACTAGACTAGCCAGAAGATTCCAGCTATTAGCGAATATTTTCTTATCTCTTCTTTGGAAAAAGCACTTAAGGAGATGCGTCCGGGTGTACAGAAGTATGGATAAGTATGTCACTTTTTTCTGAATGAAAATACACCATTGGTGATCCAAAACCAACGCAGTGCTACATTTTATTAGTCCAGTAAGTGAAATAGATTTTTTTTAAATGTCCAGTGCTGTAAATGAATATCAGAGCTGCCATATGCCCACTACCCAGAGTGGACAGGGTATGTAGGTGTTTTAGGACACTGACCATTGACCATAGAAGGGTGTGGTGACTCAAGACAGTGACCAATTAATGTAATGTATGGCATATTGTGAAAATAGCTGACATCAGGAATTTTAGGTATTGTTTTCTTATGCTGGCAGCCAAAACATTTGGCAGCATCTGTCTTGGGAGTCTGTGTTTTTACTGCAATCAAGTGCATGTATGCCCATCATCTCTGTGGCTTGGAGGGATTTCTCTCTCAAAGTTGGAGGTAAAGAAAAAGTAAGATGGATTGAGAAATTTCTAGAGGGAATGAGAGACAAGGCTGATTTGAAAGCATTCTAGTTTTATCAAAATTTAATTGAAGATTGAGTATGATCAGCAGACATGTAAAGTAAATATTCTAGAGAGAAGGAGAGAGGGAGAGAGAAGGAGATGGAGAGAGAGAGCGAGGAAGGAAGAAAGCTGATCAACAGCACTTAATGACTCTCCTGCAAAAATTTTAATAGCAGTCGCCTGGGTCATCTGACCATCAAGTGGACACCCATCCTAGCATGCTGTCACTCCATGTAACAAATGATTATACAAAATGGCATGTTATATTATTCCCATTATGGCCATACAGTAGGTAAAATTCAGCACCACTTGAGCATGCCTGACATACCTAGGACCCCCAGCTCCATCATACTTAACCTCATACAATATGAAAATATCATCCATCATTTCAAATGTGAAATTAAGATAACGTACAGGCCTGCTCCATAATTTTCTCAATAAAATTGGATAGATTGCATCTGTGACAAAACGCTTGAATGTGAAATCATGTTAAGGTGCTGCAGGGGGTTTTAATCAACTGTTACATCACTGTGTGTCAGTGTCATACTGTTAGGAGACTAAGGTGAAGGGCTGAGGACAAGTAAAACTGAGAAATATGTTGCAATTGTCAGAAATAAAATATCAAAATATTAATTCTTTTATAAGTTACTTCTTATTACAGAATTTTAACTAGTCACACATTGCAGGTAATAAAGTACATTATTTAATCAGGAAAGGATGTTGATTTGTCCATTTGCTAAGAAGTCAAGATGAGCACACAGGCATAAGCTTATATAACTACACAATATCTTCTTTTATAAAATGAAATCAAAAATGGAAAGTGAAAAAATGGAGGGACTGGTACGAAATCCTTGGTTCTTATGCTTTACAAAGACAGGTTTGATTGACATCAGCCCTAAGTAAACCTTAGTAAGTTTGTGCCCTGGCACAGGTATAATTATGAGACCACCTGGATTCAAGAAGAGAAATCAGGCATGCAAAGGTGCATGTTAGTCCGTCAGTCAGTCGTCAGCCATTGGGACAGTCCAGATCCATGCTGGTGGTCAGTGATGTTTGTCCAAACTGTGGACAAATTTACCAATGCTAATGTTGTAACTTGGGCAAACAGCAGTGTAGAGAGAAAGTAAACTTCCAAACAGAGTCCAAGGCGGTTTTTAATTGGAAGAGGACAGCTTGGATAAATATGGGCTTTGTTTTCAATGGATTTTCTTCCTGATGTTGTTCCCATATCTTCAAAAGAGATGCACACTGACTTGGGTTTATCATTCATTCAGAAGATTTTGCGGTGTTAAGTGGAGTAGGCGGACCCTTTAATGAACACAGAGCGGGCCCCATAGAGCAAGCGTTCTAAAGGTAAAGTAGTTTTGAGTCGGTGGTAGATTGTATCAGTCTTCATGGCACAGGGGGAAGGCCATTTAAAAACTGATATCAAGATTAAAAAGTTCATAGGTTACCATAAGAAGTAATGTCTAATTCAGTTATCAGGTATTTGGACCACTTTAATAACCATTTTAACCACCAAGTTTAACTGTTGCTGGCATGCTGCATAGTGATAATGAAAGTAAATGTATGGATAGGAGAAAGGGACACTTTAGTGTGGCAAACAGAAGCCAGTTTTCATTTTTCCTTTTTTATGTTTTAAGAAAAGTTGATCTTTTTATTTATTTATCATTGACCAACATTACTGTCTCCAAATCAAAAATTAAACATCTTTATTCATAAATTCTATAATTGCCTTAATTTTATCATTTTTCTTTCCCTTTGGTATAACTCAAGTACAGGTTTACACTGAGAAAGAATAAAGTAAGGCAAAAATTATGTGAGTTTGATAAAATAAGGAACATTTCTTATTTAAAACTTAAGTACATGGTGAAATTTTATACCATCAATTAGTTTTTTCTACTCCTACTTGAGTAACTAGTCTTCCCAAATAGAATATATGAAGACAGATCAGTGGTGACATGGTATTTCATCCATCTATGCAGAAAGAGAAAAAATATAAGAATTATATTCAAACAAACAGCTAAAAAGCTCAAGGGACTATTTAACCAGTAGTTAACCATATGTGATAGAAGTGAAGCATATATGGCTTTATATCATGGGCATTATGATGCAGAAAATCAATAGGCCCTAGCTGATAATAATTTGACTGATGTCTATATACCTATAACTTATTGGGGCAAATTCTACATAGCAGGATCGAGCAGACTGAACTTTCTGGATGTAAGCCAGTGTATTTTGTTTATCTCCTTCTCATGTCATTTTTTGGTCATTCAACTCTTCCAAATTATATACAATTTTAGTTGCTGAATTTTTCGAGTATTATTTTGCCTTAGTTTTATGTAGGCAAGGAAAAAAATGGAGCATGCATGTAAAGATAGATGCCATATTAACCTCAAAAAGTACAGTTAGATAGGTAGCATGGCGACTTTGTTTACCAAGGTTTGGAACAGAAAATGTTACTCACTAAGGATACAGCAGGATATCTTAGGAAAATACTCCCGTATCTACTACACAGCATGGAGTTTACATTTTCTCTCAAATGCCAAACAAGAGTTGCAAGGGTATTTCTAGACATCCCTGCTTTTGTTGTGGATTTAGAGATGTTGTATCATTCTTTCTTTTTTTCTTTCTGTCTTCCTTTCTTTTTTTTATTTTCAATTTTTTTAGTTGCTCTCCTCACTTGCTTATCCCTACAGAATAGCATGTATATAGTTTTATAATATTTCTCTATCTCCCTCTTTCCCTCCCCCCCCCCCCCCCCCACCTCTCTCTCTCTCTCTCTCTCTCTCGTCTCTCTCTTCCTCCACCCACACAACACCACCACATATTTTGTCTATTGTACTTTACAAGACCAACATGTCACAGCCATGGGATGTATTTCAACCTACCGCTTGGCTGTTTTTGCAATATTACCTCATGTTGTGTTAAAATTTGCAGCAATAATGGTATCAGGTTTATCAACCACATGCCATATTGTTGGAAGAACCCAAAACTGAAAGCTTTCAGATCTAGTGATTAAGAAAAAATAAAAAAAACTCAAGACATGCTTAAGTAGCCCAGTTAAAGTAGTAAAATGAAGGTCCATTTAAAGACCTGTCACACACATTACTACTCCCAGCCAACATTGGACTTTCATAAAATAATTAAGACATCATTTCTATCAGCCACTGAATGAGGATAACCTATACACAGTATTGATTGTATTAAAGGAGATATGAATGTGTTGGATGAGACCAGTTATTCTTATAACTGGCATAGTGCTGTTTTAATGAGATTGGGAACATGTATAACTAATTGCTTAATGTTCTTCAGGGGTGGTATGACGAGTGTCCATCATGATGTGTCAAAATCTAATATGAACCTCCTTGGGGGCCACAATGTGTTTTGGAATGAAAATGTTTATCTAAAATGTGTAAACCAATCAATCGAACATTTATTTACTTTTTCTTGCACAAACAAAATATTTAAATAAAAAACAAATAATATTACACTTAACTTCAGAATGACGTAAAGGGGGAAAAAAAAGCAAGTCACCTGCCATTATTAAGAGCCAAAGGCACAACCAAACAAGCAAACAAAAACTGTATTCAAAGTGCACTTGTACTGGCATCAGCCACCGTGAGGAAAATTTCATTTTGACAATCATATTAAGCATATCAAACTATTTTACCATTTTTTTTTTCTTTGAAGAGCATCTAGCCACCCTCGTAGTGGCATGACCACCCAGCCAGTGACAAAAAAAAGCCACCATTAATTTGCCCAAGTCAAATATGTGATCCACGCCACTGATAACTTGTCAGTTGGCGAGTCAAGGGTCTATAAAAACAACAACTACCTTTAATGAAACCAAAACATCTTAAGATAAAAAAGAGACGTCATTACAATCCCACTATGGCTGAAATTATACTTTTCATGGTAATCATAGATAAGACACATGGCACTTATGCTTTTAAAAGTTGAGATTTCCTACTGAAAGATTTTTCATGTTTCCTCTTGAGTTCAAGTGGACAGTAAGGGTTTGGTCTATAGACAAGTAATAGTCATATCTACCTCAAAGGAATGCAGCACTTAGCCTGGTTATATTGGCATGCTTTAATAAGAGGTTATGGTATATTTAGGGATCGATTAAACAGAGCGTTTTACCTAAATAAAAGACTTTTTATAAGTAGTAGGGAATAATGAGTATGGTAGGATCAGCCATTTGCAAAATTCATGTCATTTTATCTTTTCTTTAATGTACCGCCACAGAATACCGAAAAACAGCGTGAAAAGGCTACCTGGGTCAAATCAGGCAGGTAACTTAAACTAAGTGACTTCCAAACAAAGATATAAACCCAAAACACAATAGCTTTACATGGCCCTGTTGTCCCAGACTAATACAGACATTATCATTAAAAGACCTTGTAAAAATACCCCCTCCTTAACCCCCAAGAATACAACCAACATAAAAGACTTCCCAAAACAAATTCCCCCAGTTTTATACAAGCTCTTGCACAAGAGCATTAAGAGGTACCAAAATATTTTCTTTAGCAAGACTTGTCCTATTCTGAAGGTGGAGGGTCTTGATCAAACTAATTTGGAGAAGTCAACAAGCCTTCTGGGGGATGAGTGCACTTCTAACAGAAGTGATACACCATGTTGTAGTACTTCAGGGCAGTGGGCTCATATCACTTATTATGGGTAGAACAGGAACACAATGAAACTGGTCAAAGGCCCAGAGCAACACCATTTTTCGTAAGCATTTTTGGGACGTCCATGATTTACTTTCATGACTCATTTATAAGGAGAACATTTTTATATAACAATTTTTCTGCTCAAATGCTAGAACAATAAAATGCTAAAAGATTGTCTTGATTTTCGCTAAAAATACCAGAAATACCCAGTCGTATTTACTTTTCAGCATGTCAATCATAACTGTTGTTTTTTCTCACAGGGGTTCGTTTTATCTTCAAATCTTAAAGAGTGAACAGTTCAAACTAAATTATTTGAACTTAACAACAACAGATCTGATATTGAACTGACACTAACATTAACGTCAACTCTTTCTACCTCGCTCTCTTTATTTCAGTCTCCATAAAAAACTAAAAAACAAACCTCTTCATATTTTTTCTGTCATGATAAAATGGTACTGTACCCTGTCTCTCAAGTTAAGAGGAGGGCCCACCACTGAGTCTCTGTCGAGGTCTGTAATGAACAGACTGATTTATACCCATGATGGAGCCTTGACTTTGATGCTACGCACTTACGCATCTCGATTCCCCAGGCCCTGACTGCGTTAATATTCTGGTAATACAAAAAAGTCACATTTCAGACACATTAATAGTTCCAAGCTTTTGAAATCTTACCATACTAAATCACCTTTTTTTTCTTAACGAATGTTTTCTCTCAAATTGAGCATTGTTGGGTACCACTTTAATGATAATTCCTCGTGTCTTTTCTGGGGACATAAGCGATGTAGGTCACAATAAATGGAATCCAAATGTACCTTTGAAATATATTCTTTTTTTTTTTCCTTTTAAGTACCTTCAATACTTCACAGCACACACATAAAACTATCAAAGCCTAATTAATCACCATTCCCTTTTATAATAGTCTAAAATATACATTTTCACTGTTCATACTGTTATCAACCATCAGCTGATTTCACAGTCTTACAGCAGGGAGTTCAAGCACCAAGACAGCACCAATGATTCCATCGGGTCCAAAGGCAATGGGCACCTGCAGTTGACTAATATTTTGATTTCAGCAGCTCCATCAATTACCATCCACAGCCACAAGGTTATAAATTGGAAAGCTGAGAGGTTTTATTGCCAAAATAATACGATGATAGCCATTAAATTGGATAGAAGTTTTTTATTTATTACAGCTTACTACCATGTTAGACACCAAGTGTAAAGCCAAAATCAATAAGCTGGATATAGGAACTTAAAGCGAACCACTGCTGAGGCCTTCTCATTACTGTTAATGATTTCTACTAGTACCAAATGACATTCAACCTATAGTAAATGATTTACAAGTTCCGTTTCATTGGGGAAAAATGCTTTTCCTCCTCTTTTTAAGTAGGCCATTAGGTTGTGCTTCATGGCTATTCTCACCATTTCTTTTTGTCTACTTTTAGATGATGTGACAGTCCTGTACTCCATTCATCTTGGAATCTTTACGGTGGGTGAACTGAAAACTGAAAGCCATCTAGTCAATCAATGAATCCCAAGATGGTAAGACTCCCAAAGAAGGACCAGCCATAAAAACCACCCAGAGGAAAGATATACATAAGTCCATCTGTCAAAACTGTGTCTCATCATGTTGAAGATGGCATCATCACAAATTACGATATTGATGCCCTTACTGACCCTGGCTTGTGTTGCTACAGGATTTAGTTTACCAACCAATTCTGAGCAGGGTTGCCCATCCCTGTGCACTTGCTACAAACAGAGCACTGTTATAAGATGTGAGGGCATGCAGATGAAGAAGGTTCCTCTGCTTCCCTCATCTGCAAGATGGGTTTACTTGAACAACAATCGGCTGAATATATTAGGAAACTTTTCATTCGAGGGGCTGCCAAATTTGGAATACATCAACTTGGAAAATAACGGGCTATATCAACTGGATCCCAATGCTTTTGGAAGCGGTTTGAATAAACTCAAAGTACTGAAACTTGGACACAATCTGCTTAAGGAGATACCAGAGGGCTTTTTCCGAAGGTCAACCCAAGTTACAGAACTGGATCTCAGTTATAACACTTTCACAACTGTGCCACATACTTGTATGCAGTATCTCACCCAATTGAAAATCCTCAATGTAAGTTACAATGACATCTACGATCCAGTTCTAAGCTCATCCTTTCAGCACACAACGAAGCTTCAGTATTTGGATTATTCTGGCAATGACATTGTTCGCCTGGCCGGGAATGCATTTCAGGCCATGCTGTGGTGGGACGCCATTCCCAAGTATTTAAATCTGTCCAACTGCAACATTAAATACATAGATTCTGAAGCTTTTGAGAAACTTTACCACCTATCCCAAGTTACATTGTCTGGGAATCCAGGAATTCCCATAGGAACACTCAAAGATGCCATGAAACGGCTAGAAGTTGCTAGTCTCAGAAGACTAGAAATGTCCAATATGAATATAACAGAAACAGCACATATATTCAGTAATCTTGAATTATCCAGCCTGGAGTCATTAGATTTGTCCCATAATCAAATCACTACTATAGGTCAGAGGACATTCTACTTCCTTTCCCGACTCACTGACCTTGACCTTTCACATAATATGATTGGAGCCATAGGTGATATGTCTGGTCTCACTTTGATACAGAGACTGCACCTTTCTAATAACCAGATCAGCTTCTTGGATGAATCAGAAATTGAAACGATCAATACACTGAAGGAGCTTCACCTTTCCCACAATAAATTCACCGATATCAGCAATGCCCCACTACAAGAACTATGGGATCTGATCCTGCTAGATCTCAGTAACAATTTCCTACAGGAGTTTGAAGTCAGTGCATCTCTGGAACATTTAGAACATTTGAATGTGGCTCAAAATGGTCTCACAACACTAGGTACCATTCCTCGGCTGCTGCAGCTAAAATACTTAGATGTAAGTGGCAACAGGTTGTCATTTTTAAGCAGTGAACTCTTCTCCCGAAGCAACCAAATAGAAAGTGTCAACTTCAGCCATAATGCCATTACTGAAATCAATCAAAACGCATTTCTATCTCATGCCCCAAGTGTTATTGACCTATCCCATAATTCCCTGACACGCTTAGAAGATTTTGGTTGGAAGGATCAACAGGTTAAAGTCATTCTTTTGAATAATAACCGTATCATGAGTATGTCTACAACGGCATTACATGGCCTACGCTGGCTCTCAATATTAGACCTAAGCAATAACTCCCTCAGAGACATCTGGTGGGAGAATTTCAAGGATCTTCAGAATCTAAAGACATTGATTTTGAGTGGAAATGATCTGGGCAGTATGCTCAAAACCCAAAATGGAGTAGCACTTCTAAACAGTTTAAGAGGGCTTGAAACCCTCTACCTGGACAAAAACAGTATTGACGAGCCACACGAGGACCTTTTTTATAACCTGACTTCCTTGACGAGACTGGATCTCAGTCAAAACATGATGGAGAACACTTCTTGGAAATTACTGAGCCGTTTACAATCAATAACCCACCTGAACCTTTCATCCAATAATTTCAAACAGTTTGACCCAGAAAGCTTTGAGGGCTTTGGCTCGTTGCAGTCTCTTGACCTCTCACTTAATCCATTTGAGTGCAACTGTGACCTTTTAGAATTCCGTAACTGGCTGGACAGGACTAGTGTCTCTATTGAAGATTTTGATAAAATAGACAGGTATGTCTGCCAGAGCCCTGATAAATGGAAAGGACGCCCTTTGATGTACTTCTACCCTGCTGTAGACTCATGTGGCGAGCTCTTCGACAAGAGGATTATATTTTTAGCAATAGGAGCCATTGGCCTTGTCATAGTCCTTATTGGGGGATTGGTATTTTACAGGCACAGATGGAGAATCAAGAGGCGGCTTGCCCGTCACCAATATGGTGTCATACGCGAGCGTGATAACAATGCTTTACAACTGACACTTCATCAACCCAATGGAAACACTCAAAATGGCGGCAACGTATGGTTGTGATATAGTACTTCTAATGTATTCAAAGTTCCCAAAAGTACCCAATTCATATATGTACAAACTGAACATATCCAAGAGCAACAGACCTGTTTCTCGGTTCTTGTCATGTTCTGTTCCTCTTTTTCAGTGGGTCACAGCTGCTGTGTTGATTGTAAGAACAAGGTTATACTCTGTACATTTTTAGCATGGATTTTTTAAGTTAAAACCATAAAAAATATTCTGTAATTTGAAAGTGTGGTTATGCCAACTTTACTAGACTTTATAAATTGTTCATGATGCATGGACAGCACATTAAAAAACCTGTTAGAATTCAACATGTGGATATTGCACTATGGGTATTTTAAGAAAAAAGAGCAAAACAATGACAAGACCCAGAAAAAAATAACACCCCTGGTATTGTCACATTCAAGTTCCCTAACTGTATAAGAAAGATTTTTTGTAAAATACAAGTTATTATTCAAAGATCTAAGTGGATCAAAGAGTTGCATGTAGTTTTGTATATTTCTACTATCAATGTAAATAGCAATAAGTGCAGGTTGGCTAATCTGCATATTTTGTAAAATGTATATAGATCGTCATATCAATAACCTTGTCAATATTATATATATGCCTATTTATTGAGCAAATATCAGCATGTAATTTTCAAAAATAAGTCTAGGTATGTTTTCCTTTGTCTTTATTTTAGTTTCTTTTCCTATGGTCAATACTTCAATTCAACAGGCATGAAGTTCATGTCACGTTAAATTTGAATATGCTACCCTCGTCAACAGACCTTTTTACAGCATATCATCTGAGGTCATAGCAGTTTTAAACCACTTTGAGTAATGCATTTAAATCAGTAATAATGGCATTGAAAACTTGCAATGTTATCACACACTGCCTTTAACATGGAGATAATAGAGAGAGTTAAAGTAAATGCACTCATAGCTGTGGGTTTCTGCCTTCTGGCCATAGTAGTGTTTTTTTTTTTTTTTTTTCTTTGAAGGTGCATTTTTCTTGTCTTTTTTATCTTGTCAATGTGATTTTGTATCCTGTATATAAAATATGTGATAAGTGGTTTCAATTCAAAATAATAATAATAATAATTATTATGATAATAACAATATCTGTCATATCAAATACAAGTTAATTCTATCATCATTATTAGCTTCAACTCAAATATTTGCTCAAAAACTGAAAATATTCTTCTTTGCCTAGAGAGAAGATTTCATCAAACATAATGCCTTATTGTAAATACATTGCTTTCTGCTATCAATATTTTATTATTTTGAACAAAAATATGTTGACGTTTGTCCATGCTATCTGCCAATTGCTAGGACTTTACATTATATATGTCTGACCACCAGATTCCACAGCCTGGCCAGAAGTTGCTTCAGAATTGTGCACCAACTGGGACTGTGGCCAGTTTTGAGTTAAAAAGTCAACGTGATTAAAAGAAATATGGATTTGTTACCATAATTCAGAGACAATTGCCATACTTAAGCAGCTTTGTCTGGAGAATATTTAATTTGCATCAACAAAAAGCTACATTAAGAGACCTAAAACTTACACAGAAACCACCCATTGCTGTTGTTTATTATTTACTGTTTTTGAATAAACAGGCTGTGCCTAAAAATGACCTTGCAATGCATTTCCTTAATTAAAGTATTTGTTATACAATTAATTGGGGGGGGGGGGGGGGGGGGGAGAGAGAGAGAATGGGGAGATGAGAAAACCTCATAGAGAATATGGAATGTCCCACTTTGTCCTGTGCTGGACCTGCCATTTGAATGTAATTTCTATCACAATTCTATCCATATGAGCAGTATTACTGTTTATTCAATATAGAAGTTACTATGATGAAGCTTTAATGTATGGGAGAGATTGCTTTTTTAAGTGCTCTGTAACTTACAGCACGTGTCACAAACTGATAAAACCTCTCCGGAATTATAAGTACCATTTGCTTTACATGTTTAATGGGGTACAATCCCTAAAGTTGACACATTTCATTTGTTAATGGAAGTCACTACTCAGAGTGATGCTGAAATTTCTGTAAAGTGCAGGAGATTCATTTTTGTTAACATTCAAGGATTTAAACTTATACTTTCTCTATTCATGACAACGGAAATAAGAAAAAAATTGAAAAAAAAAAAAGAAAAAAATTGAGAGTCATTACAAATGACATCTGCCTTCCTGACATTCAAAATATACGTACCAAGCATGGCCTTATTTAAAATTTCTGTGAAATTGTGAGATGTCGTAGCTACCAACTTGCATGCCAAAAAAACTAAGAAGATAAAGACATTAAGTATGCTTCAGATAAACTTCAGCATGAAGGTCTGAATTGCGAAATAAAAGATGCTTTGAAGAACGAAAAAACGAGTGTTTTTTTTTTTCAAATGCATCTGTATTACCTTTCAATAATCTTTTTGGAACAGAAGTTAATTTTCATTCTTGAAAATATTACATCATCATATCCTAATATGTTATATTTGTCAACAAGGATTCAGTGAAGCTGAAGATTTTCAGTACTTGTTTGCCATTTTGGTGGTAAATATGGTCTTCTGCTGCTTCAGTGACATCCATCCAAAATTTCCTTGTTTCAAACATTTCAGCATCTAGTAGAAATGTCTATGGTAAATTGGATTTGTTTTATTGTAACCCATGAATATTTATCTTCAAATGTTTGCTGTTCCTGTATAAGTACAGTTTTGTAAAAAAGCCATAAACTAAGTATGTATCACTGTATTTTTCATGCTTACTTCTCTATAAAGTTTTGATAAAAGCTCAAATTTTGACTCAAACATCACAAAAAAATTTCACAGTAATTCATGCACAAATTGTACAAATGATCCTATCACAGCTTAAAACTAACCTTTACAGAAGGCACAATCTATATCAAAACCAAAATTTCCGATCAATGCAAAAGAAATTAAAGACACACAGCAGCCGTTTTCAGAATCGATACTTATTCATTTATCCCTTTTATTTCTGGTACACTTGTCTCCTTAAATAGACATCAAAAGTTATAAATGTTCTCACTAGAGACAAATTAATAAAGACTGGGGTCTAGGGGCTCCCTTAGAATACTATGACCCTTGCTTTATCTCACATCTGGATATAAATTAAAAGATCGTCTGGTCTTCAAGGCTTTTAAGTCTAAATTGAATGTGGCAGTAACCATCATTTCAATAGTCTCAATAAAATTTATGAGTGCCCAAATTAGATTTTTTTTTCGGATGTTCTGTTCCATGTTTAAATTATAAATGCCAACAAACCCAAATATTTTAATAGTCAATAAGTGAGTTGATACAATGCATTACCATTGTTTAGGCAACATGAGGAAATTGAGTCAGTTGTGCTAAGGTTGTGTTAGGTGAGAGGAAATTGGAAAAAAACAATATATTAGCTTATGATGAGAAATTTGATGAAAAAGCAAATCAGTTCTTAAGAGACTACATTTTCTTTATCTTCAAGGCATGAATCATAAGATCAGGGTCCTTTGATGAATGGCCATGATGGCATGCCTTTGGAAAAAAAAGTTCAGTGTCTTTAAAAACTTTTTACCATCTTTAGAAAAGAGACAAGAAATAAACATTTTCACCAACATAAACTTATTAACATGACCACAAATATGTATAACCTCTCTCATCTTCTTATCTTGAACTAATCTGTAAAAAATACAGTTACATAATGGCTCCCAATCCCTCAAAAAATAAACTGAAATGCTTAAATAATGTTATGGTGCTCTCATGCATGTCAATATTTTCATCCCAACCACCTGTTTCAAGCCCAATTCTGACAAACAATGTCAATTTCCAGTTCAACTTAAAATCTCATTATTTTCCATTAAAAATCCAACTAGCATTA
This sequence comes from Lingula anatina, assembly GCF_051362555.1. Taxonomy (NCBI): domain Eukaryota; kingdom Metazoa; phylum Brachiopoda; class Lingulata; order Lingulida; family Lingulidae; genus Lingula; species Lingula anatina. Next base: position 6,982,647 of record NC_141769.1, read on the forward strand.
TACTGCCTGACAATAGAGGTTAGCGTCACGGGCGGTGAATTTTGGAGTGACACCCTAGGGGAGCAGATATATAAGGACAGGGTTCAGTAATCTAAAGAATTTAAAAAGAAATGGGTCCCAAAAATTGTGCATTTTTTATTAACCCTGATAAAAGGAAAAACTGAGCATGTACTGAGATATTTTTGGAGTATTTATATCAAGGTTGTGTACAAAACTGAGGACATTTTATCCACTCCTCATTTGCTTGAAAATCCTGAAACTCACATACCCATGCAAACCACACACACAAAACCAGAGGAAAAATGTCCCAACAAAAGATATCTTCAATTTGCCATAAATGGCCTGTTTTCAAATTTTTTTCAAAGGGATGGGTTCCACCAACAACGACGTCATATCTTCATTAAATTTCAATTTCCTCTCCAAAATTATTTGCGCAGCATCTATTTTTTGTTTCCCATATACTGTTATTAAAACCATTCCCTTGGAGACGGTAGGGTGTAAATCAAAAATAACCTGCCAGACAAAGTTTCTATTTGACATATCTCATGAACTGTAAAAACAGTGGACAATCCAGCCATGCAATATCGTGGACAAATTGGATTGGGACTCAAATATCATAGATTCCAGCCTCAGATAACCCATTCAAAACAAATCAATTTAAAAAAAAAAAGAGAACTAATTATGAATTTTAAATTTCTGTAATACCTCCTGTAGTTGAAAATTGTATTGTAATATCAAACCTTCCTCTTTGAAAAATAACAATATGCCAATTTGAATTGCAAAAAAAAAAAAAAAAAAAAAAAAAAAAAAAAAAAAAAAAAAAAAAAAAAAAAAGAATGCCTCTGTGAGATAGAACTCTCCTAAATGAATTTATTACTAAATATCCTGTTTGTGAAATAAAATGAAAAAAAAAAAATGCAATTTCCTTCTTTTCATCAAGATTGAAGCATCAGTCATAGAACAAAGTCAAGTCATAATTATTGAAAAGCATTCTTGATTAATGAAAAAAATGAAACATTGGTGATCTTTGAAAAATATCAAATATTGGCCAATTTATCAAATGCAGTCTGCAGAGTTTTAATTTAGTGACAAAGACAACTTTCTGGCCTTAACTTCTACAAGATCTTCCTTTCAAATTTATTTTATTGGCAAGAAAATGTGATACCTGTGACAAATAAAGACTGTCACCTGCAGAGTGTCACACTGGGAAACCAAACGACTTAACAACAAAGTGACCAATCTTTGACCAGAGTGACCATCTCCTGACCACAAGCTGATGAGACATTTTTTGTTAAATCAATGGACAGTCTGTAAAAAAATGACAGACAATTTTCAATAACGGAGACACTATGCCTCAAGAATGGTCATCTATCGTCAGAGGATCCTTGCAGTGCAGATATCATACACAAAGAGAACTTTATATTCCCTGATTAAATTTGTCAAAAATATTTGTTGAAAAGAAAACTCATTTTTGTGTACTTGTGAGTTCAAAACCGAAGGGCTACACATACATACATTATTATTATTTATATTCCAAAACAAAATAACAAATATTTAGGAAGAAAAAAGTTCCAAAATGACAAGATATTTTTTTTAATATTTTGTCAAATATTTCAGAATCATCAGCTGATATTCAAACAAGAACACCATAAACTTATACAGTGAGCATACTTCGAATGAAAGGAAATAAAACATTTGTGCAGCAAATCACTGAAATATTTTTGAAAATCATTTTAGGGAGTAGGTGAAAGTCCCATTCAACCATCAGGGGCTATGGTCTTTCACAGTCTGGGTGATGAAGTAAAATAATTTACAGTGCAAGAGAGCAGAAAAAATGACAAATTCAAGAAAACCAAAAATGTATCTTTCTGAACTAAAAAAATGCTATCTATACCTACTTCTCTTTTTGTTAATTTAACTATTCAAGTCAAGAAAATCGCAACAAACATTTAACAGCCTATGTTCCTATCTAGGCTGCAGATTTGATCGAAATAACAAGATTCCTAAGCTGAAATTTTATAATGTTTACTTAACCAAATTACTTGGACTGAGTTTGAAAAAAAATTAATTAGTGAAGCCAATGAACCTTCAGTGGATAAGGTTCACTCAACAAATACTGAGTTTCTCTGATCATTTCCACGCAAGACCTGTTCCTATATTTCTAAAAACAAAACAAAGTCCCAAGACAAAGTAACAAACACAAAAACATCTTCTGGAAGAATCTCAGATTCCTTAATTAAATTCCTCATGGAGGCGACTACTCAAAGATGTATTTCCTTCCTTCCTCCCAATGTGATTAGTCCTTGTAGTGGAAGTCCGATCAGTTTATCAGAAAACAATGCTAAGCAGGAAGCTAAACCCAACCCAGTCTCAATGGTTCAGTTAAAAGACAACACATAAATTAATTTGTTCCACTTCAGACAACAGAACATATCTGTTTCCATGTCTTATCTTGTTTTGTGAGCTTCCAAGTCTAAGTGCAAAATTTGATGTATTGAGCTATGTATTTAAATGTAAAAGTGGAAGGCGGTCTTTTATGGGAGAGGGGGTGGGGAGAAGTACAGGGGAAGGGTTTGCTTTTATTAGGATCAAATCTAAAGTAATACTACATCAAATTTATCATTCTATCCCTAGAATTTTAGAATTAACCAAAAACATTTTCATGGAATAATAAAGTTTTTTTTTTGTCACACAGCACCATTCCAACAGCAATGCAATACAACTCAGTTCAATTGGATTTTTGGTACAAAGGTGGCAATTCCATTAGAATTTTTCTCATATCTCATTTTTAATTAAGTAATGTGTTTAACAACTGAGTAAACTCCAACCATAATGCCTGTATTTCAACAATGTTATTCAAAAGTTTTTAAATTTGTTACATCCCAGCTGCGAAATGTTGGTTATATTTGAAGTCAGAAAACTAAAAGAAATACCTCCTGCTATGGAAAATATATATGTCAATCAACCTACAACATGGCTTGGTAAATGAACATCTCCCAGTGTCTCAACAGAAGAAGTGAAGAGGTTTGGATCTTCATTTTAAATCATCACGTGCTCATGTAAGAAGGGTATTCTTTTCTTGCTTTCTTTTTTAAAAAGCCAGCATTGTTTTACCAGAAACCTTGCTTTGTTTGGGCTTGTGACACACTAGTATATGCTTGTACCTCTGACTTTCAATGTGTTCAAATACCATGCATTTAAAAAATCTAAAACAGAAACTATAAACTTACCAGTTCTGCTTTTGATTCTTTAGCAAATGCTTGTAATTTTTCTATATCTTTATTGGATAAGTGTCTCTGAAATTAAATGTATCATAATTTAAATATATTCACACATGCTATCAGTCCTGTTAAAAAGAAAATTATTCATAGATATCTAAAAGTAATATAAAACTTGGCACTAATAGCTAGGCAATATGTTTTGCACACTCTCTCTCTCTCTTAAAATTTTATTAGAATATTTTTCTCAAAGTACATTACACACTAAAAAAATTTGCGGCACACATATCACGATTAAACTCAAAAGTATAAAACAAATCATAACCTAAAATTTCATCTTACAATATTTTTCGTTTTGATTAAAAAAAACATCCTCATGCAATCAATCAAAAACAACACACAACAACTGAACACCATTCTGGATGAAAACAGAGGGAAATCCTCAATCAGCGAGCATCTAGCTTTTCTGATTTCACACTTGGCTGACTGGAAAATGTGCTACAACCAAAAGAATGTTGTGAAGTTAAAACAGACATCTGTGCCTTTCAACGCTGGGTCCACAACACCATTCCGCCAACACATTGTTCTAAGGTGCGAACAAAAGGTTTGAGAATTGACATCACGATAAACAAGTAGGCTGTTACGAGTTGCTTCTTGTTTTTTTTTTTTTTTTTTTTTTCAGAATGGTTGTATAAAATTAGTTTCATGGAAAATAACCAGATACATCAAGCTCTTGTCACAGAGATGTGAATATCAGTTCAGAAAAAGCAGAATTTTAGACAGGCATCACCCCTCCCCCTTTTTTATAATTAATTTTTTACAACACATCTCTGAGTCTTAAAACTGATCATTTTGACCCTTCAAAAGACCTGGTTTCTATTTTGTATTGCAATGAATACTAAGTTAACAGTTACAAAAATGATAAAATGGTGAAATTTCATTATATATTTGGATTCTATTTTACAAAGACTAAATTAATGCAAATGTGAAAAATGTTTCACTGAAGCTCAAAAGGAAACTCAGGAGTCCTAGTGTTGCTATCTGGAGTAAGAAACATCCATCTTGTTTTTTCATTAGTCAACTTTCACCATTCAGTTATGTGCCACATTACACTGCCCTGACTATGAAGTGAAAAAATTGACCTTTTAACTTTTTCCCTATTACAATAAAAGGCAAATTCATCATTTGAAAAAGACTTTTCCCAAAGATTCCTTTTTATTCTACCCATTAGGGTTTAAGGAATTGAAACCAATGCCTGACTCCACTCCATTCATAGCAAAAATTAAGCATATAAATAAAAGTTTAAAAATAAACAAACTATTCTGATATAGTTCTGATATAAATAACAGGAATCTTGACACAATTTCAACATTTTGCTTATTGACAACATAAGAGTGTCTCTTCTCATTCTGTTTTATTTCTCAAAGTTTAAAACAATTTAACCTTTTCCACTTTCAAAGTCCAAAACATTTCAAATATTTTAAAATGAACCCATTATCCATGACCTTTGGAAAATAAACAATTTCTTATAACAGGTGTGGAAGTACGGGATGTTCAAGACCAATGTGCAATGTCAAGCTTTCTTAAAAGAAACATTTTTTCTGGATTAAACAAATACTTTGTTTGACAGATATCAGAAAGCAGTCTAGTGATTGTCCTTATTATGTTAGATTAAAGAATTGACCGGAACACAAGATAAGGTTAAGAGAGCAACTGCATTGTCCTGTTTGCCCTCTTTCTCTCTCTCTCTCTCTCTCTCTCCTCCTGTCCTACTAGACTGCACTCTTTTGTCCATTGTGTTTTACAAGAAGAATATATTTGTATATACACTACACAACAAACATCTAATACTGTCAGAACTAAATTCAAATCACTCAATTTCAATTCCATTAACGTCAGACTTCCGACTCAACAGATGCACGAAAACATTTCTATCAACCACTGACTTCTGTAATGCACCATAAATGAAGAATGTGCCAGAGAACTTGTCAAGTCACCCATGTTAGGACAAAGTCACAACTGATTCCATTACGAATCATAAAAGGAGACAAAACCACATGACCTTGAAATTTCAGCAATGACCCATCTAAAGTTTTAGCTTTCTTTGCATCAATTAGTTGAAAACCTCTCACATTTTTATATCACACTTGAAGTCATCCATGGTTTCTTTTCTTTCATCACAGTAGACTGAACTAGGGCAAGTAAGGAGAAGGTTTACATTTACAACAAAGTGACTGTGCAACAATTCACATAAATAAATGTCAGCCCTTCTGTTTCTCTCTCTCTCTCTCTCTCTCTCTCTCTCTCTCTCTCTCTCTCTCTCTCTCTCTCTCTCTCTCTCCCTGCAGTTTTCATAGCATTTCAAGGATTTTTCTATAACACAAAAACATAACTCTTGGGATAAGCATGACAAATCTTTGTGACAAGCACGCCTCCCTTCTACCTTATGCCTAGCACCCAAAAACGTTTATTCTATCTTTTAATACCTATCAAAGCAATTCTTTTTTTTTTCACTTGATGAAAATGTCCATACTAAAGACTCATCAAAGTACCCAAAAGATCTTGTTTCAAAAATTTTCAAAGGAATGGGTTCCAATAATGCCACTATTACATTAACAAGGTATGAAGGAATTTTTTTTTTTTTTTACCTGGCCCGTTTTGATGTTGAGCGCATGTATGCTGCATCCTGGAGTGGCTAGAGCTTTGGCAAAAACAGGCACAGATTGACCCTGGAATATGTCTGTAACTTCTTTGATCTGAGAAATAAAAACATACACATTAGACACAACAAATTTTCACAAGGAAAAAAGAGTTATTGATTCAATTCTTTGAGAATATTCCTTACGTTAACTTTAACATTTTCATAGTTTTCTTGAAACTACCTAAAAAGATATTAAATCCCTCAAAACTGCCCAGAATAAAACATTTTCTGGAAGTTTATTACACAAGAAACGTTTGGTCTCTAGCTTCATTGAACAAATCTTAAATTTTTTTAGTCCCTATAAAAAAAAAGAACACATAACTTTATGTTACTCCCCTATACGCTTGACCCTAATACTAGCAACCAAAATTTAAATATTAATAATGAAAAGGAAATGACAAAATTATAATTCTTAAAATGATCTTTTTATTTATACTGATTGGCATATATATCAATTTTTTAATACATATCACTTAATGGACTCAAAAATTACCTTCATTTCAAACCTTGTATCAGGTTTGTCAATACCGTACTGTCGCATGGCATCTTCATATGTCATACGGGGGAAAGGAGTTTTTAGAACTCCACTCTCTTTTGGCCATGAGTTTACCAGGAGCCCTTCTATGACGTCCATAATGTCCTCTTGGGTGACAAAGGACATCTCTATATCAACCTAAAACATCATAAAGTCATGATAAATATAATTTCCATGTAATATGAGTATGGTCTGTTCTATTTTAAGTTAGTGTTTTTATTCTATTTCTAAATCAGAATTAAAATGAACTCCAGAATGGGAGCAGTAAGGTTTCTCTGTACATAATTTTACCTTACTTCCATTTCATTAAATTATGTTTCATTGCATTATCTGTACTTAGTCTAGTTGGTATTGTGTATGCATTACTTCTTCTTCTTGTTGTTGTTGTTGTTTTTTTTTTTTTTTTTTTTTTTTTTTTTTTTTTTTTTTTTTTTTTTTATCTAAGGGTGGAAAGATGGGTACTGGAACAACATAAATACTACTACTGCTAATAATAATAATAAAATAATTATTAGGATTATTATCTTTTTCAAAGTACAATTCAGCTTAAGCAATCAGCTAAGCTTGTTGGTTACCCTATCCCTCAAGCTCCCACAATCAACATGTTTATAAATTGTTCAATATAAGCTTTAATCAAGGTTTATACCATAAGATCTCTCCCAGACATAAATCTAGTTCAGAAAATTAATCTGTCAAAAACACTGCAATTTCCTGTAAAGTGTCAGCAGTTTTCTTAGCATCAGGATTTCATGAGATGCTTTTAATGATGATTTGATCTCTTCTGGTTGTAAACAGGATACTTCAAAATATTCTGCATCCACCACACTGCTTTGCCATGTGTTGACAAAATGTTCAAATGACACTCACAAATTGATAAATTGCTTTCTTTGAAACTATGTGACTTATTTTTAATGCACAAGTTTTCAGCATTTTTTTGTTCAAGTTAACAATTTTAAAATAGGAAGTGTTTTTGGCAGTCTAATTCTAACCTCTGTACTTCTGTGACACCAAAAACATATATGTCAAACTTTAAGTTAGCTATGTTCTTCTACTAGGGCACATTTTTAGTAGTTAACTCATGAAAAATGCTACTAAATATGAAAACAAAGTAACATTCCATTTCTAATACAGCGTCTTCAATAGTAGTGCAGGTAAAATTAATAATTAATTGGAAGATAAATTAGTGTTTAAGTACTGAAAGAAAATTGAAAATAACAAAAAATGCACAAAAAAATTGTATACGCTTAAAAAGAATTTTTATAAAGCTCACTCTCATAACAATGACAACCAACAAAGTGTGTCCAAAATTTCATAACAGATCATGTGGTGGTTTACTAGAGATACTAGCTTTTCAAGGTCAATAACCCAAGGCAAATCTCTTTAGAAGTATGACAAATTGTGCCATTTATTGTCAATTTAAATCCACCCTGAACAGCTTTCACCTTGAGCGATTTAATAAACCAGAGAGAATGAGGTTTGTAACGTAAACCCATTACTGAAGTCTTTGATCATTTCTTATGTATGATTAGACCACACACAACCTGATAAATGGGCTTGAAAAAAAAAGACCCTGTTTCCCTTTCCCCTCATCCATTCATAAGATGCTAGCCTGGGTCAAATAATTTGCCTTCTAGCACCAGTTGTATCCTCTTAACTGCTCTCATTCTGAACTGTAAGGTCATTTCTTTCATAAAATTGTTCATCTGGAGGTATGAGACTTACATGTCTGGTCCATTTCACACCATAAAATTATGCCTGGAGACTGGTCTGAACTTCAAAACCACAAATTTATTAGTTAACTTCAACCCAAAATCAATCATATTATGATCTGTAATATTGAGCCCATTTTGTAACAAGAAAGACCAAATCAATGTTTATGCCTAATACTATCGTCACTTAACTGGAACAAATAATTTCGAAGTTCTGTCGGTGAATAGCTACTCAGCTAATGATTGTACTTTCATTCTTTCCGACATGAATTAAACTTTATTGCACTGTATTGTATTATATTGTTGTAACGTACGGTATCAAGTTTTTGATCTAAAAGTTTGACCCAATTTTCAGGATAAGGCTCTATGTGAAACCAGCTCCTGACTTGGTCCCTTGTTATTTGTCAATCTGTCATTGAATTGTCAGTGGATAATGATTCCGCAGGGTACAGCTTTTGTGATTTCCTCCCTTCATTTCTTTCATCAAAATCAACCAAAATAAAAAGAAATGCTTTATCACAGGAAAAAGTTACCATGATTGTCACTCACCATCACATCATTCAAATGTCAGAAACATTTGTGAAATCATAAATAATTTTTTCTGTATTAAAAATTCTCACTGACGGAACTGAGACAGGCTGTTTCTGTTATAACCACAGAAATATTTTGAAAGAATAACTCTGTGAAAACCATAGTATTAGGAAAACACTCGAATGGTATGTATGAATTCGAACTGACAACATTGCATTTAGCTAATAGAATTAGAAATAGATCAAGAAAAAGAATTTGTTTAATGGCACAGAAAATACCTAAGCCCAGACTGATTACTCCGAGTTATCTCAGCAGACACTCTGTTCTTATTTAATGGACCCAAAGAAAAATTACTTAAGTTCTCAAGATTCTCAATTTACAACAGACAAGGTTTTAATCTGTTGTGGATTTTTTTTTTTTTTTTTTGCATATTCTTCTACTGACACTGGTAGAAAGACTATTAAACTGGGAGCAGCCATTCCGTAAGTAATGTCTGAAGATGTAATAGGTTTGTTCAATTTAAATGTTTGTGGTAAACCAGTTGAGTTACATAGACTTTATATTTTGATTGATTCAATGTGACTAAGCATATGCTGCCCTCTTTTGAGAAGGATTGCAAACAAACTCTTTCTTTCTTTCTCTGCCTCTCTCTCTTTTCTGTTTATTTACTGACCTTTGCCACAGCTTTACATAAAAAATAAACACATAAAACAAACTTAATAATAGATGAGATTTTATCATCAAATATCATAGCATACCTAATTTCCCACTATAGCCAACTGAAAGTTATTACTCCATATTGTAACTCAATCTATGTAATTCATCATACCATATGTTCCCTAATACAAATATAATTAAGGAAGTTTTATTACATTACATAAACATGTATTATTTAAAACAGACATGAACCCGGGTTTTAAAAAATCTCAGGGCATTTATCACAAAAACACTTAATTGGCTGAGGAGGAGGAGGAAGGGGCACACTTAGGTCCCACTAGAATTGAATTTAAAATCTTAAAATTATGTGATTCCATGGAAAAAGTTTGTATCAAAAACCAATAACAGAATGTCTCATGTCTAGCACGATCCCATTTTGTATTGTAGGGCACAACCCAATCAGGAGCACAACCAACTTGTCACAACTAACACAATCCAAAAAGTAATGCTATGCCACCAAATGCAATGACACCAAACACAATATAATCCAAGGCAATTTAATCCCATGTAAAATAATCACATTTTTCCTGGCCTCTGCTTACAAATAAATTATCTGAATATATTCAACTTGAACATGTTTTGTTTACCAGCAGATTTGTCAAACAAGCACACAACCACAGGAAACATAATAAACTTGTAAATAAGGGTCATACAGAATGAGCTAGGTTCCTCTAGCTAGTGTGCACTAACTAAACAGGGACAATCACTAAATGCAGTCCCATTAACAGACTAATGTGCCTCTTCCTGGTGTTAAGCAGAATCTTGAAAAGCTAGTTATAATATGAGTGTGTTAGAAACAAGACAAGGCTTGATAGTCTGTCAATCAGGTTGCATACAGTCCCTGTGGAATTAGTGCCCACTATCTTGTGTGACCTAACTCATTCAGAAGATATCTCCAAAATAATAAAAAAAAAAAACTAAACACAGGTCATCCATAAGCTGAAGTGAAAAAATCGTGAAGCATCATTCTAAGTAGCAGTCATTTTAATTTGATGATATTTTTAATCTCACCTGGGTGAATTCTGGTTGCCTGTCTGTCTTTGCTCCTTCATCACGATAACACTTTGCTATCTGCATGTAACGATCTATACCCCCTACCATAAGGAGTTGCTTAAACTGAAATATACATATATACATTTGTTATGCATTCCAAATACCAACAATTAAAAACCTAAATTGTCCGTAATGATTGAAATAGCAAGTAAATTCAGTTGTAATTTTTTTTACACCAAAAGGCACTGGATCATCTTTTGGTAGTGTTTTCCAATGGTGCACAATAACATCACCTTAAAGGTACGTTATAAATGATATTTTTGTAAGACATAAAACCATTGGCATTGCAATAGTATTTAACAACACAGAGAGAAAGATTCTTTATGTGTACTCTAGGATTTTCCTTTCTAATACATTTTTGTGACTTCCAACCAAAATCTTGTCTTCTAAAACTGAATATCTTTGTTGTAAATTGCAAAGATATTTCCGAAGTCTTATCTCTTTCTTTCTCTTTCTCTCTCAAACACAAACACATGTACATACACTGTAGTGGCTAGAATTCTATATCCCGTGTTTAAGGGAAAGTAATTACCATGTAGTCTCACATACTGCATTCGGTGCAATTGCTATGTATTTGGTTGAGAAAATGATCTTTAGAAGAAAGAGATTCGTAAGTTGGGAGAGGTGCACACGTTCAGATTCACGGAGGACGCAACACTCGCACATATGAAGAGAAAATAGGAAAAAAGACAAATAAGTACAGTATGTATTTGCCCGGTCCTTTCTTAAAACTCATTTTATATATGTTGCTTGGTTACTAGACCTATTTTATAGCTCATTACGTAATTAGCATATAAATTTGCAAGTAATGTAAAGGCATTTTAAGAACACGTGTTATAATGCATGAATGTATTAGGCGTGGTTAACAAACAAACTTTGTCAGGCCTGTTAGTTTACGTTTATTTTCTTTCCTTAGATATTGAGTATGTTTATCTCAGCTAGCTACATAATTTCATGAAGTTGTTTTATATTTATTACAGTGTCAGCAGACGAAGGTTATACGGTATTTTGTCATGTTTCACAAGTGGAGGCTAGACAAGTCTAGTGAGTAGCTAGTTTATGTATGTTATCATTTAATTTTGGAATTAATTTGTTTCTTCTTAACTTTGTAATGCACTTATAAAAGAAATTGATTTAATAACAGTGACATTCAGTCATTATATAAGTAAGTCATATTGAAAAGGATCATGAAGTATAGATGTTAAGTATCTTTATTTATTATTATTTCAGAACGTATCTTATTGTAGTGGATCAATAAAGGCTCAAACAGACAACCTGCGTTTGTTAAGATATTGGACGCTATATACACACACACAGGAACAGCCATATATATATGCACACATAAAAGATACATGTACACACAAACACATACACAAATTCACACATGCACGTACACTCATACATGCGTTTACACGCACACATATCTCACCTGTTGTGGACTTTGTGGAAGACAGTAAAATTTCCCAGGCATTTTTGTAGGTACAACAAATTCTCTTGCTCCCTGAATTATATCAAAATATCAAAATAATTAAAAATAATGGAAGAATAACATTTAAATATGTCTTTAGACCAGATATAAAAAATTTAATGTAATAGCACACGCAGAAAAAAGTTACTGCTATAGATATTATCCTCCCCACCCCCCACCCCCCCCCACCCCCCAAAAAAAAAGATGTTAATACGTACCCCTGGTGTTCTTCTGAACAATGTGGGAGTTTCTACATCTACAAAACCTGAAAACACACAAATCTTTTTGGTCATTACAAGTTTTACAATGTCAAGTTTGATTTACTAAATTGAAAGTTAAATTACATTTGATGAGACTGAACACACAAAATATTGACACAAATTTTTAATATTCTTCCAATGTTACCTATTATATACCAATCTGCATCAATGCAACAATCTGTGTTTAAAAAGTATAAGCATACCATATCTGATTGGAAAAAATTATTTGAAACGTTATTTTTTCGTATCTACTCCTCCTTACAGTTTCAATAAGTCGCAAAACAATGACCAATTTTGTAATTTGCATGCAGTATGAACAAATGTCTATACTAATCCACTTTCTTTTCTTTTCTGTGGTACATTTACTTTATTACCTAGTTTATTGCACAGGAATTCTCTCATTTTCATGACCATGTTGGATCGAATGCGAAGATTCTTTTGCATTTTGTAATGTCTTATATCTAAATATCGGTACTGCAAACGAACATTCTCTGTGATCTAGAAAAAACATAATATTTCTCTGACTTAATTATAAAGAGAGAAAAGTGAGATGACTCAAATGCAAAATTTAGTGTACTATGGTACTAAGCTTCATATGGTAAAGTCTTATAAACACTTGTCATTGACAACAACATGCTATTTGACATGTATCAAACTTAATTTCTACAACCTCCACAAAATTTTAACTATTTCCATTTGTATGTGCCTGTGGGAAAAATGAATCCTGTTTAAATCTAGTAAGGAATTACCATACTTACTTCTTCATAATCTCTTGTTTTGAATGGTAATTCAGCAAGACTTGGATTTAACACCTTCAGGTCTTCTATTTCAACTTCAATGTCTCCAGTGGGCATTTTCTGAGTGTAATAATAATAATAATAATAATAATAATAATAATAATAAAGATGAGCTATTTTAAATAATAAACTTTGATGCACATGACACACAATAACATTATTACCTCATGAAAAGAAAAAACTACCTCATGAAAAGTTTCTACAATCTTCAGTGCATTAGTGTCTAAATTTTAAAGGGGCAGACCCAGAGATATTTTCTAACAGTCTTACAAATCATCTTTGTTGATCCATTCTCCATTTTCGATCGTCTTCAACCAGAAAATTTTAGATGCTCATCAATGTAAACTTGAAAAATTCTGAACATCTTCCAGAAGACAGCTTCCATCCGTTCCTGTTTTATATCCATTTCCTACTGACTGAAGCAACTATACTGACTGTGTAACATACACTTATGACTCATTATAATTAAATCTTACTGGGTTTTCTTGTCCTTCTGGGCGTCTTATTACTTTTCCTTTCACTTGCAAAACTGACTCAAACTTCAAACCCTTCACAACCTCACAGAGTGTATCTCGCTGAAACAAAGGAAAAAAAAGATGAGTGATATAATATAATATACCAATATGTGTGGACTTTATTCTTACAGTTACTGCAATATTCATTTTATCCATTTATGCATTATATCATCAAAATGGTTTTTTATCAATATTAATGTATATAGTAACATTATGGCCTGATAAATTACTTTCGATCACTTAATCTATCAGTAAATCTTGATTTTTTTAAAAATCAAAGCAAGCCAGCACTTAACAAACACCACCTACCTTATTATCTGGAACTATGAACTGTGTCACTCCATGAGCATCTTTAAGAGTTATAAACTGCAGTGCACGCTCATGCATGAGCCATCCACACAGCACCACGTCTTGCCCCACATGACTGGCGCGCAATTCCCCACACGAATGAGTACGCTGACTGTGACTTACAAACACTGTTATGAAAAAAGAAAAGAAAAAAATATAGCACACTTGTTATAGCAAATCATATTCTTACTCTGTTTTAGCACCATTTTAAAACAATCATTTATTAAATGTTAAACAAAAGCCTCTAGTTAAATCAAATTAATTTAATTCATAATCAAATACTTGGTGAGATGGTAACTGCATGGCTCTGAATTCATTTCAGTGACATAAATATAAAAACCCGAGGGTTCCAGATGCTAAATTTAAAAAAATTAAAAAGGAATAAATTTACCAACATTCTTAAAAAGTTCAAGTGAATGAAACTTTTACAAAAGCTAGGTGTAGGCGGTCTACCCGGATACCCCCCCCCCCCCCATTTCTTCAATCACGTCATGCAGGCAGCAAGGGAAATCCCCCTCCCTATCCCTATGCTCCCCCATTATAAATTTGTTTCCTCTGCGCTTGGAAAGTGATGTCAAAAGTGTAGATCGTAAGGAAATTGTGACACTGACCTTAAAATGTTAATTTTGCACAACTATTGATATTGGGAGTCTACCTCGTGACTGGACTAATGCAAACATAGCACCAATCTTCAAAAAAGGTGATCGTCACCTACCTGAAAACTATCGCCCAGTATCTCTGACATCTGTACTTAGTAAACTGTTAGAACATATTGTATGTCACCATATGTTGCAATACTTTGAACAAAACAATATTCTGACTTCCCTAAACCACGGCTTTCAGCCAAGGTATTCGTGTGAAACTCAGCTAGCAGTGACATTAGATGACCTCACATCTAGCTTTGATCTAGGAATACAAACGGACATCGCGATACTAGATTTTTCTAAGGCGTTCGACACGGTACCTCATAACAAACTGCTTCATAAGTTACATGCCTATGGGATACGAGGCAAAATACACCGGTGGATTGCATCTTTCTTGTGTAATCGTCAAATGAAGGTAGTTGTTGAAGGCGAGAGTTCAAGAGAAGTGCCACATAAATGATCTACCGGACTCTGTAAAATCCAAAGTACGCCTTTTCGCTGATGATTGCTTACTGTACAGGGAAATATCTTCGCAAAAAGACCATATTATTCTTCAACAAGACCTCGCAAGCTTAGAAAACTGGGCCATGAAATGGGGCATGCGCTTCAACGCTTCCAAATGTTACTCTCTTAGTGTTTGCCAGAAATCCTCTTTCTTCTACCAACTGGATAATACAGTGCTTAAAAATGTTCAGACCAACCCATATCTAGGAGTCATGCTTTCTTCCGACCTTAAATGGTCAACTCACATAAACAACTTATAATATAAATGTAAAAAAGCCAGTTGCCTACTAGGATTCATTAGAAGAAATTTATACCATAGTCCAGTTATCACACGGAAATCTGCCTACATAGCTCTTGTCCGTTCCACTCTAGAATATGGTGCTATCATATGGGATCCTTATTTAAAAACTGACATTGATAAAATGGAAAAAATTCAAAGAAAAGCTGCACGGTTCATCACTGGGGATTACAAGTCTCAATCCCAAGGTAGTGTCACCTCCATGCTGAAATCACTAGAGATACCACTACTGCAGCACAGGAGGAAGGAACTGCGGCTAACTTTTCTATTCAAGGTGGTTGAGGGTTAGTTCCAGCGATACCCCCCGACACTTACTTCGTACCAGTCTCTAACAAACGTCGTATAAGGGCTAAATCTTTCAATGACTTTGACTCGAAAACATTGTGAATAGTACTAATAACAGTCGCTGCTTTCACTTACAACGTTGTAAAACACTCGTCAGAAAAAACTCTTTCTTCGTCAGAACAGTTTCCGATTGGAATGGTCTCAGTGACCAACAAGTAAACGCTGAAACTGTTGAAAGCTTTAGATCAGGACTACTATTTGACTAAGTTTCCCATGCGCTCTCTTCTATCCGTCTACTTCATACCAGTATTGGTGTCTCTAGACGTACATGAACAGATACAGATACAGAACTACTGATCTAATGAATTTGACAAGACACCGGTTGTAGTAACGCACTGCTTACGTTCCACAAGAACAATTTTTTACTAAACTGCTCAACGCATACCATACCTGAGCTACTTATACACCTTGTCTGTACAGGAACAGTAAATCCATTAATCTTTACGGGTCGAGAACGTCTGATGAAATCGACAAGCAACTTTGCACGACCCGCCATGTCTTTTAACACGTGCTGCGCATTGTTTATTGCGCATGTAGTTTACTTCCGTTTAACTTCGCATTGCATTAGTTGAGCTGTCACCTCGACGCAGCAATTTATCTACTGATTACATTCCAGGTACCAGAACATCCTTTTTACATGCATGATCAGTGGATAATGGGAAATGGTGAATGGAGATTTCGTATTTAGACACCTAAATTGGCCCCAGGCCTACAGACCATGTACTTAAAATATGGAGTATCCCAGCTGGTACCAGTAGGGCCTACAGGGGCGGATTTAGTGGGGGGTCAGGGGGGTCTTGCCCCCCCCCTTCGATTTCTGAAAAATATACCGCACCCATATCCCCATACTAAAATACTACTTTATAATATTATTGAGGCTTCATATATAAGATCTTGAAATTTCATTTTTAAAAGATAGACATAAACAAAAGCGGCCCCAATTTTTTTTAACATTGTTTTTCTTAGGCCTATATAGGCCTATCTCTTTATTTAGATGCCGTAGCCTACGTGTCACTTAGAATAGAGGAGAGGTAAGTCCAGTATTTCATATAGGCCTATGAAAGATTTATCATTTGTTTATGAAAAGCTTTCAGGTGTCCATGAGCCTTAACATAGGCTACTCAGTTTCCAAGACAACGATGAGCGGGAAGTCGTGCACCATATCCCAAAATCTCACTTTCTACGGCAACATAATATTAAAGCTGCCTTTATTCATTAATGTGATTATAATGAAGGTGCATTTAAGCCTATTTGTTGCCAGTCCGACGGAACTGAATCTTTTATGCCTTCAGGCATTTAATTACTAAAGGGCGTGACTTGACTAAATAGGCCTATATAGGGCCTGCTCGTAGGCTATTTGTTACCAAAATGTCTATGAAAGTCGTCAATTCTTCGTGGCTAAATTATTTATTTATTCATTTATTCGATCGTTTGTTTGTTTGTTTGTTTTTTGTTGATTTGTTTGTTTGTTTGTTTGGTTGGTTTCCATCGTGTCAAATATGTTGTCATCTTCACAATATCACAACCTATACTCAGTATCTTTTCAAAACTATAATAAATAAACGTTCCGTAAACTTCGCCTCATTAAATCTCACCTCAAATTGTTTTACACCCGACTTTATATTGAGCTTGCGTCACCGATCGATCCAAGCTCAAAGCCATAAATGCTCAAGAGATTTGCAGGCACGTAACGTATAAATTGGCTGGCTGAAAGAATTTGTTTCTACCTGAGAAAGAATCTCCTTCACAGCTCTTTTTCGTCCCTTTGGTGTGTGCGCTTTAAGAACAGTTTACTAAATATGTCACATCCTTTGTCTCTCTGTGTGAAAAGCACCGAAAAATCTTGAAAGATCACAGAAAAGAGGTTGATGATCTAGAACGACTAAGTGTTGATTAAATAATATAGGAGAACAGAGGGAAATAGATTTTGAAGCGCATTTTCGTACCGCTGGATGGACTAGCATACACGTAAATGAGTATGTCAGCTCCCGGGGGACACACCGGTCAAGTGACCCTCCTTTTGCTTCAGAGTTACACCTCTCTCCCTCTTCCCCCCCCCCCCCTTAAAAAATTAAAACGACTGAAATGAAACAAAATCAAACAATTTTGCACATTATACTGTAGTACAATTGCCCTCGTGTACTGGTACTCTTTTTTATATCTATTTGCCGAGCTAAGGGAGTCGAATCTTTTTTCCTTGCGACCCCCCCCCCCCAACACACACACATACGCTTAAGGCAAAACCCGCCAGTGTCACTAATATGTACAGTAACAAAATAAAAAATTTAAACGGACACCAGTACTCCCCTCTGTAGACAAACTTGTCCTGGAATGAAGATCTAATCGAAAATTAAATTCAACTTTCTAGACACGTGTTGTGTGTTCAAGAGGCTCCACGTTCATGATAGCGCATTTTAAGACGAGGGCGTTAATATTATCCTTGACAATGTTCGTACAGACCGGACCAACAGTTATTGTGCTTAAACATTAGAGACCCGAGAAACATCGAGCACACAGAGTAAATTATCCACTGAGATCATTAGCCACTTTTATTCAATTATTTTTATTTGTTTTCTGGGCATTGTTGTTGACGCGCTCAAACAATCTCCCTGTGAGTACGCCGCACAATAACAAATATTGACTATTTGGTCGCGTCAGGATGAGCAAAAGTAATAGATTCAGGCATGCCAACTTGGGTATTTTTCTACGGGAACGAAAGAGCTCGGTGGATTCCGGCGCTAAGGAGGAAGACCCAGAGTTGCAGAAGAAACATCAGGAAATTATCATGAATTTGTTGAAGGATTATGACCAAGAGGAGACGGAGAGAAGATACCGTAGTCACTCCCCATATGAATTTAAGATTGATCCACAGTCATTTAGTATAGACTGGTATGTATACCATGCTAAAGTATTTGTAAATTTTTATCAACGGTTAGAGCAACAGTTAAACCGCCGATGGTGTTGAGAAAATATGTTTAATAGTAATACACGTACAGATTCCATGGCACGTTTAAACTGACGGAAAATGTTTGTTTAAACAACACTAAAAAAAAGAAAAAAGAGAGAAATGCTGTAATGGTTCATAGCTTGTGATGATAACGTACTAGGGAAAATGATTAAGTTGAAAAATTGTCTGCTTTGAAAAGTAAACTGAAAATATATAACTGCTACGTGGACACAATCTAACGAAGAGTGGACCAAACTCAAACTAATTAAATCCAATTAAGATAAAGTTGATCGGATTTGAGCAGGTTATCGATTACGGGTTGCTGTTTTGTTTATTAGTATGTTTATTTGTTTATGGAAATGCTGGTTGCTTAGTAACAACATTAGCAGAGGG
Organism: Lingula anatina; assembly: GCF_051362555.1. Taxonomy (NCBI): domain Eukaryota; kingdom Metazoa; phylum Brachiopoda; class Lingulata; order Lingulida; family Lingulidae; genus Lingula; species Lingula anatina. The sequence goes on from NC_141769.1 coordinate 7,001,630, forward strand.
GTTGGCGTAAATACGTAAGTATTTGCTATACGTAGGTCCATGTTTGAGTTTTTTTTCCTGTTCAACTGTGCGTCTATATTTCCTATGGACACCATTGAAGCATACCCCTAAATAAATTTAATACATTTTAGTAAGTCGAGTTATTTTATATTCTGCTTATACTTGTATATCAGATTTTTTTATTTATTGTTTTTTCCTTTTAACAACATTTCTTGAGTATTCTCCGCTAATATTACAGTGTTGGAGCCGAGGGAAGCAGGGCTAAGAGGAAGGAAATGTTTTTTGCTCTTCTTACATTTTTCCAACCACGTCAGTTATAACTGCAGAAAGCGGCAACGGCGAGGAGGACAGCCCCTCCACCCCTTTCCAGCAAATTAACTTCTTAATCGCCTTTGAATAATCATAGATTCACGTTTAATTTTCAGAGGCAACAGCAGACAGGTTGTAAAACCTACGATGAATAAATCCATACACTTACTTTTGGAAAATTCTTTTTTTTTTTTTTTCAGTGAGGAACAAGCTCGCAAACATCAACGCCGTATGATCCAGCTGATGGGGAGTGACGTCTTGAGACTTAGGGACAGCGAATATACTGCGGAATTCACGCGGAAGCTAGACATTGAATATAAAGTAAGTATCCCAGGTGGGTTTTGGTGAGGGGTTGGGTGGGGGTGAGGGCGAGGGTGAAGGGACAAGAAGGAGCTGCAATGAAGTTAGTTCTTCTCCCCCACTAACCCAGGTCCAGGATGGATTCACTTTTTTCTACGAGTATTTTTTTTTCCAAAGACATTAGTCAAAAGTGACGAGAAACAGGACCCATAGTGGATCATGTAAAATCGCCCAGGAGAAGGCGTCAACAAAATGAACAGCGGAAGGCAGATACGAGAACTAGAACGCCTTCAGTTTTGGAGGGTGGGGGAGAGGGGGCATATGCACATGTAGACATAACTAATATCCATATAACGACGTTCAACGCAAGCAATTTTTCACATTCTACAACCATTTTAGACCAAATATGTGCCTTCATACAACTCAAAAGATTTTGAATTTATGAATGAAAAAATTAAAATTGAAAAGCAAAAATTGGGCTTCGGTGCTTATATACATGTAGGTAAGCATTTGTGTTTTGCAAGATTATAATATACAGTACGGAGATGGATTGAGTACTGATTGAGTTATTAAGAAATTTGTAGTGTATCATTAACCCGTATTATTTGACATTACAAAAACGTGCATGTATCAATATTGAATGGACACAAAAACCTGCGTGTCACAGGCAATATTCCCCATTCCTATGAAACGCTCAGTGACAAACCGGAGAAATAATACGAACAAAAGCCCCTTGGAAAATGGTTGATTATGTATCCGAAGATCACCTGCCGAATGATTGATTTGGCTGTTTGTAATCTTATCTTTATCGGCACACTAAAACGATGATCACATCAGTTGCCCCGGTAACCAATGAAATATCAATAAACTTCACGCGCGGCTGACATCGTTTATGGGTGGCGATAAAATACCACCCGACGTAGATGTCGTAAAATACAGGTTAAGTGGGTCCATGTCGTGAATAGATGATCTTAGGCCGGAAAGCCATAAATCTAGCCAACATCTTCCGGCTTTTGCAAGCTGATCACGACAATAGTTTTCAATTTATCTTCAGAATGAGCATATGTATGTATTCCTGTTCAATTTGATCAATGGCAATGTGGGAAACCACTAGCAGGAATAATACCACAGGGATTCTTTTGTTTTGATATATACCCGTATATAGACGTACGCGTCTTTTTCGTCACTTAATTATGTCACTCAGAAAAACGTTATATTTGTTTAGTTCAATAACAAGAACCAGATATGAAAACTCCCAGGTAAATTAAGAATCATTTTCACTTATTTACTATTCTTATCTTCCCGGCTGTTTATTTGTTTATTTGTTGCATGGATTAATTGATCGATTACGTGTACACAGGATGCTATTGATTTTACAATTAAGCAATGTAGCTAGCAAGGTAGGACGACAATTGCCAAATGTTTAAGAATGTCTACAAAATGTCTTCCATTGTCTCTCTACCATCCCTCTTTAAGATTTCAACACTTTGTACTTTTATTATGAAATTATATGTATGTAATCGGTGCATCTTTAATGCACACGCCCTATTTCTCTCAATCAACAATATGCTCTGTATAATGAGGAAAGGTCCACTCCAAAATGACGGCTTTCTTGCAGAAAGGCGGAACTTTCGATGGACCCTCACAAAAATTCATATTAATTTTTGCAGATACATAGCAAACTGCAATAGACAAACTACATCTAGAAGCAGCTGTAAACTAGCGATAAATTACTGGCCTCTGAGTAGGTCAACTAAGGGTGCTTTCCCAGAGATTTAGATCGATCTAGTGATTAAGATTTAGATCGACCTAACTCCCTGGGGGTTCACGCTAAATTGCAGTCAGCCGAGCGGGCACCATAGTTAATTACCCCCTTACAGCTTTTAGTAGGCGGGACAGACGCTTAAGCCGGCCAAGCTGACAGTAATCTAGTGAGACTCCCCACAGGGATAGATCGATCTAAAATCTATGGAAATGGGGTGTATGAGACTGTAAATATTTAGGGAGGCAATATTAATGTGTTTCTATAGATTAGAATTCGTTTTATGATGGTTTGAAGAACACGTGCAGGTCTGTCCTTCAATAGTTGGTATTATGGCTGTATAGTTTATAAAATAGTAGATCTGAAGGAATCCTTCCCTTCTTTCACCCTTGTATCATAGCTGTAAGAATAAAGGTTTTATTGACGTTTTAGGAGAAATTAGCTCAAAAGGAACGTGATCTGGCGGAGGGTGAAAGGCAGCGACTGCGTCACCTCATGATGGAGGGGTTGATCGACAGTATCGACATCTATGACAAAGAAGAAAGAAGCAGAAAGAAACAGAGCCAGCAGTGCCCTTGGCGCGCTAGTTCTAAGTCCATAGATAAGAGTGATCATACACATCGAGTACGCTGAGTGGATCTGCGAATTTGCCTTTCGGTTTTTATGTACAGACACAGATGTCTGATGTGTCTGTACATATTGCCATCACCTGCGTCTGTCGTCGCCGTCGCCGTCCCTGTCGCCGTCCCTGTCGCCGTCGCCGTCGCCGTCGCCGTGCACTTTCATCGTTAACACGATAAGTGGAAGACAGTTTTACTTTTTGGCTTTATATTTACAGAGCTGATGAATATTCATAAAACCCAGGTCAAGTTCGAAAATCAGCATGTTTGGGCAATTATTGTAGTATTTATGCTGTGTTTTCACTTTTTAGCATATATGCAACACTGTTAACACATTTCAAGGAAAACCGATAGGCCTGTTGTCATGAAACTCACAGGAGTAATTAATCTTACTAAAACGCAGATCAAGTTCAAAAATCGGCATGATCGGGCCACTATTTTAGTAGTTATGCTGTTTTTTTCACTTTTCAGCATATGTGCAACACTGTTAACACATTTCAAGGAAAACCGATAGACCTGTTGTCATGAAACTCACAGGAGTAATTAATCTTACTAAAATGCAGGTCAAGTTCGAAAATCAGCATAATCGGGCCATTATTTTATAAGTTATGCTGTTTTTAAACATTTCCTCAGATTTAATTCTTAGGCATGTTAACAGTCTCATTATTTAACTAATAAGATTCGTAAAAGTGTTTGTTTGACATTTCCTGCATCTTTACAACATTGTTAGTTGATTATGTAAAAATGATGGTAAACTTGTTATCATGTATTGTATAATAGAGTTTCAAAAATGGAAATAAACTCATACCATTGCAGTTTGTCAGATTCATTCATTCACTATGTTCAGAAACTCAGAATGGAGGAAATTGGACATTAAACACTGTTCTATTGATATTTTTCCCATCTCATCAATTTTCTTAGTTGATCATATATAAATGGAAGTAAATTGTTAATTTTGTTATATGTTAAAAAATTGTTAAAAATGGAAAAAAACACATTTCAGGACAGTGCTGTCTTGTCTACATTTTGGCATTTTCAAGGTGTGACTTTGAAGTTCCTTTGGCCTAAAGACCTTTGCTAGGAACATTTTCTGAATATCCATGATACTAATATTTTATTATTAAAAATTGATGGTAATTATCCTGTTAAACATTATGTAATAGTGCATCAAAATTTGAAGACACCCCTATTTTGGACACTGCTCCCATGATGACCATTTAAGGAAAACCATGTCACTTACTGTTCTCAAACTTACAGGAAGAAACATGGGACTTAATAAAGCTTCAGTGGGCAATGCAGACTATTTGGTAAATTTTTTTGGCAGTTTATCAGTTTTTTGTGAAAATTTAATTTTTCACATATTGGCATTTTCAAGGTGTGACTTAGAACCTCCACGGGCTTGAAGACCCATGCTAGTCACATTTTCCGAAAATCCATGATACATATATTTTATTATGTACAGACACAGATATGTATGTACATATTGCCATCACCTGCGCCTGTCGTCGCCGTCAGCGATCATGTCGCCGTCACTGTTGCCGTGCACTTTCAGAGTTAACACCATAAGTGGAAGACAGTTTTACTTTTTGGCTTTATATTTACAGAGCTGATGAGTATTCATAAAACGCAGGTCAAGTTCGAAAATAAGCATGATCGGGCCATTATTGTAGAAGTTATGCTTTCTTTTTACTTTTCAGCATATATGCAACATCGTTAACACATTTCAATAAAAACCGATAGGCCTGTTGTCATGAAACTCATAGGGGTAATCAATCTTACTAAAACGCAGGTCAAGTTCGAAAATCGGCATGATCGGGCCACTATTTTAGTAGTTATGCTGTTTTTTTCACTTTTCAGCATATGTGCAACACTGATAACACATTTCAAGGAAAACCGATAGACCTGTTGTCATGAAACTCACAGGAGTAATCAATCTTACTAAAACGTAGGTCAAGTTCGAAAATCAGCATAATCGGGCCATTATTTTATAAGTTATGCTGTTTTTAAACATTTCCTCAGATTCAATTCTTAGGCATGTTAACAGTCTCATTATTTAACTAATAAGATTCGTAAAAGTGTTTGTTTGACATTTCCTGCATCTTTACAACATTGTTAGTTGATTATGTAAAAATGATGGTAAACTTGTTATCATGTATTGTATAATAGTGTTTCACAAATGGAAATAAACTCATATCATTGCAGTTTGTCAGATTCATTCATTCACTATGTTCAGAAACTCAGAATGGAGGAAATTGGACATTAAACACTGTTCTATTGATATTTTTCCCATCTCATCAATTATCTTAGTTGATCATATATAAATGGTAGTAAATTGTTAATTTTGTTATATGTTAAAAAATTGTTAAAAATGGAAAAAAACACATTTCAGGACAGTGCTGTCTTGTCTACATTTTGGCATTTTCAAGGTGTGACTTTGAAGTTCCTTTGGCCTAAAGACCTTTGCTAGGAACATTTTCTGAATATCCATGATACTAATATTTTATTATTAAAAATTGATGGTAATTATCCTGTTAAACATTATGTAATAGTGCATCAAAATTTGAGGACACCCCTATTTTGGACACTGCTCCCATGATGACCATTTAAGGAAAACCATGTCACTTACTGTTCTCAAACTTACAGGAAGAAACATGGGACTTAAATAAAGCTTCAGTGGGCAATGCAGACTATTTGGTAAATTTTTTTGGCAGTTAATCAGTTTTTTGTGAAAATTTAATTTTTCACATATTGGCATTTTCAAGGTGTGACTTAGAACCTCCACGAGCTTGAAGACCCATGCTAATCACATTTTCTGAAAATCCACGATACGGATCTTTTATTATTAAAAACTGATGGTCATTATGCTGTTAAGCATTATGTAATATTGCATTAAAATAGAAGAAAACACAATTTTGGGTGCTGCTGCCATGATGACCATTATGGGAAAACCATGTTACTTATGATTGTCAAACTTTCAAAAAAGAAACAAAGGACTAAAATGCAGCCTGAGTTGGAAAAGCAGTCTAATTGGCTTCTTTTTCTGGAAGTTAAACATTTTAGTGAAATATTCATTTTTATCATGTTGGCATATTCATTGTGGGACTCGAAGCTCCCATGGACATGAAGCCAAATGGTAATCAAATTTTCTACATGTCCATGCTATTTATAGTCAATAATCAAAAATTGGTGATAATTATTCTGTAATTTATTATGTAATGTTACATCAAAATTGACAAAAATCTTTTTCCACTGCTACTACAAACATTATGAAAAGAAAACTATGTTACTTATTATTATTTTCAACTTACAAGTATGATTTGTAGGATTGGCATGCAGTTCAAATTAGAAAGCCAGCTCAAATGGGTTATCATTTATTATTGAATTTAAGCAGTTTTATGTGAAATTTTCATTTTTCTCATTCTGGCATTTTCAAAGTGTGAACTTAAACTCCCATGGGCCTGAAGCCTTACGCTTGTTACACATTTCACTTACATTGGTATTACCTGTTGAGCATAATTAAAATTTGATGTTGAATTTGCAGTTAAGCATAATGTACCTTTGCATCAGAATTGACAGTAGCCTGTTTTGTGCATTGTTATTGTCTGCTTTTTGTCTGTACATTTGACAGCTTTGCTGCCTTGTTTGTTTTGTTTTGTCACTTCTGTATTAATGCAGCTTTTAAAGGGCGAAGAGCAAACCTGTTATAAAAGATTATGTGATGTTGGCTAATACTGCATGTTGAATGCTGATAACCATCAAAAATATAAAAAAAGAAGATTTGCTGTCTAATTATTGTAGACCTAATCGTAAACGACTACGAATAAAAGCCATTTTTATTCTACGTTTGTTTAAGGGGCATTCTCGGAGATCGGATAAGACCTCCACGACTTTAACTACCAATCCTGTAAGTATAGCTTTCGTTTTACGGGGTGCATCCACCCGTTTCAAAGAACTGGAATAACGGATTGTACGCGTCTTCTCTACAACAATCTTGATGCTTTCACCAGACGTGTATTTCACATACAGTGGCGATTCAATATGGTACAATGATTTATTACTTTGTGCATCTTGACTCAGTGTGTTCTTGTACGTGTGTGTGTTAGTGTGTATGTGTGAGTTTGTGTGACACACACACACACACACACACAAAAGAATGCGTACATTTTGCTCTGTAGCTACATACCATAGCTACATAGTTTACATAGATAAAATAGAAGTTTCTGTGTCTCTTTCGTTATAAATTAGTATCTTTTGTAGGCGCGCACACCACAATCACCCAGGCATGTGCAAGTCCCGGAGACGCCGGAGACCATGGTCCAGTGGAATCGATTAAAAGAGGGTCAAACTGAGGTTAGCGGGTACCTTTTGTGAACGCCCATGCTCACCTTTTTTAAAAGGGGCATCTTACAAAGTTAGTGATTATGTGCCATACATGCATGTGGTCAATTTGAATTTTTGATCAATGTAAACAGTTTTTGAAGTAGTTCTTGAATAAATGATATATATCTTAAACTAAAAGTTAAAAGTTATCTTTATTTATTTTAGTTGCAGGAAAAAACTGAAGTGCGGAAAGAATTAATAAGTAACCACAATAGTGAGGTAAGACCAACATTTAGCTTAACGCTGTCTGCTTTTCAAAATTAACTCATGCGCTAGGTATGTAAGTACAGCGAAACTAGTGCAAATGTACAAATTATTCCATCGATCCCAGATGTGTCATTTAAGAATCTACCTCCCCATGCGCGGAAGACGTCGAGATTAACGAAGGAGTCGGAACTTGACAAAACCAAGGTAGGCTTAGAATCTAATCTACTGTTCTGTTATCTTCAAGGCAGGTTCTCCAATTGGAGAGGGGAGGAAGACGTGACAGCTTCAGCACTACTTGTACATCCCTTTAGATAAGCCCCCTTTACACTAGGCGGCATCCTTCCTGCGTCCAGTATTAAGGCCCCGTTTGAGAATAAAAAATCTTACTTTATGTGCCGACAACTGACTGATCATTGAGCATTCATTCTGCAACCAAAACGATGCTTGTGCATTCTTTCTACGACAACAGTTTTAATGGTCGCACAAAGGACGCAGGAACGACGCGTCCAGTGTAAAAGGGGTTACCCGTGATGTATTCAAAATATCTTGCAAAATATACTAGAATTCATCATTGTAATTGTTTAATTGTTTCTTTCCTAGGATGACGACACATCTCATAAATCAGACACGCCAAATGATGTTGTTGATTTTGACGGCGAACCAACAGACAAGGCTAGCTGTACAGAATGAAAATACGGAAAATGTAAGCGATCGTTGAAACCGGCAATTAAAAACAAAGACGAGTCCAGGACGGTTTATGTATATCGGAAGGATTTCATCATGGAATTCCCCTCTTGCATCTTCGCAATAATCTACACTGCATCCTGAATTATTTAATGCAGTCTTATAATTCGACAGGTTCTTATCTAGTGAATTAGCTTCTCTTAAATCTATTAAACGATGTGTTTGAAAGCTGGTTCCCAAAAGGTTAACTGAAACCGCATGAATATAGTATGACTGTGAACGTCTTATTTCATCTTTAGAACAAAACAATAGCTACTAGTAGTCTGTTAGATGAAAACTAGGAAACACTTGTGAATCTGTTGACAAAACGTGACGAGAGAGAGAAGGGGAAGGTAAAGCAATAAAATGAGTGGAATTTACGTTCCACTGTTTGGAACGTATGTTGTATCCTACACACTAGGCCCTATATGTCTTTAGACGAAAGGACCAGATGGTACCTTATTGGATTTTTTTAAATTATATTTCATTACGATGTTTATGCATGCGTAAGAATTCAGAATAAATCACATCTTTGTTTCACCATCATTTTCTCTTAAAAGCGTGTTAATACCTCTCCATACTACTTTGCGTCGTATTTAGACCCACATCATTTCAGTTGGAAAATGCCGTAACAAATAAAATTGATTAAAAATGCTACTTCCGTTGATGCATGAAAAAGAACGACATGGAGGAATTTCCTTTACATCGGCGCAATATTCTCGAAAATGACAAAGCTTAGCTTTATTGTGAAGTTCACCAATATATTTTGACGATTATAGATGGAACTGATATTTCACATGATATTTCACATGATATTTCACATGAGATTTTAAAACAGTTGATTCCAACATCGATGGACAGTCAGAACTGTCTTTCAATTCTAGAGGGCGTTGAAAACGCATGTTACCCAACCAATAACTCAGACACTGTAACTCCTTCGCTGCACTTCCGGTTCCAAAAGGTCAATTTTCCAATTCCTGAAACTTCTTCGGATTTGCAACAAAGATATGCCTCAGAAGCATAGGTACTCAGTTCCTGGCCGCAATCGCTTCCGGGATTAAAGAAAACCACGACACGTTTACCCGGTGGGTCAATGTCATGGTTGTAAGTCTCGCACATAACTTGTCCCATGGTTTTATTAACGTTCTTACCGGCACTGTTTTCCACTAGGAGCTCGGTGTCGAACCCCAGGTTGTCGCCGATGATGATCTTAGACAGGCGTTCGCAGTCAGCGGGGCAGTTTCGTAGAACCCTCAAGCATGTCAGCAAGTCGTCGGTGTCAACAATAGCGCGACGGCGCGTGTTGTAGAAGTCGGGGTACTTGTCAGTTATAACGTAAGCGGCACTTTCATTTCCGTATATGTCAGTGGCCCACAAGGTCTTGTGCCCGTAGATGAGGGTTGGGAGATCGAATAGAATAGAGCCTAAAGTTGTGCCCGTGGTCTCCGCTCTAAGTCTGCATTGGCATCTAGTTAAAAGGAAACATTAAATGTTTTTGGGAAATATACAGTATTATGCGGAGTGTTCATAGGTTTCTTACTAAAAATGAATAAATAAATAAAATTAAAATAGCTATTCGTTTCTAATTTCAGAATAGTTCGCCTTGTAGGGAAGTTGTTTAGATAAAATTTTTGGAAAATATAATATTTAGTCCCTATTTAGACAAGTCGAAGTGCCACTTTTTGCAAATTGTCCAACTTCTTCTAGTATACTGTCGATATGAAAAGAAAAAAAAGCACCCCAGGGCAATGGTTTCTGTGCAAATGCTATTGACAGCAGCCGTTTCTGTAGCCCCTGCGGTGTCAATTTTGGAAGTGGTTGTTGGTGATTGTGTGGCGCCAAAGCCAAGCAGATTCAGGGAGAGAGAGAATATGCGGCTGTAGTCTATAATAACAGGTATCAGATTGTGGGGTTAAAAATAAATAGCATACCTTTATTGCATGCAAACGTGGCGTTTCTAGGGCATCCCATGGTACCCCCAACAACTACGACGGTGGTACAACAGGTAAATGGCAACTGCACTACCTTACGTATACATTTATGGGTAGAAATAAATTTGAGTTGTGCGAAAAAGGGTGCTGTCATACAAATTTTGTAAAATATTAGTACAAACCTTCTTGTTTGAGTATTCATAGGCGTTTCATCTACAAAAAATAAAATGATTGTAAACTGGATAACATGTAAATGATTCAGCTACAATGATCAAGGGACACAATAAAAATTATATCAAAAAATAACATTTCTGCGGGATTCTTTACCATTACGGCCTTACCACACAGTCTCAGCAGGAAAATGTATCTGGTACAACGCAGATATAAGCTGTGTATTGGGATGCTCAGTAGATAAAGTAATATCATCCATATGGTTTACACGTTTTGTTTTGAATCACTTGAAAGATTTCAAGCATTTTACACAGTGCAGCCTTCTTTGTGGTCTTAAAAAAGGAGCAACATAGATACAGTCATACCTTTGCATACCATACCATCGCCCTCGAAACCCTTGTTACATACGCACTGGTATGAGCCAGGTGTGTTGATACATGTAGCGTTTTGGGAACAAGGGTTGCCTTTACATTCATTTGCATCTTGATCTGGAGGGTTAAGATGACAGAAAAGAAAATGTTACTATTATTTATTAAAAATAATCGCACAGATGCCTGCACGCATTCGCATACAATGTTTTATTTTGTACCAAAAAGATGAAATGCTGCTGAAGACATCTGACCGAAATTGACGTCGAAAGTGTGTATTAGGGACCGTTCACAATGAGTTTTGTCGACCTAGCTTTACCCACTATTTTCACAGGGACTCTCAATTAATGCAATCAGACTAACAGACTAACACGCCGCCTGGCGTTGAGTAGATGATATGGAAGCTGGTGATTATACGAGTATGTTGGAAATAAGAGGAGGTGTTTTAGTCTGTTTATCTGACTGCATTCAACGAGACTTCCCATGAAGCTAGTGCGCATTAGCTAGGTCGACTAGCTTTAGTGTACATGTAAACGGCCCCTTAGCTACCACCAAAAGGTAAGTGTTCTTACCACAGGTCAACTTGTCGTCGCCAAGTTCCAACCCAGAAGGACAAATGCAGATGGCACCATTATCGCTTTCATTACAATAATGGCTGCAGCCGCCATTGTTGATGTTGCAAGTAGAAACTGTAATAAAAAGGTTTATGCTTCATCCTTGCTTGCTTACACAGCAGTGGAAGTTCAATGAATCTGCTCTTAACCTGAGTAGTTGTGAAATATTTTGCCTGGTTCCTTCTGACATATTCCACATTAAATTGACAACCCCCATAATTTTCATTCACTTCAAACTAGCATATATAGGATAATTTTGCAATTTACAAAACACATAAAGAAAAGTAAAAATTAAACATCAGGCTTTCTTAACTGGCACCAAACACGGATAAATGTCATTATCATTTGCGTTACTCACTACATGTGTTGTTGTCTCGTCCTAAAATCAAACTTGCAGGGCATTTGCAGGTTACGTCACCTTGGCCATCGTCTGTACAAAAATGACTGCATCCACCATTGTTGTACAAGCATGGTGAAACTAAATAAAATCAAGATCCAAATCTTTGTAAAGCAGCATCTTCCCTAAGATCCCACAAAGACGTTTATATTCTTCCAACGTGGATTTCAATTGTTTCTCATGTAGATCTTTCGCACAAAATCAGAGATCAGGGGCGGATCCAGGATTATTTGAAGGGGGGTCCGCCGATGCGAAGCAGACACCCCCCACCCCTTGGCGTCGGTTTCGGGGCCCTTCATATGGTTTTATAGTGGGCGTTTAGAACTATGATTCAGCCAGTTAAAATTTAATGTTAAGAGGGGTCCATTGGATTTTCCGAAATTGAAAGACCCCCCCCCCCCCTCCAAATCCGCCACTGGAGATAAACTGTACTTTGGTCTTCCTTACTTTGTAACGGCTTGGTCTTGATCTTTGATACTTTTTTAAAGCATTACAACGTAACCTCAAGGGGATTGCTTGAATTTGTCAAAGACAAAATATTTGTCCTGCAACAGTTGTAAGTTGGTGTACGAGCCTTTATCACCTTGGAATTCAAGAGTCTCTGGAAACTCACCTGTGTTACCTTTTGTCTGTTTCTGAAAAGCACAGAGGCATGCTGATAGTGACGTGAGTTTCCAGTGACCTGTAGAGCTCAGGGTGGCAATTGAATGATTATGATGATTGTAAAGCAACCGCTTTTTACGGAGCCCTGCAGGGGTCACTCAAATTTGTTTTATCTCGAGCGCTCAACTTACTATCTCGAGCGTCCGACTTACTAGGGAGGTTTCACTATCCCGGCCCGAGAACTAGCCCGTCGAGAACAATTCTCGTTCCCGATCTCGGGGCCTACATGACCATACAGGGTTTCGCATTCCCGACCCGAGAAATCTGGCAGAATTATTCAGATTTATGCAAAATTTTTGGTCACGCGCCACCTATTATTTAAAAAATAACTTAAACCCCTAGGCTGTGCTGCTTTTGAGTGGTATATTTTTGGTCTTTATCTGTTTTTGCTAATAGGGATGAATAGGAAAATGCTAAAAAGCCTACCCTTATTTGCCATTCCTTCCAAGGCCCGTTTTCTAATCACTTCCACCTGTTTTACAAGTTCACGATCTTTGTCTTTACTGAGTCCCAAAGATTGGCCTTTCTCGATCAGCGCTCCGACATCCAGCGCCTGGTTCTCGGAATCCGTCAACGAGAACGCGAAAACAAGCGCAAAAAGTGATGACGTTATACGCAATTTCTTCAAATTATCAGCGCGCCGGGATAGCGAAACCTCCCTCTTATCTCGAGCGCCCGACTTACTCTATCTCGAGCGCCCGACTTACTAACTCGGGTAAGTTAGTAAGTCGAGCGCTCGAGATAGTAAGTCGAGTGCTCGAGATAAAAAAAGAGTGACCCCTACGGGGCTACGTAGTTTTTCAATGTAGGTACTAAATGCTTTCCACTTGGATGATACCATTTTGTTGGAGGTTATATGAAATGCAGTGGCCTCAAACTTACCACAAGTTGCTCCATCTACAGCCAGTACAAGATGATGTGGACAACTGCATGAGGCACCGTTAGCGTTACTCTCATTGCTCCTACATATGTGACTGCAACCGCCATTGTTGATTTCACACGCCGATACTGAAATAAAACACTATGTTTCACGAGTTTTTCTCTTACGGCATCTTTAGGCCCATACAGTACATGTATATGGATAATCTTAGTGCTCACTACAGACAGAAGAGCTGTTTGTGTGTATATTTGACATATATTGCAACAGAATATTACACAACTGAACACATAAATACAGAGGATTCACATTCAGGCATTTTACAGAACTTACAGCACGTTCTTCCATCAGTTGCCAAACTCAGACCAGTCGGACATGTGCATTGTGCTACGCCGTCTTGATTCTCACAGCCACCAGTACACGTGCTGTTCATGCAGGGATCGCTTGTGTCTGTGGCTGGAAGGGTGGAACATAAGAAATATTGGTGCCCAAATATTATACAAAATATCAAAGTGGAATCATTGTGTTTAAAATACTACATAAAATGTCAACGTGGATAATTAGTGCCGTGTCACGTGACAGAGAGTCCCCCATGCTAGAGAGACCGCTTCCCATCCATTTGTACAGGTGAGCCTCGCCCTAGATTTTGACCCACCTAGGCCAAAATAAAGCTAACCATTATAATAATATGAAGGGCGAACTTTCTGTTACACGGACCCCAAGTTTCGATACACCGGCAATACTATTTGAATTATCAAATCTGATACATGGTACTGATAATACTACATGCAACACTCCCTTGGAGTTCTGACCATGAATTCAGTCACTGATGGCATTAACGCCATTGTCCATTGTGACTACCAATATTCAATTGACTGAAAACCTACCACCACAGAAGACTCGATTGTTCCAAAACTGGAGATACGGAAGTTTGTACACAAAATATCCTCCAGGACATTTTTTCACCTTTGCAACATCAAAGGTAAAGTAGTTGTCAGATGGGCAGCAATACCGGCTCTCTGTGGAGCTAGATGAACTTTTTCTGGTACAAATCTTGCGCTCCACAATGCCATCTATTATGTTCGGATGACCGCCAGTCAGCCACATGGGGTAATTTCCACCACAATGATTATATGTTGGACACTACGGGACAAACAGATAAATAATGACATTTTGCCACATATCCCACGTACTTGTAGTAGTAAATGAATTAAGAAATAGCATATTTCTGAGAGCTTTTCTAGTTATTAATATGTAAACAAAGATGCAAGATATGTTGTTACTTATTTGAACTAATTTTGAAGCAATTTCCACGACTGACTCTCGGTTTGAAAATTAACTAGAAAAGCACTCCGAGAGCGCAGACCTCCGCCAAGGTAGCGATTTTTGATTATTATTGATTATTGATCCGGATCACCTCTTCACTCTCTTCCATGGCCCACTTCTGACAGTTTCTGAAAATTTCATCAAAATCGGTCCATAACTTTTGGAGTTATTTTGATGACAAACAAACAAACAAACAGACAGACAAACAGGGGTGAAAACATAACCTCCTTGGCGGAGGTTATTAATGAGAAGATGAGAACAGACATACTGTTATCATGATTGGGCGTTTGTTCCCAGTGGATTTGTCGATAGCAACCTCGACAAAATAAGTATATGAACAACGAAAATCAAGGACAACAGTGCCTGCAGTATTTTAACAGATATTTGTGTAACTAGGGGGAAATCTGTAAATCTGTTGAAAGGGATGGGAAATTGCTTGCATTTGTCCCATTTCCCGTTATGCTGTTTTGCAGGAAGGAGAAGAGGGTACCTTATCGAACCGTGATAGCTCCAACCCTAAGCGAACGTAAGAAAAAGATGCCTTTGCTTTTATTACATACGGTGTCTGCGATCTTATTTCCAGCTTGTCCTTGAAATCTGTACCAGCCTTCCCAGCTGACGAATTCATCACGGTATTTCTGATCAGCTGAGTATCGAACGTTTCGCCATTCCTGGTCAAGCACTCTGTAGTTCAAGCAGGGATCCACTGGAAAGTGTATTCAAGTAAAGAACACTACTTATTAAATGCTTTTTTAAATACAGTAGTTAGAAGCAGTATTCAAAACACGTACATGTAGCTGACATTGCGCTTTCAAATGACACCATGCACTTGAAAATAATTTAATTACATTACAACACTATTCAAGTACAGTGTCCTCTATAGCCGCTCCTTTTTAGACATTAAAAATGAGATTAGAACGACATACCGCATGTTTTCCCATCTGATGACAACTCCATACCGTTAGGACAGGAACATACTCTGCTGCCGGTTTCTGTCTTATTACAGATATGGCTGCATCCACCGTTTTCGTGTGAACATGGGTTTACTGCAAAACAAATATACTATATATAGTAGTATAGGAAACAGTCACAGTTTTTTTACTTCAGTATATAATTTTTAGTTTTGAAAGCTCCCTATTGTTGTAGAGTTAGCTTAATAAAACTCTTCAGCATATACTTGTGTATGGTGTCTGTTTTTATTTGTAATGAAATTAGCAGAAAAATAAATGACCATTCACAACACACGTTCTCTTCGTGTGATTCGTTGTTACCACATACGAGGCAAGAGAAATTTTTTCTCAAATTTCTGGTGATAAGCCAGGACAAATGACACGTTTGCCGGTAAAAGTTCAGAACAAGCTGGATATCAGGATATGTGAGAAAACTAGCAATAGATAACCTTCAGCTGGAACTAAATTCAGAGTAAATGTCACTGTAAGAAACAAGTTGTCTCTACCTGGTATCGTATATGATTCTACGTAAACCCATGTAACTGTACTAACATGTAACTCTACTAGCCAAATACTAGAATTCACATGTACCACAGATATCGCTTGCGTCAGATTTTAAAACATCATTCGGACATGTGCACTGTGCTTGTCCATACTTAGTAACGCAGCCATGTGTGCAATTGGCATCAAGGCAGGGGTCACGTGTGTCTTTAACTGAAATTTTTCCAAGACAAAAGCACTTTAAGTATTTATTAGATTTAAATTAAGCTTGAAGTTGGAGTTAAGGGAATTTTCAGAATTAATAAAAAAAAGAATCACCCGTTTTAGTTTAACATTCTGCTCATCCGATGGATTTCACTTATGTCATTTGAAATATTGACAATAACAATGAGGACTACTTATGTTTAACTTTAAAACATTGCTATTACTACTCTTAAGATTAATCATAAATACCTCCACAGAAAACTCTGTTACATGTGCTTTGTAGAGTGGGAAAGCTGTAAATAAAGTAGCCCCCGGGACATTTCCTCACTTGAACGTATTCTGTATCAACCAATTCACTGTAATAGTTACTTGAAGCACAGCAGTCTGTATATGGATACTGGTTATAATTGCTATGATAAGTGCACAATTGCCTTTTTACAACACCGTCCCTTTCCTGTGGGTGACCTCCATTAATGAACGTTGGCTTGTCACCACCGCAGTTATTTGATGCGCACTAGAAATACAAATGAACTACATATTCTAATGCATTTCAATGTCATTTAAACCCCGATTAAAACACTTATAAGTGGTACATCTAGTTATTATTTCCTGATAAGACCTAAAACAAGTCTGGATGTTTCTTTCAGAGGGTTGATTGAATAACGTATTTATATAAATAGTGTTTGGTAAATTTGAAGAAGTATATTTTGTGTTCTTGATCTCCCATTATATTTCTTTCTTTCGTGGGCAAAGATACATGTATTTCATCCATACGTTAAAATAATGTCTTCTGAAACAGGTAATTTTCACTCATTTAAATTTCTCTTATTAGCATGTAAGCAAGAATTGGTTATTTGCCATCACCCAGCCACGCAACATCCTTGTTCTTTTGGTGTCACAGAGCGAGTGGGGAAGAAGAAAGTGGGCGGTGGTACAAAGGGATTTGGGAAAGTAGGTGATGGAACAGAGGGATTTGGGAAAGTAGGTGATGGTACGGAGGGGTTGAGGAAAGTAGGTGGTGGCACAGAGGGGCTTGGAAAAGTAGGCAGTGGTACAGAGGGGTTTGGGAAATAAGTCTCGGTGGCACAGAGGGGTTTGGAAAAGTAGGCAGTGGTACAGACGGGTTTGGGAAAGTAGGTGGCGATACAGAGAGACTTGGGAAAGAAGCCGGTGGCACAGAGGGTTTGGGAAAATTGGCGGTAGTACAGAGGGGCTTTGGGAAAGCAGGTGGCAGTACAGAGGGGTTTGGGAGAGTAGACGGTGGTACAGAGGAGAGTGGGAATGAGGCCGGTGGGTTTGGGAAAACAGGCGGTGGCAAGGAGGGGTTTAGGAAAGAAGCCGGTGGCAGAGATGAGCTCACGAACGAAAACAACTACAAATATAATATTCTATATTACCACAAAAACGGCAGCTACATGTATAGCAATTAATCTAAAATCTGTGCTTGCCTTCTGACCACGTGACCTCCATAGATGGCTATACTCTGTAATAATCTCTTAAGAGATCTCTTAAGAGATTATTTAAAAAAAAATCAAACTTTTAAGAGAAAAAACAGGGATTAAATTTGAACGTAGAAATGGATTCATTAACCATTGGTAAGTATGGGAAAATTGTCGTTTACCCCAGGAAAATTAATTTTATTTGGCTAAAATGAAAAGTTGTTATCCCTTTAAGCGAATTAATTTTTCAAATGTTGTTTTATACATTTTCATGCAATATTATTTTTTCGTTCAGTGTTCATAACAACGGATTTGTGGGTAGTCTTAAAAACGAAGGAGTTCATTGGCTAATCTCAGAAGTAGAATGGGACTAAAGTATCATCATGCTTACCGAATATTACCCAGCAAACACGTCACGTTCGGATCACGTGGCTAGCACGTTGCTACCACATTATAACGTCATAGCAACGTGCTAGCCACGTGATCCGAACATGACGTGTTTTCTGGGTAGGAACACCGCTCCCTCTAGGATAATCTCTTGCACAATTAATTTAAGTATTTTAGCCAAGCTCTGCAGTCTTCTGTCGTTGGCGTCTCAATCGTGTACGTGTGAATAAAATGTATACTCAAGATGATTCATGTAAATTCACTGTATAGATCTTAAAAAGGTCATTTGAGAGGCCACGGTCACCATTTGAGAGAAAAACTTAAGTGAAAAGAATTTTAATTTGTTCTAATGGTTCAAGTTAAAAGAAAAAGAGGTAAACGCATAAAAACATCTACGGACGTTGAGTGACTTTTTTTTTAATTAATATGGGAATCAAGGTGCACTATTGATGGAAATGTTCTTGATTTTCTTGATAGTATACGAAAACACCTACGTCGTCCGCCATTTTGTTCCCTGCCTTTCCCATAAACCTGTACCAGCCATGCCATACACGGTTTACATCGCAGAAGTGAAGCGATCCGTAGTTTCTGTTGCGCCATTCCTCATCCAGTATGTTATAGTTTTCACATGGGTCATCTGAAAACGTTATCAAACTTTATTGTGATTTGTGTTCCTTTCAAATAACATAACATGGCTTTATTCGTTTTTCTATTTTGTTATTTGTTTTTAATTATTTTACAGACACTATAAAATGATGTATTATATATACACAAAGGCATTTGCAACGGGGTTGACTGGTAGCAAATAATAGCCTCGAAACAAGAGCTGATATCGCTTTTAGCGCTCGGCCGCTAATTGTCATGCCTTCGATTTAGGCAACAGCACCGGATTGCCATATTTGCGAACGGTGGCAATTTGCGATGCATTCGAGTTATCGAGCCCTTGCTTCTTTTATTCATCCGTACGCGGTAGTTGCAGAGTAAAAAACGGGTGATTGATGTCTTTCTTATATGGAAAGAATTAATTATTGGTGTCAGTAAAATAAACGAAAGTTAAACATGGTTTTCAACTTATTTGTTTTGCACTATGACTTTAGTTTTGAAATAAAGATCCTAAACACAAACAGTCTATGAGTATACTCATTTCCTTTTCGTCGCAAAAAAGGATCCATGTCTTAATTATAAAATGATTTACTTTTTAAACTAATTGGTTTATCTGTCTCTCTGGAGATTTATCAACTCACCTCTCCTTATGTCTCCATAAAATGTGCATTACCCTATTGGCAAATGTCCCACTTGCAAATATGCAACAAAGGCTGATTTAAATGTCAAAGATTTATAATCTTACATAATTTAACACCTCTAGGACAACTTACCACTTGGTAATGAATATGCAGAAGCCAAAATGGCTACCATGCAGACGGATACATGCATGTTAATTCTTGCCTCTCTTAAACAGATGTGTCTTTTGGAACAAACGCACCTGCTTAAGTGTTTTTCTCCTGGCTCAACGTATTTGTAAATATAAAAGTAGACCAATGGTAGCGTATTGCTGTATCAGTTGGACGTGATGCAAGATAAATGTTATCTCAACGTGGAGTCGGCATAGTTGGTCTCAGTCCATTCTTTCACAACACAGTAACCCATTCTGTATTAGCAAGAGCGGCAATGATCGTTGTCTGGAGGATCCTGGTTTTAGTTATTCTTTATTCCGGTTCAAATGCCCAAATCGGTGAGTCAAAGACATGTTATACCTTTCAGCACTTTTAATATTTATGAATTGTTCATAATTAAGAATGCTTGCACCTGTTACATGTTGGTTATATACTGTATATAAGATATACACATGTACTTTAATATTCTTATTGAAAAATCCCATTTCAGAGGACCCATGCAAAGACTACATAGAATTGTCAGAACCATGGCGAAAAATGTCATATTCCGGTACACTTTATCATTGCGATGAATATGCTCGGTGGACTGGGTGGTTCCGCATAACGGGGGAGGCTGGTAACAAAGTTGCCGATAAGGTAATAAATGCTTTGTGTCATATAACGGTGTGTAACTTCTTAATAGATTTTCCATTTTATAAAATTCATGGTTAAAAGAAAATGTCATGGTACATATATTCGTGCCAAGGTGTATGCTTCATTCTCTTTTTTTCACATATATACTTTGTACTTACTTTCTTGCTTTGAGGTCTTAAGATGATCAACTGCTTAAAGCGAATTCAAACATTACGATAAATGTATGGGGCGTCTTTCTATAGGTCTCGGTCTCTGTCTCTTTCTTTCTGCATATCCCAACTCATTTCCATTAGTTAAGTTTGGGTTAAAATTTTATCTACTACATTTTCCCTGCGTTTTTGCTATTTCATTTTATTTAATTTATAATTGTAACACGTGCTGTGCTTTTATATACACGTGTCCGTTATTTAGTTTGCATAGTAAATACTGTAAACAGCCAAAGTGCCTTTACTTTTCGATCGTTTCATCTCCTGTAAGTACACATTGACCAAGGATATAATAAAACATTAGACAACCCCTTTGGTTACATTATATTTAATAGGTATGAAAATAGTTTCAGGTTCTTATATCTTCGTTTAGTGCCCGAATTATCAATACTGTGGTACGAAATATCCCTTGTGGATCTATGGTGGTCATCCCAAAGAAGAAGATGGTATTGTGAGAAGACCACTTTGCTCTCGCACGTCCTCTAGTAGATGCTGCGACACTCCAACTGAAAATTCAAACGTTAAAAACGACTTTATTCTCATCAAGAAATGTCCCGGGGGATACTTTGTATACCAAGCATCGCAACTTCGAAACGCATATTGTTACAGATCGTTTTGTGCAGGTATGGATGTATGTTGGTGAGAAAGAAAGAGAAATGATACTTTCTCATTATCTCGATTATTCATCAAGTAATGAACGAGGGAGATTTCTTATTTATAATCCCTGTGCATATAGCCCTAAGTAAGGTTAAGCAATCAATTACGGATAAAAGTATAGCGTCAATGCATTTCTAATATTTCCTTAGAATTGAAACCATTTCAATGCTGTACACCCTAATTTAATTTACTAATTATCAGTACAAACTTGCTTTGACCATTCGAAATTGCTGGTTTGCGGCCTATCTATTATGCATATACGTATGACATCATTTGATGCTGAAGGGTTGCAGTGGACATTGCAGTATCATTAATTTTAATTGGAGGATCCAGGTTTCGTGTAAAGGGGTTGGGAGGCACTTAAAAATGTATTTATGCCTAACTTTCCTGGGCAACTACTAGACGAAGAAAATGTTTTACTGTAGTATGTAGGGCACAGGGGTGCAGGTATGACTTGTTTCGTATGTAATACCGATTTGTGGGTGGAAAAGGGGAGTAGGCGGTACATGCGAAGCTAGGGGAAGGGTCACATGTTCTATTGTACCCCCGGATGCACCATTGATTTACTAATATGCTTGCAGACACCGACAGTAGCGACCCCTGTCTGAGCAGCAACTGCACCGATGGCTGCACGAATAACAACGGAAAATTTAAATGTGTCTGCCCAAAAGACAAGGTACTAAATGGAAGTGACTGTGGTAAGAAATTCAGAAAAACACATACCATCATATGAGAATTATATTTCAGTAAAATGTTATGCAAAAGCTATAACAACCCTGCAGTAAGGAGCATAACACTTTATAAATTAAAAGCATTTTAACCTTAACACCTTCTGTATATCAATTTTGCTTTTTCAGTTACACCATGCTCCATGGAAAACGGAGGTTGTAGCCATAAGTGCTCAAATACTAATGGGAAAGTATATTGCTCGTGTCCGGCATACCTCATGATGGGGAATGACGGCAAGACTTGCGGTACGCTCGAACAATCATTTTAATATCATAAATGAAAATTATCAAACACAAGCCGAAAAACTTTCTTACCGTTAGCTCATGGCCAACCTGGACATAGGCCTTCATCATACTGATGTGAGCAGATGTTAACACTCACTGACCGCTAGGCGGTATTGCGGCCAGGACCCACTTATAAATGTCAGGTACATGTAGATCGAGCCCCCCCCCCCCGTCCCTATTCATGGGCTGGTAACAGCAGATGTTGATACTCTCTCGGATATTACGTGGGGTGTCAGATGACTCAGATTCATTTTTCATTCACTATTAGCGAAAGGGTTAACTTTGCCGTGGCTCCTAAGACTTTACCCACGGAAGATATTATCATTTAAATAACACTTGAAAAAGCACATAATTGGGTGAACATTCCAAGAAGGAAAATCGTCTAGAAAAATTAGAATAATTTTGCAATTTTCTTACATTATAATATACAGGAAAAAAAAACAATCGTTCGACACATTATTCGATAAAAAACATTGTTCAAGTAACAGTAGGTAATTATAATTTTGATGTGTTATTCAGTGAGTAAGTGTCAAATAGGAAATGGCGGATGCAGTGATTTCTGTCATGAAGATGGTAAAGGCGACATCGTCTGCAGTTGTCCAGCAAACATGATTATTGGATCCGACCAGAAAACATGTAGTAAGTGTTACGGTTGAGATAACAGTACTGAAGATGACGACTGTTTGATTATGAAATAGATCACTCTTTTTGCTTGTTTCTTACAGCCATACCAGCAAGTGCAATGGATACCCTTACAAATCCTTTCTTTAATAGTATTTGGATACCTTTGTAAAATGTTGCAAATGATGCAAATTAAAGCAGTATCATTTACAATGCATGTCATGAAGGTACAAATGAATCGGTTAAAGATGTTATATCAAAGTGGTACATTGCTATTGTAAAAAGTAAAGAGTAATGGCTCCAGCTGCACGAAGTCCATCATTTATCAGATGTGCATATGCTGTGACTTCACTAATAGTTATAACCATATTGATTTGACTCCTGTTTTATTAATTTTTTACGCAGAAACGTCTTGTGCCATCAACAAGGGAGGGTGCAGCCATATTTGTAACGATACTGACCACGGGGCAGTGTGCGACTGCCCACCAGGCCTGACGTTTGGCTCAAACAGCAAGTTATGTGGTGAGAAAATTATGTGTCCTTTAGTCAGTATTTAAAAAGATGGCATGTGTGTACCAATAAAACTCCTGCTATTAATGTACGTGTCAAGGATGGTGTACTTTTGTTGTTTATGCAGTTTGTGACCGTCTTCGTTAAAAATATATGGATGTTAATTTGTGAAAATCTAAAAAAAAACTTTACTTTCAAAAGAAAATGTAAGAAAAAAACACATTGCGTTTATACATCACAATTATGGAGCATTAATTAGATAAACTTCCCTTTACAAAGGAAATGGCATTTTCAGATGTGGACGTCAATGAATGCAAAACTGTCCCTAATTTGTGTTCATCCAACGCTAGCTGCATCAATACTTATGGGTCATACAAATGTGAATGTAAACCGGGGTTCTATGGTGATGGTCAACAGTGTGTAGGTATGTGGAAATGAATACCACAATTAGAAAACCCCAGAAAAAGTCCAAAGACGTAGAATTTAATTGAAGATTTAATTGAACCTTTAATGCTTGGGCTTACATGTATATCTCACCATCTGCAGATAACCTAAATAAATAACAAGAAACAGAAGTCTTTCTGTGTCCCCGGTAGATACATGTACGAAACGTTTGATGAAATAGATAAAATGGAATGTTGAATTTTCAAATGTATTGAAACAACGTCACTGACTGTATCAAAGTTAAGATAAATGTGCATGTGATTGTAGAAGGGACTGCGTATATAGACATCTTTCGTTTGAAAGCCAACAGCGTATGACTTGTTGAGGACAACAATTTTGATAACGTGGTTTTTTACTAAGACCCAAAGCGTCCCTTTATTGTTTTTAATTTTAACTGATATTATGACTTTATGCGATCACAAATTGTTGATGGTTTTGTGACTAGACATCTGGTAAATAATATTTCTAATATATTTTCCAGTGGAAAAATGGAGTGACCCATCTACAAAAAGGTAATTATAGC
The DNA here is from genome assembly GCF_051362555.1 of Lingula anatina. Classification (NCBI taxonomy): domain Eukaryota; kingdom Metazoa; phylum Brachiopoda; class Lingulata; order Lingulida; family Lingulidae; genus Lingula; species Lingula anatina. The sequence continues at coordinate 7,025,760 of NC_141769.1, forward strand.
AGAATCAAGGCAATGAAGTTTAGTATATAAGACACAAGACACTTGGCGAATCGCCAAAATTGACGAAATGGCCTTCAACAAAATTTATGAAATAGAAAGCTAAAGACATTTGTGTAGCTTTTCGACAAATCTGGATGTTCCTTCTAAAATTAAGAGCGATAAAACATATCATAGTATGAAAATTCAATATATAATCAGCATTATCTGCATAATTTTAAATTATTTGCTTGCCTTTGATCACCTTTTGGAATGGGCAATATGCTCTTAAGGTTATCAGTATGAGTTTGAGGCATGAAAGACACGGGAAATGGTTGCCCTCTAGCATACATTATGTCCTGACTGGTCTCAGGTTAAGCTTTCTTTAAAAGTTTAATATGATATATTCTTAACATGAAATGTCACGTACTTTGGAGTTAAATATATGTGATTTAATGGGAATCGTGGTGCGATACGGGTTAATATCTTTCGACAGGTGTCGTTGCCGCGTTCGTGCCGAGATAAGCAAGACGTCCCCAGGGCCAATCCTTTATGAATTACCGACGCTTATCTACGGGTTCAGCAATGTGTGGGTAGAGGAGGCCAATGCGTCTTCTCCTGTGCCCGTCACCGACAGATATCCCGGCTTCTATTCTACCCGTAGGCGGCGCCAGCTGACCATTCCCGACTTGTACACGTGTTTGAAGGTACTGCGCGAGTGCCCGGCTGACTGTGAGAGGTTGTCCAAACTTACTTTGGGCGATAACGGCCTGAGTAAGAAGTTCCTTGTGCAAAATTCAGCTGGTGTGGACGCGAAGAAAACCCTAGGACAAATTTCTTGCGAAAGATTTGGCCATGACTTCGCACCACCAGGCAAGCGAGTGGTCACGTTTTACAAGCCGCCTAGTGAATGTGGCACTGAACTGTCCACCCACATATTTGACCAGCGTCTTTGCTGTACAAGTTATTATCTGTCTGGAATCGGTTCCCTCACCTTGTATAACATAAAATGCACGAAGGGCATTGCCTTAACCGAAGTCTTTGGCTAAAGACAATTTGTGTTTTTGATTGGCATTGAATGAGACATAAAATTGCTTTTGAATAACACGAATCATACAATATTGACATTTGTCTTGTATCGAATTTTGGTATTCATTCGTGCTCAAAATTAAAATCGGAGTTACTATCAGCATGTTTTTATGTTTAATGCATCACTCATGCTTTACTCGTAAACTCAAAATGGTAATGTCGTTGACATATTTCTGAATAAATTCACGATGCTTCTATTTTCAGCAAAATAATTTAAATAATGCACCCAAAAACAAACCTGTCTTATAACTGCAGTGTTCACAGGTGTAATACCATATTTGTCATATGTAACACCGGTAAACTTGTTGGCAGCTTTAAAGATTAATCATTATGTGCAATCATGGTCCAGTATGATGCCCTCAAACCTTGACATCGATTGACCTGCAAGAATATCTATCAGGTTCCGTTATGTTTTCTATGAAAATTAGCTGAACTTGTCTTCCATTCCAGATTCAACAATAATGTGATTGATGATTTTATGTTACAGCAAATATACATGGTTTTTCATTTGGAAAATATAATTATATTTTAATCTGGCTAATTGTCACCAGTTTATCAATACAAAAAAGTTTTTTTAGATAGAAAGCGCCGCTATCAAAATTGGCCAAAATATTTGCAAATACAAATGTGTTGCAGAGGAAAAGGAAGTGCTCATCTCTGCCCCTTTTCTCACTTCCATTTGGTTTTTTAGTCTGACAAAAAAGGAAGTCCCACACCTTAGCAAAACATCTGTATTGCTGCAAACTGAAACTGCTTCTTGGAAATTTGCAGATTAGCACATTAGCAGAATTATTTTTTCCACGTATACTCTTGCAAACTCGTTGCCGCAAACGTTTGATGCAAACTCTTAATTTTGCTTAGGATCGGCCGCCACAAGCTTCCATACAGTACCTACAGACAATCTTGCTCAAGCAGTCCCGTACATTCTCTGTCAAGGAACTAGGTGCGAATTTTACTGTGTTAAAAACTTATTTTCATGGTAGGTGTGATGCAAAGTAGCAACTGCTAGCGACGTAATTATTGTACTCGAAGGTTGATGAGTCGCATGATGCGGAAATCTCACATAACGGATATCATCTGATGATGAGGCTCTGACAATTTCAAACCTGTTTATGACGCACTTGTGTTTAATGTCGAATTTGGTAGTTTGGTATCAGATGGATCGCAGAGGGTTCCATTTGGTGGTGGTGGTAGGGGGTGGGGTGATCACAGTGCATGGGAAATAATATCATCAATTGACAAATCACAGTAAATAAAACTTTATTCATATCGAACTGATAATGCCTTATCCATATAATGACTTCGTTTTACAAAGGACAGAGAATAAAAATCCACATTTACGAGTCACAGGAATGTGGTGCTTAACGAATCCACTAACTAAAGGCTTCACGCATAACGGGAGATAAAAAGTGGGTTTCAAGGGTAACAAATAATAATCTAAAATCCATATAAAATGTTCAGTAGACTTTACATGGGTGAAATGAACAGTATAATTATAATGAATAGGTAAATGTAAAGGTTGTTAAAATAATAAGATATGAACTAAAGATTTGAACTAAAATGTAATTAAATTGATGGACAGTTAGGATTTTAAGATATTGAAAATAAATCGTACAATGTAAAAGATAACAGCCAGTAAAATAAATTATAAAACTTTTTGAAGATATAGGTTTTTAATTCTTTTTTAAATTGTCCTCGGACTCTATCGTTTTTAAGTAAATAGGGAGATCTTTCCACTCCACTCTTGGTCCATAGACTTGAAGTGCACGATCGCCGTATGCTCTTAATCTGGAATTACAGGCATAAATAAAAGCTGGTCGATTGATCTTAAGTTACCTTTTGGAACATAGCGTTGAACTTGTTTTTGTAGGTACGGGGGTGCTGATTGGTAAAAAATTGCATGCATAAAAGTTAAAATTTTGAATAAAATGCGTGCTCTAACTGGGAGCCAGAGTAACTGCTTTAAAATGGGTGTGCGGGTTAAAAGACGCGCTGAAACATTCTGAATTCGCTGCAGTTTTTTATTCGTTCGTCTGTACAGCCATAGGGTATAAATAGTTGCAGTTCCACTGTTTGGAACGTATGTTGTTTCCTACACACTAGGCCCTTAGATAAAAGGACCAAATGGCACCTTATTGGAATTTTTAAAATGTTATTTACAATTTAGTATGATGTTTATGCATGCGTAAGAAGTCAGAATAAATCACATCTTTGTTTCGCCAACATTTTCTTAAAAATTTCACTTTCGCTACAGCATGAAAAAAACACATTAAGGACGCATAAAACGACATTCAAAATAATTTCTTTTATACTGACGTTAAATCCGTGGGGCAATATTTTTGAAAATGATATGACATAGCACTTTATAACTGTGAAGTTTACCAATAGGTCTACATTTTGACAGTTACAGATAAAACTGAAATTGACAAATCACAGCATAATTGTGACGTTAACCAATATGTTGACAATTAAAGATGAATCTGAAATGTCAATGTTTTTTCAAAACATTTGATTTCAAAATCGCAGAACAGTCAGAACTGTCTATCAATTCAATGGGGCGTTGAAAGCAGCGCATGTTACCCAACCAGTAACTCAGACATTTTAACTCCTTCGCTGCACTTCCTGTTCCAAAAGGTCAATTTGCCAATTCCCGAAACTTCCTCCGATTTGCAACAAAGATATGCTTCAGAAGCATAGGTTCTCAGTTCCTGGCTGCAATCGCTTCCGGGATTAACGGAGACCACTACACGTACGCCCGGTGGGTCAATGTTATGGCCGTAAGCCTCGCACAGAATTTGGCCTAGGGTCTTGGAAACTTGCTTGCCGGCAGAGTTGTCAACAAAGAGTTCACTGTCAAACTTGAGGCTGTCGCCGATGATGATCTTGGTCAAGCGTTCGCAGTCAGCGGGGCAGTTTCGTAGAACCTTCAAGCATGTCAGCAAGTCGTCGGTGTCAACGAGAGCGCGGCGGCGAGTGTTGTAGAAACTGGGGTACTTGTCGGTTATAACGTGAGCGGCGCTTAGGTTGCCGTACAAGTCAGTGACCCACACTGTCTTGTGCCCGTAAATGAGCATTGGTAGATCAAAAAGCAGGGAGCCTTTAGTAGTGCCGTTCGCCTCAGTTTGAAGTTTGCATTGGCATCTTGTCAACAGAAAACATTATAAAAAGTTTAATAAACAGTAGATTGGACGGTCTCAAAATTCACCTTTGAAATATATCAGTTACTATGCACTTTTCATAAATAGTCTCATATAAAGGACAGTTGTACAGATAAAATTGTTACACCTTCGCAAAAATTTACTCAGACCCTAAAACAGACAAAATGCACCGATAAATATGGAAAACGATGTTATGTTAAAGATATCAACAAAAACGGACACCATAGACAAGATTGGACACTGTATTGTCCTGTGAAAAAGCAACAACCGCGGGATGCGTAGCGCTGACGGTGCTTAAAAATCCTAAATGCTTGTTGGTGACTGTATGACGTCAGTAACCAGGCTAGTTAAAGAAGAGCTTTGAATTATATGACAAAATCCATAGTATTCGAATGTCTGTTGATTGGGTGTAGGAGAAGCTGTATACATTTACAACAATCAAACGCTGTCATTTTTTGGAACTCCTAAAGAATATTTGGGTACTTGGTAGAATACATAGGCCCTATTGACAAGCCGTATGAACATTTCTACCTTATACTTATTGATGGAAATAGAACGGAATCGTGCAAATAGCTCTCAGCACTCAACTGATCGCGAAAAGGGATATATACTAATGTTTTCTTAAATATTGATACAAACCTTCTCGCCTTAGTGCTCATAGGTGTTTCACCTAAAACAAAATGAAATTAATAATTTACACTGTATTTGAAAACATTTTATGTGAGAGACAAGGATTCTACTATAAGGATCAAAAGAAAGCATGTTACTGCATGTGTAATTACAACCAACAAGGCATTGCAAATTGCAGTTGTTGTACTTAAACTATTTTAAATTATTTTCTTACGTCTTATCAACAACAAATTTTACGACTCTGAGAACCTGAATATTCATATACAGGTATTCGGACATTGCGCCTAGTAGATATAGTAATACTATAAAAAATAAATCACAAGTTTTTGTTTCAAATTTTAAATGAATATAGTTACTTGTAAGTTTTGTTATATCGGTTTCAGAAGAGTTGCAACATAAAAAAGCAGCCACAGTTATACCATACCTGTGCATACCGTACCATCGCCCTCGAAACCCTTGTTACATACGCACTGGTACGAGCCAGGTGTGTTGATACATGTGGCGTTTTGGGAACAAGGGTTGCTTTTACATTCGTTGACATCTTGGTCTGGATGGAAGAATTGGTAATTATAAGTAAAATGTTAGCTACCTGTGCGCATACTGTTGGAACCAAAAATATATCCAGAACAATTTTTTAGAAGCCATCTTGCCGCGATTTACAAAGCGCAAATTCCTATTGGGATTGTTTTACGAAGTTTTGTTTTAATCAGACATTATCTGTGAACATACTGATTACAGTGCGTTGTGTTCTTACCACAGGTAGCATTGTCATCTGCGAGTTCCCACCCAAGACGACAAGTGCAGATGATACCATAATCGCTTTCATTACAATAATTGCTGCAGCCGCCATTGTTGATTTTGCAAGTAGGAACTGTAATACAGAGATATATGATTCAACCTTGTTTGCCTATACAGCAGTTGAAGTTCAATCAAACTGTTCTGACCTTGAAGAATCTTTGAAAAAAAAACGGGAAGAGGGATTTCGTGCTTACCTTTATTTTAACAATTAGAGACTGTGACAATTAGCAAAACATCAGACCTGCTGCAAATCAAATTTTTCTGGCAAACTCGTTGCCACATACTTCCAGTTTGCAGCAATATTGCTTGAATATTGCTGTAAATTGCTGCAAGCTTTTCATTTTGCTAAGGGAATATATATACTTCATACAAGATAAGAACAACAATGCTTTTCCTATTTGCAAAGTCAGTAGCTCGATTGTCTGACATCATTCTGTGGAAACCGGTATGAACCACCGAGAATTATTAAACAATTCTCCCACTCTGTTTTTTACTTACTGCATATGTTGTTGTCTTTTCCTAAAATCAAATTCGCAGGGCACCTGCAGGTTACGTCACCTTGGCCATCATCCATACAAAAGTGACTGCAGCCGCCATTATTGTACAAGCAAGGTGTAACTAAAAATCAGAATCCAAATCTACGTAAAATACTTATTGATGACTTGCACTGGATCTTTGACAGGTTATAATTACTGCGATATTGCGAAGATAACTGAATTTTGTCAACATATCTGAAACTCTTTAACTAGACCAAGCACAGTTACAACATTGAGTTTCAAAAGCCAATGTAAACTCACCTCTGCTGTATTTCTGTACCTGGAAGCGCCAGCGATATTCTGATAACACAGGGGAGTTTCCAGTGATTTACAAGCAGGGTGGCAATTGAGGGAATTATTTAAGAAGACAGACAAAAAAGCATTTTCTCTGTGCAGGTCTAAACATCTTTCGAGGGATGTATTCCATTGCGTTGGGGCTAATTTTAGCTGCCGTGGCTTCACACTTACCACACGTTGCTCCGTCTTCAGCCAAAACAAGATGGTGTGGACAACTGCATATGGCATCAGTAGTCTCGTTGACCCTGCATATGTGACTGCAACCGCCATTGTTGATGTCACAAGCCGAAACTGAAAATAATCAATATTACATGCATTTTGTACACAGAGTATCTTTCATTACATGCTGAATGAAGTTTGATAAGTGATTTATCAGCATATTCTATCATGTTTAGTGGGTAGGCAAATAATTATGTATTTAAAATTTGACACCTGTTGGCTGGTGTTTTGGCCCTCGGACAAAAGCAGTAGCGCACGCGCTTGCATATTTAGAGCAATAATAACTCTTCCTTTGATATTCAAAATTCCGCAAGAAATACATTCTAAACAACACACGGAAATATATTATACTGCATTTCACCACTAAAACGGCTGTTATTGTAGTAAAACTAAGAACTATGCTTGTCAATAGGGCTTTCGGTGCCTTTCTTCCCGGTCGTCAAGGCATTCGTTGCCAAGGATTTTGGCGCAACACGCGGATTCTCGCGTGCATTCGAGACCAAAATAACTTGTGGCGGGATAAGATATAGCACAATCCTCAGACATAAGTTGCGAGTTTTTGTACAGTGTGTCGGATAACGAATAGCCCAGAACTGCACACGTTGTGGATATAAATGCATTCTGAGCAATAAGACGATTATATCGTATGAATCTTATTTTATTGTAATAAAGTATTGTTGTTGTCTGCTTTTCCCGCGGTTTAAAGTAGGTCATCAGAAAACCCCGCTCGATATGCTATGTCAGAGAGAGCTCCGTCAGTTTAAAATTTGACACCTGAAAAAACCAAGTGTTTAGAAAAAAACCTGGACTAACTTTGAATGCAGGAATGGGGTTGGACCATTGGTAAGTACGGGAAAATTTCCGTTTACGCCAGGAAAATCCAATTTTTGGCCAAAACGAAGAGTTATTATGACTTTTACTGATAGGCTATGACTTTCTAAAACACTGTTCATGGGATCCAAATTAGTATATATATATATATATATATATATATATATATATATATATAACTTACGACACGTTCTTCCATCAGCTGCCAAACTCTGACCAGTCGGACAGGTACACTGCGCTTTGCCATCTATTTCCTCACATCCACCAGTACACGTGCTGTTCATACAAGGATCGCTTGTGTTCGTGGCTTAAAGGGACGAAACAGAAGAAATGGAAGAGTCTAAAAAGATGGAAATATGAATAGGGGTTGCATGTCGTCTTAAATGTTTAAGTAGCAAAGTCAGCAAATAGTCAGAGGAGGATCTGTACACTCCTTACTGAACGATTGTCTTGGGATATATTCATTGTACAGACAAGACCATTCCCATAGATTTTTGTATCGATGTATCTCCCTGGGGAGTCTCCCTAAATTGCAATCAACTTAACCGGCTTAAATGTCTGTCACGCCTAGTAAAGCTGTAAGGGGTAATTATCTTTACCCTAGCTGATTCGGTAGGCGTGACAGACATTTAAGCCTCTTGAGCTGATAGCAATTTATCGTGAACCCCCAGGGAGTTAGGTTGATCCAGATGGATCAATCTAAGTATGGGAACCCAGTGTTGAAGTGTTGCGTTTTATCGGTATAAATAGAATACAAATTGTGGCTGCAAAATTGAGTCATTGCAGCCATCTGTACAGGCATCCATTTTGTACAATTACAACCTACCTCCACAGAAAGTTCGGGTACCAGTTAGCTGAAGTTGTGGTAATTTATACACAAAATATCCTCCAGGGCATTTTTTCACTTTTACAATGTCATATCTAAAAGTATAGCTTGATGGGCAGCAATTGTAAGAATAGGAGCCTGTTCTGGTACAAATCTTGCGCTCTACAATGTCATCTGGTATATCTGGATGCCCACCAGACAGCCACATCTGTTGGTAACTTCCACATCTGGAAGATGGCGGGCACTAGAAAAATAGTGTAAACACACTATCACAATAAAGTAAGTTTTTTTATCGTGCGCGCGTGTGCATACAAGCACGCACACGTGTGTCTGTGTATAAACAGTTTGGTTATTTATTTAAGGAGTGTCACTTGTTTCTTCTTTTCACTATTCATGTACCTGCCAAAGTAAATACCTTTAAAATTTACTTGTTTTACTTTTTTATAGTTTTTATCAAATGATAAGAGCTTTTTAAACCACGGGAATAAATTAATTAAAGACAAGTTTAAACGCCCAACTTCCACATACGTGAGAGTGTTCTAAGCATTTATTATGTCTTGATTTTGAGTTGTTAATGGACGCGTACTCGGCCTTTGGGTTTTTGTTTGATCAATTTTAACTTCGTTGCATGTTGAGCAGATTTCAAAGCATATGTCATTTTTGGTTAAACATATAATATTGTCTTTAATTGTTAATATTTTGGTCCGTTTTCAGTGTTAGAGATACACATGTTAGTGCTGATCATGTCCTACATTCGATTTTTAGTTGCTTGTTAATCTTTGACGAGTGTTTTTGTTTTGTTCCTTCAAATTTGGCACTTAACGGCAACTTTTGATTCTTATTATTGTCTCTGTGTTTCATTAATTTTTTAGAGTTGGAATACACTTTTTTCACTGAGTTGTAATGTTGCGATCCTTGATTGTTAACAAAGGCAAAAATCAACCAAACAACATAATTTAGAACAACGCACAACAAGAATAAAAGGGATGCAGAAGAAAATAAAAATAGGGCCTTGATTTTACTGCAACATTTCTCAGGTGACAGTACAGGAAAGTTGGTAACGAAAAGTTTGGAAGATTGTTGTATATATATCGAAAAATTTAACTGAATGAATATTGTAAGTGTGTAGTGCATTTTGGTATAGATATACATATATTTGGGGAAGCTTAGGCTCGTTGAGCAACCCCACCGCTTCCCAAACTGCCGTTCCATTTAATACGTACGGTGTCTGCCATTCTATTTCCTGCTTTCCCTTGGAATCTGTACCAGCCTTCCCAACTGACATATTCATCATTATGTTGCTGATTGTAAGTGGCTCGAACGTTTCGCCATTCCTGATCAAGTACTCTGTGTTTCAAGCAGGGATCCACTGGAACAATGTATTTAGGTATAAAGCGCGATTCAAACAGCCATAATTGAATAATGAGAAGTTTTACATCTCTGGTGTTAGACTAGGGTAGGGTAAATCTCAAATTTTTATGACGTGTGTTATGAAGTGAAATTTACTGCTGAACACAAACCTGACAACTACAACAATTACTGAGGTAGTTAAATTGACAATTTTCAAAATGACAGTCAAAACAGCCTAGGTGGAGTTTCATCAACAAAAATTAAAGGTACTACAGTGAGCCATGTTTCTTTTCTTGTTTGAAAGCTTGTAAATGTAGAATCCATTTATAATACTGCGATTGGTACATTTCAGAGTTAGTTCAGTTACCAGGTGAGGTGACAGAATACTGCCAAGCTAGACTGAAGAGCCAGAGCTTCGAATGAAGCACAGGATTTCTATGACATGTTGAACATTGTCATTACAAACATCAGTTAATCAAAATATTTGAAATTCACACAATCCTATCCAATACAGGTATATACATGTGTATATCGTTACACATGCTTTGACCCATATTGCCTCTAAGACACCTGCTCCTCTAGAATTTTCTATAAAAATATTACTTACCCTACCCTACTAAGACGGAGCAAAATGCTTCGTAACCACAGCAGTTAAAAAATCTCTATAACTTAATTCTTGGACCTCTAGTTACATTTTTGCTTTACGATTTAAATGACGTCAAAATCATTTACCGCATGTTTTTTGGTCCGTTGACAGCTCCGTGCCGTTGGGACAGGAACATACTTTGCTGCCTGGGATTGGTTGATTGCAGAAGTCACTGCATCCACCGTTATCATATAAACACGGATTTACTGTAAAAGCAAATATATATGTATATATTATGATTTGGAACATGATGACGCTCCCCGACTGGCCGAGAGCGGTCACACGCAGGTTGATATCAGATCACATTGAACTCCTAGCCGGTGGATGTTTAATTGGATTTTTTAAGAAAAAAAAACTCGACTATGAGCATAGAATCCAGGACCTCTCGGTTCCGAGTTCAGCCCGCAGACCACCAGGCGTTCACACCATTTAACAAATAAGAGCGAAAAAATTATTCAGCAAAACTGGACACTTATCTTATTCTTAAATGTTTCAAAGTACGTACGTACGGTGTATCTCTCTATCACTGTTATACTTTTAAAGAATACATAAAGTAATTGTTTTTGACTATCTTGGTCTGCCATGTTGGAACTTAGTATTTTTCACGGGCGTATGAATCAATGTTTCTAATGTCAACAAAAATGAGGCTGCGTTAAAGGGGTTTTACGAGATGCACCTTTATTTTACTGATACATTTGTGTAGGCCTACTCAACTTCAAGTATATTTTTCTCAGTGCCTGCTTAAGCCCCTATTTCACACAGACCACGAATCCCACGAATGGGCATGAATTGACAAATTTCACGATTCGTGGTTGAATCGTAATCAGTTCGTGAAGTTCTTAACAGATTCGTATCTATTCGTAGTCAGCTCTTGCACTTCTTGACCAACAGGAATTGGTGGCAAAAACTTTGATGCCCCTATTTCACACAGACCACGAATCCCACGAATCGCCAGGAATTGAAAATTTCAGGATTCGTGGTTGAATCGTAATCAGTTCGTGAAGTTCTTAGCAGATTCGTATATAATCGTAGTCAGTTATTGCAATTCTTGATCAATCGGGAATTCGTGGCAAAAATTTCAAAGTTTTGGCCACGAACTCCCGATTCCAAAAAATCGTAGTGAATTTCTGGACAATATTCGTGCGATTCCAACCGAATCCCACGAATATTCGTAACACTATCGCACCTGTATCGTAACTGAATCGTAGAGCGTGTCGAATTAGACCAGAAAATAAGCAAAATCTCACGATTCCAGCCGAATCCCACGAATATTCGTAACACTATCGTACCTGTATCGTAACTGAATCGTGTTCGTGTCGAATTAGACCAAAAAATTGGCAAAATCTCACGAATCCTCCCGAATCCTGAAATTTGTCAATTCCTGGCGATTCGTGGGATTCGTGGTCTGTGTGAAATAGGGGCCTTACGAAGGTTTGCGAATTACATTCAAAGAAAATGCAGTCTTGCCATGTTTCGTGTAAAGCATTTGAGTGTTTCTTATAACCAAATCGTCTTACTTATCATGAGGCCTTTTAATATTACAAAAATAGCAAAGGACTAAAAGACGTCACGATTTTTTTGTTTTTCAACTTTTAAATGCCGGGTGAGGCCGCGAAAGTAGCCGTAAGCTATTTATTGCGTTATTTAAAATAAATATCCGAGACATTTTCTGAGACGTTATACAGCATACTTGCTTCTTGACAAGTTGCAAACTTTATTTTTTATTAAAATATACAAGATAGATTGGAGAATGTGAGATAGTGCTGAGAGCGACAGTAACGAAGGTTTGAATTTAAGTTCGTTTATGTGTTTTTGTCAGAACAAATGAATCTACTAATTATTTCTTCGGTGATTAAAGTTGCTTGACTGATTTGAATAAAATCCCAATTCTTCTGCTCGCATGCTTTTGATAAGTAAAAAAAGTTAGATGGACTTACCCGGTATATATATATTGAGAATCAGCGAAATCAAGTAGTCGAATTACTTGAGATCATTTTAATCATTTAATATTTGGGAACATCTGAGGTTGACGGAGGGGTTTCTCGCAATTTCCATCTCTTCCAAAAAGAGACACACACACACGCGCGCACACACACACACACTTCATTTAATCTACTTTAATAATCGGATGTATCTCAGGAACAAATTACTTAGTGGCCAATTTAAATTTTCTTTATCATTAAATACCTGTATATGATGTATTTGATAACAATAAACTATTGATACATTTCTGTAAATGACGAAACCAAGGCAATTTGTGTTTTTTGATAAAGAAATAATTATTTGGGCATGTTTTCTGAAGGATATGCTACGGTCAAGCCATTCTGATGATGATACCCTTTCAGCACCATATGGTGCAGGATTTTCGACATGTTTTAACGTTTATATACCAATGTACTTTCGAAGTGTACTTATCTCACTAGAATATATTTATGTATGAAATATTAACAAATCTTGTCTGATTAAACTTCATTCGACTTTTTCGACTTTCTTCTCAAGCTACTAGTTTTCTTTTTTAAGAAAAAAGAGAATAGATTTTGTATTTAAAATCTACAGTTAAATCCTGACTTGTTATAGAGTGCCTACATTGAAGAGAAAAATCAACGAAGTTTACATTATTTTTTTGGTAAAACCATTCGATTTGTACAGGAAATTTTCTTTAAAGTGCTAACATGAGTGAAGAGCTTTTGACATACTTTATATGTCATGTTTTTAGATACTTAATTTAATAATAAGGCTTTTTTGTGACTTGCAGTAGAAACCAAAGTGAAAAACATGAATTTGCCACAGTTCGTATATTTCGTTGAATTTTTCAATCAACCCGGAAGGGGGGTCCCCAAAAATGTAAAAAAAAAAAAAAAAACAGGCTGTTCCCATTTTTGCGAGTGTTAAATATTGGGAGCGTTATAAACCCCAAATATGGCAAAGTGATTATTTTTGGGCCCGTTAAATTCACATACCTTGTCATTATGCCATGATTTGAACATAGAGGCTGGGAATTTTCCCTATCACTGTGGTGATCCTTTTTCGTTACACTGATCGTAACTATTATGAACAAAGCAGAAGAAAGATAGAAAAGAGCTTATAATTATTACGGCAAAAGAGGCCTCATTGCTGGTTAACAAATTTGACAAGGACAAGAAGTTATTTTTATAACTGCACGGCGCCTTACGAACAATTGGTTCATTAACGGTGTTCAATATTTATTTTTTAGAATTTATGTAAACAAAACCTATAAGCATGAATTATGGAGATGGGTTGAAACGATGGGTAATTGGTGTGAGGGCCTGCAACATTTAAGATCTGTCCAATCTTGTGAAGATCGGTCGACATTCTATCGGTGCAACTCTTGTACAGTCCTCTATAGTCTACTATCGGTACAACCGTTTTCCAATTATCAAGTGCTTGTTGAAACGTTATTTATCGCCCAGCAAACGGTATGCGACTGCTGACCAACGATTTCCATGTGGCATTTTAGTTGGTTGCGGATACAACATTGGTCAAAAAGGTTGTCCCACCTTCATTATCACGTGCTTTTATTTATAAATGATCACATCACAGGTGAAAATTGTTATAAATAGTGATTTTCATTCCAGATATCATAACTAACATGATTAATGATACAGAAAATACAAACTAGCGGTGAAGATATCAATGTTTAATACGATTTATTCACATTTATTACATGTACCCCCTCAAATCCGACGTTTCGCTGTGATTTTTCACAGAGGTAAAGCAATATCCATTAAATTGAAATGGCAACACCAAATATCACCAAATTTACACACATTAAGCATTAGGGTGTGCTCTTTAAAGACGCCTTGTCTTATAGCGTTGGTATTTAGAACGTACTGCAATTACCTTCCGTAGGTTGCACGGCCTGCCTTCAACAAGGGTAACAATTCTGTTTTATGAGATATTGTCCCATTCTTTCTAAAGAGCCGGGTTATTAAGAGTTTGGTTTTCCTTTGCATTGCAACTTTCAGTTTATTCCACAGATGTTTAGTAAGGTTAATAACAGGGCTAATAGGTGGTTGCTCCATCCTCTGAACATTGGGTTTCTGCAACAAATCACTCAGCAGACGATCGTTGTGAGCAAGTGCATTTCCACTATGACGCCTGCAGTATCCCTGAAGTCACCTCTTACAAATGGAGCGAGATATTTGTTGATAAATTTTCAGTGAGTTGGCCCAATAATCCAGAGGATAACCAAACCCCAAATAGTCCAGACCATTTCGTCAAGCTTTTAGGAAACATGGGGCAATATCCCACAAAACAGAATTGTTACCCTTGTTGAAGGCAGTGGCGCAGTCTACAGGAGATAATTACAGTACGCGGTAAACACTCACACTAATAGCCAGTGACCTTTAACGAGCACACCCTAATGTTAAATGTGTGTAAATTTGGTGACATTTGGTGGTGCCATTTCAATTTAATGGGCATTTCTATACTTCCGTGGAAATGACAGTGATTGAGGGGGTACATGTCATAAATGTGAATAAATGGTATTAAATATGGATATCTTTACCCCTAGTTTGTATTTTCTGTACCACTAATCATGTTAGTTATGGTATATGGAATGAAAATCATCATTCATACTAGCAATTAACTCCTGTGATGTGATCATTTATAAATAAAAGCACATGAAACTGGGGGTGGGACAACCTTTTTGACCAATGTTGTATATGTACCATACAGCAACCTTGATGCAAACGGGTTTCAACTGGTTGCCTATCAAATTATGTCAAGACCTTATATTCAGCTTGCAAACTGATCACAAGCGTCCGGTAAATTATGTGGTTGCTAAAAAGTTGCCAAAAAGTAGCAAGCGCAGTGTGGCGCTGGTACTAGAAGAAATCAAGATGTTTCCATATTTGCGATGGAATGGTAAGGACGTGCATGGCTAATTTATTACTTTACGTACCGCACTTATCACTTGCACCATCAGCTGGGCATGTGCACTGCGCACTTCCATTCTTGACGTCACATCCAAGGATGCAATGGGCATCATTGCAGGTCTCACTTTTCTCCCTAACTGGAATGATCCAGGAAAAGAACAACTTAACACTGTGCTGTTCAAAGACGAAGTTAAATTATATGTAACTATGGGCATTGGCACACAAAAGTGACTACACATCGCACACGTCGCACAGCTATTATACAAAGATAAGAATCAGGATGAATGACTAAATCAGCGTGCTGATTTTCGATATCTGCTCGTCAAATGATTTCCTCATTTGTTCTTTGATGAATTGGCAGGACTGTATCTTACGTTAAACTTAAATACATTGCGGTATTAGTTTCTAGAGATAATCATAAATACCTCCACAAAAAGCTCTGCTCCCAATGGACTGTAGATTTGGAAAACTGTAAACATAGTAGCCACCAGGACATTTCCGCACATACACATATTCTTCCTCAACTAATCCGCTGTACTGATTTTGTGTCGCGCAGCACTTTTCCTTATGATAAGTGCAGAGACGTCTCTTTACAACCCCTTCTGTTTCTTCCGGATGGCCCCCAGAAATGTGCATCGCGTACCCGCCACTGCACCCATATGAACGGCACTGAAACGCATAAACAGAAAGTGTAATTTTAATTAAATTTTGATTGTCAGGCAAAAGAAAGTTGAAGCTTAAGTCTTATGTTTCATGAATCTAAACAGTATAGCAGTTAAATTTTAATACTCTGCGTTATCTGGAGTCTATTAATTATATTTGTCTAATTTCAAAAATCATTTGGGATTAATCATATCTTTCAAGTGCATAGGTATTTCATTTACACTAAAAATATATTTTGGTGTAGAAAAGGATTTTCTTTTTGCACATTGTTAAATATGTTATTCTCTTCTCATTTTCAAGTGAGCGACTATAAAGAAAATACATCCGAGATAACAAGAAAGCATCGGCATGGCATTGGTCTTATGTCAATTAGGCCACATAATTTATGTTGAATGATGTTCATGTGAAGGACTGCAGCTTATAAGCGAAACATCCATAAGACTCGTGAAGTAATGCTTATCAATTTCTAAGAATTGTTGTTGTAAAGTGCGTAGGGAACTTTCTCTTCTAATTAATAACGTTATCAGGCCTACCCAACTACCAGACTCGACACCGAATGATCCAGAATTCACCAATAAATCGGACCACACTACCCGTTTTCAAGGTGTGTATCAGATCGCATTACACAGTATCAGACGCGACACCGCTCTTGCCTAGTACGCGATGTGATAGTGACAGGTGATGGGTTGAAAAGCATTGCATCACCACTCAAAATTTGTTCAGGGTATGATACTGTGTAATGCGATCTGATACACACCTTGAAAACGGGTAGTGTGGTCTGATCTACCGGTGAATTCTGGATCATTCGGTGCCGAGTCTGGTAGTTGGGTAGGCCTGGTTATGGGTGACAATGAATCTTTTTAGCACCAAGATATATGTAGGTATCATGCACTAAACACTGACACTATTTTTACCACTTTTATGACCTACAGCGTTGCTTTCTAGTGTCAAAATCGTATTTGAAAATGGCATTTGTTTCTGCTTGCTAGAATCTTTTTTTTAGACGGGCTTCCAGACTACATATGTAGCATGTATGGGCGCGAGGGCCATCCCCCTATTCCCCTCCCCCAACATAGAAAAATGTAGTTTCTTGGCACTAGAACCTCTCTTGAATCATTTAATTACTAAGTTTACCATACAATGAAGACGAAGCATCCAAGGGTCGTGACTCCCCCCCCCCCCTCCCGACCCGCTAATCCTGACCGTGGAAGCTGATCGCTGGTCTTTTAAAAAACGACAGAGAGAGACAACAGTTTTTGCAGTGAAGAATGCCAGGTCGCCGAAGACTTCGGCGAAGACAGGGGCGGATCCAGAGATATTTTCTTACAGTCTTCCAAATTATCTCTGTTGATCCATCCTCCATTTTTGAACGTCCTCCGACAGAAAAATTAAATACCCGTCAATGCAAACTTCAAAATCTGACCGTCTTCCGGAAGACCCAGAAGACGGCCTAAATCCGCCCCCGGCCAAAGTCACAGATTGCCGATTCTCTCGGTTCCCGCGCACGGCCATAACACTGCACTGCCGGTCGTCTTCCACCTCTTTTCCGGCTGTGTAATGAGTTACAATTATCGTGTTTGAGAAACGAAACTGTGAACTAGACACGAAGACAGTAACTCCGGCATCCCCTTTGACCGTTGACGTGTGGTTGAGACCAAGAGCTCATTCCCTGGGGACTGTTGACATCACTTGCATATATACCACCCAGCGACCATAGGCAAATGGCACTAACGACAAAAGCATGCTTGTTGTCCAAGTTGTTCAAGCCGAATGTTAAAGAAATTAAAGGTTAAAATTTGATGGCTTTGTGTTAACACGGATATGTGACGAAAGCAGGGAGCGTCTGGTTCTTGTAGGAGTTAAACAAAATGCGTGTTCGCATGAAGCGGTCGTAGAAAGGTGGCATCACGGTGTTAACATAGCTTCCAGACAATGATTATTAATAAGCAGTTTAGTTGAACGATCGAAGATACGACACAAATACAAAAAGCGACCTACCTCTTCCACCATTTTGTTCCCTGCCTTGCCCATAAACCTATACCAGCCATGCCATACACGGTTTGTATCGCTAAATTTGTATGAAGTGGAGGTATAACCTCGCCATTCCTCATCCAGTATGTTGTAGTTATCACATGGGTCATCTGAAAACGGTATATATTATATACGCCAATATATATTTTGCTAATTCCCTACCTTTCTAATATGTAACATAATATGGCACCGTATATCATGTAAAGATTTCATATTTTGACAATTAAAGAAGAGGTGGATAGAGATTGTACTGTCTCATTGTAACGAAATAATGGTAAATTAATTGTTCTGGCCACAGATATCTATTATTCGGTCGCTTAAGTACCCAAAATAGCATATTCGGGATGCGTTCGCAATTGTATCTTTTTAAAAATGTAATAAGTTACGTCAAGCAAACATTTATCGAGCCGCCAGTAATTTATCGATTTATCATTTTGTTTAATCATACAGAAAACAACTTGACGAGCTGATTCTCCTTTCAATTGCCACGTAGGGCTGAAAATGACTATATATATATATATATATATATATATATATATATATATATATATATATATATATATATATACGAGAATGCGATGTTAACATGAAAAATATCAGACTTGAAAATAAGCAGTTTTCACAACCCTTAACTTTAAGAATTTCACTGAATTCTGACGCAAGTGCCCCTAGTGTCATTGGTCATTTTGGCCTCTTATAGCCCAACACAGAACCTTATTTGTAGCTGTGGTCACAGCTGTTTAAATGATACAGGCGTTAGATACCGTTCTTGTAGGAGAAGATTAAAATACCGAGCACTTTCTAGAGCAAAATAAACGTAGAGGCGAACGACAAGTATTTTATTTAATTGTTTTGACAATTAATTTTGTTTGAATTGCCATAATGAAAAAGGTAAATACCCTGAGTGCTGAATACTTGCTGCATGGAATATGAAATACATGTTGGTTTGAACAAAATTGACGAACACTGATTTAATTGTTAAGAAGATTTTACCAGCTTTAAGAGAACAGCGCGGGGATATTCTTAGTGAGAAAATTAAGTTTTCGTTGTAAACGTTTTTTTAAATGCACGGTAAGCATTATTCATTCTTATTAAAAGATTAACTACTTATGCAATCTGCCTTTTGTCCCCTACGACCTTTTAAAGATAAAATAAGACTATAATAGAGCCCTTAATACCAAAACTTTTGTAATATTTAACAATCGTGGCGTAAGCTACTCGTTACAATCTGCAACAAGTTTTTCGTGCGAAACCGTTTCAAGCAATCGTTCATTCCTGTTAAATTTGAGTTTTGGATACTAAATTTATTTTTTTCTGTAAAAAGTAATCATATCTTTCCATATTTAGATAAAAATGATATATTTATCAAGCACTTTGCTTATCCGTCTAGCTATCTAACAACCCAGCTCTCTTGTTGTAATCATTAGTAGTCCTTTCGTCGAAAAGTCAACGCATATTAATATGGTCCCATATATTTACCTCCAACATGTGCATATAAGAATAACTAATTCATATACAAAACAAAATTTTTGCAGCAGGAGGACAACTTACCTACTGATGACGAATATGCAGAGCCAATAATGAGTAATATGCAGACACATAAATTCATGTTCATTCAGGGTTCTCTTAGACAGTAATGTCTTTTGGAACGACCACATCTGCTTTTGTAGACTCATTCTCCTGGCGCAACGTATTTGTGAACGTAAAAGCTAGCCAATGGTAACGTTTTGCCATATCAGTTAGACCTGATGCTAAAATCTCACGGATAAATGTTACCTTAACTTGTTAGTCAGTGTGAAGTAACTCAGTCTTTTCACCCACAGCGCGGTAACCAAATCTGTGTTTCAAATATAACGAAGAGACAATGAGCGTCGGTTGGCGGATCTTAGTTTTTGTTCTTCTTGCTATCGTTGCGTGTGCTGAAATCGGTGAGTCAATGTCGTGCTATACATTTAACACACACACACACACACACACACACATACACACATTCACTAAAAGACGAAATTTGGAAATTTGAAATTTAATCATATCAATATTTTTTTATAATAGGATTTAAATGTAAAACCATTTTAAATGATGAGGTCATGCAGACGGTGCCACAATTGTAAAATGAAAAAATTATATCGGTGTTAAGGGCACAATTAACGCTCTATTTTTTAGTTTAATGGTTTGGACGCCGGCACGAAAAATAACTTAAGTAGTTTTAATCCGTTATACGAATGAATAATGCCTACCGAGTATTGCACAATATATAACAAGCATTTATCAAAGTATCTGTGTTAATATAGAATTTGAGTAAACGAACATAGCTTTCAAAAGCATTAAACAGATGTTTCTCATAATAACCGTTATAAATTTGATGTATTGTGTGTTATCAGAATTTAACTATATGATGAATAAAGGCTACTTACAGAAAATTTTAATTTTATGATTCGAGTAAAACATTTATTTCAGACCCAACGACTGTTTGTAAAAACATCTAATGTATTTTTAGACCCAAAAATGTTTTTTTTTTTTTTGCTTCCAAGGCCTGTCACGAAATATTATCTGAAAATAGTTATTATCTGCCAATGATGTTATGTATTGGTTTCGTTTGTATGTTAGTCTAATTTTGAAAAAAGTTGTGTACAGTTTTTAATAATTAGAATATCTATTAAATTTTAATCGTGATACGTCTGTAAATTAATGGTTAATATTTTGTTAACCATATGTCTGTTTCACTGATTGTGAGCATGCATGACTATAGTTGTGGATGGATTTTGATGAAATCTCCAGGATAGGTCTGAATTGTGATGATTTGTTAATGGTAATTGAGATAATTAATGAGCTTATTATTAATAAATTCATGAGTAATTATGAGTTGAATTGATATTCCAATAGGTAGTTACTGTTGTTGCACCTCGGTACATAGTTCTTACTAAATGCCTGAAATTTAAGAAAACTGAAAAAATGGAAGAAAAAAAAACATACTAACATTTGTGGTCATGAAGTACACAATAAAAACCTTTTTCAGAGGACCCGTGCAAAGACAACATAGAAATAACAGATAAATGGAGAATATCAACCTATACTGGAACATTTTATCATTGCGATGTATATGCTTGGTGGACTGGTTGGTTCCGTATCGCAGGAGCTGCTGGCAACAAAGTTGCAGATAAGGTAATACATTCTTTCTCGTTCCCTTATCAATAATGTGATTATTCAAATTCCAATCTTGGACAAATTTAGCCATTGAACAATTTTAAGGACGGTACGGGTCGAGTGGCGGTATTTTCCGTCAGAACACACCATCTGGATCGACCTAACTCCCTGGGGGTTCACGCTAAATTGCTGTCAGCCGAGCGGGCACGAAAGTTAATAACCCCCTTACAGCTTTTAGTAGGCGGGATAGACATTTAAGCCGGCTTAGCTGACAGCAATCTAGTGAGACTCCCCACGGTGATAGGCCGATCTAAAATCTGTGGGAATGCAGTCTAAAATTACTAAAATGCACCAGTTGCCGAAACGACTCATTCTTTGTACCCGCGCTGATGTAAGTATGGGTAATTAATTAACTCCTGAGCAATTGCAATGGTTATTCGACTTTCAATCAGGTTTCATTGAGACAAAGATGACGTTATTCGATAAACCGTCACTTATTGTTCTAATAGCATTTAAGTCAATCCAATCAAAGTTGACGCTGCCATCCTGAAAGATGTAACCTTCGATCATACTTCTTCAGGTATATTCACCGGTATATCGGACCACACTACCCGTTTTCAAGGTGTGAGTCAGTACGCATTTCACAGTATCATACCCCGAACAAATTTTGAGTGGTGATGCAATACTTTTCAACCCCGCTGAGAATCGTCACTATCACATCACGTACTAGGCAAGAGCGGTGTCTCGTCTCATACTGTAAAAAGCGTACTGATACACTTCTTGAAAACGGGTAGTGTGGTCCGATCTACCGGTGAATTCAGGATCATTCGGTGCCGAGTCTGGTAGTTGGGTAGGCCTGTTCTTACATTTTCTTTCGTGTAAGTAATTGTGAGATTTTTTGCCTAATGCATCTATTATAACCCAACGCTTTTGTTAAGGGTACTATGTACGATGAGTGTCATTTTATCATTGTTGTTTTTCTTTTTATATCGATATATATTATCATCATGCACACAGAATATATATAAAATGAAAAAAATCACTTTATTTGCAATATATATGTTCAATAGGAATAGTTAAAGTGATGCGAGCTCTGTATTCCTTCAGTGTCCGGAGTATAAACATTGTGGTACGCACTATCCAATGTGGATCCTTGGCGGTCATCCCAAAGAAGAAGATGGTATTGTGAGACGACCACTCTGTACTCGTTTGACTGATAGCAAATGCTGCGCGAATCCATCTGAACTTTCAAGCTTCAAAAACGATTTTATTTGGATTAAGAAATGTCCCGGTGGATACTTCGTATACAAGACATCGCACCTTACGAATGGTTACTGCCACAGATCTCTTTGTACAGGTATATTAATATGTTAGTGTTGAAAGAAATTGGCAATTACTACTTCCTGATCTTATTTCTCCAGTTATGAATGAAAAATGAATGTTAGAATTCTTGTACGTGTACTTCTCAGTGAGTTTTACCCATCATTTGTGGACAAAAGCCCAAAAGCCCAATATTTTTCTAAAAATAAAACCGCACCTTTTCATTTCTACCCATGTCTACAAATGCCAGTTACAAACTTGCCCTCGCCAATGGAAAATGCTGGTAAACCACCGATCTGCTAAGCATTAATTTGTTTACTTTGACCTATGATATTATCAGTTCCCATTGGCGACGTCTTATTTTTGCTATATTCTGTTTTTTGGGGGGTGAAAAGGGGGAGATGGGTGTACCACCAAAGCTTATAATATTAGGGGGCACGTCGTCCAATGTACCCCCTGGATCTGCCCTTGATTTGCTTTGTATTTGCAGACATAGACAAAAGCGACCCCTGCTTGAACAGTACCTGCACCAGTGGATGCACACATAGCAACGGGAAATTCAAATGTGTCTGCCCAAAGGATCTAGTGCTAGTTGGAAATGACTGCGGTAAGGCATTCAGAGACACTCATACATGTATAATGGTCTGTGCCTATATAAATAAAGTTTATAACGATTTCACACAAATTTTATCACAACCCAAAGAAGGACATTTACATGATAAAACCTAACCTTAGACAATTTGTCTTTTTGGGCTTTTTCAGTCACACCATGCTCCATAGAAAACGGAGGTTGTAGCCACAAGTGCTCAATTATCAAAGGGAATATTTCTTGCTCGTGTCCGACATACCTCATGTTGGGGAATGACAGCATGACTTGCGGTATGCTTGAATCATTTTAATGACCTTTGAAAAAGAAACTGATAAAATTCCCAAAATGGAAAGTGGCGGATAAATGAGCATAATTCTATGTTTTGTTTACATAAAAATACAAAAATAAATAAATAAATAAATAAATAAATAAATAAATAAATAAATAAAAACACAATAATTCAATATAGTAATTTATTTAATAACAGTAAGTAATTCCATTTTTGACATTTTCAGTGAGTAGGTGTCAAATAGAAAATGGAGGATGCAGTGATTTTTGTCACGAAAATCGCAGCGGCGACGTCATCTGCAGCT
The DNA here is from genome assembly GCF_051362555.1 of Lingula anatina. Classification (NCBI taxonomy): domain Eukaryota; kingdom Metazoa; phylum Brachiopoda; class Lingulata; order Lingulida; family Lingulidae; genus Lingula; species Lingula anatina. The sequence goes on from NC_141769.1 coordinate 7,049,354, forward strand.
GCCCAGCAAACATGGTGGTTGGATCCGACCAGAAAACATGCAGTAAGTGGTACATGTATATCCGGGATGGTGATTTTAAAAAGATATGATTTCCAAATAAACATGTCATTGCAGCTAGCAAATACAATATGAAACCTATGCAGATCATTCCTTTATATTTTGGAATTTAATAAATTGGGAAACTGATACTAAATTAAAGTAGCATTCTCAATAACCAAACTCATTTACCAAGGGCATCATGAATTTGTAATAGGATTGGTAAAAGTGGTAAGTCATACTGGTACTAGTACATGATGAAAACATTGAATAATATTCCAGCTACATGTAGCCAGTCGTTTATCAGATATAGTTTACATGTACTAGTATCGTGTTCCTTCATTTATTCATCAAGAAACGTCTTGTGCCATCAACAACGGAGGGTGCAGCCATATTTGTAACGATACTGACCACGGGGCAGTGTGCGACTGTCCACCAGGCCTGAAGTTTGGCTCAAACAACAAACTATGTGGTGAGAAAATGAAAATTTTGTATAGCCAGTATTTGCATATATCATCTATAATCATCAATTCAAAATAATACTGCAGAATGATAATAGTAGAATGAGAATTATACTAACAGCAGGGCTATCAGCCTGCGTGTTTTGTTATTAAGATAAATGCCACCCACAGCTTAATTAAATGTGTCAACCAAGCAAGCTGGCATTTAACATGTAAATAAGCCTAATAAGTTTGTCAGTGAATATTTTGCTACACTGAGATTGGACTTGGATCTTGGAGGATTTAGAATCTTCCTGAATTGGTACAGCGTCTGCAACATGGAGATTGATTTGTGAAGATCTACTGGGATCTTCATTTACAAGAAAGATATTCTTAGAAAAACTAACACATTCTGTTTATATCTTCACAATTATGAACTATTGATAAAAAAGTGATATTTTCAGATGTGGACATCAACGAATGCAAAACTGTTCCTAATTTGTGTTCATCAAACGCTGACTGCATCAATACTTTTGGGTCTTACAAATGTGAATGTAAGCCAGGATTCTATGGTGATGGTCAACAGTGTGTAGGTATGTGAAATTGAGTGAAAAAAGCAAAGCCTCGGAAAAAAAAGACCCACGACAAAGTCTAAACGCTTCGGCCAATCCTTTTCCATACACTTGTTGCAACAGGTTAAGGGTAGATAAATTATAGATGTAGCTCTCAAGGTAAATTAATAGGAACAAGGGCCCCCGTTTCAACCTTTCCGCAAAGGGCACATACCAAAATTCCCTTTTTTTTATAGAATTCAATGTTGAATTTTTATACAAAGTGAAAATGCAAAAGCTGCACTTAACCGTTTACATGGCTTAAACATTGTGAAAACAAATCTAGATTTAGAAACGAATATGTACAATTTTTACTTTGAAATAGTAGAGTGCGCTAAGTTAAGAGTTAATTGTTTTGTAACTCGCATCCCTTTGTTGTTCTTAATTGTAACTGGTACAAATATCGACTGTATATCATGACAAAGTAGGGCACAGTTTGTGTCTGGGTATATGTCAGATTAATATTATGTTTAATCTATTTTCCAGTGGAAAAATGGAGCGACCCAACTGCGAAAAGGTATATATATGATTTATTATTATGATTATTGCACAGTGCCAAAGGAATAAAGCTTACTATTTTTGCTGCAAGGCACTCGACGAAATCACAAAAATGCGAAAAAGAATTAAATGAAATTTACTGTGAGGTTATAAAGTTTTAGTGAGCTATCGGCACCCCTGCAGCCTTTCAACGCTTTTTGGATGTTCCTTGTAAGAAAGACTCTCAACTTGAAACCTGTAATCAATTACCGTTGTACGAAATTTTGTTGCACAATTACGGTTGGCGGTGGGAAGTAGTCAAGGTGCCCTGAGAGTTATCAATATGACCGTGAAGAAACCTGAAAGACATGGGGAGCGGAGCCTAAGGGCATGCCCTGAATGATCTCAGGATTAACTTTCTGTATGGACTTGATAAGGTTCTTAGAACGAAATGAACTTTCGAGCTAAAAGTATGTCTTAGAATAGGAATCGTGGTGTGATACGAATTAATATCTTTCAACAGGTGTCTTTGCCGCGTTCGTGCTGAGATCAGCAAGACGTCCCCAGGGCCAATCCTCTATGAATTACCGACGCTTATCTACGGGTCCGGTAATGTGTGGGTAGAAGAGGTCAATGGGTCTTCTCCCGTGCCCGTCACCAAAAGGTATCCTGGCTTCTATTCAACCCGTAGGCGGCGCCAGCTGACCATTCCCGACTTGTACACGTGTTTGAAGGTACTGCGTGAGTGCCCGGCCGACTGTGAGAGGTTGTCCAAACTTACCTTGGGCGACGCTGGTCTAGGAAAGAAGTTTTCTGTTCAAAACTCAGCTGGTGTGGACACAAAGAAAACCCTAGGACAAATTTCGTGCGAAAGATTTGGTTATGACTTCGCACCACCAGGCAAGCGAGTGGTCACGTTTTACAAGCCGCCTAGTGAATGTGGCACTGAACTGTCCACTCACGCATTTGACCAGCATCTTTGCTGTACAAGTTATTATCTGTCTGGAATCGGTTCCTATAATTTGTATAACGCAAAATGCACGAAGGGCATAACCCTAGCCGATATCTTTGGCTAGAAGCAATCTGTGGCAGAAGCAACATACTAGAATATCGTAAACTCTTTCATTAATGAGTTCTGACTCAGTTTATAATTGGCAGTGAATGACACATGGAATTGTTTTTAAATAACACGAATCATACAAGATTGACATTTGTCTTATTTGGAACTTTAGTGTCAAAAATTAAAATCAGTCACTGTGCGCGCCAGGTTTTTATGTATAATGAATCACCCATGTTATAATTGTAAACTCAGAAAAATTCTGAATAAATTGACGATGATTTTATTTTCAGCAATAAAAAGTATTATGCGTCCAAATATCTCTGTATCATAAATGCAAGGTTCACCACTGTATTACAGTATTATTCAAATATGATACAGGTAAACTTTGTTTGTAGCTTTACCGATAAATCAATATGCACAATCATTGTCACATATGATGCCTCCAGACCGTGACATCGATTGACCTGCAAGAATATCTATCAGGTTCCGTTAACTTTTCTTGTCATTATTTGTAATATCAGTACAAAAAGGTATTTTAGTAGAAAGTGCTGCTATAAAAATGGGCCAAATCAAATGTTTTGCAGAAGAAAAGGAAGTGCTCATCTCTGCGCCGTTTTTTTTTTTTTTCACTTCCATTTGGTTTTGTATTTTGACAAAAAAGGAAGTCCCCAGCCTTATCAAAACATCGGGCTTGCTGCAGACTGCAATTCCTTCTTGGAATTTTGCAGCAAATTTGCTACTATATTGATGGGAATAAGCAAAAATAATTTTCTTCACGCATACTCCTGCAATTCATTGCCGCAAACGTTGGCTGCAAACTTTAAATTTTCCTTCGGGCCGCCACAAGCTTCTATACCTACATACAATCATGCTTAAGCAGTCCCGGAACTAGGTGCGATTTTTACTGTGTTAGAAACTTTTTATCATGGTAGGTGTGAAGCTTTGGAGCAACTGCTATCGACGTAATTATTGTACTAATAGGTCAATGAGTCGCATGATGAAGAAATCTCACACAACGGGTGCCACCTGGTGATGAATCTCTGATATGTTTAAACCTGTTTATGACACAATTGTGCTTAATGTCAAATTTGGTAGTTGGGTATCAGATTGATCGCAGAGGGTCCTTTTTTTTTGGGGGGGGGGGAAATAATATCATCAATTGACAAATCACAGTAAACAAAAACTTATGCATATCTTATTCTGATAATGCCTGGTCCATATAATAACATCGTTTTACAAAGGACAGAGAATAAAAATCCACATTCACGAGTCACAAGAATGTGATGTTTAAAGAATCCACTAACTAAAAAGGTTCCACGCATAACGGGAAATAAAAAGTGGCTTTCACGGGTAACAAAAAAAAATAATAATAAGCCAATGGGACCCTGTACTCAATAGGCCACGTGCCATTCCTCTTAACTTTCTTTCCCTTACTCCAGGGGAAATGATATCCAAAACAGACAAAAGCAAAAAAATTGTTGCATTCCAGTCTCCTACATTCTGTAGCCACCTGATAGGTTCACCTTCGCCTGCAAAGGGGTCGCGACATGTCGAGATTGTGGTAGGTGTGATTTAATTTCTTACACTTTGTGGCAGTTTTTCCCCTGTCTATCGCTAGAATTTCTGAATTTCTGAATATCTGAAACTTCTGCCCTTCAATAATAACATACAGTCTATATAACACTATGCAGAATTACGTATAGTATATCACTCCATCACAATATTCCATAATGTAATTAGAGCTTACATGTATAATTACCATTACAGGTCATTGTTATTATCAAGATTTTGGGAAACCTGACACGTCCCCAGGACAGCCTACCTCCCCCCTTGTGGAAATCCCACATTCAGGTACTAGCACCTATACAGTTTCGTACAGAATCGTGTGCCTTAGTATATCACAAAGCCTTTAGAATTTTTAGCATCCAGGACATGTATTACACTAAATGAAACTCAAATCCAGTTGGTCTTGCTAAGAAGTTTTATTCTCATTTTGCGGTAAAGGCAAAGGAATAAATGGCCTTATTATAGTGTCCAAGATTTAACAAAGAAAGGAAGTTATCGTCATCGGAAGTAGTTTCTGATCATTGCTTCGTGTCTTTGCTCACTGTTAAAAATCTGAAATGGTAAAAACATATTTCAATGAGCTATCGTGTAAAATGAGAAGGAGGGGGAGTTGTTCAGAAAAGACTATTGTTCTATTGTGTGTTTAAAATAATGTTTCACTTAAAGTAAAATTTATTCTTAAAATATCATTAATAATTACCTCCGACTGGAAGATTTTGCTCCTTGAGTTCCTTTCGAAGATCCTGTTCTCGTTCCAGAAAAAACTGAAAGAAAATGTGAAATACTTATTGGAGGTTCAGGATTATTAAATTTTGTTTGTTTTTAGCTCTCTTTTCTATGGTAAAAACATATTTCAATGAGCTATCGTGTAAAATGAGAAGGAGGGGGAGTTGTTCAGAAAAGACTATTGTTCTATTGTGTGTTTAAAATAATGTTTCACTTAAAGTAAAATTTATTCTTAATTACCTCCGACTGGAAGATTTTGCTCCTTGAGTTCCTTTCGAAGATCCTTATCGTCATCGGAAGTAGTTTCTGATCATTGCTTCGTGTCTTTGCTCACTGTTAAAAATCTGAAATGGTAAAAACATATTTCAATGAGCTATCGTGTAAAATGAGAAGGAGGGGGAGTTGTTCAGAAAAGACTATTGTTCTATTGTGTGTTTAAAATAATGTTTCACTTAAAGTAAAATTTATTCTTAAAATATCATTAATAATTACCTCCGACTGGAAGATTTTGCTCCTTGAGTTCCTTTCGAAGATCCTGTTCTCGTTCCAGAAAAAACTGAAAGAAAATGTGAAATACTTATTGGAGGTTCAGGATTATTAAATTTTGTTTGTTTTTAGCTCTCTTTTCTATGTCGAATAATGTTAGCGGTAAGTAAACTAGCCACCTTGCCTTAAAATAAAAATGCCGATATCTTGGTAATCCACATTTTAAATGAGTAGTAACGGTTTACAAAATGTGCCGAGGACACGTTATAACATAAATTTATGGACTTTAGAATTTATAGTTTTAGATTTTATAGCGTAAGTGTACTAGTAATGTATTTGATGCAATTACATATTGCATTGTTATACCAGCAGGCTTTATTTTGTCGAGCAAAACATTATTTGACAATGGATGGAACGATCTTAAGCTGATGAATAAAGCGTTATTTGACAACGTGAGCTGTGTACATTTTGGGATCTTTGGGCGAAATAATTTGCAGGCTTTGATCAAGTGCTTATTGGAATGTTACTCCGTTTATTCGTCAGAACTTTCCTGTTGGATTGATTGTGAGGATAGATTGTCTGGGCATTATACATGTAATTAATTTTTCTGCCGATAGATGTCAAAAGTGGTAAATATGGTATGATTTGCAAGTTTAATCTTTAAAACAATAACCTGCCTTATCCTCTAAGATTTCATTTTATAATGACTTTAGGTATTCCCGGCCTCAGGCAATGAACCCACCTCTGGTCCAAATAAAGACAGGTAATATACTATATATTATCGCCAAGGGACATCCAGTATAAATCCGTAAGAGCGTCACGATCCATATGCCAATTTTTAATCTCTGAAGTTAAATCTTGTGATATTTGTCATCACAGGTGATATTTGTCAGTCCTCGATCATCTCCATTCCGAAAATGGCTAAGAAATAAGCCCTTAAACTATAGATCGTTATTTTGTCAACGGCTTGTTTGGTTATAAGGAAAGAAATTCGTTTAATCTACAGAGAAGGTTATCTCTAAGACTTATACTCAGTATTTAACTTAAAGGGATAATTACTCTTCGTATGAGATCTATATTTCACAATAAAAACATTGTGAATAACTCATAGAAATATAATATATTCTGTTTTACCACAAAAATGGCAGTTATAGCTTTTTTGTCTGATATCTGAGCTTGTCTTTAGACCACGTGACCTCCATTGATGGCTATACTCCAAACTTTTTAGAAAAAAAAACAGGGACTAACTTTGAATGTAAAAATGGATTCATTAACCATTGGTAAGTATGGGGAACTTGTTGTTTACTCCAGGAAAATTCATTTTTTGGCCGAAACGAAGAGTTATTATCCCTTTAAAAATAAACATAATATTATAAATGTATACTTACATCCGCACAAAGCAAGATACAGTCCTTCATTAGGAGGACTCCAGTCACTGAAACGAAATTAATATATGAATATATTAGCATATATGTAAATAGGTTAAATGAGCACGCATACAAAACATTAGCTATTTGATTATCCATGAACTTGTGTGATTTCTAAAACTAAACTAACAAAATGATGACAATATATGTACCGTGTACAAGCATCACTATCAATTTTAACCCTAATATTGGCCTATAGAAACTCTAAGATCGAAGGTGTAGACTTATTTTATCGCAAGAAATATGACTTAAATCTCAGCTCAATACTCAAATTAAGTTTCCTTCTATGAATTTATCTTCAGCTGAAGTAAACTAAATGTTTGGACTTCTGGTCAATACATGTATATTAATTTGCTTGAAGTCATCGAAGTATTAACCAATCAATTATTAACCAATCCATAACGTTTAACTGCTTGACAAACAAGAAATAGACGTCATATTTTTCATTATTGCGCCACAATTGCCATATTATGGATTATGCACGACGCTTAAAGGTCTATGTTAATGCCAAAAGAAGGCAAACAGAATCATCACAATTTGATTTCGAACAGGTAAAATTTGTGAATACATCGTCAGGTATAAGATTAAACATACTCAAAGGCGATTGAACATATACAAAACCCATTTGGCGGTAAACAATGGGAAACGGGAGAGTTTGATTATTATTTTGCAGTTTTGATTTCGTTTAGTTTAGACTTGGTCTCTTTTGACCAACATTGGCACCGGGAACAACACGGCTGGGCCAATAAATCGAAGCATATTAGTGGAGGCCTCTTATATATATATATATATATATATATATATATATATATATATATATATATATATATATATATATATATTTTTTTTTTTTTTTTTTTAAGGCATTTTAATTATCTTACCTAGCAAACTGTTCGATTAGGATTGATTCTTTATCTTACTGCGCTGAAATTTAGTTCAAATGGAAAAAATATGAATTGGTGAAAGGTTATTGACATGGTGCAGTGATAACATCTTTTTTCCTGGTCACGTGGACACTTACTTGAATCATGATATTGCTCGAGGAAGTCATCATCCATAGTCAAAAATCCATCCTGATTCGTATCCACCCATCCAAATATTGCACGAATCCAATTTTCGTGCAGTATTTCACTCCTCTCGGACCAGCTTCGTACAAATTCGTCAATTGTTGTATTCCCGTCCCCTGAAAGCACGGACCAAGAAGAGAGATTATATATCGGTCGAGCTCAGCCTCACCGGCTCACTGGTTGGAAACTACAGACCAGACCAATATATTTTTCAAAAGAAAAAAAAGGACAGAGAATGAACTTAAGTGAAATTCAAAGCGTGCTAATAGGAAATGATGCATAAAACACAACCACGCCCTCAAACTATCTATGTTAACAAGTCCAATACCAATATTAACGCTGGACATACGCACAGCCACTAAAAACACAAGCAATTAAAAGTTGCATTTACAAGATTGCTTCTTCTTGACAACATTGGGATAGCAAATAACAAACGAGCAAATTATTATCATAATAATAAGTGATTATGGGAAGGGGCATGCACTATCTAAGTGAGTGATGCCAGTAATAAAAATATCGGCTTATGCATTTTTATTATTATTATGCCACTATAGCTCCACAGGCTACTAGAATTTTTGTCAATGTCATTTTATTTATTTATTTTTTAACTTAAACAGTGTTTTTGGTGCAAAGTGTACAAACCTAAATGCTTAAAACAGTACTACTCATGTATCATATCGCAAAGTCATTTTGACAAGATTCGGCAGTTAAAAAGCAACTTCAATAGATTATGTTGGTTAAGCGATTTTCATTACAACGCAGTTGTTTGTATTATTTTTATGTATTAACACAATGCATTTGGGCAGCTGCTTACCGTTCACGTCAGTGGAGTCGATCAGCTCCTGTGTTTCATCTAAGATGCCGTTCTCGTTTGTGTCATATTCTATGCACAACCACTTTCCAACTGCCATAGCAGCCAGTTGAATGCCTCGTTCCGGTAACTTTTTGATCTTGCTATCAATATTATAATGAAAGAACGTTAATACTTGAATAGTTGTTTAAATCTAGAATCTAAATCATTCTTAATATATTTTGGGTTCTATACAGTATATTTTTGTAATTGTGTTCTTATGTGTTTGTTTTTATGTAGTCTACTGAACATTTTAAATGGATTTTAGACTTAAAATAAATTAATTATCAAATAAAAAATAAAATATTAAAAATCGTTCCTAAATTCCAAAAACAATCCAAGAATTTTTAGTAATTGGAATTTTATGTTACTCATTATTTCTTGTCTCATGTTGTGATGGCTAAAAACTGAGAAATTCTCTTTAAGGTTGGGCACATTTGTTCCTTCTTCTGTATTACAAATTATGTGCATATTGTATAATTTTAATAACAATACAATAATAAGGGCTCATTATTCTCTCTGGCAATAAACACAGCATTCACGAAATATATATACAAAAGTAATTGGCAATGCAAAATAAACAAAATAAATAAAATTAATATAAATCTTTTTCATCTTCAGGTGCCACCTATAAATGCAGTGTTTGACCAGCGTTGATATTTTGCCAAAGGTTTCTGTTTTTCGCTGTTGACCAAAGGTGTCTTTTTCAGAATTTTCAGAATTTTCAAGGAAGGTCTTTTGTTGTCTGCTTCGGCCAGGTACTCCACCACTAAGGCTAAAATTCTCCTATCCCTCTTCTGATTGAATGGCTCAAAAACTTTAATTAATTGTCGGTGTAAGAAGGGATTGAGGAGCTGTCTTTTTTGGTCGACCTGTTGGAGGACCTCTCGTTGTTAACACGATCAGTGTAGGAGATGCGGCGCATGCGCCGGTAGAACCACATTTAAGCTGCTTAGATGATGCATCGAGTTTCGGCTCTCAAAGTCCAAGACCCGCGACCATACGAAGGTGATGACCCGGCGTAGGTTTGAGAAAGCGGGTATAAATAAAAATTAGGTCAGGTTAAATTATCATATTTTTAAATCATTATTAAAATAACTGATGTTTTCTTTGAACTACATTTATGAAGCTGGAGGACAGCATAGTAGCTGCCAAGGCTATATCCAATGTCTTTCCTCTCTTTGTGTTCTGAGATAACTACATAAAACCCTGAAAGTTGATAAGTGTTCACTGTATCAGTCAAGTGCGAAGCAAATGTAATCACTCATATGACACTCATGAGACCACACTTATATCACACCGTAACCAGACTCAGATAGGAGAGGGACCTGTAAAATTGCTCTCTTGCTATGACTCTACAGACTGTGCAATTGAGTCAGTGCTTGCGTTTGTTTTAATTTTATGAATTTATGGAAATTGTTGTTGTAAATTTTATTTTGTATTTGTGATGTATCTTGTGTTTTTTTAGTGGCCGGCTAATCGGCTAATCGGATAATAGTCTATTCAACAATACAGCAACTTTTAAAATAAAGAAACTGAAAACTAAAAGCCCAATTCAAATAGAGTTTTACCTATCCCGACACACTTTGAGAAGAACATTTTCAACAGAATAAAGTTCATGAATTGACACGGCCGATTGGAACTAGTTTAGGCAGTATCATATAAAAGTGTTTCTATATCGTTAACTCTTCCATTTCAGAAAAAGATAACTGCCAAGATCCTTGATGTACGTTCCGTTGATACTTTCATTTGTTAAAAGATTGCCCAATCTTAAGGTGAGCAAGTTAATCTTATTCATCTCAGATTAAGCATTCTCCTGCATTATCCTTGGTAGTACGTGAATGCTAAATAAATTATCTTAGCTTTATCCATTTTACTTTATGAGGAAATATTATTTGGTTTAACTTTTCTCGAAAAAAAGGACATAATTTTGATACACAACTACATGGGTGGGGCTTTATACCAAAACTTGTTATCTATTGTTTCTTTTTTTCTTGTAATCTGTATTCTAGGAACACGTCATCAAGTCTGATACCAGTATGCTGTCGACAACTTCAAATTTCGTCAAGGTGTGGGACATTTGTTTTCACTGTTGTATTACACTTTTGGTGCATATTGCGTATGAAATCGACAGAACTCCACATTTTGTTGTCTGGGACCACTTTTCATTCTCTTACATATATTGCTATTATCCGAATGCAATAGCACAGCCTTTCAAAATAGTGGAATTGCTGTTTCTGTTCAAACATTGTGATAAAATGCGAAGGTTTTTAAAACTTAGTGATTAGTGTAAGTACAGGAATTATGAAGTATTTTGAATTTGGGATGGAGATTGATTAGCATTTGGTCTTGCGTTAATTTTGCTATTGTATCATGAGTAAAGGTGAATATCACGTAGTTGAAAAAATTATGGAATTCGCACTGTAAATGTTTATCGACCATACGTCTCATATAAAAAAAGCCTTTATATTAAGTTTTGTGGATGAATCTATAGACAGGCCGTTTTGTCTGCCACTTTGAACGGTGCAGGATATTTGTTTTCACTGCCAATTTACCGACCTGAATATTTGTTGTAGACATAAATAGTTGTCAGATTTGTGATCATCAGGAAGCTTCGCCTTGGAAACACCTGTTAATTAATGTGTTTTACATTTACCCAACCTTATTATGAGTAAAACATTGTGTTCACAATTGTTTTAAAAACTACAAAGTTCATGAATTGACACAGTCTATTGGAACGTGTTTACGCAGTATCATAGAAAAGTGTTTCTATATCGTTTACTCCCCCATTTCAGTAAAAGATAACTGAAAAGATCCTTGATGCACATTCTGTTGATACTTCCATTTGTTAAGTCTAGTCTAGTCTATGGGTGAGCAATTTAATCTTATTCATCTTAGATTAAGCAAACTCATGTATTAACCTTGGTATTACCTGTGTGCTTAGGTAAATTATCTTAGCTTTATCCATTTTACTTTATGGAGAAATATTATTTGGTTTAACTTTTCTCGAAAAAAAGGACAAATAATTTTGATACACAACTACATGGGTGGGGCTTTATACCAAAACTTGTTATCTTTTGTTTCTTTTTTTCTTGTAATCTGTATTCTAGGAACACGCAATCAAGTCTGATACCAGTATGCTGGCGACAACTTCAAATTTCGTCAAGGTGTGGGACATTTGTTTTCACTGTTGTATTATACTTTTGGTGCATATTGCGTATGAAATCGACAGAACTCCACATTTTGTTGTCTGGGAGCACTTTTCATTCTTTACACATATTGCTATTATCTCAATGCAATATCACAGCCTTTCAAAATAGTGGAATTGCTGTTCCTGCTCAAACAATGTAGTAAAACTGCGTGGTTTCGTCTATTTTTTCACTTTCTTAAAACCAAGTGATTAACAGTAAGTACGGGAATAATAAAGTATTTATTAATTTGGGATGAGGCTTGGCTAGTATTTGCTCCTGCGTTAATTTTATTTAATAACGAGTGAAGTTGAATATAACATACTTACAAATAAAAAAGGAATGGAATACGCATTGCAAATGTTAATCGATCATACATCTCATATATCATCATAGTCAACTAGAATCTGAGATTCTTTCGAAAAATTATTGGTTTTAATTTTAAAAAGATGCAGGGAAAATTCCATTTTCGGTGTGTGGATGATAATAAAGAGTAACAATATCCTTAACCCAACAATTACGCAATTACTTTATAATATATTATAAATTAAGGTATGATGAATCACTGCTGTATGATGTATAAAACAACATAATACATATGGTACTATTTAATCAAACTTGTTAAACATTGAGCATTTAAGACATTATCATCAACATCGTACTTCATTGATTTACAGTGTTGTTTGACTATGAAACGGGTCTTATCAAACTCTTCAGAAATTAATACATATTTACAAAACCTGTTATTATTCATGGAGGATGTGGGCTAAAACAAAATTAGCTTTTAGGCTGAAAATTAGTTAACAAGAAAAATAAAATTAGTGTCAATTATGAACCTATCCTACCCAAAATAAACAATTCATTATGCCTGTAGATGATCAGAGATTGAGGGATGAATGTCACTTGAAGCGCAGAGATGACTAAAAGGACTCTTCATTTTTTACAAATTTGATCTCAAATAAATACATTGTACTGTGTGATTATTTATTTTCTCGTCTGATTCAGGTTAGGCATATATAAAGTAGATTAAGTTTCAGGGTAAATGGATTTTTGTTGTATAACTGAAGAGCAGATTAAGTATCCACCTTTTACTTTTTAAATACCTTGACAGCATCAACTGTTACCATTAGTAAATGTTATAAATACATGTGTAAGACTTACCTGTTCCCTTCTCCGCACAGCACACCAACACATGCAGCTAAAACGATTAGTGCTAACTTCATTTTGTTTGTTTTCTTCACAAAGTGCAGTAAACAAATGGATAACCCAGACAGCAAGTCAGGTATATGTATAAACTGATGAGGGTATGCGACACGCGTATGTGACGTAACTATATAAAAGGCAGCCAATGAAAATAGACCTACAAGGGTACAAATCACGTGTTACACCCACCCTGAGTTTCAGAGATTACTAGAGACGCGCATCTACCATTACCATGTCTAAATGGACATATTGATAATGGGGGGGGGGGGGGGGGTCTGTGGATCTCTGAAACACAGGGTACCTGCAACGTAACCGTAATTGACATGGTTGACATGCAGGTCTGGGATTCGATACAGACGACATGCAGCTCATGCATAACATGAACCAGTTTCCCGACACTTTGTTTTTTTATATAGTTTTCATTACAAAACAAAAAGTCACAATAATACAGTTTTTTTTTTTTTTTTACTTATAAAACAGGCGTTTCTCAGAATTATCCCCGTGTAAAATTTGCATAACCTTGAAAAATTGATTCCAATGCTTAATCTTGCGTCCTTAAATCCTTTCGTTGAAATAATAAAGTTATATCTCAATTATGCATGGCAAGGTTGAGTATATTGTATACAAGGTTGAGAATATTGTTCCGAAAACAAACATTAGCAATTATTGTTAACGTGGAAAACAAATATTCCACAAAATCTGACACTTTCGTTGTCTTCAGCCTTTCGTATTTCTTTGTTAATAACCACTGCTTATATAAGAAGTCAATGGTGTCCACTTTTTCATTTAAGATTTGCTTTTCCTGCTCAAAACGCTGCAGTGAAAATGGAAGTTTTCTAAAGACTTTGTTTACACCAAGTGGAAAACAAGATGCAAACAAAAATCTGTAAAGGTTATTTATGAATTCCTAGTGTCCGTAAGATGGTGGTTGGCGAGGAATAGAAATTTAATGAAGACGCAAGATATATCATGACATTTTCCCCTTCAAAATGTTGAATTAAACCAATTAAACTTGGCTGTATATTTCAGTCCATATATTGGATATTCTGGCTAAAATACTGAAGATGGTTTTACAGTGACTCTATATCAACATAGTTCCAAACGTAATGAGAACATTAAATCTTCTACTGGATCTTACGGACATCTCGACGTTTCAACCTTTTCATCAGGTCTTCTTCAGGTGAACTGATTTTGAATTGTCACCGTGGTGTCGTGTGGTGACATTCTGCGCGGGATGTCTCCAAGACCCCGGTCCAACAAATGTAGTTGGTAACTTGGGCCACCGTTACTTGAACAACCTACCCTCAACAAACACGAGTTAAGATTCATGGTTTAATCGATTTGATTAAAGTGGTTTGGGCTCTTTCAATGTCTTTGATGCATATAAACATGTGAAATGCAGGTGGTTAACAAGCTATAATGGAACACTGACAACAAAATATGGGTGGCTGTGGAGCTTAATACTTTTCCAGCAGCCTGTAGCTGACTTTTTGAAATGGTGACAGATTATTATTATTATTATTCAGTCGCACTTGAAAGACATATGTTGCATTTTCAGACCCCATTCCGTACCCATAAGGTATTGTCTGTGAAACTCGGAGTTGGAGTATTTTCAATATGTCTCAGTTTTTATAATCAAGTATTTTTTATAATCATAAATAGTGTCCATTGTCCACCCACTGACAGTTAAATCTGTTGGAGGACAGTATAAGTATCCCATGAATAGCTCGATGTACAGCCAGTATCTATCCTCTTTTTCCACCTTATTACTGCATTAACAGGCCACTAGCTAGCACTCCTCATCTCCATGATCCCCCCCACACACACACACACATACACACACGCACGTACACACACAAATTGTCAGCACAACATTAAAGGAAACAATGCCATCTGGCAGTCCATAACTCTGCTGATTGTTACAACATACTCGGTACTTTACCGATGCAACTAAGCAAAAATATATATTTGATTTAATGGAACTGCTAGATATTTTACTGACTGATTACGTCTATTTTTACCCACACCTGCCCCCTTTTTGTTGTATCAAAACTGGGTTATTTTACTTTTATAGCAAATTTGCTACTATATTGATGGAAATAAGCAAAAATAGTTTTCTTCACGCATACATGTGTACACCTGCAACTCGTTGCCGCAAACGTTTGCTGCAAACTTTTAATTTTCCTTCGGGCCGCCACAAGCTTCCATACCTACATACAATCATTCTCAAGCAGTCCCGGAACTAGGTTCTAGATTCCGGTATTGCCAGCTCGATCTTCATTTCATATATAACCCATATCGCAATACCAGTGAAAGTGACTCCAAGGTATATTAAATATTAAACAAACTAACTTCCACGTCTCTCTTACACTCAGGGTAGCAGTCCCGGAACTAGGTGCGATTTCCAGTGTGTTAGAAAAATTTTATTATGGTAGGTGTGATGCTTTGGAGCAACTGATAGAGACGTAATTATTGTACTTATAGTTCGATGTGTCGCATGATGAAGAACAACGGGTGTCACCTATTGATGAATCGCTAACATGTTTAAACCTATTTATGACGCAATTGTGCTTAATGTCAAATTTGGCAGTTGGGTATCAGATGGATCGCAGAGGGTCCTTTTTTGGGGGGGGGGGATCACTGTGCACTGGGAATAATATCATAATTGACAAATCACAGTAAACAAAACTTTATTCATATCAAACAGATAATGCCTTTTCCAAATAATGACTTCGTTTTACAAATGGCAAAGAATAAAAATCCACACTCACGAGTCACTGGAATGTGATGTTTAAAGAATCAACTAACTAAAAAGGTTCCACGCATAACGGGAATTAAAAGGTGGCTTTCACGGGTAACAAATAATAATAATAATAATAATAATAATAATAAACCAATGGGACCCTATACTCAATAGGCCACGTGTTATTTCTCTTAACTTTCTTTCCCTTACTCCAGGGGAAATGATGTCCAAAACAGACAAAAGCAAAAAAATTGTTGCATTCCAGTCTCCTACATTCTGTAGCCACTGGATGTGTTCGCCTTCACCTACAAAAGGCTCGCGACATGTCGAGATTGTGGTAGCTGTGATTTAATTTCTTACACTTTGTGGTAGTTGTTCCTCTGTCTGTCGGTAGAATTTCTGAATTTCTGAGTTTCTAAAACTTTTGCCTTTCAATAATAACATACAGTCTATATATATGGCACCAAGCAGAATTACGTATAGAATATCACTCCATCTCAATATCCCATAATGTAATTAGGGCTTACATGTATAATTACCACTACAGGTCATTATTATTATCAAGATTTTGGGAAACCGGACATAGCCACACGAAAGCTTACCCTTCCCCTTGTGAAAAGTCCACACGTTAAGGTATTAGCACGTATATTGTTTATACAAAATCTTATGCCTTATCACAAAGCTTTTAGAATTTATCAGAATCCAGTATTACATTAAATGAAACTCAAACCAACGTTGGTCTTGCTAAGAAGTTTATTATTATTTAGCGGTTAAGGCAGAGGATAAAATGGCTTCATTATATTGTCCAAGATTTAACAAAGAAAGGAAGTTATCGTCATCGGAAGTAGTTTCTGATCACTGCTTTGTGTTTTTGTTCACAGCAAAAAATCTGAAATGGAAAAACATTTCAATGAGCTGTCATGTAAAATGAGAAGGAGGGGATTTGTTCAGCAAAGACTATTGTTCTATTGTGTGTTTAAAATAATGTTTCACTTAAAGTAAAATTTAATCTTAAAATATCGCTAATAATTACCACTGAATTGAAGAACACCCTTTTGTTCTTGCTCTTTGATTTCCTTTCGAAGGTTCTTTTCATATCTCAGAAAATGCTAAAAGAAAATGTGAAATACTTATTGGAGGTTCAGGATTATTATTTTTGGTTTGTTTGTTAACTCCCTTACCTATGTCGAATAATGTTAACGGTAAGTAAACTAGCCAACTTGCCTTGAAATTAAAAATGCCGCTATCTTGGTAGTCCACATTTTAAATGAGTAGTAAGGCTTATGTGCCGAGGACGCGTTAGAAATTTTTAGTTTTAGATTTTATAGCGTAAGTGTACTAGTAATGTATTTGATGCAATTACCTATTGCATTGTTATATCAGCAGGCTTTATTTTCTTGAGCAAAATATTATTTGACAATGAATCACAAAGATCCTTATGTTGTTGAATAAAGCATTATTTGACAACGCGAGCTGTGTACATTTTGGGATCTTTGGGTGAAATAATTTGCAGGCTTTGCTTTTTGGAATATGTTACTCTTTATTCGTCAGAACTTTCCTGTTGGTAGATTTTCTGTGCATTATAAATTTAATTAATTTTTCTGCCAATATATAGATGTCAATATATAATCCCACAAGTGGTAAATATGGTATGAGTTGCAAGTTTAATCTTTAAAACAATAACCTGCCTTATCCTCTAATATTTCATATTAAAGTATGACTTTTGCTATTCCCGGCCTCAGGCAACGAGCCCACCTCTGGTCCATATGTAGTAGTAGTAGTAGTAGTAGTAGTAGTAGTAGTTTATTTACCATGACATTCTTGTCATAGGTACGGTACAACAATTTACAGGATAATAATGTTAATCACAATAATATAAATAAATGAGAATGAAGATAATAAAGACAGACAATGTACGATATGTCATCACCACGGTACACCCATTTCAAACCCGTAAGAGCGTCACGATCAATAAACCAATTTTTAATCTCTTTAGTTAAAACTTGTAATATTTTGTCAGTCCTCATCTCCATTCCGAAAATGGCTAAGAAATAAGCCCTTAAACTATAGATCGTTATTTTGTCAACGGCTTGCTTAGTTAGAAGGAGAAAAAAGTCCTGAAATCTACAAAGTAATCTCTAAGCCTTATACTCAGTATTTAACTTAAAGATAAACATAATTTTATAAACATATACTTACATCCGCACAAAGCATGATACAGTCCTTTATTAGGAGGACTCCAGTGACTGAAACGAATTTAATATATGAATATTCTAGCATATATATATATATGTGTGTGTGTGTGTGTGTGTGTGTGTGTGTGTGTGTGTGAAATAAACACGCATACAAAAACATGAGCTATTTGATTATCAATGAACTTGTATGATCTCTAAAACTGAACTAACAAAATAGCGATATATGTACAATATATGTACCGCAATATATGCATCACTATCGATTTTAAGCCCAAACATTGGCCTATAGAAACTCTAAGATCGAAGTTGTAGACTCATTTTATCGCAAGAAATATGGATTAAGTCTCAGCTCAATACTGAAATTAAGTTTGCTACTATATCTTAAGCCGAAGAAGACTATATATGTTAGGACTTCTGGTCAATCCATGTATATAAATTCGCTTGAAGTTATCGGAGTATATTAAATGAACTAATACAGAGGTTCAATTATTAACCAATCCATAACGTTTAACTCCTTGAAAAACAAGAAATAGACATGTCAGAATTGTCATTATTGCGTCGCAATTGCCACATTATGGATTATGCACGATGCTTGAAGCTTTATGTTGACGCTAAAACAAGGCAAACAGAATCATCACATGGCAATTTGATTTCGAAAAAGTCAAATTTGTGAATACAACGACAAGTATAAGATCAAACATGTTCAAAGACGATCGAGGAACGATTGAACATAAGCAAAATCCATTTGGTGGTAAATAATGGGAAGCGGGGATTTTGATTTTACTTCTCAGTTTTGAATTCGTTTAACTAAACTTGGATCTCTTCTGAACAACATTGCCACCAGAAACAACACGGCTGGGAGTCAATAAATCGTAGCATTTTAGTGATAGCAACTTGGATTTAATTACATATTTGAATGGCATTTTAATTATCTTACCTGGCAAAGTGTTTGTGCAGGATTGATTGTTATTCTAACCGCGATGAAATTTAGTTTCAAATGGAAAAAAATATGAATTGGTGAAAAGTATTTGACATGGTGATAACAACTTTTATCCTGGTCACGTGGACACGTACTTGGATCATGATGTTGCTCGAGGAAGCGATCTTCCATAGTCAAAAATCCATCCTGATTCGTATCGACCCATTCAAATATTGCCCGACTCCAATTTTCGTGCAGTTTTTCATTCATCTTGGACCAGCTTCGTGCAAATTCGTCACTTGTTGTTTGTCCGTCCCCTGAAACCACGGACCAAGAAGTGAGATTATATCGTTCGAGCTCAGCCTCACCGGCTCACTTGGTTGGAAACTACAGCCAAGGTAAATCTACTTTTCAAAAAAAAAAAAGAAAAATAAAGGCAAATAACTAACTTAAGTGAAATCCAAAGCGTGTTAATAGGAAATTATGCATAAAACACATCACACCCTCAAACATGATGATGGGAAGGGGCATGTACTATCAAATTAATTAATGCCAGTAATAAAAATACCGGTTTATGCGCATCCCTTAACACTTATCTCCAGTTTTATAATTGTGATGCCATCCCTTTAAGTGATGTTAAGATTGTGATGTTATCCCTTTAAGAAGCAACTTTAATAGAATGTGTTGGTTAATTGATCTTCCTTACAACGCGTTTGTTTGTATTATTTTCATGTATAAATACAACACATTTGAGCAGCTGCTTACCATTCTCGTCAGTGGAGTCGATCAGCTCCTGTGTTTCATCTAAGACGCCGTTCTTGTCTACGTCATAATCTATGCATAACCACTTTCCAATTGCCATAGCTGCCAGTTGAATGTCTCGATCCGGGAACTGTTTGGTATTGCTATAATAGTATAATGAAACAATTGTTTTTATCTAGAATCTAAATCATTCTTTATAATTTTCGGTTTCTGTACAGTACATTTGTAATTCAGTCTATTGAACATTTTAAATTGATTTTAGACTTAAATAAATATTTTTTCCCAAATTTTCAAAAACAATCCAAGCATTTTCTGTAATTGTAATTTTAAGTTATTCATTATTTTTTGCCTTATGTTTTGCTGGCTAAACACTGTGAAAGGCACTTTAAGGCGGGAAACATTTGTTCCTTCTTCTGTATTACAAATCATGTGCATATTGTATATCAAATCTACGAAACTTGTAATAACAATACAATAATAAGGGCTCATTATGCATTCACTATATATATAAGTAATTGACAATGAAAAATTAACGAAATGAATTAAATCTTCAGGTGCCATCGATGCGGTGTTTGACCAACGTTGATTATTATTATTATTATTATTATTAGTATTTTTTTTTTTTTTTTTTTTTTTTTTTTTTTTTTGTTGCTGTTGACCAAAGCTGCCTTTTTCGGAATTCAAAAACTGTCAAGAAAGGTCTTTCGTTGTTTGCCTCGGCCACTTATGCCAGGTAATCCACCACTAAGGCTAAGATTCTCGTATCCCTCTTTTCTGATTGAATGGCTCAAGAACTCCAGTTGTCGGTCTCTGAAGGTATTGAGGAGCTGTCTTTTTTTTGTCTACCCGTTGGAGGAACTCTTCATTGTCAACACGATCAGTGTAGTAGACGCGTTGCATGCACCGGTAGAACTGAATTTCGGTTGCTTAGATGTTGCATCGAGTTTTGGCTGTCATAGTCTAAGACCCGCGAGAAGGCGGATATACAGAACTTTTTATGTGCGTTGCATTGATACTTGCATCTAAAGACTTACATTTTAAATCTTTCTATTAATTGCTCTTAGATTTTTTATATATTTTAAAAAAGATTGATTTTATAGGTTAATTTTAAATGGTTTTCAATGATTGTTTTAGATTTAAATATTGTAGTCATTTTAATTATTTTAGTTATATTTTCCATTATTGTAAGGCGCTTGAGGTAGCATGTAAGGTGCCATATAATAAGCTTATTATAATATTATTATTCCGTCATTCTTTGCTAGTGGTTACAAAATGTTGAATTTGACCAAAAATTTTAAATGTTCTCTGGGAAGCTGTAATTTTGCGATGTGATAGCTACACCATCACAGTTTATCATTTCATAAAAAGGGAAACAGCAGATGCAATTGCTAAGTCACACAAGGGACTTGAACAGCTATTCCCACCAAATGCAAGACGCGTACACTGGGAGATATATTTGGCACAAACTATTGAGAGTCTAATGGAATGTTTTCAGTTTAAATCATAAGAGGGTGTTGTCTCAGTGCTTAAAAACTAGTTTTGAAGAATTCAATCCACATTTCATAATTAATAAAAATGGTGAATATGTGGGACACGGTAACGTTAGTGACACATTAACAAAATCTTTTCATAATAATGTAAAACGTAAAAATATTTTTGCTATTATCCAGACACACGTCAATCATGAGGGGAGTATTGCTCTCACATGCTTTTTAATTGGAATTGGCAAACACAGAAGAATAATGCACATATCTTGTTTACTGTAACTCTGTTACATGGGACACAAACTGAACAAAGTTGATCTAAAGAATGTTCCAGAGTGTAGTTTTTTTCTGAATTATTATTATTTTTTATTTGTTTAACACAATTAAGTTCAGTTAAATACAAAGTTTAACAAAATGAAGTTCAGTGTAACACAAAGTTCAGTATTATAACATTCTTTCTGACAACTGTGGTGATATCTGCTCTGTGCTCTATCAAGGCATCCATCCTTGGGATTCTGAAAAAAAAATCATACAAGGAATCTGTTTACTCTGATAACGAACAATGGGTAACTTAAGATTACAAATAGTTTATTGCTTATTCAAGCAAAGTGCCGTGCATTATGAGTGGCATACACCCATTATTGGAACACGTTTTCTTCACCCATTTTCGGTGCTTCATTGTGTCTCCGTAACGTTAGTGTTGCGAGCAACCCATTATTGCTGTTTTTACAGACGGTTAAATTTTAAACGCAGTGAATACAGTGTAGCATTTCAATTTAAGACAAAACTAAAAAATGTCATTCAATATCGATGATTGAGTATTCGAGTACAAGAGAACATGAATAAGGTGTCACCGCGTTACCATGTGACACAGACGAAAACGAAAGTTAAGTCACCCTGCTAATCGAATGGTAATAATCAATCAGTACACATATGTTAAAACAATTGAAGAAAAATAAAACGAAACTCAATATCTCTCACCTTCATACAGAGAAGCTAAACAGTCCCGTTGCTGTTTAATCGAGGAAATGACACCTGTCCCCTGCAACCGACCTCGACAGCGTCGCTGCGATACTTGCTATTAGAATGGGACACGTGCCAGTTTGAGTTGCCTTTCCAGTGTGCAAAAGAAGCCATTCGTGTGTGAGACGTCATCAGTTAGTTGGTATGGAAGCAGATAGATATCGATGTATAATTTTCACGCGGCATTTTAAAGTCGTCTGATAAAAATCGATCTCTTAAGTTTCAATGTAACTAACGCTACATGAGACACGATGAAGAAAAACCGACCTTGTTAAGCAAAAAGTTCTAAATTCTTAAGAAAACTAATATTAGCATGGACTTCGTGACGCAGACTACTTTAGACGCATCGAAGAGCTTTAATCCGGAAAGATAGGATTAGATGAAGTTTTCATTGGGCTAGGGCACGGCATATATACAGATTTGACATTTGATATGGAATATTTCAGTTTCGAAGGTATGCCTAGGTCAAAAAGTGGGCTTTTTTCAAAAAACTCCGATCTCATGTAAGATATGTGAGTGGAGAAGTGTGTAGCCAGGTGTGTCGCTACCAATTAACTGAATACCAGGTTTGTTGCGCGGCTGCATTATATAATATGCAGTGATTTAATTGGGTAATGCTCCTTTGGGCAGGTCAATGCTTGGATTTGGCAAAGCATGGTTCCGTCAAAAAAGTATCCATATGTCGGCGACTACTGCATCAAAGAATTTGAATTTTTGCATGCAAGTGGTCAGTTTTGCAGTGTGTAAAATTAGCTATGCAGTGCTTTACAAATTTGTTAATCTGTGGCAGAATGGCGCGAAAAGAGAGACATTGCCAGACAGATAATTGCGCCCAACGAAACGGTCCGCACAGTTTTATAGAGTAATGCCCAGACTGATGTACCTACACAGAGGCCACACCCAATGTATTGAAATCTTACCACCAGGGTACAGGACCCACTGTCTTTGGGGATATGCTGTTGCAACTAAACCAAAACCACCCAGTCCTTTCAGAATGAGGGGTAAATTGCTACCAAAACTCATTTTTCAAGGCCCTTAGGGAAAACCAAACTGGTTTTAGCAGGTTAGAATACCAGACGACCTCCGAGGAACCCACTCTGTACAGCAAAACATCGATGTATGTCTCTCTAATGAATTGGAGAGCTTGACCGGTTCTGGGTAGAACACTGAAACCTCGTGGCTTTCTCGTGGTCAGATTTCACCTGTACCGCTCAACTAGTCAAAACAGAGTTTACAGACATCCAAAAGAGGCCAACGGTGAAGCGTGTGACCAAGGTCACTAACAGCATCAGCATTTGGAGTGGATATCACATTGGTGCCAAAACACCAATTGTAGTCATCGACGAAAACCTGAACCAGATCGAATAAAGGAATAATCTGGGAACCACTTGACTATCATTTGATAGGGGGCACCTTAGGAACTATTTTAGGTTGCACGGTGAGATTGCCGGTTCACACAGAGCACTTTTAATAGCAGATTACTTACAGAACCAAGGGAATGAGCAGCTACCTTGGTCATCAAAATCGCCATATTTGTACCACATGGGCAATATGTAGGTAGGCCATTATTCGCCGATTCAATGGCCTACATGTCCTACAACAAAACTGGACCAAATTGGACTTATTTTGACCGATGCCTGAAATGTTATTCCAGATTGAAATCTAAAAACCTATCCCAAGGATTGCCTTGCCACTTGAGGGCGCTGGTAGCTGCCAGAAGAGGTCAGGCGTAATAGCGACCGTTACTGTGACTAGACACTGATATGAGGGTCCTTTGTGGAGAGTGTAACTCTTTTACAGACAATAATTTGGAAAATATGGAGATCTAAAATATCACTTTTATTGGTTGTCGTATGACATAGAATAGGCAATGTGTTTTTGTTTGCTTCTCTGGCGAATTCAATTAATGAACTGATGTCACAGTGACGTCAAAGAGTTAATTAAAAGTAATTAAAATACGATTTTAATCATTATTTTCATATATCAGTCATCAAAATAGGTAAAAACTGTTGAAAAAAGATTTGGAAATAAATATTCCATATTAAATATCAAGTCTGTACTTGCTTTACAGATGTCTTAAATGATGTTGTCACCCTTTGTCTAAAAACTCCTTATTTACTGCCTTACATACCTTCTTGTGAGTAATAGATAAATATTTAGTGTTCAGTGACTAAATTTATTAACATTTACACATATGTCATCTTACGGGTGACGTCATGATTGCAATTGGGGATAAACATGAATAATCCGTATCTCAATTTCTCTTTTACCTGATTACCCACGATCGCCGTTTTAACGCCAATTAATGGCACTATTTAGTACACAAAAACCCTACCAGCGATTTTCTTTAAAGTCTTAGCTAAGATTTCATCTTTGATAAAGCAAAATAATGCCTTTGTTTAATGAAAATCTGTAATTAGGGGCTCATAACTCCGTAACAAAAACTTATTTAAACCAAAAATGACGGCACACGATTGTAAAGCCCATTCATTCGAGGTCCACTTTGCCATTTTTTCAGGGATGAAATTACGCCCTATATCGTTTGCTATCTCACCTCAAAATAGAATGGTGTTAAATTAACGATTAAAGTTTTGAGTTACCTATGCTTATACAATGCAACGAGAAATATAAACGCCGATAGTTTATATTTTAAATGTTTGTTATTGTTTAAAATTAACGCAAAGATAGATGCATTATTGAATAATTAGATGCAGGAAAAATCCCATTTTCAGTGTGTGGATGATAATGAAGGGTAATAATATCCTTAACCCAACAATGACGCAATTACTTAATAATACATTATCAATAAAGTTCATAATTATTCACTGCTGTATGATGTATCAAACAACATGATACATATGCTACTATTTAATCAAACTTGCCTGTTAAACATAGAGCATTCAGTACATTATCAAAAACATCGTACTTTATTGCCTTGTAGTGTTGTTTGACTGTGAAACGGAACTTAACAAACTGTACAGAAATTAATATATATTTACAAAACCTGTTATTATGCATGGAGAATGTGGGCTAAAACAAAATTTGCCTTTAGGGGGATGGTCAGTAAACAAAATAAAATTAAAAGTCCCCATTATGAACCTATCCTACCCAAAATAAACACTCCATTATGCCTCCATGTAGATGATCAGAGATTTAGGGATGAATGTCACTTGAAGCGCAGAGACTCCTAAAAGGACTTTTTTGTACAAATTTGATCTCAAAAACATTTGATTATTAATTTTCTCATCTGATTAGTGTTAGGTATATAAAAAACAGACTAAGTTTCCGGGTAAATTGATTTTTGTTGTATAACTTGAAGAACATATTAAGAATCCACCTTTTACTTTTTATACCTTGACAGTTTTCCTTGACAGCATCAACTGTTACCATTAGTAAATGTTATAAATGCATGTTTAAGATTTACCTGTTCCCTTGTCTGCACAGCACACCAACACATGCAGCTAAAACGATAAGTGCTAACTTCATTTTCACAAAGTGCAGTAAACGCAAATGGGTAACCCAGACAGTGAGTCAGGTATATGTATAAACTGATGAGGGTATGCGACCCGCGTATGTTAAGTAACTGTATAATAGGTAACCAATGAAAATAGACCTACAGGGGTACAAATCAGGTGTTACACCCATTCTGAGTTTCAGAGATTACTAAAGACCCACATCTACCATTACCATGTCTAAATGGACATGTTGATAATGGGGGAGAGTTTTCTGTGGATATCTGAAACACAGGGTACCTGCAACGTAACCGTAATTGACATGGCTGACAGGCAGGTCTGGGATTCGAGACAGAAGAGATGCAGATCATGCATTACATGAACCAGTTTTCCTGACACTTTGTTTTACATAGTTATCATTACAAAACAAAAAGTCACAATAATACAGCTGTATTTTTTCCTCATATATGTAAAACAGAAGTTTCTCATATTTATCAAACGTAATGAGAAAATTTAATCTTCGACTGGTTTTTACCTTGAAACGGACATCACGCCGTTTCAACCTTATCATCGGTGTCACGTTTTCTGCGGGGTGTCTTCCAGATCCCCGGTCCCACAACTGAGGTAGTTGGTAACTTGGGCCACCGTACTTGAACAACCTACCATTAACAAACACTTGTTAAGCCACATGCTTCAAGCGATTGGATCAAAGCGCTTTGGACACATTAAATGCCTTTGATATATATAAACATGTGAAATGCAGGTGGTTTACAAGCTATAAGGGAACGCTGACAAAAATATACGGGTGGCTGTGGAGCTTAATACATTGCCAGCAGCTTATAGCTGACTTTTTGAAATGGTGACAGAATATTATATATATATATATATAACGAGATTCCAAGCTGTACAAGTGCTGCCACATCCTTCCGTTCTATTTGTCACTGGTTGGTCACTCATCTCTGTTATTTCAAGCCTGAGGATACGTAGCTCCCTCTTTCACGTTGTCCATACTCTTTCCCTTCGGCATGAATGAGTCCATAACTCTGCTGATTGTGACAACATGCTCTGTGCTTTACCGATGAAACTAAGCAAATTATATATTTACTTTAATGGAACTGTTAGATATTTGACTGTAAGATTTCGTCTATTTTAACCCACACGTATTCCCTTTTGGTTGTATCAAAACTCGTTTATTTTACTTTTGTTCAGTACACGATAAGTAAACTTGTCTTTCAATAACATACACCCGATATAACACCATGTGACATTGCGTATATCATCAATATCCAAATGATATAATTAGGACTTACCAATACCACTACAGATCACTGTTATTATCATGATTTTGGAAACATGCCATTGCCACACAAAAGCCTGCCCCCCTTTTGAAAATCCCACTCTTCACTTATTAGATTATGTAGAATATAATGCTGCATCACAAAGCTTTAAGAATAAATCAGAATGTATAAAAGTGCAGTATTACATTAAATCATACTAAAATTCACAGTTGCTTTTGCTGAGACGGTTAATGGTAAAGGTAAATGATACAATGTCCGAATTATATCCATGGAACGGCGTCAAGGGATTTGTCATCTACGGTAGAGGTATCTGTTCATGGCTTCGTGTCTTTGTTCACTGTAAAAAATCTGAAGAGTAAAAGAAAAAAAATGTATCTTAATGAGTTGTCATCTCAAATGAGATAGGAGGTTTGTTTAGAAATGCCAGTTTTCTAGTGTGCGTTTAAAATAAGGTTTCACTTAAAATTTACTCTTAAAATATCACTACACATTACCACTTAATTGGAGAACGCCCTTGTTTTCTTGCTCCTTGATTTCCTCTTTAAGCTTCTTTATATCTTGCAGAAAATGCTAAAAGAAAAACAGAACATATTTACTAGAATTTCGGTGATTAATATATTTTATTTTTCAGCTCTCTATGTTATGACGACAATATTTATGACCAATTATCAATTAAGCAACCTGGCCTTTTAACGACGGTGCTGAATTTTTTGTGGTCCACAATTTTACTTGGATACAATTTTTTACATAAATAATCGTGCAAAATTATATAACATAGATTTAATAGCGTGCGTGCTGGTAATGTTTTGAACAAGTGCACACTGGAATCTGTTAGTTTTTTTATTAGTCAGCACATTCCAGGGTTGCTTGTAACATGCCGCCGGCACGAGTAGACGATTATCTCGGCATAATACATGTAACTTATTTTCTGGCAATAGATGTCACTCTCAGTAGCCCCGCCAGAATCGATGGCATACAATTTCACGATCATTTTGCTTCCGTGTCAATATACCGCAAGGCAAACAATGTGCGTTGGATTATCACCAAGGTACTTCCAATATTATTAATCCGTTAAGAGAGATACGATCCCTAAACAAATTTTCAAACACTTAACGTTTAACATTTTTGTCATCGAAAATGGATTAGAAACTATGCATTAAAACTAAAGTAGTAGATATTTTTGTCAGCGGTATTGGTTAAGGCTTGCGTGGTTGTAACAAAAAAATTCAGCTGGAAAGATAAACTATAAGATTTTTGTAAAGATAAATATAAAAACTTACTTACATTCGTACAAAGCATAATACAGTCCTTTAAAAGAAACACTCCAGTTACTGAAACAAATGTTTAACAATTGGTGAATACGTAATATAAAATTGCACAAAAAAAACATATTATTTACTTATCTCTAAAATCGATTAAGGCGCTCCTGGCTACTAGCAAAATCAAGCCCAAACATCGGTCTATAGATACTTTCAGACAAATTTGTCGGCTACAAGAAAAATGGCTAATGTCTCAAACCAAATATTTCAGTGGCCCGGCTTCTTTGAATTTATCTCTCATTTGATTCATTTAGTGCCCTTTTAAGATTTTGGATTATTTTATACGCAGTTTTAGATTTCGTTTAACAGAAACATGCTTTCTGCTGAACAATATTGCCACTGGTCCGGGTACTGGATTAGAAACAACAAATTGGTGCTTTTATAATTCTCTGTAAGCATTTATATCTGTCTAACCTAGCAATGTGTACACATGATTGATGTTTATGAATAGGTGAAAGGTTATTGGCAAGGCAGCAACTATACACGTGGTCATGTACCTGGATCATGGTGTCTATCTAGGAATTCGTCTTCCATAGTTAACAACCCGTCATCATTCGTATCGACCCAGTCAAATACTGTGACACTCCAATTGTCATGTAGTTTTTCGTTTTTCTTGGACCAGCTTCGTGCAAATTCGTCACGTGTTGATATTCCGTCCCCTTAAAGCCAGGATTAAAGAAGAGAGATTATTGAAGAAAAACGTCGAAGTTTATAGCCCAGGTCAAATATTTGTTTCAGAGGAAGAAAGAGAGAGAGAAATACTTAATTAAAGTGACATAATAAGCGCTTTGACCGGAAACGATATATTTAATACACTTTTAAATACTAAAATATTCTAATGGAATTGTAAACAGCATCGAGTGAATATGGCAATGGGTAGAAGAAGAGCAAAATGGTATAAACACAATAGAGGGAATTTATGGCGAAGATACTTAAACACCACTCAGACATCTAACATTTCAACTATATTTTGACACGACTCACCTGTTTAGATGCAACTTTTATGGGTACTGCCTGTTAAGTGATTTATTTTGCAAAGTAGAAATTTTGTATGAATTTACTTAAAAAACACTTGGCATTTAAATAGTTCCTTACCATCCTCGTCTGTGGAATCGATCAAAGCCTGCTTTTCATCCAGAATGCCGTTCCCGTCGACGTCAGAGAGCATGCAGAGCCACTTCCCAATTGCCATCGCAGCCAGTTGAATGTCTTGTTCTGGTATCTCTCTGGTCTTGCTATTAATATTTTAATGAAATAACGTTTTAGTGTGTATTATATAAAGAGGTATAATTGCATTGGTATCGGTGCAAACAATCAAATGATGCTTAAGGGATAAAAAAAAATAATTAAAGCTTATAAGTAAAAATATTTGCAATGATAGTATGTCGATGTAAGTAAGATAAGAAGTTAAAAAACATTAAAAATATAATGTTTATACGTGGAAAAGCATACTGTTGGCATGACACTTGATGTCAGATTAAACAAGTAATGAATGTGTCATAAACAGTATTTTAAATACTCTTAATACTAGCACATACATGTAGATGAATCTAGAGAATACATGTGACCGTTGCAATAGATTTACGCCTTTCTCTCGGTATGTATGACACATTGTGTACACTGCCACCCTCTCGTTATACCTGTATATATAAATTTATCGCTTACAAGTAGAACGTTGTGAAAAAAATTAAGATTTTTTAGGGACTTAAGTTTGCTTGTCATTGAATATTGAAAAAAAAGGGAAATACACCCTACTGACAGCAAAAGAAGCATTTTAAGATTTAAAAATAAACTGTTTTCCATTCGTATCAGAAATGCCAAAATATCATGGAAGCTAGAAAAGAGAGCGCAGACCTCCGCCAAGACAGCGATTTTTATTATTATTGATTATTGATTGGTTATTGATCCGGATCACCACCAAAAAACTAATCATCTGTTCTTTGGCCCACTTCTGACATTTCCTGAAAATTTCATCAAAATCAGTCCATAACTTTTTGAGTTATGTTGATGACAGACAGACAGAAGGTCAGACAGAAAGACAGACAGACAAACAGGGGTGAAAACAATATATTTTTCAGTCAGCAACAGAAAACCCTGTTTTCAATTGTACAAAGTGCTTGGGCAAGATGAAACTTTCTGGCAATTTTTCTGGAGAACATAGGTTACGTAGTATTAGCCATGATGATGATGCAAAATTAAATACAACTTCGAATTCATTTTTTTAAAAATATTTTAGCATGTTTAATGCACTTAATTGTACTATTACTTAATATCACATTGTATATACCACACTGTGCATTTGCTGTAAAGAACATAAACACGTACAGATAAGACAAGGAGTGCCACCTTCATATTGCGGGTTTTGGACACCCACAAGGAATATAAATGCAGAACCGAGACAGAATGAAGCGTATGTGTAAATGAGATAAGGTACCACACGTCACGAGTATTTGCGTCTTTTAAGAGATTATTACAAAAAACGAAGTTTTTAGAAAAAAACAGGGACTAACTATGAATGTATGGGAAAATTGTTGTTTACTCCAGGAAAATTCTTTTTTTTTTTTTTTTTTTTTTTGCCATAACAGTTACTATCCCTTCAATAACTAAGAATCAGCCATGCTTTTTTGCTTGTTTCATTGATTAATGCAGCTACACTGCTGGTGTAATGACACTGAAGAGATTATTCAGAAATTTCAAAATACAAATCAAAACCTTTGTGTTAGTTTATCAGTCAGAAATATAGGTAAAAAACGAAGAAAATTTGACAACAAAATTGAATAAACTTTCCATATTACATAGTAGACAACATGTATTGTTTTAGATGATTGTCCGTTTTTTATAATTGAATGTTTGCGTTTCAAGTTTTGTTATTTTTCATTTTAGTTAAGGATAACTTTAGTTAAGCTTAAGGCGTACACAACTGCCGTTCATGCGGTCGCTAAATATCTTTCTACAATACTTACCTTTTCCCGTAAAGAATCCCAATACAAACAGCCACAACAATAAATGCTAATTTCATATTGCTTGTTTTTCTCGAAAAGTGCAGTGAATGCAAATGTAGAACAAAGAAAGAATCAAACACATGTATACTTTTGATACGCTTTTCGTGGTTAGCGCCTGGGGCTGTGCAATTTAGTCAGTTATGTAAACAATAAGCAGCCAATGAAAATAGACCTACAAATCAAGTGTTACACTCACCTTGAGTTTCAAAGATTACTGTAGACCAACCTCCACCATTACCATGTCTATTTTGGCTTGTTGGTAATGGAGGAGAGTTTTCTGCGATCTCTGAAACTCAGGGTGCCTGCAACGTGACCGGTTTTGGCATGGGTGACATGCAGGTCTGGGATTGGAAAGAGAAGAAGACAGATCACATGAAAGAGTTTTCTGTTTTGATCTGCTTTCAACCGCAAATAAACTGTTTATCTTACCGCGGAAAAAATAATTTTTGTTGAAATATCCTGTAGCCAGTGAATAAGCAGATTGCCAAGTGGTCACATTTTTATTGAGAAAATAATGAAAATAACTTTTACAAAATGCTGAAAACCATCTCTTGGCCAAAATTATGAAAGCAAATATGAGGATTTACTTTGAATATTCTCTCATGTAACATGTCTTATGAAGCAAGAAAATCACCTTCGGAACTTTGCGATACATTGTTCTGACTAGGGCCAAATGAGAGAAAAGGTAAAGCTGAGGTGATGAATATAAAATATAAATATAATTAGGTAACAAATAGTAACATAATACAATAAGTGAAAAGGTAATGCCACCCCTCGTAACCCATTCTATATTACTGAACTGCCCAAGAATGAAAACGAGCATATTTTGTGACACTAGTTTTCATTGTTTTGCGAAACAAAAAGTTACTTTACACTAAACACAGTTCACTTAATATGACAATACATTTAATATCACAATAAACGTAACCGTAAACAACACAAAATATAGGCTAAAACCAAATGCATATAGCCTAAAGCACCACACTTAACGTCATAAAGGCATGTTCTAATGTAAAACCGAAACAAAAGCACAAGTTGACATTGCCAATTTCAAAAGTCACTAAATTAACACTTGTTATAATTCAATGAACAGACTTTGATTGGTTTTAATTTAAAATACACTGGTATAATTTCATTTAGCCGTTTTAATCGCTAAATATGGTACCGTGCCATATTGTTACTTCGTTTTGTCACCGTGCAACCCAATTTCATACACCCCATTTCCATAGATTAGATCGACCTACTTTAGATCGACCTAACTCCCTGGGGGTTCACGCTAAATAGCTGTCAGCCGGGCGGACACGAAAGTTAATTACCCTCTTACAGCTTGTAGTAGGCGGAACGGACATTTAAGTCGGATTATCTGAAAGTAATCTAGTGAGACTCCCCGCGGGGATAGATCGATCTAAAATCTATGGGAACAGAGCCATAATTAAAGCCTGCTGAATGCCAAAATGAAACCAAAACATCAATCGTCATCTGAACTAGTATTATCGGACAGAAAATGGGGAGAAAGTCAACTGTACAAAGTAATGGGGAACATACTACAATGTCTGATACTACAGTGTATTAGTATGTTGTCTATATACTCATTCCCTTGCGTATGAATGCGTTCTTAACTGCTGGTTGGGATAACATGCTTGGTGTTTCACCAATGCATCTACGCAAAGAATATATATTGAATTTAAATTTTACTGTTATATCTTGTGATAATTTGCTTTGTCTATTCTAAATCCACACCTTCCCACCTTTGATTGCTGTCTTAACATTAAAATGTTTGTTTTTTTTTTTACTTTTGTTCACTACGCAACATATAAACAGTCGCTCTTTTCAAAAATGATTTGCACGTACACATGATAAAACACCATATTATACAACGCATCATGGTCGCCTTTATATTGGTGTAATTTATTCATAACTGTTCAATATACTCGTACATCACTGTGGTTACACTTATCATCAAGATCCTCGGAAACATGTCATAGCCGCATTCAGGTAAATTCAACAGGCAGAAGCGGATAAATGCTATATTATTCACGATGTACACAGACTTAAGGTTACACTGTGGCAGTGTTTAAAGTCATCATATCTATCAAATATGTATTTGAAACTTCACACAATTTGACCTCCTTTTTCGAAATAATGTTGACAAGTTTTATATTAAATAGCAGTTATCAGTGGATTGCACATCTGAGCCGAACTGGTACTGGTAGGACTCGTGCATTGTGCAGAGGTTGTTAACTGCACTTCTATTGCACAATGCCATTCTCAAATCAACAAGAAAGAACGATAATTCTGACGATATGACTGATCCAAAAGAAAGAGAATTGATTTAATGGAACTGCTATATTTTTATTGATAACGTCTATTTTAACCTACATTTGTCCCCCTTTGCTATTGTTATGATTTTTTACTTATGTTCACTACGCGATAGATAAACTGTTTCTCTTCAAGATCAGGTGTAAACGGAATGCAGGTCCGCCAGGAACCGATGTCCTACTAAATTTATGATGCAGGTGCTTACCATGGGAACAAAACCCCTAAAACGAAAGGAGAACCGACAGGAAAGGTGACAAGCAAGAAGCTCTCTTGCTAGGGCCATATGTAATAAAAGGGATTTCCAAATGGGGAGCATACATCCTCCAAATTGAAGGTAGATGCACCCTTAAAGGTGCCGTCAATGGGTTTAATTTGAAAATTTATGTCACAAATGAATATAGATAGGCCTATTAAAATGAAAATACATGTAAATGTTTGAAAATTTCTCATGTGTTATTCCTAATAACGATATTTTTCCATTCAGTTTGTCAATATCAAAATAATATTAATAAAAGGTACAGGTTACTTTAATACACACGTATTGTAATTTATTATATGTAAATTTCATTTAAGTGTGAGAGAAAAAGTCAGAGCGGACATACAGTATATTTCTAGTATAAATCAGAAAAACAGATCCCATCCGGACTTGCATTCCTTGCCATGGTACTTGCATTCCTTAGTAACTGTTGTCCCACGGACGTTTTAAAAATCCTAGTAACGCATGTCCTAGCTAGACATCCATTCCTAGAAACGCTAGACCTAAGACCATCCTGAGTAGCTTTCAGTTGGAATGCCCTTATACTTGTATAACGGTAGAAAGACCGTGCAGTTAGGGGTGAAAGGACCCATAGACTATACTATGAGCTATGACATGCTCTTGTCTTATTAAAATTGCAGATGTAATACTCTGTTGGAATATACCATAACTTAGCTTTATACTCCATGGGGACATTATGATGATAGAAATACTAGGAAGTCTCTAGTAATCTCTGAATTTCAGGGTGGGTGTAGCACGTGATTTGTAGATCTATTTTCATTGGTTGCCTCCAGTGGGCCCCACTGTCGAATGCAACGCTGGATATTTTTACACGAATCGTTTGTTTAAATACTGGTGCTTTTATCTGGGCTTATATATTAGACTCAGTCTGGTTCTGCATTTGCATTTACTGTGCTTTTTGATGAAAACCTACAATATGAAGATTGCAATTCTCGTTTTGGCTGCATGTGTCCATGTTCAGTACGGACAAAGGTAAGTACTGCAGAAACATATTAAAAGAACTCACGAGCGGTAGCAGTTTTCCCAATTAAGTTTTATCTATGAGAAAATTAAAAGATGGATTTTGAAATCAAACAGTATTGTTGTTGAAGTTGGGCAGTCTAAGTATAAAGTCTTGGACCCACTCGTGCATGCACATTCATAAAAATGGTAAATTTTCTAAAACAATGACATGCACGTATATATATTTCTGTTTCCGTGCATTTTCGCAATGGTGATGATAATTAGCATTAGGTAGTTACGTACTTAGTGCATTCAAACTTCTCCAAATGGAAGCAGACTGAGTCTAATATATAACCACCGCTGCACTATAAACAACAAAAACCTCTTCGTACCAGTGGGACAGCATTTCAACACGCCGAACCACTCAGTTAATGACATCTCTGTCAACGTCCTAAAAGGAAACTTAAACGACACTAGGCAAAGACGGATCGCCGAACAGAAATTATAAGAACACTAGACACCTTGAATAATGGACTCAATAGGGACAATATTTTCATAAATGAGTATTGATTTCTTTCTTTGTTACGTAATTTTGAGGTTGTTTACGTATAGCACGCTTTTGGGCCACCGCATGTCTTCAACACATCACCGACGTCACGTATCCTAGGAGTTTGTTTTTTTTTTTACTTTTTGTTCATAATCCCCGAAGAAGGCCCAGGGGCCGAAAGCTCGGATTGTATTTAACAACTATAATGTAGATCTTTCAAGGTGCATCAATATATATATATACTTCTATAGAGATGAAAAGAAACGTTGGTGTTCATGTTGGTTGTGGTTTGACGGTTTTGCATTGTGTAACAAATTATTTTTTAGTCTTTTATTCAGAATTTACTACCATTGTATTTGGAAAGCTCAAATTTGAAAAGAATACGTACGAAGCAAAACAAAATGCTGGTGTTTGCCATAATTAGGCCCATAGAGAAAAAGAATTGCAGCGTTCCTCGCGATGAAAAAAGTTAATGACATTTTGTGCTAAAATCAACACATAAAGACAGACTGAATTAACAGACAGATTGAATTTTAACAGACGGAAAAAGAAATTGAATTAATATTTTGCGTTTTCAAGATTGCTGACTGTCTGTCAAAAGCTTATTCGATATCGTGTAAAGGTCGCTGTTTTCGATTTTACTTTTGTGATTAAATGATTACACTGCACACGTGGTTTTATAATTCTAAATATTTAAGAACATAAAATAACGGTTAAAACGTTAAATCTAAGTATGGAATAGACTACTGTTCCAACACGGGTTATTTTATCATAAGGTCGCTCTTGGACTGTGTTGAATTTTTCTTTCTAATTTTGATTTCAGTTTCAAGCCCAACTTTGATCTGCAATGGGCTGCAATAGTGGTTTCGAAAATAGTTTGTTTGTTATATGACAGTGACCTCGATGGGTATCTCACTCACACAGATGACAAGTATTATTTCAAAGACAATGATCTGAACAGTGAGTCCTTCGATTTTGCTGAACAACATCTCTCTCTCTCTCTCTCTCTCTCTCTCTCACACACACACACACACACACACACACACACAGACATTCACAGCCATTTCCTTGAATCAACCTCTCTTTATTCACATTTATTATTCTACTCAAAAAAACTTTGCATCAAGCATTTGTACATGAAATCATTCAGCATGTTCCATATCAGGAGATGGCATAGTAACGTGGGAGGAGAATTTAAAACGCTGGACTGAGCTGGAACCCAAACTCCATGCCAACTGGATTAAACTTATTTTTGACTCGATGGACTCAAACAGCGACGGAGTAATTTCAGAGAAGGATGCAATTTTTGGCGTTTTTAGGGTTGAAGGTGGGTACCAAAGTCCTTTTTAAGTTAAATTCTCTCTCTCTCTCTCTCTGAATAATAATAATAGGACCGGACCAAATAATTTTAATCATAAACTAGTTCAAAGATTTGTTTATCATTTGAGGGCATTTTCCTTATCTATTTCTATTTCAGAAAAAACAGAAATTTCCTTAGTTGAGTGCATCAAGATATGCGCCGGGGTAATGTAACATTCACTAGTATTTACCATATTGCTTGGACCCGTTTAGCCAAAAGTTGAAAAGTTTTGGGTATACATGTAGCGTCAGCTGGGTAATGTCGACTTAAGGATATAAGACTGGGTTCCCATACCTAGACCGATCTAATAAGTTCGATCCACCTCCGAGGGGATTCTCGCTGAGTCGCTTTCAGCTTAAGCGGCTTATGAAGCTGCTTAACGATAATTAATTACCCCCTAGCAGCTTTAGTAGACATGACAGACATCTTAGCCGCTTAAGTTGATTGCAATTAAGCAAGAACCCCCACGGAAATAACTTGATTCACGGTTAGCACGATACAGTCTCGGCATGGTCCCAATGGGCCATTCAGAATAGATGATCGGAGTACTAACTAATCCGCCGACTAAATATAGCCGACCACACTTCAAAAGCGATGCCGCTTATTCCCGATGGTTTCCCCGCCTCCACACGCGCCTTTATACGGATTAAATTCCGGGTTCGAGGTTAAAGGCCTACTGTGCTCTAGGAACACAGAGCGTTCACTGCTTTTTTTACAGTATAAAAACTATAAATCGACGTCAAAAAATTGTTCTTTTTAAGTTTTAGAGAGAAAAGATGAGATTTAGATGAGAAAATTCTGATTGGTCAGTTTGTAGTGACGTAACCTGGGTAGTAGCTTCCCACAGCTGTACTAGTAATAGTATATACTATGCAGTAGGTGACTAAACATCCAGGTGTCAGAAAAACAAAATGCCGCAAAGTTGTGTTGCCCCCGGGTGCCGTAATGTAGGTTACGATAAAAAAGACATCTGCTATTATATCTTGCCGCAAAACGTAAAATTTGGCTCAATTCTCTGAAGTTAAAAAATCCCAGCACAGTGTCAAAACACGCGAGGATCTGTAGCGACCACTTCGAGCCGGAATGCTTCGTACGTGACCTGCGAGGTGAATTGTGCGGTGGAAAAGCACGGAGAAAACTAAAAGATGATGCTGTACCCAGTATATTCGATTTTTCGGAGTACCAAAATGCGACAGTAAATGCCAGAGCGCTGCCGACGAGAGTCTTACCTGTAGGATGTGTGCATGATGCGGCCGTCGAAAGGAAGAAGAGAGCAGCTTCTAGAGCCCTAAAAAAGTTCGTAGCAGAGGTACGTTGTCGAATTTTTTGGTTATGTTAGTGAAAACTTTAACATTAACATGATAGTGGAATCAAATTTTTACTCGACATACTGCTGCACTGATCACGTGTAAGGCGGAAGTAGCGAGGTAAGTTGCAGAGGTGTGAAATGTAGTGTCCGATGCTATCAGTCCGCTATCTTTGGCCTTTTGTCCACTGACCTGGCTCTCCCGGAATGACACTGGTAAACTGCACGGGTGTGAAAAATAATGTTAGCTGTCACACCTGCATGTATTAGGTAACTTTCTCTTATCAGTCGGGATAAGAACGTTCAGCCGACGCGACAGATGGGCATGTGTGAAAAACTATGTTCGCTGCCCTGCTTGCAAACCTTTACTGTTAACATAGTTTTGGTGTTCATTTTTACAAAATAGTTCAGACAAAGCGATCGAGTAAATGTAAGTAAGCGGATAGCTGAATCGAAAATGGCTTTCTGAGCCTCGACGCAAGTGACGTCACTCGCCTCAAAGCGCCACCACGCGGGAGTATCGTAAACTACATTCACACCTGCATAAAATCGGCTTTAAAAACTAAATAAACGTAAGAACTTTTTTTTTCATTACTCAAAAATGACTTTTGGGCACCTAATGGATAGTTTTAACCCGTTTTTTCATCACAGTATACCTTTAAAGGCCTACTGTGCTCTAGGAACACAGAGCGTTCACTGCTTTTTTTACAGTATAAAAACTATAAATCGACGTCAAAAAATTGTTCTTTTTAAGTTTTAGAGAGAAAAGATGAGATTTAGATGAGAAAATTCTGATTGGTCAGTTTGTAGTGACGTAACCTGGGTAGTAGCTTCCCACAGCTGTACTAGTAATAGTATATACTATGCAGTAGGTGACTAAACATCCAGGTGTCAGAAAAACAAAATGCCGCAAAGTTGTGTTGCCCCCGGGTGCCGTAATGTAGGTTACGATAAAAAAGACATCTGCTATTATATCTTGCCGCAAAACGTAAAATTTGGCTCAATTCTCTGAAGTTAAAAAATCCCAGCACAGTGTCAAAACACGCGAGGATCTGTAGCGACCACTTCGAGCCGGAATGCTTCGTACGTGACCTGCGAGGTGAATTGTGCGGTGGAAAAGCACGGAGAAAACTAAAAGATGATGCTGTACCCAGTATATTCGATTTTTCGGAGTACCAAAATGCGACAGTAAATGCCAGAGCGCTGCCGACGAGAGTCTTACCTGTAGGATGTGTGCATGATGCGGCCGTCGAAAGGAAGAAGAGAGCAGCTTCTAGAGCCCTAAAAAAGTTCGTAGCAGAGGTACGTTGTCGAATTTTTTGGTTATGTTAGTGAAAACTTTAACATTAACATGATAGTGGAATCAAATTTTTACTCGACATACTGCTGCACTGATCACGTGTAAGGCGGAAGTAGCGAGGTAAGTTGCAGAGGTGTGAAATGTAGTGTCCGATGCTATCAGTCCGCTATCTTTGGCCTTTTGTCCACTGACCTGGCTCTCCCGGAATGACACTGGTAAACTGCACGGGTGTGAAAAATAATGTTAGCTGTCACACCTGCATGTATTAGGTAACTTTCTCTTATCAGTCGGGATAAGAACGTTCAGCCGACGCGACAGATGGGCATGTGTGAAAAACTATGTTCGCTGCCCTGCTTGCAAACCTTTACTGTTAACATAGTTTTGGTGTTCATTTTTACAAAATAGTTCAGACAAAGCGATCGAGTAAATGTAAGTAAGCGGATAGCTGAATCGAAAATGGCTTTCTGAGCCTCGACGCAAGTGACGTCACTCGCCTCAAAGCGCCACCACGCGGGAGTATCGTAAACTACATTCACACCTGCATAAAATCGGCTTTAAAAACTAAATAAACGTAAGAACTTTTTTTTTCATTACTCAAAAATGACTTTTGGGCACCTAATGGATAGTTTTAACCCGTTTTTTCATCACAGTATACCTTTAAATTGCTAGGCCTCTGCAGCGCGGCGTGTGTGGAGGGGGGGGGAGGCATCATACAAATTATAGCATTTGTGTGGTCGGCCATATTTAGTCGTCGGATCAGTTAGTACTCGGATCATCTATTCTGAATGGCCCCTTAGGTCCGCGTTTTACAAGCGATTGGTCCACAATGCATTTTGTTGACATACCTATAAATTGTCTTAACTGACAAACCCCCGTCGTAAAGGCAACCACAACATTTTCTGGGGGTTATTTAAAGGGCAGAAAACGCTACCCTGAGTGTCAGGGCACTGTAAAGCTAGCTTGCTCAATGTACCTTTCCATGTGTTGGCTTTACAGTGGTATTGCTGATGTGGGTTATATATGAAATCAAGACCGAAATCTAGAAACTAGGCTAGAAAACGCGGTATGCTTTATGTTTTAGTGAAACAAAACTTTGTCAGCTGTAAATTATTTCAATTTGAATTTCAGCTTTACTTGCAAGATCCGCAACAGTTTCAAAAAGAAATGGAAGAACAAAAAGCGAAGAATCTTTTCCCATCTACACGTAAGTTCAATCATTTTTTCTTTTTAGTCAACTTCATTGTGGATAAAGCATTTAAGTGGTAGCGCTTTTTTGATAGAGTTAACCATGCTGTCTTCACAATTTATTTTTGCACGTCTGGTCCAAAAAAGGAAAACAAATATGTTCATCTGTCTATTTATTTCTCTATTCATTTATACATTTTATTGTTTTTTCAGTTCCATGAAACACCAGGTTTACTCATAATCCAAAAATTAGAGGAACGCGTCACAGAAAAATATTAGACAGTCGATATTACGTAGATACATGTAATCGGACAAACACAATGACGATGACTTTGAGAACATGAAATAAATCATGATAATGCCAGTCCATTTAAAGTCTCATTTTCTTTTTTCTACCCTGCAGTAGCACTATTAAAACAGCCCCGCTGGAAAGTCCACACCAGACTGCAATTACCATGAGCTTTGTTCAGTACAAATTCTCTTTACGTAAATAAGATTAAGTTACTGATGCTGACTTGTTCAAATTTGAGTCAATTTCGTCGTCAAGAGTATGTCGTATGACTTCCTTTTCACTAGTAA
This sequence comes from Lingula anatina, assembly GCF_051362555.1. NCBI lineage: Eukaryota > Metazoa > Brachiopoda > Lingulata > Lingulida > Lingulidae > Lingula > Lingula anatina. The sequence goes on from NC_141769.1 coordinate 7,090,503, forward strand.
AGAAAGGATTGGCTATCTTTGCGCACTATTATTCCTCGGTGGTCCATTTTTTTTAATAAAATGAATTAACTAATATATACATAATCAACGAGAGGACTGTTTCTCAAAAAAGCTACAGATAGTTGTGTGTGTGTGTATTATTCTAATCTACCAAGACTTGGTTTTGCTAAGAATCTAACTTTGGCTGAGGCCAGAAAAAATTGAAATGTTTTTTTTTTCTTTAACACACGTTTATGAGGCATAACAGTTTAATACTAGGAATGATATTAGGGGGAAAAGCAAGCCACCGTGTGAGAAATTTTAGACATTAGAACAACAAAATTTCCAAAACAATACAGAAAAGTGGGGACACAATTTTTTTCATTCGTAAAATAGGTACAAAAATTAATTCCTCAAAATAAAGGTCGGTCCGCGCTCGTTTGCCAAATCTTGTCAATTTTGTCTGGATTCGCCTCATTTTTTCGATTTTTTTAACTAAGCTTTGATCAGGTGTGTACTGACGAAGATCTTTACTCTCAGTCGTGACACCAGCCCATTTAGGTATGCCAAGTACATTGATTGTGTACCAATCATTCGAAAGAAACTGATTTCGCGCAGTCGGCTATCTGATTTTACAGTCGAGGCTGAGCTCCAGCCCCACAAACGCAAGGTGTGCATCGAAATTTTCACCAAACTGGGGCATAAGTAATCCAGCACCTGTTATCATTTCATTTGCACATTCGGGGCGGCAAAGAAAGCCGAAATGTGTACCTAGTAGTTACTCGGTGCACGTATCATTTTAAGTGTACTTTGTGTAAAACAGGGAAAATACAACAATTATCCATCTACTCAACATACCTTGGGAAATCAACCCCTAGTGTTATCATTCGGCTAACGTAAGCTTTACATGCTTTTAAGGTACATACGAACCGAGCATCAGTGGAGCGTGGAATCCCAGTAACACATATAAACCACTTCTAGTAGTTTCTTATGTATGACTCAAATAAATTCGACATCCCAAGGGATAAACTGAATAAATCACTTGGTCATCCATAAAAGAGCTTTACACTGCTCCTTTCTTCAAATTTTTGGTCAAAAATTTACCCTACTTTCGTGACCTATTTTTCTGCCCCATTGACATACAGCATAGAATGCTAGCAGAAAAATCTGTTCAAACATCATTTTCGGGTAAAATTTAACAATACCTTTTGGCAATTCTCTTAGTTATATTACTTGAAACTATATGCTGGCATTTGGTTGGCTTTTGTGACCAAAAACTGACTTCATATGTATCTTTAAAAAAACGTCTAAGAAACTTTGTCGAAACTCGGTAATGCGAACTCATTGTTCTCATATACATTAATACTAAGAGAAATTTATAATAAAGGAGTAAAAGTAATTTTAGAAATTATAAATAGATAAGCAAATAAAAACATTATTAATACAATATGTAAGCCAAATATCTTTCTCTTTGTAAAATTATTCATTCTTTACATTTAAACAGTTTGGCACAGATAATGCCGTTGAACCTCTTCATAGCAGAATGGCATGCCCCCAATATGAGGGAACTGTCTCTGTTCAGGAGCGGTTTCCATAGATATTCCTCTGTCATGTGGACCATTTCCTCCCCTTCACCCGTTGCTTTTTTCCTCAGCATAATCGACACTAACGAGGGCAAGGTAAAGCTACGGCTCCCAAGGGTATATTTCACTCGCATATCTACGTACAGTTCATTTTCTCCGTGAACGGCCTCGAATTTCTCCACTGAGCTAGCTGTCAGCGTTTTTTTCATGATCGGAATCACGCACGACAACTCGCGTTTCCCGTAGAATTTCGCGACGGGGTCCTCAAATATGACGTCATCACTGACATGTTTCAAGCTGTCAAGAGTGGCGGTGGCGGCGTAAACTTCCTGTATGCCTTTGAGAAGTTCTCCTCTGTTTTTCACCACTGTCTCTCTCTCACTCTCGCTGACATCCCAATTAGGCGCAGGCATGGCCTTCTTCGGGGCATATTTGAGGTGATACAGGAGATGTGACGTCACACCTGTATAAGCGAGGATTGGTGTCCCAATTAATAGGCTTACTACTCCCATGTTATCAAAATGGCTTCGATAGTAGTGTATGATATATATTACTGTTTATTCTCCTCACAGAGTAGCCGTGATATTGTGACCTAGATGCCCAAAAATTGTCGACTTGTTCACATTGGTGTTCACACCTAGGTAAACAAGGATAAACGCACCTGCTTGTAGCTTTTAGCTGGGCTAATAGGTGTAAGAACCGAGTCCTTCTGTACACAATAAACGACTGGTTTGTGATCAAAGTTCAGGTATCTGTGAGGTATATACTAACACAGGCAAATGAAACAAATCACCAGCACCGTCTTCAGTGGGTCGAAATAGCGTTTTCGATCGTTGAGGTAGTATACAAAATGTATATCAAATAGATCTGAATGTCTTCCACGAATTCTGTGCTGAAGTCCCCTGTGTGTAGATGTGGCTTCTTAAGCTTGTTGAATCTGTCCTATAATGCAACACTGACCTATATTTATACACGATTTGCACGCTCGAGGCCACTGGGTTCTCTACGCTGAAATGTTTACCCTTCTTGCATCAGGTGTGTCGTTATACAGGTATGATGGTAATGATTACTGCACCTCACTGCGGTTAGACTATTAGATAAAAGACCTATTTTGAGACCTATACATACGCCCCAAACTCAAAACAAATAATCCACATTGCCCCGCTGCTGATGTCAGTGTCACAAGGACCTCTTGCCTGAAATATTTACGTTGATTACATCAGGGGAGACGTCACATATTGAGGTGAAGGTCGCCGGCTAATTTTAGCGATCATTGTTAGTGGGAATGGTTTAGTTCACTGCTAGTTAGGCTAGTGCACTGCATAATATTACCGTGCTTGAGGCTATAGTACATGAATGTTAATTCTCACTGCTGATTTAATCTGTGATAAAAATATTTGCCAGACCGGGAGCAGGTTTAAATGTGTTAACACCCATATGCACTGGTAGATCTATAGTGATGGGGGGGAGGGGGGGGGGAGATGCTGGGGGATGTGGATGGGGGGGAGCTCAATTGAGCATTTTTTTACTTAAAGGACTAAATCATCATTTTTAAAATTATGTAAGGTTTTATAAGAAGCTGTCGATGGCAAAAATTACCATTTTGAGGATTTCCAAACCCATGGAGAGTACATTTAAAGTTTCAGATTCGGCCATGCTAATGTTGGGGCACGGTCTTAAGAAAAGTCAAGTATTAAGAACCAAAATCACCTTTTCCTGAATATCCTGGAAACCTTTTCCTGGAAAAGGACGCTAATTAAATAGTATTCAGGCATCAGACTCGTCTGCAGAAGTTTTAAATTGTAAACATGACTTAAAATATTTAATTTTCCAGATGCGACGCACGTGTGGCTTCTGGGTGTTAAGTCTTAGGAATGATTCAAAGACAGCTAGCGATTGCAATACCTTAAAGAGTTTTGATTGAACAACCTTATCTCTTTTATGATAACAATAAACTGATTTACATGGAAAGAGTTTACAGTCCGGACGTAATATCTCCACCACCAGATTACCACAATAAGTGATTCCCAGTCCGTGCTTTCAAGTTATCAGTTTAGTAAATTTGACAATACTCGAAATGACCTTCAGAGCCCAGCCTCTTCTATGCATGACCCATAAGTTCGAAGTCCGTTTTCAGATACAATTTAAGTCTTTCATGAATTCAGATGATGCAATAAAGAGTTATAACAAAGGCAAAGCACACAAAGAAAGGGTTAAGATACTATAGAAAATAATCAATCAAACTGATATTGATCATTTATAAATTTTACATGTCTTACGCAAATGAAAATCGTTTTACGTCACTTATTCAGGACCCAATGACATATGTTTCCTCTCCTCCTCACAATAATAATGAGAATTAAATTACCTTGCAAACATTCCCCACAGAATGCGCACCTAGTCGGAAGCTGAGATGGACTGATCTTTGTAAACGGCGAGCATAAACTAAAAAAAGAATTGGTCGAAGAAGAGTCAGGCTTCCAATAACCGTCTAATTTTGAGAGGAGCGGCGCTTGTAGTTTTTGTTCTCGCTGCCTCACTGCAGGGAAAATATTTAGTCTTAAATTTTGTTTATATCTTTTTCGTTAGTCAATTTTTTAAGGAAACAATTTGTAGGTTACAAACAAAATTCATCTTCACCTCCGCCACGAAGGTTATGTTTTCATCCGTTTGTCTGTTCGTCACCTGCCTTACTCAAAAAGATATATATGGATTTTGATCAAATGAACAAATAAATAAGATGGGTCAGAAATGGGCTAACTTAAAAGTGATTCGATTTTGTAGATGATCCATGAATCAATAAATGAGTAATTATTACTTCATTTTTTGTCTTGGCGGAGGTTTGCACTTTCTAAGTGCTCTTCTAGTCGCATTTTTTATTGTTACCCCCGCCAAAGAGGTTATGTTTTTATCTCCGTTTGTCTGTCTGTCTGTTTGTCACCAGCCTCGGTATGTATGTTATGTGAAATAATGTACTGCCACCCTCTCTCGTTATAGACGCCTTACTGACGTACGAGGTCATACCGTGTACCAGGGTGGCAGATATTATGGGGGGAAAAGTGAAAAAAACAGAGATAGTAAAATAACAGTCTATTTATTTAAAGGCATATCTGTGAATATCCTGTGAAAAGTCAATATGTGGCCCTGGTAGAGGGTAATACCGTGACAGTGTATTATCTCACACATAACTTGACTCTATACATATGATTTCATTAATAATTAATCAATTAATAATAATGAGAATTAAGTTACCTTGGCGGAGATTTGTGCTCCCTGTGTGCTTTTTGCTACAAATGTTAAACAAATGTTCATTTAGCATACATGTAGCAGCTAAATGTGAAGCACTATTTTAAGGAGAAGAAATGCCAAAGACAGTGCAGGCGATTTTAGAGAATAAAAACAACAGCATTTACGTTTTTCTAGAGTTTGTTAAAAACTAATACTCAGTCATTTTTCCATGCGAAAAGAAGGTACGAAAATTTCCTCATAATAAAGATTGGTTACGCTTGTTTACCGACATATTAATTTTGTCTGGATTTATCTGATTTTTTAAAACTTTTAACTAAACCTTGAGCGAGGAGTGATTGTATTGACAAAAATCTTTAGACTCACTCGTGACATTTAGAGAGGCCAAAGACATTAATTGTGTGTCAATTATTCTTTTAATCTCTTACACAAATATCACAAAATCGACTTCACCAAATTAGGCCATAAGTAAGCTCAGCACCTGTGCTATTATTTCATTTGCACATTTGGGGAGAAGAAAGCCAAGATTCTTACCTCGTTATTGCGAATCCAACCCCGTTGTATTATCATACTGCTAACATAAGCTTTATACGCTCTAAAAATAAAGCCTCTATGCCGAAACGTGTTAATGCGGCCCCATTTTTCACTAAAGAATGGATATAAACAAAATGGGCTTTGTCAAATTACTCATTCTTTATATTTAAACAGTTTGGCACAGAGAATCCCGTTGAACCTTTTCATAGCAGCATGGCATGCCCCCAATATGAGGGAACTGTCTCTGTTCAGGAGCGGTTTCCATAGATATTCCTCTGTCATGTGGACCACTTCCTCCCCTTCACCCGTTGCTTTTTTCCTCAGCAAAATCGACACTAATGAGGGCAAAGTAAAGCTACGGCTTCCCAGGGTAAATTTTACGCACATATCCACGTACATTTCATTTTGTCCATGAACGGTCTGAAATTTCTCTATTGTCTGTGTTCCTGAGCTAGCTGTCAGCGATTTCTTCATGATCGGAATCACGCACGACATCTCGCGTTTCCCGTAAAACTTCACGACGGGGTCCTCAAATATGACGTCATCACTGACATGTTTCAAGCTATCAAGAGTGGCGGTGGCGGCGTAAACTTCCTGTATGCCTTTGAGAAGTTCTTCTCTGTTTTTCACCACTGTCTCTCTCTCACTCTCGCTGACATCCCAATTAGGCGCAGGCAGGGCCTTCTTCGGGGCATATTTGAGGTGATACAGGAGATGTGACGTCACACCTGTATAAGCGAGGATTGGTGTCCCAATTAATAGGCTTACGACTTTCATGTTGCCTGATAGTAATATAATATAATGTAATAAAATAATTTGTATACTGCTCACAGCGTTGTCTTCATTGTGTTACCTAGATCCCTATAAGTTGTTCACATTGGCGTTGACAGCTAGATAAACATGGGTTTAAACGCCCGCACGTCGTTGTTTTTTTAGATCCTTTTAGATCTGTGCAAAAGGACGATCCATTTGTGTTCCAAGACGTTGAAGTTCAGGTATATGTCTGTGTATGTCAAATTTGTGTTCCGAGTTCAAGTATATGTCTGTAATATTATATCCCCCACGAATATTGCGTTGAAAATCCTCTACGTGCATGTGTGCTTGTAGCTTCTTAAGCTTGGTGAATCTGTCCTTTAATGCACCTATTTTTATTCACGCTTATTCACGCTCTACATATTCGAGGTCACGGGGTTCTTTTCGCCTGCTTCCATCAGGTGTCACAGTGTCGTTATATTACAGATATTATATGTTTCCTCATTGCAGCGTGACTAATAGATAACAAGTCTTTCTTTACACGTGTATATATGCCCCAACCTCAAAATAAATAATCCACATTACCCCGCTGTTTATGTCACAAAATCTTTTGCCAAAAAAAATGGACTTTTACCAGGGGAGACGCCATATATTAAGGTCAAAATTGCCGGCTAATTATAGCGGTCACTTTTAGTACCTATTGCCTAGTCCCCTGCTGATGATAGGACCCGCATGAAGTAAGTGACTGTTCTCACCAATGATTTAACTTTTGATGAAATATTTATGAGGCTGGGAGCAATTTTTAAAACATCCTTCTGGTATGTCACGGATTTTTTGTAGGTGGGATAAGGGGAGGGGGGGTCGCGAGTGGGGGGGCTCAGTTGAGCATATTTTTGTATCGTTTCGCTTCTTATACGCACTGCTTAATTCTGAAGCTAAGCGGGAAGGTCCGTGGGTCACTGTGCCCCACCCCCTCCCCTCACAACACCCCACCCCCACGCCCCGGCTCCGACATTGCTTCTATGGTTCTTGTTAGTTTACAGACGCGCTATTTTGAAGCGAGACATTTAGATATCATTAAGATCATTGCTCTTCATGTTTGAAAGTATTCTACATGAAGAAGCGTTCTATCTTTTTTTATTTTAGTATCTTAGATGTCTGACACTCTTTTTTGTCATCTCAAACAAAAACAAAAAACAAACAAACAAACAAACAAAAAAAAAAAAAAAACGAAAGAGGGAAAGGCGACACTGGAAATTTGTTGCTTAATCAATTCGTCGTCTCGTAATATACGCAAAACTTCGAGACATAATTACATATGTTTCCTTTCCTCTTGACAAGGGTACAAATATTCCCTACGGAATGCGCGCCCAGTCACGTGCGGAGGTGAGCTGATCTTTTTAAACAGCGAGCATAAACTACATCGGTTGAAAAAGGGCCATAAATTAGTTAATTAGTTAATTAATGTTATTCATTATTTTAAAGTTAAACAATCTCAACCTTTTCACAATACGTGCATGCGTGAATCTCGTAAAAGAAACAGATTGTGACGTCACTGACCCGTGTCGCCGTTGCCTAGAAACGTAAAAGCGATCTCAGACATACTGCGGTGCAGGCGAAAAGTGCAGAGATTTTTGTTTTACTAAAACGTAGCAGAAATGATAATAACATCACACATGGCCTTTTTAGGCATGAAATACATTTACAACTATATCTTTCAAAGAGAAACGTTTGAACTAGAATCCGAGGTAAGTTAAGGAATAAAAAGGGAGAGTCAAGCGGTCGGTGTTGCACAAATCCGTGTAAGAATCTTTGCCAGGATGAGTTCTTTCATTGTCAGCTTCTTGCTGACAATAAGCAAAATTTTATTTGCATTATAGCACTGTGGAACTAATTTACACGTACAGTGTAATATGATATAGTCTTCAAACAAAAAATAATCGAGAATAAGTAATGTAAAAAAAGACGAAACTGCCAGTAAATTTTAATAAATTTAAACTGACTCAAAGAGATTTTATTTCAGTGTTTCGAATTTCAGAAGTATGATTAATGATTAATTATCTTTTAAATTATATAAAGGTTCGGGCTCTTTTCCAAAAGGAAGACACGATGCTTCCGATTTTAGGACATGGAAGTTTCGGCACAGTGTACAAGGTATTGTGATGTTAATAAAAGTTATGTTCCGGTAGTAGTAACAGAGGCATAAGAAGGATGAGTAATACTTGCAGTAATGGCAGTTTTAATTGTGTCAGCAGTAATGGTTATAGTTACAGCAAGCATTTAGTCCCATAAGCAGAGGGAATTTTGGTTTAAGGCACATAGCATACCTTGCAATTTTAACACTTTTCCATTAGTCACCAATGTATACTCTATCCAAAACTGTTTTCAGAATTACAATCCATACCCCCCCCCCCCCCCTTTTCAGTTTATTCTTATTTTGGGTCACTCTCCTAATGGAGATGGAGGCTGATAAATTTCACTTGCAAGGGTAAAAATACAAATGCAGAGCTCGAGAATGGGCTTAAAGATGGTAACCGAGTGATTTTTTTATACAGGGCATACTTTACTGATCAAGGAGAAATTGCTATAATTTCCAGAAAACCTCTATTTTTGCTATGTAAGAGACTATTGCGCAATGTTTGCATTAAAGTAAATTTATGACATCGCATTTAACATTCGAAATATTTCATATTTAGCTCAGAAACAACCTGGCTATTAAAGTGCCAAAATGCATGGAGTACGGTTACCTAATCCAGGAAGAAGTTACCTTTATGAAGCTGGCCAACAGCGACTTTATTTTGGGGTATTTAAACAGTTATATGTTATAATTCAGGTATGAATTGATTAGGATTTTTTACATGTTTTCAACCTTTGTAAAATAGTTTTTGATGTTGTCGATGCGAATCTTTAGATATTCGATGCGAGTTGACGTTATGTGTTTGAGAGTCGGTACGAACCTTTAAAATCAGATCACAAAGAACCATAGAGTAACAATTTTAATTTGTTAAAATATTTGGTTCCAGGTTTGTCCACTCTTTTGATGTGAACCCAGGTTTTCCGGTCTTGATTTCTGAATTTTGCCCGATGGATCTTGATGCACTACAAGACTACTGCGAAAAAAATTTGTAAGTCGCTATTTCTTTCTTTAATAACGCAGTTTTCTTTCATATTCTTCTACTGTGTTTTAGTTTTCTCTTTTTTTGTGGCTTAGATATTTACCTTTTATTGTTCTAAGATTTCATGCAATTTTTCCGAAAATTGACAAAAATACAAATTACTTACATATTTGTTTTAATCCCCTTTTTAGTAACGCAGTTCCTCCTCGGATGGTAAAATTTATTGCCACATACGTGTGTATGGCGATTGACCATTTACACCGACTGAATATGGCTCATTTTGACCTCAAAACTAGTAATGTTTTGATCAGTCTGCAAGGGATCCCCAAACTGGTGAGATGTTTACTGGCAATGCTTTTGGTTTGATAAAGTACAAGTATGAAACATTGCAGACGTTATTTGGTTATTTTATTATAGCTTTTTCTATCTCTATATCTCCACGTCATAGATCACATTTTTAGTTAATTTGCTCTTTGGTCAAACCAAGACCGATAGAACTCGTTACTCAATTTTCCTAGCCTGAAAAAGGAAGGCTATTTATCTTTTTCATTCGTTTAAATACATTTAATAATTTTAAATAAATTGATTTATTTCAGTTTCATAATTTTCAGATAAATGTTCAGTTTAAATACATTAAATACATTAAATAAATTGATTTCTTTCTAACAGTGTGACCTTGGATCGGCTCACCCGTTGACTGAGGATGGGGAAAGCATTCGGGGGCCCAGATTTGTGAATTTTACCCTGCTTAAAAACTTGACCCCTGAGGTGCTAGCTGGCACCTCGGCCTCTTGGAGGGTAGATTATTATGCGCTGGGTGTTATGTTGTTTGAATTACTCGAGGGGAGGTAAGATAAGGGATATGTATAAAGTAAGCATGATCCAGAAACGTATCTAAATCAAAGAAAGAAACAACGGGCCGAAATTACTCCCGTTAACTACAAGTTAACTGAACAAGAAATTAGAGTATATGTAATCCTTTTTTTTAATAAAGCTTTTCATTTTGAGGAAATGTGCTTAATTTTTAAAATAGGAATTATTCCGCCTAAATTCCTATTGGAATGTTGCATATCAATGATTGCCTATCACCATGATGATTGCTAATAGCATTCCTTCGATGTATTCAGACATCCGCTGTGGATTGAAGTTCCCAGCATTCGTGAAGCCACTCGAAAAATCATCCATGGTACCATTATCTACACAGACACGGATTATGACTTCAGGGACCTTATTGACAACCTGGTCTGGTATGCATTTCGATAATATGACTGATTGTTATTCTTGTTATGTTAATCTATATATCTAAACATTGGTTTATAGCTATGAAATACTACATATATTAACCCGGTACGTGCATCGTTCTGTTTAATATTTATTATATTTAGTCATTTAAATCATGTATATAGTTTTCTACAGTTTATACATGTTGTATATATACACCACAGTATTAATGCGTTTTTCCTAATTCAATTTCAGTGACTTAGATCAAAGATTGGAGAGCACTGAAGATACCTTTAATCATGAGTAAGAATCATTAAAATTTTTTTCACTCAAACATTTATGAGAGCTTCATTATCATGCGCCAAACTTTTAAATACGCATCAGTTATTTCTTGCTAATTTTGAACTTAAATCTTTCAAATCTTTTTTAATCCTTTATTTCATTCTTACATTCATTCATTTATTTATTTATTTATTTATTTATTTACTTGCTGAAGTTGGCTTTCTGACTACTACGTCAATGACTTTCCAGCCGACTCGGTCACTTCTCCCATTTTCAACATCGCTCAGGTATGGGGGTCAGTTGAACAGAATAAATCTGCTTTTATACGGCTTAAAGCAGAGTACAATATTTTACACTGTAAATGCAAAAGCAAATTTAATCTCATTTAATTTGCTTTTGTATTTTACACGGTTAATACAAAAGCAAATTAAATGAGCTTGACTTTGGGCAGCCACAATCTATTAATATTAGTAGAAAAAATAACGAAATGTCAACGGCACGGAATGTGACGGACAAAAATATACACTGTGGAACACAAGATGCACTGTTGTTATTACATATTTGAATAATGTCCTCTTTCTAACTTATTATTTTCTGATAACTAAATAGTCATTATCATATTTTTTTGCCTGAATAGGAAGTTATGGCCAACAATGAGTTAGTGTCGGCACCTCTAAACGCACGCAGCAGCGTACACAATGATGTCGACTCCGAGTTGGCGAACATTTTGGCCTTTTACAACGAAGCCAGCGATGGTTAGGAGACTGCAGTCATCTGACAAATTTGTTCATTTTTACTTATTTTTCGACACTATTTGTCAAATACCTAATATATTTATGTAAACAGTTATGATACAGAATATCCCCATTTTTATCAGCAGTATACAGGGGCCTTCAGCTAACGTCTTCACAACTTAAAGTCGGTGATATCTAGTAATATCTTATTTCCCGCGTTTTATCTGTATTAAATGGAATTTGAGAAAAGACAAATAATCAGAGATACAAAAGTCACTGTAAATAATTTATTTATTTATTTGTAGCAAAATAAATGTTTATATAATTTCCTTTTAAATTTCTTCTTGCGTCGTTTCTCTGTCAACTCTTAACATTAAAATTTCCACCTATATCTATTTATATTAAATAAGTGACAATTAAATAGTAACACTGTTACTTTAACGTCTAATAATAATGCTATTGACATGACTGTTCTAAAATGTCACCCACAAGCATCTTAAGTCTGTCAAGCACATTTTCGAACCACACCGTCGCAACTAGCACAATCTCCTCCAACACAATCGAAGGCAACAACTCAACACAACGTAGGCCTACGTGCAGCACAGTTTTACCTAGTTCAGACAATTGTAAGTTGATGTCTGTCTATGGCTTTATATGATGCGACCCTTTTCGTCTCCTTTTATGACGTCCATGTCTTCTTTAAAAAGTCCATTAAATTTGGTTTGTTGACCTTGTACCCTTCCCTTTCATACAGTATAGTAACCGTTGACAAGCCCGGACGAAATCCTTTATTATTATTTCAATTGCATTGTGCTCTAGAAAAAATGTGATGTTACGGTTTTGGCCCGTCTTAGCTGTTATGCACATCGGTGGAGATAGCGTTTTACTTTTTTGACTAGAGCACGCGCTTATCATTGTTATGTTCTGATCATTAAAAGTCACTAATTCCCGCAATGAGGTAAGACTTTATGAATCATTTAGTAATTTAAACAGTTAATAAGAACTTTATAAGTTGTAATTGTAACATAATTTAAGGATAATTTCTTAATTTGATGTATTTTGTTCATTTCAGTTTCTAAGTGACAATTTCAATGACAAGCAAATAAAATAGATGTGAAAAAGACTAAAGAAGTTTGCTTATTCGTAACAGTAGAAACTCAGCGACGATTTAGTGAAAGATAGTAGAAACTGAGCGACGATTTAGTGAAAGACGATCAGCACAGTATTTAGAAAAGATGGCAACACAAGCAGAAATGATACTTCTCCAAGCAGAACTAAAAAGGGTAGAGTCGGATATAGACCAAACCATGCGTGAGTTAGAAAGGCATTTTAACTTCACAAAGTCAAACATAAAAAAGACATCTACGCCCAAAAACACACTAACATCTTGTGCCCCACTCACTTTGTGTGAGCAAACTACGATAGCAAAGGAACTCAGTAAACCAAGAATTCAGATTCAAGTATTTGAAGGTGACCCGATCAAATATGTGCTGTTTAAGAGACAGTTCAAAAGTAGAATCATAGAAACATGCGACTCTGACGATGAAAAACTGAACTATCTACTGCAATACACCAGAGGTGAGCCTCATGAAATTACGCTAGGATTCGCTCACTTAGATGCATCCATTGGTTTCAAGGCCACATGGAAGGAATTTGAGAGAAGGTATGGGGACCAAGAACAGATTGCGACATCGTATATAAACCGTGCCTTACAGTGGCCAGTGATAAAGCATGATGATTATGTCGCATTAGACAAATACGGCATATTTTTAAGGGAATGTGAATATGCAGTAAAAGAAATAGATGCCATTCCAGTCCTCGAGTATCCCGATAACCTTAAGAGGCTAATGACGAAGCTGCCGCTCAAATTGCATGATAAATGGAGAAGCATAGTATATGAAAGGAAGGAAAGGGGACAGAAGATAACCTTTCAGGTTTTCGTCGATTTTGTGCAGAAAGAAGCACGAAAATTGGCTGACCCCATTTTTGGAAAGGTTCCACCGCCACCAGAGAGACCTATACCAGCACCAAGGAGAAGAGTTCCAGCACAAACAGTACTGTCTAGTACCTCTGCATCCAGCAACGAAAGACACGTTCACAAGTGTATATTATGCAAGGAACAACATAAACTTCACCAATGCCCAGAAATGCAAGAAAAGACAATGGATGAAAGAATCGGCATTATAAAGAATAATGGGTTATGTTTTGGGTGCCTTGCATATGGTCACAGAAAACATGAATGCAGAAGTAAAATGAAATGCCAAAAATGTAACTCTTATCATCCAACAATTCTACATGATGACAATTACACTAGTAAAGTAGTGGGAGCAGCTGTATGCCATACCACCCACAGTTCTGAGAATGTGCATTCCATGATAGTGCCAGTTGTAGTACACCACGAGGATAATCCAGACATTTATTCAGTGGTATATGCAGTGCTAGACGAGCAGTCAGATGCCTGCTTTGTAAAGTCCTCGACCCTCAGTGAACTCGAATGTAAAGGGAAGCATGTAGACATCAGACTTTCAACCATACTTGGAGAAAAAACCGTCCCGAGCAGGAAAGTTAGAGGACTTGTTGTGAGAGGTCTGAACCAAGAGACATTGATTGAGCTCCCAGATACATACTCCAGAGACTCCATTCCAGTTAAGCGATCACAGATACCCAGACCAGAAACTGCTAAGAAATGGCCACACTTGCACTCAATTGCTGATAAGATTACTCCTTATCGCCCAGACATAGAGGTAGGACTGCTGTTGGGAGTAAACTGTATGAAAGCCATTAGAGGTCTGGAATACGTACATGGTAGAGGAGAGGAGCCATATGCATACAGATGTAACCTAGGTTGGGGTATAGTAGGGCCAGTGGACAAATCAAGACCCATAGATGAGAACAAGAGCTTTGGAACACATGCCTTTGCCTTTAGAACACAAGTGACAGAGATCAGCCCCGCTGAGGTTTGCAGTCTCTTTGACCAAGGTTTCGACCAACAGAAAGATGAGAAGTTAAGCCTTCAAGACCAGAAGTTCATGAAGATTATGGAGGAAGGCATACATTTCAACGAGGGTTTTTATGAGATGCCACTACCATTTTAAGATGGACATCCAGCATTGCCAAACAACAAACCAGCAGCTGAGATCAGGCTAGAGCAGCTAAGGAAAAGGCTAATCCACAACCCGAAGTATTATGAGCACTATAACAGTTTTATGCAGGACCTCATAGATAAATGCTATGCAGAAGAATCACCTCATGAAGATGGAGGTTGGTACTTACCACATCATGGTGTATATCACCCCAAGAAACGTGAGAAATTACGAGTGGTGTTTGATGCCAGTGCAAAACATGAAAATGTTGCGCTAAACGACTGCCTGTTGAAAGGACCTGATCAGAATAACTCGCTCATAGGTGTTTTATTGAGGTTTAGAGAGCAGCCAGTAGCAATCATGGGTGACATGGAGAACATGTTTCACAGGTTTAAAGTGAAAGAAGAGGATAGAAAGTTTTTACAGTTCCTATGGTGGAAAGACGGTGACCTCAGTAGTAATCCCATCACATACAGAATGACGTCTCATATATTTGGAGCGATAAGTTCACCAGCATGCGCATTGTATGGACTGAGGAAACTAGCAGAGGACTACCAAGATGAGTATTCACCAGACGTCATTGCCTTTCTTAAGAATGACTTTTATGTAGACGATGGACTCAAGAGCATTGAGTCAAGTGAAGAAGCTATACGTCTTGTTAGAGAAACAAGAGAGCTGCTGAACAAAGGTAACCTAAGACTTCACAAGCTAGTATCAAACAACCGTGAAGTGATGAATACAATCCCAATGTCAGAGAGAGCCAAAGAAATGAGAAACATTGACCTTAACAGAGACACATTGCCAATATGCCCAGCTTTAGGAGTACAGTGGTGTGTAGAAGCGGACAGTTTTCAGTTTAAGGTCCAGATCAATGATAAGCCATTAACAAGAAGGGGAATTCTCTCCACTGTAAGTTCCATATTTGACCCTTTAGGCCTTGTCTCACCATTCATCCTTGCCGGTAAGAAAATTCTCCAAGAGCTATGCAGAGACGGTGCAGAGTGGGATGATCAAGTGCCAGAGAGTATTAGATGCAGATGGGAAAGATGGCGCTCAGATTTGCTGAACTTAATCAAGTTGAATATACCACGGTGCTATAAGCCAAATGATTTTGGTGAAGTGACTACTGCAGAACTTCATCACTTCTCAGATGCCAGTGTAGAAGGCCTAGGTCAGTGTAGTTACTTGAGACTTAAAAGCAACACAGGAAGAATAGCAACCACATTAGTTATGGGCAAGTCCAAGGTAGCTCCTTCTAAACCAGTGACAGTCCCACGCCTAGAGTTGTCAGCAGCAGTGATGTCTATAAAGGTGGGGACCTTTCTTGCCAAGGAGTTAGAGTATGAGGACATCACCCATGTGTATTGGACTGACAGCAAAGTTGTTCTAGGGTATGTCAATAATGATGCTAAGAGATTTCATGTCTTTGTAGCAAATAGAATACAACAAATTAGAGAAGTCAGTCAGCCATCGCAATGGAGGCATGTTAAGTCCAGTGACAACCCAGCTGATATAGCCTCCAGGGGAACAGGTGTGACAGAGCTACTACAGAATGAACAGTGGTGGAATGGGCCAGACTTCCTGCGCATTGATGAACCACTATCTACCACTGATACCCAATTCAGACTAGCACCAGATGACCCAGAAGTACGCAAATCTGAAGTCAATGTATTTGCTACTAAAGTAGAAACCAACCACGATCACTTGTCTGATGTATTGAAAAGGTTTTCTTCCTGGAACAGAGCAACACGAGTTGTTACGTGGTGTTTACGATTCATACAGAAGCTGAAACAAGCTAAGAACAGGAAATCTACACAGCAGAACACAGTTGAGACCAGCAATGAACCGTTGAATGTTCAAGAAATACAAGTGGCAGAAAAGATCATTCTCAAGTCAACACAGATTGCTACATTTGAGAAGGAAATTGCAATACTGAAAGCAATTAACAGAGAAGATAACAGTGAACACACAGAGAGAAAACAGGCAAGATATCGCAACGAACAAATCAAGAAAACCAGTTCACTATACCGCCTAGACCCATTTTTATGTGAAGATGGACTACTCGGAGTAGGTGGTCGTATAAAGAGGGCAAATCTACCCAGAGAGCTTACACACCCAGTGATTCTGCCTAAGCATCATCACGTTACAAATCTCATAATTGACCACTATCATACACGATGCGGACATTCAGGAAGTGGCATTACTCTTAATGAAGTCCGAGCTAGTGGTTATTGGATAATTTCTGGCCGTGCCAAGATTGGATCATATATATGGAAATGTGTGACCTGTCGTAAGCTACGAGCAAACTCACAGAGTCAGAAAATGTCAGATCTTCCAGCTGACAGACTGGAACCAGCACCTCCATTCACCTACAGTGCAGTAGATTTTTTTGGACCATTCTATGTGAAGGAGGGAAGAAAGCAGATGAAGAGATATGGTGCTATGTTTACATGTTTAGCATCACGTGCTATTCATATAGAAGTTGCGTATTCACTCAGCACAGATTCTTTCATTAACTGCTACAGACGCTTTGTATGCAGGCGTGGACCAGTACGTCTACTCAGAGCAGACCGTGGAACCAATTTCATTGGAGTTAAGGGAGAACAAGAAACTGCCTTTATGGATATGGATCAGGACAAGATCAGGAGAGAACTTCTGAAAGGCCACTGTGACTGGATTCAGTTTGAAATGAATGTTCCTCATGCTTCACATATGGGAGGCGTGTGGGAAAGGATGATCAGATCAGCCAGAAATGCTTTATCAGGACTTCTCACAGCTCACAGTGACCGTTTAGATGATGATACTTTGTCCACATTGTTAATTGAGGCAGAAGCCATAGTTAACAGTAGACCTTTGACTTACATTGATACACAGTCACCAGATTCTCCAATGCCTTTGTCTCCAAATCAGCTCCTGACCCTGAAAACTAAGGTCGTGATGCCACCACCTGGGAATTTCATAAGGAAAGACACATACCTTCATCGAAGATGGCGACATGTTCAATATCTAGCCAATGAATTTTGGAACAGGTGGAGAAAGGCATTTCTTCCTACATTACAAGAGAGAAAAAAGTGGATCAAACAATGTAGAGATGTACAAGTTGGAGATATTGTTCTCATGATAGATGACAGTGCACCAAGAAATCAGTGGCCACTTGGTCGCATAGCAGAAACCTTTCAAAGTGCAGATGGATATGTGCGTAAGGTCAAGTTGAAAGTTAGGGACTCTACATATGAGAGACCAGTGCACAAGTTAATTCTTTTATTGACCGGAGAAGACCCCGTCGAGGAGCCAAAATAATTATTAACTGTGACCATAATGTCAGTTTGTTATGATTCTATGCTACAATTTGTGTAGATTTAATGAACACTTGTTTCTAAAGACAGTTACATGTTGGACTATTTGTGTTTATGAGATTGCAAGGTATTTTATGTTTAAGTACGGTAATTAACAGTAAGTTTTGATGTTCCTTAAAGGTGTTTAAGGTAAGGTAATTCTTAATAATTTCCAAGCAATATCTTTTTTGTATAAGTAATGATAAGGTAAACGGTGTATATTGTGTAAATTGCTTTCACAATTTAGGGGAGCCATGATACGGTTTTGGCCCGTCTTAGCTGTTATGCACATCGGTGGAGATAGCGTTTTACTTTTTTGACTAGAGCACGCGCTTATCATTGTTATGTTCTGATCATTAAAAGTCACTAATTCCCGCAATGAGGTAAGACTTTATGAATCATTTAGTAATTTAAACAGTTAATAAGAACTTTATAAGTTGTAATTGTAACATAATTTAAGGATAATTTCTTAATTTGATGTATTTTGTTCATTTCAGTTTCTAAGTGACAATTTCAATGACAAGCAAATAAAATAGATGTGAAAAAGACTAAAGAAGTTTGCTTATTCGTAACATGTGATTTTTCTAGTTAGGGAAAGAAATTGCTTTGGCAACGAGCACACTGTATATTGGGTTTTCCAGAATGATTACTTAAAAAATTATGGTGATATAATAGATCACAAAAGCGTTCTGCACTACTTACAGACAGTGAATCATTGTTTCCCTTTAAATAATGCAGATGAAATTTTGGAAAAAAAAAGCATTTGCTTTATCTCAGAACAAATACTGCATTTTCAAGAAGAAGGATGGTGACATAGATGATAGGAAGGTACAAAATTTTATTTAATATTTTATATCATTTTATGAGTATCTCTTCTTTCAGGTTAATGCAATGACAACAGATGATTTGAATCAAGAACTGGCCCGAATTGAGATCAAACATTTTAAAGGAAACACAATTTCTAGGTTACGAAACTTTTGTCTGGACTAATATTTGTGGTGTTTCAAGACTGATTATCTCTTAACCAAAGAATATGTTTCCATTTGTTTTTAGTTTTACTAATCTTCCAAATTTTATATATAGTTTGGATAGTTCTGTGATCGGCTACACATGCTAAGAACATGCAAGTCAAAATTGTCACTTCATGAAGATTTTATTTTAATATTTTCTTTAACTGATACATGTACATCAGACATACAATTCATATATCTCATGGGAGTTAACCATTTTCATTTAAGAACTATGATACAAAAAGTTATTTACAAACAAATGAAAGACAACAAACAGTTGTTGTTTTTACCTATAAATGACCATTTGTAGAATGGTCCGCTAGCTTTGGCATGATTTGAAATTGTACATTTCATAACACGTGCACAGCACCGTGTAAATTTCATATCCATCTCAGTTTGTAGGTTAAACTATTCTGTGGGACAGACGGCAGTGACGAAGTGTTTGTCTGTGTGTTAAGACTAGTAAAGTGACTGCAATTTTTTCACCTGTAAGGACACAAAAAATTTGTAAAAAAAAACTGCCATTAAAATAACTCCACAGAAAGATTCCACTTCTAGTTTTCACAAAATGATGATGACAAGAACATAAGGATAATATGCTACACATAAAATTACCCATTAAATAGTCTTCCCACATTTTAATGAGTCTGACCTGTATTAAAAGAAGTTAAACATTTAAATACTTTTTTTACCTGTGAGTACATGGTTAAATCTATTGAAAAAATTGTGCTCACTTATTTATGAGCACAGTCAGTTAACTTTACTCTTGTTAGTTGAAATAAAAAATAAAATGCTTAATATCACATGTGACTGTGAAAACAAGCATAAAAAGAACTTAGCACCTTGTAGTTAAAGGTTAAATAACATTAATAGTTAGATACATAAATTAAAAGGTCACAGTGACCTTCATCAAAACTTAAATGAGGTATCATATGTTAATACAATGCAACATAATATCAAGATGCTTGGTTGAGAAGAGGAGGTAAATATGACAAAAAACATGATTGGCTAGCTGCCCTATTTCAAAGTAATTTTTTGAAGTACTAATACACCCTGTTGCACCAAAGAAGACAGTTTACATGAAGCCATTGCTACTTAGTTGCTGCTCCATGTAAGCATGCATTAGTCCCAAATCCCATCCAAATTTTATTGGCAATCCTTTCTGACAGGGATTGTTCTCATTGCAAGTTTTTTTCTGAGATTGCTCACATGAACTGTATCTTTTATCAATAAATATAATAATCCTTGGCTCTTTCTACACTGTAATATTGAAGTCATACAGTGGATTGAGTCCAAATGCATCTTTTGAGGTTGTAACTTCAGCAGTTTTGGCAACGAGTGATATTCATTATATGGAACAACAGAGGCCTCACAAAAACCTTTGGTTCTTCCATTGGACAGTGGGGGGTGGGGGTGAAATTTATGAAAATTTGCTACCAGAAACACTTATTGAATCATCTTCAGTTCCTCAGCACAGTGATAATAGCTGACAACTTATCATGTACTAGTCCTCAACCAGAACTAATGTAATAGAACCATGGTGATAAAACACCCTCACAATCAGGTAGAAACTACATATTACTTCAAACAAGAACAGTGAACAACAAAAGTACACCTCTCGCCACTGCAACATAACATCCTGTGGCATTATACAAAACAGTTTACAAAAATAAGTTCTTCTGATATATTATATATGTATGTGTGATTAAATAAAGCATTTTTGCTTTTTGTTAAACAGGTTGATTGAATACACCAACTTACACTACATGCTTAAATGACATGGTATACTGGGTAAAATATCAATGATGAGAAATCATAATGTTGTATCCATTATCCCCTGCACTGTAATAATACAGGGTTATAACAAGGATATTGTAAAGAATATGGATAGCTATTTTCTATCTCTAATGCTGTCCTCAAAAGTGTAAAATAGCAAGTCTTTTTCTTCTCAGAGGAGAAACTGGTTGCCATGTCTATTCATTCAGCCCTTGCCTTAACTGCAGCACTCTCAAAGTGAACCTAACTGCCGAACAGCTACATTTATCAGTCCGTGGATGACCAATGGCTTGGACAGAAGTCAAGTTCATTGGTCTTATCGAGACTGGTCAATACCTTTTAACTACATAGCCAGACTCAGCAAAAAAAGCTGGGGTCATTTGGTCATCTATTCTAACAGATGGACCATTCATGCTATACTAACCCATGCTATTCTATGTTATTGCACAGCCATTAGGTATTTTTATTCCCTCGGTGGTGCTCAGTAAAATGACATTAAAAGAGTGTAGTCTAATCTCACATAGACCTGAAAATGTGGCTTAAATTATACATTTTGTTTGGGTACTGTCAAATTCTAGTTAGCAGGTTCACAATAGGCATGTCCAGTGTAGAGTTTGTGCCTTACTATCTTTTAGTGTCTCAAAGAATGTTATAAATTCTTTGCCATCCATGACCATGTACATGAGGCTTACTCCAGTTATGTTTTGCTCTTCACTTACATTTGTTTCCTTACATGTTGATGTAATGATGTGATCATCTTGAAAGGAATTGCTTCTTTCTGTTCACAGGCTCTGATCTTCTTTCAACCCAGTTAAATTAGAACACGTCTTTCCTTTCTGTAAAGTGCCACCATTTTTTGTGCTATTCTCCCTGTCACCATTTTCTGTTCTCACTGCTGCTTATATCACCACTTTCTATGTTCTCCTTTAAATATGTCATCAAATTTTCTCCTGTCCGTTACACTGTAAATGTTGTGTACTATAACTTAGTTTCTGGTCCATCCGACACATTCTGTTTGAAAGAGTCTCTTATTCTGGAGATGTAGCTGGCACAGATGTGACCATAGGCCTTGTTGTACCACTCGGGAGACCTTCCCCTGAAAGACAAAAATACAAGATCTTAAATCAAAGTATATTATCTGCATTAAATCCCTCTAAGTGATATTTCTGATGTTATCACATCCTGTTAATTAAAACACACACGCACACACATGCATGCACGCACACACACATGCAAATTAAGAACTGCTACAGAGATACTTAAAAAAAAGTAATATCTTCCTTTCTAAAGTGGCCAAGTCAAGGACACACATCAGGCCACAGTGTGTATTGTCCACCTACCTCATGTCCACTCTGGCCAAATGGGTCAGCCTGGACTTTCCTGACCCACAGGGTTCCAGCAGATACCTGGACGCTAGGACCACAGCACGCACTCCACCCAGCAGGTTAGAATTGGGATGCTCTATGGAGGTCGAGACCAACACACACGCACCTTTTGGGAGGTCTGTACGCCATGACCTGGAGACAACAGTAATGATGTTAGTAAATTATTAATATAAAATGGGTGTTATTTTGATAAAATAAGAAAATTACTACTCAAACATTCATAGGCAAAAAGATATGTATGCTTTAAAATTCTTCATCCTCCTTCAAATAATTATGTTTCCATTCATTCATCAAAACTAAATATTAGACTTACATAAATGCAATGTCACAGAGCACAGAAAGTGATGTCATAAGCAACATCACATGAATATTTAACAGTACACTTAAATTCATCAACTCTTTGATTTTACATTAATTTTTTGAGAATTCATTTTTAAAGACATACCTCAATTCACAGAAGTCTCTTGTAGGATGAGGTGCCATGCTATTACGAACATACTGGAATATCTCCGTCTCCTTGTCCAACTTCTCAATGATTCTCCATTTCAATAAGTCATCATCCCATAGATGGCGCTCTCGTAGCACCCTGTTCAACACCTCAATAGGGGGAGCTTCTACATCCACTGCAGCCTTGAACAGTCTGAGTGGGTGACCGTCACCAACTTTTTTGTAAGCCACCTCAACACTTTCATTGGTGGTCATCACTTCCCAACCCTTAAATTTGTCTCGAGACTCCTGAAAAAAAAAAGTAAAATCCAACATCCAACCACAGTTGTTCACAGTAAGAGTTCAATAGCCTTATTGTTTGTCTTAAATTGCATGCTTCAGTTTTTTTTTCTTATTATATCACCACAATGACATGAAAATTGATTAAACAAAGGAAAACCTTGACTTCACAAAACCATGCTTTAAGGTTTTGGAACAGCATCGCGTGCTGTTGTCTTTGGCCTACAAAACCTTGCTTATAATGTGTTCCATACTTTGCAAAAATAATTTGCTTATTAAGAAATTCAAGTAAAGGACATTTTGTTATTTTCCAAATTTGTGATCAATCTGGATCTGTTATTTTATTTAGGTAGAAGTAAGACAATTAATCAATGACTATGTCTCACAAGATAGCTAGAATGCAACTTTGTAGAAAGGACCAATAAATAATTTACATTAACAAGCAATAACTTTCCTCTGCATTTTCATGCAAGTCACTAAAAAACAATATACCACAAATTAGTACCCAATTTGGACTTACTCTGATTTGCTTTTTTTCGTATGTGAAATTATATCATTCGTAGGCAGCAAAGAACATGATATCTACAAGTAATTACATCAGTGAGAAATGGCCTTTTCTCCACATTTTTAATTCAAGCCACTTAAAAACTTTATACTGCAACCTAAAACCCATCTATAAACCAGTGAACCAGTGACATCAATTGGTTTACTGGGAGCCTGAGTTAGACCACTGTGAATGCGCCCACGACTTACCCTAAGTAAACCCTGAATACAGGAGTCTATATAAGTGGTATGGTTAGAGAAGCCTTTGGTCAGCTCATTGAGAGTCACTGGGTCCCCCTGTTCCATGTAGGAAAAATTGCACTTCATCATGGTATCTTCTTCTATCTAGAATGTTTAAAATAATAATGTGCATAAAATTTTATTTATTTTTCATGATTCAAGTTGGTTGTACACAATGCAAGATGAGGTCGTACTGTTGCATTAATTGTATGTTTCAATTTGCTCTCTTCAATATGAACTTGAACAGTCATATATGCTCATTATCTTAATGCATGTGTTATTATATGTGACAAACAAAGAAATTAGCTGCATTCCCAACAGCAGTCTACCTAGCCCACAGATCAAATATGCTTGCTGTGTAATCCCCATGGGGAATCTATTCCGCGTCAATGCCACTTTAGCTGTCAAGCTTTTAAGTGGGTTGCCATATTTGATCCATGGACTAGTTGATCCATGGACTCTGTTGTGAATGCAGCTATTGATGAACAGAAATCTTCATAATACTCACTGTGAAAACTTTCTTGCAGGACATAATCATTTGTGTTAGACACTCGTGAGCTGCCTTCTGTTCTAATAGTTCTTTCTGGTCTGGAACTCCCAGGTTCTTCTGTTGCCTCTTGGGGCTTGCTGTCTGGTTGCTACGGGGGCCACACATGTGAAACAAAGAGGGGGCAAAGCAGACAGCAAGATTGCTGGCAGTCATCTGAAGTAAAAAATGAAGAATCATTTTAAAGGCACAGTACTGATTATAAGCTCACAGTCCCAAACAAGAAACTCCTCATTTTTTTTATGTAACCAATTTCATGAAATATTCAAAACATGATGATTTTGCTTACACTTAAAATCTCTCACTAATCCCTCTTTTTATATTGTACTGTGATGCACTCTTTTGCTTGTTTGCTGAAAGAGGTATATCAGACATACTCAGGTGAATTCAAAAATTCCAAATAACATTTGCAAATTCCATCAGATGACCTTTACTTATCACACTATAGTAAACATGTTAGTGAAAGAAAACAACTTAACTGCCTTGAAAAAGAAAAGAGTAGTTTTCTTATTTTTTTTCCTCCATGTTTACTCATTACCACAAACTAAAGATGCTTTTTTCCCCCCTCATGACCTGATAGTTTTCATTTTTGCACTGCCTGTGATGATGAAACTCGTGAATCATGTTTTTTATACCTCAGCTTTTTTTAAAAATTATCATGCTTCGTCTAGAGCAAGTTTAAGGCCACTCTACTTAAGGACAAGCCCCTCACATAACTAATTTTTTCTGTGAATGTAAATGAAAAATATTAACCTTCTGGCTGATTAAAAAAGTGAACTGGTATCCAGTAATTATTCACTCAGATGGAAAATGTCACATAACTGTGTAATGAGGGATAATGAGGGATAACATATATTTTTCCCGTTTTTTAAATCTTTATTTATTTTTTCAAGAAATATAAGCATAACTTAGCAAATGCCTTGATGCGATGGTAATATCCTGAAGTGCTTACATCTTTGGCAGTGTACAAAAACCAAATAAAGAAGGCAGCAAATGACCTGCAAATCCCTAAAAACACTATACCTGATTTTCCTCGGAATGTTCTGCCATGTCGCTAAGGAATAAAAGAAGAGACTGCAGGACTTCTCTGTTTTCATCAGGCATCAAAATCACCGCCGCTTGAACCGCTTCCATGCGCAGCTCACTGGGAACATCTGAGAGGAGACAAATTGGTATTATGTACTGACATTTGATGCAACACAGATTTTGTCATTGATGAATGATGTATAAATAAAAAAAATTACTAATACTCAAACTACTATTACTACTACAACTACTACTTCAACAATAAAGATCGCCTACAATGTACCAGCTGTTGGAAATAATACTCAAATTATCCTTCTTTAAGTTACTAACACAGTGATAAAAAAATAATGCATAGAGAACTAGAATTAAAACTCCATGCTTGAAAAACAAATCATTTATCTCAATTTATCTTATGTTTTATATAATATTTTAGTATATTACCATGTTATAAATCATGATTCTGTGTGACATGATTCTATGTGAGAAAGCAAACAATTTTTGGTGGCTTAAACCCACTTACGTTGGAATATACTGATGAAGGTTTCAGAGAGTTTATTTGTGAGAAGGCATTCTGGCAGTTCACGGAAATACTGCTTCAGAAGGTCGGCTACATCATATGCCTGCAGAGCATCAAAATTAACCAGGTCTGGAAACAAGAAACAAATCCATATTCAACACAGAACCTATCTTCTACTTTTTTTTTCAAAGAAAAAAATTGGTCAAGATATCATATATGAAAATGCTGCAATTCTGCTGTTTATCTTATATGTATGTCACAGGGCTTAAAATCTAACAATATCATCACGACACAACATGAAACTAAGGGACACAAAACAATAGGGAAAGTACACTCCTCAGATAGCACCAGCAATCTCTAGTTGTGGCATAACATGCCTGTGGAATTAAAAATAAATCAGCACAAGCATCCTTTGACGTCAAAAGAAAAGTCAATACCATGCAACCAACTCAAGAAACATGAATGGCAGCAACATGATCGCTTGCTGATGCCATCTTATTTTACTTTTTAACCACAACACACAAGAAGACAGAATAAATTGCGACTGACTTCAAAACAATAATTGATTTTTTAGTCTTTTGAGCAAGTATTTTGGGTTAAAATGAAATATACACATTTTCTAAAACAACGATCATACTAATAACTAACATTTTACATGCTACAATAAACATATCCAGTACGAATGTAATAATGAGACAATGAAAAAAGAAGTTAATGACATTACCCGACAACCGAAAAACAAACAAACATGCGACTCACTGAGTGTACCTAGGCTGGCCTCGATCTGATTTCTAAGTTTCTGGATCCGAGAGCGAACTCCCGACTTCCTGAAGATCCCTACAGCATCGGTGGCTGTCCTCCGCAAATGACGCATGGCGTAGAGTATGCACTGTGGCAATGGCTGCCCAGTTCTTTGTAGAATTAACAACAATGGCACACCAAAGACATTTTTGTCCTTGTAGTCTGGTGCCTTGAAACGTTTGATAAATTTTGGAATGACCCTGCAAAGATCAAATAAAATGCACCTGATTACTTTTTCACATTTCATGTGCCATTTTATCAAATGGAATTGAAATTAGGCAATACTCTGGTTTGGAATGTAGAACTGATATTGAAGAAATTAAGAAGGCCCCACGATAGTGAGCTTGGCAATGACTGTTAAACCAACAACATACAGAGGACTGTAGTTTTTTTTGGTCTTTAGTGCCTTTTACAAATGACTGACCCACAACACATGTAGCAGGCAAAGCAACACAGGCTATTGTCAACCCTGTAGGACCCAGTGAGAAAATGGCATTATCAAGCTTAAGACAAGCATAATTTACTCACACTTAACTCAATTTTCATAGTTTTGAGCTTTTGAGAAAGGGGGGGAGGGGGGGGGGGGGAGCTGCCTGTGTGAAGCTGAAAATTCTTAGCAGCCTTGGCAGATCAAAATTTTGACTTTCAACATTTCAAGAAACAGATCCTCAATATGGTAACAAGGTGAAATAAAAGTTGCTCAAGTCACCACAGTGACTCACCAGTTCCATCCAGTCCTGTTACTGGGTGAATACTTCTCCATGAATGCTGTCAGCTTGAGTAGAGATAGTTTTCGTAGCACCATAAGTTGTCCCGCAGACAGATTAGAGATTTGCAGGGAGCGACTGTTCAGACTGGGCCGATGTGACTTCTGGAAACTGTGCCAGCGGATCCTTGGTCTTCTCCTTTCATTACTGGAAATAAATAAATAAATAAATAAATAAATAAATAAATAATCAAAACTGGTTTCCTAAAAGATTTATTTGTCACAGTATGAAGGTTATGGAATTTTTATTTTTCATCTTAATGGCAATGATGAAGATGAATTAGTTATGTAATGTTTCTCAAAATTTCATTCAAAATCAGATAAATACGTGATAAGGTAAAACTGTTAATATCATGTTCAAAATCTTGTTTAATGCGTAGGCACAATGGACCAGAACAATGGTAGTATTAATTCTTAATTTAGCTTGAGCATCATCAACAAAATACACCTATATTGCATGTTCAAGAACCACAGTGGCAATAATGTTGAGGACTTTCCCATGATTTTTGCTCTATGTTAGTTCACAATATCCTGTTCTGAACTCCTTCATTCACTACACAAGATCCGCTTTCTTGAAATCATGCCAGCATAATGGGAAGAGCGTGATTTTATTCTTAAAAGAACTCCAATTCTTATTACCTTCTCAACAAGCGGCTTAGGTATAAAATCTATGAATAGAATACTCGTGCTAAGACGTGGGTGAGACGTTGATGACCACAGCACGTTTATGTCATGCTGGGAAGAAATGACAAAACCACAATCATGAACAGTACATTACATGTTAAGCTCTGTGAAGAGAATTTTTATGTTTCAATAGGTAGAGCTTCCATAGAAAGGGTATGGAAATTTGCAGTGTGTATAGTGTTTTCCTTTTATTGTTTCTTTTATTTTATTTTTTTCATGATTTTTAATGAAATCTTGTCATAGGGGCTGTGTGGCATATGAAAGGTAACATTATAAGCCTATGCCAAGGAGCAATTCATATTTAGCAAGATAGAGATGGAAGAGGTCATTGTACTTAACATGTTGTCAGGTATTTAAGCTCCTTAGTCAGTTTAAGCTCCTTAGTCAGAGAGGGGGTTGAAATCATCTTCTTATAGAAAAATTAATGCATTATAATTCTGGATAAATAATGATAATAATAATAATAGTGTCATCACCACCCATCTCTATCAAGAATAGTCTGACCTTTGAACTTGCATTTTTCTCTTTGTGACCATATGCCTTCTAGGCAAAATATTTACTGCAAGCTTCAGAAATGCCATTTCTGTCTGTGCCAGAACTTTATTCTCAGACCAAGCAAACAGTTTACTAGAGCCCCCAGACATTGGGGGAGAGATGTGCTTATTTTACCAGGGACTCTCAAAGCACCAGTAAACTAAACTTTCCATCTTTACTCTCCACGGTTATATACACCTGTTTAAATTTTGATGAAGGCAGAGATTAACCTGGTTAAAAATATCCACCTTCCTTGGTTTACTGCATTTCTTTAAAATGTCTGTGTGCATATCGTTGAGGCATGCACGTGCTTATCATTGTTTAGGCATGCAGGCAATTTGTACTCGTGCCTTGAGTTTAAATTTTGAGTATGGGTATGGTTCACGTTTTACTTCTGCACGTGTCTCAGCGTCTGTTGTCTACACAGCTTAGTGTTCTAGTTGTAAATATGTCTTTAGTGTGCATTTTGGTAAGAATGGTCTCGGCCATTAGTACATCATGAAACCCAGTTCTTGATCTTAATTTGAAATGTAAGTCAAATGGCAGCTGTGTCAAAATATCAAACTTCTGAAGAAAACTAAGACAGTCTCTTCTTTTAGTTCATCTGTACATGCTTTTTAATGAAAAAAATTAATTTGACTCATTTCTCAGTCTAATGTTGAATTTTTATAGAAGTAAAACCATCCATTTGTTACAAACAAGTCATCAATAAAATAAAATAATAAATATCGCCTACCTTGGAGTTCTTGTCAAACTTGAACCGACCCCAGAATCTCTACGCTCCTGTAATAAAGGATTCTCTGTAACATCAGCATCTGATCCAGCGCTGTGTCCCTCCTGGTCACTAGTCTCATGAGTGGACGATGTCCCACTGACCACATCAGTGTCCACCTCCATTGTAATAAGCTCCTCAGCCAGGGGTGGGATGCTGTCCCCTCGGGGCTGGATGGGTGATGCAGGAGACTCGCACCTCCCTTCCATCGTGTCTGAAGATGCTGTAGATACGTCTCGGCTATCTTCCTCTTGGGACACTAAAGAAAATTTAAGAAAAAAAAACAAAAACATAAAAGGTTGTGTTTGCTAATTGCAATTAAAAAAAAACTTCAGTATTTTACTTATCATGTGTTGGTTAGAAGGTGAAAACCGATCACTAATTTTCTTAACATTATTTCTCTCTCACATCAAGTTTTTGACAAAAAGTCAAAACCACCAAAATCATTCTTACAGATATAGACTATCAAACAGCAAGACAAGCCTAAAAAATACGAATCAATTCTCATTTAACACATTCACCCTGCCTGAGAGAAAAAAAAACCTGGTCTATGAACTGATGCATTTACCTCCTATATTCCTCAGTACCTCTTAACAATTATGTAATTCACTTGGTGTTATTGAATCAAAATGAACAACCTTGCTTCAAAAGAAATAGCAGCTCTGAAACTCAACAGACAACTACTACTGGTTTTCATGCCTAGAATCTACCTGTTAGCAGCTGCCTTCCCCTATCAAGACTCAATGAAATGTTATGCTGCTCCTGATTGGATGAGAATGCACCAGTTAAAAATAACTTCAGATATTGGGGAATGAAATCCAACTTGATCTTCACTGAACTGGTTGGTTACTTAATTGAATGCGGATTGTGATATTTGATCAGATCCCTTATTGATCTCTTCTGATAACTGATTGTTGGCTTGTTAACTGGGCGCTTTTAATGATGTCAAATATAGGAACTAAATTAACATCCAGTCTGTCAGAATGCCTAACGATGTACAATTTTTTCTCTTCATTGTTGTTTAAAGTTGCCCTAGCTATAACCTGTCAACATCAAAACAGAATGATCTTTTTGATTATTCATTAAAAATGCTCACGTGTCATGGACTTAAAATTTCTTTCAAGCATAGCTGCTATACTCTTTATCTTAATTAAAAGTCTATTGATTTAGTCATCACCTAAATCTAATTCTAAGGAATTGCGCCCTTCTTGATGCGACATTTCATATGTCCTCAGATAGCTGCAGACCAGACATTCCAAGAAATTACCATCACAATATTCATACTTAGCATTATCAGAGAGTTCATGACAAGGAGGCAGTTAATTTGACCATCTTTAAGGGCATTTTGTGTGCGGTTGCCATGACTTAATTTGCATCAGCAGACTATTCTGGGTGAAAATCATTTCTAAAAATATCCACTTTTTAATTATTTCCAAGTATTTCACATTATTTGCTGAATAACAATAATTATTATCTTATATAGCATCACCAACCCCTATGGTTTCCACTTTTGAGTCTTTCCAAGTATTTCACATTATTTGCTGAATAACATCTTTCATAATTATCACCGTATCACCAATCTCTATGATAGACCGGATGCGTCTAAATTGAACAACAGGTTACCAAAATGTAGCCCCTAGCATAATTAAAGCAGGCTATTATCCTAAAAACTATACTGATTTTAACAAAGAGATTGCTATTTGAAGTGGGCAAGGCAGTAGGGTGGGGGTAAAGCAAAGTGCTTACTTACATCCTCTGCATACTGCGAACTTAGCTTCATCAAACTGTCTGCATGAGGTGGACAATTGTGCATAATGATAGACCAATTTATTCATCCAATTACTCGCACTTCCAAGAAAAAAATAATTTTCATGCCATAAAAGAATTTTTTGGTGTCTAGATAAAAAATGCTTAAAAAACTGGTACATAAAAAAAATATAAGCAAAAATATCATCAAGGTTGGTTGCACACAGTGAGAATGTTCTGTGCATTTACGTAATGTAGTTCTTGTTAAAAGAATTGCTTGAGAGAATATCTACTGCAATTCTGCATTTTCCCTACACATACTAATATACCAGAGCACCTACCACAATCTTCAAAAACAGAGATCATGCCAAATGACTTTCAATCCATTGGACCTCTCTTGCCATCTAATACTTGATCATAAATGCTGTACCTCACTTTACAGAAAAAAAACCCACACAAATATGAAATTCATCTGGACTTTTTAGCTTCCTTTTTTTTTCTACCAACCTTTCTGTTGATTTTCACCTCTGGTTTCCCAGCTGACCAAACTGCTCATTCTTAAAGGCATTTTCCTTGCCAGCAAAACCAGTTGGTTAAAACCTTCGAATGAACTATAATGTCTGCACCTCAAAAGCAACAAAGTCCGTACTCGATCTGCACGAATCTGCCTTGTATTTGATTCAGAATGACAGTTCTTGGACTTATGAATAAAAATCCAACTCACAACTGACCGTACCAAGTCTCCGGTTCAACATCATTTTTTGTCCAGGAAAAAGCATCCATTTACACCTGTACTCTCCAGGCTTAAACCAAAAAAGATGACGCAAGTGAAGTCATTTCCTTCAATCCTGTAGCTTTCATGCTAGGAAACCCACCTTTTCCAGGAACTTTGAAACCACTCTTCAAAACATTTGAACATGTTTCATAATCAGCTAATTTGTGTAGCTTTTTTGTATATTGATAAACAACATGTCTAGATCAAATAATTCTGACTGGGTATCCAATTCAACTTCCTTCACAAACAAGCATACCTTCCATGAAAACAACCAATAGCAAAAAAACTGCTGTCAGAATGTGAAATATTATGCCAAGTTTTCCTTTTCAATATCAAAAATGGGAGGATTTTCCAACCTTATTATTAGACATGGTATTTTTTCAAACAGTCATGGGTGTGAAGACATTGATTCTAGTACATACCAGTTTGAATTATTTTTAGCATATTTGCTACCGTAATTTGTCTCCACCAATCAATCTTATTCATCAAAACACTCTCATTTCAGCTATTTAGCACTGATTTTTAATAATCAACATTATTCTGTGATACTGGCTCTATAGAATATTGAGTGATAGGAGCAAAGAGCTGAATATTCTGAAGAGTCTGATAAAACAAAATACAACAACCCTGCTAATAACTCCTCTCACCTTAAATACAAATACTACCCAACTTACCTAATCCTGTCTCACTCAGACTTCTATTGAGTCCATTAATTTCATCAAACAAATTATTTAAGATCATGTCCAGTTCTTCTTGAGGTGTCAGTCCAGAGATGTTGTTAAAGTGTACGTTATCATAGATGCTCATCCTACTGGCGTCAATTGTTTCTTCTCCCCCTCCTGCCTTTCTTCGCGAGGATTTATCCCTCATTACGGGAGAGGCGGTTAAATAGTTCTTGTTAAAGCTGCTGGAATCGGATGCACTCCCCATATCAGAGGGAAGGACTCCATTAGAGATTACTATGGGAAAGGTACCAGGTTTGTGATCGGCTGGAAGAATGTACATTTCTTCTGTCAGTGACACTCCAACATCGCTGTTGCTACGTCCATGCTGTGAACGTCGCTTTATGGGTTCGTGAATGCGTGGCATTGTGCTATATGCCTTTTCAAAGTCATTCGATGCCGATTCCTTATCAGCATACAACTGTGAACCAGAGTTAGCTCTTTTAACTGTAGATGTCGTGGCTGTTGCTGTATCTGTGGATATTGTTGTTACTGCTGTTGTATCATTGTCTTCGCTATCAGCTGAAGCAGTAGCAATGTCACCATTGCTAGTACTACTTTTTTGACTTTGCACCTCATTTAACTCTTGTATGGTGGTGGCATTTTTGGCCCGTAACAGAGGCGATGTATCACTGTCTGAAGAATCTTTGGGAGATGAAGCTCCCCCTAGTGGCAGGTGCTGGTTTAACAAGGGCGAACCTTCTGATGTTGGACTTATATCCACACAGCCAAGTCTTTGAATCCTTTCCTGTACTTCGGGTGAATCTATCAACACGGGTCCACTGATCTGTGCGCCATCTAGTGGCCGCCTACGTTTTTTAGTCTTCAAGGTACCCATCTTTTTATTCAAAAAGTTTCTTGCACCTTTGATTTTTTCACTTGCAGCTCTCCGCAGTCTTGGACTAAGACTCAAGGACGCACTGAGACTTGCTGATTGTTCCGTGTCACCATCTAATTTCTGTTGAGCACCATCCACAGATGTTTGCCTTTGAGTAGACAGTGTATTATATTTTCCAGGGTAATCCTTGGGTGCTGTAATGAATAAATCCAAGCGATCAAACTGATCGTGATTTTCCTTGTGGTGCAGAACTGGACTGTCACCTTGTTGACTATCATCATTGTCTGTCAACACACTGTCGTGACTGCTACATGAACCTATCATTTTCTTCAAAGTTCCATTATCTGATGGGTGTCGTTCTTCTGGCGATTGCAGTTCACCATCTTTTCTAGACCACCTTCGACAAGTTCTCTGATATTTCCACTTATCACTTAGAGCACACTGTTGTTCTTCGTCATCTGACTCGTCATGCTGAAGGTAAAATAAGACACAAATGAGATACAAAAACAATTTAGAAATGTAAAATTCAAAGTTAAATTCTTAAAAGCACCTATTGCACCAGTTTCATTTCTTTTTCACCCATACTTCTCTAAATCCTTCTCACCCAGTCTCTAGAAACCATAGACTAGTTCTTTGTCAACTGTCAACTGTCAACTGAAATACCTTGCCACTGTTTACAACTTAAATATTACAGGTTACAGTGTCACTGAAAAGTTTTCACAACATTAGGGACCCCACAGGCCACGACTTAAGTGACACTAACTCTCACCTCTGAAATTCATATATTGAAATCAAAATTTCCATAGATTTCAATTCAGGGAATGTTTCTTTCAAGTCTTTACAACACCAAGTCAAAATGTGGAACTTCTCTTTCACTTCAAGTAAGGCTACTTCTAACAGTAACTTCCACCAAAATGTATCTTGGCTCGGCAAGCAGTTTCACCACCTCATTTACTCCCTTACGGCATGGCAGTTAACACACACGCGGTAAGCTTGTACCTTTGTAATGCATGAACCCACCCGCTGTAGCCAGCCAAACCCTCTGGGGCCGGATCATTGCATCTTTACAGCACTTTAATGGGAGGGATCAAATGTCATGGCGGTGTCTCAAATCACACCGGCCATTGTTTGTCCATAACTCTATCTTAATTTCCTTGTGGAGTGGAAGGGAGGTATGCCTTGAGTAAAGATTATTGCCTTACATAAACAAACCCGCTGAAAAGTGTGAAAATACCCGGCTGACCTTGCCCTTAGCTCCTGATTATCGCCACAATTAAACCGCTTCATAAGGGAGTTGTTTTTTAAACACAGATTGTGGCAGACATTGTCTGGATGTCAATGTTAACTGTTAGAAAAGAATCAGGGTCGCTCTCCGACAAAAGTTACACAAACTGCGCATATTTGGCGAACAATTAAAAAGGTTGAAGGAAAATAAACAACTAGGCAATAGGGCGCAGATATGTTTCCTCAGCTATGCAGCTTCTTTTGTGGAAAGAACGACCAACACGTCTTGCCAGCATTCTTTCAATACAATCACACCACACTATAGTTAATGAACCCTATGATGGCATTACACACTCCAAAGGGCATCCATAATTGGAGCCACATACCGCCAGCTATCAGAGGCAAAACTGACCAAACAACTGCTTTGATTTTCAAACTGACCCTTCCCTTTAACTTTATTTGAAATAGGCGATTCGTAAATATTTTGCAAAGACTAAGTTACAAGCAGAATTTGTTGCTTTTCACAGTGAGGTCTTTGTGTGAACGTGTCTCCAGTTTAAATCTTTTGTGCCTGTTTTCATTATTGGGCTCAGTCGTATAATTTGATGTAAAGTGACCATTTTCTGTTTGAAATTATCCGCTTTTGTTTCTTTAATTAGGTCGTGTTCGTCAACTTTAACGTTGTTATAACAAACAATTGCTAATGTGAATACCTGGTTAGCGACAGGTGTACAGACACATATTGTAGAGAAAACTGACCCAAAATGACACCCACTCGGGGTTCAAAACTACATTTTGGATATTAAAAAATTAAAGTGTCAGTTAAAACGAATTTCAAAAATTCTTTTTGGCTATAAGTAATGACATATTGGCTGGTCCTCAGGTATCTGTTTATTTTCTAAGATCTTTAACAATTCTGTGTGTTGGACAATTTTAAATCATAGTCTTGATGTTCAGTGGTTTTTAAGAAAATGTGACTCTTTACAAGTAAAATTGTGGCTTACTTGAAGACAGAAACAGTTTTCTAATCAATCAAATTATTTGTCTGGAGTAATTCTGTTTATACAGAACATAAAAAATAAATATTTTAAGAAAATTTTTTAAA
Source organism: Lingula anatina (assembly GCF_051362555.1). Classification (NCBI taxonomy): domain Eukaryota; kingdom Metazoa; phylum Brachiopoda; class Lingulata; order Lingulida; family Lingulidae; genus Lingula; species Lingula anatina. Next base: position 7,126,106 of record NC_141769.1, read on the forward strand.
ATATCCAACACATTCAATATTTTCTTCATCATTTGTGACTGATGAATATCATATATTTTATATTTCTGTTCACCGAAAGCAGTGCTCAATAGTTAAACTACACTTTGCTTTAAAGTAAGAGCTAGTTAGACTACATTTATACAAATTTATTGTCAAATTTTAAACCCAGGAAAAACACAGCAAATGGGTAAAAATAAACTCCCTATAGTAAAGTTAAATACTGTTTTGGGTAAATCAGTGCTAAGCAGCGAAAACATATACCAGATTAATAATAAACTTACCCCTTCTGGTGAAAAACGACAGTTCTGCACTAAGTCTAAGGGTGCTTTCCCAGAGAATTAGATCGATCTAAAGATTAAGATTTAGATCGACCTAACTCCCTGGGGGTTCACACTAAATTGCAGTTAGCCGAGCGGCCACCATAGTTAATTACCCCCTTACAGCTTTTAGTAGGCGGGACAGACGCTTAAGCCGGCCAAGCTGACAGTAATCTAGTGAGACTCCCCACAGGGATAGATTGATCTAAAAATCTATGGAAATGGGGTGTAAATGTCAGATCAATATCCTTCTAGGGAAAGGAATGGTGGGAGTGGGGCTGCATTGCGGTAGTTGTGCACATCACATCTGTCACATTCCAATCTCAACTTCCTCTGGACCCAAACAACACATCCAGTATGACACTGCTGAGAACATCTGAACAACAAAACATCTTTGACACTAATAATTTTTCATGTTTAACTAACATTCATGCAACATCATGATATTTTTTCATGTTAAACCACCACTTGTGAGTGAATCACACTTTTGTGTGAGTTACAAGCATTTTTCACATTAACCTACACTCATAAAGTATCTTAACATTTTCCTAGTGAAAATATTAAGTTCCCAGACATACTTCTAGTGATGTCTGAGAGTCATGAATCTATGATTTTGTGAAGACATCCACTTTCAAGACTCATCTTAAACCAAGGTCCAAAAATAAAGGGGGGGGGGGGGGGGGGAGAGACAGTCTGAGAGTGCCTTAGCTGGGGAAATGTCTGCTCTGAATTAAAACTTCACCTAGTTAATATGCCATTATGGTCTACCTCAGCATAATATTAAAACAAACAAATAACTAAAATAAAAGCATTGTAACTGATGGCTACAGGTCTGTATACCACACTCCTAAGATGATCCATGATCGAATACTTGTCCTTCACATCTATAACGGTGACCTCAATCTAAAATCAGGTACCAAGGAAAACTAGTGAAAATAATTACCTGATCTGTTCACTTACACTGCTTGGGGTTATATCAGCAGACTGGTATTTAGACACGTGTTAATTGTAGGTCAGACATACAGAGAAGTCAAATGGATAATGTGTGTGTGGTCAGTGGCCATGGTTTGTACCTCTCAGCCACTACTGGTCACATCCAGGGGGGAAATGAGGCTGTATTCAGAACAGAGGACTAACTAGACCAAGGATCAAATATGGCTGACCCACTTGAATACTTCCACATGGGGAATCTATTTTGGGTCTATTAGTGGATTACACGGCAAGCTTTTTAGTGGGTTGCCATATTTGACACTTGGACTAGTTAGTCCACTGTTCTGAATGGGGCCAAGGACTGTCCTACTGGTCAAAGAAAATGTGTTTGTGATGGACACTAATAAAAAACACTGGTCAGCCAAGTGCCAACTGAGAGTTTTGAATTCTTGACAGTGCATTGAAAGTTTGTCTTATTTCCCTGTGAATTTTCTTGTAGGTGGGAATATGGGGTGTGAGGGTAGAGGTGGAGTGGGTGGAAGAGTAAAAATTTAACAAGGTTAACTCTCTGCCCAGACAGAAAGTGCATTATATACAACCCACAGTCATAAGCAAAGGCAAGAGTTACTAACTGTTCACATTTCAGATGGTCACTGAACACAGGTCAAGGTAGACAACCAAAGGGTGCAATTTGGTCACTGCTGACCACTAATTGACCCATTGGAATGTCTACCTGACTATCAATTATATCAGTTATCTGACTGTCTATCACACTACCATAAACTGTGAATTTCCAAAATAGGCTCAGTCTTGCAAAATGTTGACTTAGTAGAATCTGACCCCATTCAATACTATTTTTTTAGGGGAAATACTTTATCATTATAAAAAAGGAACAAACAATCTTTTAAAATTTTCTGCATTCTAAAAAAGATCTAGTTATAAGGTCTAGTTTTGTGTCTGGAGGGGCCTATTTTTAAGCATTACTCTGACACTAAAGAAGCCCTAAAACGGCTTCATAACAGCTGATAAAATCTATTTTGGCATGTCCCAGTAACTTATGTTATACTGACTTCAAACCTTCAAACCAAGTCAACCCAAATCTATTTTTCCTTATCACTTTTGAATATGATAATGCTACAATTCTTCTTTTCTTTGAGGTCTCAGAACAGTGACAGGTCACCAAGTTTAGAACGTCAACCTGATACTGCTCAGAATCTCCCTGTTGCCATCCAAACAGTTGAAATAAAGTTATTTTTGTGCTAGAACTCTTATATAACCCAAACCTCACATTGTCAAATCTGAGAGAAAAAGAGAAACAAATACTCAAGCTTCTAATTTCATCAGACGCCTAAATCACTTGACAGAGAGATAAAATTTCATCTCGCACTGAACTTACCGTCTGCCGAGGTGGTGTTTCAATCTTCATACTGGCACATTTGTTCAGAATGTTTAATCGCCTGAAAGAAAAACAAAAGAACAGGGGTGAATTCAATTGCCCAATCTTCTTATACAAACATGTGTAGTTAACAGACTAGAAGGGTGCTTTCTCACTTTCAAAAGCAGAGTCATTTAAATATTATGACACAAGTAACGTGTACTTCTAAATAACCTACTCAAAAACAGTGCAAACTCCATGGTATCTTTATTCGGAGTGTGCCTTCCATTCTCGTAGTCTCTCCTCAAACCTAATTTTCAAATTCTACCTATAACCCCATCCAGGGAATGGAATTTTACCTCAGAAATTCTGGTTATATTTATCTCTGCTTTGTTCAGGGACTGTATTCAGTTAACCTAGTTCTAAATCAATTGGAACAAATCTTCTAAACAAACCAGCCTGTATTGCAGCTTGTTCCCACCTTTTTTTTCACCAAATCAAATCACCGACTGCATGCTTCCTTTATTTACTGAATTCTAATGGAGGCGAGAGATAATAGATTACATCATTCCAACAGTCTAGCATATATTCAAACTGATGCTTTTTTTTTTTTCAACATATTCTAGGAAACATATCCCATGCATATTTCTTATTCTTACCTGCACCTAATTTCAAAATTTTCTTATCTACCTACACCAAATAAAGACTGCATACACTTAACTTCTAAACCAAAATCCAATCCAATCCAAAAACTTGACTACATCTTGAACCATGACAAAACACTTAATGTTGTTGTTCATTACCAAGTGACTTACCATCTTAGGTGACTCAAACAGATTATTTTTTAAACATATCAAATTAGCCAATATCTGAAGTATAACTTGGTCTTGCCAGTGTTTCCAGCACCCAGCCTTGCTCTAAACCTCGTTGCTACCAGAGTCACCCAAGACTTAAATACTATACATCATGTCTCTTAGTCCACACATTCCCCAGAAGAGATCACAATTCAATGGCTTCTATCACTGTGTTCAATTTAGATTCAAAAACTCACTTACATCACTGAACATAATTGGTCAACAAATAACTATGCCAGAGGTTTACAAGTACACAAACACAACCTCTGGGCATTATCTTAAATGTTAACAGCCCAAACAGTGAATTACTAATTGCTACTTTGCTGCATCCATACACCTGGCCTAGGGGGGTATATAGTATAGATGCCCTGTCACTGGATAACAATGCACACAGGTAAAGTACAGGTGTGACATAATACTGAGGGAGTGGCATACCTGTCCAGGTAATCTAATAGCTTCTCTTTGATCATAGAAAGTGATTATGACTCCATTGATGTCACAACAGTCTCTGGGTTTACTGACAGATATCATCAAGAAGACACTAGTCATATTTGGTCAACAAAATGCCACTATTATCTTCAACTGTCTTTGAGAATACAATACTTGGTAACCTGAAACCCTTTTTCCTTGGATATACACCAGGGATCAGCTTGAAAAACTTTGGCACCGATTCCACATAATTACTTAAGACTGAAAATTGGTCTTAAATTTTTAGACTTAAAAATTTGGTCAACATTAATCACATATCACATATCCTTTTGTGTAACATGTTTATAGTATGTTTATGCTAAATTTATAATCACACCAAGGTTTATCTCATTGCTTAGATAGAATATTTTAGGAGTAATTTTACTAGTACGTATGTTCATTATATAAAGATTATTTTTTCCTTCACAAATGGTTAGGCAACATAATACCAACTAGAGAAATGGTAATGCACTAACTGTATTGTATCATCATTAGTATATCATATTGTACAAGGTCATGACAATCTATGTACCAGTACAGAAATAAATTGAATTGAATTGAAAATTGAATTAATTCAGGATAAATTAAAAGGAGATATATTAAATAATTCAACTTTTGATCTTATTATTAGCCAGCAGTCATGTCTTTCTTGTTACAAATCACTCCATCTCATTGAACAATTACTGATGTAGCTTCAGTCAAAGTAGACTTCAAATTTCATTCTCAAAGATCAGCCCAACTTTCACTGTAAAAAGTCATTTTGTGAAAAAGGCCATTGTTTTCCTATATCACGTGAGCTACTGAGCATCATCAATGAGAGGGAGGGTGGATTCTCCATACTGATAATATTACCTAACAGCTGTGGAAGGCATCATAATGTGCCAGGTACCATTGATGATGTGGTGTTTGATGTCTTATCAGATTGCAGTTTAATGTGAACCTTTAATCATTATGTATCTTTATGTAATGAATGGGAATCTCATGACAGTTAAGGGATATCTGACATGACTGACCATTGCTGTACAGTCAAGGCCAAATGAGATGTATATTGCAGACATTACAAATTGTAGTCCTATTTCTCACAAAAAAAAAAAAAAACAAAAAAAAACATGCAAACTTGTAAAGGAAACTCACAGAACAATCAAGTATTGTTCTAAAATGCAAAGCATACAAGCCTTATGTTAACTCCAAATATTTTGGAAAAAAAGTCTTTAAATACTGCTCAATTTGATTTTCAATGTATTCTTTTATCAGCCATGTACCAGCAAAGTGTACTGTACAATCTATTGTGTCAGAAATATTTAGAGAACAGGTCAAACGCTAAGCTCTTGAACTGTTCTCTAAGGACTTCTAACCATTTTATGAATAGGCAGACCACAACTAAGCATACCTGAACAAAGACTGGATGGAATCTCGATCCAAAAAGTCGTGATCTTGCTCGGCAGAATCAACATCGATGGGAAACTGCAAATCTGAAGAACAAGAAGCAGAAACTGAACAACATGAAATCACAAACGCTTCTGTGTTAAGCAAGTAATATATGTTCCACTGGCTGGCTGCTGCAGTAGTTGTATTGCTCTGCTGACACCGGTTCAGTAATTTGCAGGCCAGACATCATGTGTTGGGTTGGTTCCTATACAGAGCTCATGTTACCAGGAGCCATACAATGGATCAACAGTTTGGCAGTCTGGAAGAGAAGTCACAGGGAACTGGATATTATACAAAATACTTTCTATGTGTGTGTGTGTGTGTGTGTGTGTGTGTGTGTGTGTGTGTGTGTGTGTGTGTGTGTGTGTGGAGGTAGGGAAGAATAATATAATATAATATAATATAATATAATATAATATAATATAATATAATATAATATAATATAATATAAGATCAAGACAGTTGCCCTGAATTGCTATGCTGATAAACAAAATGAAATACTACAAATAGACAACAGACATTTTATCCAATAATATTAGTTCTATAAACAAATAATATATATTAGTTTAACATATCCAAAACATAGTACATGACTCTCATAGTCACATTAATTGACCGATATAAGGAGTACCTCAGAATTTTCCAATTAATACAAACCAAAGAACAGTCTACATATACAGGCTGTAACAACATTCAAAAAATACCTAATTTCTCCAAGAGACACTGCTTTTCCATTTAAAATAAAGCTAACTACCCTACCTCATACAGTAAAACACGACTTTACCATAAAAATCCAAGAAAGAGTAGGCTGTAACATTTTTTAAATCCTGCTGTAAGTGAATAGGAATTTGATCTTCCTAGAGCTTTTTTTTATTCCAAGCCCACTACTTCCGGAGACAGAAGCCATTATGGATTAAAGAAAAAATTCACACTTAAGTAAAAGCGACTGTGTGTGGCTCCTTAGTACCCTTCTGTTTATGTTGTTTATTGATGCCTGTTTATTTTGGCTTGTGATGCACAAACATCTAACCTGCACCTCGTGGCTGCCTCTGGGTAAAAACCGTCTAAAAACCACCAGAGTCACCAAACTTGGCAAAATGGCTTCAGCCTGTACAATGGTACTAATCTGTCAGGAATACTTGCTTATTTTATGAAACAACCCTCTGTTGTTTTTGTAGATCTAGAGGAATTTTTCTGCGGTTATGCAGAACGCAGTGTTCAATTGCCCCCCCCCCCCCCCCCAAAAAAAAAAAAAGAAAGAAATGAACAGTATTTGATTGAACAACAGACTACATACCCCATCTGGAATTGGATAAATCATAACCTCATGCTGTAGTATAAATTTTCTTCTAAAACAAAAATGAAGGATTTGGAGAGCAAAGCACAATTCCTGGTTATAATCATTACGAAAATTTCTTCCTCTTAAATCTTTATCCATTCTTAAACAAAGCTGCCTATTTGGAAAGAAGTAAAGTCCAAATCTTTTTAACAATCATTATAAAACTTTCTTCGTATCTTTCAGTGGCAATATCCGGTTTTTGAAAATAAAAATGCCTATCTACTAAGAAGAGGAAGACGACTCTTCCTGCAGTACTGAGCTCAGCTTCCTGTCAACTTAAACCCTAGAACTATATCTGGAAGTGAATTTATACCAAATTTATATTTGGAAGAAAATTTGACGAAAAAATTGATTTGATATACGAATTATATACCGCTTTTATAGTATCCATACATTGTCACTTTCTAGTAGCTGACGTACGAGAAATATACTGCTTTTTTATTTTATGTGTACTGTCAGAAGACCATGCCACTGAAGTTAAGTAAGAACAATTGAAATACAGTTGGAATACAACTTGACTCAACTTGCCTTAATGTTAAAGGTGTGACTGTCTGCTATCCCAGTTCCATATGATATAAGATAACATGGCTAAATATAATAACTGTAATCCCAAATCAGCATTTATACCAATAAACTTCAGCAACAAACTCTCACAAACCACAACAAAAGGGCAGTAGTCTGCAGTGTCCAAACTAACCAAACTGACCATTTAACTGCTCCAGGACTGTCCAGCCAGCTGTCAATCACATGTTTGTAAATGACCAGCTGTCAAACTTCGTGACTGACCCCACAGCTACGGAACAATTTCTGACCACTGTTGTGCTCACACTACTGACCAACAGGGATTATATTTAGCAACCAAAGCTGTCAATTTACACTGATATTTCTATCACTGTTGATGAAACTTCGCACTCCATCCCTTAATCGGTTCTTAATCCCAGCCGTCCACCCAGATATACAAATATGTGAGCAGGCTGCAGTAACAGGGGTACATAGAAACCAATTATCTTGTTGAGAAATAAGAATCAACAATGTAAACTTGATAAATAGTTCACTTATACTGGATAATATTTGAATGTGAAGTAGCATGGATGTGGTGGTTGGATTGGAGGGGGGGGGGGGGGTAGGTCTGCTGGGGCTGTTTGAAGAACCTGTGTAACTCTATTTTTAAAAACATTTTCTCAATTTTTAAGATTAAATACAAACAAATTAAATTTCTGTTTTCACTAAATTGTTTCAGTATTGACTTCTGCTATACTAATATTCAGCTTTTTTTTTTTTTACTAAAATTAAGTGTGGGCAGGCATGTGTAGTTGATAGGAAGGATGTAAGAGGGTTCATGATACACACTAAATTTACACAGACAAAGCCTTTCTAAGACTTCCCTTTGTTTTGAAGAAAATGCACCCTAAGATCATCTAAATCTCACAAATCCTCAAATAAACTGTCTACACAAACACAAATAACATGTTAATTCTTCCCTTTTTATGTTATAGTTAAAACCAGGAACAAAGGGGATTTTCATTCCAAGTTGACAGAAGGGATATACGAGATGTTTGTTCTTTGAGTAACAAGTCAGACAGACATCAGATTCTGGAATTAAGATTTCATTAATTGAGGATTAAGATTTGGTAGTCCCTGGCACTGACTTGACACCCAACCATTTCTGTTGTTTATAAATACTTTACTTGTGTTACTCGAGGATATAAATAAATAAATGAACATATATATAAATAAACAAACAAACAAACACACAAATAAATAAATGGTAAGAGCAAAAAATATCAATTAAATAAAAAGTCAAAAATTTCTTTGGTAAATGCTACATTTTAAATTCCAGTGTTGAAAAGAATCAAGTGTTAAATGCCTAGTCAAAATATTTTATAGCAATCTGAACACAGATGGTTATATTATTAATGGTTTTGCTACAGTAACTCTAATTGTTCAATAAAAATGAACTTGAGTGAACAGTTATATGCATTATCTTAAAGTAAATATACATTTCAGTTTTTACACATTATGCTTCATTCTTCTTTCTCAAGACACAAAACAAATCTAAGGACTGTCACATTCAAACTGGTACATGTTTAGGGGCACTGATTAAATCATTCTATATTTTTGACATCTACTACCATTACCAACTTTTGAACACCAAATTATTACTCCAAAATTTTTTTAAGGTCTTACCTTCATACATCTGCGCATACTGTGGGAACCCGGCTGCCTTTAACCACCTACATGCCTCGACTGCTTCAATCTCTGGAAAATGCAAAAACAAACGAAAACTTAGAGCACACTAACAATGTTGTCTCACATACAAAAAACTTCCAAATAGGAAGCAAGGCACACAGAGCAAACGTTTCACGGCCCGGCCACATTTTAACCCACCGGAGGGTCCCTTCAACCTCAACCCCTGTAAAATAAACACAATCTGTGTTAACTGTTTTGTTTTTTCACTGGTTAAAACAAGACAACTTCCAGGCATGCAGTGCAATGGGCTGCAGTGTGGGAAACGGGATCTTTTATAATACAGGAGTTCTTAGATAAGGGGAACTTAGATGAAACATTTCCTTCCATAACTGAAAAAGAATAGAAACAGGAGAATTTCATGACAAAATGAGCAAGAATTTTTTTCACTGAATAAAAAAAAAAGATATTTAAGTAAGTCTAAATAAAGCCCTGCTGGGGATGAAAACTGTTTTGGATTGTGAAGATTTTTAAGACTTTGAAACTCTACTGTCAAACTTTCCTCAAAATGGTTCCTAGACAAAGAAAACAAAATCCACTGGTAATGGTTTAAAGATGCAAAGAGACATTAATGGAACAAAAGAAGGACAAATACAGTTAAATACTCCATTACTGAAAATTAAACATAGGATGCACCAACAACAAAAAAGCACTTAAGGTCTGACCTGTTTTGTTCTGTTCATGTTCTGATATGTTTTCTAGTCTTACTATCAAGACATCTTTGCACGCAGGCAGCGATCACAAATATCTGCACTTAACTACAGCAAAGTTCAACTCGAATTCCACTTAAACCATCATTCTATCAAGTGCACTAAACTCCCATTTCTATTTCTATTTCTGTTTTGTTTCATTTGCATCCCTTTTCTTGACACAGAGCTCTCACACTGGAGTTTCAATTAATTTCACTGCTATTTCAATTTGAGTTTTGTCTCACTAACACCTCATTCTTCACCATAAAGATGATGCACATTTCTCACACATCATTCTACTTTTCAAAAATAACTATGACACAGCAAATATCTTTTGACTACAGAAATGAAAAAAATACACATGGTACAACAAGAGAGAGAGAGAGAGAATATCTCACTCCTCCACACTACAATCAAGACTGAGATTAAACGCTATCTTCCATGCCCATTACTCACTCAGTGACTCACTGCATCCTGCAGATATGGATAGGAAATATGCAGAAATTAAACCAATCAATCTTGTAATTGCCAATCAAGATCCAATAACTAGGTTGATCCCCATTCTGTGTTTCTTTGATCTCAAAGCAATCAAATTCTGGCCAATGTTAAACTATCCAAGCCAAATTTTGGGATGAAATTGCATGATAATGCCTCAACCATGCTTGTGAAAATTTTTGATATTCACTCAATTTGAATTTGACTTTTCTATGTTATATATAACCCAACAGCAGAAATTTATGCAAGCTTACACTTTTTATAAAATTGTACACATGGTCGCACACTCTTATGCACATGCACACGCGTGGCATTCTAAAAAACACAAGTCTTTAGTGTTACCACAACACAACAATACAAATGTATGACATCTATTGTTTCTCCAAAAGATATAAAAAAAAACAGATTTAAGTCTGAAAAAAACTGCAGAGTATCTAAAAATATTAACAATAATCTCTGAAAAGACATTAACTTATTCTGGCTCCTACAATCTGGTAACGGCACAATACAAACTACCCATCCCCTCCTTGCTGCCCTCCCCCGTCTACCACACTTCCTTCTTCTTCACTTAACAACTCTGCTTCAAGCCCCATCTTCCTCTCCCTCTTCCTGAATCTCGGCCTCTCTTCCCTGCTCCCTGGTCAGCCCACAGAGCCAAGCCGATAATTCATATCAGCAAATCTGTCAAACTTGTCATCAAAACTAGCCAGGTTTTGATATAAAAGTGATTTAAGCTCCAGAGAGTCGTTTACACACCCAGATTTTGATATAAAACTGATTTAAACACCCAGCCATGTCCACAACAAGAGGTCTTAACCTGTTATGATATCCTGATTTGAGTCAGGTTATAAATCTCTCTCATTTTATAATGGCCACATACTAACTAGTACTAAACTCATGAAAACAAACATTCAACTTGCCTTTAGAATCAGACTTGTTGTATTACCTCAGCTTTCTCTTCTTTGATATATTTACTGTTTGTCCGTCCATCTTAAGGATCCAAAAAAAATAAATAAATAAATAAAAATAAAACATTTTCTGCCACATTATCACAATGAAGACCACTCCCAAGGTAGTAAACTTGGTGCATCTACATTTTGACCATAAACTCACTTGATTTTCAGGCACTTTTTCCATTGCTTATAACATGGATGTAACATGTAGTAAATCCATACATTTTGAGAGAGAACCATACAATGCTTTCCACATTTTCCCCCTCTAATTTTCATCATACTCCCATGTACTCTGCTGCAAAAGGTTTAATGAACATCCACACTGCATATTATGTTCAAGTAACCCTAGGCATCTCCACTGCATGTTGCCATTAACATTCCACTCTGATCGTTAGGATTTGTAACTGTCTTAACTTAATGAATGACGTCTGGACATTGTCATCTCTCCCACAGGCACCTCACACTAGGCCCCAGTGGATGGAATCTACTTCGATCCTACTGATACCAGTCTTAATTGCAATCAAGTCACAACCCACACAGCTCAAGTCCAAAGGCAGCTCCTACTGTTCCCAAAATGCCAAAAATGAATTTCAAGAATGGTCAATTTCTGTGTAGGCCTGCCAATGGGAGGACATTTATTTGACATCATTATGACCACACACTAACGGTCTACTGTGTGCTAGTGTGACTGCATCCACTGGGCACTAGCACTGCTTCATGTTCTTGCCTATCAGTCATTCTAGTCATGGAAGGAAGAGTGGGGTTCGTGCAATATGGAAGGGTCCAGGTTCAGATGGATGCCTTGTCACATCAGGGACCAGGTGATGCACTGTACTATGCTCCTGCTAGTACCTTTGATTTGGTTGGCTATTTGTTTTTCTCTCTTAACAAGAGTACATCACACTTAGTGTGTTAATGTTTCTTTCATAGAAAAAAATTAAGAGTTATTGCATGTACTAAGAGATCAGGGCAAACTTCTAAGTAAAATGATGATCGAAAGAGTTAGTGAATATATGGGCAAGTGGGTAAATGGTTTTAAAAATAAATGAATGCATGAATGAACAAGAGAATGAATAAAAACAAATAAAATGATGAACGAGTAAAGATACACAATTATTCCATATGAATTGCAATAAATCGATGACAAAAAAGTTCTCATTCATCACAGACATTCCTGAGTGTCACTGAGGATTGACAAAAACTTTAAGACAATGATTGAAATCTTTGTCAGCTTTCACCTTAGTGTTCTTTCTTCTCTTACATAAATTAAGCCAAATTGCTCACAAAGTTAACTGAGAGAGAGAGAGAGAGAGAGAGAGAGAGAGAGAGAGAGAGAGAGAGAGAGACTGACTGACTGACCACATTAGGCCATTTGTCTTTGACCATCATGTACAGTTTATCAGATATACAATTTTCTTTGCATGACAGCGCTCCATAAAGTTAACATCTGTTGGTTTTCATTACAGCGGACAATAAAAACAGTTATCATTTGATCTTCAAACTGGAAGTCTTATCTTTTATTGATCAAATGTTGTTTGTTGAAAGACCGGTAGCCTTCTATGTGATGCATGCTTCAGTGAATAGCCTTAGATCTTTTACTAGCTTTTAAAAATAAAATCATGTAACAAGGTTAAAGAATAAATTGATACATTGGTCTCCATCCTCACTCAAATATGAGTATCTTCTCCTTTCCTGACAAAATATGGCTTTTACTTCAATTATAAACCTATATATCACAGATAGACAAGATTTTTCGTTACCTCCATGTTGAATTATCCATATGACAAATATGTACCATCTTTACTTACCACGTCGCAGTGCTGACGGCAGCTTATTCCTGAAAAACATCTGCCTGGCTTTTTCTCATCTCCTGTTATTTTTTAAAACTGTCGTCCACTACCCTTGCAATGCTTACTGGACTTTAAATACATTTATGGTCAACAATAGCTCCCCTTCCAAAGATGCTAATTTTACAGTCACACATCTAAAATCCCTCAGAGAAATGGCCTGATCTTGATCATCAACTGTCAATAATTCCAAAATCCAGAGAGAGAAAATCCTAAGTTTTCAATTCAACTGTCCACTGATCTGGTACATGATACCCATAACATGTGCTGACCACTATCTCAGCATGGAACTGACCACTGAGTCAGGATTTTCCTCCAACTATGACTGTCAACCGTGGTCATCTATTTAATATCAGGATGTGTAGCCCTACTCTATCACCAGAAAGCATGCAGTCATCAAATGTCATTCAGAGACATTCATATGTTATATAATTCTATGAGTTATGTAATCCCAGAGACACTGTCCACTCAGCTGGTCATTTGTCCAGTGACTTCATCCTATGAGCTGCAGGCTATCCAGATGGCCATTTAGAGCACACGTAGGAAGTGGGAAATGACCAATGGTCAGCTTGGTATGCTGTTTGTGTAATTATTGTAAAATAGTCTCCTTCACACCAGTGAATGGTTCCCAAACCATGAGGAGTATCTCTCCTTCTCTTTCTTATGGACACTGCACCATGACTGAGCAAAAAAGGATACCTATAGCAAGCAAATCCTTCATGTACTTCTAGGTCTTGCTCACTTCAGTTCTTGTACCTTGATTGAATGGTCAAGCCAATGGTCAGAATATACCTATACCTATCCACACTCTAATTTCAAGGTGCTTACATACATCTAGGCTAAACCTTATCACACTTTTCCAGAGATCTACCAGCTGGTTTAATCCTCCCCACTGCTGGTCTGGCACTCAGTCCCCCTCCACAGTACACTGATTAGCTCATTTATATAGCCAACTTGGCCAAGACAATCACATGGCTAATCAGGTTACAGTTAAACAGGAAGCTGCGCCTAAGTAAACACTTGACCACTGGCAAACTACTGACCAATCAAAAAGGTGCACTCAGCGTGTGTCCAAGCTTTCCAACTGTCCACTGATATATTTTTTCCAACAAAACTGATCTTTTTTTTGTATTTATTTCCTCTTTTTCTTCCTCCATGGGATATCTGTGAAGTCTGAAAGTGTTGGCATCCTTTTTAATCTGCTCGCTAGGAAAAGGGTACAGGAACTAGTGCTTTTCTCTGTGTGCTGTGGGTTATAAGAAAAGATACCCTTTTCCACAGAGCCTCTTTTTCAACACCTCACAATTAAAACCCTTCATTAACATTCAGTTCAGCCCAAGTTTCCACTGACAACTGATTCACTAGCATGGCTGGTAAATTAATGATAAATAGTGTCTATTATTTGGTCAGATGAGACTAGAGAAGAGAAAAGTATCTGTTTTTCAAGTGGGTTTGCCTGTATGTCATATCACACACATAAAACTGCCCCATAAGCCAAAGTGACTGTCATGTTTCCAGCTGCAATCAAGTGCTGAACATCTATGGACAACACAATATATCATCATTGTGCTACTTTCAACAGAGGACATCTCTCCCACCAAGGGTCTAAGGGTCTTATACCCTAGAGGCCTTAGAGGCAGAATTTCTTTCAACTTTTCTCCATTTTTATTTGATTACCTGCATGATGCAGTACATAAGAACTGAAAAATCAGTTTTTTTAAACAAAAATAAATTTTAAAAAAATGGTTAAAGGTTTAAAAGAGATATGGACCTCAGCCAGTGGGATTATTATATAGTTAACTCATAGGGTCATAACTATCAATATTAGAGATAGCCCTAGACAGCTCAGGATATTAAAACCATCTGGACACTGGGAGTGCCAATAATACATAACAAGGGCCTTGTGATAAAACCATACAAGCAAGGCCAAGGATTGCTATCTCATCTACTGTCTCATCCATGTTATTACATTGATATACATAAAGCTAGCCTTTGGAGAGGATAGCTATGATTTGGGGTTATGGGAAAATAGATCTAGCTGGGCTGTTTCAACAGGACTGGATTTTTTCAGGGCTTTATGGAGATGAATGAGAGATATGCAGGATGGTAATATGGGCTTTGGATCTATTTTTTCACTTTATTGCATCCTTTTGGATTTCTTGACCAGTATTTAAGGAAGGCTAGACACGCCCTGGTAGCTGAGAGAGGAGCCGAGGTGTCTGAGTTGTCATTAAGATGCAGTAGATTTTCTCTAATCATAAATTATTGTACTACTAACAACAGACTTGCTGAATCCCAATTCAGAAGACTCTCAAATAGCCAAATACATTGATACTATGGCATTTTAATAAAAATAAATGTTACTTGTCTTTTTTGATAGATGTGTTATAAATTTAGAGAACTTTTTGCCTTGCTTATCTTTAAATTTGCACTTCCTCTATAGTGATGTATTTTCCTTGTTTTTCCAGCCCCTGCAGTTTAAGTCATGTTCCGATATGTCGTTCATAACCTAACATCAACTTGACCTTTTTTTCACACTGGACTCCCACTGACCAGGGCACCATCCCACTCCTAGATACGGTAATTACTTGATATTTTTGTAGTCCTCACTCATTCCAGTGTATTCATATTTCAAGATTAATCAGTTTTCGTTACTCACAAATATGCACTTTCTCACATTAAGCCAAGTCACTTTTCAGAATTGCTGAATCAAATATTCCATGTATATCTAACAAAACATTATTTTGAAGAACAAGAATAATTAAATCTTTTAAATACAGAAAGTAATTTCCACAGTGCTGTAAAAACTTCATTATTATTATTATTAAATCAGGGATTGATTTCTGAGTAGCTTGTCATCATTGATGTATCGAGAACTGTACAACAAATTGGTGAAACAAAAACTGAAAATAAAGGATATCGTGAGTTTTATTTCCTGCATTGAACCCACTTGGCATTTTACTTTAAAACATAAAATTTCAGTCTATTCAACCCAAGATAAATCATTAGTAATCCAATAGTATAAGAATCTTAGGCCTGTTTCATTTTTTTTTCTAAAGCTGATAAATTTTGGGAACTTTATTTCTGTGGACTTCTATAACTTTGCCCATTAATAACAAAATCCCTGGTCTTTGAGCTGAAACCAACTTTCTACCCAAATTCTTCTACAAAACCGACCCCAGGTTGGTCAGTAATACACCGGTCAGCGAGGGGGTCAGTCAGAGGTCAGTCAGGACACCTAGGGCGAAAGTCAAACATTGCACCACAAAACCCCTACTCAGTCTAAGCCCCGTGTTTGTCCACAGTACTGTCCAGGTAAACTATTTGTCACCTATGGCTTCTACAAAGATATCCATAATCTCCCATAATAAAGATCATACAGTACTGTGCCTCCCCTCCCCTCCCCCCATTGTACTCCAAGCACCTGTTCTATTAGCCAGATTACTAGTATGGTCAGATTTAGGGTACTGGTCAAAAGGGCCTCAGTGGCCCACTTAACTAGTACTTGGACATTGCATACTGTAATTACCTTAATTGTCAAATTCCAGCCACTTTTCTTTGACCTTAAAATCAGTAAGCCAAACTTCTTATAGACAAATCTGGTCACCTATACTAGCGTCTGGTCTTGTCTGGTCTTCTGCGGACAAACTAAACTGTCCAGTTAATTATAGTCTTTGGTCATCTAACTTAAAGACACATTTTCATGTAACATGCCTTGACCATTCACTGTGATACAGTATCCAATGATCACTTCAATTGTCCAATTCTAGCTTCTTCAGCCTTGGATACTATTACCTAATGGTCAAGCAGTCAGTTAATTATAGTCCTGATTATCAAACTTGCCCACCTTTTTGTATGGCTTTACCTTGATCATATACTGTGCCACCATGTATTATCTGTCTCTAAATGGTCAAATTCCAGCCACCTTTCTACAACTGTCCTTGCTCATGGTCAAGTTGGTTAAATAATTACAACATCAATGGTCACTCTTGGACCATTCACAGGTGCCAATTTCACAGAGCAGGACATGGAGATTTCCACATCCTGTTGATGACTGTGTTACCTGATAACCTTAGTAAACATTCTTCCATCTCATTCACAACATGTTAATTTTAGGGACACACTACAGTTACACACAGTGACACCCAGTATCTGAAAGTCCTCTCTCTCTCTCTAAACTACACAGTCTATCTATTGTTGATGGTAAAGTGATATAGCATGCCTGAAATCCAAAACTCAAAAATATAAAAGGGTAGAATGAAAAAATTTCCACTTATTTTGATTTTATCAAGTTTTCTAACCACAATCATTGTTTTATCCTTATGTTTCTGTCAAAATAAACATTACCTGTTAGAAGACTCCTTTCTGTTATTAATAAATGACAAAATCCAGTGTTAATACTTCCCTATTGTTTTTCTGATATTCTGTTACCACCGTCCTGAGTAGGAAGTTCGTAATTCTAATATTAAAAACTCCCCTCTGTCACTCTGGTCCCAAAAACAACAAGCTTTCTGTCTAAATTTAGACACAAAAGCTCTGTATCTCTATGCGCTGATCACGAAAAGGTCCTGAAACAGCCTACCATGAGGCGTTTTATTATCTTTGACCCGCTGTGCATGGCTACAATTTTCTTTTCAAGTTAAAGTAATCTTGTCACAGGATCAGCTCTTAATTTGGTCCCACTGTGATTGAAAACTTCATTTGTGGCCGAAAGTCTAATCTAAAACCGCTCCATCAAGTTGCTGGGGGGCGGTTTCACAAAAGAATTACAGTAAAGAAATTCAGTCAGTTTACTGTCCTAATCAAAAAAGTTGTCAGCCGAGCACCAGCCCACCTTCACATTGCTGCAGTTTAGATACTCAGGTGACCTAATGCTGACATGGTGTCTAAATACTGATGTCCAAAAGTGCCCTTCATGTCACCATGCCATTTTAACTTTAGTGCAGGTGTGAACTTTCCTCAAATCTCTCCTATCCTCGGGCAACTCTTTCCTCTTTGAACACTGTCTTCAACATAAATCTCACTTCTTCTATCTCAACTTTTCTTCTTGTTACACATATCATTATTCAAGCAGAAGTGCCCTGTCTCTTTCTATTCTGTACAGCGTGTCTCCAACTGAGATCTAAAATTGCATGGTAATCAGTTTTCAAGGTTTTGAAAGGTTGTTGTCCCTTCCAAAGTTTGAGATGTTCAGTCACAAAAACTGTTGTGATAAGTGCAACTTACTGCCCACTGTTATACTGAAGTTTTTTTTCCCTTAGCTGCAGGGGGACCCTCTGTTCACACCCATATCTGATTGGATTATTTCTTTATCATGAAATGCCTGAAACCATTCTTAAATGTCAGACTGTCATCTGCAGCAGATGTCCAATTACTTATTATTTAACTTGTCTGAAAATTAATAAATGTTCACAACAGCTGGGTTATATGTCTTTGTATCCTAGAAGTGTCTGTTTGGAAAACATACAAAGCAATCTAGTACAATTTGCTTTCATAATCTTTTGAATGTACCTGTAAAGGAACAATCAATTCTAAAAACACATGCCTCTCTCTCTCTCTCTCTCTCTCTCTCTCTCTCTCTCTCTCTCTACCACTTTTCTTGTGGTATATAAACTCCTGAGGCCATTCAGGTTTATTGATTTTTGTTTCTTATCTCCCTACTTCAAAACCATCTGGTCACTGGGATGAACCGGGTGTTAATCCAATTAAGAAGATAGAGATTATCACTTCCCTAGAGACAAGATACCACCAATATTAGGACATTTCATTCCCCAGAGACAACTAGAAGGCCCAAAGTTCACACTCAATGATCAAAGACGCCACAATGTTGTAAAAACTAAAACAATTATTGGATGATATCACACTATAGCAGTGCCGTTAATGAATCAACATTGTTGTAAGTTTCAAGATCCTGAAGAAATTGACAGGAACTGGTGTATGGGCCCTGCATCCTTGCTGCAAAGGAAACGAAGCGAATTCTAAATTCAATCAGGAAGTTGAAATTCGCTCCAGCTGATTTAAATTTTAAACATAGCACAATGGATAACTGTTTCTCACAATTTTTGATACTTTTCCCCCAAAAGCCTGTGTCAACCATATTATTGTAACAAGCAGATTACACAATGAATTGGTACTGTACCCCAAAAATCTCAACTTCCTTTACTGCTTACACAGTGCTTTATGAGAAATCAAAAGCAAATGGCAATGTGGTACCCTGAAAATCAGAACCAAATTAAGAGAGATTGGCAAAATGCAAATATGAATGTGGATCTTCATAAACAAAAACAAAAAAATCAATAAAATGCAAGAACCAAAACCATTTGAAGGGTTTCTGGAAGGAGGGGATAAATACAACACATTAATATTTCCAGATTTAATCCAGAAGACTATTTTTGAAAAATGTTACTGTTGCAGAACAAGAATTTGACTGAAACTTTGAAATGCACCCCCATCTCTGGAAAGGCAACATCTTCACTTGCCTATTCACCGCAGTGAAACACATATGTTATAACAGAAATGAAAACCAGAAATTCACACAGATCCCAAGACCATGACAGTTTTGTTAAGCAACTAAGATAGCAAACTCTGTGAGGAAATCAAATAAATAAACAAAAGCTAAACCTTTATACTAATAATTGGTTTCTACCAGCTACCATTGAGAAATGTGGTTGTAGGAGGACACCCGGTCTGATTGACAGCTGTCACTAGGCAACCTACTGTGACATGTGTTGTCATAACAACTGCCGATACATGGGATACCCTTGAGAACCAAACTAGGACTGGACTGGTTACCTCTTTATTGTATTATACAGTTAATGTAAATAATGTTAATGACATCTTTTTACATTCAATTTATTGTTTTACATAAATAAAGTGACATTTGGATCCTTCTTACTTATGTTTTAATATTTGCACGTAATCTTTTTTGTTTCTAACCAAAAACAGGTTTCTATATTTCTAAAGCAAATGGCAATATGTTATTATGAAAACATCCTCTTGAACTTTCTAAATTCCACCTCATGCTCATGACATACTTTGAGATTGTAAAAAAGACAAGTGGTTTTCTCCTTTGTATACTTGACTTCCCTTCCCTATCCTTACTGCAGGAAGCCTGGACCATTCTGATACCGTCCAAATACTTCTAATCACTAAGAAAATTGCAATACTTTAAAGCACCTTTTTCCGCCCTCCACCCACCTTTACAACTGGTTGCCATGGTAACGGTGACATTGAACTGAGTAGGTCTTCCTCCAGGACAATGGTAATAAACACTCAATGTGATTCTGGTGCAAAAATATAAGTTACACCAAGTCTTCAAATACGAGAAAACCAACATGCAAAGTCTCTACCGAATAGTCCGAAAGTTTGAACAAGTAGTCCTACTAGATACAGCCAGTAAGAATTTTGTTATTGTTTTACCAGATAGTAAGTCTACTTATGACTTTTCCAAAGGTGATATAGTAGCTCCTGCAGGCCAGGTGCTCTTAAATGCATGCTCTGACACAAACATGCAGAAAAATCAGAAAAGGATAATACAAACAAACTAAAATCACCCTCTCAAGGTTGCTGCTTGTGCAACAGTCACAATCTGATATCTGTAGTATAGTTCCTCTAGCAGTAAGGGTGAGTTATCTTAACACAATTACTTCACACTGTGAAGACATTTTGTCTGTCTCTTCAAACCTTTCAAGTTAGTCATATATAACTGGTACTTTCTGAGCATTCAGATAGGATGAACCAATCATTCAGTCTAGCAAAATGCAGAGAGTTCTCATGGCCAAACTGGGGTCAGTGTTTTTATCTTTCCTCTATCCCTGACACAAAGCCAGCTCTGTTCAGAAGAACCTTGCTACTTTGTATGACACTGATCTGGTACTTAAACAATGTTTTCCTTGGTGGTTTTATCACTCATGTGTTGATAATTTCTGTAGATCGTGTATCCATTGTTGGTTTTAGTATCTGGAGTTTCGGACACCAAGGACGCATTGCACTTTAATACCGTATCACCTTTGACCATCTGTAGCATTTCTTGG
Organism: Lingula anatina; assembly: GCF_051362555.1. Taxonomy (NCBI): domain Eukaryota; kingdom Metazoa; phylum Brachiopoda; class Lingulata; order Lingulida; family Lingulidae; genus Lingula; species Lingula anatina. The sequence continues at coordinate 7,147,081 of NC_141769.1, forward strand.
TAGGCAATTTCTGAAACCATTCTTCTTCTTCATTTTGTAAGTCCAAATTGAGCATCATTTGTTGTTGTTGATGATGATGATGACAACCATAACAGTGTTACCAAATGACACTATATAAGAAATATTTACAACACTGATTAACAATACTGATGATCAGTTTTGTTAATCATTAACAATAACAGTAGAGACTTCCAAATTGACCAACTGTGTTACACTGCCTCCTTGAAATTCACAAAATGGCAAAAGATAATCCAAGTGACGTTTGCCTAAGTTGTGGGTGAATTGCAAATTCTATGTCAAGATCTCTCGAAAATTAGCGTGGCACAGCTGCGTCTGAGCCTGTTTTCTCTTAAATGACAAATTTCAATCTTCTTACCATCTGCTCTCAGTTAGTGACATCCTTTGGGAGGACTTCCCCTGCCCCTGTCAACACGGTTATCTCACCTTGGGTCATATTACGTGAGGGTGCTCATGAATTTGTCCCAACTCTGAGCAAGAGTGCACGAGTGAACCCATGCTCACCTCGTTATGAAACGGGAGCATGTGCATGCATGCATGTACGTGTGTGTAGAAGGCAAGGAGGTGTAGAAAATAATAACTCTGCACTATACTCCTGGAACCATGCACCTTGAAGCATTTCTTTCACTTAAACCATTCAAACTAAGCCTACCAGATCAAAAATTCATCCAACGTGTTTTATTGATATGGAAACACCACCAATCCAACAAGAAAAGGATTGAACAATTACAGCCCTTCAGAAAAAAGTAAGAAATTCAATTAGAATGACCTCATACTTAAATAATATCACCCCCCCCCCCCATTATGAAGAACATGGCCCTTTTATCACACTTGACCATACTTTAACTGATATCAGTGCCCCTCTTATTCCCCTTTTCCAGTTTAGATGCTTTACCATGCACATCAAGACATTCTCTTTACACGTTTTGCAATGTGCACTGCTATCTTTTAAAGGCACCTGTACACACGGAAACAATACCTTCATTGTTTGGGAAAATTATTTTGCACCGAGATTGGCTGCTTGTAATTTTGTCTACACCAAACTATGTGAAAATCTCTCAATAACACATTAAAAGTGGGATGACGCTCTTTCATCATCCTGTAATATGAAAATTGTCAGGAAAAGTCGGTTGTTCCTCAATTTAAGGGACTAGTCAGTCTCAGTAAATAAGATCAGAGTAAATTTTGCGGTCGATCTCCTCCTGCATTCTGTCACGTCGCAATGCACTGTACATACGACCTCAGTGTACAGTTACCCTGTACCTTATAATAAAACACTCAACCTATCATATCTGGGTCAGTGAAAAAAAATTTCCACAAATCACCTCGGGTCGTTTTAAGGTTGACGGCTCTGCGGTTAACTAAATGACACATTATGCTTATGGTTTTTAAAGCAACTTGTGCTTTGTAGTATTTTAGATGGAGATTAGTATGATTAGGAGTTACCAAGCCTGTCATTACTTACACATACTTTACTTGACCTTCCTGGCTTCTACACTGAAATTTTGCCACAAGGACTAAGGACCTGAAGAATATTTCAATTACGCTCCCAACAAAATGTTTCTCCACCCGAAACCGGTTCAACCTATCCCTTAATGAAAAGGGCAGTTAAAGTTAAACCACAGTCTTTCCCCAACATATAAAGTTATTGAAATGTTTTACTTGTTTCAATGGAGAAAATACAGAATTTCTTATCATCTAATTGACACTGGCTAAATCCTTAAAAATATGATCTTGAGCCCTCAATAAGCTCAAAACAAACGGGAGAAATTCCTGAGTAATCCAAGGTGAAAATATTTCCAATGTGCTGCAGATTAAAACTGATATCCTATAATTTAGCAATCACAAGGCCTTATCTGTGCTCTGTACATGAGCAATGGCATCCCCTCCAAGGTGCAGTTCTCACTTCAGCCTCACTGTTCTAATATCCAACTTTTTCATGACTTATCATTTGCAGACACTTACACCAATGTATCGTATGACACAAATCCAACTATTCTTTCAAAACTTTTGAATTGTTGTTTTTAAATCAAATATAATTAATTAAAATAAAAATTTTATAGGGGAAAATAATTCTCTTTGTTTGATTTCAGTGAGTAATTACCGTATTAACCATGTCCTTATGCTGTCAGCCCTTATCTTCCATTTTCATAAGAAAAATATGAAAAGATAGAGCACATCCTTCTATTTACATTATAGATCATCTAATGCCTATGGCCAGGGTGGTGGGCAAGGGGGAGGGCATAAAAACCACCCTTTTCATTCTGAATCAAAATTTGATCCACGTCCTATGCCATTTTCTCAAATTGAGTCAACTGAGGAGGAGAAAGATACACATTTTAGAAAAAAAACATCCCCACTTGAAGTTCCTTGCTTTAGATCAGTATAGTAAATGTTGACAATTCCCATCAGAGAGAAGAAAGATACAGCATGTACTTGCACTTACTATAGTACCTCACTCGATTTCTAACACAAGTTCAGATTTCACTGACATCAACAGGAAAGATACATATCTTCACATTTGCTCTAGTTATTTCTCTCTCCATTTACAAACTCAATTTTCAAGTTACCACACCAAAAAATAAATAAATAAACATTAATATATCTTAGTTGCTACCTCATTCCAAGTATAAGTCAAGTTGATTTTACCATGACAGACTAAGACCCCATTCCCATAGATTTTAGATCGATCTATCCTTGTGGGGAGTCTCACTAGATTACTGTCAGCTTAGCCAGCTTAAAGCGTCTGTCCCGCCTACTAAAAGCTGTAAGGGGGTAATTAACTATGGTGCGCGCTCGGCTAACTGCAATTTAGCGTGAACCCCAAGGGAGTTAGGTCGATCTAAATCTAAATCTCTGGATCGATCTAAATCTCTGGGAATGCACCCTAAGGACATGTGCCTAGTATACCTTGACTCCTACTGCTACGGTTATTGACTTTACATGATGACACCCATTTTTGAAGGAGGGGCAATTGTTACCATGTCAAACTGTATACAACAGGTGAAACCAATAACCTAACCTTACTTGGTATTCCCTCAACAAATATGACATCCTTGGTAAAGCATGAATATTTTCTCGTGGTGTACTTTTCACAAAGTATTCCTTATGACCCTTTGCATATTTGGACAAAAACAAAGACAAAAATCTTTTAGCAATTAAGCATTCTTGACTAAGATTATGTTGATTATAATTCTAAATTGAGATCATGATTAAAAATCTATTTGTCACAAAAAATAACCTGCTCATGAGGAAATCTCATGGAAAAAGCAAAGGAGCACAAGCTGATAAATAAACTGTAATAACTATATGTAAATTGGTGAAGTTGTAAAGCCTATAGAATTAGCCTTTATTTACCTGAAGAGAATCCCAAGATCTTTGCCAATCCTGCTGCATCCATGTTACTATGCATATATATACATGAATATACACACATACAGCTCTATCTATGTAGGCCACCAATATTACAGAAATCCAGGTAAACCCTACGAAGTTTAGCCAACATTCCAATACAAACTCTCCAAGGTTCTATCTTATAATATTCCCTATCATTGGGTATTGTAATACAATGAAGACTTCAGGTGGCTTCCTTTTGTCTAGAAGTCCAGATAGCTGGTCATCGGTATGGGCTTCTGGTCATCTATAGTGGTCAGTGAGGACTGTCTCTCAACCAGTAAACAAACAGTGCCATCATGACTAAACAAGCAAATCCCAGGTATTCTGCCAGATTAGAGAAGATGCCGGATTAAATGTGAAATCTTCTCAGGATTACAGGTTTGCCAGGGTTCGGATTTTTCCTTAAACCTCTGTTTGTCTTACAACAACAAAATGCCTCAAATTCATCCCCAAATCTCTCTCTGGAATCTGTAAGTAAAATCCCTCCTTTTTTTGACACACAGTTTATATCATATGGTAAGCTTAGGGATATCTCTCCTACGTGGTAAGAATGCACCGATGATCACCTGTCTGCACTTACAAGTTTCTCTCATCATTCATCTGCATACATAAGTGACCTGTAGGTATGTGGATCAAATGTCTCCATAAATATATTACTTGTTTTAGGGCCAGTTGCTGCAGTCGTCAGGATTTATATATGCAGTTTATATCGTCTAGCTGCAGGTGAACTGTACATGTCATACAAATTTGCTCCTCTTTCATCATTTCCTCTCAATAGATCCACTCTACTGTGAACACTACTAGTTACCTACACAAGTCTCAATTTACTGCTCATCATTGAAAATTCCCTATATACAAGCCTCTATTTACTGTTCACTATTGAAAAAGCCAATGGCAAATTCTGCAAAAATGCAACACAAAGTAAATCTCAATTCAAGTCAGTAGAAGTTTCCTATGTCCAGCCAAAGACTTAATGTACCGTGCCAGGAACACTCCTTCACCATCAGATTTCAAGAGTCACTGAATCCTCTGTATCCACCGGGGTTTTTATCCCCACTTCAATGTCCAGCGCGATGAGTCTGTAGTCTCCACTTACTGTTCATTCATGAGTTAAGAGTTCCTAGCCTTATCTCCAGTTTCCCAATCAGAATGGGTTGCGACCTGTATCAACTGTAGCTTTTTCTCCCGATTTCCTCTCATAACAACCTGTTTGCATCATAAGGCATATTAGCCTTCTACAAGAATGTAGCCCCAGCGGCCTCCAGCTTCCTGTTCAATAAATCCGTGTCACCGATCCAAACCTCTTGTGTCACAGTGATGTCACAACAGACAGGTCAATGTTCCGTGTCACCTCAATGTCAAACACTACCGTAGCTATCCTAAGTGTCAAATGTCACAGGCCCAAGCTGTATTATTCCTTTTCCTAACCCTAGCAGTCATCACCCTGTGTGTAAAATGCTCAGGTATGGCAAGTTCACCTGTCTACAGATCAGCATGGCCTGCCAATATAAACAGGGCTTTACAGGGCGCATTCCAGAGGCTTGCAGTGAATAGTGTGCATTACCTGAATACACAGGGCCATAGTCACTGACTCTGTTGACTTAAAGGCATGAATGAATAGCACATTTACAAGTCCTTAACTCTGGTAACACACACAGTGTTCAAAACTATCTCAGTTGACCAAGGCTCTTTCAAATCGGAAGCTGCTCAATCAAAACGAGATGTAAACAAGAATTTTGAGAAGGACCTTCCCCTCTTCCTGCGATAAAATTAAAAACAAACTTTGTAATCCTCTCCTGATATCAAGTTTTCTTCGATATCAAAAGGACCAATGATGCACATCCTTGGTACCAGTACCAATGGTGTAACCATATTTTTTTTCAATAAATCCTCAACTCAGCTGGAGACTTCAGCCATTCAGCTGCACTCCCACCAGGTTCAACTTGGATCTAATCATAGTTTACTTGGATCCAATCATAGTTTAAACCACTGCTGCTGAACTAACATCGTTAATTTCCAGAATCTACATCGGATGTCTGTGATGAGCTTAAAGTGGAGAGTGCTCAGAGAAGAGTTGTCTTAAGGCAAGAGGATCCAACTTTTATGTAAAGGCACCCTAAGTCCTTTTTATACTATAAACTGCTCAAGTTGTCTGATAACCATATTCAAAATTATTGCAGTTTAAGCTGAAGGACATTTGAACAGGACTTAAATAACTAGGACTCCTACACCAGAAGACACAAGCCTTTTAGAAGCACAGTTCCGCTTCCTAACCACAACTTGAGCCCTGATCGCACACGGCCCTTGACATCAAAGCCACAAAAGATACAATGTCAACATTGGAAGTGACGGAAATAAGGCTAAAAAGAATGGAAATATTTATGTTCTGATTGTGCGACTTTCTATTCCCGCCCCAATTATATCAGTCAGCCTATCCTGTCGACCACTTAGATTCCATTCTTAACTGAAAATAATTGGTTTCTAGTGAGAACCCTGTGTTTTCACTTGTTAACTAAACTGAAAGATTACCCTCAAAGGCCACAAGTGTATACATTATCTGCATTATCGGCATTTCAAATAGTCCTTAGGAATTTCTACTACAAGATACATACATTTCAAGTTTAAAGATAAAGTTTATCCAAAATAATATTCACATTAAAATACATCACCTTTTATGATCATCAACGATTTATCTTAACAGATTCTGGGAAATTTTCTACACAAAATTTACTGACAGCTTGTCTATCTCTAGATTCAATGAATTATAGTGAGCTTCACAGTTATTAAGCCATCCTCAAATCCTTTTCCCCTTCCCAAACAATTAGCTTTTACAAAAAGCGCTTGGGTCCCAACATTTGAAAGCAGATGGACTTGACCCCCTGTACACCCATCCCTTATACTCTCTTTATAAGCATTCGACACAATGACACTCCAGTACAGGGTAATGCAATCAAGCATCTTCACCCACAATTTTGAACAATTTTTGCCTTCTTTCTTTTTCTTTGAAAAAAAAGGCAAACAGATGATGATAGCCCTTTGTGTTTTTTTTTTTGTTTCTTAACACAAAGAGCAGGTCTGTAGCCAGGGGTAGTTTGGGGACCCAAGGAACCACCCTTTTTTAAACAGAAAAAGCTCCACTTTGGGTAAAATTTGATCTCGGTACATAGAGGTTTCATGGTAAATAGTCCACATTTTCAGAAAAAGAACCCCCTCTTTGACAATTGCTGGCTGGGGGCCTGGAGAGTGCTATGGTACTGGATTTTAATCAGCAGTCTCTGTGGCTCTGATCATGATACACTGGATCTCATATTACCTTCCTTGTGGCATTTTATGTCATTGTTAGTGCCATTTCCAGAAAACAGGTCAGAGACTGATTGGATTAAAACTCATAAAATTTAATATGAAAATATTTGTTTTCCTTGTACCAGTTGTTGGGCCCCTGTTTGTCCTATTGACTCCTTAGGCTTCATTCACATGCAATGTCTATTTTCTAAATTCTATTTTCTATTCGCGGTATGTCTTATGATCACGGTCTGTGCCCTGAATATCCCGCGGCGTAATTACTGGCAGCGCGAGCCAGTTACTATAAGTTACTTTAAGTAACTGGCTCGCGCTGCCAGTAATTACGCCGCGGGATATTCAGGGCACAGACCATAATCATAAGATACCGCGAATAGAAAATAGAATTTAGAAAATAGACATTGCATGTGAATGAAGCCTTACTCTTTGTTGACAGTTGTTCAGTTATTCTTAATAGTGTTAAATAGTAAATCTAATGTTAAAATATCTTTTATACAGTTATTACAATGTCATAGCCATAAACATATATAATTAGGCCATAGCCTACTGTCAAAATAGCACTTATACATTGAGTGGAAAACAGAAAAAATGGTGATTGTACAAATATGTTGGAGACAAGAGGAAGCATGTTCATCTGATTGCATTCAGCCAATGTCCTCATGGAGTCAGATTGATCTACATAGAAAATTAGTTTCAATGGGAATGAACCCTATGATATCTTTCTTAAAGCATTAAAAATGAGCTTCATTTACACAATAGAAATGAATCAACACCACAGACCAAGAGCTCCAGTTACGGGAACACATCCATATCCGCTCTAAAACCTTAGGGTAAATACTCCCCTAGAATCTGTACCAACTCATGGCAAATATGCTCTGGTCAACAAGTGGGCCATATAATTTGGACTGACCAGGGGCCTGGTCAGTGGAAATAAATTAGCAAGCCAGTCCTTTGATGTCCACATCACTTTTCTCTGACATTCCTTTTGATGTTAACATCTGTTAGTTTAATTTGTAAGATGAGGAAGAGTGGACAAGAAATAAGAAGAGGCAGCAAAGGGGGGGGGGTAGAGAGCTGCCTCCTTAATAATTTTACTTTTGTTGTGGATCAATTTGTTGAATTTTTCAAGGAAGACTTGTAGGAGAACAAGGAGTGATTGGAATTACATCATATATCAATACTATCATGCACACACACACACACACACATTCATGGATGCATTTGTTGGTAAATAGCTACAAACTCAATGTTAAATTTTTTCAAACTTTTCAAACTTTTCAACATGAACTTCAGAGTATTGCATGCAAACAAACAAATAAATGCTGATTCACACACACACACACGCACGCACACACACACACACACACACAAACACACATTCTGCCCTCACATACTGTTCCATGTTAATCATGTATTCCTTAGTCATTTGTCATTTTGAAAGGAAACAGAAAATGTCCAGGAACCAGACATGATGGCATACAAATGTCTGTCCATAATAGCAAGGAATTGCTGTGCACTTGAAAGCCATCATCAAAGCATTGGTAGAGAAGTGAGTAGCATCTTCAAAGTATCCTCTAACAGCATGAATATGGACGGCATTTCTCCGCACTTGAGATTCCTTATAGCTATTTAACAGTGCCCTGTTAAAGCATATTTTGATTCTTAACTGCCTTTCCTTTTTTTGTTTTTTGTTTTTGTTTATTAAACAGAAAGTTCATTGTATACAATTTCAGAGTATCTAAAAACTGATACGCAATTGACCTAAAAATTATGAAAGCTTGAGAGATTCTGGGCATTATCCATGGCATAATTCACTCTGATACTTTGAAACATACCATCGGGCCCATCTGGGGCAGTCAAGTTTACTCAGATGTCTTCTACAAATCTACTGTTCTACTCCAACACAGGGATACCAGACATGCCTGACATTAAGATGACATTAAATATCTATAAACATGCATTTAACATGCACTTTAAGATGTAGCACAAGGAGGGGACACATGAAACAAATTCATTCGCAATAAAATTCATCAAAATTGGATTTATCATGCAATACATTAGTGTGCTAACTGCAAGTATGGGACACAACACTTTTCCATGTCATTGAACTTTAGTGATCTCAAAAATTCCTCACCAGGAAAGACACATTTCCCAAAGACACATTTGAGCAAATATTGAAACTTCTGGTAACTTTCACTTTATTTTGGTGGTTACTGTAACTGGTAACTGTACCAGATCCTGCTGATGCCCTAGCTAGTGGCTGTAAATGGCTTCATGCACCAGGATCATTCTTTTGACTATCAATCTGATACTACAACATGCTTACAGTAAAACTCACCTTGCTAATACTCTATAGATCTTTTCAGCATCTAGCTCAGAGTTCAATTACTGCTGGAATATTCTGTCCTCTCTGAAATATCACATGCCTTTGGACATTGTTCCAAACTATGCCCAAGTCTGTACAATTCAGACTTGATTCCATAAGCCCTTTCAAACCATCAATATAACTACTGTAACAGCAATGATATCAGATTGTAAGGACACACATAGCCAGATACAGAGGCGGCTTACACCACCAGATCAGGCACACTTGGGGCAGTGCTGTGGTTTATCTACAGTGAGTGTCAAAAACTCCACTGCAGTCTGAAACTCTGACCTGTTTCATGTCCAGTTAACTGGTCACACATTGCACAGTGCCAATTAAGAGATTAAATGACCCAAGTCCTTCCTGCTGAGTTAATCCCCAAAGGTAATGAAATAATCTTTTAGTCACCAGTGGTCAGTTGATCACCAGCCTCATGGCTGGAGTATCAAGTGACCCAGTGGTTTCATTTTTGGCATGTCCTTGAAATAATTTCTAGACAAGAGTAAACAGTATAGGATAATCTGGACAAGCACAGGACAATTTAAACAAATCAAATAAATACAATATCAATGTTGTTTCTTTTTTCTTGGCCACAAATCACACAGTATAAACTTTAGGATAATCCATCAAGTGGACAAAGGTCACCCGCTGGTTAGAAAATCTCTGGCCGGCAATAGTGCAATACCACAAGGGGCTTAAACACCTGACTAGGTATTGGTGGGGGGTTGTCCCCAGAGCCCGAAAGTCAACAAAATATTTGCTGACTCCCCATACACCCCTTTGTCACCCACTTCCCTTAGTGGTCTAATGTGCGAAAGTATGGCAGAGTAAAAGAGTGAAAAGGGACTTGGTGTATGTCCCCCTCTCCATTTGTCTGAATTCACCAGAAAATTACAGGCTTAATTCATTAACAGCTCTGTTTAACATGTTAACGAGTTTACTTTGAAGTGTTGCATTTAAACAAAGCATGGTATGGTAATTACTTAAGATTTTCAAACTGCATCACTCAGCTTTTCAAATTATAATTATACATCATTATAAATGATTATCATAATAAGATTAATGTGATTCGCAAAACAAAAATAAAATATTCAACATTTGTAAAATGGTGAATATATCTTTTGCATCCTTAAAACCAATCACACACACGTTCAAAAGGATAATAAATATGGGAATAATTTAATTTTCATTATAACAGGCTTAAGAAATCATTTTAAATCACCGACTTCCATATTCCAGCAGGGTTACATAAGCCAGAGAGATGAGAGAGCCTGGGATCTCACTCTCCACTTCCATCTGATTGTACATACAATGAGCCCCATTCCTTGCCTCTAGCCATAACACAAGCCTGGGAAAATGTCCACTTCAATGGGAAATCCTACCCCTGTGATCATTTAATCTTGCAATTATGTTTAAATTCACTGAATAATTTTATAGAAATTTAATGTGCAGTCTTTTAAATTATTCCTTTGCCCTCAGGGTTGAGATACGGTCTGGCACCACTACCTCCAGGGCCAGTGAACTGCCCCAACAGCAGTGTTAATTTGCTGTTAAACTGCTCAAATTATAAACAATTTCAAATCACCCGGTGACCGAAGAACCCTATTCAAACAATGGAATTTTGCGAAGGGCAATATATACTGATGAAAAAATAACAGCCAGCACAAAACAATAATAATTTTTCAATTTTCCAGGCAAAAATGATACGAAAACAATGGGCCATCACAATTGCTGTTTTTTTTTTAAGTTTAAACAAAATTCTGACTTGAATATTCTATAAAATACTGTCTTAATCTTTCCTAGTAAAATAATGCCAAAAATGAATCAACATCTCTTTGCTGCTGAAACCCAATACATAAAAAGGCTGTGTCTTGACGACTTTAAAATAAAAACATAGCAACTATATTTCTTCTAAAATATGTGATAAATCACAGTGCAACCATACCCAAGGCATTTTCCCTTCACCTTGATTGATAACATGACATATTTCTTGCTAGTAGAAACTTCAAAGGTAACCGCATCTCAAAGGAGGACAATACCTCAGATCAAACCGGGCATCTTCATTGTAAAACACACTGACCCTTATTAACATTATAGGAAAACCCGATCTTTCCAGCATTCACATAAAAGTATTTCATTTCAAACTCTATACATGCAATGCAACATATACCATTTGATTTCTTTAAACTTCAAACTGATGGTTTTACAGTTTTTGAACCATACACTTCTTTACAATTCACAGAAGTGCTTTCTATCAAAGGTACAATTTCCTTTCCATCAATGAAAAATGCAACAAATGCAGTTCTATAACGATGGCTGATTACTGCATCGATACCCAAATTCTATTCCCATTTGCACTTTCTTCAATTTCCTGACCAAGCATGGTTCCTGATTATTCAGAGGGACATCCATTGTATTTTATTTCTCACAAGGGAAGGCTGTGTTCACACACACACACACACATACAAAAAACTCAGAAAGTTCCTGCTGTTCCACTTCTTGCAATTGAGCCATCTTTGAACAGGAGAACCCTTACAAGTATCACATTCATGCATTCCCCCTCACAGGATGGCTTAAATTTGTGCTTTGCTGACATCGGTAAGACTACAGTCAGGTAAGACTACAGTCAGGTAAGACTACAGCCAGGCCCGTAGCCAGCAATTTCAAAAGGGGGGTTCTTTTTCTGAAAAAGTGGACCCCCCCCCCCCACAGGCCTGACAGTTAATGTTCAATGGTGGAAGAAAAGGAACAGTCCAGAACGACTCCATCTTGCCCATGTGAATGCATCCCAAAAAGGAAGCCTTGGATCAATTGGCATTACAACAATCCAAATTATCAGTTGCCAAGGCAACAAAATGAGCATTTATTATCATTTTTCGGGGCATATGGCCATTACATTTGCATACAATAATTTTTCTGTCATTCTATCACTGTTCACAATATCACAATAGCTATGAATTTCAACCACTTTTATTGAATTATGAAACAGGTCGGGTGGGATGCTGGTTTCTATGGCAACAAGCAATTACCTCGTGTAATTGATCTGTTAAAGGACAAAGAGGCATAAAAATAATGAGTGAACATATCTAAGGTATACTAATGCATGCATGTATACATTTCAGTTGGTTTCTTTAGACAAGATACTAAAGCCACAAATTGATTATTACAGTATTTACGTAATTTATTCATTTATGTAACGTAAAAATTTATGTAATGTAAAAATGCTCCATCCTGTTCTGACAACTGTTCCTTCTCATAAGTCTCTCAACCTTTCATCCTCTTGAAGTTAACTAGGTGCATTTTTAAATGCTACAACCCAAAAAGAAAATACATGGCAAAATGACCTTATGTAAGTTATATGTACAGACCAAGCTATAATACAGAACAAAGGAAGTCAATATCAAAACAATGACACCAAATATGTATAAACCATAGCGCACAAATGAAAACAACACCCCAATACTGACAAGAAATCTGTCAAGGCCAGATTTTATGCACAAAGACAGACAACGCTATCAAAACAATGACAAAATATCTGTCAAAAACATTACCACTGGATCCAGGTGATATTTGGATGGTGGTATCAAATCTATCATTGTGGTATGTGAAGATTTCCAGCAGCTGTCACAACACTACCAGGTGTCACATCAATGACACGCCCCTCTCAGCTGTCTCAGTGATAAAATATATACAAGTCACAACAGTCCAACTTTGTTTAAATCTTCTTGAAATCAAAACAATATTTTTCTTGGATATAATCAATTATAAATAAACGTTTAATCCATAGCAAGGATCCACTGTCTTCCTCACTGAACTCGGGGTATTCCCTGAACTAATTTAACAAAGGTCCAGTTTTGGGGCTAGGGCACTCTAAATGAGCTTCTGAGCAACCCAATACATTACAATGAAGGTGTAGAATATTAAGTTCCTTACAATATCAAGGTATCTTATAAAATCATAACACTTAGCTAGATCCCTTCTGATAATGTCGGATAAAAATGACATCATTACCTTTTAGCATATAGACAGTCCAAATACAAAATAAACAAATATGTAAAAAAAATTCATTTCCTATCTATGTTTGGTGTTTCTCCCTCACACATACAAATTATTCCTCATTTCATGTGTACATATAATGGACCATTTGTGGTTTCATCTTAAACCACTCATAATACAAAAATGGCCAATTTTCTTTCTACATCTTCACCACCCTGTGTAAAAGTGGCCATGGTCCATCTCCAAAGGTCGCCAGTAATGGCCAAATGCTCTATGGTCAGTTTACTGTTGCCAGCAAGAGATGCCATGCAACAGCTGCTCAACCTGATGAAATTTAAGGGCTGAACTTGCAGAGTTTGCAAAAAAGTTGGGCAGGGCCAACTTTTGAAAAAATCTTGGTTTTTGTGTATTAGCCTTTTTTCCCCAATTTTTAACATGAGTGTGTGTGTGTGCAAAACTCATTTCGACAAAATCAAGGGATTTTTTTTCCTTTAAAATCCACTTTGACTGAATCAATGGGAAATCCATGTGCATTCTCAAATATTTCTTTCATATTCTAAATGCAAATGTAAAGAATTTCAGAGCTTGGTAATTTTTTTTTCAAGATTAGAAGATACTTCAATATGAAGGCTAACAGTAGGCGTTCTCAAGCAAACGTGATGAATTAAAAACTAAACAGCTGCATGTATTGATTTCTCTTGGTATTTCAAGAGTTGATTTTTACCTGATCATATAAAAACATTACTTGGTAAGTATTCTGATATTACAAGGTAGGCAATTTCCAACCTCTCACTCCAAATCCCTCTGGTATTATACAACACAAAGCAGGGTGTAGCTGGAGAAAAAATGAGCTATTTGACACCAGGTTTAGGATATCTAGCAGTTCTTTCTTCAATTCTTTCAGGAGAAAAGCAATAGAGCAAACAGAAAAGAGAGGTTTTATTATCAATTACAAACAGACAAGAATGCATCAGTTTTTCCAGCGTAATCACCTCACCTGGTATTTGTGAATAGGGCGAGATCGAGATCGCATATCAGCACAGCTGGCAAGGAGACATTACAGAAAACTTGAGGACCCATCAACCAGGCCCATTAACAACCTGTAACCTTTTTCTAAAACACTCCACCCAAATCTTTTATTTCCCTACACAATGCTGAGCTGAAACCTTGACTTCACAGCTAATGAACATTGAGATTAAGTTGTAAAAACAGTAGGTGACATTTCTGATGAGAAAAAAAATTTCTATCTCCATGTGTGTCTGAACATATGTGTTTGGGCAAGGGGGGGGGAGGAGAAAGGTGGGGGGGGGGGGCTGTATTCATTCCTCAAGCTGATATTATTGTACTACACTCCAAGCTGGCTACTTACAGGATATCTGAAGTTCTTTTTCAGTAAAAGCACTCCTAACTGGTAATCATGGTCATAAAAAACAATAAGCCTATGAACAGCTTTTTTTTCCCAAAACAAGCAAAATCTACAGATACTTCAGGGAAAGAAGATGGATTCTTGTTAAAGCACAACAAACAAGCCCTGCTTAGTACACTTATTTTCTTGTAAATATTGAATAAATGTCAGGTAAACAACTGCATAAACAGGTGGTCATGAAATTAATATAAATAAGCAACCTACCCACATAAACAGTGAGGGTCATGCAATCAAGTATACATCCCATTGAGCACATCAAAATATTTGATAAAATTCCAATATAAACATAAGGCATTATGAACCATCAAGGATGAACTTTACTTGCACCTGGATCAAGGCACGGTTACTGTAGTTCTGATGCCAATATTTAAAAAAATTCTTTCAATATCATTTTTAGCTGAAAAAAAAGTTTCCTCCGTGAGGCACAGTAACCAATGCGAATTTTCTAAAATAAATTCTTTTGGATATACACCACGGTGTAGGGTACAAAAAATGATGATTCCATGCTCCCTTTTATAAATATTTTCACAAGTAAGAAACAAAACACATTTAAAATGACTTTGCTGCAGCAATATGTTTGATTTTATATTTACTCCCACACATTCATAACCTTAAATATAAACAGGCAAACAATATTTAATTTAAACTCGTCTCCTACTCTTCATCATTAATTCACTTACCTGCATTCCTAAGTCTCTGTTTGCTAGATTTTGTTTCAAATGAACTGCTATGATATTCACAATAATATATATCCTCTTTGTTGGTAGAACAGTTCAAATTTCCCATTTTAAAATGCGAAAAGCTCAGTCTTTGATATGTGAAGAATTTAACCCAATTATGTGAAGACTTATTTCATAAATGGCAATCATCTTGAAAAAAATCTTGCCATCAATGCATGCTATCTTCAGTTTGATATTTAAAAACACCCATCTTGTAACATTGGTCCTTTTCTGCCACTGTGAATATTTTCTACATATTTCCAGTTTTGATTTTGCAATCTGTGCAGTTACTTCTGAACATCCACCCAAAGTTGGTTAATATATTTTTAAAACAGTCTTTCACAAAACAAAAACTCTAAGCCACAAAACTAGTGTTTATACTTGTATGATACAGATCTATAACTGGACATCAGATTTAATAGCCACTGGACATCATACAAGGCTGGGCATTCATTTTGACTACTGTTGGGCAGTAGTATTGATAGCCATAGGTCATAATGATAATTGCTGGACATCAGTCGTGACTGGACAAAAGTAACAGCTGGCTGTCCATCAGCACCACAGAACACCAAACAGGTGGGCATGCATCACTTGTGCTTTCTTCTTTCTTAACATCTGGTATAAATTTGTTGACAAAGTCAACTAGTTCCTTGAAGATATAATAGTGTTCTGACCATCTTCAGTTGTAAAGAATCATATGGACCCACATTGCAAAGTCTGAATCAAATCCTTGTTAATGGATGCTGAGTAACATCCTTTTATTAATCAGATTTTGCTGACCTCAGTATCTCACCTTACTGAATAATGTATTGCATAAACTGACAAAAACTGTGCCAATTCTTGAAAGTTTCCCACCTCTATATTTCCAGATTAAAATACCTAGCTGTCCTCCATTGGTGATATCCTTTAAATGGTTTCTAAGTAATTTTCATCAAGCGCATGGTCAGCTTGAGATTTCCTGGCAGGATTCCACTAGTGAATCCAATTTCTGAGACCAGCTTATGCATCAGGTCTTATTAGTCAAATCACCAAGTAACCAACCATTAGAGACACTCTGTAACATCTCATTAAACTGGCTTTCACTTTCATCCGTTCAGACTAGGATGTGGGTTGGGGATCATGTTGTACGGGCTGAGAATGGAGTCATCTAAGTAAAGACAGTCACTGAAGCCTCTGTCTCTCATTAGCAGTCTTATTACATAGATTACTTGTAGAGGTATAAAGATATATCAAAGCACCTTCACTGTATTTCCTGAGCTGGCATTTTCTCCCAAGGTACCAATGCTGCACCTCAATAAAATGGATCAAGTGAACAGCCAGAAATAATGAACACTGTTCTATTGTCTCTTTTTCCATAAATCACACAAGGACAATCTGTGGATTGAAAATAAAATACTCAAAACAGCTCTTTCTCCTGATCAAAGCATCTCTGGCGTCATGCACAGCCACAGCTGCAATCTTTTCCAATTCTGAATAAAAATTCTGCTGACTTCTGACACACAAAAGGAATCTCTGCCATTCCCTTGGGGTAATTAATTTTTCCACGAATCCAGCGAATATCCAACAATTTACATGAAAATCAACATGCAAGGCAAGTATTATTGATCCCTATCCAATGCTGGGTACGATATGGAGGTGCCAAAACAATCCTGCTTTCCTACTTCTTGTCAACTGTCAGGCAACATATGCCTCAGCATATTATAATGTTAATGCAGCAGAAATCACATGAGGAACAGCTTTGCCATTAGTCCCAGTCTAAAAAACCCACTCCCACCTGTGTGAAATGTCGCATATGTTGATAAGGTTGAGAATACTCAAGATTCGCGAATTGCGTTAGTTGAGCTGCTATTGTGCCAGATGTGTGACATTCATGTAATATGCATATATTTCAGATTTTCTGGCAGCCTTTTTAGTTCTCTAGCCAAGGCACCACAAGAAAGATATTTACTAAACAATATTTGCTCAGGAAAAAGGTTTTTCTGTGATAAAATGCCATGGCTTACGCTAAAAACATTTCCAGATTTGCAAGGAGTTGTCCTTTGTACAAAACCTTTGCTTCATTAACGTGTCCTAGTCAGATCCATTCATTTCTGACTAAAAATTCCAACTGAATTCAAAACCTATCATCATGATCTTCAAATAAGCATCACCACTGTCTTGGGCAGCAAGTTATGTTTATAACAACATGATGCATATACCCAGTGTAGATATAAGTTCCTCCATCAAATATATAGATCTATCATTGAAGAGGCAAACCGCAAGTATCAAGGTATCTGTTGGACTGCATGTGATTCTGTCTTGCACAAATCCAGTTACCTCTATAGTCACTGTCTTTCTTGGAAATATGCTTCCCTCTTATACTGAATAATGCAAAACAATGTCAGCACCAAACCCACTTCAATACACCAGCTGGTTGCTTCCAAATATACTATCTAACTAGTCTCTAGTGGCTCGTTTTCCTAGTTTTTAAGGTATATTATGGCACAAGGCTGTTCCTTGTCTCTCCCTCCTTATGCCAATTATTGGCCCCTGGTGTAGTCCTTCTTTCAGCAATTTGTCTGTCTAATTAAAGGAGTGAAAATAACCTTTTCCTATCCAGTATAATCAGATTATAGAAGAGTGTACACATCCATCTGCAAGCCTTTCCAAACAGCACTTTCATCTGAGTGACCAGCAAGTACAAGTGGCTGGAATGATGATGGTCAGGGAAATAGCCAGAGGTCAGTTAGGTCAGTTTAATCAAATTGTGTGGTTATGCAACTTGGGGGAGGGGGGTTGGTGTAGTATAGATCCAAGTGTTAAGTTTCAGTGCTCTGATTGCCTGGATATGGCAACACTATCCAGAGGATCACTGTCATGAGACAACATGAAGAGAAAAGTTTAACATCTTCCACATCTGCTGACCATCTTTAACCAGGCCACCACTTCAGTTTTCCAGAGGAAAAAAAAAACTTTTGTTTATAAAAAAATATAAACAAATAAAGTGCAAAATCCAAATTAATCTGTCTGAATTCCACAAAATCTTGATCGAACCTGCTTATTTCTCAATTGTCCAAATCTTCCTGACCCAACACCAAAAGACAAAAGGCAACTTGACCGGTAGGTTAAAGGTGACTTGGACCACTGGACAGCCAAAGCTGAGTGACTGCTTGACCAGTCGGAAGAATTCAATGTGGTACTGATATGTTTCCACTAAACCATGGAGACCCCTGTTGTGATTAATCGCTTGACCGCTCAAGCCAGTAATTCCCCATTGGCTGGCAGCATGTCCACTGAACATCACCTATGTCTAAAAGCGGGAGAGGGAGCATCTAGTTACATAAAGCTACCAGCCAAGAATTTGGTAACTAAATCAACGTCATGCAGCTAAAGTGACATTCTGAAGATTTTTTTCCATTCTTATCTCTCTCACCTTTCCTTCCTGCACATATTTTCACAAGAGAGATTTCATAGTCCTTACTGCTCTGAAGGATATACTTTCTAGCATTCCTGATCCACTAGAACTTATTTTCTGGTGACACTTGTTACTTGCTGCTCAAAGATAATTCATTCCACACTACAATATCTTTTCATTTTTGACAAAAGATAAAGCATTTAAAATTTATAAACCTTTAATTGGATGACAGTAGCTCAGAGCCCAAGCTTTTGTTGGTGATAAAGAAGAGACAAAACCATAATAAGGACATTTTTACAGGCAGGTGTTGAGTTGAAAAGAGAAGGAGTTTCAACATTTATACTCACTGAATTATTCAGCATCACCTGAACTGCTAAGCTTTATATTAACCCAATGCTGAGTAAGAAACCTACTTCAATATTTCAAAGTAATAAAAACTATTGTCACATTGCAGAATTGCCACAGATTTTTCCATGAGCTTCAGGTCATGGTTTTGATCACTCTGACATTTGATGTTGATGATGCAGTTTTATGTAGGAAACTGTAGTTCTCTCCCCCCCTTCCATCTGATGATTCTTTCATCAGATTGTGCAGTTATACAATAGTTTTACATATGAAAATATATCCAGCAAGAACTATATAACATTTTAATACACAATAATGCATTAAAAATACATTTTTTATTCAGAATATCTGACTTCACATATATCAAAAAATAAACTGTGCCAGACCTATAACAAGGGAAAGAGGATATGTGATTTCAGTAATATAAATCCCTGCCATTAAACAAGACTGAAACTATCCAATAAATAAATACAACACGAGTTCCAATTTGTTCCCTTAAAATAATGAAAAAAATCTAGGCACACAGTTTGGGTCAGCAAGTTCCAGTAGTTCAATTTTCTCCTTCCCCCAAACCATTTCTATCTTTTTTATGTATAGAATCGAAAACGTGACCAGATCAAAAAGCTATACATAAAAGCTGCTCTTCAGCTAAAAGCTAAAAGGCTTTAAGAAGCCATTACTATTATAGCTGTTGGTATTTTCTTTTTGTGGCTCAAAACACCAAACCACTGATGTAGAAACTGGTCTGTTCATGATCTGCTCAAAACAGTTCAAAAACCTCAGAAGACTGAATAAGAACGCAGTCACACCAAAACTTGATCCAAATAAGGCTTGCGTAAATGCACCCATATGCCATTAAGTGTTAGTGCACTGGGGGGATTACAGCCAAAGTCAAAACTTAGCTCAATTCCAAAGTGATCCCAAATAATACCTGTGTGAAGGACTCCCAATGCCAGTATTAGTGCACTAGGGGGTTAGAGCCACAAAGTCAATCAATCGGACCATCTTAATCTCCTATTGGGAAGGCATTAAGTCAAGTCTGAGGATGGAGACAGTCAGACCCTCCTGATGGGATTATCCTAATTGGCTGGGCACAGGTAATCCAGCCAGGTAAAAGATCCCATAATTAAGGGACTTAGAATGCCCAGAGTGTACTGACCAACCTCTGTGCTGACCAGTGGCGTCTAGGTATTCTAAGGGTAGATAAGATAGTGCCTGCCCCAGGGGGACATCAGAGAGTCTTGGAATAATAAACAACTGTACAGTGTAAATCAAATAACCAAATAGGCATGGGTATTTTTAGAATTGCTCAGGATTGAATAACAAATGATGAGTTTTGAGTTTGAAACACCTTGTTGATCTTTATTATCTTTAAATCATTATACAATTAAATCATCATGAAAGCTGTCCAATAAAAAAGAGAAGGAGAAAGGACAAAAATCTTGGAATATAATTGCAGCATTTGCCTTCATTTCATTTTCTCTTTCTTGACCAAACTGGAAACTTGACTTCCCACTAAGGTGCAGAAACTCCTTCAATCTGTGTGTGGCAGCAGATGAGAAGACAGCCCTTATTGCCTTTACAGTGTGTTTCATCATCTTGTTTTAACATTCAATTAGGGAAGTGGCTTTCCACACATTTCAAGCTGCAATAACATGCAGTAAGTGTGATGGGTTGTCAGTCAAGGCTAACAGCTCATGCATGTTTTAACAGGGTTATGTGTGGTTTGGCTACAGCGTGTATGAGAAACACGTGAGAAAATTGTACAATCTAAATATTGGGTGTTATGTGAAGTAATTGATGATACTAATATCCACAAAAGTGTGTGTGTGTGTGTGTGTGTGTGTGTTCATGCGGGTGTGTGTATACATGTGCACCCCTGTATGCATATAATAGGTAAAATAATAAAGTTTTTAAATTCACAGAATATATTATTAATGATATTTTAGTATTAATAAACAATATTATTTTGCAGGTATAAAGTTTGATATCTCAAGGACCCTAGGCCAGTGATAATTTATGTCTTCCCTCATCCTTTCTCCCTGGAGCTGCACATCTTCACACACACCCACAGACACCAGGGAATCTGATAACTGTCATAAACGTCTGCCAAATTCATAATCAGACCATTACAGCCCAGTGGTCAGCAGACCAAGTGGCTGGAGAGGATCAAGACCGGAGACCAGCAGTCAGCTGGGTGGAACTAAATCAATTTCCTTATTTCCAGTTTTATGACCAAAAAAACGCCCAGATTCAGTATAAAGCAAAAGATTCAACATTTCTGTCAAATTCTGCCACTAAAACAGTAAAGTTTGCAAATATTCCCTGTGTGAAACGAGCTTCATGCCAGGAAAGATTAGGACATTGGAGCCTTTAAATCTGTGTCCATCAATATCCATAGTGTACCCAAGGAGATCTGGTGATATCTGACCACAGGGGGGCAGCACCGAGGTATTATTAGATTAACATTAAGCTATGAAGATGGCATTCAGAAAAATTTAAAATGTCATGTCTGTTTTTCTGTTTTGTTTTATAACCGAGATGTATTGTTGCCAGACAGGAAGGCATCTATGGGGGCAATGGAGAGAATTAATGTGTCAAAGGAGTCAAGTTCAAAGCTCCTCCTTTCTAACACCAATACACACCACTTGAAAAACCACTTCCAAAATAATCCCCAACTGTCAACTCCCTCCAAAGGTAACCAGCTTAAATTAATTCTTCCATGTACCTCATTATTTACCAATAATATCTGTCTAATATCATCACAATGAGAAATCGGACTAACAGAAACTGGATTTTCAATAAGTCAAGTTCATCCTCAGTGGGTATTGTTATAGGTATTCACAGACAACCTGATCCCATCGACTTTCCATGGATCAATTTGAGAGTAAACTGCCCCCTAAGTTTGATCGTATTACCACAGTCAGCAGTCAAGTCAATGGTGTGTAAACAGAGTAGGGAAGGATTGTGGTTTGAACCAGCCACCTTTCTTCCAGTTGTCAAATACTGGTTTGACATTCAGTAGTCCCTTGTTGAAAACGGCTGTGTTTCTAGTTGTCACGTACTTGTGTTTTATCAACAGAGATGAAATGTTATTGTGTAAAAATAATACGCCTGATGACAGCCTCTTTATAGATAGCTCATGCACCAGGGCAACTCCATATCACTAGATTTCAAACTCTTATTCACAAACCAAATAGCACCTCATTGTCCATGGTACTGACTTCATTTGCAGTTTGCATCTTTTTTTGAAACTGTCTCACCATAGCGAGATATCCATAATAATAGATAATCCAGACATTAAATTATTATTTTTATTAATTATCATTATCATTATTAATTCATATCTAGCCCCCCCCCCAAAAAAAAAAAAAAAAAACCCTCACAAATATATAGCCCTACCATTAATGGACATGTTATAATCATCTAACAAGAAACTTAATCCAAATCACAAAAACAAAACAAACAAAACAAAGCACAAACAAAGAGAGAGAAAGAGAAAGAGATCTCCTCCCTGTCAACGAGGGGGCTTGGTGTTGCAGGAGCAGATGAAGGAGGCACACAACACCTCTGAGCACCAGATTAACATGCTTTGGTACTTCACAGCCTGACTTTTCACACCTTCCCAGCGCAAACAACCACCTTATAAACCAGCCCGCGCCGACATCGTGTCTCGTCAGAGTAAACACTGGCAACCAAAGACATGCAAAATGCTTGTAGTCCAGGCTAAAAGTTAACAAGGTAAGTGATAGAGGTGAAGATTGTGGGAATGGGGTTAAAGGGTCCTTTTGGAGTCGGTGTATTTGTGGGTGGGGGTGGTTAGGGAGATTGGGAGGAGGGGCATTCATGGTCCTCTTGGATTTTGCAATTTTTCAGAGAGAGAGAGAGAGAGAGAGAGAGAGAGAGAGAGAGAGAGAGAGAGAGAGAGAGAGAGAGAGAGAGAGAGAGAGATAGAAGGGAGTGAGGCAAAGATACATTAAAGTACTATAAATTTTGAACAAAAGGCTTGTAATGCTGAGGCAAGAGGAGAAATGGGAGAGCTGACTCCTAACAAAAAAAATCTCTTTTTCAAAAAGAAAAAAATCACAACACAGACATTCACTACAAAACTGCTCTCAGCTAACAAACCAATTTAAGACTATTTCCTAAATATTCTTTAAGGCATCTCCAAATAAAGAAACCTCTTTGAAATGTCTACCTTAACCTAGAGACATGAGCAGCTGGAATTTACACACACCACAGAGCAAATTAGCCTAGCACCTTTTATCGCAGTGCCTAATCTACTTATATAGCGATATCAAAGCTATCTCCCCATCACCTCACTTCTCGTGGTTGCCATAATACAAACCTCTTGATAGTGGCCAATTACAGAGTTAGGAGAGGAGGATAGGTGTTTGGCAATCATCAAATGACTTTAAAGCAAGCATGGGGTTGGTGGGGTAAGAGGGTGGCAAAGCGAAGGTGTAGTTTTAGAAAAGCATGTGAAGGTCTCTTTTTTTAGTCCGATTTTAGTCCCAACTTAAATCACTTGTCACTTTGTAGGCTCACTGCAGTTTTGCTGGTAAGGTGAACTCCACGATGTGTTAGATGTGACAGAACACAATTCAAGCACAACCTTCATAATGCGTCTATAAAAAAACATCTAAAACGTAAGTGTAGCAATGATGTTGAAATATTATAGAAACATAACTTCTTAGCATTTATCTGATCCAGCCTATTTTCTTTTTCTAAATCATCAGGATTTTTTACTTAACTAGCCTCAGATGATAGGCAACAACTTAGTGCTAGGTAGAAAAATAACGAGGTATTTCTTTTTCTTACTTGATAAAATATTCCTTCTCACTGCAAAATTCACAGGAGATAGAAGTCTATTCCAAGGTTGTGGTAGGAGAATGCTATAAAAGGAGGAAACCTCTCCCCCTCCCCTGAATCCCCTCACCCACTCCACCCCCCCCCCCCCCCATACCCCCATCCTTATCTTAAAAATAGTTTCCTACAACTTCTGAACCCATCTTTTTGACAACTGAATGATGGAAGTGACCAAAAAGGAGGAAGAATCCTTCCCTGCATTCGTTTCAAATCACAAACGCATTGCTATTGGGCAGCAATGTGGAGCCAGAATACCTGGGATTATTGACCATTGAACAGCTGACCCTCAAAGCTATTGGTAAACAACAATGTGAAAACCACATAAACAAGAGATCAACTTGTCAGTATTCGAATGTTCACAGTTCTGATACAGCATGCTTGAAGTGCTTGCATTACAAGAACGTTGGCACAGGATGTAAAAACCAAGAACCTACAGGAATACAAATGGCAGAAGTATTTTTTGTCTGTAAGCAGTTTTAGAATGTAAAAGGAAGTGTATCAGTGCCCTAAGTCAAACATTAAATGGCGAGGTAGTTTATCTGACCTAAAAAATTTTATGTTTCATCAACTTAATGTCCAACATTTCTTTTAGAATCCATTTTTATTCTCTCTCTCTCTCTCTCTCTCTCTCTCTCTCTTTCTCTCTCTCTCCCCCCTCCCAATAATTCTTCAGCCATTTCAACAACACATGGCAAGAACATAAAATAAAAAGTGGCTCCTTAAAAAATCTCTCGATGTTTATAAAAGTTAACATGCACCTCTGTACACAATAGTTGGTGGCATATCTGATATCCTTGAGAACTGGTAAAAACCTTGTTTAAAAACATTTTCTTAGACCTGTGTTCTGTCAACTACATAGCATGCATAATTGGTACCAAAGGCACACCCAATAAGGCAGTAAAGTGCATTACAATCAGCAATAAAAACCCCCACAGATAAATACAAATGATGATGATATGAATGAAGATAACACAAAAGATAGGAGAAAATTTTGTTTAATTGTGTAATTAGACTTGAGGCAAAACCATATGGGAATCATACATTCTATAAAGACATTTTCATTTGACAAATACAAAGTATGTAGTGTTGATAGTAAACAAATGAGTCCATTACTCTAAATTTATAACGCTATAAAAGTGAGATCTTTTGACTGCTGATTGCAGTAAAGAGCCTTTTTGAACAATTAAAATCCAGGAATATCCCTGCTCTTAGAAACAAAGTTTGTGAACTATCATTATAAGCATAAAATTACACAATATTACAAATGAGGACTCAAAATATGATTTAGTGAAAATCATATAACAAAAAAAAAAAAAAAAAAAAAAAAGGATGTTAGGCTTTGAAGCTGGTCCGTACACATGGTTTTAAGCCTAAGAAATGTAATAATCACCTCAGTTTCACCACGGGCCAATCATTATCTCAAGACTGGGATTTGAATCAGGACATAATGACCTCATTTCAAGTCAATAATTGATTAATAAAACAAAGTTTTGGCGTAAATAGGACAAAAAAATGCATGATATTTGCCAGTAGCTCACAGCATGTTTTAACCCTCTTCTGGTTAGTGACAACTTTTCTCTCATTTCAATGTTTTATGTTTATAAAAAGACAAAAAAACACCTCAGATTACAACAATTCCCAGCTGAAATGTCTTGAGTTCACAAAACTAAAACAAACCTTCCAAAGAGACAATGGAACACAAGGCAAAACCATTCAGAACTTCTCTTGAACAAATTCCAGTTCCGAATTTGAGCCAAAGAAAGTGAATTAAATTACACGGTTAGGCTATTACTATTCCCCCTATAAGCATAGTATAAGGGCACAGCTGTAGGTACAGTTATACAAAAAAAAAATACTCTTGGAACCAGATTCATTAAAAGGGTGATTTCAAAGATAACAGAGATAAAGCACTGCTCAAAAATACATAAGTAACTGTATCTGAAAAGTTTTCTTTCACCTATCCAATCTATGATAGATACAATTTGATATAGTTAAAGTGTACTACCAAGTGCATTTAGCTTTGCAAATTGGAGTGTGCAACTCTCATTTAGCCTAGTTCCCTTAGAAGCAAGCACAAGAAACTCTTTTAGAAATAATTGTGTTACAACTATAGCCTACCTTATCTATAGCCTTGAACATGTCTTTCCATACTACACATCAAACTAAGATTCACAGAGACCACAAAACATCCACTACCACATACAATACCTTAACTCCATTGTAATCATGTCTTCTACTTACTGCCTATAAATACATATGAATGATCATTCCTACCCAATTACTAAATTAAAGCAGACATTTCTTTTAACTCACTTATTTCTTTAAAAACATTTCTATAAACATACTGATAAAAAAAACAACAACACGATTGCCTGGTTAACTTTCTTGGACTGCGGACCGTGTGAGGCCATCTGTAAACTTTGATTTTGTCTGACTAAACCCTGCCTTGCCCTACTGGGAGCACAAGTCCCAATTAACCCCAATACTAAACTCAGGAAACCCTACAAAAGAACCCTTTTCTTTTCCTTTTTTATTTTCTTATTTTTTTCTATCAGACTATTTTCCATCTGGGTGAGCTGGAGCTTTTTCAACCCAAACATGCCTGTAACGATTATCAGTTAAAAGTACAGAACTTGTTTTTCTTGCCTTTTAATGATCATCTTAAATAAGCATGCTTTGTTTCTGTTGTTCATTCTGTAATAAAATTGTTACTCATTTTTGATTTTGTATCTTTTTGTTGCAATTTTAATGGGTTTATCCTGGCATATGTAGCAGGAGGACAATTTTAATGATGCGTCATGGCGTTTCCATGCAAATAGATATACACTGAACATACCTCTACTGAATTTCTAGCTGTCATTCAAAACATAGTATTCTGTACAAAAGAAATCTGCTTCCACAGACAAAAACTGAATGATCCTCTGTAACATTTATGCTTTCAAGATATATAGATGTATACAAAAATGTTTATACAAGAAACGGGAATTATGCATACTAAAAAAATCTTATAATACTGTGAACTGTTGGAACAGGAAAACGATTCCTACAGCGCAGCAGCAGCTGCACTGAATTGACCCCATTCATTCAACAACGCTCATTCACCAACTGCTGAAACATTCATTCATTGCCTCCAATGAAGTCTGCATGGTCATGTGCCATCAGCATCAGCATCTGAGAATTCTATTAGCTCCAGGAACAGCTGTGACCAAATGCCTCCAAGTTTTTTAGAGCCTCTTTCTCCCTATTTAATTCCATGTTAATAGTACAGACATACAACCTGACCCACTGACTGGTACTACCCAAACAAACTCAAGTTTCTGACCACCAATGGTGTCTGGAGAAAAAGTTCTGGTCAAGTTTGGGTCAGATGGATGTTGCTGCTTCTCAGAGGACATTCCAGTGAAATATGAACCAGTCACAATATGTTTTAAATCATTAACTTGAAAAAAAAAGTATTTTAGGGTATGCAATGTCCATTGATATAAAAAATCTGTTTTAAATTGCTACACTGAAGTGTCATGCAGTAAAATCACAATTTTTCAGAATTCTCAAACATTTTGTGAATATGAATTAGTCACATGATAGTCATATATTAATTCTTTTGAATAGGCATGCTTTGCCTGCAAAAAAAAAAAAAATCATTCAATCACTGAAATGTTTTTCTTATGAAAAGAATGGGGATTTCTATAAAAGCAAGAAGCACCTGAAATCAAAAATGGTAATGAAATCACACAATATTCTCAAAACATCTGCATAAAGACTGAAATGAAAAAAATTGTCTTACCTAGAAGTTTTCTCTCACGTGCACTCTTCCATATTTTATCCACAGCATTTTTGTGAATTCCACGAACACGTTCACTGAAACTTCGTGTCCACTGGTAGTTTTCCTTGACCGTGTCCTCACAATCACAGCCATATTCGTAGACATCCATTTTCATTAGTGATAAAACTTCTTTAAAAACACAAATGCAATGATTACCAGAAATTCTGTCCTAAATGGTTCTCAATTAAATTAGTTCCAAGAATTGATCAGTTTGAAAGTTTTCTTACCCAACTTCAAGATTTATTCTTTCTTGTCCAAATGCCAAGGCACACATACATACATATCTTACTGCAGCGATAATCAAACACATGGTAGGCATTCACAGGAAAAATATTTCCTCTTCTTCAATTTTTCAATTATAATTACAAATCTTTGAAATCTGTAACATTTTTTCTCTAGTCCACTGATTATCTTTCTGAGCAGTGCTATACATAACAGAGAACCATATGTTACTGGCATTCACCAAGTTTCCAATCAATGGTACAGTACAATTACCAAGACAGCTGGAGCGAAAAAAGTCTTCAACAGTTAACTAGATTCTCTTGCTCCAACTGATGTGAAGCAACTGAGCTGAAGATCTGCAATAATGACAGTGGACAGGCAGCAACTGTAGCATCCAATCCAACTGCAAACACAAGAAATGAAACATTTGCTAAGGCATCAAGCTCCTTCAAGTATTATTCTTTCAAATTTTGTTCATCAGCATCACACATAACACTAAATAAGAAGACATCAGTTCCGATCTGAGAGTCAAATCCAACATGGCCTCTAAAGTACCCGTTTATGCATCCTGAGTTTGTCCATCCATCTCTTTTACAGAATGGCACAGATTTCAAGTTCAAGCACTCCTTTCAAGTTGTGTTATTTCACAGGCCACTACCTTCTCAGCACCAAACTTTTCAGCTCCAGGCTGAAAAACTGGAAGATCTACAGCAGAGGGCAGACGTCTGAAAATCTGGCGAGCAGGTGACAAGACAATCTAGTACCTGTGGGTACCTGTAGCTGATACAAACCTACCTGCAGTGAGCAAGAGCAATGATTTAATGTCTCCCAGGTTCTTTGAAGGTTTTCCTGTTTTTCGACCTGTTTCAGGAACGGGCTGATGCACACACTGTTCTGAGAAATACAAGTTTCTCTTCAAAA
This sequence comes from Lingula anatina, assembly GCF_051362555.1. Taxonomy (NCBI): domain Eukaryota; kingdom Metazoa; phylum Brachiopoda; class Lingulata; order Lingulida; family Lingulidae; genus Lingula; species Lingula anatina. The sequence continues at coordinate 7,175,875 of NC_141769.1, forward strand.
TCTTTCAAAGAAGTGAGTGTGGGATTTTGCTCCTTGGTTTCCTGACTTCCACTCCAAATCAAAAGATTTTAAATGCAAAATGTCTCAGACTACCAAAAGTGCCGCTTCTTGACCTTCTAACTTTCCCACTGAACCAGTGAAAGACATCCACTTTGGTCCTTTTCCAAATCTGGTAGTTCTAAAATTTCTTGAGTTCTAAATGAAATAAATAAACAAGGTCATTTACCAACTTCACGTTTACCTTTTGCTATACTTACTAGACCAATCCCTTCCTTAATTATGCCCTTCAAACTTCTAATAATCCAAACATTTTCCTTCTAATCATCTTATACTAAATATACTTCTTTTAAACAATAATTCCTACATATTTATTTTTGTTAAATCCAAACATTTTTTTGTAATTTGTTCCACAACTTTCAATGGATACTTCATACATACCATTGTTTCTATAATAAAAATTTACCATTTGTCATTTAATTAAGCAAAATTAACGATATAACACTTCCTTAATGAGAACTACTTAAAGCTATCGTATTCCACCAAATGGGTTACTTGCAACATAAACATTGTATGCTATAATGTCTCAAGTTCTAAATAAATCTCCAGAGCTAGTGATTTCCTGATTCTACCCATGCTTTTGAGCATTCAACATACCTCATTACAAATGCCCACTTCATTAATGTGATAACTCAGCGCTGAGGTGTCTGATAAATGCTATCTTGTCTTAAAGAGTAAGCTTCATCCCCAAACTTCCTACACTTGATAACATCAGCTGCATCCTACCAACCTGAAGCCTGTTTGCTTGCTAGCTCGGTAGATAAATAAAATATCTGTTTCTCTCATTTGGTTCCTTCTATGTACACTCCCTTTTCTACAGTTACTCAGTCCTCTAATCACCATGGGCAGTAACCAAAAATTAAGAGAGAGAAAGAGAGAGCAATCGGTCACAGTGTTTTTCTCCTAACTGACAATATCTTTACTTTTTCAAGTTGTCACCCTCTTACATAGTAATTATGTTGCCAAGATGGACAAAGCCTGAGACTGTCCATCTGATATGTTCTTATTATTAAGTAATCACCTTCGTGCCTGTCACTGTCTAGAATTGCAATCAACTTACTGCTCTTATTTAAGTGTTGGATTATTTAAAAGGAAAAATATTAAGTTGCAGCCACAGTTATTTAGTCATACATGTTCCCTATTATTAAGGTTGTCATTGTCAATATCTAACTGTCATTGCAGTAATGCTGTTACTGTTACAATTTGACCTACAATTTGCAAGGGTGTACTATAGTCTTGGGATCCAAAGAATAGTGCCTACATTACTGACACTGTCAATGTTGTCATTGTATTCATACCATTCTGTTATCACTGACTTTCAGTGCAAGGATGTAATCATCAAAATACCCATTACACATGGTCTGCACTACTGATGTTGCAAGTGTATTGTAATCACCAATGTATCTGTTGTTACTGTCTCACACAGCATTTATCTTAATTGTCATACCTGACAACATACTGGGTTATATAACCCACATACTAAAGTTATTAGGTTACCGAGCATTTGGACTCCACCAATGCTACCAGGTACTCAAGTTACCGTATTTTTTCTTGTACCAGGGGAAGAGGGGACTTGAGGAATTTTACCATTCAATATCACAAACTTCTCAAATCTCAAGATGGGCTACTTTGTTCCCTGTAATTGCCAGGCCTGTCTTAGTAAAACTAAATATTTGTGTGCCTGCCAGACTGATAGTCACAACAATGACTCGTGGCCAGATGTGCTCTTAGCAATGGGCTTTAGAAAATATCCCCGCCCCTTGTTGTCTTTTTTTTAAGTGCATAAAAACCTTTAGCTGGCCAGTTTTGACCTTGCACAAAACAGACTCAACATTTCAGTAACAATATATCAGAGATCTTTGACTATTCAGTGCCTGAGCATCATTAATTTAAGCTTTTTTGTTGCTCTTTATTTTTCGACACTTCACCTAATGCTAATTTTTCAAAGTAACATAACTCAAATAATGAATTCATAACAAAAAACTTCATTCTTTAGAAAGATATTTTACGTATATCAGTGTAAAACAGACATACACAAACAAGTTTTTTTTCCACAATTCTTTTTAACAGTAAAAGAATGAACAAAGGTAGCTCAAAGATAGACCACACAGGAATACCCCAACAGGGACATAAACAACTGTCTACAGGAATCCTGAGAACATCTTTACTGATATTAACCTTTACTGTCAACATCATCTTACTACCCAAAGGCGAGGGGGGGGGGGTCCACTATGAATTTCATGCACATTTTGATTGTTTCCAGAGTTAAAGCAGGTTTAACATTCATTTATGGGTACACAAAGCCTTATTTATGTTCTATTTACACAACTGTCATGAAAATACTGTTAATCTTCCAACATATTTTTACCTGGTAAATTTAAAGAAAAAATTAACAGCAAGTTAGAATTAACCTGATGTTGTCCTTTCTGAAAATCTAAAATAACTTATATTGCAAAATTTAGGAAAGGGGAGGGGTGGAAAAAGAGTAAGGTATATAGTAATTTACAAGAGATGGTGCCTCTGAAGCTTAGTTTACAAGTGTTGCCAAGTGGTTTGTAAACAACAGCCCTCCAGAGTTAGGGCAAGACATGCCTACGCAATAACTAGTAATTGTATGTTTTCTTTTGGTATGCAATTAGTGTCAGTGATTGCATGTAAAATATGCCATACAACAGTTAACAGAAATGTAATCAAGCAGTGTTGCATAACATTGGCCACCAGATGGCAGTTCTATGCTCTTCAGAGAAACAAAATATTTAACAGCACAAATCGAGCACCTTAAACAGTCTGCACTTAGGGAGCATCTGCTGTAAATTTTCAATTCCCAGACCATTCTGTGTTCTTCTGTGTTGAATGTTTTTAATTGGCAAGCCACATTTTTCTCAGGTTCCAGATCATTGTACTGACACATGGTCATAGCTTTGATAGTGCGTGGCATGTACCACCTATTGTTTTATCTGGACCCAAGTACCAAAGTCATAAATATTGTGAATCAAACTGTATAAACTTCTTGTTGGTTTATCCTGGGAAGAAAAAATCAACTTGCCTGGCCCCTTCACCCAAAAGGCTCTATATTTTTCTATTTTTGTGGTGATGACACAGATAAAAAATTTGAAACATAGTGGTGAGGGATAACACATCTCTTCATATCCCATAACCCAAATAGCCCAAGTTACTATTGGTCAAATGCAGACGCCTTTCCAACTCTTTGGAACCAAACCTGTCTCTGCAACTCCTGTTACCCCCCCCCCCCCCCCACAACCACCAATTCTACACATTTTTATTGCAATACTTTTTCCAGCAAACAATTTCATCAGCTGTGTTACGTACTCAAAAATACAACAAAAAAAAAAAAAGAATTCTTCAAATTAGCTGATGTTTGCACAAAGTATTATTTTAATTCTGAACACTTTTTCCACTACCAAACTCCATGTTTGCCCCTCAATCTATTGTTAATCGAGGGCTCTCTTTGATAGTGACACCCTTCTTGTAACCTTCCCACTTCTGTGTGGACAGTACAAACAAACTGAATACTCCATTATCATAACCGGCTCCATCTGAATGCTGCCAATTACCATCATCAAACAGAGTAATATTTAACCTTCTTAACTCCAGAGGACCACCATGTCAAAGAGGGAAATAAAAAAAAAAATTGCTATATAATTGATGCTGTGTAGTATGGAATCAATATTCGAGTTAAAAGCTCTTTCTAAATTACTCTCCCTTTTCCTACCTGGACCCAGCCTTCCCTACAGGAAAAAAGGTGATTTTCAAAGTGAATTTTTTTATGAAACTCTTTTGAAATTGTTATATGATCTTAGTTAAAAGGGTATGCAACTTAATTTAAAACTACTAAGAACTCCCTCTTTTTCTCTCCTTATATATACTTATCTTGAACCTCATCCTCTTCTAAGTAGGTTCAACCTTTTATTTTCCTATTTGAATTTATTAAGCACTTTCTCGCTAGCTGAATAGCATTCTCAGGCATCTCTTCTTCTGACCTAAAAATCCCTGTTTTACTTCAATGTCAATTAAACTAACCATTTTTTTATAAGCTGCATTCCTTATTGTAAACTAAACCAACATTTTCCTTACCTACCAAAGTATAGGTGCTTCGATGGCGCCCATCTGTTTGATTTTAATTAAATTCCAGACACCTCAACAGTCAAACTGTGATCATTATTATTACCATGAACTACAGTAATTACTCTAAAATATCAAACACTACACTTTTATCAATGTTGGACTTTCTTGAAGCCCTCTCATTTTTAGTTTTCAAAACATTTGACATAAACCAAACTTTATTGATTTTCATGTCTTATTAACCATCTTCTTCAGGTATTAGGCACACCAGTTTTATGAGCTAAATATACTGTTTAATTTTGTTCAAATTTTTAGAGTAACTACCGTATTTATACTATCCTCAAGTACTTAGTCGGTCTCTTTGGGTGATCTTAACAACAGGGTAATCCTGTGAATAAAAAAACAGCTCCTACAGCCAATAAAGCATCATTGTATCATTTTCATGCCACTAATTTGTCCCCTGCTGTAACAAATTGAAATTCCTTCTGTATTTCACCCCTGAGATAACATCAACCTAAATATCAGATCAGTTTTCCTTTTATTTGTGTCAGTCATGGTTTTAAAAAAATGGACATTTTTGCAAATTAAGTCTTTATGATTTCTCCTTCACCTGATTTTATGATCTAAGCAAGATTTAATAAATGGCATTCCAACACAAGTAGAAATACCCAAACACAGCAGCTCACTTGTTCACATGGGTGTTCCTTTTCCTCTCTCTCCTTTTCAACCCACAATCTAAGATTCCGCACATCTTAAATCCATTTTAAGATTGCCAAAGATGATCAAATGAGATCTTCAACACTGCATGAATACTTGATTTCTCTCCAAGCAATTCATCTGGAACAAGTGGAGTCAACTCAGTGCGATGGGTCTGCCATAAAGTTAGACAGTCCAAATCTTCAACTTGGTCCATAAAAGCTGGCTAATATTTATGTTCTTTTTCAGCTTTTCAGGAAAGAAAGTGATCCTTCATCCCTGTTGGAAACGCTGAAAGTTCTCTTGGGCAACAGCTATCAACTCGGTGCACTGTGCATGTAGTAAAATCATACAGAGCGAAGACTGTGAAAGCAGACCAAAGAGTTCACAGTAAATGAGGTGGCAGCGTAGTGTTAAGTGTCTCTATGAGCATTCCTATAGGTTCAGGGCCAACTGCTCATCATAATGCTGGTGTCTGGCCTTGTATTTTCTATCATGGCTCAATGCAAGACTTACTGTTATTCTCCCAGTGGCAGAGAAACAAGTAACTGTATGTTTAACATGAAAAACAAAAACTTTCCAGTGTGAAGATTCTAATCAGGTGTCAGTTGTCTGAAGTCAATGCTTTAGGTGTCTACTGTCAATTTTTCAGGTGTTTGTTATAATGTCAATTTTTCTTGACTTATACTTGTTATCGATTGTCACTTTTCTCTCTCTGTTTTTACATGTTTGCTGTCCCTTTTATTTTTACCTTTTGCTAAATTTCCACGTATCAACCGTCATTTTTCAACTGTCTTTCTGATGATCAGTTTTTCATTTATTAGTTATCACTATGAAAGGTTGGAGCTGCTAGGTATTTAAGAAGCACAATCTGTTTTCATTGGTCATCTCAGAAATAAGATCAATCTGGTCACTTTTCAAGTGTAAGGTGTCTCCTGGAAGGTATTTTCTGTCAGGTGTCACCTGTCAGCACTGACCATCACCTTAATCCACTATGATATACAGACGGACATTTGCATCATCCACCTAAACACCTGTTCTTGGTCAAATTCAGGGAAAATGGCTGCGCATAATGGACAGGTGAGATGTACAAGCATTCATGCCTGAAATAAGGAATCGTGTTAATGCCTCTTAACATGTTTGACCTCCTTAATGTGTGCTTGTTAATACATCAGAGTTCTGTTATGTTACCAGCGTTAATTCCATTCCAGGCACCATGGAAATAAGGATCAGGCCACATGGAGATCAAAAGAAGAAGTGCATCCTGACGGTGTTCATTTTTCTTTTCTCGAAAAGAAACTGAAACCCTTTCCCTTCAACTGTGTCTGGGTACTTCTAATCATTGCTTAGACAGCCGGTAACACATTTGTTATTAATCAAAGAAAACTATGTTGTTGACGTAACTTTTATGCTTGACATGTAAATAGAAAAGAAAAAAACATTTCAACAAGCTACATGTACATAACTGTTACAACTGTACCCCATCCATGTTATTCCACCATGACCATATGTATTTTTGCATTTCTCTTTCAAGAAAAAAAGTAACTAACAATATATTACAAGACATATCATATCTCAAATTTCAGCCTCGGAATCCATCAGCAATAAAAAATCATTAAAGCAACACAGACAGTGCACACCTATGCATAATATCTTCAACCAAATTCCTTCTCAAATCTACGCCAAGTCCTGTACACTTCCTACTGCCCGACCTGAAATGTCCACTGCTTTAATGCCCAATTTTATCTTAATACCGGCTAACCTATGCAACTACATACTGATCGACTCCTCCCTCACTCAAAGATAAAGATAACCACCTTAAAGCCAGCCAATTTCACTTTATCTGCTAATTCTGCTTGAGCCTTGTCACAGCAACCAATCAGTATACAGTATCCCCAGTAATATTTAAGACATGCACTTGTTGTATATCATAGTAAAGCATGAACTTGGTGGTTGAAAATGCCTTATATTTTTTAGATGCAGAAACAGCAAATTTCCAAATACCTGTGATATTAAATCCTTCAAGTATTGGTTAGAGCTATTAAAGATGATAGATGTAAGTCAGATGTAGAAGTTATAACTGCCTCTTTTCACCAAAACGTTCAGTATGATCAGCACAAACTCATAGCTCAACCAACGGTGACCATTTAGGTGGTCAGTTTGACCATTGGGAGTGGTCAACTGTCCTGAGGTTGTCCTTACTTGTGATTGGTTAACCAGAAGTGCGCAAGCTGATAAACTCAGTTTGCATAGTGCAATTCTGATAATTAAGCCTCTCTCTCAATTAGAGCTGGCCTATTTTGAAATTATGCACCCACGGCTTTAAACTGCTAAGTACTGATTAGGATGAGAATGGCCTGTGTAAAATTTTTTATTATCAAATATATAGATATTCAACTTTTCAGTATGTACATAAAAACTTTCATGAGCCCTGAAATTGTATTTTTCTTTATGAAGCCCCAAAATCCGCATTTTGTACACAGTCAAAGCCTAAAATGCACAACAAAGAATCTTTCCTACGTACATTTTCAAAAAAATCTTTTTAATCTGGCATCCTCCATTAAAACCAAGTATGAAGTAAAATGAAAAAATAAAACTTAAATTCTCAATCACAAATCATCACTTTAATGTACATCTTCATAACCTCCAACATCCTGCCAGAAATGTAAGAAAAATAAAGAAAACTTTGATCAGAAAATTGAAATTCAATCATTCACCTTCACTAAAACTATCTTGTTTGATGTTTTAAGTCAACCGTTACAGGAGCACCCATATCCTCAGGTGATTTGCACCAGTTGTTTTCATGTCTTATTACGCAGAGTATAAACTGGTCTTTTGTGCAGGTGTATATTTTTAAGACAGGAGTAGTATATTTATTCCTTGAAGCCAATGTCGATTTAATGAAAACAAAAGCACAAGAGAAAGTGTGCCTGTGAGTGCATGCACATGTGTGTATGTGCGTAGATATACTGAATGTGTCTGCATTAGGTGTGTGTGTGTGTGTGTGTGCGTGCGCGCACGTGTGGAGAGAGAGAGAGAGAGAATGGAGGTAGGGGAGCAATGACACATATTACAATGCAGCCAGTAAGTCACTCATGATCTACTCGTCAAAAGCAATACCACTACTTCACCAAAGTAATAAAACAATAGCAATACTGCAGGACAACAAAAGATCCACTTGAGAAGAGGAAGCATGCAATCTTCAAACAACAATCAGAAGTAGGTATATCACTTGAACTCAAGCACATCAGACACTCTCAGAATAAACTGAAATGCCACATTGATTTCAAAGAAGTATTTTGTGCCAGGGATCACGTCTGTTATATCAATTTTACTGTAATTCTAACTCCATGGTATTTAAAAAGTACATAACTTCTGAGAAAATTATTTTTATTGCTTGATGTAATGCTGACATTTGCAGTGCCATGATAAATCAATGATAACCCTTTCCATCTTTCTTATATTTTTCTTATTCTGGGTTTTTATTTTTTGTAGGCAATCCTTTCAATTCTTCATGGCTACTGCACTTCCCATTAAAATAGTTATTTATTTTTTAACATCAAATTGCCATAGGACAAAGTTGATAAACACCACAGACAAATAGAAAAATATCCTGAAAATGAAAAACCACACAATGATTTCCATATAACAGTGCCACAAGAAGAATGAAACTGTTTTTATCATGTATAATGAAGAAAAAAGAAAAAAAGAATGTATGTGTTTCATCTTGCTGAAAAGTCAGAATCACATAATATATCAAATATGTATGTGAATTGTATAAAAATAACATATGCATGTATATTAACATGCATGCACACATACCCACACACACAGGCACCCACAGCATCATATTCTGAAATAAGAAATTCTTAAGTTTGAGCATGTTAATAACAGTCCAAGGTACATGTAAATATTTCAAAGCATTTGCAAAACAATACATAAACATAAAGCAACAACAACAACAAATAAATGGTTAATAAATCATGTCAACTTCCAAATTTAGCAGGCAACAATACAAAATACTTTCAGAAAACATATATCTCATTTATCATGTCACCGAGTTTTTCATATGGGTGTAAACAACATGTTTGCCAAGGTCCAACTCTGTTTCCTAATTGATGGGTACTTGCAGTTGTTGACTTCTGGTTAATACGGTAATTACTGTAAATTTTCAAACAATGATAATAAATATGTACTTATAGACATGAAGCCAACTCATTTTCAGAAAATTCTGAAAATATTTATGTAATACTTATAAAACAATGTTTTGGAGAATATCATTAAATTCATTTTGCTTGAATTTATAAGTAATTACCGCACATCAACTCAAGGGGAGTTATTTTCCTTTCCCTGCCGCTGCTGCCATCTAGTGGGTTGATTATTTGTGACACTGTCACAACTTGGAAATTTTGTTGAGGATTTATATGAGAATGTTCTACATACTTTGGAGAAATGGTCAGTAAAATAAATCTACTAATCTGTAGGGGATTTCATCACTGAATACAGAGAGGACCTTGTGTGACAGATGGGAAAATGTGTTAGGTGTTCTGACAAAAGGGGTTTGATTTCCCAACACAATAAGGCGTTAAAATATATCTTAAAAGTGCACTTACCTGCTTGTTCTCTCTCTGTCTTATACTGTTGGAAACTCTGCAAAGAGGGAAAAAGAAAATCAATCAACAATTCAGCAGAATTAACAGCAAAGCATCAGTCAGAGAAAATGGTTTTACAACCAACCGTATAAAGGAGAAAATGTTTTTACAAACAGCCACATGAAAGAAAAATAATGTTTTCCAAATAAAACCTCCGTAGTGTGATACACTTGCATGTGTCATTTATTTCATATAAGAAAATTACAATATTAAATTGTATATCAACATTCTATTAAACATATACATCACACTACCCCCTGTAATTTTTTCTTAAGTGAATTTTCCTTTTCATAAGGATGTAACTAAATTCATGAAAACATTTTTCACTTTACAAATGCTTGGGTTTTTTTCTTCAATTTTTGTTTAATCAATGTTATATTTTTGTGTGTAAACTTCATTTAAACATCTTTTTTTTTAATCACATTCCCGAGGTCCAACTCTGCTTCTTCACAGAACCTTTCTTTTTTCAATAAACAATAATTTGCAATAACCATAAAATACAAGCACCTCTGGCAATAACCCCTAAATTAAGTACTAGGCAATAACCCCTAAATTAAGTACTACAAGTTGAGGTAGAACCAGGTGTCTATGAACCTAAATCTTTGGTGATAAGAGCAACAGTCTTCTTTATGGACACTTTCACCATATGGGTTCCATCAAATATCTATCCTCCTGTTGTTTTTTCCAGGTAAAAAAAGCAATTTTGGGAGTATCCACAGGTAATAACAACAAACATATACTGTAGTTATGACCATCTTTTAATTGATGGGTTATAAAAGGGGTCATCCTCCCTATAAATCTTTGAAAAGAACACTCTGGATAACTTGTATTTTTACTTCCTCTTCTTCTTTATATTCAGCTGGAGAGACATTTAGAAACCAAAATCCCACCTGTCTGACTTTTTAAACGCAGGCTGGGTAAAATGCTTCAACTGGAGTTTTCATTTTCTCTTGCTCGTAAAAAAAAACATGTAGTTGCTGGCTATACATGGAGAGATTTTACATTCAACAAAAAATGCACTTATTTCACATGAGAACACCTTTCATTACATTTTCCTTTCATGTCTTTTATCATTTCATACCTACCAGTACAAATCATCCTCCTTATCGATAATAAAAAAAGATGAGATCTCAGCAGACATGAAGTAAACTTTGGTTCAATGACCATATATTCAGTACAAAAAAGTAAAACGATCTTATCTCATGTCTTTACAGCTAGGAGCAGACACTTTGGTTATTAGAAGACCACAAAATAGAGAGTATCAATGAGTTTAATCTCAAACACTATTATCAGCATTCTCCTCTAGACCGCCATGAAGCATATGTATGAGTTTTAGGTTAAATATACGAGGAACCTTTGAATAATCATAAACAGCAAGTACAGATTATATGGCCTACATAACTATTGGGTCACTAAAGCTATAAGACAGGTGAGGAAGGCATCTGATGTCTTTTCTTCCCAAACAAATGAGCCATTATATCCTGTGCACTTAAATTACACTTTCATACGACAATATGCTAAAGATTGTATAAACATATCATAAAACAATGGAGGGCAAATGATGTTTTACAAAAAGAATGCTGTTAACAATTGGTCTGAAATGTATAATGTTTAAATCAAATAACTATAGATGGTGAATACAAATAATTTTTTTTTGCATTTTGACTGCATAAAAACATTTTCTCCCACCCTTAGAAAAAGCACCGAACAAAATAATAATAAAAAAAAACTACTAAATCCTTCCTACCAATATACACACTTCTATCACATTCCTCCAACAATCAGATAAAAAAAGATTTATTTCTGTGTTTACTAACAGACGGACATGTAATGCCTGGTTATCTGTCACTTTTAGCTGATACCAGCCACCTCTCTGTGATATCCAGGGTTTTACACATGCCTTTAGAAAAATTTTCATAAGTACTACTGCTGCAGGAATGTGCTTATTCAAGGGATTCCTTGTAATTCCAGTGGATTATTATCTTGGCTCGTTTCCACATTTCCTATTAAAAAAATCTGTTCTGGAGAAATTCTTTTCCAAATTTTTGCAAATAATTTGGTTGATATTTTAGATTATGCTAGCTAATGAAATGGGCAGGGCAGGCAGACGACTACTGCAAACGTACACCAGGTGTCGCCACTATACAACACTTACATAAACCTGGCTCTCCAGGAAAGGAGGGTCCCGGCAGGTACAGGTTAACAATGATGAAATCATCTTCTCTTTGTGAAAGTTACAAAAGCAACAATGCTGACAGACAGGTGCAACTTTGGAATTATAACCCTTTTAATTAGCCATTTCAAGTTCATTTGGTAGTATTTCAGTTTGTCGCATACAGCAAACAAGGCAAATTACACAGTTCTATGAGGCCATATGCACGGCAACTTTTCCGGCATTGCAAATCTTTCAAATGATTTACTGGAAAAAGCATCAAAGTCAATTAATCTCACTGATGTGCATAAGCAGTCCTGAGGAAACATTCCATAGGCTTTTCCATTATCTTGTAGAGAGCCAATGCTGCAAAAATTGTTCCAATGACAACAAGGGAACAATTCAAAATTTTTTATCCATCCTGAATACATGAGAAGAGCAGCAGAACAGTTTATATTCAATGCTGCAAAAGACAATGACTCTCCAGTACAGCTAACTGAATCTTCTTCTGAATATAATCCAAAACTGTTCTTTTGACTAAGGGTTTTCACATACTGTGTAAGAACTAAGCCAAGGTCAAAATAATAAGTCTACTTATAAATTGTACATGAACATCAACAATATTTTTGCAGTCACACTGTGCAGAGATTCCTTCAGTCAAGAAAATCTTATCCATAATTGTCCTTTCCAAAAAATAATGATATTAATCATAATGATTTTTTTCATCAATCCCCAGCAATCATGTAATCCTGTCAATATCAGACATATATTAAAACTTCTCCCTTGATCTGGGCTAGAGGCACATCAATACAGACAGTCACATACTAAATGCCAACACGAGGGCTGATCCCTTTAGCCTTATGCGTCTCTGTCTTTTCCGACTGTCACCAGCTTGCCAAGCTCCTGATGACAGATCTGTCTATAGGACAGTTGATTTGGGTGGGGTGGTGCTTGGCTTGGGGAAGGTGTCATCTCCAGGTCATTATATTGTCAACTAATAGAATAATTAGTACATAATGATGACATGTGGATGTCAAATTAAAGCACTGTTAGAATGTAAGTGGCATGCATAGGACAGACTTGTGAATCGTGCTGTTATGTTGGAGTGAAGTTCAACCCTCTCATAATCTTTTAGCACCACTGTGACAAATCAATGAGATTTAAAATATAGGCATCTAAATAACTTTTGAAGTGTACTTTAAATGGGTTGTAAAATAATGTGTAGTCTTTAAATCATCACTTTCATCAGTTAAGGGACAAATCAACATATCCCAAAAGAAACAGGCACTAAACTCTTCTTTTGCCTTGACTGCAATTAGCTGCGTTGAAAAAAGAAAAAAAGTTTACTAATAACTGTTGTTGATGAGTGATGGCATCCTCAGAAAATTCATAATGGTACACATACAGCCATCACCCTGTCTAAAATATTAGCCTGCAGAATCATGATATATGGGCATCAATACATGAACAACTCTGGTCTTAAGTCAGTTTAATGACCAGGTACAGGAGAAATGTGTGTACCATTTGTCATGACAAATAATACCAGCAGATAGGCTAAATCTATGTCCTGTTATGGACTTGTATTGGAGGCTTTGGCCAAAACAATTTGGGTTATCTAAATGCGTGCTATGATTCAGGCCATTAGCCAACAATTTTAAAGGAGGGAAACGCCTAGGCATTCTTAGAAGCAAGACCAAATTTTGATTCTGACCTTTTCCCAAGCCAACAGGGAAGTTCTTTTTCACCCTGTCCTCCACTCCCACCCCCGGCTGCCTATAGGGGGCTGTGATTTAATGTTGTTCTATTGCATTAACTACATGCACTAACTGTATCCTGTGAAATGTGGCGCAAAGCCCCGAAAACATTCATTTTCTGTATTATTTCAATGCTACCACATTTTCCATATTGTCATGTGAGTTGTTAATGATCACAATACCATCACTGCCATGACGTTGGCTCCTTTAAGATGAAAATGGCTACCAGTGCTACATAAAATGATTTCTCTTCCAAAAGACTTGAAAATGTATACAATAAAATTTAGTGCTGGCAAGACCTGGAATAAATTATTCTTTCATATGCAAAGCCTCCTCAGTTTCCTATGCAACATGGTCAACTGTAGTCTAAACAGAATCATTTGTAGTCTAAACACAAATAGTATTCCAGCGGCTCATTAATGGTATGCATTTTAAAATATAGTCCAGTCGGCATCATGGCTTTTCCAAATTGTAAACAATAGCCAAAAGCTGAATTTTCTTCAAGTCTGCAAAGAAGGATCCAGTAATGGTCTTGATTTGTTGTTTAAAAACAAACAATTCCACAGCTGCCCACTATGAGCTAGGATCATTTCCAAAAAACTCAGGCCAAATGTGACTTAGTGGTCATATGCATTAAATCCATCCACATTATTGTACGCAGTTATCCTTTCCAGACACCATATATATAAAAAAACACAGCCTTAAGAAACAAACTGCAGTGAACTAGTGAACTTCTTTCTAAGCTGTAGGTGTGTACATTTATATATACAGAATATATATAAAAATAGCCAGGTATCTGGAAGGCATTTCGACCAGTTCTAGGTCAACTCTCAGCAACCACTGACAAAGCCAAATCCATCAAATCTTGAGGAGCAGAACACAGGGGACAAAAAGATTGCAAACAGAATTGCCTGCTTTAAAGCTAAATAATTACAATTCAAACTTGAAGCCCTAGCTTTAATTCAGTTTTATTTCTTTCTTGTTTTCTCTGTTTTCCATGTCTTTTACTGATAAACAAGAATCAATATTACTATCAGACCTTAAAACCATCTTTTTAAGGTATCATTTACAAAATAGTTTTGGTAAATATTCCACACCAATATTGTTCTGATTTTGCAAATGATTTCCATGATCAAACCCATATCACGAGCTTAAACTAATTTGTTATACTTCAACATAATTCTCACATCCAGAACAGGCCTAGGTTAAAGAAAAGCAGGTTCAACACTAGTTAGCTCTATTCACGAATGTTTTTACTTTTTTTCTCCCTCTCTAGTTAGTAATGAGAGCAATAACTGTGTTTTGTTAGTTCATATGATCCAAATCACCAAGAATTATTCCATTACAATAACAGACATGCAGGTTTTTCTTTTTTTATCTAGCTTGGATATTTTCCAACACTGAGAAATGTTTCAACATGGGAAGTCAGGAACTTCAAAATGCATGCTGGGAAAAACTCAAATGTATAAATTAAATACAGTTAAAAGTAATATCAATATTTTGCTTTAAAAAACAGAAATTTTAGATAATTATAATAGTAAGGCTGTCATTCAGTGAAATAAGATCATGAGTGGTCTTTGATCAAATTGTGGTAGATGTGAAATCGTGATCTGCTCTGAAATAAGTGTGTCTCTCAGAGCACATTGAACATAAAATGAACTAATGAACTCATGTCACCCTCCTGCTTTTCCTAGCCTTTCTGAAACTTCAGCTAGCAATACGAATTATAACTTTTAAAGGGAGTAAAGAAGTTTTTAAGGAGTTCTGAACCAACATGAACATTATATATTTTAGTAGTTTACTGAATTTATATCTCAAACATACTGAATTTATATCTCAAACATACTTTTAACTAACAAGTCCTTATTTCAAGAGCTTGGAATAGAAACTCATGTTTATAAGCTAAATAAAATAATAACTATTATTGAGAATGCGTTAGTTGTGATTATTAGTGCACAATGATGTTCACTGTGGTTGTGCCGAGTATCATGAGTAACAACAGCTACCTTACCTTCCACTTTCCACTCAGCTTTAATCCACAGAGCAGTGAAAGAGAACAGATACAAAGTCCCACTTCAAGATCTGCCATTTTGATCAAGCTACTACGGACCAGATAGTCTTGTGGTTAGAGTGTCCCATCCATGGTGAAGTAAAATGCATAAGAAACTTCTTTTGGTTCTACTCCAATTGTACTTCACAGCATATGCTTAGCTATCATGTTAATTCTCATGGGAAATCTGTTTTTGTCACAAACTTCACTCAAAGTATACACAGTCACATTTGTATTGGACATATACCACAGCTGTACCCTACATGTTCACATGTTCACCAAGTTAAATGCATTTGCCTTACTTCAAACACGTACATCAGGAACGATTCAGACAAAAAAAATGGCCATTACGGAACTGAAGCAAAGTGACATCAAATCTGCGAGAAAGAGAAAACCTGACACATCTTAATCCCTTCGGGTTAATGTCGAGATCACTTGTTTGACGTCACAACCAAATACAGTCCAAGTACTCAGACAGCTGCATGTTCTTTCTGCCCAATATTGGATATTTCACCTAGCGCTGTTGTTCCTACATATCTACATGACACACTCCCACTATATCCTTGTTCTTCTGCTACAAGAGGCAATTCACGGAATCACACGAAGTTCTTAATGCCTTGTTTCCCTGTAATTCCATCCAAGTTCCTCTTGTGGTCATGGTTCATTCCAGAGTGCACGTATTAGGGGAGAATTTTTAAGTCCCCAATGTGTTTTGTACACATGAACGTGTAACTATGTTAGTCTTAGGGTCTTTATCTGGTAATCTGGGGCTCAGGGAGGGGGTCTTAATGAATAACTTAGTGAGCTAAATGAATGGCTTTATCAGGTAGCCAATTTATCAAAATTTGAAAATAGTTTATGAAGTATATTTTTTCTACAAATTATTAAGATAATTTTCTTCTACAAAAACAGGAACATATTTTAATTTTTTTAAGCCCATCTGCCACTTACTTGGTCAAACTAATTTGGTATTGTTATGCTACATGCAGTCATCAAGTTGGTGTTAATTTTGAAACTTGTTACAAGCTGTTTTGCAAAATTACAGAGGGGAACTTACAGTCATTTTAATTAACATTAATTGACATTCCTCTGCAAACAAAGCAATAGTCCCACAGTTACTTCATACATCTGCTTTGATTCCTCTCAAAATCTTCCAAAATCTGTTTACTCATACTATAAATAAAGCCCCACAAACTCCAATTTGACAATAATTGTTACACATTTTCTAATCATTATCTTTACCCAGATGTAAAATAAAAATTTACTACAATTCACAATGTATGACATAATAGACCAGTCTACCTATGGGGCCCCCATGTAAAACAGCTATAATCAATTTGTTTCAATTTTTTACACTATCTACTATGCCAATATTAGTATTTCTTTGCTATCTTAACCCTGTGTTTTCTGTTCTGGATAAATCCGTTTTTATAAGTCGATGATAAAATTCCAATGTGTTTGACTTGACGCATACTATAAATCCCCTAGGCTGCCCCCGCACATTATTTTTAGAATGTCCTTATCTTGAAGAACATTGTTTGTTTTTGAGCTGCAACTCTGCATAATGATCAAGTTATTTTTATTCTTATATCACATCCAGGATATTTTAATGAATAAAATAACGAAATGCTTTACAATTTATTTTCTCACAATTTCCGAAAAAAAATAGTTTAATTATATAAACATGTGAGAGTTAAAATGACATTCTCATAGATTGAAAACAATTTCATATTTTCTAATCTAACGAAAACACCAGAAAATATGCAGTTTGCCCTTTTGTTGAATGGCTGGCAAACAAACTTGTGCTGTTTAAAAAAAAACAACCATTTAAGTCTTATGTATTAGAATATGATCAAGTATAGTATTGAAAAAAACCCTGTCTCGAAATCTTAAGCGACTTGTTATATATAAACATCCACTTTAAACTGTGTAAAACAAAGCTCAGAATAACCACACCAGTGGCATGGTCAAACCCTTAAGGCTTATCATATCATGAATTTCTAACAGTAAAACAGCAATCTTTCTAAATATTTTGGCTCTCACTAGAAGGTAATACACAATTCATACCATCTAAGACTTACAGGTTCACTTTCACAAGATCTTTTTGTCTTATTTATATTTTTATCATATTTATATATACATTACATTACTCTGTTGTATTTTGTGGTGTGAGACAGAAAAAATGCATTTAGCCTCATCAACCTTACATTCTGTACTAATAGTTTAATGCTCCATGCTATTTTCACACACACATGCACGCACACACACACATGCACACACACACACACACACACACACACACACACAATGCCAGCCTTACCTGGGTCATGCCTCCATAAAAACACAAGGCATGAGGAAGCTGAGGGCATAAGAATTTGAAAGTTCGGCAAATCACGCCTAATGTTGACGTGGATCGTGATCTTGTCCGTGTCACTGGCTTCTTCGACATCATTTTTGAATAACTTTTGCAACAGGATTTCTGTTTTCAATATTCAAAAATCCCAATGAAAACAAGTAATCTGCACTCTATTTTAAGAGTTCTAACTGTCATTAAAATAACTGATGCAAGCAATTATCTCCAACTGCTGTTCATTCACATTAAAAAAATTATAGGAATTTCCATCAATCAATCATCATCATCAGAAGTTGTTTTTCTCATATTGTCAAAGAAACAATTGTGTAATCCAAAGTAAAAATTTTATCAATCAGAATTAATTTCACCATCAAGAGGTAAACAGCTGAGGAAAAAATGCAAATTTTCCTACTGTTCAATAGTTCAACAGCTTGGATATTTTCTCTGGTGAGCCAGCATTTTTCCAGTAGTCTAAATGCAAATATTCTTCTTTGTGGCAGTAGTTTTGCCGTCGTCAATTTCTTTCTCGAACAAACTTTGATACAGCGCTGTTTCAGCTAAACCATCATTTTTTTCACAACTCCTGAACTAATCTTTGTGACAAAAAACTGTCACAGGCGCAAACTATTATCGGTGTGGTGTTGTAAAAATCGTCAACTTAATCACAGCTGTCTCGGCATTCTTTGTCAAAGAAGCAGAACCAGCAGCACTTTATGATTGGATCCAATTCAACGTCTGCTCAAATAGGATACCCTGAACACATGATAATTCTCCATTGACAAACCCTCTCAGTTCTACAACTGACAAAACACACTTTTTCTGGTCAAGAGACTTTTCTAACTGCTTCAACTGGATTACAAACCCTCTAAAATCAGACTGTCCACTGTCCGAACAAGCTGCATTAAGCCAGTGGTCAAAGAGTGGTCAGAGGTGCGCTACCCCCCAAGTCCTGATCAAATTCTGTGTTTGTCCACTGTGAAAACACTTTTCCCGGCTTCCGTTGGATTAGCAAAACCTTCACTTTGAAAAGTGTCAACTATTTATGGAATGCTGTAACTGGGATTTTCTTTTGCCTGAACCCTTGCTCAAATATTGGACAACCTACTTTACCAGCGTGGAAGGAAAGGAGGCAGCATAGGCCCAGCAACCTGGTGCTCATAGAGTTGCTTGGCGCAGTAACATGATAATATTTCACCCAATATTAGCTTTATTACATAACATGAAGACTGTGACTTTGACATAATTACTATTTTTATCACATCACACCTCGGCTCTAAGGTTTACAACAAAGGCTTAATCAAAAATAGGATAAAAAGTAAAGTCCTCCCCTCCCCTTTTGTAAATCTATCCATTGTAAATGTAAATTTCAAACATTCTCGACTAAGATTTGAAAAAAAACTAGATATTCAATTTCCATTATTCTGACTTCATTCCCACAGAGAACCTACTGCCAAATTTATCCAAACATTAAAAAGGGGAGGATGCAGAGTGCAAATGCCCAGTCTGTCTGTCTGTCTGTGTCTGTCAGACTGTTAGTATAATTAGGAATTTATACATTTTTATTTTAAAAACATTTTTTGCCTCACACATATTACCCCTGGAATATTATTATAATAATTGTTGTACGTGAGTTATCATTCCAGAGGAAATCCATGAATTCTTATGAACTGTAAAGGTCACAATCCTGAGAAGTATTTATCATCATCATAAATACATGTTGTCACCTATGCCTGTGACAAATCACAAAGCACAAGGTGTAAACAGGCTCAAGGAGATACCCATCTTGTGACACTTTCCACTACCTTACTGGTATGTGACAATTAAAGTGTCACGTCCACTACCATAACACTGACCATAACAACCTAACGACGGCAAGGAGGTCACTTCCTACGATACCTATAACAGTCACAAGTCCATGTTTAACTATACTACGGGTGGCAGTCCACCACTGAGAGATGACCATCTCCTGAACTGCCCTCTACCTTACTGGAGTGACCAAATGACCACAATAATAATACCCATTGCTCAAGGTGTGGCATCTAACTGATAGCTGACCACAATGACTTTGATACATAACACCAGAGGACCTTAAGAAAACAAATTACAGTCATTACTTGCAAAATGACAGAACAAATTGAATCTCGAGGTGAAATCTCAAAGGCAAAAACATGTTTGGTCTCTTTAGAAACAACCTACTTTTTTCTTTCTGAACTGAATCTTGTTCATCCCACCCTTAAAACAGGGCGTTTTAAAAATTAAAACAACTGAGAAAGTACGGAATATTTTGATCACACCAATAATAGGTGAATCAATGTACATAATTATTTGGTATTTGTTGAAAATATACAAGTCCATGACACCCCAGTTCCAACATGTGAGAGTGAAATTCTGGCAAAATATTTAAGAATATCCCTAACAGTGCATTAAAAAGGTTTAAAATCTTTCAGGCATCTCGTAACTTAAATCAAGAATACAATTCCACCATATTCATCCTACACCAACCTCCATTTTATCTGTAGTCCACCCTTTGATAACCCTCCACCCTATTTTACCCTCTCAGCCCATACAGGATAACCCCACAATAATGTGCATTCCAAAATTCTTTACAAAAATCAGACCGTGAACAATTTCAAAGACCAAAATAAACTTCTCTACTTTTCAAGGGTCCTTGAAACTTGGGAATACACACAAAACCCTGGGCTGCTTAAGGTGCAGTAGTCTGCATACTGGGTCAGAAAAAAATACTTCTTGAATTGAATACTTATATCAAATAGACTTAATGCACACCACCAGAATAATGTGGGATTTTTAGGAAACAGTGCAATTAGTCGATTAACTGAATGGAACATCGCATAAAAATAGCTTGCAATCATGGCAATAACATTGTGCAAGTTCTGATAGAAAAATATGCAATGAATTTATTGAGTGGAAAATAACAAAAATATCACTAGTATATGAAGCATGCATCTTTTTGTTAAGAAAAAAAAGAAATTTTTGGTACAAATTCACTGACCAAAGATACAAAACCAATATTATGACATTGGTCCTTTTGATTTATCACCAAGGTCCTTTCTCTCTCTTATCACACACTGTTATCAGTGGCTGTTTAACTAGGGTACTGCATCTAAACCACAACAGGCATTAAAACAGTAGTCAGCAGCAGTCATCAGTAGTATTTTAAGATCAGAGGAGGGTGCCCTGATATATATATATATATGGAATTAATCCCCCACGTTCTACAATTACTTGACACATACGTATATATTTACATATACCATCATATTACAAATCCTGTCTTTTAATTTTCATCGTAACGTCTTATCTCAATTGATATCCAATCAGGGCAACTCTTGAATCATACAATCATATATCTTATTACATATTTAAGACAATTATGAAATATATTAGAAGTCATCTAAATATAGGTATAAAGCAACATTCCACTTCATCTTCATCGATCATCATATAATAATAATAGCTATAGTCTATACTCAGTATATTTTAAAAGCGTGATGCATTCGAATATAGTAATTTAAAAAATCTCATCAATATGATACATTCTAAGCTTAATTCGTAAGAGTTTTGAACAACTGGAGATAAAAAATCAATTACGATACCATTTTCACTATTTAACAAACTTATAATATCTCATTATTTATCAATAAAAACTATAACAGAAAAAAAACACCCTGTACCTTCTTCCACTTTGCCAGACTCTTACAGTACTGACACGGTGGCGGACGTGTCCAGTATGCCGCTACTTTGGCCATCCTGTCCACTAAATGGTCAAGAGGCCAGCAGTGACACAACAACAATAACAGTGACAACGACAATGCTGACAACAACCAACGGACACCAACAACAACAGGTCCATGCAGTGGTAACAGTGTACTGACAATGCCATGCTTCAGCAGTAACAGTAATATGGTGATGTCCACTAATGCATATCTCATGTGTCCAGTGTCCCCTCCCTAAGGCAAGCAAGGACAGTGGTCAGTCCATCCATCCTTCCATGCATGGATGACCCTGATATAATGGCTGGACAACTGGGTTGGGGTCCCCATCACTGGTCGAGTCCGTCAACTTGACATGCTTATATTTTGTGACCCGATCCTCTCTGCTATACAAATATGCACTTCCTTATATAGGGGTTGATGGTATATATTCACATGACATTGTCCATTCCTCATGGGACATGTCTCAAATTTAGTAGCCAATTCTTTTATTCAAAGATGAAAAACTTGCAAATTAATTCATAGCCATATAGGTCATTTTTTGGTGAGGTGTTCAAGAATCCACAATGTTATGATGTTGTCGTAGTAAAATTATCATCATTTTTCCTCGCACAGTGGACTAATCCTAACCAGCTCAGGCTGCTTAATCTTCAAGCGTGGCGTGTTCACATGCACAAAATGGAGTGACTTTGACCAGTTCCATTTCGGACTTCTATGATCACAAATATAAAACAAAGAGATGATAAACTTTTCCCTGTCCAGAAAAGAAATAACCTCACATAATCAGGTTAATGCTTAACAGACACCAGCCTAAATTACTATCACCAATAATGATGTTGGAAATGGAAAGATTCAAAACCATACTATTCCATGTGTGTGTGAACAGTACCTGGAAGAGGTGCAGTGCTGATGGCACTGTAACATGAGATACAGGAATTCCACACCCGAGCATTACAAGATCTAACACTAAAATTTACCCAAAAGATATAAAACATAATTTTCAATGATCTTATTTTGGCTTATTCAGGTCAGATGTACTTTTCTTTATTTATTTACTTTTGTAGCTATCAATTTATTTATTACATAGTTTCACAAATAGATCTACAGTAAAGACTAATGAAAATGTTCATACACTGCTACATTAGGATGCTACTGATATTTACTTTTAAACCAAATATTATACATAAGCTACAAGTAATAAAACATATATATACTTATGTTCAAACTTCATTATTATTTCTAATAAGTTAACAAATACATATTTAACAAAATACAAAAACTACCATCCCCCCAAAAATATTCCATTTTTAGAATGACACTGATTAATGAACCATGTCTAATAAAATTGATATGAGGTCCAGGAACTTAATGTATAAGACGGATGCAGGTTATCTTCCCTAAAACACCAGTTACAGTCTGTGGCTAGGTCACATAATCATTTCCTTTTTTTTTTTTTTTTCTAAAATATTTTTTCATCTTAACATCTATTATATTCTGTTTTGCGTATGCCTGTACCAGTGACGAATGACACTTATGCAATTTCTTCTTGAACTGATTTTATCTTTGGCAAACTAAGCCTCCTAAAATAATTGCTTTAGGTGAATATGGATACCCTTATAAACTATCCGTACAGCCTCTCCCTCTTATATCATGTCCACTGATGATAAATGACCCCTGTCCTCCCCAAAAAAAATTGACCAGTAGCAGTAATTACAAGCAAAACAATAAGATGTCCTCTGTTTCAATGTAATGGAAAGACTCACAGTCTCAAAGCATTTTGTTCACTGTGGACTCTTACATAGTGTGATATGAAATGAATGAATAAAGGAATATCATTCAATCTCTCCTGAGTATATTGTCTCTGATGTAACTGTATATTTTATGATGTATTTCATTTGTCTTTGCATCATTATTAGCTGCTGTCCTATTCTCACATCTTTGAAGAAAGAATTACATGGTAAGAACATGATATTCTATCCTTATAAACCCTTTATCTTAAATATTGACAAACACAATTAGAACACATACAGAAGTTTAAAATTTTAAAACTAGTAGTTTTTTTGTTCTCTTTATGTCATTTCATAACTGTATTTATAGTGTAATATTGTCAAACTTGAAATCAATAGACTCAGAACATTACTTTATATCAAAAATTCTTACCCCTCAATCTTAAATTGAAATCTAAGTTCAAAATAGTTCCCAAGGCCAACACAAATACCAAAATCCCAAATTTTCTCCAGTGTGTCAATCAATCCACATTCGCCCACTCCCAAATAACATTCACCTAGAGGAAACTTCAAAGGGCCCATTCCACAATAAAGACTATCCCTCCCTGTGTATTAAATTTGTTACAGTGAAGGGAAATATTTTCACACATGAACTTAAGACTGATAGTTGGTCTAAAATTTAGGTCCTTAAATTTTTGTCTACTATACTTCAGGATAAATCAGTAGAAGTCCACTAAAATAAAACAATTATTAAGAACTAAAGAAGTCATTTGTTTTGTTTTTTTTCTTTTTTTATTTATTTTTTTTCAAATGCAAACAAAATTATTTATTTTGGTGGATCTAATTCTCAAGATAGAGAAGACTTAAAGCTTGTTGTTAATGTAAGATCAACTCTCAGTTTTGAGTAATATTGTCATGCCAGGTCCCCAAATGTATCACGCAGCTTTCAATGTCATTTGATATGTCACAATGACTGAATTTTAACACAGAAAAACATTCTCAATGACCTCAACTGTCCATGTAAGAAAACTGACACAGCTGTAAATCTTTTTCAACTTTTTCCCAACTTCACAATACAGGACAAAGGCATTACTGTTCCTAACTGGTTATTTGTGCAGCTAACTAAGTGAAACTGTGACTTTTGATAAAGTGATGCTGGTATTCCAGGCAGCAATGCTATAATTCTTTCACAGGTGTTCTGAGGACACTCCACTACCACCCTATTCATACTTGTTCAGCAACCAAGAAAACCACATCCATTTTGTTCATTGAATGGTGTGAAATGATTGTTAAACAAGAGCACAACAAGCAAAATTTCCCTGTTATCTGAAGCACTGTGGAAAGGTATAAGCCAGCCTTCAAAGGTATGTTTAACAGCAACGGCACTGGATAGAGGTGAGAATGGGGCTCATCTTGGTTTTATCATGTACATGCTACCATCTATTAGCCTCCTTTGAAATTAGTAAAGAATTACCCACTTGGTACTTTTCTTTTCCTATATTTTCTTTTCTTTGTTTGAGAAAAGATATTTCTCATATAAAATCACCTGCAGAAGAAAAATATACAATTGCAAATGTGGTCTGAGTAGAGCTGGGGGGGGGGGTAGTAGTTTATAAAATAGCCCACCTTTTTATTCTGTACCCCTGTCCCTGGCAATGTGTGGGCCTTGTCTGCAGGTAGATGCATCTTGTTGTCTGCACGCTTCAATGGTGGAGTTTTGCTTCTCAGAACCACTTCTTTCTCCATCTTCATTGCCTCTAGTTTCTTGTGCTGTGCACTTCCCTGGAAAGACAAACAACTTCCAATATCAAAGTTTAACGTGCAAAATCAATAAGAGTGACAGTCAGAAATAAACTATATACATAGCCATACAGTCATTCATTTTATGGTATATATATATATACATACAATAAAGGATTAACTTAGGAAAAAAAATTAAAAGCCTGAGATGGGTACCAGTTTTATATTCATTCAATTATTGGAAAGATATGAAAATCAATACAACTGGTGATGAAAATGCAGAAATCTCGAAGAAATTATGGCAAGGAAAATTAAGTTTACACATAATTTTATCTATGTGTGATCAATGGATGCCAGCATAAAGATAATTTATAATCACTTAATCATGTGGCAAAAACTACCAATTTCTATTACAGCAGACGTCCTATGAATCTTTTTGAACATATCATACCTGTTTGCTACCACAGTGTGTGAGACTGTGCTGAGAACTATTCACCGACTCTGTATCACTAGTCGGTGTCGTGCAAGGGGTGTTTCCACTGGGAATACGACGAATCCAAATCACCTCATCCTCTTCGCTCTTCACGCTACCTCTGCTTCCTCCCATCCTACCTACATCTTCGTCAGGAGTTCCTGCCGCAGAGTCCGTATTAAAGCTATGACTGGTCGGTAATATCACGGCACATTGCCCATGGGACTCCATCACTGTAGAGAGCCCAGGAACGTGCTTTTTAGCCTTCCCGGAGATTCCCAGAGCGGGTCTATCAGGACTATGTAGCCTGGCACTTGCCTGCCCTCCATTAGCAAGCAAAGTAGTTCTAAGCGAATGGGGAACTAAGGCCTTGGGTTCCACATGCTCTGTTTGGCATAAATCAGCTTCTGACTGAGCTGGACTCTTCTGCATATACTGGTGAGCATAAAATTTCTTATGCATGCTGTCCAGAAGTGACGTAGGCGTCAACAGCTCCTGTGGTGTCCCCATTTCTGGTGACAGTCCCGTGGAGGAGTTTCCCACTGAGGTGACACTCCCCTGTAGTGTGGATGTGCTGGAACTGTTGCTATAACTTGACCCATCATGAATATTTGACTCTAAACTTATATTATTACACTGGCCGCCGCTACCATCGCTAAAGCGTTTTTTGTATTGCACATTGCTGTCCATTTTGTCAGCCATTTTGATATCAGCAGTAGAATGTATTGAGCTCCTTTTTGATGAAATTTGCACTTTACTATAATTGCTATTACCAACGAGGCTTTTCTGAGCATTGTCCAACTGCCCTCGGCCATTGCAAAATTCTAGTCTTGATTCCGCTTGAATAGCTGCAGGACTTTTACCAGAATTGTCTGCAAACCTGACACTCTGTTTGACAGAGCCATTGGCAATTGTGTTAAACTTTGTCATGCTGGGAGTATTAAAATGTACGTTCCTTTGATTATTATGAGCATTCTTTCTTTCGAGAGAATTTGTCGGGGTTCTCTCTTCCGAGTTTCTTGGAGTATTTCTGGGAGTAGGCTCATCTTCTCCATTCACAAATTCACCATTAACATGAACATCCACTACCACCACCTGCTGACGGCAAGACGGGGCCAAAATGGAAGATGGCTGTTTTTGGGAATCGGATCGTATCGTCTGTGTTGAGGAATCGCGCTCATTCTGAAAATTCCCGAGGTCACTTTCATCTACCATCAAATCATCATCTACTTCCACCACTGCTTCCAGTGGTGTCCTTGGAAACATTGACCACACCTCCCTTCTAGAATCCTCCTCTGTTTGAGTTGCCCTGGAAACCTTCCTGGTTGTCATGACAACAGTTTCATTGGATGCAACAAGCTGAACTTTCCCTGTGGGTGGGCATTTCTGACTAGTGTTTGACTCAGATTTTACAGCACTGACGTTGGAAACAAACCCATTTTGGCTTTTGTCATTTCCACAGCATCCTTTTTCATCTGGTTCTTCTAGTTCCTGTGATGGCTTTAATTTTTCAGCATGGCTGACAATGTCCAGACTTGTTGGCCTCTTGGGTCTGTTAATGTTTTTCTCAATAATATTGCACTGTGGTCTCTCCAGTAAGGATGCTAGTGTCCCTTTCTGTAACACTTTCTCATGGTGTTCAGAGTTCAGGTTGCGGTCAATGGTATTCCCTTCAACCTGGCTGTCATGGCTATGTTGTTTTTTCTCTTGTTGTCCACTGCTGGTCAAGTTTTCATATTGCACATTGGTGGTCAAATATGGCCGGTTCTGGTCAGTGTTGGTCAATTTAAGCCCCCCAGTGGGAGTCCTGGGTGGTTCAGAGACAGATCTCTTGTTACGGTTCTCATCTTCTGAGGTAACCAACTGACCCTTGCTGCCCTTTGGTGATGATGATGATGATGACGAAGATGATGAAGTCTCTGCTAGTATGACTGGTGAAGAAAATCTCCTCCCTATATGAACATAGTTTGGTGAGAGAGGAGGTGGAGGTGGAAAGTAGACTTCAATCTTGTCATTTCGTGGAACTTTCTTTGGAGGTGGGTCTGGCGGATCCTAAAACGAACAAAACAAAGAAGAGTGTTAGCAATCAGTACATGGCATTTTGTCTTGACTGTAACCCAAACACAGCAGTAAAACACATAATTCCTGAAGTTCCCCAACGTATTGCAATCAACAACAGAATATATAATGCTGAAAACCCTAGTTGAACACGTTATATGTAGCCTTGGCACTCCTTACACTGTGGAGGTACTACTTTTTTGGTAGATACAGACGAGGCTAATACTTGAAAAAGAACCCAAATCATCTGCAACAAATCTATGCAATTTCTTTCACCACTTACAAAATCTTGTAAGCAGCCAGCAATGAGAAAACAAATTAGACGTTTAATGGATTGCTCTGGCAACAAAACAATGGTTTAAAGGTGAGAGGAACAACCCATACAACTCTACCTAACCCACTTCAGTGAAAGAAAAAAAAAAACAAACAAGTGGTACCGATTTACATTACTCATTTCTCAAAGCAGTAGATTCATTCTCCCTAAAATCATCCGGTATTTGATTAAATTTTATGTGTTTTGAAAAGCAAGTTCATCTATTGAGAAAACCATGTTTTCTAAATACATGTTTGTTTGGATGTGGGTGATATCAGGGCTTGGATTACTAGGAAATGTTGTCAGCATTTAAAGACATGTTCCCGCTATCAGTCTTAATAATCTGCAGTCGTATAACCTTGTACAGTACATCATGTGCATGTGCATGCACTTATGCATGCCTGCACATATACACATAAACACTCATGCACACATATACGCAAACATTCATATCCATTCATATACACTCACACAAAGATACATGCACATATACACGCAAGTAAAAAAACAAGCACATACACATCAAAGCTATTACAAAATCATAAAGCTATAGAAAGCAACATTTCTTGTTAAAGTATTACAGATCTCAACATGGGGCTCAAAATTTCATCTTTACATTAGCACAGGTAGGAAGAAAGGGGGATACCTCTTTGCCCTTTTGCTTTATGTGATTATGACAGAGACTATTCAAAAACGAAAAAGGAAGGGGCTGTGCCCACCCAGCCCCTACCCCCTCATCCCAACCTCTGACGCCTATGTTATCCAACATGTATGCTAAATTGGCATATTTACCTGTCAAAATTATTTCCATTTGCTTCAGATCTAACAGGTCTAACCTTACTTGTTTCTTCTTAATAACACACTAGTTGTGGCACGCGCTTTGAAGTTGTTCAGGAAGCACGGCCGATAAAACTCCCCTAACACTATCTGTATGTGATAACAACCCAGCCTGACCAGTACCCAGAAAGCAATTTTCTCAACGTGAACTCTGATTAGAGAGGTTTACTTGTAGCTTTTAGGTAGAAATGACTTGTTGGAGCAAAAAAACTTTTTTTTTCAAAACTGCTTACAGATCAAAGAATCAGCAACTTTCAATGACTTTTCACTTTACTATAAAGGTTACTTATCTTTGGTACAGAAATTGCTTGTTCAAAAGACATGATTTTCCAAACTACTAAAAGATTCCAGGCAAATGGAGATTCTTACACTGAACACCTACCTTAATGAATATATATATATATATATATATATATATATATATATATATATATATATATTTGTATTTATTTTTTTTCATCTTTTGGGCACATAATAACTGATTCACAAACTCTGCATTACGAGAAAATTGTTTTCAATGATAATACTATTTTAAAAATAGAAACTTACCAGTGATCATTATTAACATTCTTTGTGCACAAATAACAGATTCAGGTGATATCTTTTAGCTTCATATTACCAATAGATAATGACTCATTCAGAAACCCCCCTTTCATGAAAAAAATTCCAGTGGCAATAATGTTTTTACAATAAAAACTTACCAGTGAATGTTCTTTGTAAATTTTGCGTGGAAATAACAGATTCAGGTGACATCTTTGGGCTTCAAACTACCAACAGATTCTGCAGTCAGCAATGACATTAAACTGAAGAACTCCACATAAACATTGCATGCACAATGTCTGCAGAAATATAAATGGCACACTATTTAAAAACCTGGACACTTCTGGAAAACCCAACGGCTCAGGTGCTCTCCTCACCACAAAAACCACCAGCTGCCACCTGATCTTGCTGGAACATTCCACTTACCAAGACAAACTCCAATATATCTACATATATAATATTCTCTTTTTTTTTCTACACGATCTTACCCGTTTACCTCTTGCTGTGTTGGCAATTAGTTCTATATCAGTAGATAATCTATAAGTGAGCATTCCACTGCTAACTGCCTCTAGCTCCCTTCTGAATAGAGCAAGTACAGTAAATGTATAAAAGCTCTTCTGAGGTAACATGCACTGGTTATGTCAGGGGAATGTGTAGAAGTACAGTAAAATGTATATAGTTTTCTTTGTCTATAGCCACAAAATTTGCACTAGCAATGCAAACCATAGTTACTTCAGCAAACTTCAACTAGAGCACCAATAAAATTAACAAAACAATGCCCCACGAACCTTGGAAAGATTTTTAAGCAAGAAGCAATCCACAGCAACTCCATATTTTCTCCCCAAAATATAAAAAATCTCATATTTTGTGACAATATAATATCACATCTGCCAACTGCAACTGTGACGTAAAACAGTGACATGAAATGGCAGAATTATTTAACTGCTAAATGAAAAAATATATACAGATGAGATTATTAATAGGCATTTTCATGATGAATGTGCATGATTTATTTAATTAGCATGTCTTGGTGATAACATCTACGGAGTACAGAATATGCAGCAATGTTATTCTTCAAATGGCAAAAACTGCATTTGACTTTTAGATCCTAAGTTACATCTTTTCAATTTTACGGTAACTGCAGCAACAACAATACAGCTAATTGTGCCCGGAGAAGTAATGATTTTGTAATCATGAGAACTGACAGCATAACTGAAAGTGTTGCCAGGAATTGAGAAATCAATGAGAAAAACGACAAGCAATCAATTGTAATGAGCATTCATAAGCAACAAATGAATAGACACATGGGACACCATTAAACATGGAAAAAATTGACAGACAAATCTCTCTACCAAAAAAAAAAAAAAAAAATGGACCAGCCAGAGAAAAAGTATGAAAGAAATTGTCAGGAATCAATTTGAATCATTCCAGGAATAATGAGAGACAATAAACACAAGAGAAAGAACAAGTGCTATGTAATATAACGTGTCATCTAACTTGGGTCAAGGACACTATGTCTATATGTCTTAAAAGATGAGTCTGACTGAAATACATCCGTAGTACTGGCTCCACAAACACAAGAAGTAATAATACACCACAGAGATGAAACATCTTCACATTAATTGCAATCTTATGAAAATAAATACAAAGATAATTAAAAGAATATTGTACTAGAATAAAATATTAATAACTAAGGGAATAAAAAAAAAGATCATCAATTAAGTGTTTTACTAAAATACAATAGTAATACTTGTTTGAACAAATGATTAATAAACAGGGAAAGATAGCTTACAAAATCTGACTATTGGCTTTTTCTGCACAAAGGTGTCTTGTGCTTCAAAGATGAAAGTGGACCTTTAAAAATTTGATTATTGCAGGCGCTGAAGGCACCTAGCTCTGTGGGGGGGGGGGGGGGGGGGGAGGCATAATTACAACACTTTTACATTGGGGCTACCGAATGAATCTGGTACACTTTCATCTCTATGTGTCTGTCTTGAGAATTCAATCACATTAGTTTTAAAAAATATTTCATAAGGACAGAGAAAGGTGGCAGATAGAAATAAGGGTTTCATTATTTGCACCCCATCCCCACCCCTCCAAATTCATTGTCAAATGGAACTCATTTCTTAAAACTGCAATCAAAGACTGCTACAAAAACATCAATCCTTTTCTATTTGTCTTAACCCCATATGACTGTGTGTGTGCACTTTTTTTCTTTTCATTTCAAACAACCATGTTTTGAATTAGGGAAAATATGGAAAATAAACACTGTTTTTACTTTAGGAAATGAGCATTTCAAAGTTGATCTGCTTTTCTATTCTGACCCTGGGTGAACTATCAATTATGCACATTCTTGTTTAAAGGAACAATGCGTTGCCACTCTCCCAAAGGTGTAAAACTATTTGCCAATATCCCAGTCCAAGCTTTGAAGTGCAGCCATCAAGCTCTCTTGAGACTAAAAGTATTTCAAAGGGAATGAAAGACTTATCACTCCCAGTATATTATCACTGCTGGCGTTAATTTTCGATATGTATATGACAAACAACAGAAGTTAACTATGTCAATTCTTTAATTGTCTTTTTTAATTGTGAATAATTGATCCTGCAAAAATTGGCAACAATAGGACAAATAATCATTTTTTGCCATAGTCCAACTGAATTCTAAAATAAATTCATCTAAATTGCTATGTTATCAAATGCAAGTTTTCAAAAGACGAATGAATAATGCAACAAAATGTAGCTTCTAGACTCCATCCACATATTAAACGAGCACCTCATTTTGTTCATTTTTTTTCTCCAGCAACAGACCAGTTATTATAGCAATTTTTCTCCCTTTTCACAGAAAACACCTCTGCTGATTTTGAGCCTAGCAAAATATCTTACAAAAACATCAATGTTGTCCCTATAGTAATGGGTTGATCGGAAAATATCACCCCACCCTTATTATATACCAGAAAACTGTTTTGGTTACAAACAGGTACACAACATATGCCAGGGGTGGGTGCCATTCTCATTTCAAGAGCTGAGGAGTGATTTACTTCAAAAATGCATTTTCTGCCTTTGAAATAAATATTTTTATCGCCTTGCTTTGAAGTGAGTGAATATATTTTATGGTGAAAGTTGAGTTAATTTATGAGAAAGAATCAAAGATATGAAAGGCACATTTTTGGTCAAGCATACGACACTAATGACATCTTCTGTCTCCAATTCAAAATGCTCCTAACTTGCTTTTTTGATTTATCTTTTCAGTTGTTAACTTCTGTTACCTTATGTCCAATAAGAATGATTAAGAGATCCCCTTTGTATGTTGCTATACGTGACCCTAAGAGTTTTTTGTTTTTGTTTTTTTGACATTATTTATTAAGAGATCCCCATTATATATTGCTTACTCATAAACTTACCTTTTTTCTTTATATATATATATATATATATATATATATATATATATATATATATATATATATATATATATATATATATATATATATATATATATATATATATATATATATCAGCCTGATAAAATTACTTTCAACTTTGAAGATAAATATCCGTAAAACTCACCTTGGCATTTTCTTCATCAGACAACTGCAATACATCCAGCCTACACTTAGTGATTTTAACCTGTCTGTGCTTGCAATAGCTTAGGATGCATTCAAATCAGTTTTAACTTAAAATATTGAGATGTGAAAGACAACTTTATTTCATTCAAATGCTGTGTAATCCCCTAAAATGCAAGCTAGCATCATATACCCATTACATATGTGTATTTTCAGATAACTAAATCTGCAATGTTTCAAGTCAAATGAACAATTGCATGTTGTCTTAATTCTGATGTGTAAAATATTGCTTATTCATTGATATCTGCTTTTTCAGATGTTCAAGCCATGAAAATGTTTCAAATATAATGTATGCTTGACTAAAATTGCACTTGA
Source organism: Lingula anatina (assembly GCF_051362555.1). Classification (NCBI taxonomy): domain Eukaryota; kingdom Metazoa; phylum Brachiopoda; class Lingulata; order Lingulida; family Lingulidae; genus Lingula; species Lingula anatina. The sequence continues at coordinate 7,209,027 of NC_141769.1, forward strand.
TTTCCTTCTGGCTTTTTCCTAAACTGTTGCAAGTACCACCAATTTCAGAATAATCAATCCCCAATCAAAAATAAAGAACAACATCCCTAACATATGTAAGAGTGCTTATAAACAACAACCTGAGAGTGTTTTTACATAGGAATTGATAACACAGCTCCCATATCATCACTCCACATGATCAACACAAACCTCCAACTGCAATCAGACTGCCTGCTCCTGAAGATATAGCCTAAAAACTGCTTCAGTTAAAACAAAGCAAAAAGCGTCTACTTCCATTAGCCCAAAAACAGCTTCAGTTTAAGCAGAGCTGAACGCGGCCCAGAGTAGATGCTGTGTACTAAAGTAAGAAGGTGTTATGTCTACTAAACAATACAGACTAATGCCAGAAAGTGTTGTTTATCTAAAAACAGTGAGTCAGTTAAGTTTTTTATGGTGAACGGAGATATGTGAAGGATGTAGAGGGCATTTAGGATTATGCTTCAACAGACCATTCACCTACAGCCATCAATCATGAAAGAAAACAAAAAAAAAATAAAAACACTTGGAAAAAACACTGGTGCAATGAGCTACTCACAGAAAATAAACAATTACGTATACCAAATTTACTGTAAATATATTACAATGAAAATATTTGGAAGTCCCAAATTCCCTCTGAAAAATTAAATTAAATATAAAAGAGCAAAGGTGTAAGTGGATCTTTTGAAAAAAAAAACAATTTGCCATACCAAATTTAATGTAAAGTAGTTAACATTATGTTGAAGCAGCTGTTACCATGTTCATATTCTTATGCCAACACCCTAAGCAAGCTAAGGTAAGCTAATCTTTTCTTGTACCAGCATACGAACAACCATTCAACAATCATGACGAAATTAATTTACTTGTGGTCTCAGCAAATGATATTTCCCTTCATAAAAGTTATAAACCAAACAAAATTTGAATTAACTTTGATTAGGTTGAAATGTGATGTCATCTGTCTTGATCCTGTACAAGAACATAACTGTAACTAGAATATGTACAAAGAATAAACTTATGTGCACACACACACACAGAGAGAGAGAGAGAGAGAGAGAGAGAGAGAGAGATTGAAGAAGAGCAAGTAAAATACACGAGGAGCAAAACAAACATCCAGACTGCAACCGGCAGCCAGGGTGATAGTGATGGAACACCTGTACCGACTGGGAACATTATAACAACAATCTTCAGCAAGGAAAATAATCACTCTCGAGACATCCAATGTGTAATATTCAGACACCTGCTCACAGCAATTTAATAAACCATTTGCATCCAGCTTTTGTGCAGTCAGGAGGCAAAGCCTAGGAGCTAAAGCCTCGTTGTCTAGCTAAGCATTAACCAGGGTGTATAACACGCTGTGATATTTTGAAACATTGATCTTATATGTGTTCCAACATTTTTAAGATAGTTCTATATAAATGATAGCTAATGATCACCAGGTGACGTCATTGCAAACTTAAGATATCAGATTGACTTAGAAATGTTTCTGAGAGTATTTAAAAAATAATAAGTTAATGTGACATAGATTTTAATATTATTACTGAACATATAAACCTATTCCAGCTAGTTTTATGTGTACAGTATTTCACCCTGTTCTCCAGACAAAATATGACCTTGACAAAATAAAATCTAAAAATGCCTGATAAATAAACAGCCAAAATGTAGTCAATACAACATGTTTAAAACATAGCTGACATGAGTACTGAAAATGGTTTAACTCTCCTTTACCACGTTCTAAATTTTCTATAGATTCTATAGGTACAGCAAGTTCTATTTTCCCCTCCCACTCCACCAAAGATTACTTAATATAAGTACACATGACAATTGTTCAAAGAAACATCATGTTATAACAAACATCGAGTTTGACTTCACCATAACAAGTGAACATTTGTCTTACCTTTAACATATTTTATATCATATTTGAAACAAACATAGCACTTTAAATATAATGAGCACTTTCCTCACCTTCAATATCTCATTTTGATATTCTATCAGCTTGCTCTTATCAATAACGCTGTCCTCTGTTTGGCCATTTTGTGGTTGTGTGTTGTTATGATTCTCGTCACTTTTCAAAGGTAATTCCTCCAACAATATCACTTTATCACTGCTCGTGTGGCTGTTTGTCGACAACTTATTTAGCGCTTTCCCAAGCTCCTCCTACAAAGAACAGAAATGAAATGAGTTAGATGATTGTCTCTTACATTTTGAATCAATTTTCTTGACTTATAAATCAATGATAAGTATGTGCACACTTGCAATCACCGCTACTGTTGCAAACCATCATACGGGCTTGTGACAATTACGCAAAATAATTGCTTGGATTATAAAATGTCACAGTTCCCAAATGTGTATATTTCAATCATGTACTTGAGCTCATGATGCTCTGCCTATATAGATATAGAAAAAGAACTATAAAAATATTCATCACTGGCAAATGATATGAACCTCTCAAGCTGGTGATGACATGCAAAATTGTCTACAATATCAATAAATGTCTTTTTTATATATTATTCTAAATTACTTACTCTCCTGAAAAGTCTCAAAATCTAGAGTACGCTAAGAGGAGAGATCACAAAATCACCCACTTAAAATACGTAGTAGCATGAGGTATCCATCTTTTGTGCTCCTATATGTGTGTTTTTAAGGAACTTCTGTTCACTTTTTATAGTACCATATGCAGTCAGAACAGAAAATGTCAACAGGACTGCCAGAAACAGACAAGTTAGGGTATTTCTGCACCAGATATCACATGAACAAGAAATGTCACTGTTTATCTGATATCTTCTATGTGCTTCAACAATTTGAGTCACACTTTAAGAGGACATTCCACTCTAATTCACAAGAGGGGGCAACAGTGATCATATTCCCCCCTTTTGACATTCTTTAATTTTGACTACCCAGGGAAGATATTCTGTTTTTATTTGCGTGATCCATTTTAACACTACCCTCAACATTTTTGAAAAAAAAATTGAAAAAAAAAATTAAAATAAATCAAAATATTTCCCAGACAATAGCCTTAACTTTCTCTTAAATATCAAAAGGAAGTATTTATTCAGAGATCAGCTTCATAAATAAAAAAAACAAAAGATTGGAAGTTCGTCTAAATATTAAGGATAAATATATTGTAGTCTTCTAAAACAAAGAACTTTCTAGTCTTAAGCCTTAGTTATAATTTTCTCTTCATAAAAAGGCAGAATATCTCCTTAAAGAGGACTACTTCTGCTTTGTCTTACGTCAAATTGGACTAAATTTCAGCTATGAGAGCATTCACATCAAGAAGAGCCGAGGTCTAGCAAGGCCCAGACCTAAATATGGTGGACCTTCATGAAAGGCACACCGCGTAATCCTTTAATGGTCTCTCAATGATATTCATTCATATTTAGGTCTCGGCCTTGCTAGACCTCGGCTCTTCTTGATGTGAATGCTCTCTTAGACACCAAAGTCTTACTCCTCTTTGCATGGCGCATTGGATAAATCATTACTAGTAGCAGTCTAAATAAATTAAATGTTATAAAGGCACTACTCATGTTTCAAACTTGTTTATCAAATTTATCTTGAGCTGAAGTAGACAAAATTCCTGTTCTCCAAGTCAAGATTGACAATCTGTTTAAAGTGTTTTGTAAAACCAGCCCCTGTTGTTCACAAGTCTAATCATGAGTGGGTGAGATTCATCATACCTAAGGTGTATCAAATTTTGGGAGGAAATTCTCCAGAAAAGATTGAATCATTCTGATTGCATGCATAACCAAAGAGTGGAAAAGAGAGAAGGAAAACGAGGTCATAAGTTTTCACGTTACCTCAAATAAACAGTGATGACTGAAGCCAATGGCAATTTGAACAAAGTCATCATGCCTTATACAAACATACCAATATATTTATGAATACAAAAGAATTAATTAAGACTACTAAGTTTACATTTTATTAGTTTGTGAAGTGAAATATGTCAATAATCATTAACCTACAAAACAGGCTTTAAAATACAAAGTAGATCCTCCTCTCCTCCTAGTTCAAACTTGAAGATAAAAAGAATTGGGTTTGGCCACTTCAATCTACACAGTCACCACGCCTTGGCATTCTAATTGAACTGAAAAAAAAATATCACCACAACTGATTTAAGGCTGTGCCTAATTGACTTTGACAGCTCAATGACATGCTTAATTAAGGTGTTTTAAACAGCCCCCTCAAGAAGTCAATCAAGGATGTGACCATATTTTGGTCTGTTCAGACAAGACTATTTCTGACCCGATATTGGGTAAACTTTTGGCATCAAAGTTCAGGAGCACATTTTTGTCTAAAAACAGCTTTTTAGTACCCTGTTCACAATCTCCATGAGTAAAAGAAATAATTTTATTTTAAAAATTTTAGTTTGTCAGCATTTAGATAGCACAGGTTGTACTGATTGCAATCTGTGTCAGTGAATGCTCAGCATATCACAACGAAATCGTCTGAAAAAACTTCCATGTCAATCTCTTTTCAATACATCTCATGGAAAAACATAACCTCACAACATGCAAGCTGTGCATACAAGACTGATTGCAATCAGTGTGATTGTGTCATTAGTATGTGAAGTAGATGGACTGTAGACATATGGTCCAAAAACTGTGCAAGTGAGTCCTGTAAAGCTGGGTGAAAGCTGGACAGTGCTGCCACACATTATATCCCAGACCTGAAAAGTTCAGGCAACCTTTGCATAGCTCAAATACCAAACTAACAGTTCTAACAATTTCCAGAGAACAGGGTTTCCCTGTGCATATTGACTCAAAGATCAAGGCCATTTTCTGTATTTAAAAAGTGAATAAAAGCATTTAATTGCAATAGACAGAGAGAGAGAAACAGGGGTGGGGGAGGGAGAGAGATGCATTAAACATGCGCTTAGCATCTACCAGCTTAATTACAATCAGCAAACAATGTTATACCCTCATCTGAGTGGGTACTGCCTCACAGATTTTAAACTCCTTTCCAAGACCTAATATATGAAGAGAGCACAAAATGAAACTATAGAAACTAAGTCTTTAATGCCAATTTTCTCAAAGGTGCTGCAGATCACCAGAGTTAGTGCAGATTTTTAAAAATGTAGATATCTTTATTGATTTCTCTGCAATAGCCTTACCTGATAGCTTCAGCTTTCTAAATCCTTGCACATTTGTATCAGCTCTTTCCATTTAAAATCCACATATCTTAAAAGATCTTTAAAGAGTCCATTACATTGTTTGAAAACATAAACTGATCCAGCTAATAAAATAGGAGAGTTAATGCAATCCTTCATCTTCTCTTTCAAATCTGGAAATTGTTCTGTTCTTTTCTTTCACTTTTACATGTACCACAGAGTTCAGTATAACTGAATGCCATCATGTACCCATATTTTGAAAACTGAGACTTTAATCTGAAGATTTGTATCTCTCAAAACTCACTGAAAACTAATCTGGCTTCACCTGTTTCAAAGTTAGAAGTTACTCCAATCTATTCTTCCACTACTGCCACAATCACAAATACAAAAAGGTATCAGCATCTATCCGAAATTCATCTATCTTGCCCTGTAGTAAATTGTGCCAGTAGTTTGAAATTCTGACATCTCGTCAAATGCTAAACTGTGCCAGTATTTTGTAATTCAGACATCACAGTAGATCTCCATCCCAGACATCACAATCAATCCCAGCCTCACTCACAGCAGTGATGACCTTAGAGCCTTGGCTTCTTATCTGGACCACTGCTACTGAGGAACTCTGATTTCCAATAAACCTGGTCCCTGGTAGAAACCCTTCTACAACTTAGAAATAATATTCACATAAAAATTCATATTTCATTTTTTGTCTACTGTGTTTATTGCTGTCTAGTGCAAACTTTTAGCAAACTCGGTTGCTTTTTTGTAAAAACAAGTTTACAGTACATGAAATATTTTCCTTCATAGTGTTGGATTATAGCTATTGCTTCACCATTTTTTATAATCGCCATAAGTTCAGTACTTCAGCATTTCACTCTTTCACGCAGCAAATTGTGATATAAATCTAAATGTACCCTGAACAATTTTGAAATCAGAAAAAATATTTTCACACCATGAAATGACAAAAAACACGAAAGCTTAACTGATTTTTTTCACTCACCCAGCACTTCACTAAGACACCAGTTCAATTAAGTTCAGATTCTTCTTCATCTTAGGAAATGATAAACTCCCAGCTTGGAAAAATCATTTTACTCATCATGATCACTAATAACATAACTAAAAAACTATCAGTTGGCATCCAACAAAAAGATAAATAGTAATAGTACTCAATGATTTACTTTCTGCTGCCAGATGGCAACATCCTAGACACAGTCTAGCCAAGTAAATGAAAGGGGTTAATTGGCAAAATAATTTCTTCAATTTTTTATACTTTGTATTATAATAAGCTTACAGGGAACAATCCAGTGGTAGAAAATAACCATATTTCTGTGGCCCATTTGCTTAAAATTAAGTTACACTCCAGCCACTTTTTTTTTTAAATTGTCTATTCATTCTTTGTCTCGAAGGTAAATACCACTTAACATTTGTCAAAAAAAGATGCTAGTGTGTATATATGTATTTCTAATTTTTTTCCTTTCCTTTTCTCCAAAGTAAATACCATATACCATTAGGCAAAAAAAGTACAAACCTAGCATATCCATGATCCATCTAGCCAAGCCGTAACAACATATCTTCAATCTATTTCCTTTTAATATTCCATGCAATTTGAGCAAACCTAGTTACAGCACTAATCAACTATGGAATGTGATAACCTTTTTACTTTCAACTCTTATCAGTATTCACATCATATTTTCTGATATCACCAAAATGAGCATTTTTCCTGTAAGCTTATTAAGACATTCCTATGGATTTTTTCCTCATTCTTTTTCCATTTTTTCACGGATTACATAAGGATTCGTCTGCTAACACTGCATGTTCAATTTCCATACCACAATTACATAAATACATTGCAGCAGTTAAAATATTATATAAGGGGCCTACAAATGGATAAACAAGGGGCATCCCAAGACGATCCCAGCAAAAAAAGGTGAATAAATCAAACTGCAACAAGCCCTAGAGCATACGCAATGGTATTTCAGAAAGTGGTTTATACTTCTATTACATATTCTCCTCCGCATACAGACACTGATATAGCGTGTTTTCCCTAATCTGATTTACTGTCTGCTGTCTGACTGTGTAAACTTTAACAACCTCCCTTCTACTGAACTGATAAATACTGGTAAAAAAGAAAGAAATCAAATAAAACATTCTGATGTGTTAATATAAAAGGACTACTTTCACTGATTAAAACTGCATGTTATGTGCACTTGTGAAATACAGCATAAGCAAGAAGGAAAAGCATGGGACTTACAGAAAAAATTTGACTGAAGGAAAAAATTCGGTGCAAAAAAAAAGAGCGATGAGTTTTTAAAAATGAGGTAAAAAGCATAATGAAATATGTGGTCATGGCAAGAATCTCTAGAAAGTAATAAATGCATAACAAACAGGGTAATACCAAAAAGGGGTCGACCCATCTTCAATGTAAACACACCTAAACAAAATATATTCCCCATGATTTTTTAAGTACCTTGTTAACAGTACTCTCCTACCCATAAAACACTACCTGTGCACTGCCACCTTTATAAACTAACGGATAACACTAAGATAACATCACAAGCTATTTTCTACATTATTTTTTCAACCCTCATAACCCAAATTTATTTTTCATGGCACATCTTCTATGGATCTGTGCAACCTACACATGTACTGTTAACATTTAATGCTGCTCTCTCTCACACACACACCATTCCTAAAACTCACCCCAATATAAAATCCCCATCAGCACCTACAGTAATTCTGTATGCAAACCTTCACCACACTTGAACTTCACTGCATTGTTCAAAGACCACGGATCTGCCCGTGGAGCATGCAATAAACATATCACCCTTTCCCTTAAAACAATAGCCAGGTTAAGGTAGAACAGGACTCTGACGACCCTTTAAATGATAAAATGGGCCACAGAGGGGGCCAAGGGAGGAGGTCTGTTATAGTAAAAATGAGCAATGGCCATTGAACAATTTCTCCCAATGAGGGGGTCCAGGAGTGGGGTTTGTTTGCAATAAAATGAGTAACTAGTAATGAAATAAGGGGGCAATATGTAGTCAACAGCCACAGCTGTCATGTTGTCAACAACAGACTGTCATATCTATAGACATCGTATGCTGTCAGATAATAAACAACAATAGTAGCAATAGAACACAGATGTGGCTGCTTTGGAAGGTTCAGATACCAAGGCTAGAGAGGATGATGGGACAATCCATTTGTGTTGTGTGTGCATTAATGTGTGTATTATGCATGAGTGTTTGCATTTATATAGGCCTGTGCACTTGCATGTGCACGTGTGTGCATGCATGTGTGGTTGGTCATGTATGTGTGTGTATGCATTCATGCACTTGTGCCCACATTTAAGACTCAGTGGGGCATGGTGTTAGCTTAAACTTGTAGCTAATTAAAAGAATTCCCTGTAAATGTGTGTGCATGCATCCATGTGCATGTATTATATGCACATGCACATGCGTACGTGCACACACATTTATGCATGCCTATGTATATAAATGTGCGAGCACATTTTAGGCTCAGCAATACCTAAAATATTCTGTCAAAGTAAAAGAATAAATTATACCTTAAGAAAATTTCCCTCATTACCAGTTCCCTTTCTCTCAGAAAAAAGAATATTACAAATTCTTTAATCTAATGCCACGTTTTTGTTTTCCCTTTCTTATGGCTCACTCTAGAATATTCCATTTTAACTGAATATAAAAGAAATAGAATTGTCTCTACATTGAGCCTACATCGGACTTTTGACTCAAGATTTAGCTTTAAAACAACTGTATCTATTTACACCAAAACAAAAGTTCACTAGTGTGAGCCATATTTTTTTACCTTCGACTCCCTTTTGCCCTCATGTACACACTGTCCATGTTTTTGGCAACACTCTTCCTGGGGCCATCTGTTGTTTTTGAAATATTTTTGATGCATTATGCATTTGTTTGTTGCCAAAGGCAGTAACGAGATTCTTTTCTGACATTACCTTCTTGACAGTATTATTACAAGCACTATAAAAACATCTTCATGGTCCAAGGAGTATTGTACTGATAGACAAGAGGTTTCAATTGTGGAAAAAATATAGTTTTTTAAACAAGTCACAAATTTAAATATCTCCAAGGATGTAATATTTTTACATTAATTGTTTGTCTGTGCTATTTTTGAATGATATTGTTACTAAAAAGTATCATTAAAAGAATTATATAATGAAAATAATTCTTTTCTGGAGAAAAGTTCACACATATTATAATTATGTGATGATTGAACTTGGTGCCTGACATTTTGGAAGATAAAAGTATGTCATATCTTTTATATAAGAAAAACTAGAAAACATACAAGTCATACAGGCAATTTTCTCCCACAGTATATCCTCACCAGAGAACAATTTTTTTAAACTGGTAATTTTTCACACACTTAAAATAGAGAAAATTGGCGATGATGCCAAATATTCATTAAGACTTCATCAAAATAATCTACAAGTATGAAAATCCATCTATGTGTATTCACTGAAAAACAAACCTCATCTGTTTCTGTCTGTAAAAATACAACACTGATTCTCTATTATTCTGGCCTCAACTCTACTTTTAGTATCATTATGCCTATGTAATATTTCACTCGTTGCCCGGTAACATCCAACTGCATATAATTTGACATTTAATAGCTTTTTAGGTTCAATCGCCTATTTGCACATTAATAATTGGAATTTGATGAGCAGTAGTGATAAACAGATCATTTCCCAGCTGATGCTGTGCATGTGTTCCTGGAACTGGCTCAGCTCTGATGTAATACAGTGAGCCTTTTTCATTCAAGTTCTTTTATAGTATTTGTGCAGGAATAATAGGCTACATGATATTTTTTATAATAAATTACGTTTCTTATTTTGTTTTTCCAAAATTATGAATTATGCTTTCATTCCCTAAAGCAGACTACTTTGATTCGCTGCCCCAACTAATGCATTCACATTGTCACAACTAATACAATCACTAGAGTAACTTCACATCAACAGACCGACTATTATGTGGCTCTATTATGATAACAACTTTATATCAATTTTAGTTCAAATCTGTTTGTCTGAAGCCGTTGTTCTTAGGTAAACTAAAATAAATGTGACTACAGTATAAAAAATAAAGAAATAATCCTCAAGAAAAAAAATACCTATACTATACCCATATATTTTAGTGATGAATACTTGTAATAATTTGAATCATAATTAAATGAAATGAATGGTAAATTTTAGATAACGCATCCTGTTTTCACACATGTCTAAGAAAATACTCTATGCCCTTTCTCTACTTCTTTGATTTTCCAAGTCATCATCAATATCATAACCCCAGGTCCATTTCCTGGAAACTAGTACTATGCACAATCTCAGCATGTTACCTTGAATTAGCTACCTTGTCAAATATCCTGGAGATTGCGTTTTTTTTCCTTCCCTTTTTTACAGCATATTATAGAAGTGAAGCATAACTGTGTAACCATACTTTTACAACTGGGAGTACTCTCCCAAGAAGGTGTGCTTACACAAGGACCACATTAGACCAGAAATGGTCCAACTTTACACTGAGACATTTTTTTTTCTTTTTTTTTGTGTGTGTGTGGGGGGGGGGGGGTCAGCTAAAGACAGCTGTGTCATGCATTAGATAAATCTGTGCATAACTTGTGCAGCTTTTCAAAATATACCAGAACTGCATTAGGCCATTATAATTGACATATAAATTGCCATTTGGCAGGGAGAGATATGCATTCTAGATAGATTTATGCCAAGGGTTTTTTCACATCTGATAGATACAAATTTTGGTCCTAAATAGGTAAAAACATGGTCAAATTTTCAGTCCACACTAGTCCTTGTGTGAACGCACTTTTCACAAAGTCAGGAAATGTTCCAGATACATCAAAGTTGTGCACACAAAGAGAAAGGTTATGAGAAAGCCATCTTCATCAATCCAGTTCACAGAAGTGTGAGGTCATCATTTTCATAAAAAAGCAACCGAAACAAGCTTTTACGAAGATCTAGACCTAAACTTAGAACCAGTGAGGTAGAAATGACCCTGGTTTGCAAAATGTTAGAAGAATAAGATAAAGAAAAAGAAGGAATAAATGTACCACCTATAGAAGTATAGGTATAGTGCATTTGTTACAATAAAGCTACAACATATTTATATCAAACAATGAAAAACTGAAATCTAAATTAAAATGCATATAATTAAAATTGTGAAATCTAAACCAACCTGCAACCAGTTTCAATGCCATAATGTCACAGAATTCCTACCATACCATTGTATCACTTATTACACTGCAGAGATGACGCTGATCAAACAGACTACATATTTTTTCAAAATGGCCTACAAATATGTCATTCCAGGAAACAACTACCCAAAAATAGGTTAGTCCAGAAAAAAAAAACTTAAAGGGATAATAACTCTTCGTTTCGGTCAAAAAATGAATTTTCCTGGAGTAAACAACAATTTTTCCATACTTACCAATAGTTAATGAATCCATTTTTACATTCAAAGTTAGTCCCTGGTTTTTTCTAAAAAGTTTGGTTTTTTGTTAAAATCTCTTAAGAGATTTTAACAGTGTATAGCCATCAATGGAGGTCACGTGGTCTAAAGACAAGCTCAGATATCAGAATAATATCTATAACTGCCGTTTTTGTGGTAAAACAGAATATATTATATTTCTATGAGTTATTCACAATGTTATTATTGTGAAATATAGGTCTCATACGAAGAGTTATTATCCCTTTAAAGCAACAGACCATGCTGGTAATTCCCTTCAACAAATTATATACATACCAACATCAAAATATACATATGATACTATTAGGTCTCGTTTAATGTGGTTGAACCAGGCAGATAGATAGGATTATTAAATAGTAAGGAAGATGTCACAATTTCACAAGTCCGCTTAACCAGTGACTTTGAAAATCTCCATCTTTCTAAGTGATTCAAAATAGAATCTACACATCACTTTTATCTTAGACCTGAGCAGTCAGACCTAAAACAATTTTCCCAAAAAAATACTGTGAACACTGCATTACAAATAAACTTACCAGGACAATACATCATCCAGAATCACATCTCAGAAACCACACAGAGAAACATATCACTTTAATACCGCATGTGTGTTTTTACCTGTATCATAACACAGTAGCAGGGTTCTTGCTCACCTCAGTTAATCAAGGCAGTTAATCTCACTTCGTAACCACATGGGTTTTCGAACAAAATGACATTTTATGGCCTTTCAATTAGGTTCCTGGAGCGTGTGCTGTTACATACTAACACTTCTTTGCTACTGATTCTCTGCTAACTACAACACTGTTCACCTGGGGTTTCTTGTACTTTGTTTGTGTATCTAATAATTAAGTGGAGGCACTGGAAAAGGAGAGCTAAGAAACAAATCTGTGGATAAATGAATAGATGGATGGGCAGATTAGCATTTTACCTGACAGGCAGACAAACAGACAAACAGACAGACAGAGAGACAGAAAGACAAGAAGGCAGGCACACAGATATGCTGTGGATGAAGAGATAGGAAGATGGATGGATTCAGAGATGACCAAATTTACCCCACCAACAAACAGACAGACAGACAGACAGACAGGCATCACAAAACTCTGTATAAACATGCCGTGGATGAAGAGATAGAAGGATGGATGGATTCAGAGATGACCAAATTTACCCCACCAACAAACAAACAGACAGACAGACATCACAAAACTCTGTATAAACAATCTTTCATTGCAATTATTTATAACCTCACTAGAATTCATGACAACTAATGTATGTAACATTTGGCGCCCCATGTCCAAGTGGTAGATAGTTGTAATTCAATTACCTATCCGTATTCTTATCTTCAACAGGAATAGACAGCAATTTAATGAAATTCCATGGCTTTACATTATTAAAGTTAAAACATTAAAAGTACATGTGACCACCACAAGACAAACTCAGTGGAAATTTTTATGTAAATGTTTAAATTGGTGTTTCAATTTTGGATTTTATATCAAACAATTTATATAAACATCTCAAAATTTGAGAATGTGGTCAACAATAAAATACAGAAACACTATTAGTAAACTAACAGCCAATTTTAAGTAGCATTTAAAAGTATCATTATTCTCGTTCAAGGGAGTATACCTTTCACCAAAATCATAAAAAGCAACGATGCCTGACAAATAGTTAGAAGGAAGATTTTAAGCAGAAAATATAATAGTCAACATGTATCAAATAAATTTGAGAAAATTCCAAAGATCACAGATGTATATTGCACTGTATCGTAAGTCTTACATGGGAAGGAAAAATAAACAATATATACTACGGAAAATAAGAAAAACAAAAATATTCACCTTATACTTATCCTTATAAAATTTATTTTTAATCATAGTAATTAAAATTATTAAGATAATTTTATTTCTTCTACCTTTGATAGCTATTTATTGTTTATTATATTTCACACACACACACACACATGCCTGTGGACACACACACACACACACACACACACACACACACACACACACACCTAGCTTAAGGTTGACTCCAATTTTGAAACTTCACTCAAAATAACCATACAGAGCAAAATTTTCAATATTTTCATTATGACAAATTTCAGCATGCCATTAGTACATCTCTAGTACAAAGTCATATTACAACATATCCCTACTGGACAACAGGAAAAATACATCATACAGAAACAAACCTGCTTCAGATTCCTCACAAGATAAAACTGATCGACAAATTCTCAACAGTCTTGAGCTGATTGCTAGTCCCTGTGAACATCAGTTCTACATATCTTCTCATCTGTGTATATATAATTCAACCAGAGGCAAAAAAAAAAGTCGACTATAATTTGTTCTCCCTACAACATGACCTATCTGGATATGTTTTTTCCATGTAATAGATAACACTGTATATAAATCACTGGTAGAATGACGTAGACAGATACTACCAGTTGAAAAAGTCAAGCTTTCTTTTTTTCTCATCATCTTGGAAAAGCTTCCAGGTAAATTTACTTTAATACAATTTTCAACAACTGTTTAATTTTGTAAAGGCTAGTTTTGGGAAAAAAAAACAATGTAGACTTTACAAGTGTTAAACTGACTATCTTTTTTAAAAAGTGATGAACTTTATCATTTGATGAAGGGGTGAATAGAGGGGAGGTGTTATTTTCTAAAAAGGGTTTTCCAATGCTGGGACAATTTCTGTACTTCAAAGAAAAATAATCATGTTTATTTACTGATTTATTAATTTATAACCTTATTCATGTTTGCATACCTGGCAATTATATAAAGGTAATCACCCACAAAACCCACATTTTTTTATTGCACCCCCCCCCCCTCTCTCTCTCTCTCTCCTCGAAAATTAGTCAGAATGCAGCTTAAGAAAAAAAAACATGTGGGAGGATATAAACTGTGCATACTGATGCAGACATTAACAAACAGATATATATATTAATGGTGAAGGATGCCTAAAACATGTCTGTGGAAGGAGAATGGTGATGAACCATTACGTCAGACCAATCCTGCATTCCACATCTTATGAGTAACAAGAGCTTTATACTTAGTGTATGTACATCTCTGGTGGATAAAAAAAAATCTAAAAAAGGAATGCACTTCACTTAACAGTTTGATAACTCATAATTTATCTGGTTTGATAAAATTCATATTATAGAATATTCATATATAATTGTATAACATAATTGTATAACTTCAACCTTCGGGTTGTGATTCTCCAATAAAGATTATTATTAAAAAAAAAAAAATGAAACATTTGTTTAATTTCACTCAATTATTTGAATTAATCAAAAAGTATAATAATTCTATAATATAATTCTAGAGCTCTTTGTGCCTCTTCTTTCATGGCACAGGGCAATGAACTTCCACAATTGGCTCTACATTAAAGCATACCAGGGCAAAAACATTATCTGAGTAATTTTCAGGCCATTTTTCTGCCTAGTTGCAATACACGCTACGGCCCAAAGCACACAAGATCTCTTGGTAGACTTCCAACACTTTTAAGATCTTTTCAGGCATACCCCCTTAAGAAGTGTCTCTAGTCTAATAATACTGGAATAACAAATCAAGACTAATTATATCTTAGAGCAACTTTAAGTGTTCGCTTTCCTAATTGTTTTGCTAGTAAGATCGAATGATCAAATGTTGGAGCAATGTGAGGTGAAGGTCAAATCTTGTTGTTAATTGCCGAAGGAAAGGAGGATGCATTTTGTGATTCTGGTATACTATGAATTTTTATCATACTCCATCTACAAGATAATAGAATTGATTAACTATATCAGGTAGACTAGACAGTTATGTAACAATATTTACATATAGCTGCACGCCCCTTTAGCTTGGTAAAGATCTCTTGCCAAAAATACTGAAGATATGTACAAAATATATACATTTACAGCAAAAACTGAGTTTCACAGTTCACAAATAAAATACAGAAAAAGGCCATTAGATAAACTTCCTATCACCTATCTGGCTTGCTAATTGGTTGACTTAGTCTTAGGATCAACCAACTAACAGTAAACTTAATGTCATCTTTAACTTGCACAGCAATTTAAGTGTACTACCTTCACCAAGACCTGCGTCTTAACTCAACTAGCAGCATTCACCCAACTTGACTTTACCTCTAAAGAGCTTTGGTTCAGTTATGGTCATCGTTATAACTCACTTTGTATTGTCCATCATTTCTTTTTAATTCATTACCTAAATGCACTCTCTTTTCCTTTTAACTCTTTTTACAGCCATTTCTAACCTTTCGATTTTTTGAGTGAGTCTATTTACAACAGAGGCAACTGAATATATATCCTTGAACTATCAAAGAAATTGAAAATAATATCAACATGCCACCCCCATCCCATCTACCTCTCACCTCATTTATGCTTTCCATCATTTATGCTTTCCATCACTTCTATCACTCAAAACAAGTAAGCACAACTCTTCTCCTTTATCCTTCTTTTAAATTTAATTAAGTGTGTGTGTGTGTGTGTGTGTGTGTGTGTGTGTGTGTGTGTGTGTGTGTGCGTGCACGTGATGAGATTGTGACAGAAACTCATATAAAAGGTCACAATAAAACAAACTTAACTCCTTTTAAGTAGCACAAACAGTTTTTTTCTTCAAAATAACCCCTATTTTTTATTTCTCCAAATGCTATGCCAGGTATGTTGTACATAGCAGTGGCATGCATGTACTAACATCTCCCCCTATCATCAGTCTGGTCATGTGTCAGCTACAAACAAACCCTACACCTGCCATGTAAATCAACAAAATACATACTCTTTCTTTCTTTCTTTTTGTTTCCTTTTTTTCTCAACAAGTTCATCGCTAAAGGTTTAAATTTAACAGTTTAGTCAAAATCGACTCTTTTTATCTTTAATTTGCGTAATTCCAATGTTACTGCAACTGTTATGTCAGCACTGTGTTAAACAACAATTTAAATCAAAACTATGCTCAATGCATACATCAAACCTAATCTTAATTTATTAAATGTATTAATACTTCACAGATATGCCATTATTATAAAATGGTTTTTTTACCACATTATTCTTTTAAGGTGTACACAACATACACAATAAATAAAATCCAGCTTACAAGAAATACAAGAAACTAAGTACATAATATCACTTTAAGGGCACTTCTATTCTCCCTTCGTCCCTTCTCTCTCCTTTTCTTCTTTCTCTCTTTCTCCCTCTCTCCAAATACAAATCAACAAATCAGACACACATCTCTCAGCAGTCAAAACAATAAAAGGAACAGATCCCACTCACCATACTGCTATACCACTTCCCAAATACTCTCTCCGTTTTCTTTCCACATCAACACAGGTGCTTTGTACACCTCCTACATCTTACAAGGTGCGTCAGGGAAGCATATTGTGCTCATCATTAAGCAAGGCAGCCATCAACTCACCTGGGGAGCTATATATAGCCCCCTCTCCCATCCATCCTTTATTGCAGCAGCCAACACATTAATAGCAATTTGTGGATACACTAGATTAAACCTGCACATATTTTCTGGTCTAATTAATGCTAGGCATATAGCAGCAAGAATGAATCAGTGGCACGTGTCTATGTGTGTGTGTGTGTGTATGTATGCAACGTGTGTGCGTGTGTGCATGCAATATATTTGTACCTCAACTATGAGGGTTTGGAAGCAATACATAAAATTGCATGTATATACTGATGAACACCAATGTGCACCATAGGTGCATGTGTGTATATGCATATTCAACTATGCATGTATGTCACAGTGGTATGAATAGTTTATAGTATATAACATTGGGTGTGTTAACCGGAGGGAAAGGGGGGGGGGGAGAGAATTGAGCCAATAAAACTGCATGCATCTATCCTACCTGCCTGTCCGTCAAAACACATGACAGACAGGTGATGCTGACCACCCAGGTCAAGATATCATGGACTACATGACCAGACGATGTCATCAGTTACACTGCAGTGTACTAAGAAATTGTATGTATTATATAAAAAGAACTTTTTTCAGGAAGGTTCTGTTTTCACCTCTGGCGGAACACCAAATGACAGGATACAAATCTTAGACATCATCCTTGAATCCTGTCAGCTATCCACAAGGGAAAGCGAACTTCCGTAAATGCCCTATCTTGTCTTGGAAAACTGATTTGTAAGACTGTGTCATAAAAAGTTGCAATTTCCACTGCACATCATCATCAGTAATATATTTATAATTTATAATCAGATACCAAATGTGAAACAAACCAGTTCATCTTTTTCATTTTTTTATATTTTAATGTCACAAATGTGAATATTTCAAACAATTTTATTCTGGATATACTTGACAAGAATATGGCAAGCAAAATTTTTGAAAGAACAAAAAACTAGAAACAATGCATACTTTACACCAACCAATATGTCATATTCAGATATAACAAAAGATGATCATCATCATTAACGTAGCTATTACAATACCATTATCATCATCATAAGTCATTTTATATCTGACGCTTCTTTCTATCTGTCCCAGTATTCAAGAAATTGGCAGAAATATAAGAACAATACAGAACTCTTCACTAACCAATAGCTCATGTTCAGGTGTACCAGATGATCATGATCATTGCTAATGTAGCCATTACAGCGCCATTATCATCAAAAGTCTTCTTTATGTGTAGCACTTCTTAGGATCTCTCCTGGGGTAATCTTCTGAGTGATCTGTTTGTATCTGTCATTAAACGACCCATTAAACCTTAGGTATGTTCAACTTGAGGTCAAATCAGAAGAACTTTTCAAGCCCCCATATCTCTCTCTCTCTCTCTCTCTCTCTCTCTCTCATAATCTCTCTCTCTCTCTCTCTCTCTCTCTCACACACACACACACCACAAAACACTATCTACCAATCTCTTCTTCCCAAACAACAGGTAGGATATATGCAATATTTAACTCTCACATCACATTTTTCTTTCCTTCAACATCCCATTTCTACTACCATATTAAATATAATGTATGGTTACCCTTTGAAAAAAAGTTTATATCTTAAAACAGGTATACCCACCTTTTCCAATGATCTGGTTCACAAGAAGGCATTCAACCCACTCAGTCAACTAGAAGCACTGGTGTTTTGAATTCCAATTTGTGTCTCTAAATGAGCAAATATGAAACACTATCTTAACAACTATTTTTTCAACTTCGCCCATTAGTTATATGTTCAATGATGAGAAAAGCAACAATAGTCACTGCTCATCCAGACTCATAAGTGTCTCATACGTCCAGCTCCTCCAGAGTAGAAGTAAAATAAATAAGACCACGACAGAAAGACATCTGGATACAACAAACATATGTTGAAGGACTTGTATTCTGAATCTTTATTCATGCTAGGAGCAACTGGTAATATGTGCCAATAGCACGGAAGTGGTAGGATTTATGATTTATCTGTTTGACGCTTTGCCAGTGTATCGTATGACACAGTATGTGTGTACTCAAATCATGAACGTGTGTGTGTGTATGTGTGTGTGTGTGCATGTGTTTACAAGTGTTTTTGCATTTATACCTATGCATGCCTACCTGTGTATAAATGAGAGCATTTATTGTGTGCATGTACATAATTATGTGTATCCATCTATGCATGTGCATGAATGCAATTGTGTGTGCATACATGTTTTTGCAATTGTATATTTATGTGCACACATCTGTATAGGACTCTGGATGATAATGGACTGCCCTACCCCTAATTTGTTTTTTTCATCAAACAACACTATTTTCACCACAGCGTTTTCTTCTGCTGCTTCCATTGGTATAAGCATATAGGTCCAGCCATACTGTTGCATAATCTGATTTTACGTTGCCTGTATCCACATCTGATAACCCTTCAACAACTGAGGCAAACTATGCAGACCCTGTTTTCTTAGAACCTGTTCTAGCACCTGTCAACACACTAGCCATTTTCTGTGGTGTGTTCAGACAGATCACTACTTAGATCGACTCTTATTCTATTATCCCTATTGCATGTGAACATCTTATACATATAAACAATATTGAAACTAAAGCATGGGAAGATGAGTTGATTGCAATGAGTCAAACAGTTATCTTTGACCACATATTTTGAACTTTGTTTGAAATTGCAAACAACATCCATTTTGCAGTGAGACCAGCATCGGACCGAAATGATAAAGATCGACAGTAATCTAGTGAACTGGGCCCCTTGTATCTGTAAACTTGTGTTTCAACAATAAATAAACACAACAGCCCACCTCCCTGGATACCTGCTGCTAGGCAGAAAGTAAACTATCATGTAGGTAAAACTGACAGAGATATTGTCTGCTTAGGCCCTTAGACAGCAATTTTTAAAGGTTTTTTTTTCTAAAAAAAAAAAAGGTCAAATTTTACCCAGAAAGGACCCTTTCCCAGCTAACAGGTTGGTTCATTTGAACCCCCCCCCCCCCATCCCCCACCCCTTGAATTTGGGACTGTTGCTTTTCTCTTTAGCTTTGCATTAATTTAATGATGACACAGATTGTGTTAGGTCTTTCTGCATTTCATCTTATTATCAAACAGGCTGAAATTTGTACTCTTCCTGTGTGTTGCTTCATCCAGCAATCATTAATCTTTTTTCTATAATTTTGTTCATTGGAAATGACAAAACAAAAGTAGTAAATTCAACATTACAGATAATTCCGCAAGGTTCATTTCATTACCAATAAAAGTATCGATATACATAATGTCTTTGTCCTGTCCTTACAAAATACTCATGTAATTTTATTTATTGATGTATTTCCCTAGTGCCAACAGACAAATAAAATAACACAATATAGGCTCTATCAGTTGTGTCTAGGGGGTCTTATAATAAGCAAGCATATAAAGATATAAACAAACAAATGAAGATGTCACAGGTATCTCAGTCGTATCTGGGGGGTTATCCCATCCATACATCAATGTGACAACAATATGGGTGACTATGACAAGACAACAGGGTGACAGATTGGTGATATCCGATACCCAGGGGCCTGTTACACACACAAAAAGTTGGTCTTTCCTCTTACACCACAATTTCACTTTAAGGGCACATTCCCATAGATTTTAGATCGATCCATCCCCGTGGGGAGTCTCACTAGATTACTGTCAGATAATCCGGCTTCAATGTCCACCCCGCCTACTACAAGCTGTAAGGGGGTAATTAACTTTCGTGCCCGCTCGGCTGACAGCTATTTAGCGTGAACCCCCAGAGAGTTAGGTCGATCTAGTTGGATCAATCTAATCTCTAGGAATAGGGTCCAAGACAAAAGATGCATTAGTGGTCGTCCATATAAGACCATGTAACATTGTGCTGGTTTTATAAAAAGAAAGAAATATGATTTCTGTTTAGGACCTACAGTTACCTTTTTCTAGTGGATCACTGCTGAATTAACCTAACTTAGAAGAAAATTTGTTCAAAATGTTAGACCTACTTTGGGTCTGAAGTTCTTTTGTGACCCCCCCCCCCCCCCCTTCCCAGGTGTCTCTATATGTAGTGCAGCTGACCCCAATCTATGTATATGTTTATATGTACAGACTTTTAATTCACTGATCACATGCAAGACCAGGTCCCCCTACACAAGTATATGTATAAATGCACCACTGTAACATCATTTGTCTCACTATATGTGGATACACTTTTTATTATCCATGCATGTCATGTCAGCATGTGTCTTTTTAAGTGTTTCTTCTGCACTGCTCTAAGATAAGCTGCAATGCTTCTCTCTCTCTCTCTCTATCTCTCTCTCATTTATTCCGCCTTCTCTCTCTCTCTGTTTTCCCTTCTCTATCTTAATATACACCACCTTAGTCTGCAAACTCACTGATATCACATTTTACTTTCCTTGTGTAAGCATCTTGAATGAGCACCTTGACTTCCATATGCCCACCTCTAATACACCTCTTTACCTAACACATAACAAGCCTATTTCTTAATATATTGTTTGACTCCTACCTCTTTTTGCAAAATTAAATCAGTGCATTTCCAGGTCCTGCCTGCATGTCCGTTTTAATCAATACAGCATCATCACTAAACCACACCTGAATCTTTGACCAATCACCCCAATATCTGTTTTAAATCTACAGGGTGTTACCAAAGCTCATGTTTCCATAGACATATATTAGTACCGTAGGTAGAGGGGTATCCACAGAAATATACATACCTGTCAGCATCAGCATTAACTGTTATGGCAAATCAGGCTTAATTTTAGTTTAGAGGTATGCAATATATACATATTAAATATAAGGGTGTCTTAAATAACCATGCAAATCATCCATATGATACAGCATGCAAAGGGATCATTACAATAACCATATGGTTTCAAGCCCAGTTTAGACAAATTTTACGCGGAGTGACTTCCATCTGAAATGTTTCAACAGACAACTAGCTGTGCATGATCTGAGGCACAGTGGGTCTCTCTCTGCAGTCAAATCTACACACAGAGGATTTCCTCTCCCTCCCCCACCCACAACCAAACCACTCACCCTCATTCTACCACTGTGACACACAGTGTTTGCCTCTTAGGAAAATTAGGGGCCCAAAATTAGTTGCTGGACCGAAAGTCCAGCCATCTTGAAAAGTAGCTGGACTGAATGTCTGCAGGGTGGGAAAACTTCTCAGCCCGTTCTGAAGGTTGTCAGCCCCGGGCAGACGGTCCAGCCTTAATTTCTAACACTGGACTGACACATTTAAATTCAAGCTGAGTTCATCAGATTGTCCAGTGAAAGATTATAGACAAAATGCTCTAAATGTAAAACTTTTGTCTAAATCCTGCTTACATCTTCATTTCAAAATCCACAAATGAAGTATGACGTAAGATGTAAATCATGTGATATGTTCCATCAACGGTGTAATGTTAAATGCAGTGAAATTTCCTCAATCAATCTTAGATCTTCTTAAATGTGAATTTATACCAAGATCAAAGCTAAAATGCTAATCTAAACCAGGCATTAGATGAAGTTTTATTTAGAAAAATGCTTCCTTTACCACAAACACTACACATTTGACTCAAATATGCCTGGGTTTACTTTAGCAACAATTCAGCTCTATGCTGGGATCCCAAAACAACTGTTGTGTCTTTTCTTTTTGCACTTTTTTGCACCCTCCCCTCCCCCTCCCTGCAGTATTGCTATCTTGGCTTGTCACTGAATATCTACTGATTTTTTCAGTAGAAAATGCATTTTAATTTCAACTGTAACCATACAGTAAATAAAAATCTATTTACTTATTTCAAATATTTTGATTTTTTTTTTTTTTTTTTTTTTTTTGGGGGGGGGGGGAGGGAGGACCAAGCCCAGTGTGTGTCTGTCGTCTTATCAACCAAATTGAGGGGGGGGTAAAATCACGTAATAAACCTTTCTCTAAGGTATGAAATGTCATTTCTAACACCTGGTAATATTGTCTGAAGTTAACATAACACAAGGATATCATGTTTTATTCACGACATGAGAACAGAATTCAAAGACAGAAATTCTGACACTGCTAGGTGTACCCTTTCTTCAAATGTGCTAACAGCATATTTGATGTCGCAATTATATTGTATGTGAGGAGAATTCTCATGCTTAACACTCCTTTCATATGCCAACTCCACTTCATAATCACAAAGATCTGAGGCTGATCTGTTCTCCCACAAAATTCAAATTGATAAACAGGTATTTATCATAATGGGACGGAAATACTAGTGCTTTCTTCTCAGGACATAAACTTTTTATGCAAAAAGTATCAATCAACTAGAGTGCACTCCTGGAGCGCAAATCCCCACAAAGGAAAAAAAAAGCAACAAAAAATTATTTAAAAAAATTAAGAGATCTGAATTCATTTTACACTGTAATCACGCCTTTATGTCTAAATTGTCTATCTTGTAAATTGAAATTTCATCAAAATGTGTGACAAATTTTTGGGGATATATTGTCCAACAACAAACAAATAGTAAGGAAACCCTGAGTTTCAAAGGTTACTGAACAAAATCATGTTGTTGTATGTTAACAGTGGAGTTAGGACCCATTCCCAATGGAACTATCATTACGTATAGATCGATCCAACTCCATCGGGACTCTTGCTGAATGCAATCACATAAACAGATTAACACGCCTCCTCTTGTTTCCAACATACTTGTATAATCACCAGCTTTTTTTATTCTATTCAATGCCAGGAGGCATGTTAATCTGCTAATTAATCTGATATTCCCCCCCCCCCTGAGTCGGATTGATATCTGTAGAACGATCCCTAATAGTTTCTAGAAAACTATGAGATTCAGTTTTTGACTGTGTGTCAAAAATTCACTACCAACAATTCATTTTACTTTAAGTTGGGTTATCCATCAACAAGGGAAGAGCAATTTTTCATCATTTTTTTTTTCATCTACAATCCTTGAAAAACTGATGAGTGAGAGTGAAAATACACAGAATTAGAAAGATGGTAGGAGGCTGAGCAGGAGGCTACTGAGATCTGATATAGAAAGTAATGAAAACCATTGCTAATAAGTGCTTTGAGGAAACAAGTTTCTGGTAAACAGACTATACCAGTCAACCAAATGGCACTAAATACTAAACCACCAACTCCTTAACACAATTTTGCTTTAAAAATATGAACTGAAACAGTATTTTCACACAAAACGAAAGCCTAACAAACACTTTCACACAAAATGAGAGCCTAACAAACATTTTCACACAACGAAAAGCTTAACAATTAAGACTTCAACAAATGGTCCTACCTCAGCCTGTTTCAAGTAAATCTCAATGGCGGAGTATTCGTCCTTCTGGCATATCCTGTTGCTTGTCATCCTCTCTGATTGCACATAAAAGTCATGTCATCATCTAGAAAGACAAATAAACAAATAAATAAATAAACAAACGACAGTCAATAACAAGGTTCTTAAAATTCACAAAGCTCTCTCTTATAAAATAAATTTAACCAGATGCTGAATGCATTCTTCTTTTCTTTTTTCCCCAATCTATCAGTGATTTGACTCATCAATTTGACTTGGCTAAAACTAGCCAATAGTTTGGCCTAAGGAAACTTTATTCCATGTAGTGAGCATGGCCAAGAAAACTACACTGTATTTAAATTCTGGATGGTTTCATCTTAACTTTAGCATAAAATATTCTACAAAAAAAATAGACATAAAGCCAAATCAATAAGTTGTGAGATGATTTTAAAACTTCTCATTTTCTTTTGCAAAATACCTTTTGAGCTGCCAGAAAAATCTAACAAGTCACTTTGAGTTAGGTAATATATTGTAACATTAGCATCCATTATCATTAGAAACAAGATTTAATCCATTCAAAAAGAGAAATCTGACTCAAGAACATGTCTCAATGAATTTAAATAAAAACATACCAAAGAGTTTAAAAATTCACTTTCTTACCATCAAGCTCAATCTATTTTTTTTTTCTTTTTTGCTTCTCTAAACATAATGACCACAACCCTGTCATGTTCACTTAAATCGGTCCAGTCAAAAGTCTTAATGACCATTCCATGTCAAATCCAGACATGACACTTGTTATGATGGCTTGCAATTAGAACAGCTGCACATGTCACAACAAATTCATTAAAAACCCATCTTCCCATAACTCTTATCTAAATAATTTAAATTTGAACTTAGGACTTCCTCCATTTAACTGTACAGTCATTTCTCAGTAAATCACAACCAATTTGATGATAATGAATCTAATTTCCAAAATCAATTTTTTTTTGTTCCAACTACGTGAAAAAATGATTTGAGTAAGTGAGTTTGGATATTACAATTTTGTGATTGACTAAAAATGACCAAAAAAAAGTGAATACTGAATTATTTAAGTGGGAAGTTTGAAACTGATAAGTAATTACCAGATTTCTTAGTAAAGATCATTACTTTAATTTTGTATACATCAGTTTCCTTTCATCTGATGACCACCTTTCTTTAAAAGAAAATATATGTTTAACCTTTAGTAATTTTACAGTTCTAAATATCTAATCAAATCAACAGTGTTATGGCTATTTACTAGTATAAGATTCTTAACTTAACTTAACAATGATGATGATGATGACAATGATAATGCTCTAATCCATATAAAATAATGACTACATAATGTTCTACAAAAATTAACCCACTCTCAAATTACCCTCATTTCATTTAATTAATCAAAAGCACATCTGTTGAGTTAGCTGACTTAATGAATTATTTAATCACTGTCAACTGGCCTCTTCTATACAAGCCCACTGTATTTCTGCTGTCTGCCTCCATTTATTTCATATACCAATATTCATTAATACTACAACACAAAGATCAAAAGAATGTTTGCCAATTTGAAAAAAAAATACAATTTCTCCTGTGAGTTTTAAGTAATTACCTTAACAAGACGTATCTAGATCTAATTATCAAGTATACTTTTAAATGTCAACTATAATTACTATGCCATAGACTGGAAGCAATATCAGCAGTCCTGGCTTTATCACTTAATTTTTATTTCCCGTATAAATGTCAACTGACGCCATAATGTTTTTCATTTATTAAAAAGAGTTCATCTATAGATTCTCTCTCTCTCTCTCTCTCTCTCTCTCTCTCTCTCTCTCTCTCTCATCTTTATCTTTCTACTTCAATGTCACTCCCATCTGTATTTTAACCCCATTGCTACATTTATTTCAACACACACTGTGACACAGACTATTTACTGTCCAAATATAAAATAAATTCTAATGGCTACAATGCATCATATTACATGATATGGTATATTATGTCCCTACAGGACACTCCTGCCATCAATTATTCCACTGAATTAACTACAAACTTCATTCAGACAGGTAAAGGTAAATTTGGCGTTTGTGTCACAGAAGGACCTTAGCCCTAAACTTTTAGATCTAAATTTCAGTCTGCTGTCACCTAAGATATCATTAGTTGATAAATGAATTAAATAAAATATTGTTAATTTAATATACCAAGAAAAGCATGTTGAAGTTTTAGACCAAAAGTTACTTTATCAAAACGGACTATTTTATATTAATTAAGATAATATTTTGAAATGGCGTAGAGACAAGTTTGTAGTCTAAAAGTTAAGGCCAACCTTCAGTCTGAAGTACTTTTGGGAAACAAGCCCCTGATGCCCCTTACAATATTACCTGCACGTATTGAGCTAACCTTTAAGTCCTCAACAACAAGACACTGTCTTTATCCTACCTCTGGCCAAACCAAGATTTGGGGTTGTCTCTTCAGTCAACCTTCATGTTTGATATTAGCTAGGATTGAATCCCTCATATATATGAGATAGACCTACATATGGTCTCTTCTCCAGTTATGAACTCTATTTAATGTAAGTTAAGCCTTTAAATGCTTCAATTCTTTTTTTTTTTTTTCAGATTTATCTCTTGGACTGAGGTACACCAGCATCTTACCCAATCATAATCTTAAACCAAGCATGGTCACATAAATGTCAATCAAAACCCATTGTTATAAATGTCATAAACACAATAATTTCCAAGCAGCTGACTATTCAAGGTACCCTTCAACCTCCTGAACACTGTAAAAAAAACAAAGTTTGTGTTTCAGAAATCTCTTTAAAGAACTGTCCCATCACCCAAAGATATGTTCATAGAAAATTACCAAACCCTTAAATTAAT
This sequence comes from Lingula anatina, assembly GCF_051362555.1. Lineage (NCBI taxonomy): Eukaryota > Metazoa > Brachiopoda > Lingulata > Lingulida > Lingulidae > Lingula > Lingula anatina. The sequence continues at coordinate 7,236,200 of NC_141769.1, forward strand.
TCCATCATAAAAGATCAAAGTAGCCCTATTCTAGTAATGTCAGATCCCTATTACTGACCTAATGCTGCATATTCCTTCTACTAAATATAGGAAATATCTTCAAATATTTCTTTGATTAGTACACAAGGGGCAGATACTTGGCCCCTTTTAATTACACATTAAAGTACATATTTGACATAGTATGCAAAACACTAGGCACCACAGTGAGCATAAATGAACTGATGATCCACAAGCCTTTTTCTTAATCAGTAGTCCATGCATACTTGCACTGACCTTTCAGATTAAGAGTAGCATTTCAGACATTGGGAAACAAGATCCAGGTGAACAAGACCTTAAGAAAAAAGATCAAGACATAGAAATCACCTTAAACTTGAGGTCACTCTGAGAACCCCTCCCCCCACCACCCCCACCCACCCACCCACACACACATCTCCCAAAATGGTGACAAATTTTTCTGGTTGTTTACCAAAGTATGTCACCCTGCCAGGTGTCAACTAGTGTCCTGTGGAGCTGTGTCTTTGCTTACCTGTGGAGACACTTACCTGTAAAGTGACAACTCTGTGCAAATACCTTTAAAAGGAAACAGTATCCAAATCGCTCCCCCCAAATAAAAGTCAGCTACGCATGACTAATGTAACACTACCATGGCAAGGTTAATGTGAGAACTTCATCTAAATGTTGTATATGGCGTTCGGTTAGCGTGGTGTAATATAATATTGGATGACACGGCTAAGACTTCATCATACCCTCTTGAGCAGGCTCTAGCAATCACAGAGAACAGTATCAGCTGACTCTAGTTAAAGTAACAGTACCAACTGGTTCTACCAAATCTACTTTATACTTTCTTGGGCAAATGCCTGTTGTGGTTTAAATATCCAATAAACTCTACTAATTGAAAAAAAATAGTGTGTTCTCTCATAGGCAGAGTTTTAGTAAAGTAGTATATGGCATTATGTTGTGTGTAATAAACAGCAATATTAAATAAATGCAATGTCTAACAGTATATGTTCTTCTTCGCTGGTTTTAGGTTCTTACGTTCTGATACCCAACCACAATTTTATTTATGTCATTCAGTCAATTTATAAGCAAATTATAGGTGTGGTGACAAGTTTATCAAGCCAAACCCACAAATCTGCCACACATACACCCCAATGAACAAACACAAACAGACAGACAATTTTCATCCTGGGTTGTATTTTCAACATTTGAAATTGAATTCTTTTCTTCAGGTAGGTTTCTTAGGGTTCTGATGTCAACCTGTATTGTACAAGATTTCTTCGTTATTCACGGAGGAACAAGGCATGCTAGCATGCATTACAGGGGTCTGGAGATAGAATTGCACGGTGAAAAAATGTTCTTGTATGTTCTCACTTCACGGTACATAGTGCACCTGCAACTAGAGACAAGGAGCTTGATGGATGGTGAGACAGAGAGAGAGGGAGAGAGAGAGAGAAAGAAAGAGAGAGTGAGAGAGAGAGAGTCTGGTGTACAAATTTACATAAATTAAAAAAATAAAAACCATTTAATTATCAAGCAGAATCTTTGAGACCATAGCAACCCACTGCTACAGTATTTCAAAGAACTCCAAACTATCCCACCCCCTAGGAGGTACCTTCAAACTCATCAGCAGAGTAACTAGACATCTGAGAATTTTCTGAAGGGGGGTCAACTCTCTCTTTCAATAACCCCTCCCAACAGATACCTCTAGCTATGATCCCCCCCTTCTCCCTATTACTAATCCTCCCTTCTCCCCCCCCCCATCAAATGCCACCTTGCACCCTTAAAGGCCTACTGTGCTCTAGGAACACAGAGCGTTCACTGCTTTTTTTACAGTATAAAAACTATAAATCGACGTCAAAAAATTGTTCTTTTTAAGTTTTAGAGAGAAAAGATGAGATTTAGATGAGAAAATTCTGATTGGTCAGTTTCTAGTGACGTAAACCGGGGAGTAGCTTTCCACAGCTGTACTAGTAATAGTATATAGGCCTACTATGCAGTAGGTGACTAAACATCCAGGTGTCAGAAAAACAAAATGCCGCAAAGTTGTGTTGCTCCCGAGGGCCGTAATGTAGGTTACGATAAGAAAGACATCTGCTATTATGTCCTGCCTGCGGATGCCGCAAAACGTAAAATTTGGCTCAATTCTCTGAAGTTAAAAAAACCCAGCACAGTGTCAAAACACGCGAGGATCTGTAGTGACCACTTCGAGCCGGAATGCTTCGTACGTGATATGCGAGCTGAATTGTGCGGTGGAAAAGCACGGAGAAACCTAAAAGATGATGCTGTACCCAGTATATTCAATTTTTCGGAGTACCAAAATGCGACAGTAAATGCCAGAGCGCTGCCGACAAGAGTCTTACCTGTAGGATGTGTGCATGATGCGGCCGTCGAAAGGAAGAAGAGAGCAGCTTCTAGAGCCCCAAAAAAGTTCGTAGCAGAGGTACGTTGTCGAATTTTTTGATTATGTTAGTGAAAACTTTAATATAACATGATAGTGGAATCAAATTTTTACTCGACATACTGCTGCACTGATCACGTGTAAGGCGGAAGTAGCGAGGTAAGTTGCAGAGGTGTGAAATGTAGTGTCCGATGCTATCAGTCCGATATCTGTGGCCTTTTGTCCACTGACCTGGCTCTCCCGGAATGACACTGGTAAACTGCACGGGTGTGAAAAATAATGTTAGCTGTCACACCTGCATGTATTAGGTAACTTTCTCTTATCAATCGGGATAAGAACGTTCAGCCGACGCGACAGATGGGCATGTGTGAAAAACTATGTTCGCTGCCCTGCTTCCAAACCTTTACTGTTAACATAGTTTTGGTGTATTTTGTTGGTTAATAAATGATAACCACGTAGGGAATCAGGTCAAACAAATATCCTTCAATTCGTTCTCTGTTCATTTTTACAAAATAGTTCAGACAAAGCGATCGAGTATAAATGTAAGTAAGCGGATAGCTGAATCGAATATGGCTTTCTGAGCCTCGACACCAGTGACGTCACTCGCCTCAAAGCGCCACCACGCGGGAGTATCGTAAACTACATTCACACCTGCCTAAAATCGGCTTTAAAAACTAAATGAACGTAAGAACTTTTTTTCATTACTCAAAAATGACTTTTGGGCACCTAATGGATAGTTTTAACCCGTTTTTTCATCACAGTATACCTTTAAGGGGTGTGACCAACCCCTCTATACAGTGGGCATAAACTGTATTTAAATAGTGCATAGGCTCCTAAAGCTTACCTCAAGACAAGCAAATATTTATCATGGCTGATAGAATGCGGTCTTTCATCACATAAATATAGATGTCAACAGTTCAGGCTATAAAGCAATAACCGTTACACCAAGTAAAAACACTCCTTGTTCAACAAGCAATCAAATTGATAAAGATAATAACAAACTCTGCTGCAAGCTCAACATTGCCTCCAAGAAGGTGGTTTGAGATTGTTCTTACTTTGTTATCCTTGACTTGTTTGGTAAAGAAAACGGTTCAAACATCAACAGGATGTTTCTTTTTCATTTCTTTGTGTTGTTGTTGATCAGTTAGATCTTCTGTGCATTCCATTTTTTCTCAAGATATTGGTGTGCATGCATTATTGTATCTTTTTCCATCCATTTAATTTATGTGTACCCCCATTCTTTTAAACCTTCACATACTGATAAACTATATCCACCTTTCCTCTAAAATCATGCTAAAATTTACATATCACGCAAAAATGCCACACAATAATTCTATCATCAATGATAATTACCTGAAATTGCACATATTACACACCATTTTCATCTAAACTTTCAACTGTTTACCACAAAGCCAGAGACTGCATCAACCTTTGTATTGTCAGTGGAGACAACTTCTCACAAAATTTACCTGCGTCAACCACCTGCAACTGCCGATTGCGTGATACTAAATGTTCCTGATTGTTCAAATATAACACTCAAAAATATCAAATGACTTGTTGCCACAAAATATAACATTGCTGTTACAATATGTCTGGTAGGCGTTTTTTTTTTTTTTTTTTTTTTTTTTTTTTCTTTCACAACTGAACATTCTGTATTTGATGTCTTAATTATTTCTGTAGCCTAAAAATTTGCCTTGCCTTATTTATCAGTTGTGTTGTTGTTACCTTTTATTAATGCCAATCCATTTTACTGATCTTCTTTTAAAAATCAATTCAAAAATCCAAATTTTTCTATCAAATTTAACACAAATTTATTGTCAATGATAGTACATAGTCTTTCTGTACTTAGTGACTGCAAAGTAAGTTGACTTAAGTCAAGTTTACAACTGTGTGTGGAGGTCTATAGGCCTTTGCAAGCACTCTCAACTTATCAGCCTGGTGATAACTTAAATCCTAAGTCAACAAACAGGTGCTTTCAAATGTTGATGATACCCACAGAGAATACTGTGCAGTGAGATGGTCAATCCCAGGCCTAGAACATCTTTGTGACTTTTTCAAACTTTTATGACTTTGATTTAATTTTATTTCACCCAAACTGTTAATATATTTCTTTGAATTAATATTGAAAGCAGCATTTATAACTATACCACATGTATGCAAAGCTGTTTTAAAACAAGGCAGCAAAGCTGTCAAATGTACAGACAAAAAGCAGGAAATAACAAAATAGGCTACTGTCAATTCTGATGTAAAAGTACATTATGTTAAAGCAATAATAACTCTTCGTTTCGGCCAAAAAATGAATTTTCCTGGAGTAAACAACAATTTTCCCATACTTACCAATGGTTAATGAATCCATTTTTACATTCAAAGTTAGTCCCTGGTTTTTTTCTAAAAAGTTTGGTTTTTTGTTAAAATCTCTTAAGAGATTTTAACAGAGTATAGACATCAATGGAGGTCACGAGGTCTAAAGACAAGTTCAGATATCAGAATAAAAGCTATAACTGCTGTTTTTTGGTAAAACAGAATATATTATATTTCTATGAGTTATTCACAAGGTTTTTACTGTGAAATATAGATATCATACGAAGAGTTATTATCCCTTTAAACTGCAAATTCAACATCAAATTTTAATTATGCTCAACAGGTAATACCAATGTAAGTAAAATGTGTAACAAGCATAAGGCTTCAGGACCATGGGAGTTCAAGTTCACACTTTGAAAATATAAAACTTCCAGAAAAAGAAGTCAATTAGACTGCTTTTCCAACTCGAGCTGCATTTTAGTCCTGTGTTTCTTTTTTAAAAGTTTGACAATCATAAGTAATATGGTTTTCCCATGATGGTCATCATGGCAGCAATACCCAAAATTGTGTTTTCTTCTATTTTGATGCAATATTTCATAATGCTTAACAGCATAAAGACCATCAGTTTTTAATAATAAAATATACGTATTGTGGATTTTCAGAAAATGTGACTAGCATGGGTCTTCAAGCCCAAGGTGGTTCTAAGTCACATCTTGAAATTGCCAATATGTGAAAAATTAAATTTTCACAAAAAACTGATTAACTGCCAGAAAAATTTACCAAATAGACTGCACTACCTAATGAAACTGTATTTTAGTCCCATGTTTCTTTCCTGTAAGTTTGAGAACAGTAAGTGACATAGTTTTCCTTAAATGGTCATCAAGGGAGCAGTGTCCAAAATAGGGGTTTCTTCAAATTTTGATGCAATATTACATAATGTTTAACAGGATAATAACCATCAATTTTTAATAATAAAATATTAGTATCATGGATATTCAGAAAATGTGACTAGCAAAGGTCTTCAGGCCCATGGAACTTCAAAGTCACAACTTGAAAATGCCAAAATGTAGACAAGACAGTACTGTCCTGAAATGCATTTTTTTCCATTTTTAACAATTTTTTAACAAATAACAAAATTAACATTTTACTGCCATCTTTATATGATCAACTAAGAAAATTGATGAGATGGGAAAAATATCAATAGAACAGTGTTTAATGTCCAATTTCCTCCATTCTGAGTTTCTGAACATAGTGAATGAATGAATGAATCTGACAAACTGCAATGATAAGAGTTTATTTCCATTTTTGAAACTCTATTATACAATACATGATAACAAGCTTACCATCATTTTTACATAATCAACTAACAATGTTGTAAAGATGCAGGAAATGTTAAACAAAGACTTTTACGTATCTTATTCGTTAAATAATGAGACTGTTAACATGCCTAAGAATTGAATCTGAGGTAATGTGAAACAAGACAGTTCTGTTATGAAATGCGTTTATTTCCATGTTTAACACTTTTTTAACATAAAACAAAATTAACAGTTTACTGCCATTTTTATATGATCAACTAAGAAAGTTGATGAGATGGGAAAAATATCAATAGAACAGTGTCAAATGTCCAATTTCCTCCATTCTGAGTTTTTGAACATAATGAATGATTGAATCTTACAAACTGCAATAATATGAGTTTATTTCCATTTTTGACACTTTATTACACAATACACGATAACAAGTTTACCATCATTTTTACATAATCAACTAACAATGTTGTAAAGATGCAGGAAATGTCAAACAAACACTTTTACGTATCTTATTAATTAAATAATGAGACTGTTAACATGCCTAAGAATTGAATCTGAAGAAATGTGAAAAAACAGCATAACTTATAAAATAATGGCCCGATTATGCTGATTTTCGAACTTGACCTGCATTTTAGTAAGATTGATTACTCCTGTGAGTTTCATGACAACAGGCCTATCAGTTTTCTTTGAAATGTGTTAACAGTGTTGCATATATGCTGAAAAGTGAAAAAAAACAGCATAACTACTAAAATGGTGGCCCGATCATGCTGATTTTCGAACTTGACCTGCGTTTTAATAACATTGATTACTCCTGTGAGTTTCATGACAACAGGCCTATCAGTTTTCTTTGAAATGTGTTAACAGTGTTGCATATATGCTGAAAAGTGAAAAAACAGCATTAATTCTACAATAATGGCCCGATCATGCTGATTTTCGAACTTGACCTGCGTTTTATGAATATTCATCAGCTCTGTAAATATAAAGCCAAAAAGTAAAACTGTCTTCCACTTATGGTGTTAACGCTGAAAGTGCACGGCGACGGCGACGGCGACATGAACGGCGACGACAGACGCAGGTGATGGCAATATGTACAGACACATCTGTGTCTGTACATAATGACAGTACATGGATTAATTTTTTTTTTTTTTTTTTTTTTTTTTTTACAAAACTGGCCCAAGCTTAGCCTACCCCTATATTGTATTATAACAACCCAGTTATAAACCTGGCACATTTCTTCCTGGTGTAATTCACCCAATTAGTACTAATTAGCCCTGCACACCTGTCTCTTACCTGACGTGTTACACCTGCAATTAACTTACACCTGCTATTCAAACTGAAACTCATTTGAACTTAAGTATCCCAGTGAAAGTTTGGCTTAAACTTTAAGATAAAGGGCTTTAGGGTCACCATAACCCACGATAAATCTGCAGCTATTGGTTATTATCTATCTGAATGTATGTACATCTACATGAGTACATGCAAGCATCCATGCACATTTGTGTGCACATCCAAACAAGCGTGCCGTTCTGAACGTACATGCTGAAAATTACAGCAAAGATATTAATACCCCTTACTGCTATGATAACTGTTCTCATTCTGTCTAGCTAAGCACTGTCACTGTGATATCCAAAAACATGGTGAAAACACAATACAAATATGAAATATGAAGTCACCTGAATCACTGCAACACATCTCGTCTGATGACTGGCATGGCTGTCATCCCTCTTCTCATTCACCTTGAAATCTGGGACCAGTCTCACAAAAATACCTTAAACCGAAAGTTAGTCTAAACTTTTAGTTAATTTCTGTCTAGTAGTGGTCCATTTACAAGATATAGCCCCCATTTATTGAAAAGAAAGATGTTGAATGTTTCAGATCAAAAGCTTACTTATTATAATGGATTTTGAAGGATTAATACTAAAATGGTATCTAGACCAAAGTTTCAGTTTCACAGTCACTTTGACCAACTTTCAGTCTGATGTTCTTTGGTGAAAATGGCTCCAGATCTGACAAGATAACCTATTTACTCTTAGATGTGTGTCATAGTGTGGGCATGGAGATTCCATCCAGTATTATGCTGTACACATGTCATGTGGACTGACTAAATTAATTTCGTGAAACTCTTAACAATTTAAGATCACTGAATTCTAAAGAGCGGAACAGGGGCATAACTTAATTCCTTTTCACATAATAACAGTGAGCAACCCTACCTAAACAAAAATACTAGTAATGAATATATCTAACTTTTTACTTAGTTATGGAGAAAAAAACATCATACTTTTAATACCACAGTCTGGCATTATTCTTGCTTTTTATGTACAGACACAGATGTGTCTGTACATATAGCCATCATCTGCGTCTGTCGTCGCCGTCGCCGTCGTCGCTGTCGTCGCCGTCGTCGCCGTCGTCGCCATCGCCGTGCACTTTTACCGATAACACGATAAGTGGAAAACCATTTTACCTTTTGACTTGAAACTTGCAGAACTGATGAATATTCATAATACGCAGGTCAAGTTCGAAAATCAGCATGATCGGGTCTCTTTTAGGGAATTTATGCTGTTTTTTCACTTTTTTCAGCATATATGCAGCACCGATAACACGATAAGTGGAAAACCATTTGACCTTTTGACTTGAAACTTACAGAACTGATGAATATTCATAATACGCAGGTCAAGTTCGAAAATCAGCATGATCGGGTTACTTTTAGGGAATTTATGCTGTTTTTTCACTTTTTTCAGCATGTATGCAGCACTGATAACACGATAAGTGGAAAACCATTTTACCTTTTGACTTGAAACTTACAGAACTGATGAATATTCATAATACGCAGGTCAAGTTCGAAAATCAGCATGATCGGGTCACTTTTAGGGAATTTATGCTGTTTTTTCACTTTTTTCAGCATATATGCAGCACCGATAACACGATAAGTGGAAAACCATTTTACCTTTTGACTTGAAACTTACAGAACTGATGAATATTCATAATACGCAGGTCAAGTTCGAAAATCAGCATGATCGGGTCACTTTTAGGGAATTTATGCTGTTTTTTCACTATTTTCAATATAAATGCAACACTGATAACACAATATAAGAAAAACGGATTGGCCAATTATAATTATACTCACAGGAGTGGTCAATCTTACTAAAACGCAGGTTGTTTTCGAAAATAAGCATAATCGGGCCATTACTTAAGAAGTTATACTGTTTTTTCACATTTCCTCAGATTCAATTATTAGGCATGTTAACAGTCTCATTATTTAACTAATAAGATGCCTAAAAGTGTTTGTTTGATATTTCCTGCATCTTTACAACATTGTTAGTTGATTATGTAAAAAACATGGTAAACTTGTTATCATGTATTGTGTAATAAAGTGTCAAAAATAGAAATAAACTCATATCATTGCAGTTTGTCAGATTCAATCATCCACTATGTTCAGAATCTCAGAATGGAGGAAATTAGACATTTAACACTGTTCTATTGATACTTTTCCCATCTCATCAATTTTCTTAGTTGGACATATAAAAATGGCAGTAAAATGTTTATTTTGTTTTATGTTAAAAAAAGTGTTAAAAATGGAAATAAACCCATTTCAGAACAGTGCTGTCTTGTTTACATTTTGGCATTATCAAGGCGTGACTTTGAAGTTCCATGGGCCTGAAGACCTTTGCTAGTCACATTTTCTGAATATCTGTGATACAAATATTTTATAATTAAAAATTGATGGTCATTAAGCTGTTAAACATTATGTAATATTGCATCAAAATTTGAAGAAACCCCCATTTTGGGCACTGCTTCCATGATGACCATTTAAGGAAAATCATGTCACTTACTGTTTTCAAACTTACAGGATAGAAACATGGGACTAAAATACAGCTTCAGCAGGCAATAGAGTCTGTTTGGTATTTTTATGTACAGACACAGATGTGTCTGTACATATAGCCATCACCTGCGTCTGTCGTCGCCGTCGTCGTCGCTGTGCACTTTTACCGATAACACGATAAGTGGAAAACTGTTTTTCATTTCAGCTTGAAACTTACAAAACTGATAAATATTTATAATACGCAAGTCAAGTTCGAAAATCAGCATGATCGGGACACTTGTAGGGAAGTTATGCTGTTTTTTCACTTTTTTCAGCATAAATGCAGCACCGATAACACGATAAATGGAAAACCATTTTACTTTTTGGCTTGAAACTTACAAAACTGATGAATACTTATAATACGCAGGTCAAGTTCGAAAATCAGCATGATCGGGCCATATTTGTGGAAGTTAAGCAATTTTTTCATTTTTTTCAGCATAAATGCAACACCAATAACACGATAAGTGAAAAACCGTTTTACCTTTTGGCTTGAAACTTACAGAACTGATGAATATTCTTAATACGCAGGTCAAGTTCGAAAATCAGCATGATCAGGCCATATTTGTGGAAGTTATGCTATTTTTTCATTTTTTTTTCAGCATAAATACAACACCGATAACACGATAAGCAAAAAATCGTTTTACTTTTTGGCTTATAAGTTACTGAAATGATGAATATTCATAATACGCAGGTCAAGTTCGAAAATCAGCCTGATCGGGCCATTTTTATGGAAGTTATGCTGTTTTTTCACTATTTCAGCATATGTGCAACACTGATAACACATTTCAAGGAAAATCAATTGGCCAATCATCTTGAAATTCACAGGGGTGAACAGATTTACTAAAATACAGATGGGGTTCAAAAATAAGCTTGATCGGTTCAGTTTTGGTGAAATTGTGCCTTTTTTGTATATAAGTTTTTTTTCCTCTGATTTAATTCTTAGGCATGTTAACAATATCATTTGTGAACTAATTAGTAATGTAAAGGTGTTCTTTTGACATTTTCTGCATCTTAACAATATTGTTAGTTGATCATATAAAAATGATGGTAAACCTGTTATTGTGCATTGTGTAATAAAGTGTCAAAAATGGAAATAAACTCATATCTTTACAGTTTGTCAGATTCAATCATTCACCATGTTCAGAATCTCAGAATGGAACAAATTGGACATTTAAAATTGTTCTATTGATATTTTTCCTATGTCAACAACTTTTTTAGTTGATCATTTAAAAACGACAGTAAATTGATTATTTTGATATATGTAAAAAATGTGTTGAAAGTGGAAAGAAATTCATTTTAGTAGTTATCTCTTGTGTACATTTTGGCATTTTGAAGTTGTGACTCTGAACTTCCATGACCCTGAAGACCTTTCCATATCAAATTTTCTGAATATCCATGATACTTTTATTTAATTATTAAAAATTGATGGTCATTATGCTGTTAAGCAATATGTAATATTGCATCAAAATTGAAGACAACCACATTTTAGACGATGCCTCCATAGTGACCATTAAAGGAAAACCAAGTCACTTACTCTTCTCAAACTTACAGAAATGTAGCATAGCACTAAATTATAGCTTCAGTTGGAAAACCTGTTATATCGGTTAACTTTCTTGGAAATTATATAGTTTTTTGTTACAATTAAAATTTTCACATATGGACATTTTCAAGGTGTGACTTAGTCTTTGAACTTCCATTGGCTTGAATACCATTGCTAGTAACATCTTTTGAATAGCTATGATACATTTACTTTATTATTAAAAATTGATGGCCATTGTGCTGTTAAGCATTATGTTAAATTGCATAAAAGATGAAAAAAAAACTTTTTTGGTCATCGCTGCTAGGATGACCATTAAAGAAAAACCATTTTACTTATGATATTCTAACTTACTGAAAAGTTTCATAGGACTGAAGTGTAGCTTGTGTTGGAAACCAGTGTGATTGTTTTCTGTTTTGGAAGCAATGCAGCTCTGTGGGGTGCTATATGGGGCTACTGTTTATGGATGGTGGTAATTGTCCCTTGGGATAATCATTAGCTAAATTCAGAGCTATAAAATTACTTGCCTAATTGATTTTCAAGTGCCCATTAAATAAGATTACATAAAACACATGTTGAGATTTCCCATTCAAGTCCTATAGGTTAAGCTCTCTTAACTGTGTCACATAATTAGGAATTGGTGATAATTATGCAGGTAAATGTTGTTTAATATTGCAAATAAGTTTACAAAAGAAAAAAAATATGTGTAATGCCAACATTAATGCTATAAATGAATAACAGTGCCTTATTATCCTCAAACACATTGGGATTATTCATATCATGTTAATACAGCAAGATTAAAAGTTTGAATAGCAGCTTTATTGGATTTTTTTTTGTGTGTGTGTTTTCTTTTTAAATTTTTTCTAAACACTGGCATTTTCAACTCCCATCCACCTGAAGCTCTTCAGATTTTCTGTATTTCCACATAAGCAGTTGCATAGGTTTTTATGTCTTTAAACATTATGTAATATTATTTTATGCACTGTCAACATTTTTCAAATATTGGGATTTTCATTATGTGAATTTGAACTCTCATAGTCCAGAAACTGTAATCTTATTGCAGGGGTGGATTGAGGCCGTCTTCTGGGTCTTTCAGATGACGGTCAGATTTTAAAGTTTACATTGACTGGTATCAATTTTTTTCTGTTGGAAGACCATCACACGTGGAGGATGGATCAACAAAGATACTTTGGAATACTGTCAGAAAATATCTCTGGATCTGCTCCTGTTATTGACCATGTTACCTGTTGTGCATGATTAAAAATCTGTGTTGACTGACAGTGCTATTATAAGCATTATTTAATATTGCATCAAAATTGACAAAATGACCTATTTTGCATCTTTATTTTCTGTTTTTTGTCTGTACATTTGACAGCTTTGCTGCCTTGTTCATAATATGCTATTTGTCTTTTAAAAGTTGATATGTAAAACAGGCTTTACCATCCTACCAAATGCTAATGTTAGAAATGTTCTGTCACATCAGAGTCCTAGGGTTGTCCTACTAAGATCGCATTCACAACGAGTTGAGCCAGGCTTTACAAATCCTTGGGACTAAATATGGCGGTTGTACATGAAAGAAAAACCGCCTAATCTTTTAATAGTCTCTCCGCCTCTCACACGCCTCCCGACACGTCGTCCCTACAAGGGGACAGTCATTAAATCTCGGCTCCATTGGGATGACACATGGGGAGGCGTGTGAGAGGCGGAGAGACTATTAAAAGATTAGGCGGTTTTTCTTTCATGTACGTCCACCATATTTAGTCCCCAGGATTTGTAAAGCCTGGCTCAACTCGTTGTGAATGCGATCTAAGACAGTCATGGCAAAACTAGCCACTGAGCCATGCTGTGCACCACTGGCTTGAGTACAATCAGGTTGAATCAGATCTGTATTATGGAGCATTGCATGAACACAGCTAAAAACAGAATTAAGCACTTGCTGTGTTCGCTGTAGACGCAAGTAGTTTACATTCACTTTTTCAAAACACCTCTTATGCAATACCCTTTGATGTATTTGTAGTTTAATATCTATCACTTTCATGTAAACTTTGACAAAAATAAAACACTTACCAATCCTTAAAATTTAACACTGAAGCACTTCTGTCCCCGAAGTATAAAGTACAAGTCACTTACAAAACTACAAACTGGTTGGCGCAGTGTGCCTAGTTACGTTTTATCCAAAGGAACAAGCCCATAAAAAAAATTGAAGTAGTCAAATACATCAGACAGATAATACTATGCAGCATCATTAAATTGTTGAGGCTACCCTATTCTTAACCTCAATAAGCGTCCACTCTAAACTTGCTCTTGCCCACGGCTGATTTATTGTGTGCAGAGCGGGCGAATTGATGTGGTTTTACAAAGAAACACATCTTATCCTTTACGTTTTAAAGTTACAATCACCCTTGTAACTGCTGCAGGCTTTCATGAAAGCATAAAAGAAATGTCACTGCTGTTGTATATTGACAAACCCAGGATTTTTTAAGGGGAGGGGGGAGTGAATCACAATGATAAAATTTTTACTGTAAAATGCAGGAAAAAGCACAAATAAACCCCTTGCTTTGTTCTCGTTCAGAATTTTTTAGGGAGAAGAAAGTGCCTAAAGCTAAGGTGAGGGTAGAGGCATGTGGACCACTGTGTATCAGCCAGTCATCCACCTCCCCTCCCAGGATCTGCCACTGGCTGTATTATAGGGTTCATTTACATGTCATTGTAAAATTGGGAAAAGAAAAGAAAAAAAAACAGCACTCTTTTTAGTCAACTTCAATTTCTTTCTTTTTGAGTGACTTTCAAGAATTTCATGCCATATTTCCACACACTGCAGAAAAACAATCTACTCAAACATATAAACAGTTTTCTAAGAAGTCCTGTAACTAAATTCTGGAAACTAAACTAGAATGGATTAAATAACAGAACTAGCACCTCTCCTTTAGTGATAACAAAGAAAAATCCCATATTCATCCTATGTATGATATCAAGTAGCAGATAACCTCCCAATTTTAAAACTATTAAGATCAGTCTTCAGTCTGGTGATTTCACTCACCTGTGCTCAAGACAACTGCATTCCAGCGATGTTTGTGAGCACTTACCTTCAGTCTCAGTTACACTTAATGCTACGGTTAGTACTACAACTACTCTCTTTCACATTGTCCTCTCCAAGGGATTTGTCACATAGGTATTCTCTTTGGCATTTTGTTCTACAACTAGTCTCTTTCACATAGGTCTTCCCCTTGGCATTTAGTACTACAACCTGCCTCTTTCACATAGGTCTTCTTTATTTGTGGCATTTTCAATTTTTGTAACAACAACTAGTATCTTTCATGTAGGTCCTCTTTGCAGCATTTAGTACTACAACTAGTCTCTTTCACATAGGTCGTCTTTGTGGCATTTTGTACTACAACTAGTCACACAGGTCTTCTACTTGGTATTTTGTTCTACAACTAATATCTCTAACAGGGATGAGTGGGAACAAGAAAGAAAAAAAGGATGCTCTCATATTGTCAAGAACAATTTAATTAATTTTTCTTTCTTTATTTTATTATCTTTTATTTATTTTCCCAGATTTCCTTTCCTTTCCAACCTAAACTGGCTGTAAAACTTACCCATGTTCATTACATGCCTCCTAGGAATATTTTAAGCACAGATAGTCTTTATATTGTATGTTTATCATTACAATTCCAAAGGGAATCCATTTCTAATTAAACAACTACATGTACTTACATTTGACTGAAACTTTCCTGGTCCTAAATTGTAAAAAAAAAAAGTTCAATGTGCACTAGAAAGGACAAAGTTTTAAGAGAACTTCCAATGAGTCCCATCTCAACCAAGTACTTCAGTAATAGAGAATGAATAATTTATTTACTTTCTCCTAGGGTGGTCTGTACTGACTTCTTTCCATGGTTCACTCCCTCTGGACCACACACACTTAAACAAAAAGACTCCATGGAGCAACACAGATATAATTATCCTTTTTATTATGGCACTTTGGCAGTGACAAACTGAACTCTTTCACTACGCCTGTTAAATCACAAGAGATAAAAACAATTTAAAGTTCTTATCTAAGAAAATTTAACCAAGTTTTTTTTTTTTCAAATACTATAATGAACATTATAGGACATGACAAAATCAGAATCTCTTCTTCAAACGTATTTATCGAAAAACACAATATCAAATTCACCTAAATTAACATTTTTTCAAAGGGTAAATGATTCTACAAGATGAGCAAAGGTTTATTTTGTAATTTAACATAATATTTCAAAATGAATATGACTCTGAAGATGACCAGTATGACTCAGGACTCATGTTAAGACACACAGGTAAAGTGCCTATTTTACGAGCCATTAAATTCAAAGCTGAAAGTCCTTCAACAATACCTGGCAGTAAATTGACATCTCATGTTCTATATAATTGTCACTGATGCTATCCGCACTTGCATATTTTCCAATCTTTAGTGACCAGGGTCAAGGGGTCAGATAGTAAACCTCTATCTGGACCAAGTTGCAGTAAGACTGAGGACATCAATAATGGACCACTTCTGACATCAATAACACTCAAAAATATGTGTCAGTGATCTAGGCTTGGAATATGAAGCTCCATAAAACAAAAAAAATCTGTATAATGAGCAAAAAATATATATCTCCCTCCCACTCTCCTCCCCCCTACATATCTCTTCAGGTAAAATATTTTGGCCAGGCTGGTTTCATTGCTGTTATGTCTGTTAAAAGCATTTCTGTGCAGAGTTCAGTGACAACTGTATTTAAAATTACCATGGCCCATAGGAGACTACATGTGCACATTTCACCAAGGCTCCAAACTCTGTACCATGTCATTTTATCTGAAACTCCTCCTGAAAAGAGGGCCATTCAGAATGAGATGAGTCAAGTGCTAGCTGGTCCATGGCCTAAATATGGCAAACCTACATATATCAAAGGAAGA
This sequence comes from Lingula anatina, assembly GCF_051362555.1. Taxonomy (NCBI): domain Eukaryota; kingdom Metazoa; phylum Brachiopoda; class Lingulata; order Lingulida; family Lingulidae; genus Lingula; species Lingula anatina. Next base: position 7,252,534 of record NC_141769.1, read on the forward strand.
CCGCTTAATCCTGTATTGGTCTGTCCGCCTCTTTCATGCCTCCACACACATCGTCCCTGCAGGGACAAAGTAGTTAAAGTCTCAGCTCAATTTGACCGATGACGCGTGGGTATCCGTGTGAGAGGAGGAGAGACCATTACAGGATTAAGCGGTCTTCCTTTCATGTAGGTCCGCCATATTTAGGCCGTGAACCAGCTAGCATTCGGCTCCTCTCATACTGAATGGCCCCCAAGGTAACATCAATACAAGCAATCAATAACATGTATTGTACCAGCTTCAGATTTTTCTCAGGGAAACAATAAATAAATTGAGGATTTTCTCTCTGTTTTATGGTCAATTAATTTCCTGGGACTTTGGAATCATTTCCTATCTTGGTCTTTATTTACTGCCATCCAAAAAATATGAAGTCAGCACAGGCAAAACACAGGCATCTATGGGCCATGGTAACAAACCTTTTATCTCAAGTGACTAGAAGTGTCTCCATTTTCATCCCATTGCATAACCAGTTGTATACAAAACCACATGTGATAACCCAATCTCCTGCTAATGTGTTTACTTCAATACCACTAGACCTTTTACCAATAAAATCAGATGTTTTGCTTGATTTTTTTATTAAAACTTGGAACCTTTTTTCTTGTAATCCCAATGTGAGGAGATGCACCCTGAGTTTTAAGGGGTTTTCCTTAACTTGGAACCTTTTCCACTTGCTATTCCAAAATTAAAAAGTTGCCCCCTCCCCCCAAGTTAAATGAGTTACTGAAACCTAAACTTTCAACCCATTTATAACAGTAGACCGATATATGCCACCTTTTTGTTCCTTTTGACCTCAAGAGGATTCACAATCTTCAAATTTCACCCTGACCCCTCCCCCTTGCATTCAAAGAAAGTACTAGCCATAAACAGCCTATTAAGATGATGAGAAAACAGTGGTCACTTTAAGATGACCACTACAGCACAACAGGTATTTAAACCCACCTCTACTTCTGTTATGCAATTTTGACAAAATTAAAATATTTCACAAAGGCTGATGAAGGGGATTTTTTTTTAATTATCCTTATGTCTCTTTTAAATATCTGTATTGTTCAGCATTTTTTCATTCACCTAGTAATTTTCCTGACTTTGATATCGCGTTGGGGGGGGGGGGGGGTCAATTATCAGCCAAAAAAACTACTACTGTGTTTCTAAAGCCTTACTTGGATTTTCTTTAGAGCAAAAGATGTTTCTTACAATGACAGGTGCTTTAATACCACCAGGGTATCTCCCTATGAACACTGTCACCAGGCACAGGTACTGTATGTCACAAATAGGATTACAACATGAGTGACAGTGTGACATCAGCCTAAGGGCAAAACACCTGACTTTTCATGAACCTACGGTGTTGTAACAGACACAGTTTTTTCTTTCATTCTATTTTCACTGGTAATCTTTTACTTTATGTAACAACCGGTGTTTTCTGATAACAAGAGCACAAAAAGCAGTCTGGTAGAGGTTACTGGTTATATATTTGAGGAGAATGTCAGTAACAACCAAGTGTAACCTTGTAACTTAACTCAGGCAAAACAAAGACAGACAGACATACTATCAGCATGCAGAAAAGCTGCGCACACACTTACACACACACTTAAAAAAAAACAAAGTACACACACATACTAACTCCCTTTAATTGTAGCACACATACACCTTTGAAGGCATGACACATACATGAATTACCTTGCTTATTTCATATATATACATATGTATACCATATAAGTACATACATAAAATAAACAACATACTTTGAATCTCATTCTGTCATGTCTATACAGGGGTGGATCCATATATATTTTCTGACAGTCTTTCAAATTATCTTAATTGATCCATCCTCCATTTTTGACCATCTCCCAACAGAAAAAGTTAGATATGTAAACTTGAAAATCTGACTGTCTTCCAGAAGACCTAGGGTGCTTTCCCAGAGATTTAGATCGATCTAAAGATTAAGATTTAGATCGACCTCACTCCCTGGGGGTTCACGCTTAATTGCAGTCAGCCGAGCGGGCACCATAGTTAATTACCCCCTTACAGCTTTTAGTAGGCGGGACAGACGCTTAAGCCGGCCAAGCTGACAGTAATCTAGTGAGACTCCCTACAGGGATAGATCGATCTAAAAATCTATGGAAATGGGGTGCTAGAAGACGGCCTCAATCTGCCCCTGTCTATTCCTCAACTGAATGCTTGATCCACCAAAACATGGTAATTTTAACAAGCCCAACTTGAATGTTGTATGCCCTCATATACACGCGCACACAAACATGCCCATATACTCACATACATACACATGGGCGAAAGTTATAAAAACTAAAAAATCCTGAAAATCTAGCTTGCAACTTCTCATTGCATTTAGACCATATTAAAAAATGATCAAAATAAAGACTGATTACCTAAAATCAGGCATAATTCTGAAAACTTTCAACCAAGCATATATGTAAACACTGAACACACACAGACACAAACAAACTAACATATATGTCAGACATCTGCCACAAACTTCGCCTCACCTGTTAAAGTGTAGTATTACCAAGTGCAGCTGACACCTTGATACACATTTTTATGTACAACAACAACAACAACATCAACAACAACTATGACAGCACACACTGTATTGCATGTCCCTCTGTGCTTACTGACCACAGTGTACTGACCACAATATGTTGTCCACTGCGAACTGACCGCAGCGTAACTCAATCCACAGACACAATGAGACAGGGCAGTCAAGTCTGACGCTCCCCTCACAATATCAACACAAAAAGAAATTCAAGGATCACTTGAAATGCCAGGTCTTTAGGTAGGGAATCACCTTTTGAGCTGCGTTCACTCAGCAAAAATAAAATGGGTCCTGAAATGTGCCATCTAATGTTGTTTAATGGAGTATTTTAGATTTTATTGAAAAGGAATCAAGCAGTTACCAGCCCAGCAAGAGGCTACCTGTTTGCATGTGATGAGGTCTAGCTGTGCTGTAGCAGGTTGACTACCACAGTGTAATAAAATCATCTAAGCCATCAGTTTTGTATTTTCCTGTTTGAATACTCCCCAGTTCAAAATATTTTTACTATATAGCTCTAGGTATCCATAGAGGTAAAATTTCTTACTACCAACAGTTCAAACTACCGTTTAACAATAACTAGCTTTTTTCTATTCTGAATTTTATCATTTTAAGTAAGGTAAGTATCACTGAGATACAGTGACAGATTAATATTCTATAATTCCTATATATCAAATTCACTGGGCTGTTCCTAGTCTACCTCACACATTAAGTTCTATACTATTTTCAGTTATTACACACTTACACCTACCTCCTGGTGCATGACTACTTACTCTTTTTTTTCTGTGCCAAACTTAAATGAGAATATCAACTCAAAATATAAAAACAATTATGTGTAGCTGCAGAGTGGATAAACAGTTCCCATCTCCCTGTTCAACCAGTTAACTCACCCAATAACTGCTGGCTTTTTTAATAAGATCCGCTGAAGATTACAGACAAATTTAAATATTGTTTCTGTGAATGCTTTATATATACAAATGTTAAGCTTGCCATTGCCAATTTGGGCAGAAGCAGCTGCCTTAGTATCATTGACAGCTGCCATGTCTTGCTTGATCAGTTGTTAGTTTTATTGAAAAATACTCGATATTTTCAATGCACCTGCTTATCATTTTACTTCACAGGGAGCAGATGGGGACTTTTTTCAGCAGCCCTTCAACTTAAGATCAAAACAAATATTTACTTTTGGATTTTATCTGTACCTATAAATTTTCAAATAACCAAGATATTTCTTTGTCAATATGTGAAGAATCAATATTTGGTTTTGCAATTATTGTCAGATTTATTATAACGTCTTTCAATGTAGTCCAAATGCATATCTGCTTAAAATAATTCATCAAATGTTTATCTAATAAAAGCATATTTCTTCCTTTTTTATTTTCTTTCTTGTATAAGAGTCAAAGAAATTAAATGTCCATAGCTTAACTTGATATAATACTTTTTGCATCAGTTCCCAAATTTTAGGTACCTATAATCAATGTCCATGTTTTGAGAGATTTTTAACCTGTTTAAAACATTTCTCAAAGCAACTTGTAGAATGTTGAACCTTCTCTCAACATTTTTAAAATTCAGTAATGTTCAACTATCTTCCCTCATCCCAAATGACAGTTCAGTTTTAAATTCCATCGGGCCATTTTATTATGCCATCTCCAGCAAAATATGAATAAAAACCATTTGTTTTTGTTTATCATTATCAGAGAAGCAATCCCTGTCAATCAAAGACCCACAAATGACTAACAGTGGTCAATTTTCATGATGCTATCTTCATCACGGAATAAACAGAAGGATTGTCTCATTCATGCCATGCAAGAATTTCATGCCGATTGAAATCAAATCAAGTTTTAAATTCCTGTAGCAATTTTAGATGATTATAACCTAGACAAAGGATGGAGGGTCCGTTAATGTTGTTTTCTGTTATTTCAAAATAATTATGGTCGTTAATTATGGAAAGGTTTAGGGGAAACAGACATGCTATCTCTTCTGCACATTATATATGCAGAATACCTCAAAAACAATGATAAAAATAACTAGTGATTTAATAACCCTATTTTATCTTTTACAAAAATGGCTTTTTTATATTTCATTCACTTTATTCACTTATATTCCATTACTTTTCCAACATTTGGCCATATAATTACTTAAAATCTCTCCCAAAAAAATAACTGATAAAAATGAAATTAAAACTTAAAACTACATCTCATTATACTGATGTTGTTTCAGCTGATACAATGGTAAACAATACAAAAGTACAAAACACCTCATTTTCTCCTTTAACTTGAAATTCTCTACAGCTCTACTAAATGGCTCGGTACTTAGATTACAAGTTCTCATTATATTTTTTGTTCATACGCCTCTTTTTCTACTGAACTGGAATTTCTTTCTGGGGCCCACACAGCATCATAAGGCACCTGGCTCTACAATATCATTTACACATGTACTAAAACCTCAGCTCACATCACCCTACTACAGTAGAAAACATACAAATTCACGAGCTCCTGGGAACTATTATACAAATATTACCATTAGCCTATTAATTGGTCTTAACTTTGAGAGCAAAATTTCAGATGACTTTGACCCAAGATAAATCAGTAGTAGTCCAATAAATGAAATTTTGTGGCAGACTGATAATAAGAGAGACAGATAACATGTCAGACCAATATTTGCTTTATTCTCGATGGATTTATCTTGAATTGATGTAAACTAAAATATTTGGTCCAAAAGTTTAGACCTATTTCTAGGCTAAAGTTCTCTTGTGAAACTGACCCCATGCAATGTTATTGTCTACTGTATTGATATGTACTGACCCCCCCCCCTCCACAACATAATCCAAATGCAGTGTAGAAAAATAGTACCTCTAGTTCCTACACTTAAGACTTTGCACATGAACTTAAAAAACTTCACAAAATTTATTGCTGTCTTTTAAAAGAAAGTTCTTTCAAGGTCATCAAAACTAAACAATGGCAGTAATAGTAACTAAAAGTAGGCATAATGACGAACAGAAAGTTGACATTCATGAAGACAAATCTAGCTTATGCAGCATCCCAATAAAAAGTCACATAGGCAAATTATTAGTAATGGGTAATAATGTCACAATGTATTAATCAGTTATACATGTTAGATAGTTATTATATTATTACTAAATATTGCACTTATTATTTTCATACATGGAAAAAAGAATAATAAAAAATAAAAACACAGATATACAACAAAGAAAACAAGTCCTCCTCCCCTTACAAAGGCACCTGTTACTATATCTCTTAACACAAGTTGTATAAACAATGTGGCAGTTATGTTTTTTATAGGCCTCATTTTTTCTAATCCAACCTGGGGCACCTGCCTGTGTCAATAACATGCCAGGGTATGATATACAACTTTGGAGTAACATGCTACCATGCTACTAGCATTTTCACTTCTGCCAAAGGAACAAGGTTATGTCTTCACATCAGCATTGGTTTTGTCCCTTTGTTTATTGGACAAGATATCTCAAAAACTTTCTGAAGTCTTGGGTTGTCTGTTTAACATTCTAAAGAACTGCTTTTCCAAAGGCATACCATAAAATTCTCTCTAATGAAATCATAAATATGGTGTAGGACATGCATTGATTGCACTATTCAAAACAGGGGCAGTGCACTTTTTTTGTTTTGCAGTGGATGAGATACTAACTGCATCACACTGTGCTAGCTAAGATACTGAGCATCATTATGCTTAGATATATTATACCACATTGTGCTAGTTGAGGTGGTTAATGTGTATCACTGTGCTAGCTAGACAACGAAAGAAAGTTCAAATCTGACTCCCGATATTTTTTTTTTTTTTTTTTTTTTTTTTTTTTTTTTTTTTTTTTTTTTTTTTTTTTTTGTGGCGATATAAAATTTTTATAGAAACACTAACCTAAGAAAAACTAGAGGATCAGAGAGGCGATACCGCCTCTGGATATTGTACCACCAGCTGGAGTAAGCGCATTCGTATGGACCCCCCCCCCCCCCAAAAAAAAAAAAAAAAAAAAAAAAAAATGGACACCACCACCAGTCTTGTGCTTGACAAGCTCTATAAAATGCAATAAACAAGAGTTCTCAAAATATGAAAAAAAAAAAAAAAAAAAACATAACAGTTAAAATGGTCCAATCAAGGAGATGTCCTAATTAACCTGTATTTTCCTAACACTGATCACTCCTGTGATTTTCTAGACAAAAGGCCTATTGGTTTTCCTTGAAATGCATTATCAGTAATGCATATACCGGAATGCTGACAAAAGAGAAAACCTAGGGACAACACTGGGCAGATCTCTGCTAGTTTTGAAGATATGAAGGGCAAGAAAATATGCAGAGTTCAGTTTGAGGTAAAAAGTAGGTCATTGGTCAATTTCAAGGTTACAGTATATGACTTCCTATAAAAGTTTAATAGTAGCTATGGGCATTTCTTTGCCAATGTTGGAGATATGAAGGCCAGGAAACATGCAAAGTGCAGTTCATCATAAATAATAGGTCAAAGGTCAATTTCAAGGTCACAGTAAGATTGCCAGTACATGACTTCCTATTCAAGTTCAATAGTAACTTTGGACCTATCTCTGCCAGTTTTCGAGATATAAGGGATAGAAAATTTGCAAAGTTCAGTTCATGGTGAAAAGTAAGTCAAAGGTCAATTTAAAGGTCACAGTTAGATTACCAGTATATAACTTCCTATTAAAGTTCAATAGTAACTATGGGTGTATCTCTGCCAGTTTTGGATATATAAGGGCTAGAAAATTTGCAAAGTTCAGTTCATGGTGAAAAGTAGGTCAAAGGTCAATTTAAAGGTCACAGTTAGATTACTTGTATATAACTTCCTATTCAAGTTCAATAGTAACTATGGGCGTATCTCTGCCAGTTTTGGAATGTTTAACATTTTCCCCACTGAATATTGCGATGTTGTAATTTTTGATATAGCGCAATGCCTAAACCATATCGAAAACAAAAAAATGGACACCACCTCCAGTATTGCACTTGACAAGTTCTACAAAGTGCGATGAACAAAAGGTCTCTGGCATTTACCATTCCAGAATAAAGGCAAGTTTTCAGTTTCGGTATCTAATGGCTGCTTCTCCCGTGGAAATGCACCGATTGACCCCAAACTCCCAAAGATGAAAGGAGTCCCCAATTGTAACCCCTCACTGTAACAGGAGAGCTTAGATCTGTGTAGTTTCCAAAAAATAGCACAAACAAATATTTTTTTGCAGAAAATTCCCATTTTTAGAAAATTTTGGCTTGTTTGACCTTGAAAAAAAGGTCAAAAGTCATATCAAAGGGCATATTTGGAATCTCCACATATGACTTTCGGTCAGACTTCTGTAGTAATTTTTCCCATAATTCCTTTGGTTTGGGAGATATTTAGCCTTGAATTTTCAAAAATTTTGACAAGGGTGCGTTTCAACAAGTGTCACGCCCAGGCCAATGCACCGACAGAGACAAAAAAACCAGGGTGCTCAAGTTGAGATTATATGTGACCTAAATCCAAGAGATGGGGACACAGGTCCTGGCGGTCTAGGAGGAGAAGCGGTAACGGTGACTTGTTTCCGGCGCCCGACTGCGGAGCTGCAGGAGCCGGCGGAGCCGCAGGAGCCGGCAGAGCCGCAGGAGCCGGCAGAGCCGGCGGAGCCGGCGGAGCTGTACGAGACGGGTCGGGACTAAAACCATGAGTACCGCCAGCGTATACGCTGGTGGTACTAATTATGATGGTAAGTACAATCTAAATAAGCATTAGCTTTTTTTTTTTTTTGCACACAAACCCCAAAATTCAATCCTCTAAAAAGACTACTTTCAGTTATGGCAAGTATCCATACTTCACAGCTACAGTATTCCCTGTCATGTTTTTATTTACTGTTTGTCTGAGGCCTCAAAGGAGATAAACCTGGCTGCACTTCAAATAGCAAATAAAAAACATCTTGATCTTTAACCTGATGTTTGTGATCAAAAGCAACATAATCTTTTTGAGTTCTTTTCAGTTTATCCACATAAACAAACCAACAAATATTGACAAACAAAATACCAAGAAAATCTATTCCAAAGAATACAGATAAGCAAGCAAACAATTTAAAACTAATTACTGTGATAAGTGACTTACTTCATAACATGTCATCTCAAACACAACAGAGGCTGATCCACATTGAAAACCAGTCAACAGACAAAATTTGTTGGCATGAACTCAGACCTAAGATATGAAAAATTACTTCAAATGTGTAAGCTAAAATAATTGGACACAATTTTTGTTTGGGGCCAGTAGATTTTCCCCAAGACTTAAAACATAGGCCTAAAAATAGATTTGGAACAGATTTGCTATTGGTTAAGTTCATTATTCTCAGCAATCATGACAAAAATTGCCAAGATGCTAGTACTTTATGTCAAGCTTGCCCTACCTGTAAAACACTGCTCCTTGTGGAACTAGTACCTTGTCATCCTGGTAGTATAAAGCCACTCTCTTCTCACAAATACTGGAAATAAAACCAGGAAATACCAAGTTAAAATATTCAGACTGACATCATTTCTAAAGCATTGCAGTGCCAAATTACAGATTTTTTTCAAAAAAAAAAAAAAAATGGGGGAAAATGGCAGCACTGGGGAAAATAAATATTTCATTCAAAATATGACAGGAAACATAATTTATCAAAATCATGCACCTCATCTATTCAAGAAGTTCAGTTCATTTAAAATTTGAATAGCTTAAGAAAGATAAAATGACAGACCCCTGTAATCAGTCACATGATTACATGTCTAATTAGGAGGAATGTTATATCCTTCTTTCATCTTATTTCCTCTTAAGATAGTCAGCACTATGGTAATTATTTACACATTCCGAACACCTAAGATTTTGCAATATTTTATTTTATGATTTAGCCTTTTTAACCTTGCATAAGTAGTAAACTGATTTGAAAAGCATCAGAGACAGCAAAGTCAAAATCTAAGAAGCTAAGTAAATGACATGTGCTACAATGCATGCATAAATGCTACTACAAATGCATAAAGCATGTATATATGCAGAAATGCAGCCACCACAATGCAAAAGTCTGCAAATGTGAGGTGCATGCAACTCTCTGTCAGTGCTTTGGGGGTTGAACTTATCAAACTCCGGAATATTTTTCATGCAGGGCAAGTTTTCCTAACCTTTTGCAATGTAACTATTTTTCATTTCCCACCCATTTGCATCACGTACATTCTTACATCTTGTTTCCCACCAACAGGAACTTCCTCAAATTTTGACATCTTGTACTGACACTAATTTGAACAAACTTCCAAATACATTTAACTATGTAATTTGATGAAATGTTTAAAACAATGTATTCAAATTAAAGTTTCTTTCTATAAGCTAATTAATCCTTCATTCTTCATCAGATGATGCTGATAATTAACAAATAGCAAGTAACTACATAAATTAATGTAATTAAAAGGTCTTGATTTGTTTTTTGTTTTGTTTTGTTTTTCCTTTTTTCTTTTAATAAATGTCCCTGGTGTACGCGAGGTCAGACCCTATGTTAACATTGTTATGAGGATTTCCTGGGCTTTATAATACAGCAATTGATTTAAGTTGTTGTTGTTTTAATCTTTTTTATTTTTAATTGGACAAAAGTAGGAAACACTGTGAAACATTATGAACAAAAATTATATATTTGGCAGGAATGGAGATGTTAATCATTTTTTCAAACCTAAAAAAAATGAAAATCTATTGAAAAGGCATTCCAGAAATTTCTAACGTGGAAGGCACACTGCTCTTTAAAAGTACTTCTGGGCTGGTTTATGTGGCCCACATTAAAAAATGCTGATATTTGAGGAAGATCATAATTATGAATCATTTTCAACTGAGGCACAGTCTTCATGAAAAAAAAAACATTTTCCAGAGACCATATCTCAGTCATCTTCAATACACTACTCCAACTCTTCCTTTTCACCTCATCCTTTTATATATATATATATATTTTTTATTTATTTATTCATTTATTTATCTATAACAGTCGAGAGATTGACAATTACTTAATAGCATGGCTATTGCATCAGAGTCACCTAAACAGAGTCACCACACTCATCATGATTGATATATAAGGGGTCTTATGAAAGGGAGTTACCTCCTCCCCCCCTCCCTAATTGAATTAAATATAGAACCAATCAACTGGAATGAGACAGGAAACTTTATAACTCAATGTGAAATGGGCCATAGACTTTTTAATGGTTCAAATTCATTGACACCAAGCACATTTTCATGAGAAACTCTGATCAACAGTCACAGAGATGTCTCTCAAGCATTGTAAAAGAAACCCTGATTTAAGAGGAGAGTAAATATAAACAACAGATTAGAAGTTGCCGCATGGTACAACCTAGATCATGTTACACCTTTAAATCTAGGGCCAGTTTCACAAAAAAAAAAGCAAACATTGGTGTTAATTTTAAGTTAAGGACCGAATTGTTTTTGCTGACTGTCTCCCAAGGCAAATCCATAGTAGTATAGTTAATAAAATGCTGTCCGTTTAATTAATATGCCTGATATTTTAGACCAACTGAAAGGGATTTAATGTTAAGTCCAACTTATATGTGAAGACCAACCTTTGGTCTAATATATGATCATGTGTGAAGCCGCCTCAGCAGTGGAGGCATTCAGACACACACACTGTCCCACCTTGCCTCCTGCAATGTAGTCAAAAGTTCAAAGGCAAATTCCACACAACAGATTTTCAACACAATATTTTCACATTTAGTAAGTCACTTTATTGTACAAAATAATGCATTGCAGAAATGATGATTATGTATAATAGGAATAGACATTTATTTAAAAAAAAATAAGTATAGCAACAGACAAGTACAGGCTATGCTAAACTTTAAAAGTTAACACTATGAATTTAAATAGCATCATTTCTGCATCTCTGTTCTTGAAATATCACATCCATTCTCAGCAGTAACAAGTTTAAGGATCACTTAAAACTTTTGTTCACCATACTAATTTAAGATAAGATGCAACATACATTATGTTGTTTTTCTTTCAAAAGTTAAGTTCAACCAAGCTCAAAGTCAGAAATACAAATATTCATGAAATATAACTAAAGAAATGTATTTTAAAAACAAAACTTCTTAACAAATCTTTCTAATGAAAGCTGAATTGACAAAAAAAAGTCATATACTAATGAAAAGGGTGTAAGATAATTAAAAGAGACCCCCCCCCCCCCCCCCCGTAATGATCCTAAAAAGTTCTAAAAAGTACCACTTACAAAACCATTAAGTAGCTGTGATTAAATAAATTTTGATTCCCACGACATTAAAAACATCACAATACCACCCAGCTCAATCAATGATTTAGCAGCAAACACTACCTTTATGCAATTCAACAAAATTTTAATGAGACCTCCTACCAATCCCTTAGATCCCTTAACTACCAACAGCAAACATTTGTTGGAGTATTTCTAAGTGATTTTAGACCAATTTAACTAGCCAGTTAACCACCTCATTTCTCTTAGCACCAAGGGTAAACACCAGATAATGAACCATCAACATTTGTCCCTCTAATTTCTTCAAACATTTCATCAGCCAGAACAAACCAAGGGGTAATGAGACCAATAGAAAGCTCTTGTATAACATTACATATCAAGTCAACTAGATTCAACATACCTGCCTTGTTTATATACACTAGGTTAACAATCTTGTCAATAACTACTAAGATTCATTTTGAGGAACCGGGACACAAAAGGATTGAACATTTTGTAGAGGGCTGACTGATCCTTGTTGCAGCTGAGAGAAGAATTTAACAAACAGATCTCAAATTTAAAACATAAATAAATCTAAAGAGGTAACAATGAAAGTTTGGTCTGTCTACAGGATACAGTAATTATTGTCAATACATACCTGATTGAATGAAAACATTGACTCTCTGCTTTGACAACTGTCTTAACCCAGGACTTCCAAACCAAAAACTGGCCAAACATTTTTTAAAAACTGAATAAAAAAACTCATATACTAGTACTTCATCCTAAACTATCATTTAATCTTTTTTTTATCTTTTCATTATTAAGCATTGTACCTGTTTGGATGTTAATTCATTATGCTTTTGAGTGCTTAATCTCCACTTTTCTCAATCTTGAGCAATTTAAAATTCCTCTCCTGTCCTTAGACCAAACCATTTTGTTTGTTTGTTAGTTTGTTTTTTGAGTGATATGCTTATGTTAAAAATAAAACAATCACTGCTCTTTGACATGTCAAAATAATTAAAAACTAAGGTGGTAACCCTACAGAATCAACTTTTAAAACCAAGTCTCTGACAAATTCACAATTCTATCTTGACCGTCCCTGACCTAATGGATTCATTTAGATGGTTGGTTGCATTAGCTCATGCAGAGACCTTAATAAAGATCCCATCTCTTTTGTGGTAACAGGCTGTGCTCTTGGCCCATAGCTGTCAATCAAGCTGATAGCTGCCACACATAGTTAAGCTGAGAGACTGTCAATGGGTTATCTGATCAGAATCTTAAGACAATGTGACAAGCCTAATAATCATCAAAATTGCCACCACAGTGATATGGAGGAGGCCACTACTCAACTTTTTTCTCCAACTTAAATCTTAAACGTAAACCAGATGACCCTGTTTTTTAGAGAGATATAAATTTGCACATTCTAACAAGTTTAAGCACCCGCAACAAAAGTAGTCTTGGATTGCCAAATATTAGGAAATTAAGATGAAGATTAGGAGTTAATCTACCACATATAGACCTTTCACAAAATCTTGCAATGATGCCTCTTAATTTATTTTCGAAAGTGTTTTGTTATTTGTGTTTCAATTTCTACAGACTGTAATGTCTGAAGATAAGCCAGTACTAGATCATTAGTTCAAATGAACCAAGCAACTTTACAAAAGGATATGATTGATTTGAAATTAGTGTTTGAGGGCATTTTGAATAAATTCAAAACTGTATTTAGCTTCATTGCCCTTTATCATCCACTTACAAAGTGAAATCCTTTGATCTTAATTCATCAGCTTCTTTGCGAGGGATCTTTACATTCAAGTTCCCCAGTATCTAGGCATTTTAACAAATCTGAACCAAAGAGACTGATCGGGATCAATAAGTTCGGAAACATCTAAAACTTGAACATTTTTGTGGTGGGTAGCATGAAAGTGATGCATGAACCACAAATATGTTACTCAATCAATACCTGCTGATGAGAGTCAGAAGTCCTTCGTGACTTATCGAGAATAACTCACATCTGAGGCCTTTTTCTCTAGTTATATTTTTTGCTTCTGTTATTTAAATGAATCAGAGTGCAACATTATAAACAAAAGTTTTGCTAAATGCTTTTTATGTCTATAATATTCTATCAGCTGTAGAAATATCCTCTCTCTCTCTCTCTCTCTCTCTCTCTCTCTCTCTCTCTCTCTCTCTCTCTGCCACCCTACATTTCTCCCTTCCCCTCCTTTTTTCTCTCCACTCTCTCTCTCTTTTTCTCGGTATTCTGTCTATCTCTTTTCTCCCTTCTTCTTTCTAGAACTTTTCTTCATACACATAATATACACATAACCTTGCCCTTCCTCACATAAATATCCTGTACTCTGCTCAATTTGAACCGCAGGTGGTTGAACCTGTGTGGCAATTAAAGCCATGTGCAAGAAGTGTGTTCGCGTTTACGTTAAGTGACATCATAAAGCACCCTCAGAGAAAATTTACAACTTGGGGGCAATGTAGTGTAAACAGGGGCATATATTAGTTGGGACTATGTTTCTGCCTCACAGAAAATCTTGTCTTGAAGTATTTTCTAGTTTCTTTCATGTTTAACCTGCAGGAAATTGTGCAGAAAATATAATGGACTCGTGCTTGGTTGATAAAATGTGATTTTTTTTTTCCCAAAATAATCCCTGGTTTAGTTCTCATTCCTGCTCTTTTTTAAGTGATTAAAGATGTCTTATCTGAAAACGAGTTCAACTTGACACCAATTTTATAAGTAAAAACTTATGTCAGTACAATAATTGAATATATTTTCTGAAACAAACGTCATAAACATAAACATAAACAACGTATACACTGTAATTAATAATCTTAAACACTGTATTAGTAGTAATCCATAGTGATGTATAACTATTTATTTATTTATATATTTGTAGTATAGAGGGCTAACAAATGTAACTGCCACATTCAATGCTCGAATAAATTATTATTATTATATCTCCATTACATGGTGCTCATTGCTTACGCCATTGTCACTCTCCTTTTTTTCAACTCCCAGCTTGCACCTCTAAATCTACACTACACATATTCTCATCATGCTGTAGGAGAAATGCACCCATCAACCTTTCCCTGGCCAGGTACATTAATCACAATGATCAGGTGTTATGAATGTACCATTTAGTTCTGACAAGCATCTTACATATGAAATACTAGTAAATAGTTTACCTGCTGTCTACTGGGCCAAGTCTTTGCTTTTAAAAGCCAATAAGCTGGGTGCAGTCATAAAATAGTAGAAAGTTTGCAAATATAGTCTTTAGTTTTCTTCGGCTCTTTTATAAGTGTAGTCTATAATAAATCACTTAAAGCAATGACAGAGGTTTAAAAATCCTAGCCTTGAGCCTAAATTACATCTAAATGCTATCTTTACATTACAATATGGATGGCTAAGCAAGTCTGAGAAATGACAACCACAATATTCAATAACTTTCCAACCACTGCTTGTACGTCTTTGTACCCAAACACCGCTTCTGACAGTGCAAACAACTAGACTACATATAACAACAAACTCTCAGCTAGACAACACATACCCAAAGGAATGCACGAAAGAGCACGAGGTCATGCAGGTCAGGGGAACAAAGGAGGACCCACAAAGCATGCTGCTTTATTGTGCCTGACCTGTGCTTTAAGAACCCCAGGGACTGATCGAGCAAAAATCAGCAGATCATTGTCACAGAAAGGGCTGTCACAGGTCGTGGGGCCGGAGTGCCTTGTGTCAACACAAAGGCAGTTAGTACCTTTAAATGGAAAATGTGACAATTCCACTTTTTTTTTTGAGGGGTAGTATAGGCAAGAAGAAAGATGGAAACCTTTTTCAAGCTTTTTTTGCCTTGGTTCCAATACATATTCTTAAATTATAGGAGACTTAGCATTACTTCTGCAAGCAGAAATAGTTTTTTAAATTAGGAACATAAACTTATTCAACTATAAATATCTGGGGCCCAACAAAGTGTGTATCATTTGCATAATTTTGGAGTCTTCAAGAATGATAAATATAAAACAATCACTATTGGAAGTTGGAACAACTGAAACTCACCCCAACCCCCACCACCCAACCCCTTTCCTTCTCAATCCCAACGAAAAGCATGCTACCATATTTGTCAAATAATATGTACAAAAACATAATTAGCTAGAAAGTAATAAATATTCATATCACCCTTTCACATTCCTAAATTCCCTTACAAAGATCACTTTTAAGTTTTTGTCAAATAACTACAGCAGATGCTGAAAAACTTCTCTAAGGACACACGCGTCTGTGTTTGATAAGATTATTTATCCTGATTATGTTTTAGCCTGGTTCAAACAAGAATTCAATCTGCCAGTTTTTACCATAACAAGTAGCTAACATGCGATTAAGTCAATGTACATGTTATTCTACAACAATTTGTTGTACAAGGTGTCAAATCATAAGTAGCCACTTCATAAGACAATCTCAAAGTGTGTGTGTGTGTGTGTGTGTGTGTGTGTGTGTGTGTGTGTGTGAAGGAAGGGGCGTGTGGAGCCCATTAATTTAAGAGAACAAGGATTAAAGTTATCATGAGTTACGGGAGAGAGAGAGAGAGAGAGAAGACATAAACCTACAACTTGTCATATCACACAATTCAATATGTCACAGGGGACGACCCAGAGCCATTCAGACATAGTCCCCAATGTGACTCTATGTGACCATGCACCATGTACAGGGGTATCTTATTTCAAAGGTAAATATGGATCTAAGGTGAGAGTTAGGGCAGGGCAGAAAAGGATCAGGTCAAGCGACATAGCACAATATTTTAGTGATGCTTACATCTGAGCAGTTCTACACAGTTGGGAAAATGTTTACATAGTGTGAGAGATATATATATATATACTAGCATGTTATAGGTCATATTGCGTGTTGCACCCAAGGCCCCTGTTTCACAATAAGACTGTACTATTAAAAGAGCGAAAAGTTGCTCGTAACTCTCACTTTTTCTCTCATCTCCATCTTTCTCTCAATCCAATTCTACCCCACGTTCAAAATATATCTTATTCCTTTGACCAAGCGTCCATAGGATTATAAATGCACCTTATAAAGATCAACATCTTATGCAGGCACACCTACTAACACCTCCCAGTGCCCCAGACTTCATGAGATTTAGCCAGACAAGTCACATATCTCCACTAATGTGCCCTTTGGGGTAGCTAATGACCCATGTAATTACCTCCTTAATTAGATTATCTGCTATATATACATACAGGCAGCTTTTGGCTGGCACTTTAGCACTCAGATACCACCAAATATCCCTTCTTAACACCATCTTTTTTTTACTAATCCACAGACCCATTGGCCAAAGGGGGTGGGGGTGAGGGGTTAAAAAAACCCACCTTTTTGGTCAGAAAAGGTCTAGATTCTACATGCCATCTACTGAGTTGTGCTTATGACAAGGGTAAAAGGAACACTTTTCCCCAAGAAACTGCTTTAAAATTGCTGGATACAAACCTTATGCAACCCGGTATAAATGAAAATTTACAGTGGGGGCTGAGATCTTCACTTTACCTTTTAAAAATAATATAATAGATATATGGTTAAATGGTTTTGTGTAATGCTCATGCCAATCAAAAGTCCTCCTGTTGACACTCAGGTGACTCCTTGTCATATTATTACAATAACTGAACTAAGCAAAATTTGTATTTCATAAGAGTTTCTCTTTTGGATTATGAAATACATTACACCATTAGTTGTATAACATAAATTCTACCCTGGCCTTAATATGGGGTAATTAATATGGCTTAAAGATTGATATATTTTAGAACCAAATCAAATTTAAGACAAATCAATGAGAAAAGCAGGAAAACAGCTCAATTTTCAAACATTTGACAAATGCAAAGTAGAATTTTCTACTTGGCAACAAAGAGAGTCAAACATAAACCAAGCCATCAAATTTAGTCTGATCAATACCAAAATATTTGGCATAACTGATTGTAGATATAACTTTTCACACATTATACTTTCAGAAAAATGTATCAAATCTCCAACACAGGAAAAGGCAACAAGTTAAAGAATACTTACACTTCATTTGCTGTTCTGCTTCTCTATAAAAGATAGTCCAAAGGTATTTCCTTGGGCAATTGCCTCACTTTCAACATAGCATACATATATACTACAGAGTAAACAAAAATGAAAGTGACTTCTATTAGACTAAAACAACAAGCATTCTAATGCACTGAATAGAGTCACTGATGCAACAGTAACATCCCCAGTTCAATCATAATATTCTACAATGATGGCACAGTGCTGAGACCCAATTTAGACTTTTAAACAGTTAATCTATTGACCTGTACAAACAAACCATGCACCCTTTTAGCATGTATCGATTGCACCTCTCCCTTTCAATCAATAGGGAATTTCAATCAATTGACCCTGATGCAGTTTGGTTTCGTAACAGGGTTGGCTTAATGTATCTTCACAGCAATGGGCACAGTAAAGGGAAAGAGGTTATTCTGGACTCATCTTGACACATTGCCAGCTAGAAGCCAAACGTTTTCATAAATTAAATTTAAAAATTAACTTTTTCTTTCAAAAATCATTCTTTGGTTCAGTGCAATACATCAATTTTTTCTAACGTCATTTTTTCTAGTTAAAAATTTTACTCAAATCAAAAACACAAGCATGGTTATTCAACCCATATTGACTACATAACAGAAAGCTGATCATGCAGCCAAGGACTAATTTTTTGTTTTTTGAAATTTGCCTTTTTCTAGCAATAAGAATCAAAGCATGAAAGTTTTCCTGTTTGAGACAAAATTTTCTCACTCATTAATTCATAGCATGAAGTTTATTCTTGCCAAACCAAAAAAGTTGTTCATACACACAAATAGAAACTTTGGAAACAAAAAATATACAAAATCTATAATCTACTTTCTTTTTTCCCCCTTTAACTAACCGAAAAACTTAAACAACTGATAAAATTACATGTACCAGCATAAGCAAAGTAGCAAGTGTAACAAAGCAAGAATTTGGATGATGTAAATGATGGCTTGTATTGTGCGAAAACGCCTAATGTTCTATTCATTCCCAAACTCTTTCTGGCTGAAAGAACACAGAGAGCCGACAGCATGGTTTCTGACCTCGTATCCCTGGCCAAACCCATGTGAACACCAAGTCAGGGCAAACTAATGTATTCCTTATTGTGTCTGGTGTTATCAATATTGAGGAAATAGAGATTGGGCATGTGGAAGTGTCGGAAATCAATGGGCTCAGCGGCCTATTGATGAACCACTGTATTAGTAAGCAAACACAGACAGCTGTTTGTAAAATGTTTAGAATTTTTCTTCTGTTTTGTGTTGTTTTAGTAACTGATTATTATCAAATGAAATAACCCCTTGAGATTTTCGGACAGTTTTTTTCTCATCAAGTTATATCCAAATTTATATGAAAGTATGTTTGATGTAATAACAAGAGCTAGTTGCCAAACAACTAAAAAAACTGACCATTATTTTAACCTTCAAACCTTAAACTACACTAGTTAATAAAACGTTCCAGCAATTTATCTTTAAAAGATCTATCATTTTAATTTATTCACGAAGTACTCACCTTGCATGTCAAAGCTTTAAGATTAACTTGTACAAAAATTCCATAAGATATATTTTCAACATAAACCACCTTGACAAGTACTGAATAAAATTTGATTAGAAGAATAAATTTATTATCATTTATCATCAAGGGGTTCACTAACTAACTGCCTGATATGAAAAATACTTCAAAATGATATCCATATCTTCTAAAACACATGCACACATCTGTGGCTGGGTTCACAATAAGACTAGAGCATGTATTTATTTGGTCTAAACTTAGAGCCAAAATTTCGACTTACTAAGTTAAGATAAAGCCACAGAAGTCCATTTAAATGAAATAAGTATTGGTCTGAAACATTATGTATGTTTCTCCTGTTACAACACATTCACATTACATCATTTAATTGGACTATTTCTGACATATTTTGGGTCAAATTTGACTAAAATTTTGGTCTAAAGTTAAGACCAGTTTGCAAGCTAAAGCTCTTTCATGGAACAGACTCTAGACATCATGTGAAGGAAAAGTAGACAGATATTATCAGAGCTATTAATCACATGAGACCCTCAGTCTACCTGTCCAGGTATCTAAACACTATCTACCTGTGCATCTTAAACCATTTACAGCATCCTCCTTGTTCTGAACATTTTACTCAGACACATATTCCTTACATAACTCAGTATATTCCATGTACTATCAAGGGTTTTCCCAGCGAACCCTCCAGCGGTCATTTGGACTGCAGCCAGCAGCACAGGACGGCCTACATTTTCAAAGACGACTGGACAGCTTATGGATTTTTTGGAAATATGAAGGCTTTTCAAGCATACTTGGACTCCCTGAAATTTAGTAGGAAATCACATGTGGTAATTTTGGACAGCCTGTACCCCCAAACCTTGGAAAAGCCCCGGTAACTATCAATAAAATTCGCACATAATGAATTGATAATTTTCCCTAAAAACACCCCTCCCCTCACCCTCCCCCCCCACAAACCACACCTCCACCAAAAAAAGTAACCCTTAGTTCTTTAGATAACATATACTTACACAATTCAACTAGGCCTATTAAATGACTATATACAGTCCAAAATTACTCTAACAATCAAGTGAATTTCTTCATGGTCAACTGCTTGCCACCAACTGGTGCTATTCAGGTTGACCATGAACATTGGACTATTTTTTCTAATGCATCTGTATTATTGTCACTACAGCTGCCTGCATAACCAAATTGAACTTACGAAAAAAAGTCCATACTTCTTACCACTGCACCCTACCCTAATGTTGCTCTTGAAAATTCAGCAAATAAAATGTCACCCTGCTTTTCAAACAAAACCCAGCCCGTTCTTCTACAGAGTTCACTGGGTAAAATGCACGCACTTACATGCTGTTCAATTGATACCAGTATAGTATTAAAAGTGTGCAACACATTTGATCTCGTTAAGAACTCTTAACATGTGGCTAACCATAGTGAACATATCAAATTCAAACCACAGGAGTGAAAATCCTAGATTTTAGAGATTAACGAATTTTTTTGCTCTGCAGTCCTGTTTTTTATTCATGCTTAACCAGTTTTTCAACTTCAGTTTAACTTTTTAATATGCAAATATAACAGAAAAAAAGGCATTAGTTAAGTTGCAAAACTAAAAATAATGTTCCGGAATGTTCAAATTATTTTGCCTACTGTGTTGAAGAAGGAGAAATTTGAGAACCAATGTAATTGTTAACACTTGAGAACTGGAATCAATAGCCTAAACTAGAAACCGAATGGAATAATTTAGTTTATGTTGTAAAAGCACCATATTAATTAGAATTAGCTCCAACTGAAAACATTCAAGAGTAACAGTTGTAACATCTGAATCTGCAAAATCTACTTTAAACTCAAAATTCCTCCACAAGTCTTCGTCACAAAAAATTTAACTAAAGTTATTTGCCCCTGGCTTCAGAAAAGAACCAAAGCTGATAGCTAGTTTTAAGTAAAAGAGTGCAATTTTAAGTCAATTTTGACTCTGGATACATCAGTAATATCCACCAAAATTAAATCTGTCTAAATCAATTTATAACCTTTTTTAACTTTTTGTGGAATAGATCCAATATTCTCATTTAACTGAACTCCAATTGATAAATCCTGGATCAAAACAGGCTCAATTTTTGACTGAAGTTCTTATGTGAAGCCAGTCACAGTCTAAGACTTGGATGGTCATCTGTCACCCTGAAGGGCCTGTCACGGCTGTTTATCTGTCCCTGGCATCAAGTAACATGGAGACAAGTCTGTACAATGACATGACAAATGTGGTTCAGTGTTGTTTGTTATTTTGTAACAAGGCACAGCAAAGACTTTGTGCACATCCGAGATTTTTTTTTCAATTTTGTCGCAGGCCTTTATAATTAGCAGTCCTCAAAACATTGACATTTTATTTATTCATGATTAAATCAGTAACAAGAGAACTAAAATTTGCCTGCACTAGTGTCAAGGGCTACTTTTCAAATTATGCCTAAATATTTTTATAGTGTTATCAAGAAAAAATTTATATAAAAGTGCACCTGTTTGCCCTTCAATCCAGTATTTACAAATAATCCTTAAGAATTTTCTCACTTATCTTTCAGATTTATTTTCAATATTATCCAGCCCAGCTTAAGAATACTCGTAAATACAAGCTTTTCATTGGATTCAATCCTCCTAAAAAGCTTAATCACCTAATTCCCATGGATCTTAGTTTACCAAAGACTAGAATATCACAATATTTTTGCATGACCCAAGTTTATTTTGTCCCATCAGTAAGCCTTCCTTCCCAACACTGGCATTCACCCTTATCACAAGCCACTTGAGGTCTCGATTTTCACCAATGACCGCCACTGAATCATACATGTTCCAGGCCTAATCATATAACACAGAAATCAGTGCAGTGTATAATACAACAGAGATTAAGTATCATATGTAATGTTCATTGCATTATGGCTTAAGTCACCATAACGAGGGTACGTAACTTATTGTGACAGATATCGGGGAATTATCCCTCTTATGCATGCAGCCACCCCTAAGTTAGACTCACAATGAATAAACGCCTTTGGATTTTCAACCTGAATTATTCCCCATGTTATTGTGGTGTTTGTATTAAAAGCCAACCTTGAAAGCGCTGACCATCAACACAGTTAACATCCATAGAAAAAGTTAATAGCCAGTCTCTTAAGTAAAATAATAACAGTGGCCCAAGGGTGTCAGGGAATTTGACAGTGAGGCAGTGGAATACCTATACATTCCATTATTCAATGACTGGAAGGCAGTCTGTGTGCTTGTCAAATAAAGATGTTATTGAATGATCAGCTAAGCAAGTGACCACCATCTGAGATTTGGGCAAGCTGACCATGGGATAAGGATCTGAGAATTAAATTTAAATGCCAACATTAACAACCACTGAGTTAAGCTAGCAATGATGTTAAACAGTTGACATGGTTTCAATCAAAAAGTACTTTTCACTCTCTAACAATCTTGTAAAAAAATCATCTGTAAGTTTTATTTTAAGTACTTTGCTATTTCACCCCCAGTTTAAACTCAGCATGTTAGTGAATCACAGTATTATTAATCATACATCATAATTAAATTTCATGTTAATTATTACCCCCTCCTCCTTTCACAAAACAGAAAGAAACCAAACTTTTAATACACATGCAAAATGTTTTTTAAAGTATTTTAAGCAAGTATATTTTTTCGCTGATGATATTCAAAACATATAAGGCAATCCAGTAAAAACTACTTTCGAGTGCCTTAAAAATCCTTTTTAACATTCAAACGGGCAGTCACTTTCACAATACAGAGGACATCACAAGACCAAAAATTATAATGAAAAGATATTAAAAACACGCACATGAAAGGAAATTCCTTCGGCGTCGTATTTTACTTGCAAAAGCAAAATACAGGTACAATTACAGCACACAAGATAAGTCCACGAATGTAAATTTCAAGTCCGGCACCTATTCCTCATTGAATTGCAGATGAGTAGCGCCCCAGCTTCTAAACGAGTCCTGTACTCGACTTTTTATGTCATAGTTTACACCGACAGTGTTACCTGGTGTAAGCCGCACGGTCCCAGCCCCCCCAAAAGGATAAAAAATACAACCCCAAGCTTCAGCTCGTCCACGTAATAGCTTAATAAGCTGCAATTGTCCTATAGTGCAATTAAACCTTTTAATTTCTGCAACAAAATATCGTGCACTTACCTTAAACATGATTGAAACGACGCTCATTCAACCAGTGTTTACATTCGTCCGCTTGCTGCATGCCACCTGTTCGAGTTCACGCTTTTGGTGACGTAGTACACATATTGCACATTTCTAGTGACGTCATTTAGCAACAACGCAACACAAGTTGGAAAGTGAGATCGAAGTGATTTCATTTTGGTAAGTTTTGCATCGTTTTTAGCAATGAGGTTGATGGAATATAAGTCTGCTTAATGCTCAAGAATACTCCCACTTTTCAATGTTAATATGCTTAGCTATGGAGTTAAGGATTACTTAAAAATAGTAGAAAAGCCGTCGACATTTTGAATTAGTGGTGTCTACACTGTGTCTTATTGTATAGTCCATACTATAGTTTTGGGGAGACTGTTACCAGTACACTGTGCATGTGCATCACGTCATCAGCTACATGTAAGTAAGTGTGAACTTGTTTAAAACCAAAAAAAAACGCATTTGTGTGATATGCACATACCAACAACAGCACTGATACAGTATGTCTCTTGTAAAGTCATATTTTCTGTGCCCTTAATTTATATTACCTATGTCTACATTTCTACCACTTTAATGTCTTTAAACCCCTCAAATAAAATCTCTCATGTTGTTGTATACTTCTGAAATGTACGGGAAAGTGTTGGGTCAAAATCACTGGCTCATCATACAGAACTAAATTGATGAAATAGATACACCATAAAACATTTGAATTAAGTGCAGGGGGGAATGTAGCAATGGTTGGTGAGTATAAGAAAATTCTCTTTTGAGGTAAATTTTGTGTGGTGTTAAAATCACAGTTAAGATAGTCTACCTTTACTTACATAAAGTATGCTAAAGAATAAATTAAATCTGTAATTTATTTGTTCAAATAAAGTAATAAGAAAAGTAAGTATAATGTATCCTATTCCGTATGCCTCACCATTTGTACTGAAAAGAGGAAATCAGGATTTTTGCAATAGATTTTTCGTCTGAGTTAAAAGAAGCTAGCTTGCATGAGGGATACTGGCAGCTAAAATAAGACCAGAAGCTCAAGTAATTGACATGTCAAGTACCTGCATTTTGTTTCATTATATCCTTTCAATGAAAGGGGAAAAGCCACAAGGTTGTTCGTAGTAAGCATGCACTAAAATGTATATATTATATCAGTGTATTAAGTAAACTTTGCAGCTTTATTTTCACTTAGCTGACTTTTTTTCATTCTACAATTTTAGATCACATAGAATATGGGTAAAAAGGTAAAGAAGGAAGAGAAGACAGCACCAGATGATGTGGTAAGTTATAATTGTGAAAGTAAGGGAAGTGCATTAAAAAGACTAAAGATATTTTAATTATACCTATTGGGTACAAATTGTTACTGCCATAATCAGTAAAAATCTAGTGAGGGCATTGCCAATTTTTTTTTCCTTTTTAGCCTACTAGCCCTTCAGGCCACTAGAGTCTTAGAACATAGGCCAGTGATTGAAAAAAGTTTCAAAATCCGACTGACTTATTTATTTATTTATTTATTTATTTATTTTTCTTTCAAACATTATTTTATTTTTATTTTTTATTTTAATTAAGAATATGCTTTAGCATATATAGTCATGGTTTGGTTCATTTCTTATTTGCTTATAATTTGGCCAGAATGGAAATATAATTCTAATGATTGGCTGCATTCATATTGCGTTAGATGTGACACAATTAGATCATTGTGTTTTGTTTCTCCAGTTTGACACATTACTGGTGGAGAGTCGCCAGGCTGCCACTGTGGTGCTGATGTTGGACAGCCCAGAGGAGGAAGTGCAATCCAAGGCCTGTGAAGCCATTTACAAGTTTGTTGACAAATGTGAGTATGAGTGGCAATCTAGACATGTTTTTAAGCTGAAGTACTGGGGTAAGCTCTGATGTAGAGCATTAAGTATGACAATTTTTTTATCTGGGGAATGTTTAAAATTTTAACCAAAAAGAAGATACTTCAGGAAGAGGCTCACACAAAAGTGAAAAAGCAATTAGCAGTTTTAGACAACTGGAATCTGGTTCAGATCAAAAGATTAAACACTTATTGACACATTACCACTTTGTTTGCCAATCCCTTTTAATCAGTGAAAATAAGTGTCTCCTCTGCATTAACCTATGGCTGTGGCAAATGAAACAAGAAAAAGATTGTGTGAAGTGTATTTAATGAAAGGTATACTGTTAGATACATAATAAATTTTTTGCTAAAATTTTGTGGCATTGTGATTTAACAGATTTACCAATTTGTGATATGCTGTAGTACATGTAAATAATTTTTTTTTTCAGGTGATGAGAACAAGAAAGTTCTGATGGATCTTGGGGCTGTGGAGAAGATGCTGAAACTGATGCAGAGTGAAGACAGAATTGTGAGAAGAAATGCACTCATGGCATTTGGTGTTATGTCTGCACATCGTAAGTCTCTCTCTCTCTCTCTCTCTCTCTCTCTCTCTCTCTCTCTCTCTCTCTCTCTCTCTCTCTCTCTCTCTCTCTCTCTCTCGCACACACACACCAGTGCACACAAATATGCATGTAATGTGGTTGCCTCTTCTTGTTAAGATAGTTTTATTCTGGTTACAGTTACTGCCTGTTATACATATATTAGAATGTTATGATATATACTTTATTTAAATGTCTTCATTACAGCTGATGTCCGCAAGCTTCTTAGAAAGCAAGAAGAATGTATACCCACAGTTGTTTCACTGCTCAATCCAGAAGGTAAATATTTTTTTTTTCAATAATAATGTATTTATCATGAGTGAGTGTCAAGTCAGCATATTAAGACTCATAACCTGCAGAGTTAAGTTTTTCATATATGTCAAAGAAAGGTTTATTATTGAAAGTACAGATATTGAAAAAAAGCTAATCCTGTAGGTTGAATGTTAAGATGAAAAAATACATGCTGCTGCTTACACTACTGTTTGTTTATGTAGATACAATATCAGTGATATTAATCCTTACTCTTATGATAAGAATTAACATTTCAGCAAGATTGAGATTACTAATGTCAACATTTTCTACATCTGATTTTCAGAGGACACAGTGTGTCATGAGTTTGCTGCCATGTGCCTGTCCTATTTGTCCAATGACTTCAGCAGCAAGGTGGCCATATTTGAACAGAATGGTCTGGAGCCCCTGATCAGATGTCTCTCAGCCAGTGACCCAGATGTTCAAAAGAATGCTATTGAGTCTATAGCTCACATGTTGCAGGTGAGTGTCCATGTTTTCTGGTCAAATATTACATATGAAATCAATACTACAAAGTGATTTAAATCTAATTCATATTCATTTTGATTTAGTTCATCAATTTCATGTTGTAATGCAAATAGGATGCAGTTTTAGGATTTCATAGCAAAGAAAAAATTGAATTACATGATTCATGTTAAAAGTAAAGCATGTGGTAAAGCCAAAATCAATTACCAGGTTGCATTCAGTGATGAAAATCAAAAATTTGCGTACAAATATTATATTTAAATTACAACTATAAGTTTAGTTTATCTTCATCTTGGTAAATTGAAATTAAATCATAGTTACAACTTTTAATCATCTTCTTCATGTCAAACAAAAATGAAATTACAATTACAATTTTTCCTTCATTTTAATCTTGGCAAACAAAAACTGAAACAACAATTGCAAAATTTTTTCAACTTCATCTTGGCATAAAGAAATTTAAAAGGAAGTTGATTACTTTTATTTTATATTCACCAGGACTACCAAGCAAGAACAGCAATCAATGAGTTGAATGGCCTCCCCTCCATCATTGATCTGCTTAAGTCTGAGTACACTGTGATCCAGGAACTCGCTCTCATCTCACTGGAAAGAGCTGCACAAGATCGTAAGTTGAATTATTATTATTATTATTATTATTATTATTATTATTATCATTATTATATAATCGTTGTCATCATCATTCTGATGATAGAACTATATCATGGCGCATCAAAAATCTCAATGTACCTGACAGTTAATTTCAAATCTCTGGTTACATACAGTTTGTTTAAAATATTTTTTCATTGGGAATTATGAATGCACATTTGACATTGGAATAAATATATCAAGCTTGCATCTACTTCAAAATAATTTTAGGTTTCCATATATGTTTTGAAATTACTATAAAGGATGTATTACTATATTTTAGCGGAGAACAGGGCAACACTGCGTGAAATTGAAGCTCTGGACACACTGATCAAGTTCATAGGCACGCCCGAATACAGCGACTTGCATGTGTACGCTGTTCAAGTGCTGTCGAATTGTCTAGATGATATAGAAAGTATGGAGGTGAGTTGTGGGGCTCAGGGTTGTCCATTCATATTTAATATTGAAAAGCAAGTTTTAGAGAAATGAAGATATAGGTTTTCCTCTCTTTTTCTTTTACCATAATAAACTCATTTTATTAATTTTTTTATCAATATGTAAAAAAGAGAAATGTTAACAGTTTGTGTGTACGTCTGCGTTAAATTTAAATATGAATCATACATTAATATTTATCATTTTTTAAATGTGAAACCCTTGTGCCTCTAAGTGAAATCTTATGATAGGTTTTACTATGATTTATTCCCCTTTATCAGCAAATCAAGGAAAGCGGAGGGCTTCAGAAGCTGGTTGCTTTTATCACAGATGTTGCTCCCCCTGAAGATGAACCCAAGGCAAAGGGAGGAAAAGGAGAGAAAGGAGGAGGATCTAGGAAAGGAAAAAAGGGAAAAGATGATGATGGTAACATTCAATAACATGCTCTTTTAATAATTTTGTTTGGATTTTTGTTTTTCTGCATTTTTGTACCCAGTGTTAAAATTTTCTTACCAGTTCCCAAAGACCAAAATAGTTATATTGACTAATTGTCTGTAATTTTCTTCAGAACCCTACTCCATTTTTTTTTTACTTTTCTAAATTTATGAGATGATCATACTACAAAAAAAAAAAGAAAAAATCATGAAAAAGAAAATAACCAATACAAATACACTTGTCAAAGTGTTTGGATTGTTAAGAAGTGCAATTTTTCTCTTTTTTTCAGATGAAAGTAAGCACAAGGGGAAAGGAGGCAATGAGGGAGACATAGTACCCACTTTACCTGATGTCAAGCAGTTTGCTGCCAAGGCAATTGCAAGAGCAGCAAAGAATGGTATTTTTTTCTTAATTTTTTTTTTTCTTAATTTTAATTTTATTTTAATCTGGAAGTAAATGAATTTATTGTCACACAAATGGGATATTCTATAAGTATAATTAGTACATACTTTTATCAGTGTCATAATATTTGCTAAATTTGGTATGATAAAATTTGGAGAATGATCAAAATTTGACAATAAGAAAATGCGACAAAACCATAACCGTTGCCAAAAAATAAAGTGAAACTTTCGTATATACTAACACCAACCCATCTCAGAATTTGGTATATGAAATATAGGAAGATTCTCTCTACTTTTTATTTTTCTCTTCTTATTCCAGCTGAGAACAGGAAAGTTCTTCATGAGCAAGAAGTGGAGAAGATGTTGATCATCTTGCTGGGCCACGAGGAGCCTCACGTCCAAGTTGCGGCCTGTCAAGCTCTGGCTACCATGGCAGAGAATCTTACATGTAGAGATGCCATTAGAGAGTGGGGTAAGAGGATTTTTTTTCTTTTTTGAAAGATTGTCATATTCCACCCAGCACCATCAAATTTCCAAAATGGTAATAATGATAGACACTTTTTGATATGAATTTTATGATGAAATTGAAAAAGTTAACTTTGTGAGTAATTGTTATTTTACCATTTATGATTTAAAACATAGGGCACTTTATTTCTGTTTTCTTTTATTATTTAAATTTTATATTGCTTAGTATTGTATTCCCAAATTTTCTGTCCTATGTTTGGGGTACTTCGTGTATTAGAAGTATTTGAAATGAAAATGGATATTATTTTCAAATTGTTACTAAGTTGATCCTCTGCATACAATGTCATTTTCTTATGAATGTACCATTTTACATATGGAATAACAATATTTTATAAATAATGGTATATTTCACTTGACTGTGATTTCAGAGGGAATAGAGCCCCTTGTGAAGCTTCTTAAAAGTGACAATGGAGAAGTGAGGGAAGCTGTCACACTGGCCTTGGCCAATCTTACCACAGCTAACAGTAACAACTGCAAGTAAGTTAATAATGGTGATGATTTATTTCTTAATAAAAATGATTATTCATTTAGAAAAATTGCAGTGTTGGTTGAAGATTTACATGATTATGCTGAAATGATTATTTATTTGTGAATATATGCCCAGTTAGAAGTTTTACATGATTTTGCTGATGTGATTATTTATGCATAAATGTTAAGAACAAAATATACTCTTGCACTGCAGAAAGAGATATGTATATAAATATTTTTTACTACTAAAATGTTATGACTAGTGCTTTTCTGGTATATGTTATTATTTCCATTCATTCAGTGAGGTGATCAACTTTGGTGGTATAGAGCCCCTGATAGGCATGCTAGGAGACCCTAAGGAGGGGGTGGTGGCCAACGCTGCCGTCGTGCTGACCAACATGTCACTGGACGAGGTCATGAGGGTCAATATACAGGCACAGGGGGTCATCTACGCCCTTATTGACCCTCTGAGGTCGAGGTGGGTATACAGCTGACTTTTTTTCACATTTCATGGTAGTTATTAGTACCACCAGCGTGTACGCTGGCGGTACTCATGGTTTTAGTCCCGACCCATCTCGTACAGCTCCGCCGGCCCCATGGGCTCCTGCGGCTCCGCCGGCTCCTGCGGCTCCGCAGGATGGCGTGGGATACAAGTCACCGTTACCGCTTCTCCTCCTAGACCGCAAGGACCTGTGTCCCCATCTCTTGGATTTTGGTCACATATAATCTCAACTTGAACCCCCTGGTCTTTTTGTCTCAGTCGGTGCATTGGCCTGGGCGTGGCACTCGTTATAATGCACCCTTGTCAAAATTTTTGAAAATTCAATGCTAAATATCTCCCATACCGAAGGAATTATGTGAAAAATTTCTACAGATGGCTGACCGAAAGTCATATGTGGAGATTTCAAATATGCCCTTGGATTTGACCTTTGACCTTTATTTCAAGGTCAAACGGGCCAAAATTTTCTAAAAATGGGAATTTTTTGCAAAAAAATTATTATTTTATGCCGATTTTCAGAAACTTCACAGATCTCACTTATAATATTATGGACAGGTGTTACCCTTAGGGTCTTCTTTCATCTTCGTGAGTTTGGGGTCAATCGGTGCATTTTCACGGGAGTAGCGGCCATTAGATGCCAAAACTGAAAACTCTCTCAAATTCTGGAACTGTTAATGCCAGAGACCTGTTGTTTTTTGCATTTTGTAGAGCTTGTCAAGCGCAACAATGAAGGTGGTGTCCGTTTTTTGTTTTCGATACGGCTTAGGCATTGTACTATATCGACAGTTCAACATCCAATATTTAGTGGTGAAAATAAAATGTGAAATACTACAAAATTAGCAGAGATACACCCATAGTTACTATTGAACTTGAATAGGAAGTCATATACTTGTAATCTAACTGACCTTGAAATTGACCTTTGACCTACTTTTCATGATGAACTGCACTTTGCAAGTTTTCTGATTTTTATATCTCCAAAACTGGCAAAGATATGCCCATAGTTACTATTGAACTTGAATAGGAAGTCATATACTTGTAATCTAACTGTGATCCTGAAATTGACCTCTGACCTAATTTTCACCATGAACTGAACTTTGCAAATTTTCTAGCCCTTATATCTCTTAAACTGGCAAAGATACGCCCATAGCTACTGTTGAACTTGAGTAGGAAGTCATATACTGGCAATCTTACTGTGACCTTAAAATTGACCTCTGACCTACTTTTCACCATGAACTGAACTTTGCAAATTTTCTCTCCCTTATATCTTGAAAACTGGCAGAGATACGCCATTAGTTACTATTGAACTTCAATAGGAAGTCATATACTGGCAATCAAACTGTGACCTTGAAATTGACCTCTGACCTACTTTACACCATGAACTGAACTTTGCAAATTTTGGTTCCCTTTTCTCTCTAAAACTTGCAGAGATATGTCCATAGTTACTATTGAACTTGAATAGGAAGTCACATACTGGCAATTTACTGTGACCTTAAAATTGACCTTTGACCTACTTTTTACCATGAACTGAACTTTGCAAAATTTTGTTCCCTTTTATCTCCAAAACTGGCAGAGATAGGTCCATAGTTACTATTGAACTTGAATAGGAAGTCATATACTGGCAATCTAGGAGTGACCTTTAAATTGACCTTTGACCTAATTTTCATCATGAATTGAACTTTGCAAATTTTGGTTCCCTTTTATTTCCAAAACTGGCAGAGATAGGTCTATAGTTACTATTGAAGTTGAATAGGAAGTCACATACTGGCAATTTATCTGTGACCTCGAAATTGACCTTTGACCTACTTTTTACCATGAACTGAACTTTGCAACTTTTTTAATGCTTATACTTTCAAAACTGGAAAAGATATGCCCATAGTTACTATTGAACTTGAATAGGAAGTCATATACTGGCAATTTACTGTGACCTTAAAATTAACCTTTGACCTACTTTTTACCATGAACTGAACTTTGCAAATTTCCATTCCCTTTTATCTCCAAAACTGGCAGAGAAAGGTCCATAGTTACTATTGAACTTGAATAGGAAGTAATACACTGGCAATCTAACTGTGACCTTGAAATTGACCTTTGACCTAATTTTTATGATGAACTGCTTTTTGCATGTTTTCTGGCCTTTAAATCTGCAAAACTTGAAAAGAAATGCCCATGGTTACTATTGAACTTGAATAGAAATTCATATACTATGATGTTGAAATTGACTTTGACCTACTTTTTCACCATGAACTGAGCTTTGCATATTTTCTTGCTCCTCATATCTTTAAAACTAGCAGAGATGTGCCTGGTGTTGCCCCTAAGTTTTCTCTTTTGTCAGCATATATGCACCACTGACAACACATTTTAAGGAAAACCAATAGGCCTTTTGTCTAGAGAATCACAGGAGTGATCAATGGTAGGAAAATGCAGGTCAGTTCGAAAATCTGCTTGATTGTACCATTTTGATTCATATTTTTTGGCATATTTTGAGAACTCTTGTTGATTGCATTTTATAGAGCTTGTCAAGCCCTTTTTTTTGGGGGGGGGGTTCCATACGAATGCGCTTACTCCAGCTGGTGGTACAATATCCGGAGGCGGTATCGCCTCTCTGATCCTCTAGTTTTATTATGACTGTTAGGGCATAGTACCAAAAGGGGATGCATATGTCATAGGTTTTAAATGGTAACGAAAGTGTGTGAAGTTGCGAGTAAAATTCTTGCCACTAAAATTGAAGATTGATGGTGCATCCTCACATATAGCAAGGAAGGGTTGATTGAATTTTATTTTATTTTATTTTATTTTTTATTTTTTATTTTATTTTTTTGCCTTATTGCTGGAATCACTTCATAAATATTATGTTAGAATATTCCATACTTTTTAACAAGAGTGTTTATCATAATAACCTTATTATGATTCTTTTTCTCCAATGAGAAAAAAACTTTTAGAGATGGTTCCAGTATAGATATTCCTTAAAGCTAGGTAAAAATGAAAACATTTTAAGTAAAACAAATAGTATAATCTCTGAAATCAATTATCTTTACTTCATCTAGCAACCCATCAGTACAGAGTAAAACAGCTCTAGGCGTGGCTGCTTTTGTTTGCGATGCTGACACCAGGGCAGAGTTTCGTAATGCAGGAGGCTTAGAACCACTGGTTGCAATGTTGAACTCTGGGAATGCTGAAGTACGGCGCAGTGCATCATGGGCCATTACAGTATGTGCTGTGGATGAACCAACAGCAATGGAGATTGCTAGATTAGGGTAAGTATGATCATGTGTTATATAGAGCATTAAGTTTGGTTTCAGTATGTAATAGATGCACCACAAGTGGGCAAGGTTAATGTGATGTTCACAAGTGTTAAGTATAAATGTATAGCACATCAGTCTTACTAACAATTGGTTTGTATTTTTTTAAAATATGACTTACACCATAATGTTGGATGTCAAGAATAAAAGAGCCATCCATGAAGTAACTCATACTTTTTGTGATAAGTGTAGCAATCTTCTGATAAATTTATACTTTGTCAGTAAAGAAGAATATTCACTGTTGTTTATGATGTATTTATTGGACCGTGTGTGTTTTTTCAGTGGTCTAGACATTCTACAAACTATCCAACAGTCAGGCTCAAGAAAGAACTGCTTTACTGATGTGGCTTTGGACAGGCTTCTAGACAGCAACCTATCAGCAAAATATGCACTGACTGGACTGCTGGGTAATTATAGCACTCACACGTGTGCACACACACACACACACACACACACACACACACACACACACACACACACTAGTAGACACATGCCAACTCCATAGGCAGAGGGGAGAAGGGTTGTATGATTTCAAGCAAACTACCCTTTTGAATGTGAAAAGGTTCATTCTAAATAAAAAAGAATTATTAAGTTTTATGCTGTTGTCTGTAGTCCTGAACACACACACACACACACACACACACACACACACACACACACAAGCACACATACACACACACATACACACAAGCACGCATGCACCCAACTATCACTTCATTCCTGTATTTGTCTTCTTCAATTAGAATATTTCTCACTGAAAAAACTTATACAATTTTGATTTCTTGACAATATTTAAGTTTGACAAATTATCAATCCTCATGACTTTGCAAGACTGAAATGAAGAAAATTCTGCCTTGCAGGCACAGGAAATCTAATCACTGATGGATTCTTTGACCCTGGTCAGCTGCGTCCAGGCACCAAGCTTGGGTCACTGGAGGACTACTGTAAGATGGAGGTGGACCAGAGGAGACCAGTGCTACTCATTAGTTTTAGGACAGAGTATGTATTGGGCACAGGCACATACAGAATACCCATATTAAAAAATCCGTATTTAATGTAATGCATACAAAAATTGTGCTCAATATTGTAAACTGGCCATCATGCTTTTTGAGGAGACATGGATTTACTAGTTGAATTAAAGTATATTGATGCATTTTGTTGAGAAAGTACACAGAACCAATCATTAATTAGAGGCTTAATTTTAGTTATTTATTTTTGTCTATTTTAACATATTCCAGTGGGCCCACCACCCCTATGCCTTCTGATGTGGATGTCAGACAAGATGGCTCCAACAAGGCCGCTCTGGCAGCAAAACAGTCCAAGTCTGTGAAAGACGCCTCTCGTGTGTATGTGTCTCATTTTTTACATCTTTTTAAATATAATGGAAGTGCTTTCCTGGCACCAGAGCAAGTATCAGTATGTAAAAAACCAGTATTAAAAGACAAAATTTGTTTCTTTAGAGTTTGTTTTATCGTTTTCTTGATATCTCTTAATTGATGTGTGCTGTTCATTTAAAAAAAAAAAGAAAAGTTGTTATGCTAGTTTATGCACATTTATTTTTCTTATTGCACCAACTTGTCACATTCAGCACAATATGAGATTTGTTCTCTGTAATGTTCTATTTTTGAGCACTTCACTTGGGTCATATTTCATTTCATGCTGTGGTCACGTTTTCACAATTTCCACCACTTTGTTTCTAGTGACTCAGCTAACTTAAAGGCTGATTCGTAAGTAATCTTACAGGACATGATTTAACTATGATATCTTTTATATGCCTGACTCAGCTTTCATTTTGACTAACAGTAATTTTCTTTTTTTGTAACCCTATATGGTAGAGTTAGATCTTCATGGTGTATGGTTCTTATTCATTAACTTGAAAGTTCATTAACTAACAAATTTGATTATTTTTATACTTCCCATTTGTTGGTATGCCTGAGAAAGATTCATAAGTTCTGAAAAACAATTTAGATGGATGTTATAAATTTTCATCTTTTATTTATTAATTTATTTATTTTAAAACATTTTTTTAATTTCTGTAAAATGATGAACTATATAAAAATAACATATCTGAACAAATAATTTGCAGTTTAAGAATAATTTTAGTAATATCTTCATTTTAGGTTTTTCTGACTATATCACTTACAATGTTTCATTTACCAAGAGATTTTAATTTTAGCTGTTATGAAATCTGATATTAACTTTCCTACTGGCATTGTTTTGGTAGTCCAAAAATCATCATTTGTACCGTACTTAAGGAAACCATTAAGAAAGCTTACAGCCACTTATAGGGGTCATTTACATTGACATGTATTCTGCCTGATGAGACAGGCTGGTCATATACTAACCTGTAAGCCTTCATGATTGTTACCCTTGTGTACAAATAATGAACTGTGGATGATATCTGTACCAAGTTGGTGAATAACTTTGCTCAGTATTTGGTTCTTCCTTTCACAACTGTCCGTAATATATTTGCATGTTGCAGGCATTGGTGTATTCTTTGCAGTCTGTAGATAACTCAAGTTTATATATCATTGCAATATTTTATTTCCTGTCAATAATAAACTTAGTATTTAGATATGCATATTTATTAATTCATGTAGCATTTTTCATGTATAACATATGGACTTTCTAGTAGTCTGTTTTATATTTGTTTCATTGGAGGAAAATTGGAATTTCTAACAAAATTAGATAGAATGGTGCTGACTTTTAAAAGTTTGAAACTTATAACAGCATGAAAGTGATTATGAATATCTTTGATTATATTAATGCAATATATATTTATAACATATATTTTACTATTTTCTTTGGGTAATTTTTCATTAATAACAATTAACATGTAAGACCAACACATCACCCTGGACCTCTGCCTCAAAGTTTTAGAGCTTTCTTTGAAACTCATCCTCCTGAACCAATATATTATAGATTGGTTGGAGAGCATTTACAGACAAGTTGATTTGGTATCATGCAAAATGAATTTTACAATTTACCAAACCCAATTTGACTAGTCAAGACTTTAGTGGTCATCTTGAATTAAGTTTTCATTACCTATCGATTTTATATTTAGAGAAATGGATTGATTAGAGCTGTTTTTAACCTGCGGTATATTTGCCTAAGCTACAAATAGACTGACATCTTGAAAAAACAAAGACTGTATTCACAGTCAGCATTTTCTGTTAAGAAACATCTAAAACAAACAATGTACATTGGCAATGTTTATTGGATCCCAAAGGGCTCCATAACTTTGGATGGCATCTTTGTGAAGCTACAAATGTAAACATTGTATTTTTAGGGCACGTACGAAGTCTCAGCGTGATCGTGATGACAAGTCGCGCGAGGAGGAGGCTATGAACAGAGACGGTGAACAAGGACAGGAGGAGAGCACATTCATTCATCCACCTGACTCAAATTTTGCAAAATACATGGAAGAGGTCCAGGAGAAAGTGCAGCCACTTAATACAACTAAGGAACAAGTGGTGGCACTGGCACAGTAAGGCTGCTTCCACATTTTGTCCTTTTTCACATCAGGTGTAAACTGTGAAAAGTTCACATCAGGTGTAACTTAACTAGGAGTCAGTTTAAATCAGTGCTTTCCACCCAAATAGGTTTACATAAAAACTTATTTGTTTGCTCTTTGGCTTTCTGTATAATGAAATATTTTTCCACAAAAATATCAGCTTGTCCTAGATTAAGCCAATGACAATTTTTGGGAAAACTGATAAGCAGAATTTCCGTTTTATTTGTTTGTTTAATTTTATTCTCTTACATAATTTTTATTTGAATTTTATTTATTGCCAGTAACAAAATGATGTCACATTTTATAGATATGTAGCAGACAAGATGGGAGGAGCCATAGAACGTGGCCAACTAGCCAACTTCAGCTACGAGCTCCCCATCAGCCAAATTAAGTTTGATCTCAAGTCCAATGTCATCCCCATTGGGATGATCAAGACAGGGATTCACTACCACAGGGCCTTGTTGTTCAAGGTGAGAGTTAGTTCACCTACCTGCCTCTGGACCCACATGGAATGGCAAATTTAAATTTTGCTAGTTTGTTCACTTACTGGCCAGAAGAGTTTTAGATGCTTGTTTCATCTCCCAAGGCTCTAGCTGACTCTGTAATGAGTGGGTATACATCACACTTTTATGATTATACCATATAGTCCACCTCTGTCGATAAGCTACCAGTAGATGTAATTTTTTTTTCTTTTTTTTATAGAATATCAAGATATTTATTTTTTCTCCCCAGGCTCTTGCTGACAGTGTGGCTGTACCTTGCACACTACAGAGAGGAGAATACAACAGAGCATGGAATGAAGTGTGGATCACAGATGATGATGGAGCTGTGAGTATCTCTAAATCTTGTCAATGAAAATTGATTTTGACCAAAAATGACATGTTTGTGACCATGATTAAATTTGCAGAACTTTTACAGCTTATAAAGTTGTGATTGAAACTCTTTTTTAAAAAATGTCAGATTTTGATCAAAAGTAAAGAATCAATTTAAGGACACTTTCAATAAAATACACTGTATTGTTATTACTCAATGATTCAGAATCAATTCAAACTAAGTTGTTTAATTTTATTTTTCAAAACAATGTTTTGGTTTCTTATAAAGACAACCTACAAAAGGGAATAAATTTCATGCAACATAAGAAACTCTTGTTGTGATCAAATAGGAATAAAAAATACCTTAGAATAATATTTTTAGAATGAATCAGTAAGCAATTTGAGAGAAATAACCACAATTGACATCTGATTACAGTTTACGATGGAGCGCTTAAGTTTTTCCCAAAGGTGAATTGTTACTCATTAATTAATTCATTGACAGCATTATTAATTTTATTTATGTCTGCTTTCAGCCTGGTGCGCCCAAGTTTCCCCCAAAAGCATACATTGTTGACTTGATTCACCACCCTGGAGACCTGATGAGGAGTGATTCTGCTGAAGCAGTGCAGTACCAGAGACTCTAGGTCAATTTACAGCAGGAGAAACTACTGGAGAACCCATACAACATCATAATGTTATAAAACTTGCAAATTTACATCAATTTCTGTAACAGAAGAAAGAGGACTTATGAAATATCAGCTTGAAATCGGGGATGGGGAGCAGGGATTGACATTTTCCAATATAGATGGATATAGATGGCTCAAAATAATATCACTTTTTTTTTCATTGGCTTTGTTGAACACAGTGGTATTTACAGTCTGAGTCATGCCATAAAATTTTTGCATAAATTTCAGAAACCAAGTGCTTTGTGATGCATAGTGTTTCTGTCCATCTGTGTCTCTGTGATCCGCAGATAAAAAACTCCCTACCTTTATGATGATTTTTTTCAGTGAAGTATTTGTAATGAATATATATTGTATATATGTACATATGTCAGTAAAAACTTGACAGGCATGCGGACAGAAATCGTCTTGACTATTTCTATTGTATTTTTTTTTTTTTATTATTATAGCAATTTTATTTATTTAGATTTATTTTTTGAGCAGAATGTCATTCACTGATTACCAAGGAAGGTCTATCTATTAAATTGAAATTTATTGTTCATATAAATATCATTGTACATAATTGTGAAATAAAAGATTATAAATACCTTACGCTCTGATTGTTATATAGTGAGGTACAGGGATACCTCTGTGCACCGGCAACAATGCTCCTCGCACCTCTATGTCAATTCAAGTTTCATCGATGGCGTAGCTGGAGATCAAATGGAAACCTTTTACCTTCTCACGGAGAGGGCCAGTTTGGATATACACGTATATATCTCCAGTTACGATCGATAGCCTGGGTGCTGCATTTCTTTCCCGAGCCACGACAGGCCACGAACATGGTCTTCTGCTCATGAACGTTGACGTTTGTCACGTCCACTAGACCTTGTTTGACAACCTGGAACGGAGCCTTCCTACATAGATGACTTTCTTTTACTTTCAGTCATTGAGAAAGTGTTTGCTTCAACTATGACGGTAAAAAGACGCAATGGTATCAAAGGCCGTTCACACCGGGGCGGTTTTAGTTTAAGCAAGCCCCTACGAAAAGGGATTCTTTAAAAAAGTGCAAGTGTTCAAAGACTGGTGCGCTTTCCATTCTAGCAATTGGGAGGATACAGAATTTGAGAAAAAAACATATTTGGCGTATAACTCCACCCACAAGATACCATCTTTTTCTGTTGAATGCGATTTACGAGTGATGCGACGTGATTCTACTGTATACAGGCAAAGTTACTGAATCATTTCAATTTCGGTCGCTTTTATTGATAAACCTGCCTGTCATGTTCCTAGCTATATGATTTCAAATGATTTTATTTCCATTTTGTGTTACACTGAGGTTACGTTTGACTTCGCCTGTGGCGTTATAGAGCACGTTGAGATCCAAAGTGGTTTACACCTTGACGATTTTAGTTTTGAGTAGTCTTTGCCATTTGAAATGCAGACCGTGGAATTACCCCGGGGACTGTGTGACCATACGAACAGTCTTCATAAGCAAAGGACATGAGAAAAAAATGTATGAATGGGTAAAGCAATAGCGGCAACGCTACTTTTGAAAAAAAAAAATTGAGAACTTTTCTTGCAGATTATCCCAACGAGAAAATAGCACTTTTCCATGAAATGGCAGTATTACATGCGTGGCGCCGTATCGGGTCAGCAATTGACTCGATTCAAGTTTGACATGTGACGTACCTGGAAAAAGATAGAGTTCAATGAGCTTACCCTCGTCAACACCATTTTGAGGTCTTTTAAGTGAAGAGAAAGGAAGTGTTATTGACGATTCAGTCTTGATGAGAATGACCAGCAAAAAGTCTATGTCAAGTCGATCACTTATTGTAAACTATGCCGTTTTTTATGCAAAAGGTTCATATCAAATCACCGTATTTATCTTTAAGTAATAAATCTACTAAAAAAGATGTAAGATCTTCATAGATGCACCACTGTGACAACAACTTTTTTATTAATGGTGCAAAAGGTAATTTGCGAGGACCCACGAGAGGCTGCATTCGCTCCTGTGGCTTCCCACTCCCAGCGCCAGTTCGATGACGTTGTTGTGGTAGACTGACGTGCGTCTTCTGGGATTCGAACCCGTGACTCTACGTTTTTGCATTTGTTTTTTGCAGCCGTGCACGCTACCGACTGCGCCGTGACAGACCCGCCCACCCTCAGTACGTACGAGTTTCCTTTTATAGTAATCGAACTCAATTTGTGCAAATTATTTCTGGAATAAAAATAATTCGTCGCATCTTCGGACTCGAACCCGCGTACGTGGGTCTGTCAGTTTTCCAGTCGGCAAAGTTACCACGGAGCCAGACAAACTTGGTTAGTGAACGGGAGATCAAATGGAAACCTTTTACCTTCTCACGGAGAGGACCAGTTTGGATATACACGTATATATATCTCCAGTTACCATCGATAGCCAGGGTGCTGCGTTTCTTTCCCGAGCCACGCCAGGCCACGAACATGGTCTTCTCATGAACGTTGACGTTTGTCACGTCCACTAGACCTTGTTTGACAACCTGGAACGGAGCCTTCCTACATAGATGACTTTCTTTTACTTTCAGTCATTGAGAAAGTGTCTGCTTCAACTATGACGGTAAAAAGACGCAATGGTATCAAAGGCCGTTCACACCGGGGCGGTTTTAGTTTAAGCAAGCCCCTACGAAAAGGGATTCTTTAAAAAAGTGCAAGTGTTCAAAGACTGGTGCGCTTTCCATTCTAGCAATTGGGAGGATACAGAATTTGAGAAAAAAACATATTTGGCGTATAACTCCACCCACAAGATACCATCTTTTTCTGTTGAATGCGATTTACGAGTGATGCGACGTGATTCTACTGTATACAGGCAAAGTTACTGAATCATTTCAATTTCGATCGCTTTTATTGATAAACCTGCCTGTCATGTTCCTAGCTATATGATTTCAAATGATTTTATTTCCATTTTGTGTTACACTGAGGTTACGTTTGACTTCGCCTGTGGCGTTATAGAGCACGTTGAGATCCAAAGTGGTTTACACCTTGACGATTTTAGTTTTGAGTAGTCTTTGCCATTTGAAATGCAGACCGTGGAATTACCCCGGGGACTGTGTGACCATACGAACAGTCTTCATAAGCAAAGGACATGAGAAAAAAATGTATGAATGGGTAAAGCAATAGCGGCAACGCTACTTTTGAAAAAAAAAAAATTGAGAACTTTTCTTGCAGATTATCCCAACGAGAAAATAGCACTTTTCCATGAAATGGCAGTATTACATGCGTGGCGCCGTATCGGGTCAGCAATTGACTCGATTCAAGTTTGACATGTGACGTACCTGGAAAAAGATAGAGTTCAATGAGCTTACCCTCGTCAACACCATTTTGAGGTCTTTTAAGTGAAGAGAAAGGAAGTGTTATTGACGATTCAGTCTTGATGAGAATGACCAGCAAAAAGTCTATGTCAAGTCGATCACTTATTGTAAACTATGCCGTTTTTTATGCAAAAGGTTCATATCAAATCACCGTATTTATCTTTAAGTAATAAATCTACTAAAAAAGATGTAAGATCTTCATAGATGCACCACTGTGACAACAACTTTTTTATTAATGGT
Organism: Lingula anatina; assembly: GCF_051362555.1. Taxonomy (NCBI): domain Eukaryota; kingdom Metazoa; phylum Brachiopoda; class Lingulata; order Lingulida; family Lingulidae; genus Lingula; species Lingula anatina. The sequence continues at coordinate 7,294,563 of NC_141769.1, forward strand.
GCAAAAGGTAATTTGCGAGGACCCACGAGAGGCTGCATTCGCTCCTGTGGCTTCCCACTCCCAGCGCCAGTTCGATGACGTTGTTGTGGTAGACTGACGTGCGTCTTCTGGGATTCGAACCCGTGACTCTACGTTTTTGCATTTGTTTTTTGCAGCCGTGCACGCTACCGACTGCGCCGTGACAGACCCGCCCACCCTCCGTACGTACGAGTTTCCTTTTATAGTAATCGAACTCAATTTGTGCAAATTATTTCTGGAATAAAAATAATTCGTCGCATCTTCGGACTCGAACCAGCGTACGTGGGTCTGTCAGTTTTCCAGTCGGCAAAGTTACCACGGAGCCAGACAAACTTGGTTAGTGAACGGGAGATCAAATGGAAACCTTTTACCTTCTCACGGAGAGGACCAGTTTGGATATACACGTATATATATCTCCAGTTACCATCGATAGCCAGGGTGCTGCGTTTCTTTCCCGAGCCACGCCAGGCCACGAACATGGTCTTCTCATGAACGTTGACGTTTGTCACGTCCATTAGACCTTGTTTGACAACCTGGAACGGAGCCTTCCTACATAGATGACTTTCTTTTACTTTCAGTCATTGAGAAAGTGTTTGCTTCAACTATGACCGTAAAAAGACGCAATGGTATCAAAGGCCGTTCACACCAGGGCGGTTTTAGTTTAAGCAAGCCCCTACGAAAAGGGAATCTATAAAAAAAGTTCAAATGTTCAAAGACTGGTGCGCTTTCCATTCTAGCAATTGGGAGGATACAGAATTCGAGAAAAAAACATATTTGGCGTATAACTCCACCCACAAGATACCATCTTTTTCTGTTGAATGCGATTTACGAGTGATGTGACGTCATTCTACTGTATACAGGGAAAGTTACTGAATCATTTCAATTTCGGTCGCTTTTATTGATAAACCTGCCTGTCATGTTCCTAGCTATATGATTTCAAGTGATTTTATTTCCATTTTGTGTTACACTGAGGTTACGTTTGACTTCGCCTGTGGCGTTATAGAGCACGTTGAGATCCAAAGTGGTTTACACCTTGACGATTTTAGTTTTGCGTAGTCTTTGCCATTTGAAATGCAGACTGTGGAATTGCCCCGGGGACAGTGTGACCATACGAATAGTCTTGATAGGCAAAGGACATGAGAAAAAAATGTATGAATGGGTAAAGCAATAGCGGCAACGCTACTTTTGAAAAAAAATTGAGAACTTTTCTTGCAGATTATCCCAACAAGAAAATAGCACTTTTCCATGAAATGGCAGTATTACATGCGTGGCGCCGTATCGGGTCAGCAATTGACTCGATTCAAGTTTGACATGTGACGTACCTGGAAAAAGATAGAGTTCAATGAGCTTACCCTCGTCAACACCATTTTGAGGTCTTTTAAGTGAAGAGAAAGGAAGTGTTATTGACGATTCAGTCTTGATGAGAATGACCAGCAAAAAGTCTATGTCAAGTCGATCACTTATTGTAAACTATGCCGTTTTTATGCAAAAGGTTCATATCAAATCACCGTATTTATCTTTAAGTAATAAATCTACTGAAAAAGATGTAAGATCTTCATAGATGCACCACTGTGACAACAACTTTTTTTATTAATGGTGCAAAAGGTAATTTGCGAGGACCCACGAGAGGCTGCATTCGTTCCTGTGGCTTCCCGCTCCCAGCGCCAGTTCGATGACGTTGTTGTTGTGAACTGACGTGCGTCTTCTGGGATTCGAACCCGTGACTCTACGTTTTTGCATTTGTGTTTTGCTGCCGTGCACGCTTCCGACTGCGCCGTGACAGACCCGCCCACCCTCCGTACTCACGAGTTTCCTTTTATAGTAATCGAACTCAATTTGTGCAAATTATTTCTGGAATAAAAATATTTCGTCGCATCCTCGGACTCGAACCCGCGTACGTGGGTCTGTCAGTTTTCCAGTCGGCAAAGTTACCACGGAGCCAGACAAACTTGGTTAGTGGATAGGAGATCAAATGGAAACCTTTTACCTTCTCACGGCGAGGGCCAGTTTGGATATACACGTATATATATATATATCTTCAGTTACCATCGATAGCCAGGGTGCTGCGTTTCTTTCCCGAGCCACGCCAGGCCACGAACATGGTCTTCTCATGAACGTTGACGTTTGTCACGTCCACTAGACCTTGTTTGACAACCTGGAACGGAGCCTTCCTACATAGATGACTTTCTTTTACTTTCAGTCATTGAGAAAGTGTCTGCTTCAACTATGACGGTAAAAAGACGCAATGGTATCAAAGGCCGTTCACACCTGGGCGGTTTTAGTTTAAGCAAGCCCCTACGAAAAGGGAATCTATAAAAAAAGTTCAAATGTTCAAAGACTGGTGCGCTTTCCATTCTAGCAATTGGGAGGATACAGAATTCGAGAAAAAAAACATATTTGGCGTATAACTCCACCCACAAGATACCATCTTTTTCTGTTGAATGCGATTTACGAGTGATGTGACGTCATAATACTGTATACAGGGAAAGTTAATTACTGAATCATTTCAATTTCGGTCGCTTTTATTGATAAACCTGCCTGTCATGTTCCTAGCTATATGATTTCAAGTGATTTTATTTCCATTTTGTGTTACACTGAGGTTACGTTTGACTTCGCCTGTGGCGTTATAGAGCACGTTGAGATCCAAAGTGGTTTACACCTTGACGATTTTAGTTTTGCGTAGTCTTTGCCATTTGAAATGCAGACTGTGGAATTGCCCCGGGGACAGTGTGACCATACGAATAGTCTTGATAGGCAAAGGACATGAGAAAAAAATGTATGAATGGGTAAAGCAATAGCGGCAACGCTACTTTTGAAAAAAAATTGAGAACTTTACTTGCAGATTATCCCAACGAGAAAATAGCACTTTTCCATGAAATGGCAGTATTACATGCGTGGCGCCGTATCGGGTCAGCAATTGACTCGATTCAAGTTTGACATGTGACGTACCTGGAAAAAGATAGAGTTCAATGAGCTTACCCTCGTCAACACCATTTTGAGGTCTTTTAAGTGAAGAGAAAGGAAGTGTTATTGACGATTCAGTCTTGATGAGAATGACCAGCAAAAAGTCTATGTCAAGTCGATCACTTATTGTAAACTATGCCGTTTTTTATGCAAAAGGTTCATATCAAATCACCGTATTTATCTTTAAGTAATAAATCTACTAAAAAAGATGTAAGATCTTCATAGATGCACCACTGTGACAACAACTTTTTTATTAATGGTGCAAAAGGTAATTTGCGAGGACCCACGAGAGGCTGCATTCGCTCCTGTGGCTTCCCGCTCCCAGCGCCAGTTAGATGACGTTGTTGTGGTAGACTGACGTGCGTCTTCTGGGATTCGAACCCGTGACTCTACGTTTTTGCATTTGTTTTTTGCAGCCGTGCACGCTACCGACTGCGCCGTGACAGACCCGCCAACCCTCCGTACCTACGAGTTTCCTTTTATAGTAATCGAACTCAATTTGTGCAAATTATTTCTGGAATAAAAATATTTCGTCGCATCCTCGGACTCGAACCCGCGTACGTGGGTCTGTCAGTTTTCCAGTCGGCAAAGTTACCACGGAGCCAGACAAACTTGGTTAGTGGATGGGAGATCAAATGGAAACCTTTTACCTTCTCACGGAGAGGGCCAGTTTGGATATACACGTATTTATACATATATATATATCTCCAGTTACCATCGATAGCCAGGGTGCTGCGTTTCTTTCCCGAGCCACGCCAGGCCACGAACACGGTCTTCTCATGAACGTTGACGTTTGTCACGTCCACTAGACCTTGTTTGACAACCTGGAACGGAGCCTTCCTACATAGATGACTTTCTTTTACTTTCAGTCATTGAGAAAGTGTTTGCTTCAACTATGACGGTAAAAAGACGCAATGGTATCAAAGGCCGTTCACACCGGGGCGGTTTTAGTTTAAGCAAGCCCCTACGAAAAGGGATTCTTTAAAAAAAAGTTCAAATGTTCAAAGACTGGTGCGCTTTCCATTCTAGCAATTGGGAGGATACAGAATTTGAGAAAAAAAACATATTTGGCGTATAACTCCACCCACAAGATACCATCTTTTTCTGTTGAATGCGATTTACGAGTGATGTGACGTCATTCTACTGTATACAGGGAAAGTTACTGAATCATTTCAATTTCGGTCGCTTTTATTGATAAACCTGCCTGTCATGTTCCTAGCTATATGATTTCAAATGATTTTATTTCCATTTTGTGTTACACTGAGGTTACGTTTGACTTCGCCTGTGGCGTTATAGAGCACGTTGAGATCCAAAGTGGTTTACACCTTGACGATTTTAGTTTTGAGTAGTCTTTGCCATTTGAAATGCAGACCGTGGAATTACCCCGGGGACTGTGTGACCATACGAACAGTCTTCATAAGCAAAGGACATGAGAAAAAAATGTATGAATGGGTAAAGCAATAGCGGCAACGCTACTTTTGAAAAAAAAAATTGAGAACTTTTCTTGCAGATTATCCCAACGAGAAAATAGCACTTTTCCATGAAATGGCAGTATTACATGCGTGGCGCCGTATCGGGTCAGCAATTGACTCGATTCAAGTTTGACATGTGACGTACCTGGAAAAAGATAGAGTTCAATGAGCTTACCCTCGTCAACACCATTTTGAGGTCTTTTAAGTGAAGAGAAAGGAAGTGTTATTGACGATGCATTTTTGATGAGAATGACCAGCAAAAAGTCTATGTCAAGTCGGTCACTTATGGTGAACTATGCCGTTTTTTATGCAAAAGGTTCATATCAAATCACCGTATTTATCTTTAAGTAATAAATCTACTGAAAAAGATGTAAGATCTTCATAGATGCACCACTGTGACAACAACTTTTTTATTAATGGTGCAAAAGGTAATTTGCGAGGACCCACGAGAGGCTGCATTCGCTCCTGTGGCTTCCCACTCCCAGCGCCAGTTCGATGACGTTGTTGTGGTAGACTGACGTGCGTCTTCTGGGATTCGAACCCGTGACTCTACGTTTTTGCATTTGTTTTTTGCTGCCGTGCACGCTACCGACCGCGCCGTGACAGACCCGCCCACCCTCCGTACCTACGAGTTTCCTTTTATAGTAATCGAACTCAATTTGTGCAAATTATTTCTGGAATAAAAATAATTCGTCGCATCTTCGGACTCGAACCAGCGTACGTGGGTCTGTCAGTTTTCCAGTCGGCAAAGTTACCACGGAGCCAGACAAACTTGGTTAGTGAACGGGAGATCAAATGGAAACCTTTTACCTTCTCACGGAGAGGACCAGTTTGGATATACACGTATATATATCTCCAGTTACCATCGATAGCCAGGGTGCTGCGTTTCTTTCCCGAGCCACGCCAGGCCACGAACATGGTCTTCTCATGAACGTTGACGTTTGTCACGTCCATTAGACCTTGTTTGACAACCTGGAACGGAGCCTTCCTACATAGATGACTTTCTTTTACTTTCAGTCATTGAGAAAGTGTTTGCTTCAACTATGACCGTAAAAAGACGCAATGGTATCAAAGGCCGTTCACACCAGGGCGGTTTTAGTTTAAGCAAGCCCCTACGAAAAGGGATTCTTTAAAAAAGTGCAAATGTTCAAAGACTGGTGCGCTTTCCATTCTAGCAATTGGGAGGATACAGAATTTGAGAAAAAAACATATTTGGCGTATAACTCCACCCACAAGATACCATCTTTTTCTGTTGAATGCGATTTACGAGTGATGCGACGTGATTCTACTGTATACAGGGAAAGTTACTGAATCATTTCAATTTCGGTCGCTTTTATTGATAAACCTGCCTGTCATGTTCCTAGCTATATGATTTCAAATGATTTTATTTCCATTTTGTGTTACACTGAGGTTACGTTTGACTTCGCCTGTGGCGTTATAGAGCACGTTGAGATCCAAAGTGGTTTACACCTTGACGATTTTAGTTTTGAGTAGTCTTTGCCATTTGAAATGCAGACCGTGGAATTACCCCGGGGACTGTGTGACCATACGAACAGTCTTCATAAGCAAAGGACATGAGAAAAAAATGTATGAATGGGTAAAGCAATAGCGGCAACGCTACTTTTGAAAAAAAAAATTGAGAACTTTTCTTGCAGATTATCCCAACGAGAAAATAGCACTTTTCCATGAAATGGCAGTATTACATGCGTGGCGCCGTATCGGGTCAGCAATTGACTCGATTCAAGTTTGACATGTGACGTACCTGGAAAAAGATAGAGTTCAATGAGCTTACCCTCGTCAACACCATTTTGAGGTCTTTTAAGTGAAGAGAAAGGAAGTGTTATTGACGATGCATTTTTGATGAGAATGACCAGCAAAAAGTCTATGTCAAGTCGGTCACTTATGGTGAACTATGCCGTTTTTTATGCAAAAGGTTCATATCAAATCACCGTATTTATCTTTAAGTAATAAATCTACTGAAAAAGATGTAAGATCTTCATAGATGCACCACTGTGACAACAACTTTTTTATTAATGGTGCAAAAGGTAATTTGCGAGGACCCACGAGAGGCCGCATTCGTTCCTGTGGCTTCCCGCTCCCAGCGCCAGTTCGATGACGTTGTTGTGGTGAACTGACGTGCGTCTTCTGGGATTCGAACCCGTGACTCTACGTTTTTGCATTTGTGTTTTGCTGCCGTGCACGCTTCCGACTGCGCCGTGACAGACCCGCCCACCCTCCGTACTCACGAGTTTCCTTTTATAGTAATCGAACTCAATTTGTGCAAATTATTTCTGGAATAAAAATATTTCGTCGCATCCTCGGACTCGAACCCGCGTACGTGGGTCTGTCAGTTTTCCAGTCGGCAAAGTTACCACGGAGCCAGACAAACTTGGTTAGTGGATGTGAGATCAAATGGAAACCTTTTACCTTCTCACGGAGAGGGCCAGTTTGGATATACACGTATATATTTATATCTCCAGTTACCATCGATAGCCAGGGTGCTGCGTTTCTTTCCCGAGCCACGCCAGGCCACGAACACGGTCTTCTCATGAACGTTGACGTTTGTCGCGTCCACTAGACCTTGTTTGACAACCTGGAACGGAGCCTTCCTACATAGATGACTTTCTTTTACTTTCAGTCATTGAGAAAGTGTTTGCTTCAACTATGACGGTAAAAAGACGCAATGGTATCAAAGGCCGTTCACACCGGGGCGGTTTTAGTTTAAGCAAGCCCCTACGAAAAGGGATTCTTTAAAAAAAGTTCAAATGTTCAAAGACTGGTGCGCTTTCCATTCTAGCAATTGGGAGGATACAGGGAAAGTTACTGAATCATTTCAATTTCGGTCGCTTTTATTGATAAACCTGCCTGTCATGTTCCTAGCTATATGATTTCAAATGATTTTATTTCCATTTTGTGTTACACTGAGGTTACGTTTGACTTCGCCTGTGGCGTTATTGAGCACGTTGAGATCCAAAGTGGTTTACACCTTGACGATTTTAGTTTTGAGTAGTCTTTGCCATTTGAAATGCAGACCGTGGAATTACCCCGGGGACAGTGTGACCATACGAACAGTCTTCATAAGCAAAGGACATGAGAAAAAAATGTATGAATGGGTAAAGCAATAGCGGCAACGCTACTTTTGAAAAAAAAAATTGAGAACTTTTCTTGCAGATTATCCCAACGAGAAAATAGCACTTTTCCATGAAATGGCAGTATTACATGCGTGGCGCCGTATCGGGTCAGCAATTGACTCGATTCAAGTTTGACATGTGACGTACCTGGAAAAAGATAGAGTTCAATGAGCTTACCCTCGTCAACACCATTTTGAGGTCTTTTAAGTGAAGAGAAAGGAAGTGTTATTGACGATGCATTTTTGATGAGAATGACCAGCAAAAAGTCTATGTCAAGTCGGTCACTTATGGTGAACTATGCCGTTTTTTATGCAAAAGGTTCATATCAAATCACCGTATTTATCTTTAAGTAATAAATCTACTAAAAAAGATGTAAGATCTTCATAGATGCACCACTGTGACAACAACTTTTTTATTAATGGTGCAAAAGGTAATTTGCGAGGACCCACGAGAGGCTGCATTCGCTCCTGTGGCTTCCCGCTCCCAGCGCCAGTTCGATGACGTTGTTGTGGTGGACTGACGTGCGTCTTCTGGGATTCGAACCCGTGACTCTACGTTTTTGCATTTGTTTTTTTGCAGCCGTGCACGCTACCGACTGCGCCGTGACAGACCCGCCCACCCTCCGTACCTACGAGTTTCCTTTTATAGTAATCGAACTAAATTTGTGCAAATTATTTCTGGAATAAAAATATTTCGTCGCATCCTCGTACTCGAACCCGCGTACGTGGGTCTGTCAGTTTTCCAGTCGGCAAAGTTACCACGGAGCCAGACAAACTTGGTTAGTGGATGGGAGATCAAATGGAAACCTTTTACCTTCTCACGGAGAGGGCCAGTTTGGATATACACGTATATATTTATATCTCCAGTTACCATCGATAGCCAGGGTGCTGCGTTTCTTTCCCGAGCCACGCCAGGCCACGAACACGGTCTTCTCATGAACGTTGACGTTTGTCGCGTCCACTAGACCTTGTTTGACAACCTGGAACGGAGCCTTCCTACATAGATGACTTTCTTTTACTTTCAGTCATTGAGAAAGTGTTTGCTTCAACTATGACGGTAAAAAGACGCAATGGTATCAAAGGCCGTTCACACCGGGGCGGTTTTAGTTTAAGCAAGCCCCTACGAAAAGGGATTCTTTAAAAAAAGTTCAAATGTTCAAAGACTGGTGCGCTTTCCATTCTAGCAATTGGGAGGATACAGGGAAAGTTACTGAATCATTTCAATTTCGGTCGCTTTTATTGATAAACCTGCCTGTCATGTTCCTAGCTATATGATTTCAAATGATTTTATTTCCATTTTGTGTTACACTGAGGTTACGTTTGACTTCGCCTGTGGCGTTATTGAGCACGTTGAGATCCAAAGTGGTTTACACCTTGACGATTTTAGTTTTGAGTAGTCTTTGCCATTTGAAATGCAGACTGTGGAATTGCCCCGGGGGCAGTGTGACCATACGAATAGTCTTGTTGGCAAAGGACATGAGAAAAAAATGTATGAATGGGTAAAGCAATAGCGGCAACGCTACTTTTGAAAAAAAAAAATTGAGAACTTTTCTTGCAGATTATCCCAACGAGAAAATAGCACTTTTCCATGAAATGGCAGTATTACATGCGTGGCGCCGTATCGGGTCAGCAATTGACTCGATTCAAGTTTGACATGTGACGTACCTGGAAAAAGATAGAGTTCAATGAGCTTACCCTCGTCAACACCATTTTGAGGTCTTTTAAGTGAAGAGAAAGGAAGTGTTATTGACGATGCATTTTTGATGAGAATGACCAGCAAAAAGTCTATGTCAAGTCGGTCACTTATGGTGAACTATGCCGTTTTTTATGCAAAAGGTTCATATCAAATCACCGTATTTATCTTTAAGTAATAAATCTACTAAAAAAGATGTAAGATCTTCATAGATGCACCACTGTGACAACAACTTTTTTATTAATGGTGCAAAAGGTAATTTGCGAGGACCCACGAGAGGCTGCATTCGCTCCTGTGGCTTCCCGCTCCCAGCGCCAGTTAGATGACGTTGTTGTGGTGAACTGACGTGCGTCTTCTGGGATTCGAACCCGTGACTCTACGTTTTTGCATTTGTTTTTTGCAGCCGTGCACGCTACCGACTGCGCCGTGACAGACCCGCCCACCATCCGTACTCACGAGTTTCCTTTTATAGTAATCGAACTCAATTTGTGCAAATTATTTCTGGAATAAAAATATTTCGTCGCATCCTCGGACTCGAACCCGCGTACGTGGGTCTGTCAGTTTTCCAGTCGGCAAAGTTACCACGGAGCCAGACAAACTTGGTTAGTGGATAGGAGATCAAATGGAAACCTTTTACCTTCTCACGGAGAGGGCCAGTTTGGATATACACGTATATATCTCCAGTTACCATCGATAGCCAGGGTGCTGCGTTTCTTTCCCGAGCCACGCCAGGCCACGAACACGGTCTTCTCATGAACGTTGACGTTTGTCACGTCCACTAGACCTTGTTTGACAACCTGGAACGGAGCCTTCCTACATAGATGACTTTCTTTTACTTTCAGTCATTGAGAAAGTGTTTCCTTCAACTATGACGGTAAAAAGACGCAATGGTATCAAAGGCCGTTCACACCGTGGCGGTTTTAGTTTAAGCAAGCCCCTACGAAAAGGGATTCTTTAAAAAAGTTCAAATGTTCAAAGACTGGTGCGCTTTCCATTCTAGCAATTGGGAGGATACAGAATTTGAGAAAAAAACATATTTGGCGTATAACTCCACCCACAAGATACCATCTTTTTCTGTTGAATCCGGTTTACTAGTGATGTGACGTCATTCTACTGTATACAGGGAAAGTTACTGAATCATATCAATTTCGGTCGCTTTTATTGATAAACCTGCCTGTCATGTTCCTAGCTATATGATTTCAAATGATTTTATTTCCATTTTGTGTTACACTGAGGTTACGTTTGACTTCGCCTGTGGCGTTATAGAGCACGTTGAGATCCAAAGTGGTTTACACCTTGACGATTTTAGTTTTGAGTAGTCTTTGCCATTTGAAATGCAGACCGTGGAATTACCCAGGGGACAGTGTGACCATACGAACAGTCTTCATAAGCAAAGGACATGAGAAAAAAATGTATGAATGGGTAAAGCAATACCGGCAACGCTACTTTTGAAAAAAAAAATTGAGAACTTTTCTTGCAGATTATCCCAACGAGAAAATAGCACTTTTCCATGAAATGGCAGTATTACATGCGTGGCGCCGTATCGGGTCAGCAATTGACTCGATTCAAGTTTGACATGTGACGTACCTGGAAAAAGATAGAGTTCAATGAGCTTACCCTCGTCAACACCATTTTGAGGTCTTTTAAGTGAAGAGAAAGGAAGTGTTATTGACGATGCATTTTTGATGAGAATGACCAGCAAAAAGTCTATGTCAAGTCGGTCACTTATGGTGAACTATGCCGTTTTTTATGCAAAAGGTTCATATCAAATCACCGTATTTATCTTTAAGTAATAAATCTACTAAAAAAGATGTAAGATCTTCATAGATGCACCACTGTGACAACAACTTTTTTATTAATGGTGCAAAAGGTAATTTGCGAGGACCCACGAGAGGCTGCATTCGCTCCTGTGGCTTCCCGCTCCCAGCGCCAGTTCGATGACGTTGTTGTGGTGGACTGACGTGCGTCTTCTGGGATTCGAACCCGTGACTCTACGTTTTTGCATTTGTTTTTTTGCAGCCGTGCACGCTACCGACTGCGCCGTGACAGACCCGCCCACCCTCCGTACCTACGAGTTTCCTTTTATAGTAATCGAACTAAATTTGTGCAAATTATTTCTGGAATAAAAATATTTCGTCGCATCCTCGTACTCGAACCCGCGTACGTGGGTCTGTCAGTTTTCCAGTCGGCAAAGTTACCACGGAGCCAGACAAACTTGGTTAGTGGATGGGAGATCAAATGGAAACCTTTTACCTTCTCACGGAGAGGGCCAGTTTGGATATACACGTATATATTTATATCTCCAGTTACCATCGATAGCCAGGGTGCTGCGTTTCTTTCCCGAGCCACGCCAGGCCACGAACACGGTCTTCTCATGAACGTTGACGTTTGTCGCGTCCACTAGACCTTGTTTGACAACCTGGAACGGAGCCTTCCTACATAGATGACTTTCTTTTACTTTCAGTCATTGAGAAAGTGTTTGCTTCAACTATGACGGTAAAAAGACGCAATGGTATCAAAGGCCGTTCACACCGGGGCGGTTTTAGTTTAAGCAAGCCCCTACGAAAAGGGATTCTTTAAAAAAAGTTCAAATGTTCAAAGACTGGTGCGCTTTCCATTCTAGCAATTGGGAGGATACAGGGAAAGTTACTGAATCATTTCAATTTCGGTCGCTTTTATTGATAAACCTGCCTGTCATGTTCCTAGCTATATGATTTCAAATGATTTTATTTCCATTTTGTGTTACACTGAGGTTACGTTTGACTTCGCCTGTGGCGTTATTGAGCACGTTGAGATCCAAAGTGGTTTACACCTTGACGATTTTAGTTTTGAGTAGTCTTTGCCATTTGAAATGCAGACTGTGGAATTGCCCCGGGGGCAGTGTGACCATACGAATAGTCTTGTTGGCAAAGGACATGAGAAAAAAATGTATGAATGGGTAAAGCAATAGCGGCAACGCTACTTTTGAAAAAAAAAAATTGAGAACTTTTCTTGCAGATTATCCCAACGAGAAAATAGCACTTTTCCATGAAATGGCAGTATTACATGCGTGGCGCCGTATCGGGTCAGCAATTGACTCGATTCAAGTTTGACATGTGACGTACCTGGAAAAAGATAGAGTTCAATGAGCTTACCCTCGTCAACACCATTTTGAGGTCTTTTAAGTGAAGAGAAAGGAAGTGTTATTGACGATGCATTTTTGATGAGAATGACCAGCAAAAAGTCTATGTCAAGTCGGTCACTTATGGTGAACTATGCCGTTTTTTATGCAAAAGGTTCATATCAAATCACCGTATTTATCTTTAAGTAATAAATCTACTAAAAAAGATGTAAGATCTTCATAGATGCACCACTGTGACAACAACTTTTTTATTAATGGTGCAAAAGGTAATTTGCGAGGACCCACGAGAGGCTGCATTCGCTCCTGTGGCTTCCCGCTCCCAGCGCCAGTTAGATGACGTTGTTGTGGTGAACTGACGTGCGTCTTCTGGGATTCGAACCCGTGACTCTACGTTTTTGCATTTGTTTTTTGCAGCCGTGCACGCTACCGACTGCGCCGTGACAGACCCGCCCACCATCCGTACTCACGAGTTTCCTTTTATAGTAATCGAACTCAATTTGTGCAAATTATTTCTGGAATAAAAATATTTCGTCGCATCCTCGGACTCGAACCCGCGTACGTGGGTCTGTCAGTTTTCCAGTCGGCAAAGTTACCACGGAGCCAGACAAACTTGGTTAGTGGATAGGAGATCAAATGGAAACCTTTTACCTTCTCACGGAGAGGGCCAGTTTGGATATACACGTATATATCTCCAGTTACCATCGATAGCCAGGGTGCTGCGTTTCTTTCCCGAGCCACGCCAGGCCACGAACACGGTCTTCTCATGAACGTTGACGTTTGTCACGTCCACTAGACCTTGTTTGACAACCTGGAACGGAGCCTTCCTACATAGATGACTTTCTTTTACTTTCAGTCATTGAGAAAGTGTTTCCTTCAACTATGACGGTAAAAAGACGCAATGGTATCAAAGGCCGTTCACACCGTGGCGGTTTTAGTTTAAGCAAGCCCCTACGAAAAGGGATTCTTTAAAAAAGTTCAAATGTTCAAAGACTGGTGCGCTTTCCATTCTAGCAATTGGGAGGATACAGAATTTGAGAAAAAAACATATTTGGCGTATAACTCCACCCACAAGATACCATCTTTTTCTGTTGAATCCGGTTTACTAGTGATGTGACGTCATTCTACTGTATACAGGGAAAGTTACTGAATCATATCAATTTCGGTCGCTTTTATTGATAAACCTGCCTGTCATGTTCCTAGCTATATGATTTCAAATGATTTTATTTCCATTTTGTGTTACACTGAGGTTACGTTTGACTTCGCCTGTGGCGTTATAGAGCACGTTGAGATCCAAAGTGGTTTACACCTTGACGATTTTAGTTTTGAGTAGTCTTTGCCATTTGAAATGCAGACCGTGGAATTACCCAGGGGACTGTGTGACCATACGAACAGTCTTCATAAGCAAAGGACATGAGAAAAAAATGTATGAATGGGTAAAGCAATAGCGGCAACGCTACTTTTGAAAAAAAAAAATTGAGAACTTTTCTTGCAGATTATCCCAACGAGAAAATAGCACTTTTCCATGAAATGGCAGTATTACATGCGTGGCGCCGTATCGGGTCAGCAATTGACTCGATTCAAGTTTGACATGTGACGTACCTGGAAAAAGATAGAGTTCAATGAGCTTACCCTCGTCAACACCATTTTGAGGTCTTTTAAGTGAAGAGAAAGGAAGTGTTATTGACGATGCATTTTTGATGAGAATGACCAGCAAAAAGTCTATGTCAAGTCGGTCACTTATGGTGAACTATGCCGTTTTTTATGCAAAAGGTTCATATCAAATCACCGTATTTATCTTTAAGTAATAAATCTACTAAAAAAGATGTAAGATCTTCATAGATGCACCACTGTGACAACAACTTTTTTATTAATGGTGCAAAAGGTAATTTGCGAGGACCCACGAGAGGCTGCATTCGCTCCTGTGGCTTCCCGCTCCCAGCGCCAGTTAGATGACGTTGTTGTGGTAGACTGACGTGCGTCTTCTGGGATTCGAACCCGTGACTCTACGTTTTTGCATTTGTTTTTTGCAGCCGTGCACGCTACCGACTGCGCCGTGACAGACCCGCCCACCCTCCGTACCTACGAGTTTCCTTTTATAGTAATCGAACTCAATTTGTGCAAATTATTTCTGGAATAAAAATATTTCGTCGCATCCTCGGACTCGAACCCGCGTACGTGGGTCTGTCAGTTTTCCAGTCGGCAAAGTTACCACGGAGCCAGACAAACTTGGTTAGTGAACGGGAGATCAAATGGAAACCTTTTACCTTCTCACGGAGAGGACCAGTTTGGATATACACGTATATATATCTCCAGTTACCATCGATAGCCAGGGTGCTGCGTTTCTTTCCCGAGCCACGCCAGGCCACGAACATGGTCTTCTCATGAACGTTGACGTTTGTCACGTCCATTAGACCTTGTTTGACAACCTGGAACGGAGCCTTCCTACATAGATGACTTTCTTTTACTTTCAGTCATTGAGAAAGTGTTTGCTTCAACTATGACCGTAAAAAGACGCAATGGTATCAAAGGCCGTTCACACCAGGGCGGTTTTAGTTTAAGCAAGCCCCTACGAAAAGGGAATCTATAAAAAAAGTTCAAATGTTCAAAGACTGGTGCGCTTTCCATTCTAGCAATTGGGAGGATACAGAATTCGAGAAAAAAACATATTTGGCGTATAACTCCACCCACAAGATACCATCTTTTTCTGTTGAATGCGATTTACGAGTGATGTGACGTCATTCTACTGTATACAGGGAAAGTTACTGAATCATTTCAATTTCGGTCGCTTTTATTGATAAACCTGCCTGTCATGTTCCTAGCTATATGATTTCAAGTGATTTTATTTCCATTTTGTGTTACACTGAGGTTACGTTTGACTTCGCCTGTGGCGTTATAGAGCACGTTGAGATCCAAAGTGGTTTACACCTTGACGATTTTAGTTTTGCGTAGTCTTTGCCATTTGAAATGCAGACTGTGGAATTGCCCCGGGGACAGTGTGACCATACGAATAGTCTTGATAGGCAAAGGACATGAGAAAAAAATGTATGAATGGGTAAAGCAATAGCGGCAACGCTACTTTTGAAAAAAAATTGAGAACTTTTCTTGCAGATTATCCCAACAAGAAAATAGCACTTTTCCATGAAATGGCAGTATTACATGCGTGGCGCCGTATCGGGTCAGCAATTGACTCGATTCAAGTTTGACATGTGACGTACCTGGAAAAAGATAGAGTTCAATGAGCTTACCCTCGTCAACACCATTTTGAGGTCTTTTAAGTGAAGAGAAAGGAAGTGTTATTGACGATTCAGTCTTGATGAGAATGACCAGCAAAAAGTCTATGTCAAGTCGATCACTTATTGTAAACTATGCCGTTTTTATGCAAAAGGTTCATATCAAATCACCGTATTTATCTTTAAGTAATAAATCTACTGAAAAAGATGTAAGATCTTCATAGATGCACCACTGTGACAACAACTTTTTTTATTAATGGTGCAAAAGGTAATTTGCGAGGACCCACGAGAGGCTGCATTCGTTCCTGTGGCTTCCCGCTCCCAGCGCCAGTTCGATGACGTTGTTGTTGTGAACTGACGTGCGTCTTCTGGGATTCGAACCCGTGACTCTACGTTTTTGCATTTGTGTTTTGCTGCCGTGCACGCTTCCGACTGCGCCGTGACAGACCCGCCCACCCTCCGTACTCACGAGTTTCCTTTTATAGTAATCGAACTCAATTTGTGCAAATTATTTCTGGAATAAAAATATTTCGTCGCATCCTCGGACTCGAACCCGCGTACGTGGGTCTGTCAGTTTTCCAGTCGGCAAAGTTACCACGGAGCCAGACAAACTTGGTTAGTGGATAGGAGATCAAATGGAAACCTTTTACCTTCTCACGGCGAGGGCCAGTTTGGATATACACGTATATATATATATATCTTCAGTTACCATCGATAGCCAGGGTGCTGCGTTTCTTTCCCGAGCCACGCCAGGCCACGAACATGGTCTTCTCATGAACGTTGACGTTTGTCACGTCCACTAGACCTTGTTTGACAACCTGGAACGGAGCCTTCCTACATAGATGACTTTCTTTTACTTTCAGTCATTGAGAAAGTGTCTGCTTCAACTATGACGGTAAAAAGACGCAATGGTATCAAAGGCCGTTCACACCTGGGCGGTTTTAGTTTAAGCAAGCCCCTACGAAAAGGGAATCTATAAAAAAAGTTCAAATGTTCAAAGACTGGTGCGCTTTCCATTCTAGCAATTGGGAGGATACAGAATTCGAGAAAAAAAACATATTTGGCGTATAACTCCACCCACAAGATACCATCTTTTTCTGTTGAATGCGATTTACGAGTGATGTGACGTCATAATACTGTATACAGGGAAAGTTAATTACTGAATCATTTCAATTTCGGTCGCTTTTATTGATAAACCTGCCTGTCATGTTCCTAGCTATATGATTTCAAGTGATTTTATTTCCATTTTGTGTTACACTGAGGTTACGTTTGACTTCGCCTGTGGCGTTATAGAGCACGTTGAGATCCAAAGTGGTTTACACCTTGACGATTTTAGTTTTGCGTAGTCTTTGCCATTTGAAATGCAGACTGTGGAATTGCCCCGGGGACAGTGTGACCATACGAATAGTCTTGATAGGCAAAGGACATGAGAAAAAAATGTATGAATGGGTAAAGCAATAGCGGCAACGCTACTTTTGAAAAAAAATTGAGAACTTTACTTGCAGATTATCCCAACGAGAAAATAGCACTTTTCCATGAAATGGCAGTATTACATGCGTGGCGCCGTATCGGGTCAGCAATTGACTCGATTCAAGTTTGACATGTGACGTACCTGGAAAAAGATAGAGTTCAATGAGCTTACCCTCGTCAACACCATTTTGAGGTCTTTTAAGTGAAGAGAAAGGAAGTGTTATTGACGATTCAGTCTTGATGAGAATGACCAGCAAAAAGTCTATGTCAAGTCGATCACTTATTGTAAACTATGCCGTTTTTTATGCAAAAGGTTCATATCAAATCACCGTATTTATCTTTAAGTAATAAATCTACTAAAAAAGATGTAAGATCTTCATAGATGCACCACTATGACAACAACTTTTTTATTAATGGTGCAAAAGGTAATTTGCGAGGACCCACGAGAGGCTGCATTCGCTCCTGTGGCTTCCCGCTCCCAGCGCCAGTTAGATGACGTTGTTGTGGTAGACTGACGTGCGTCTTCTGGGATTCGAACCCGTGACTCTACGTTTTTGCATTTGTTTTTTGCAGCCGTGCACGCTACCGACTGCGCCGTGACAGACCCGCCAACCCTCCGTACCTACGAGTTTCCTTTTATAGTAATCGAACTCAATTTGTGCAAATTATTTCTGGAATAAAAATATTTCGTCGCATCCTCGGACTCGAACCCGCGTACGTGGGTCTGTCAGTTTTCCAGTCGGCAAAGTTACCACGGAGCCAGACAAACTTGGTTAGTGGATGGGAGATCAAATGGAAACCTTTTACCTTCTCACGGAGAGGGCCAGTTTGGATATACACGTATTTATACATATATATATCTCCAGTTACCATCGATAGCCAGGGTGCTGCGTTTCTTTCCCGAGCCACGCCAGGCCACGAACACGGTCTTCTCATGAACGTTGACGTTTGTCACGTCCACTAGACCTTGTTTGACAACCTGGAACGGAGCCTTCCTACATAGATGACTTTCTTTTACTTTCAGTCATTGAGAAAGTGTTTGCTTCAACTATGACGGTAAAAAGACGCAATGGTATCAAAGGCCGTTCACACCGGGGCGGTTTTAGTTTAAGCAAGCCCCTACGAAAAGGGATTCTTTAAAAAAAAGTTCAAATGTTCAAAGACTGGTGCGCTTTCCATTCTAGCAATTGGGAGGATACAGAATTTGAGAAAAAAAACATATTTGGCGTATAACTCCACCCACAAGATACCATCTTTTTCTGTTGAATGCGATTTACGAGTGATGTGACGTCATTCTACTGTATACAGGGAAAGTTACTGAATCATTTCAATTTCGGTCGCTTTTATTGATAAACCTGCCTGTCATGTTCCTAGCTATATGATTTCAAATGATTTTATTTCCATTTTGTGTTACACTGAGGTTACGTTTGACTTCGCCTGTGGCGTTATAGAGCACGTTGAGATCCAAAGTGGTTTACACCTTGACGATTTTAGTTTTGAGTAGTCTTTGCCATTTGAAATGCAGACCGTGGAATTACCCCGGGGACTGTGTGACCATACGAACAGTCTTCATAAGCAAAGGACATGAGAAAAAAATGTATGAATGGGTAAAGCAATAGCGGCAACGCTACTTTTGAAAAAAAAAATTGAGAACTTTTCTTGCAGATTATCCCAACGAGAAAATAGCACTTTTCCATGAAATGGCAGTATTACATGCGTGGCGCCGTATCGGGTCAGCAATTGACTCGATTCAAGTTTGACATGTGACGTACCTGGAAAAAGATAGAGTTCAATGAGCTTACCCTCGTCAACACCATTTTGAGGTCTTTTAAGTGAAGAGAAAGGAAGTGTTATTGACGATGCATTTTTGATGAGAATGACCAGCAAAAAGTCTATGTCAAGTCGGTCACTTATGGTGAACTATGCCGTTTTTTATGCAAAAGGTTCATATCAAATCACCGTATTTATCTTTAAGTAATAAATCTACTGAAAAAGATGTAAGATCTTCATAGATGCACCACTGTGACAACAACTTTTTTATTAATGGTGCAAAAGGTAATTTGCGAGGACCCACGAGAGGCTGCATTCGCTCCTGTGGCTTCCCACTCCCAGCGCCAGTTCGATGACGTTGTTGTGGTAGACTGACGTGCGTCTTCTGGGATTCGAACCCGTGACTCTACGTTTTTGCATTTGTTTTTTGCTGCCGTGCACGCTACCGACCGCGCCGTGACAGACCCGCCCACCCTCCGTACCTACGAGTTTCCTTTTATAGTAATCGAACTCAATTTGTGCAAATTATTTCTGGAATAAAAATAATTCGTCGCATCTTCGGACTCGAACCAGCGTACGTGGGTCTGTCAGTTTTCCAGTCGGCAAAGTTACCACGGAGCCAGACAAACTTGGTTAGTGAACGGGAGATCAAATGGAAACCTTTTACCTTCTCACGGAGAGGACCAGTTTGGATATACACGTATATATATCTCCAGTTACCATCGATAGCCAGGGTGCTGCGTTTCTTTCCCGAGCCACGCCAGGCCACGAACATGGTCTTCTCATGAACGTTGACGTTTGTCACGTCCATTAGACCTTGTTTGACAACCTGGAACGGAGCCTTCCTACATAGATGACTTTCTTTTACTTTCAGTCATTGAGAAAGTGTTTGCTTCAACTATGACCGTAAAAAGACGCAATGGTATCAAAGGCCGTTCACACCAGGGCGGTTTTAGTTTAAGCAAGCCCCTACGAAAAGGGATTCTTTAAAAAAGTGCAAATGTTCAAAGACTGGTGCGCTTTCCATTCTAGCAATTGGGAGGATACAGAATTTGAGAAAAAAACATATTTGGCGTATAACTCCACCCACAAGATACCATCTTTTTCTGTTGAATGCGATTTACGAGTGATGCGACGTGATTCTACTGTATACAGGGAAAGTTACTGAATCATTTCAATTTCGGTCGCTTTTATTGATAAACCTGCCTGTCATGTTCCTAGCTATATGATTTCAAATGATTTTATTTCCATTTTGTGTTACACTGAGGTTACGTTTGACTTCGCCTGTGGCGTTATAGAGCACGTTGAGATCCAAAGTGGTTTACACCTTGACGATTTTAGTTTTGAGTAGTCTTTGCCATTTGAAATGCAGACCGTGGAATTACCCCGGGGACTGTGTGACCATACGAACAGTCTTCATAAGCAAAGGACATGAGAAAAAAATGTATGAATGGGTAAAGCAATAGCGGCAACGCTACTTTTGAAAAAAAAAATTGAGAACTTTTCTTGCAGATTATCCCAACGAGAAAATAGCACTTTTCCATGAAATGGCAGTATTACATGCGTGGCGCCGTATCGGGTCAGCAATTGACTCGATTCAAGTTTGACATGTGACGTACCTGGAAAAAGATAGAGTTCAATGAGCTTACCCTCGTCAACACCATTTTGAGGTCTTTTAAGTGAAGAGAAAGGAAGTGTTATTGACGATGCATTTTTGATGAGAATGACCAGCAAAAAGTCTATGTCAAGTCGGTCACTTATGGTGAACTATGCCGTTTTTTATGCAAAAGGTTCATATCAAATCACCGTATTTATCTTTAAGTAATAAATCTACTGAAAAAGATGTAAGATCTTCATAGATGCACCACTGTGACAACAACTTTTTTATTAATGGTGCAAAAGGTAATTTGCGAGGACCCACGAGAGGCCGCATTCGTTCCTGTGGCTTCCCGCTCCCAGCGCCAGTTCGATGACGTTGTTGTGGTGAACTGACGTGCGTCTTCTGGGATTCGAACCCGTGACTCTACGTTTTTGCATTTGTGTTTTGCTGCCGTGCACGCTTCCGACTGCGCCGTGACAGACCCGCCCACCCTCCGTACTCACGAGTTTCCTTTTATAGTAATCGAACTCAATTTGTGCAAATTATTTCTGGAATAAAAATATTTCGTCGCATCCTCGGACTCGAACCCGCGTACGTGGGTCTGTCAGTTTTCCAGTCGGCAAAGTTACCACGGAGCCAGACAAACTTGGTTAGTGGATGTGAGATCAAATGGAAACCTTTTACCTTCTCACGGCGAGGGCCAGTTTGGATATACAGGTAAATATATATATATATCTCCAGTTACCATCGATAGCCAGGGTGCTGCGTTTCTTTCCCGAGCCACGCCAGGCCACGAACACGGTCTTCTCATGAACGTTGACGTTTGTCACGTCCACTAGACCTTGTTTGACAACCTGGAACGGAGCCTTCCTACATAGATGACTTTCTTTTACTTTCAGTCATTGAGAAAGTGTTTCCTTCAACTATGACGGTAAAAAGACGCAATGGTATCAAAGGCCGTTCACACCGGGGCGGTTTTAGTTTAAGCAAGCCCCTACGAAAAGGGATTCTTTAAAAAAGTGCAAATGTTCAAAGACTGGTGCGCTTTCCATTCTAGCAATTGGGAGGATACAGAATTTGAGAAAAAAACATATTTGGCGTATAACTCCACCCACAAGATACCATCTTTTTCTGTTGAATGCGATTTACGAGTGATGCGACGTGATTCTACTGTATACAGGGAAAGTTACTGAATCATTTCAATTTCGGTCGCTTTTATTGATAAACCTGCCTGTCATGTTCCTAGCTATATGATTTCAAATGATTTTATTTCCATTTTGTGTTACACTGAGGTTACGTTTGACTTCGCCTGTGGCGTTATAGAGCACGTTGAGATCCAAAGTGGTTTACACCTTGACGATTTTAGTTTTGAGTAGTCTTTGCCATTTGAAATGCAGACCGTGGAATTACCCCGGGGACTGTGTGACCATACGAACAGTCTTCATAAGCAAAGGACATGAGAAAAAAATGTATGAATGGGTAAAGCAATAGCGGCAACGCTACTTTTGAAAAAAAAAATTGAGAACTTTTCTTGCAGATTATCCCAACGAGAAAATAGCACTTTTCCATGAAATGGCAGTATTACATGCGTGGCGCCGTATCGGGTCAGCAATTGACTCGATTCAAGTTTGACATGTGACGTACCTGGAAAAAGATAGAGTTCAATGAGCTTACCCTCGTCAACACCATTTTGAGGTCTTTTAAGTGAAGAGAAAGGAAGTGTTATTGACGATGCATTTTTGATGAGAATGACCAGCAAAAAGTCTATGTCAAGTCGGTCACTTATGGTGAACTATGCCGTTTTTTATGCAAAAGGTTCATATCAAATCACCGTATTTATCTTTAAGTAATAAATCTACTAAAAAAGATGTAAGATCTTCATAGATGCACCACTGTGACAACAACTTTTTTATTAATGGTGCAAAAGGTAATTTGCGAGGACCCACGAGAGGCCGCATTCGCTCCTGTGGCTTCCCGCTCCCAGCGCCAGTTAGATGACGTTGTTGTGGTAGACTGACGTGCGTCTTCTGGGATTCGAACCCGTGACTCTACGTTTTTGCATTTGTTTTTTGCAGCCGTGCACGCTACCGACTGCGCCGTGACAGACCCGCCCACCCTCCGTACCTACGAGTTTCCTTTTATAGTAATCGAACTCAATTTGTGCAAATTATTTCTGGAATAAAAATATTTCGTCGCATCCTCGGACTCGAACCCGCGTACGTGGGTCTGTCAGTTTTCCAGTCGGCAAAGTTACCACGGAGCCAGACAAACTTGGTTAGTGGATGGGAGATCAAATGGAAACCTTTTACCTTCTCACGGAGAGGGCCAGTTTGGATATACACGTATTTATACATATATATATATCTCCAGTTACCATCGATAGCCAGGGTGCTGCGTTTCTTTCCCGAGCCACGCCAGGCCACGAACACGGTCTTCTCATGAACGTTGACGTTTGTCACGTCCACTAGACCTTGTTTGACAACCTGGAACGGAGCCTTCCTACATAGATGACTTTCTTTTACTTTCAGTCATTGAGAAAGTGTTTCCTTCAACTATGACGGTAAAAAGACGCAATGGTATCAAAGGCCGTTCACACCGGGGCGGTTTTAGTTTAAGCAAGCCCCTACGAAAAGGGATTCTTTAAAAAAGTGCAAATGTTCAAAGACTGGTGCGCTTTCCATTCTAGCAATTGGGAGGATACAGAATTTGAGAAAAAAACATATTTGGCGTATAACTCCACCCACAAGATACCATCTTTTCTGTATACAGGGAAAGTTACTGAATCATTTCAATTTCGGTCGCTTTTATTGATAAACCTGCCTGTCATGTTCCTAGCTATATGATTTCAAATGATTTTATTTCCATTTTGTGTTACACTGAGGTTACGTTTGACTTCGCCTGTGGCGTTATAGAGCACGTTGAGATCCAAAGTGGTTTACACCTTGACGATTTTAGTTTTGAGTAGTCTTTGCCATTTGAAATGCAGACCGTGGAATTACCCCGGGGACAGTGTGACCATACGAACAGTCTTCATAAGCAAAGGACATGAGAAAAAAATGTATGAATGGGTAAAGCAATAGCGGCAACGCTACTTTTGAAAAAAAAAATTGAGAACTTTTCTTGCAGATTATCCCAACGAGAAAATAGCACTTTTCCATGAAATGGCAGTATTACATGCGTGGCGCCGTATCGGGTCAGCAATTGACTCGATTCAAGTTTGACATGTGACGTACCTGGAAAAAGATAGAGTTCAATGAGCTTACCCTCGTCAACACCATTTTGAGGTCTTTTAAGTGAAGAGAAAGGAAGTGTTATTGACGATGCATTTTTGATGAGAATGACCAGCAAAAAGTCTATGTCAAGTCGGTCACTTATGGTGAACTATGCCGTTTTTTATGCAAAAGGTTCATATCAAATCACCGTATTTATCTTTAAGTAATAAATCTACTAAAAAAGATGTAAGATCTTCATAGATGCACCACTGTGACAACAACTTTTTTATTAATGGTGCAAAAGGTAATTTGCGAGGACCCACGAGAGGCTGCATTCGCTCCTGTGGCTTCCCGCTCCCAGCGCCAGTTCGATGACGTTGTTGTGGTGGACTGACGTGCGTCTTCTGGGATTCGAACCCGTGACTCTACGTTTTTGCATTTGTTTTTTTGCAGCCGTGCACGCTACCGACTGCGCCGTGACAGACCCGCCCACCCTCCGTACCTACGAGTTTCCTTTTATAGTAATCGAACTAAATTTGTGCAAATTATTTCTGGAATAAAAATATTTCGTCGCATCCTCGTACTCGAACCCGCGTACGTGGGTCTGTCAGTTTTCCAGTCGGCAAAGTTACCACGGAGCCAGACAAACTTGGTTAGTGGATGGGAGATCAAATGGAAACCTTTTACCTTCTCACGGAGAGGGCCAGTTTGGATATACACGTATATATTTATATCTCCAGTTACCATCGATAGCCAGGGTGCTGCGTTTCTTTCCCGAGCCACGCCAGGCCACGAACACGGTCTTCTCATGAACGTTGACGTTTGTCGCGTCCACTAGACCTTGTTTGACAACCTGGAACGGAGCCTTCCTACATAGATGACTTTCTTTTACTTTCAGTCATTGAGAAAGTGTTTGCTTCAACTATGACGGTAAAAAGACGCAATGGTATCAAAGGCCGTTCACACCGGGGCGGTTTTAGTTTAAGCAAGCCCCTACGAAAAGGGATTCTTTAAAAAAAGTTCAAATGTTCAAAGACTGGTGCGCTTTCCATTCTAGCAATTGGGAGGATACAGGGAAAGTTACTGAATCATTTCAATTTCGGTCGCTTTTATTGATAAACCTGCCTGTCATGTTCCTAGCTATATGATTTCAAATGATTTTATTTCCATTTTGTGTTACACTGAGGTTACGTTTGACTTCGCCTGTGGCGTTATTGAGCACGTTGAGATCCAAAGTGGTTTACACCTTGACGATTTTAGTTTTGAGTAGTCTTTGCCATTTGAAATGCAGACTGTGGAATTGCCCCGGGGGCAGTGTGACCATACGAATAGTCTTGTTGGCAAAGGACATGAGAAAAAAATGTATGAATGGGTAAAGCAATAGCGGCAACGCTACTTTTGAAAAAAAAAAATTGAGAACTTTTCTTGCAGATTATCCCAACGAGAAAATAGCACTTTTCCATGAAATGGCAGTATTACATGCGTGGCGCCGTATCGGGTCAGCAATTGACTCGATTCAAGTTTGACATGTGACGTACCTGGAAAAAGATAGAGTTCAATGAGCTTACCCTCGTCAACACCATTTTGAGGTCTTTTAAGTGAAGAGAAAGGAAGTGTTATTGACGATGCATTTTTGATGAGAATGACCAGCAAAAAGTCTATGTCAAGTCGGTCACTTATGGTGAACTATGCCGTTTTTTATGCAAAAGGTTCATATCAAATCACCGTATTTATCTTTAAGTAATAAATCTACTAAAAAAGATGTAAGATCTTCATAGATGCACCACTGTGACAACAACTTTTTTATTAATGGTGCAAAAGGTAATTTGCGAGGACCCACGAGAGGCTGCATTCGCTCCTGTGGCTTCCCGCTCCCAGCGCCAGTTAGATGACGTTGTTGTGGTGAACTGACGTGCGTCTTCTGGGATTCGAACCCGTGACTCTACGTTTTTGCATTTGTTTTTTGCAGCCGTGCACGCTACCGACTGCGCCGTGACAGACCCGCCCACCATCCGTACTCACGAGTTTCCTTTTATAGTAATCGAACTCAATTTGTGCAAATTATTTCTGGAATAAAAATATTTCGTCGCATCCTCGGACTCGAACCCGCGTACGTGGGTCTGTCAGTTTTCCAGTCGGCAAAGTTACCACGGAGCCAGACAAACTTGGTTAGTGGATAGGAGATCAAATGGAAACCTTTTACCTTCTCACGGAGAGGGCCAGTTTGGATATACACGTATATATCTCCAGTTACCATCGATAGCCAGGGTGCTGCGTTTCTTTCCCGAGCCACGCCAGGCCACGAACACGGTCTTCTCATGAACGTTGACGTTTGTCACGTCCACTAGACCTTGTTTGACAACCTGGAACGGAGCCTTCCTACATAGATGACTTTCTTTTACTTTCAGTCATTGAGAAAGTGTTTCCTTCAACTATGACGGTAAAAAGACGCAATGGTATCAAAGGCCGTTCACACCGTGGCGGTTTTAGTTTAAGCAAGCCCCTACGAAAAGGGATTCTTTAAAAAAGTTCAAATGTTCAAAGACTGGTGCGCTTTCCATTCTAGCAATTGGGAGGATACAGAATTTGAGAAAAAAACATATTTGGCGTATAACTCCACCCACAAGATACCATCTTTTTCTGTTGAATCCGGTTTACTAGTGATGTGACGTCATTCTACTGTATACAGGGAAAGTTACTGAATCATATCAATTTCGGTCGCTTTTATTGATAAACCTGCCTGTCATGTTCCTAGCTATATGATTTCAAATGATTTTATTTCCATTTTGTGTTACACTGAGGTTACGTTTGACTTCGCCTGTGGCGTTATAGAGCACGTTGAGATCCAAAGTGGTTTACACCTTGACGATTTTAGTTTTGAGTAGTCTTTGCCATTTGAAATGCAGACCGTGGAATTACCCAGGGGACAGTGTGACCATACGAACAGTCTTCATAAGCAAAGGACATGAGAAAAAAATGTATGAATGGGTAAAGCAATACCGGCAACGCTACTTTTGAAAAAAAAAATTGAGAACTTTTCTTGCAGATTATCCCAACGAGAAAATAGCACTTTTCCATGAAATGGCAGTATTACATGCGTGGCGCCGTATCGGGTCAGCAATTGACTCGATTCAAGTTTGACATGTGACGTACCTGGAAAAAGATAGAGTTCAATGAGCTTACCCTCGTCAACACCATTTTGAGGTCTTTTAAGTGAAGAGAAAGGAAGTGTTATTGACGATGCATTTTTGATGAGAATGACCAGCAAAAAGTCTATGTCAAGTCGGTCACTTATGGTGAACTATGCCGTTTTTTATGCAAAAGGTTCATATCAAATCACCGTATTTATCTTTAAGTAATAAATCTACTAAAAAAGATGTAAGATCTTCATAGATGCACCACTGTGACAACAACTTTTTTATTAATGGTGCAAAAGGTAATTTGCGAGGACCCACGAGAGGCTGCATTCGCTCCTGTGGCTTCCCGCTCCCAGCGCCAGTTCGATGACGTTGTTGTGGTGGACTGACGTGCGTCTTCTGGGATTCGAACCCGTGACTCTACGTTTTTGCATTTGTTTTTTTGCAGCCGTGCACGCTACCGACTGCGCCGTGACAGACCCGCCCACCCTCCGTACCTACGAGTTTCCTTTTATAGTAATCGAACTAAATTTGTGCAAATTATTTCTGGAATAAAAATATTTCGTCGCATCCTCGTACTCGAACCCGCGTACGTGGGTCTGTCAGTTTTCCAGTCGGCAAAGTTACCACGGAGCCAGACAAACTTGGTTAGTGGATGGGAGATCAAATGGAAACCTTTTACCTTCTCACGGAGAGGGCCAGTTTGGATATACACGTATATATTTATATCTCCAGTTACCATCGATAGCCAGGGTGCTGCGTTTCTTTCCCGAGCCACGCCAGGCCACGAACACGGTCTTCTCATGAACGTTGACGTTTGTCGCGTCCACTAGACCTTGTTTGACAACCTGGAACGGAGCCTTCCTACATAGATGACTTTCTTTTACTTTCAGTCATTGAGAAAGTGTTTGCTTCAACTATGACGGTAAAAAGACGCAATGGTATCAAAGGCCGTTCACACCGGGGCGGTTTTAGTTTAAGCAAGCCCCTACGAAAAGGGATTCTTTAAAAAAAGTTCAAATGTTCAAAGACTGGTGCGCTTTCCATTCTAGCAATTGGGAGGATACAGGGAAAGTTACTGAATCATTTCAATTTCGGTCGCTTTTATTGATAAACCTGCCTGTCATGTTCCTAGCTATATGATTTCAAATGATTTTATTTCCATTTTGTGTTACACTGAGGTTACGTTTGACTTCGCCTGTGGCGTTATTGAGCACGTTGAGATCCAAAGTGGTTTACACCTTGACGATTTTAGTTTTGAGTAGTCTTTGCCATTTGAAATGCAGACTGTGGAATTGCCCCGGGGGCAGTGTGACCATACGAATAGTCTTGTTGGCAAAGGACATGAGAAAAAAATGTATGAATGGGTAAAGCAATAGCGGCAACGCTACTTTTGAAAAAAAAAAATTGAGAACTTTTCTTGCAGATTATCCCAACGAGAAAATAGCACTTTTCCATGAAATGGCAGTATTACATGCGTGGCGCCGTATCGGGTCAGCAATTGACTCGATTCAAGTTTGACATGTGACGTACCTGGAAAAAGATAGAGTTCAATGAGCTTACCCTCGTCAACACCATTTTGAGGTCTTTTAAGTGAAGAGAAAGGAAGTGTTATTGACGATGCATTTTTGATGAGAATGACCAGCAAAAAGTCTATGTCAAGTCGGTCACTTATGGTGAACTATGCCGTTTTTTATGCAAAAGGTTCATATCAAATCACCGTATTTATCTTTAAGTAATAAATCTACTAAAAAAGATGTAAGATCTTCATAGATGCACCACTGTGACAACAACTTTTTTATTAATGGTGCAAAAGGTAATTTGCGAGGACCCACGAGAGGCTGCATTCGCTCCTGTGGCTTCCCGCTCCCAGCGCCAGTTAGATGACGTTGTTGTGGTGAACTGACGTGCGTCTTCTGGGATTCGAACCCGTGACTCTACGTTTTTGCATTTGTTTTTTGCAGCCGTGCACGCTACCGACTGCGCCGTGACAGACCCGCCCACCATCCGTACTCACGAGTTTCCTTTTATAGTAATCGAACTCAATTTGTGCAAATTATTTCTGGAATAAAAATATTTCGTCGCATCCTCGGACTCGAACCCGCGTACGTGGGTCTGTCAGTTTTCCAGTCGGCAAAGTTACCACGGAGCCAGACAAACTTGGTTAGTGGATAGGAGATCAAATGGAAACCTTTTACCTTCTCACGGAGAGGGCCAGTTTGGATATACACGTATATATCTCCAGTTACCATCGATAGCCAGGGTGCTGCGTTTCTTTCCCGAGCCACGCCAGGCCACGAACACGGTCTTCTCATGAACGTTGACGTTTGTCACGTCCACTAGACCTTGTTTGACAACCTGGAACGGAGCCTTCCTACATAGATGACTTTCTTTTACTTTCAGTCATTGAGAAAGTGTTTCCTTCAACTATGACGGTAAAAAGACGCAATGGTATCAAAGGCCGTTCACACCGTGGCGGTTTTAGTTTAAGCAAGCCCCTACGAAAAGGGATTCTTTAAAAAAGTTCAAATGTTCAAAGACTGGTGCGCTTTCCATTCTAGCAATTGGGAGGATACAGAATTTGAGAAAAAAACATATTTGGCGTATAACTCCACCCACAAGATACCATCTTTTTCTGTTGAATCCGGTTTACTAGTGATGTGACGTCATTCTACTGTATACAGGGAAAGTTACTGAATCATATCAATTTCGGTCGCTTTTATTGATAAACCTGCCTGTCATGTTCCTAGCTATATGATTTCAAATGATTTTATTTCCATTTTGTGTTACACTGAGGTTACGTTTGACTTCGCCTGTGGCGTTATAGAGCACGTTGAGATCCAAAGTGGTTTACACCTTGACGATTTTAGTTTTGAGTAGTCTTTGCCATTTGAAATGCAGACCGTGGAATTACCCAGGGGACTGTGTGACCATACGAACAGTCTTCATAAGCAAAGGACATGAGAAAAAAATGTATGAATGGGTAAAGCAATAGCGGCAACGCTACTTTTGAAAAAAAAAAATTGAGAACTTTTCTTGCAGATTATCCCAACGAGAAAATAGCACTTTTCCATGAAATGGCAGTATTACATGCGTGGCGCCGTATCGGGTCAGCAATTGACTCGATTCAAGTTTGACATGTGACGTACCTGGAAAAAGATAGAGTTCAATGAGCTTACCCTCGTCAACACCATTTTGAGGTCTTTTAAGTGAAGAGAAAGGAAGTGTTATTGACGATGCATTTTTGATGAGAATGACCAGCAAAAAGTCTATGTCAAGTCGGTCACTTATGGTGAACTATGCCGTTTTTTATGCAAAAGGTTCATATCAAATCACCGTATTTATCTTTAAGTAATAAATCTACTAAAAAAGATGTAAGATCTTCATAGATGCACCACTGTGACAACAACTTTTTTATTAATGGTGCAAAAGGTAATTTGCGAGGACCCACGAGAGGCTGCATTCGCTCCTGTGGCTTCCCGCTCCCAGCGCCAGTTAGATGACGTTGTTGTGGTAGACTGACGTGCGTCTTCTGGGATTCGAACCCGTGACTCTACGTTTTTGCATTTGTTTTTTGCAGCCGTGCACGCTACCGACTGCGCCGTGACAGACCCGCCCACCCTCCGTACCTACGAGTTTCCTTTTATAGTAATCGAACTCAATTTGTGCAAATTATTTCTGGAATAAAAATATTTCGTCGCATCCTCGGACTCGAACCCGCGTACGTGGGTCTGTCAGTTTTCCAGTCGGCAAAGTTACCACGGAGCCAGACAAACTTGGTTAGTAGATGGGAGATCAAATGGAAACCTTTTACCTTCTCACGGAGAGGGCCAGTTTGGATATACACGTATACATATATATATATATATATATATATATATCTCCAGTTACCATCGATAGCCAGGGTGCTGCGTTTCTTTCCCGAGCCACGCCAGGCCACGAACACGGTCTTCTCATGAACGTTGACGTTTGTCACGTCCACTAGACCTTGTTTGACAACCTGGAACGGAGCCTTCCTACATAGATGACTTTCTTTTACTTTCAGTCATTGAGAAAGTGTTTCCTTCAACTATGACGGTAAAAAGACGCAATGGTATCAAAGGCCGTTCACACCGGGACGGTTTTAGTTTAAGCAAGCCCCTATGAAAAGGGAATCATTGCTGTCTAGCATTTTACACAGCCAATACATTCACAACTGAAGCAATCCAAGCTGTATACCGGCATTATTTACATCAAGTTTAACCAAGTGTGACTTTTTTATAATTTCATCGAAGAAAAGAAAGTGCCAACTGTGGCACACAGGTGAAATTCATCGTACTGCCCTGAAAAATCATTCAAAACTAGAAAAGCACTCAGAAAGCGTAGACCTCCGCCAAGGCAGCAAAGTCTCCATCCAATGCCGTTTCACCCCAAATTTTCGATATTTTTTATTTTTGATTATTGACCCGGATCACCACCAAAAACTAATCATCTGTTCCTTGGCCCACTTCTGACAATTCCTGAAAATTTCATCAAAATCGGTCCATAACATTTTGAGTTATGTTGAAGCTATGACAGACAGACAGAAAGACAGACCGACAAACAAACATAACCTCCTTGGCGGAGGTAATAGCAAAACCTTCACATTATTTTCAAATTTTCGTGATCATTTAGAAAACCATCCACAATGTCTTCATTGTTGTTGTCATTATAACGAGTGCATCATTGCGTCATCATTTTATTTGTAAATCCATCATTGATATCTCTCTCATTTTCACTCAGTTTATTTTCATTTGCATTTTAAGGTATTTGTTGACGCGTAGGGTTTTCCATATACATGTAAAAGTGGTGTTAAGAAAGTGAGCCGCTTTGCAGCTTCTGAGCAAATTATCAGAAGCACCAGCACGGAACCAAATGTAATAGAAACGCAAAATTCAAAATGATTTTTACAATTCTTCATTTATCAAAAAAATCTATATTTGGACATTCGAAAATGTTCCATTTGCATTAAATGCATGAACGTGAACATTTCTTGATACATAAATATTTAAGAATAACGGTCCCGCTGGTAATGATTTATTCAGTGTCTGTGCTGTGAGTTTGAAACAAAGGTGGGCTTATTCATCAAAAATGCATTATTTTAGCTTTCAAATTAAGCAGCACCATACTTCCGCTGTTCCCATCCGCTTTTCCTCATTCAAAAAATGATAAAAGACCTTTCTTTTTTTTTATCTTATTATCAGATCGCTGAAACAGTGGAACAGAAAAATTAAAGGAATCATTTCCTTCCCGATTACCAAAGCGGTGAGAAGTTTCTGAATTTTCAAAAGAAACATCTGCAGTATAACAGTGCTCTGAGGTGCATGTGTCTGTCCTTCATATGATACACTTTATTTTTTAACCCCATCCAAAGTTAACAAAAGAGATAAAAATGTTACGAATATGCCTAAATGAACAGACAGTGGGCAAGTTCTAGAATAGGCGTATCAACAAAATCATTCTATTTTGCAGTGCGCAAACATCAACGTGCATTCACGTTTAAAAGTACTCGCGCCCTGTTGGCGGAAACTTCTTGACATTGACTTTTGGCTGCAGAGTCATTATTCCAAATATATTATCATTATTATCTTTGTGCCTTTTTTTTTATTTCACTTTATTTTTTATTCATAATTGTTTGTGGTGTGTTTGTATCACTTTTTCGACTTTGTTCAGACCATTCAGCCATAATCGATTAGTTGTGAGGGACGCGGTGGCGCCCCTTAGCATGTCCCCCCCCCCCCCCCCCCCCCCCCCCCCAAGATGTCGCGCGCCTCTCGTAACACTTGTTTCGTGAGACTACAAAAGGTTTGAAGTTTATAATAAATAAGCAATATTTAGATAAGATATGTAGAACTGGGTGGACCGGTGGAGGGGGGGGGGGGGGTAGTTAGGCAATTCGGACCAAAGAACTTAAGCAGTAGGAATAAAGCTGTTTGGAAATCCACGACTCTTGCTCCTTGCTTCTTCTCAATCGGTGAATATAAAATCGAACCCTACACCATATCTGTCGTCACAAGGAACCCGTATGTGCAGTTGCAGGAGAGAGTTAAAACATTTGTCACTGATTTGTCTAGGATAAGACCTGCACATATATTATTGTATGAATCGGTATGGGGCAGGTTTTCAATAGATAAGCGAGCAATTCGTTAAAAGGGCTTAAAATATTATATGAATATTTCATGAACATTTCTTAAAATAATGCTTCGAAGCTGATAAAAAGAAAGCAGTAGACGTAGAACATCAAACGCATGAAGTTATCTTATGATGCATTTCGACAATGATCCTAAACAAAGCTATTGAGAATATTCGTGTTGGAATGTATTTCATACAGCTTCAATTCCATCTATACTTTTGTAACGGGTCGTAGGGGTGAATTACAAACATAATTGTATGTCTCGAATATCACAACTCCTCACGTGAAAATTACCCTCCATGGATAATAACCGCACCATAAACAACCTGTATAGTTTATATTATGGTTTTGCGACCTCTATCTAAGAGAGTGAACAAAGACACCACAGACCCTATTCACTTTATAAATTTAATTATCGTTAATCTTGAAAAATCTTGTGCGATTTTTTATTTATAGCGAAAACTTATGATCAATGCCTGACATAAATCAATGTTCGCGCAAGTAGAACAAAATTTCCGGTTTCAAAATGTCGGCGGCTGCCTTGGTTTCAATTGGTATTCTAAAAAAATTGAAACGACGCAGGTGTAAACTTGTCGTCATGAAATACCATCATAAAGCTATAAGTGTCGCAGTTGTTCAGCTGGGAAAATGAAACACATTACTCTAAGCCTCTTCGGAAGGAATTTAATCTTCTACAGTTAATGGCATTCCTTTGTCATTTTTCCCTGCTTATTATAGAGAGCTGGTATTGGGATAATGATACACGGTTGTCCTTATTGGAAAAGTCAAAATAACCCAATAGAAATGCATACCCAAATATTGGTACCTTGGCTTCTGGCCAAATGTGATTAAAAAATCTTACTTGGGAGGTATTATTCACCCACATGTATGTACAGGGGCAGGTTCACAAAATATTGGTCCTAACTTATTTGTTAAGGTGTTTGTGACACGTTCGAAAGCCATTTACTCAGTGCTTCTGTAGCCAGCCAAACTTTGCTTAGATGCTACTTCTGATGAAAAGAAATAAAAGCAAGATCAGACTGGCAGTTAATTCATCTGAGATCAAAAATCTACATAAGATATTCTCATAGAAACTCGTTTTTTAGTACAACTCGAATTTCAATGATAATTTAAAAGGTTATGGAAATTTCACAGAAGTAAAAGAAGATATCTTCCAATAAACACGTTTGGGGTTTAACACAAATAATAAGTGATAAATAAGATATACAGAAGAGACTAAAGTAGTGCGGCATACGGTATAATTGCTTAAGCACGGAAACGGTTTAAAGGTTAAGTCTTGGCGAACTCTTTATATTCTATAACATCTAAAAACAAAAACATAGCGGATGCAATACAGAGAACCCCATAGGACACCGCCCCTTTAGGTCTGTATTGATTTCTCATTGGCAGCACAATCCAAAACATTCATTATTGAAGACAATTCCGCATATGCTACTACGGAAATCATCATGGAAATAAAATACTCCAGGTGGTAAAACGTGTCCTTTTTTCGATAAATGCGGCATATATACTGTTACCTTTTGTAGAACTTGATGAGGAAATTATTAATTTCTGTCATAATGTTGGGCCAGTCATTAGCAATAAAATCGCAGCATTTATATGTCTCAACATTTTACTGCAGTCGACAAGAAAAAGAGGAAAATACTTGCATGTGAAAAAAAGTAATAAATAAATAAATACACCAAAAGACAATAAAACAGACATATTAATAAATAAATAATTAACACCAACGACAGTACAAAAAGGTATAATGGCAAATATAAGGAAGACGAATGTCAAAGTCGTTAAAGTCCCATCAAAAATAAACACGCTGGACAAGGGCCACTGGGGGGCGACAGAATCGATAAATTGAATAACACTGACATGCATTTTGGGACTTGAAATCCGTTGAACCATGGCATCAATCATCGTCTCTGTGTGTTCTACAAGGTTATTCGATTTGGTTTAAAGACGATATCTGGACCTCTGGGATGTGTCAACCTTGTGCATCGCCGGGTGAAACCTCATTAAACTTGGACTTAGATCGTGTCGATGTTCTGTCTGATATCTCTAGAGAATATGGTACGTTTAAGCTCGTGTTTATTCTTCAACAACACCTGCAGTATTTTGGAGGATCCCACAGCTAATATGACCGCTGTATGAAGTGATATCTAATGACCTTCAAACGACCCTTGGCAACGTAACAACTTAATCACAAAGCCAACTTTTTAATGTAACTACTTCTTTTCCGGGCTACGTTTTCGATTTTCCGAAGCAAAAAAAAAAAAAAAAAAAAAAAAAAAAAAAAAAACACTAAAATCCATCGTTTTGATCTCCAACCATCGCACAGACGTTCATGTAAACGTGCATATCATCAAGGACAAATAAGAATAAGTCACCAGGGGAATAGGTAGAAAATGATTAGATTTGATTTAGTATATTGACAACAAGACTTACTAAAACGTAAAAAAGATAAACGGTTTGTTCTTCGATATCTTCGAGATCGTTTTTGAGATTGGCTGATTTTACAATTTATGCCTGTTTTTATGAATCTGTTCAATAGCGACTTTGTCCCGTTTTTTAGCATTTAACTGTAATAGTTCAAATTGACTGTCCTGTTTTTTTTTTTCATGGACTTGGCATGACATGATCGACAATCATTTGACCCTTTCGACCTTGAGAATTGGTGACGTCAGTGGTACCATGGCTCAGTTAATGCATCTCTTCTGCCGGTGAGGGTTACGATGCCTTGAAGCTTTGATGTCTATGATATCCAGTTACTTTAACAATAATCAAAGCGTGTTACACATCCCCTTTAGACGTTTGTGGGCACGAATGCGTAAAATGATCTCACGATCTGCAGACACCAGTGTACGTAATAGAGTATAAAATCGCTTGTCAACCCGTGATTGATGATTGCGCTTGAATCAAAGAACAAATATAGATATGCATTTGTTACTGTAAAAAAACCGTCCTGTTCCATTAGGTCGAATAGCAGTAATGCTGCCAAACGTAACATGCAATATGTTAACTTGCCTCAGTTAGATATTATACTGAGGGATCTGGGATATCAAGATACGTTTAAAACAGGCAGCCAAACTTACCCTTTCTGTACACGGGAATTATCTTTAAAAGGTGATGGAAATTTAAAAAATCATTCGAATGCATACGAGGGTTAACATGCAAAAAGTTAACATGTGTTACCTGCACATCTGGTGTTGCACTGACGTAGTAAGAATATCAAGGAGATATTCATTTCAATATTCGGAAATCGTCTGTAAAAAGTTGTAAAAATTTAAAAAGCATTTGAATACATGCAATGTGAAAGATGAAGATATGTGCGTCATATTTGAAAGATCTAGGTTTTGTCTTACATGTTTCCGAGATACCAGAAGGACTGATATTTCGAAACATTTTTTTAAAGACGTGACACTTTTTAAGGTACAGGAATACGTGACACCTAAATCTGACTGCATTGGTGTGCACCCTGTGGGGTCATACCCGAGAGACGGGGACGGTGCATAGGAATTCCTTTTTAAAAGATAAATATGCTCGACCAAGTCTTATTTTCTTGAGGGTCATGTGTGATCTGGACAAGCCAAATCAAGCCCGGTGTTTAAACTGCAAAACATGGCTGAAGTCTTTGATGTCTCAGAAGATTCATGATTCAAACAAATTTATGCTATATGCACAGATTCTCAATGGTGTGAGGTAGTTGGAACTTATTGCAGTGTGCTTTTGAATAGTGCTTTTATTGGATGAATGATATGAGTTAAACAT
Organism: Lingula anatina; assembly: GCF_051362555.1. NCBI lineage: Eukaryota > Metazoa > Brachiopoda > Lingulata > Lingulida > Lingulidae > Lingula > Lingula anatina. Next base: position 7,331,311 of record NC_141769.1, read on the forward strand.
GAAATATTGAAAACGCTACATTAATCCGATAAACGAATAAACCGTCGCTCACATTCATTTTCTGTGAATGATCTAAATTTTGCATTCCGAAGGCTTTCATCTTAATCTATACACGTTTGCTCTGTAAAGCGTCTATTCAAAAGACTCAATCACCATAAAATATGAGATGCTGAAAACAAACAATAGGCACTTATAGAAATCGAGTTACATAAAAAAGCTTTTACTTTGGCATCATTTTCACCAGCCTTGCAGTGTAGCGTATAAATCGGGTAATCGTATGGGTAAGCAAATGGCGGAACCGGAGGGGGAGAGAAGGGAGGGAAGGGCTCCCCTTACCTTCGGTGAAACACCATACTTCCCAGGATTTCCCTCCTCAAACACTGAAACGAGACAAACCCTAGCAATTCTCAGCTCTGTGCAATATACATGTATACTGTAGTAAAATTATCTTCGTCTGCTTTTTGTATTTGCTCCATTTTATCGATGTTCCAACACCCCCTTAATAAAATCCTTAAAAATGTTAATGCAAGGTTTCATGCACTAATTTATCTAAAATGCTCCAAACTGACTTAAATTTCTTTTATCATTTTTTAGCAGCATAGGGTTGTGTAGATCTCCCTATTCTTTCACTTAATTCTATTCATTTATTTATCTCTTTGATGTCCTAGAACTACCAGTGTACACGGACACCAATTGTTCAAAGTTGACATTATATTGAACTCGAGTCGAGCCCAGATCAGTAACGGTAATCAGACGAGTAAAAACGCGAGTTAGGTCGATCACCAATATGAAATATTCCTGTCTGATCGCAGCGTAACGGCAATTTTTAGTTGGTCTTCTTTGGTGCTGCAAAAGGAAGCCAATCTTTGCCATCAGTCCTGTACAGGTCAGGGGTCGGTTCATTTTCTGGGGACCCGTCTTTGGCAAACTTAATGAAAAATGACATTCTAATAATCAGCTCGATATTCATGCGCTGGTGCACGATTGGTCTTCCCTTATTCGCGTCCATCACAGAATAACTGTCAGATAATGAAGTTCGTCAGGCAATAAAAGGTTGAACTTTGAAAGGGAAGTCATGACGCTCGAACTTTTTACAGAGCTGGTCTCTAATTAATGCCTTTGTATGCGTTAAAAATGTTCTGATTTAGAGCCCCGGGAAGTAATGCTCATAAAAGATAAAGTAAAGCTTGTGATCGATAGGCATTTATGTTTGCATGTCTGTGATTCGTTGGTCAAACTGGGTGCAGTTTAAAGTTCGTTTCTTGGGTGAACGCTAAGGCAACGTATTTGAAGAACATTTAAAGTTTCGTCGTTGTTGTTGCTTTTGATGGCCATGTTGAGATTCAAAATGGTACCAAAATTGCGTCAGACGTAAAATTTGAGTTTTTTTTTTTTTTTCGAAGCATGAAAGGGTACGTTTCGCTATAAGCATGGGCAGCCATCTTAGATATTTCAAATTGACCTGGGTTGCACTACGGGCAAACGAGCTAAAATTGTTCTTCGGCCCCATGAGTCACTGAATAAAGAAAAAAACTTATTAGGTAATACATTTTCTGGCTTCATGAATTGGGGGCATGAAGGTTTCGACTGAGTTTTTAGAATTTGTGAATATAAAATGACAAAAGAAATAAAAATGTCATTTCAAATTTGTAGATACGCTTAAATGAATCCAATTCATGTTATATAATTAATCCCAAATCAATAATAACTGGATAAAAAGCCAGTGCGTGTCTTGCTTTCAATTACTCCGGTGACGCAAACTGCACCTTGGAATAATATGTATTTGAATCACAATGACAGAAATCCATTCTAATTACGCAGCAAGAAGTCCTATAGCAAGTGGTAATCAGTGCACCGCACATAAGCACCATGAGCAGGATCACAACAAGTGGCCACAATCATGCAGACGACTACTGATAAAAGCACGGGGGCTTTATACGACACACTTTCACCGATCTCCTCAGCACCCTGAGTTTCAGCGGAAACTGGGAACTCTGCTTTTTGCCATGTCTGAATGGCTCTGCCGTCTCCAGTATTTGGTGTATGCTGACAGAAGAGCGATGGTTTTTCAGGCCCTTCTGAAACTCGGGGCTCTCCTCGTCAACTTCCAGCAGATATTTTCTAAGAAAACAGTTCATCACACCAATGGTAAGCGACAAACACTGAAGGCACAAGCAGAGACAGAGACACTGAGAGAGAGGGACAGAGAGAGAGAGAGAGAGAGAGAGAGAAATAGAGAGAGAAACTTTGTCATAAATAAAAATAATCCTGAACCTTTTCAAAGCCTGTCATTCCTGTATTCGCCATATGCACATCAGTAGTTCGTTTAGCACAAGATTTGCATTTTTAGTAGACTGAAGACTTTGTGGGCGCAGTTGCCTATGGTGCCCATACGAATTGAACAAATCCATAACATCATAGATCCACCTCTTTTCGGTTCAGGAAGTGGCGCCATGGAAACTGACAAAGTGGTTATATCTCAAACAACATTCTCCACGCGAGATGGCCACCATAACATAGGAACACGAAAAGCGGAGACAGATCCTCTAGGTTAACTCATACTCAAGCATCTTAGTTTACAGAATAATAATAATAAGAAGAAGAAGAAGTAAAAAGAATGCTCCTTACCATAAAGACCTGCAGTGGGTCCCATTAAATACATTTCAATGCACTTGAAATGATATAAATTTATATGCACTATACAATTAAATATTCTTAAAATACAATGCTAAAATCATACAATCTACCCGACGATTAACCTTTAAGCTATTAAAATACAAACAAATAATAATAATAATAATTTCAACAAAGTGAGTTTTTAAAGACGCATTAATAATAATAATAAGGGAATTTGGAGCATAAACAGCAAGAGGTTTCCGCTATGAGCGAAAAAAAAATGGCACCGTTCTTGCCAGACGCACGCTCAGGATGAGATATCCTAATTATTCAGTCTAACCTGACTTAATTAAACATGAATATATCCGCCTTGACAGCAGCTGAGAGCTTACTGTGGCATAAAATGTCAGGAAAACTGTTTGATCATTCAATCACCATCATTAACAAAGTGATTTCTGTGAAATCAATGCGCAACACCAGCTCTCAAGGTTACAAAGACATCTCATTATTCATGTTAGTCCACTTGTTTTTGATCACTACACGGTATACAGTTTTCCAAAGAAATACGAACCCATTCATTTGTTATCGACGATCTGCAATAATGTTAGACGACCTTCAATAAATTGACTCTCTCTAGGATTACACTCCCTTAGGTGTATGTTCGTATTGTCACCTCTTTTTTTTTTTTTTTTTTTTTTCGCAAAGGATGTGAAAAGTACAGATCGTATAAAACGCTTCGTCGCCTAATATAAATATGACATCACCACTATGAAGCTATATTCAAGTTTTACATAATTTGATGACAGTTCCCAGTTAAAACCAATGTACATCGAGGTTCTTTTTTATGCAAGAAAGCTTCACGGGTGCCATTACCCATCAGACGGAAAACTGAATGCATCAATGTACACAGCAAAGGGGGGGTGGGGACAGGCATGACAAAATATGGTCAATACACTATATCATTCTGGTTTTCAGAAATGTATCAGTTTATTTTGGCCTAGAATTTTAGTAAGTGGCCAGTCACATGCGAGGTGGATGGGTAAAACCCGGGAAATTTGAACAAAATTTTGAGACAGATCTCACGATTTTGCACCCGTCGGAGGCGCTCTCCGGACGCCTACGGGTTGTCGCAGATTTTTTAGACATCGCCACACCCGTCGCGGGCCCCAATTTTGAACTTAAAATTTTAAGATTGCTCGCAAGATTTTTCACCCAATTTGGGCATCCCAGACACAATCTCCGATGACCTACGATGCCCTCCGATTAATCGGAGGCGTCCTCCGAATAATCTGAGACTAGTCGAAAGATTCTGTGTGGGATTGGAAAATCAGGTTGAGATTCAATGTCCTTTTCCCCCACATATACCCAGGGGGAAAAAAATTACAAGAAAAGACGCTCGCAGATATCGTTTCCGATCGCCTCCGATGCAATCGATCAACGAGGCTAATCCCACGATTTTTCGACAAAACCGGGTCAAAATCCTTGAAAAAATCTCAGACAATGTGACTGCTCCACTTTTATTAGGATTATTGCTAGGATTGTCAAGGATTCTTTATTTTCTACGACGACCCCTGGCCAAAACTAATCCCCGACAGATCGCCGACATTGTGACTGGGCCATTAGTGACACCAATGATCCTGTGCGGCGAAATAGGTATATGGCCTCTTGTGTGAAGGCATTAAAAAGTAACTAATATCTGAAGGTGTTTTACCTATTGGGATAAAACAGTGACTATGGGCTGCGACTCCAGGGTCGAAGAGCCATGCCCCATAGGGAAGAACGCGTTTAGTAATATATTGTCAGAAACAATTTGCCATTTTACCAAAGATCCAGTGATCTTAATGTCCCGTCGAGCAGACACGCATTGATCGTACATTCACACTGGATCGTTAAAACTGACTATCTGCTATTATTCCTAATGGGTGTCAAAGAGGGTTTTTAATGCCAGGGACGATCAAGAGCTATGCTGTGACGACCTGGCCTGTCGGACACGTCTGGCTCTTTTTTGTCGGACATATCTGGCCTTTTCTAATCGTAGAACCCGATACGCCCGAAAGGCCAGATATGTCCTACGATCAGAAAAGGCCAGATATGTCCGACAAAAAAGTGCCAGATGTGTCCGACAGGCCAGATATGTCGGATACAACTGGCTCTTTTTTGTCGGACATATCTGGCCTGTCGGACACATATGGCTCTTTTTTGTCGGACATATCTGGCCTGTTCTCTGGTCGTAGGACATATCGGTCGTAGGACATATCGGGTCGTCACACTTGCTCACTAAGGTACTTTGCCTTCCGTTGAAGAAAAAAGATGAATAAAATGTTAACCGCTCATGTGGCAGATTTTTTTTTTTTGTCTTGTTTCACAGATCGACATCGTTGTCCTTGATTGAATGATGCGCGGATATTGCATAAATAATCGAATTACGTAACGACTGATCAACCTTCAAACATTTTGACCGGTGCTGTCAAATGTATGGTACTCATGAAAAATTGCCATAAAATGGTTTGGGGCACGTTATGACTATGATATCAACTAACGACAGCCTTGGTTTTATAATATATATAAAAACTAAACAATATGATAATTAAAATAAAATCTCACACTAATGGGATTTCCTATTTATCTTTATAAAGCGACTGGATAGTTTTAAACATGTATATGTGCTATTTAATCGGGTTATCCATTGTCGCATTGATGAATCCCTTGTTCACCTTCATCTGACTGTGTGTCCAAGCTCGCCGTCTTGCATTATTGTACCATCCTGTGACAAACCTGAAGCTTTAGGGAGCGTGATTAATTTTCTGCAGAGATTCAGCACGCATCACTTCTTTATCGATCTGCGATAAAATGAACAAAGACTGGCTTACGATAAAGCTCGTCTTGGTCGCCAGACTCGTAAGCGACCTTGGCCGATCCGGCAACGATAAGGGACCATTCCCACAGATATTTGGGTCGATCTATCTACCTGGGGAGTCTCATTTAAGTGCTATCAAACTAACCGGCTTAAACGTCTGTCACGCCTAGTAAAGCTGGTATCTTTACCCCTAGCTGATTCGGTAGCCGTGACAGACATTTAAGCCTCTTGAGCTGATAGCAATTTAGCGTGAACCCCCAGGGAGTTAGGTCGATTCAGATAGATCGAGCTAAGTATGGGAACCCAGTCTAAGTTTCCATGGTTTGTTCAGTATTTTAAAGGTAAAGGTGGCAAATACATTATTGACGTAAATCATTACTGCTGATCTCCATGTGAATTTTAATAGTCTTACCTTTATTGAGCGTGCCTACCGTACATTTTGCATTCATTCAGTATACATTATAGATATTATTTTTGCGATGGTTTATTTGCTTGGCCCAACCAAATGCTTAGCCATTTTTTGTGTATGTGTTTTGGCAAATTATTGTGAATATGTACTTAAAATATGCATTTAAAATTTAAATTACAATATTTGGGTTCAAAAATCTGAGCTTTTTAGTAACGTATGGAATGTGGAAGGCGATTCAGACCAGACCAAGATATTATTAAAATAACAGACCATAGTGCCTTAAATGACAAATCAAATTAATATGGTTAAATATCATATTAATCAAGAACAGCACTCCAAAATGACAACTGCCACTTCATAAAAACTAACGAGCTGTGATGCATGTTTTCCAATATGTCATTAACGTTTCAGAATCGTGTGATCTACACGTAAAATGTGCCTGTTAATAAGTAAGCTGGGTAGAGTAACGGGGAGAATTATTCATTTACAACAATTACTTGACAAGACGTCTGTCAAATCAATACTCATAATGATGGCAGATATTGTAATAAACACGAAGTGCAGCTGAATACGATCCAGTATTCCTATATACCAAAAGAGTGCCAAATGACAAATGACTTTGATAGAAACAAGCATGGGAGATATCGTTTTTATCAACATTCCCTAAAAGTACAGCCTGTAGCAAACCAAAGATGTGAGACGCCAAAAGAATAAATCAATCTTCCAAATACATTCCCAATATGAATGGTCTGCATACAGAATCTGGGATAAAGACTTAACGTTCCAGCGACGTTTTACAACATTTCAGAAAGGCAAAGGAAACCTATACCTCAGAAAACTAAGGGTGCTTTCCCAGAGATTTAGATCGATCTAAAGATTAAGATTTAGATCGACCTAACTCCCTGGGGGTTCACGCTAAATTGCAGTCAGCCGAGCGGGCACCATAGTTAATTACCCCCTGACAGCTTTTAGTAGGCGGGACAGACGCTTAAGCCGACCAAGCTGACAGTAATCTAGTGAGACTCCCCACAGGGATAGATCGATCTAAAAATCTATGGAAATGGGGTGTAAGTCGTAATGTTACGGAAACAATTACCTTTCTGGACAAAACGTGATTTCAGACAGTTCGGTACATTTATATTTCTGTCCCCATTTATCGCAGAAAAATACCTTACTCACTAGTATTTTTGAAATCGAAACTATATCGACTTTCTGAAACAAAAGCACAATTAAGTGTTCGCGTGTTCCGACTAAGAGGTTTTCATGTGTTTTTGCAACGCAATACTAAGCTTAAGTGGTAGTAAATTAATTTCTTTGACAGAGCTTCAAGTTATCAAAAACAATACCATGGATAAATTCGTGACACTGACGAATACAAGAAATTGCTAAGAAGGCACAAGGATATAAAAATAGATATGACATTAACTATAGTTAACATGGGCAATTCTACTGTTATATATCGTACAGAGTGATTGGACACTTTCATAGCTTTTGTCTCTCTTCGCTTATTATATTATATTATATTATATTATATTATATTATATTATATTATATTATATTATATTATATTATATTGTTTTTTGGGTGGAGGAAGACTGGAGAGGTGGTTGAAGGAGGTGGGTGAAGCACGATACTCTTTGTGGCTGGATCCTCCATTGGAAAACCATAACAGTTACACACCAGAAGGCGAAGTCACCATATCAACATTCCTGCTGTAGTGTATCAATACATAGAAACACAAGGCATATTAGATTTTCAGTTTAATCCCATGCTTCTTAAATATGTTTCTTGAAATAACAAGAAACTCCAAGGACACCATCAATGCAACAACTTTGGCGTTGTTCAACCCTCTCAAAGTCCTTAAATTTATGCCGGTTTCCTAGTAACCATAACCTTATCAGATTTCTGAAATAGTGCCACTGGTATGGGTGTGTGCAAGTTACAGTTTTGAGTTGCAGTCGGAATCGACTATCTGAGTTAAAGAGCTTTTTTGTAACAGAGAAAATGAAACATATTTGATTTCTGAAAACCTCTTACATGACTTACATGTACTAGCAGCGTTCTTGACTCGCCTCGTGTTCGTTAACAAGTCCATGACAAGTAACTGTCTACATTAACACAGTGCAGAAACCAATAAATTGTCATATTTTTGTCAGAGTGTATCTAAGATATCCTATTCATGATCTACCCGCCAAATCGAATTTTCCTTGAAAAAAATTCTTCTATTCAAGGTTCATTGCTCAACCATTCCCAACTTGCACTTTAATTCGACGTTTTATGCGATTTCAAAGTAACTCATTTAGTTCTAAATGAATGACCAGACATAAGTCGGACTTGTCTGAGTGTTCTTTTCAAAGGAAACAACGAGATCTGGTATTTTTATTTAAGGGTTTTTATGTCTTTTTTAAGGGTCTGAATTGGGCGGGATAGCCTTTAAAGGAGAGTCTATGTAGACATGTACATTTTCAAACGCGGAGAATATACCGTTAAGTTACGATGCTATGTTTAATACGATTAAATATCTTGACTCGTTTTGGCAATAGATATGTATGTCTGGCTAAATTCGTGACAGCTACATGTACATGTATATTGTTAACTTAAACTGAAATAAATACAATTCGAGTAATATTAATATGCAAAATTATAACAATAATTATAATAAATGAATAAATTAACCAAATGAAATCCATCATTACCAAAGTAAAATCCATAACGCCGTGCCCAATAAGGGCCTTTCCAGTTCTAAAGCAATATGTATTATTTATGTGCGCTTTTTCCATTTGCAAGCCCGGATTGAGCGAGTGGGCGTTGTTGTATGGTACGTTGAATAGTGATGAATGGTACCTAATCAAAGCTCAGATTGGCTGTATTCGCAGTAATAAAGCACATTGTATGCGTTTTGCAAGAAGTAGTGTTGGGGGAGGGGAGGAGGGGGAGTTCTTTTTCGTTTCTGATACTTATCCAACTAATCTTTTATGTTGGTACATTGAATCCCTTCATTGCAAAAATTAAAGAAGTGATGGTACTTACAGCGTAGAGGAATTTCTTTAAAGACATCTTAAAATATTGATATGTTTTGGCTGCCATAGTCAGATATACCAGCTTTCACGTCCCGAATTTCAAGGATTACTAGAAACTAATCTCTTTCATCAGCGTACCATAGCCGTTACTGAGGCGGCTGAGAGACATGCCTGTAATAAAGGGGTTTGACGACTCTCTCTGTCCCCTGACTGCAAGTTTTATCATTAGGTCTCTGACGTGATGTTCTGGTTTCAGTCTTTATTTCGTGAGATAGAAAACTTCAACTCGTCCTAGCTTTGCAAGGTGCGCTGACAAAACACACGTGGTCGGAGGGTCATCTCTGAATCGTGTTATTTTGATAAAGTGTATTTTAACCAGGGGATGAGCCCCCTCATAGGAAAACATAATGAGCTTTCATTCTCGCTAACTCAGTAGATGAGCTTGTACCATGTTGTCTGCGCTGGGCGATACGGAAACCCTTTCATCCGTTGATGACACAGTATACTATAACGACCAGCTAAAATAAAGTAACATCAACATTACCAGAATAACTTAATGATCCATATACCTAATTGCTAGATGAGTTGATGACAAATCGATTTAAACACCCTTGAGATCGTTCTGTCTAGGCCAAAGGTACTTTGAAACATCCTCAGTGTTATGCCAGACCGAGGCCCGGTGTAACGAAACTAAGGGTCCGTGTGACAGAAAGTCAGCCCTCCATTTATTTGGTTAGGGTTAGCCTGATCTAAGTGGGTCAAAATCTAGGGCGAGGCTTACCTGCACAAATAAATGGGAAGCGGACTCTTTGTCATGGGGGAGACTCTATCACGTTACACCGGTGTAAATATCCTCTTTAAAGGAATCAAGTCCAGAGCCATTTGTCCTTCATTAGATCCATTTTTAGATTAACTCTAGGAAGCAGATAATTTGCTCGAACCCCGCGTGCAACCCAATTCCTGGGGATAGCGGTACGTTAATATGTATTTCGAAAATATTTCAGCGTTAATCTAATTCCGCGTGTTTCTTTGTCGCCTGAAATTAGGGACGAAATGAATGTCTCAGTGACATTCTATCTTGTGCATTTGAACTGCCTGTGACATGCTATGAGTTGCTTGCTCAACTTTAACACCAACACGTGTGTATTTTGATAATATCAAATGTCAAACGTTTTTTTTTTTTTTTTTTTTTTTCAAATCAATAATTATTCTCGATTAAATACATTTATAATGGCCAGTTAAAAAGTATTCAATAAGTAGTTATCTTTTGTCGACTCCGTGTGTTGTATTGGACTGCAAAAGCGTTAACTGCGTACAGTCTCCACGCACTCCAACACGTGCATGTAAGACCCCATTCCCAGAGATTAGATCGATCTACTTTAGATCGATTCAACTCCTTGGGGGTTCACGCTAAATAGCTGTCAGCCGAGCGGACACGAAAGTTAATTACCTCCTTACAACTTGTAGTAGGCGGGACGGAAATTTAAGCCGGATTATCTGACAGTAATCTAGTGAGACTCCCCGCGGGGATAGATCGATCTAAAAGCTCTGGGAATACGCCCTAAGCCTTCGTATGTGTGCATTTTCGAGCCCGTGCCTTTACGTTTAGATTTTGGACATGCATACAGGTACCAAATGCGTATTATGCACATCCGTATTGTATCGTCTAACGGGACGGCGATTTGTGGCATTTTTGCGTACAGCCATTTTGGCCTACAGACGTAAACCAGTGCAACCTATTTGCAAACCCATTTTCATCCAATAACGCGTAGGTTCCAATGAAACCCCTAATAGTGCAACGGAATCCGAACCCAGTAGTCATGTAATTAACACTTCGGGGTGACTGAACCCATAAAACTTTATGAATACAAAATTAGTTTACATAGATGGTTCGTAAATCGATTGAATGGCCTTGGTATGCTGCTGGGACAGCGGGAGGGTCATGAACAAGTGAGTGCTAGATGTAGGATCATGAATCCTGGATGATTACCAAGAATATTGACAATTCACTCCCGGTCATGGATTTATCTATTTTTTATTTGTTTATTCATCAATGTATTATTACTTTGTTTATTTTTTGCGGTTCGTGACGAAAAACAGGAAGAACAATCACAGAACCCACCAAGATAACCATAATGTTCCAAAGGGCCGTTGTTAAAACAGGAAATAATTAAAACCTGAGACTCCACAAAAATATAAAATTTTGAAAACTTGTACAGAATGCATTCACACTTACAAGCGTGCTCATGCAAACACGCACAGGTAATTCCGACATTTTGGGAGATGGCATAAACAAAGACCAAAACACATACCCTGATCTCTTTAAAGAATGTCTGTCCCTCTCTTTCTCTCTCTCTCTCTCTCTCTCTCTCTCAGACCCACTAAACACGCCTACAGATACATTTATATATTCCACCACCGACAACAGCGTAATTAAGGTGTTCTGTGCAATTTCCCTTCCAAAATAAATCAACGCTTATTTCAATACGTTTTATCTGCAGTATTGATTCTTCATTTACCACGGTTGCTAAAACGTTTCCTATATACCAGACTAGAAATGTATCAGCCTTGAAATCTATCTGCATTTGAATATGACCATTACACTAACATTTTGCGTACCAGTAGGGCCTTTACATGTATGACAAACATATCTTATATGAGCTCAGTTTGATTTTTGATTTATATAAATAACATTTAAATAAGCATATATTCCTTGTACATAAGAACTGAATTTCTGACAATTTGACCGCAGTTGGGTAATAACATACAATTCTTGTTACTCGTAAACTGAATAGGTCCTTATCCTCTTTTTCACACAGGCTGCCAAGTAACTGTACATTCTTATCCATGAATCCGTTGAAACCGTAAGTACTTCTGGTGTTCAGAGAAAAGCAATAAAATACCTATTTATTAAATCAAATTGCAAATCGCTACTAGGTAGTTCTCCTTGCGCGCGCAACTGAGCTTTGTACATAATGTAAACATCAATAGAATCTGCGCCTTATAAATAAATCATTCTTTTGGGGGAGATCAATGCGACGTTTCCCTTTTAATGGCTCTTTCCCGCGACCGTAGCCATAAGCGATGCGCGCGCTCAGCCAGTGCCTGACTTCGTGACGGCGTTGCTCTTCATCGATCTGGCCGTAGAACAGTTAAATTGAGGCAGTGAGTGAGAGTAAGGCACGAGAACGGGACGAGTCTGGACCTTAATACTGACCAAGTGTGGACAACACACGCAATGGTCAAAGCACTGGCACGTTGGTGAGTCGTTATCAATAATACGTTCATTATATTCATAGCAGAATATGTTCAAAAACATGTTTGTAATTACATAACCATGTAGAAGTATAAATTAGGTATATTTTAAGACGGCATAGAATCAACTGACATATCCTGCAGACTGCAGTTTTAATAACACATATAATGTAGCCTAAAGAATGATGCCTAAAATTTTCAACGGCGTCCAAGTGTCCATCTGTGTGCATATTACTAGAGTTTGCAGGCCAACTTTAAAACAACGAATGATACGATACATTTGCATGTGCTCTCATGGTTGAAACGAAATTTTCTATTATTGCCATAGAGGCCCGAAGCACGTCCCGAACCGGTTCAGGTCTATTTTACGTCAGCGAAATGAAATATCAAATTATGCCACTCTCCACATAGCATACCAGTCTCCTTTCGGCTGTGTACTGATAATTCAGTTAATTTATTTGTTTGGTATCTTAATTTAGACATTACGTGTATGTAAGAGACTAATCGAAACTGATATTGTTCTGGAATTACCTCTGTGTCTGCACGGCCAGTTATGAGCACACATTTTAAATATTGCTGTGTTATCTGTGCATGCTGCTATCCTATGTCTACTGCATACAAAACGGCAAACCCTTAACCAATTCAACCTTTGCTGTTAGAAAACAATATTCCTTGGCTTTTCGTCTAATGGAGTTTTCATTCCAACAGAGCAATGCTCTCGAGTCCGCCTTACAGAATTCAATCAGACTTCTGCTGTATCTGTCATCACGCTTGGGACATGGCGTCTTGAAGTCTGTAACCTTTTTCCAAATAAGAGAATTAAGCCCATGGGTAGTCTGTTCGTGTCTCGTCGTCGTGTGTGCCAGCTTTTAGCTTTTATACATATGTCAAGGTTTTTAGTTACCAAAAGTGGTGTCATTTTCCTTTATTATTTGATTTTGGCTTTATAAGAATACCAAAATATACGTTGTCGATGCAATATGATGTTGACAGCCCAGTTTCCGTCCCTACAGACAGGCCTCCGGAACTAGCTGCTCTTATGTGTTTTGTTTCTTCCGGCTTTGCGTATATTTTCCATCGTGTATGCAGCCTTTATTATTTATTGCTTTGCTGTCATGGAAGTTCTCTATTTTAGGATTTATCTATCAATTTTCTTTGCCAGGTAAGCGGAAGAACTTCGTCTTTTTCTGTCACGAAGAATTTTAAACTTGTCATGGCCAAATTGAACGGGAAGCGTGACCCCAAGTGACGTATAATTTGATTTTGTTTGTCAGAACAACACTAGTAGGGCCTAAACCACATGTACAGAACTTTTGATATAACACACTACAGGTATGTCACTTACTTTTTTTAACAGAACAGTACATGAAATACAGATAACACAATTTACCAATTTTAGAGTACAGTTTTAAATAGTACCTTGAAAACGTGTCCACTAGCAGCCAGTTTAGACACCAATTTTCACGTTACGCAGTTTCTTGACTTCTCGTATCACTGACAGTTCACGACACATGTGGGTAGTTTGGTCTGAAATGACCCAGGTCCTTCACTTCTGAAGGTAACTTTAGACCACAGAAGCACTTGTGACCCATATCCATTCATGTTCGAACATCAATTACATAGATCACTACTTTGAAGAAAGGATTACAATCGATTGTGTTTGTTCCCACACGTGTGCTGTTACGCTTTATTGGAAAAAAAACTTTCATAGCGCTTGAACAAGTCACGAATGTATTCGTGAGCTGACGATGGATAGAAATAAAAAGAAAAGCATATCCAAACATGTAGCCAGTAATCTCAAAGGAATAGAGGGGTCTCTTTTTTTCTCCCAGTAGGCCTAATTGACCCAACTCGAGAAATATAATAGAACCTGGATCAAAATTTTGATTCAGAGTGTACCTTTTTTGGTCCAAATGGCGGTTCTTTCGAACCTTGTGAACCCAAACACCACACTGCTATGGACCTGATTCGGTTAATAAAGACTGATAGATTCTTTAGTCGAGGCCTGAACTCACATAGGTCCTAAATACACAAATTCTTCAGAGCACCACAGTATTGGTCTGCAACAGTTTCCGTGAACTTTTCTTCAGGAGACGGAATCAACCCATCAAGGCTAAAATATCGCAAACAAATTGGTTATTTGCATATAATATCTGCAGTGCGTGTGTGTACGCATGTGTGCGTGTGTGGGCGTGTGTTTGCGTGCGTTCAGAAGCAATGTACACCAATACACATGTCCATTTACCTTTGTCTAACTTCCTTGTTATATTTATTTATTTATTTGTTTACTTTTTCAAATGTACGATTTCACTTTCACCTAGGCCGTCATATACAACTACCAAGTCTGTCTAGCTGAGGCCGTTGCTGCATCCTCATTATTATCCATTCCCTCATATGTTTCACCCGCAGCCTCCAGACTCTCGTAATGACAATCCGCACTTTGGGGAAATTTTTTTCCGATGAAATGATGAACATCTATAGTGTGTGGGCCGCAGTGTATGGAGCTAGCGTGCGTATTATCTTGATTAAATGAACCATGAGCTCCGCAGGCCTGGGAATCGGAAACAAATTGATCCGCCGATCTGGCGAGGTCGGATCATGTCGGAGCTAAATACACAGGGATGGCGGAAAACAAACAAGTTGATGGTACAGACAGTAGTATCATATTTCATGCGACCTTAAAAATTCAATTGTCTTATTTCTTTTTTTTCTTTGAAATCCTTCCATAATTTTTTTCTTTGATAGTATGTGCATATGGACATATTACACCTTTTATTTCAGAAGCGTAAAAAACCGTATATGCATATGGTATATCTGAGCTAGGAACTAAGTGATAAATGATAGTTCAGTGCTAGACATTTGCTGAAGACTCCAGGAAAAGTCCATATTTCAGTTCAAATACCTTAGGTATAATCTCTTGAGATTCTAGGAAAATTACCAAGTATACGACCATCTTCTGTGACACACGAAGACGTGTTAGCCTGGATTGCGTTGTAATGATATATGTATCTCTCACAAACGCAGACTGGATCCATTGAACTAGGCTGATGATCTTTCAAAATAAATCGAATCAAACTGAAACGGAAGCAAGAAAAAATAATAACTTGATCGGATCGTTATATCTTGTTGATTATCTTTTAGATTTGTGTCCGCCCAAACAGGAGGCCCTGTTCATGAGGTCACGATGAAAAAATCAATTTTATGGAAATAGTAATGGAATTTCGTGTATCTTATGTGGATCCTCGGGAATCGATTGTAATTTTGATAATGTTGTAAGTAGATGTAAGTGTTGATTAACATTAAATCCTGGCTTGCGGCGCAGTGTTACATGTACCGTACCAGGGATCAAATCACCATAGATGCATAATGTCTGTGGCCGCTGCGTCGGTTCATTGAAGACTAATATTATCTATTAACACTGATTTACACGTACATGTACCCTCTACCAGGGTCACAGATTGATTTTTCAATCTAGATATTCACAGAAATGTATCCGGCTAATTGATGACAATTTTTTTCTACTGCCCAACGACAATTTTGGTCTTCACCACTCAGTCGGCCTGTCGAATAGAGTAACAGTGACTGCAGTACTGGGGCCGATTTCAGAAAGCTGCTTAGCTGCAATCTTGATCTAAATTTTTAGGCCCAAAATTAGGTCCTCTCCAGTTCAAGTAAAGTCAGTATTGGTCTGCAACAGTTTCCGTGTCTCTCCTGATATAAAATACGCACAGTGTTTAAAGGCGAATAAAAAAAGGTCTCATAGTGTGGAGCAGCTTTGGGCTTTTTTTGTGAATCGGCTCTGATGTGAAACTGAAAGGGGGTCTTGGAGACGTTAGGTGATGCAGAACTGTCTGTGCTCGGCCATGTTAAGAGACGCAGGCAAGCCTTATAAAAGCATAGCTTACCAAGAACAGAATATGACCTTGGGTGGAAGAACACAATGGTGTATTTCACTGCCTTTGGTAGGCAAATTTTAAACTGTGGCCTCGACCTATCTTCAGTGTAAATGCGCCTTCATTGAGTTCAAACTTAAGCGCATTCTGACAATATTGTTAATAAAATCGACAGTAGAAACAAAAATTAAGCTTCGTCAAATGCTTCTAATAGCGCTGGTTTTGAATACACACGCTTTACGATGATCTGGAATAATCGAGACCATTCAATAAATTGTTATAGGGGCCTATTATATACCATGAACGCACTTAAAAGGCACGTACGTACCAGTATCCGTTTAGACTGAAATTAGTTTTCATTTCTCGTTTAAAGCCTATAATAGCAATGAGGGTATGTTTTGAACACAATCATACATTTTATGTATGCTTAGTGGAAATGAGGGGATGGCCAATTAATTTAATGATTGTGTAACTTCAGATAGTAAACGCTGTATCTAGGTTACAGAGTGCGATTCGTGTCTTTCGTGTGAGTGTGCGTGTGTGAGTGTGCGTGCGCGTGCGAGCGCGCGTGCGTGTGTGTGTGGTTTCCAGAGACCTCTGAAACTTAGGGTGATAGGAATATGGCATGACAATACCTTGCGTGTTTGTAAGTATTCAGTGATTATTGCAATTCCCACGTTCGTGTGACGTGTCTGTGTGATAATCCGTTGCTTAATATCTGTACCCTAAACCTTGAATACGCAAGTTAGTTGAAGCAACATCAGAAGCAACAATGCGGTGACTTTCTTTTAATTAGAGGTAGTTCTATAGATGTATCTATAGTAGTATTATCTATAAAAAATATTGAATGCAGAATTATCTCTTTCGTGATGGGAGATGCCTGAGCCGCGTGTTCCCTTTTTTTCTCGTTCTCTGTTCACTATTTTGGGCAAGTTCTGGGCAATTTGGGATGGGGGTTGGGGTATAAAAGGTAATGTAAAGTGAAATAGTAACATGTGCATGTATAACACACGTGTTTGTATGTGTGCGCTTGTATTTCTGTCTCTTCGGTATTAACATTTTTATACCAAATAAATAAATAAATAGGGATATCTAGTTTGCGAATTAATGCTTTTTGAAACTATTCTCGTTGGTAGTATAGGGTGCTGTTTCACAAAAATAACTCTGAAACAGTTTTATCCACTTTATCGTAGGATCAACAGCATGTCCTTTAAAAATGAAGATATTGGGTCTCTTTCACGCAAAGATGAGAAAGTGAGAACGATAAGGATTAGAGAAAAGCAACTGACAATTATTAAATTTTTGATCGGACTCGTGTAAAGGTACTGATTGAAACCTGCCTCCTTCTCACTGAAGCTAGTGATTATTAAGCTGCGTTGCAATATGCGTCAGTAGGCCTATCTTATAGCTTCAATTAACGCTTTACATATAGGTGTTTTCATTACAGTTCGCAGATTACTAAGACTAGGACTGCATTCCCACAGATTTAGATCGATCCATCTGGATCGACCTAACTCCCTGGGGTGCACGCTAAATTGCTGTCAGCCGAGCGCGCACGGAAGTTAATTACCCTCTTACAGCTTTTAGTAGGCGGGACAGACATTTAAGCCGGCTAAGCTGACAGTAATCTAGTGAGACTCCCCACGGAAATAGATCGATCTAAAATCTGTGGGAATGCAGTCTAGGTTCCCATCCCTAGATCGATCTTACAGGATCGGTCCATCTCCACGGGGTTTCTCGCTAATTTGCTTTCAGCTTAAGTGGCTTAGACGTCTGGGACGCCTACTAAAGCTGCTAAACGATAGTTTGCCCCCTATCAGCTTCAGTAGGCGTGACAGACATCTAAGCCGCTCAAGTTAATTGCAATTAGGCAAGAATCCCCTCGGATATATTTCGATCCAAACTTAGTACGATAGGGTCTGGGAATGGTCTCTAAAATATCTCTAGTAAATGGCATTGTCGGGCGATCTTATATATCTCTTATCAATTATCAGTTTGCTTCGCGGAATAGAAAGCGATTAGTAAAAATTGTTCTGATATCATATTGAGAGTTTGTGTTGGAGATAATGTATGAACGGTGGGATGTGATTTTTACGAAAGACGTTGCTTGTATTGTTTTTTCTTCCTGCTATCAAATACGTTGGAAGAAAACAGGAGCTGAATCTATGGCAGAGTTTAGATAAAACAGAAAAGATATGAAAGTTAGGATTCGTCGAGAATAAAAGCATTTTATTTCCCAAGTATCGTGTGTGAGGTTTAAACAGGGATGAACGGACGGAAATGAAAAAAAAAGCAATAAAAAGATGATATGATACATGTACGTACGCTGTTGTTGTTGGTAGCTGGAAGTTTAAAAAATCATATAAAAATTATTTATTTTTTCGAACAAAAAAAAAGCTATTTTATAACATTAAAGTACCAGGTCTCAGTGCCAAGGTACCACGCACGCCCCCCCCCCCCCCTACACCCCTCAAGCTTCGGAGGCACCCTTCTTCTCTTTCTCCTTCATCCCTCTACAAAAAAGGTTAACAAGAAAAAAAGAGATAAAACTGAATAATTTTCCGTCACTCGAATCATGGTTAATTTGTCCACGTGTACATTTGTTCGCTTCGTTCCGCAAACAATTTTCCTCGTTTTTTGTTTGCTTTTTGGTACGAAAACAACTCGTAAACATGAGCCTCCGTGCGTGGGTAAAGTCCAATCCAGATGCACTTGTGAATGTCAATTGTTTAAATGATGGCGAATTACAAACCAATCCCAATAATCGTTTTTAGTTTGGTTGATACAGAAAAGTATTCGCCACTTGTACCTTTAACCATGACTCGACTCCTGGTGCTGATTTACGCTTGTGAATAAATACGGGAAAATACAGCCCGCATCTTTCTAAGGACAATAAGTACGTAAATGGCGCAATCAGCTTACAGAGATGATGGTTTATAATGATGAATATACATAAAATATGCCCAGTTGGATAGACCATTATAACGTACAATGGTAATACACGAATATATGTCGGTGTATGCCAATATACATACGCACGAAATGTTACACCCTGAAAATACAAAAATGTCAATGGTTGAGGACAAACAATGCTCATGAGACCTTCAAACGTGTAAAGAAAAAAAAGGAATCAAAATTCTACATTTCTCCATAATCGCCAAGCTATATCCTATCAAAAAGTGAACCTAATTTTAAGATTTGTAAGTCCGTTTTGGAGTTCAAATTTTACTACTTTTACCGTTACCAATAGAGTTCAACCTTCTCCGCATCTAACATTTTAATGTGTTACAACTTGAACATCTAGAACTGAAAACAGGCAGTACACGTTACTTGTCATCGGTTTCAGATGGTGCAACTGGTGGTAATGGCGAAAGAGCTTAATTTTAACTGAATTCATTTATCATCATTGATATCATCATTTTGTTTATAAAGGTCTAACTGGCATTGTATGCTTTTAAAGCATTGTACAGGTATTAGCCATAATTTACCTATAGCATATACACACACACACACACACACACACACAGAGTTGTTGTTCTATCACACAGATCATCCCTTCAGCTTAGGTAACTCAACAAAATTGGTTATTATCTTAATTAGTTTTCTGTATAGACACCGTATGTATTCGCACTAGACACGCAATGTTAACTAGCAATGCCAGCGCTGATACTGTACATTACACACCCTATGTCGAACGGAATCTCTCGGATAACTTCGTACTCCCAACGGCGGTTGGCCGCATGGATCTGTACCTGTAGGACGCGCTCTACAGCCAATTTGTTACAGAAGAGGAGATATATACAGAGAGAGAAGACATCGCAAAAATAGCAACTCCTGTCCTTAATTAAGGATGATGTATGGATAATGGAGTAAGCACCAGTGGTAGGTCTTCCTAAGTTATAACTTAATTTATCACCCAGTTGAAATCGAGTTTTGGGAGTGACGGAGGCTTGCAGACTGCCTATCGCTTCTGGCGTCCTAGTTTCTTACAGCTGTCCGTCCGTCCGTCCATTCATCCATTCATCCATTCATCCGTCCGCCTTCCCATCTATCTATCTATCTATCTATCTATCTATCTATCTATCTATCCAATCACCCCTCCATCCATATAAACATCTATTGGTCTGCTTGGTTTTGTATTTTTTGTTCGTGCATGTTTTCCCATCCATCCGTGCTCTGACCGCCATAAATTGCCCCCGCCCCATCCAAACCTCATAAGTCCCAGCAGCTTGTTAAAAGGAACATAGTGAAATGTGTTGCTTGCACACTCTGTACATGTGCACTTTACTGTAAGTTGCCGGCGTTGATGCAATTCCCGATAGTAGACGTAATGGCGCGCATCAGTTGAGAGTTTTCACACCGTGGCAAATCCTTCATCAAATCTGACGCACCGTACTAACTACACCATTAATTGAAATGTTGCGTCTTCACATCGACGTGATGTCTATTTCTCTTAGACTGAGTGCATTTTCTTTATTTCCAACGAACACGTTTTTTTATCTTTTAAAGAAATAGATCAGCCTTTTCAGGGGAAACTTACACGCTGAAAACCATCACAGACGGTGGTTCGAGACTCCCCTAATTGCCCAGTGGAAGACAGACGACGTCAGTGTCATACCACGTAATCATGCAAGAAAAATAAAGCTAAAAATATCTCAGAACCACCAATTAATCTCATTACAACGATCAACCATATCGGAGTCGTGACAAGCCTTTCCAGAGCAGGAAGCAGATTTTCATTTTTTAAAGATCTAAAAAAGCCTTGAGACAGGAAAAGCGCAAATAGTTACGTACATGTAGGCCTACTTATTTCTGCAGCGAATACAAATATGCATGGTGAGAAGGCCAACTCCTCACTTCGTCAAATCTTCGTGAATCTTCCTTGGCGCTTGTTTTTTTTTTTTTTTTTTTTTTTTTTTTTTTTTTTTTTTAATGTTTAAATGAAAAATTTGCAGTCTAATCGGAAATCAAATTTCATGCGGAGATGAGGTGTATTGGGGTGGCGGTAGGCGGAGAGGGGGGGTGAGGGTGGGGGGGGGGCGTCTGTCAGAAATGGCCTAGATGGCACTATTTTCTCTTCTTCAGCACGGGTATGCCTTTTGTGTTTGGCTTCAATATTGAACTCCAATGTGTGATTTACAAAGTCGCATTATATATTGTTTGTTTTTGATTGTGAGTGTGTTTGTACTTTATCATCCGTTAGCTCTTACGTTAAACCCACTAACCCCCGCTTGTGTGCAATTTGAACTCCATTAAGAACCAAATAGGGGGACTCTAAACTGCGGAAACAATGGTGCTAAAAGCAGATTTGTACAAACTTAATCACATGAAAACGGATCTATGCTCTAGATCGAACCGATCGATACCCATAGACGAGTCTGCCTAACCTACACTGGCGGTCGCTGCTCGTTTAATCGGCGGACATCAGGTTGCTATTTTTAGCCCATGGATGCGAATATAATCTCGGAGTCCTGACTTAAATAGCTGTACATCATTTCTGCATCAGATGCCGGTATATTCAAGGTGTGTTATCAGAGGTCTAGGTGCATTGGTAAGTTGCAGTTTCACAGTAATGAAATCTGCGTGTTTAAGTGTGAAAATGTGGGAGAAGGCTCCATTTCATTCTTCGATTCACTGATAACGTCGGTTTTCTTCATACTAAACTGGGTCACATTTGGATACACAAAACCTCCCGAGTTTTTTTCACCCTCAAGAGGATGATGACTCAAAGCAAAATATGTTGCTCGCAGATTTTACTTTGTAAGAGACTGACGAGTGTATGTCAATATTAAGTGCAGCTACAGGATGTTAATGTGTGGTAAGTTTCAAACTTGAAGTGCAATCCTTTTCTTCAGCCGGTCTCTTTCCCCCTCCGGCACCGCTTCCTTGGTCACCTTTACAGTTGTTAATTTCAGCGCCGCTTCCTGTCTTCTGATCCAAGAAATGCCGTCCGATTTATGGTTAATTTTTTTATTTGTACCATTCGTGTTTGGATAGGATGAACTAGCTTGCCTTTATTTTATTTATTTATTTTTTTTAAAAAATATTTTCACGTGAGATTTCTGACAGGTCATTACTTTTCAAGGTTATGACTTTGAAGTGATATACTAGTGCAAGATTATGAGGTCTGATTTCTAGTCTCAAATAATTGCAATGGGAGAAGACCCCTGGCGTGACTTTCACCTGGATTGCCTAATGACTATTTAATTATATTCATTGCCTGTATTTACTACAAATTGGGGAACCCTTAAAATGTCATTGTATTTTTTTGCAGTGATATTTAACATGCGATGCCTCTGTTTTTCTGCCTTTAATGCTGATGACATATAAAAAGGTCACCCAACCCTGGAAAACAAGTTGTGCTTGATTAATCTCAAATCATTACGCATAATGATTCCTCAATCTTGTATTAATTTATGCTACAGGGTGTCATATTGAGTTCAAAGCAACTTGTGATAGATCTTTCATGAACTGCAGACAATTTTTTCTGGTTTTAATAGAAAAATTTATTTGGTTTTTTTTTTTTTTGCCTATAACTCCCCATAAGGCCACTTAACTATTTTTTGTCTTATTTACTAACAGCCATTATTATGTGTGAAGTCTCAAAGTTACCCAGCACAGGTCTGCTTAATCACATTCAAATGTCTATATCAACTTGACAAGGATGTACATATAGAGATTTGAAAAGGTATGTTTTGGATATGAAACCCTGGGTAAAGAAACTAGGTACATAATTCAGCCTATTCTTTAGTTCTGACCCCCCCCCCCCCAAAAAAAAAAAAAAATAAATAAATAAAATAAAACGGATGGATAAATTAAAAAATACATGCCATTAAGTAAAATTTGATTTCTATGGATGGTTATCTTTAATGATGGAGATGAACCCCTTCAGATTTACCCTTTTGTCTTTTTTTCTGAGCTCATATCAGCTCTCAAGTAAATAACATCTCAAAATGCCATTTCACATCCCATATCCCAAAGAAGCTTAACTTGAGGACTCCTGGCTTCCAGGTTGTTTTTTATTTTAATAAGTCGTATGATTTCTGTATATCCTGGAACAGCCTGTGTGTGTTGCCCCGAGTGGAGGAGATATTTGTGTATTTCCAGTTTCGGCAGAGAGATGCTGACAGTGGCAGTCAGTTCCCTGTAAACTTTGACATGGAGTCCTCCATTAATTAAGGGATCATCACCAAACTGTAATCACTTCAGAGTTAGCCCATGTGTGGCCTCCCTTGAATATCACCAAATTTCGTCTTTAACTCTTTGAGTCAGGCTGGTGACAAACTGTGACAGACAGACAAACAGACAGACCAATGGCGGTGAAAACGTAACTTCCTTGGCGGAGGTAATAACCACCAATTGGCTGGATGTCAGGGTGATGGTAGTCTGCTTTATTCATGTCTCTGAATGTAGATGTGTGAAATGTCAGCTCTTTGTTGGCTACAGACAGTTTAGAAAACATGTAGAATTTGAGGTTGGTCCTCATACTTGATTTTAAGAAACTACTCCAAAATGATGTAGCATCATATATCTCTCATTTCAGAGAACAGAACATATGCAATAGTTAAGATTGAGATCCAGTTTCAGAAATAAGTCGACAAGTCTGTAATAACTGATAAAAAAAAATTGGATATATTCTAAAGGCTACGTAGACAGGTTATTGCACATTGAGGTTGATGGAATCTAGTGCTTAAGAAATATGTCTCTATACATTTGAAATCTGTAATGTATACACACAAAGCTGCGTAAGTACTATACTCGGTACAAATGCACGCACATACACAACATACATAAGCACAGACAAAGAGAAGGTTGAGAGAGAAAATTTAACTCCTACTGATTTAAAGAAACTAACCAGTATAAATCCATATGCAAGCCACTTTGTAGATAGTTATAATATGAAAAGATCAGAAAAGGTCAGCCTTAACTGATGGGTTGATCTGAAAATATTTAAATTGGAAAGCAGTGCTTGCCTTTTACAATTCACACCAACCCAGTACCTGAGATAAACCAGTGAAGTTGAATAGGTTCTGTAAGTACTGCAAACTTGTGTTCTGTTTACATAACCCTGTATGGGCTAATTTCACTTTGGGCAGCACAGGTGTAGCGGACAAGGCAAACAGAGACAAACGCTGACAGTCGATTGCAATACACCTCAGCTGCCATTAAATAGCCTTCCTGATGAGAACTGCTTAACTGACTGCTTGATCAGTTCAACTCCTCACTGCCTCTTGGTGTTTGATTTACAAGGTAGGTTTTATATGGGGAAGGAACAGAGAAAGAAAACAAATGCGCCAAAGTGCTGTTTTTCTTAAGCTCTGTGAGATTGTTTGAATGTTAAGTCTGTGGACTGTTAAATACCGAGTTGAAAAGTTCATTTGAATGAACTGTGCTTCACCTAGACCATGTATAATACATTGAAACTTGGTGCATGCTCATATGTAATTTGATTTCAGCAGCATTGCATAATTTTACTGCCAACTGAAAATTACGATGTGTTAAGTGATTGACATTTTGTCAAAATACATGGAATATAATGTTTCCATTTTTTCTGAAGTCAAAATGTTGTTTTAACCTATTGGTAGATGTTTATATATGTTAGCATAGGCCAGTGAAATGCATAGTCACAAAAACATCCGTTAATGTCATGTTTCATTGAGAAAACTGTACCATTTCTCTCTCTCTCTCTTTCTCTCTCTCTCTCTCTCTCACACACACACACACACAAACCTTATTTTGCCAATTTTAGTGTAGGTGCATTTGTGAAAGCAAACAAGCAAACAATACAAAAGAAAATAATAAGATGCAACTGATACAACCTGCAATATCAAACTTCTCATTCTGCACTAAGCACATACCAGCATTCTATGCAAAATTAATATATATGTACCTGGACATATTCTTCCCCACCAAGTCAACCGTCATTCACAGAGGAAGCAGCATGTTAGATGTGATTTGATTTACACAGGGAGATATGGTTATTTCTTGATATTTTGGAAAATAAAACGATTAAGGATGTTTCCTTAAACAGCGTTTTGTTAGTATTTGTCAAAGGATTTAGAGGGTCAGAGTAGGGGGTTGAGTAGAAATTAAAAAAAAAAAAATTTGAGTGTGACTAAGTAAGATTGCAGATCTACAAATCCTTTAAAGGTGAAATATTGGAATTTGCAAGAATTTTTAGATGATGGTACAATGACTCCATCTTTTTAATGCGGAAAATTGTGAATTTTACAGGTACTTTATTTTTTAAGTCATAAATTCTTAAAATTAAATTTTACATTAATATTGACTGGCCACTGAAAATCAGTCTAAGCACCACAAAAATGCTTCACAGAAGTATATTTTAATGACTCTAAAATCATGTTTCCAAAAATGTGATAATTTTTTTCTCAAATGGAAAGATCAGGTAATTACCATAATCGTGGTCTTTGTAAATATTTTCCAAAATTTTGAATTCCAATACTTTCCTAAAGTCATGCATGGTTTTTTGGTCTGTATAAGTTATGGAAAAGAGTATAATAATGAAATGACTCATCTTGTAGGCAATTTACACTTTCTTATTCTTCTAAAACCATCACGTTCAATCTTTTTTCTTCAAGTAAGCTATGATGCAAACAAAGGTATTAAAATGACTCATACTTTTATTAGTTTGTATCCCATTGGCCAAGTATTTTGAGTAAGTTTGCTTAACAAAAAATGTAGGAAGAAGGTGCCTGGGAAAGGTAATTTTGAATATTTATTGTGGGTGAAAAAGATCTGAAACATGGAGAATACTGTTGGAATTCTGCTTCCAAAGAATCTAAATGAAAGCGATCAGCAGCCAAATGCTTATACTTCTCGTAACTCTGGCATTCTGTGATGTGAAACTTAGTTCGAACTAGTGAAGATTCTAGTTAGGCAAGTAAGGCAGTGTTCATGTTAATTTCAGCTATTATAAAAGGAAAAAATCTTTTAAAAATAAAATTTGTCTGAGATAACTGTTATTAATTCAAGCTATAAAATTTAGAGTTATACTGAGACTGCTGATTGTGTGTTTTAATCTTTTCTGTGTACAATTTTTTCTGTCAGTACTGCATATATAGGCATAATCATAGCATATGAATTATCAATTGTTATCATGTATTAAGAATTCTGTAATATTTGCTACCTTGTGAACAATGCAAGTATCTGTATACATACTAGTATATAGAATGTTGTTATAGAAATTACATAACAGTTTGCTCTATTTGTCAAAACATCCACACTGTGGTGTCCTTTATCCACGTAGAACAAGAAATTTCCAGTGACTGGGAGTGGTGGAGATGGGGTCTCTAACAGTAGACATCTGGATAGATACCTGGACAGTTAACAAGAAAGCTTCTGAATGTTTAGTGAGCATGTGAAGGGTTTCCAGCTCTCTCCTTGACACTTGTTCTTTATCTGTATTTTTTCTTGGGATTCCCCTTGTTTTCTAGTATGTGTTTTTATTAAAAATGTGAAATCAACAAATCTGTGCATTCTGAGCATTTTGATTTGACAAATTCATCATAAGAAAGATGTAATCATTTCAATTGATTGTGTTGAAAATAACACAGATTTTCTTCTATTTACAGGTAATAATGTCCTCCTGTAAAACGCTACAAAGTTGAACGAACATTAGGAAAATACAAACAAAATGGCTGCCAGTGAAGATAAGGACAATAACGGGATGGGGGCCCGCTATGATTCTGGCACAGAAGAGGTTAAATTTGATGTTGAATCACCAGCTCGGAATAGATATAAGGGAACCCTCCTAAGTGAGAGACGTCGTAGTCGTTTTCCAGTACTCTTCGAGCGAGCATCCCATTCTTGGTGGAATCCACGTTTTGACTCAGAAGTTCTGGAGGAGCAGGTTGCAAAAAGCTCGTTTCCACAAACTCGCATTCGGTTCCAGTATGCCTGCTTCTACATCATTGCATCTTGCGCTGCCTGGAGTATCTTCTTTGCAGCTAGAGCTGAAGCAAACTGGGTTCCTTTTGTAGTGGGAACATTATCACTACTCCTAATAACTGTGCTGGTTTTGATCTTCAGCTATACCAGGTATTATCAGCGTTTTTGCCTGCCAGTGTCTATATTTATGTCTCTCCTGCTGGTGGCACTGACTCTGGCCAAATTTCAGAACCCCCAGAATGAAACGAATATGTCCGATGTAGGATCTTTCGCGGGGGTCATTGAAATCTTACTGATGATGTACACGGTGATCCCAATGCCCTTGTTTGTGTGTGTCATCATTGGAGTTTTGTTTTCCATCTTGTACGAAGTTCTGCTCAAGATTGTCACTGGTGACGATGAGGAACTGGATTCAGCTGCGCTGATTGTTGGGAAAGTTCTGCTTCATTTTTGTATCCACATCATTGGACTTCACATCTTTATCATGTCTCAGGTGAGAAAGCGAAGCACTTTTTGGAAAGTAGGCCAATCCATCATGGCGAAGCGAGACCTCGAGATTGAAAAGCAGTTGAAGGAAAAGATGATCAACTCCTTAATGCCAGAGACAATTGCCAAGGAGGTGGTGCAGTCGAGAGTGGATGGTAACTCTGATTTTCAGCGGATAATCTTTCGTCCATTCACTATGCACCAGATGAAGTCTGTCAGCATCCTCTTTGCGGACATAGTGGGTTTTACCAAAATGAGCTCCAACAAAACTGCTGAGAAACTGGTGTCTTTGCTGAATAATCTCTTTGGGCGCTTTGATAAAATCTGCTTCAAGACAGGATGCGAGAAGATTTGCACTCTTGGCGATTGCTACTACTGTGTGTCCGGATGCCCAACGCCGCGTCCTGACCATGCGAAGTGCTGCATAGAGATGGGCTTGGGGATGATCAAAGCCATAAAAGAATTCGACGAGGAACACAACGAGGAAGTGAACATGCGTGTTGGCGTGCACACAGGCAAAGTTTTGTGTGGAGTTGTTGGGACGAGCCGCTTCAAATTTGACGTCATGTCAAATGACGTGGACCTGGCCAATGTCATGGAGTCGACAGGGGAGCCTGGCAGAGTTCATATCTCCGCTGAGACATTGGAATATCTCAAGGACCTGTATGAGGTGACAGAGGGCAAGGAAGAGAAAGGTAAGCAATATGCATGAAAGGATGTGGGTGTAGGAAAGTGAATGGATTAAATACATTATTTTTCACAGATAGCTATTTACTGTACATGTCAATACCACAAAAATGACATGTAATAATACTTGTTTACAAATTAGTTACTGTAAAACATTGGCTCATCAACTAAGTTGGTGTGATATAGAAAAGATTGGGAAGAATAAATGATAGCATGGGGGTTGATTTGACAGAATGAGTCTGATGAAGCACCAGTCTCTTAAAAATGGACTGTGGAAAACTAAAATTTTGCAGCAAAAGGATAAAAGGAGAGTGGACATGAAAATACATATTGCCCTGCATTCTAAACCATTTCATAAAGTTTGAATTCAGATGTAAAAAATTACCTGTATCTATCTATCTGTCTATCTATCTATCTATCTATCTATCTATCTATCTATCTATCTGTGTATAAGCAAAAAATGTAAATATTTTATTTGAAAATGACTCATTTCATACCAAATCACCTGCATGAGAGAAAAACAGGTGGGAACACATCAATAATGTATAATGAGCTGTTAATTTCAGCTCTCTGGTTGACTATATTTAAGTTTTAATTTCACTTTGCTGCCAAAACATTCAACTTAAGAGTTCCTTCATGGAGCTATGGTTCAAAAAAGGTAATTAAAAAAAAAATAAACGCACAAGATTTTTTCTCCACTTTCAACATTTTTCTTCTACTTACCAACCATCTCTCTGTTGAGGTCCAAATTTCAAAATCCAGAAATCCCTTGTAAATTAACATTTTAAATAGGATATATTTTCCTCTGTTTGGCTCAAGCCAATTTCACAGTTACTATTGCATGCATATCTTGCATTTTCACTTTGCATAAAAATGCAATTGTTTGATCACGGGATCATTGTAATCCCATTGCCATTTGTCAATAAAAGCACCTTCGAACACAAGTTCAGACTTTGAAATGAAAAGAAGAAAAATTGATGTATAAATTAAAGAGTACCCTGTATTCTGCTCCCTAGGTGAATATTTACTGTTTATTATTATTATTTTTCCATAATTTTCCAAGAAGCATTGAAATCTTAATTGCAATATTCTTTGGATTTGAAAAACAAATTTAATCTCTTGGAGATTTAGGGTGCTTTCCCAGAGATTTAGATCGATCTAGAGATTAAGATTTAAATCGACCTAACTCCCTGGGGGTTCACGCTAAATTGCAGTCAGCCGAGCGGGCACCAT
Organism: Lingula anatina; assembly: GCF_051362555.1. Classification (NCBI taxonomy): domain Eukaryota; kingdom Metazoa; phylum Brachiopoda; class Lingulata; order Lingulida; family Lingulidae; genus Lingula; species Lingula anatina. Next base: position 7,360,675 of record NC_141769.1, read on the forward strand.
AGTTAATTACCCCCTTACAGCTTTCAGTAGGCGGGACAGACGCTTAAGCCGGCCAAGCTGACAGTAATCTAGTGAGACTCCCCACGGGGATAGATCGATCTAAAAATCTATGGAAATGGGGTGTTATTTTTGCCATGTTGGCAGTAGGTAATAATTATGAAACGGATTAGATACTGGTGTCAAGATGGAGGCAAAATATACCTGCTTATTTCTTTTTAATTATATCATGTACTAACACCTCAACTAGACATTAACTTCTCAGAGGAAGACTTATAAGACAAAGGTGAAACATTTACCTTCCTCTGAGAAGTTAATTTCTAGATGAGGTGTTAGTGCACGCTTTTCTATAGGAAAACTATTGAAGTCTAGGTGTAAATAATGCTTGAAGGTGATAAAACATTCCAAATGAATGAAAGTAAGTTTTCTTTACGTATACGAAAAATTAGAGGAAACATAAGGCCCCTCAGCTATCTGGACATTTTTGTTCACAAAATGTATATGCTTTAATTTTATGTGTATATTGTGTTTTATTGTACCACCAGCGTTAGCGCTGGCGGTACACATGGTTTTAGTCCCGTCCGGTCCGTTCCGCCGGCTCCGCCGGCTCCTGCGGCTCCGCCGGCTCCGCCGGCTCCGCCGCCATGTTACCGTTACCGCTTCTCCTCCTAGACGGTAAGGGCCCCCATACCCATCTCTTGGATTTAGGTCACCTATAATCTCAACTCGTTCCACGTAAAATTTGGGCTTTGTCGGTATTGGGGTCTAGGTGTGGCACTCATTGCAATGCACCCTTGTCCAAAAATGGCAAAATTAAATGCTAATTATCTACCCTACGGAAGGAATTATGGGAAAAATTTCTACAGACGGCTTTCCAAAAGTCATATGTGTAGATTTCAAATATGCCCTTGGATTTGACCTTTGACCTTTATTTCAAGGTCAAACGGGCAAAAATTTTCAAAAAAATGAATTTTTTTACGAAAAAAAAATTATTTGCGCTGTTATTCAGACACCACACAGACTTAACCAATAATATTATTGGAAAATGTTACCCTTCAGGTCATCTTTCATCTGTGTGAATTTGGGGTCAATCGGTGCATTTTCACGGGTGTAGCGGCCATAAGATACCGAAACTGAAAACTGTCTCTAATTCGGGAACCGTTAATGCTAGAGACCCATTCTTTTTTGCATTTTGTAGAGCATGTAAAGCCCAACACTGGAGGTGGTCTCCGTTTTTTTGTATTCCATACGGTTTTCGAGTTACGCTGTATCAAAAAGTACATATTGGTGGTGAAAGCAAAATGTGCAGTACGGTAATGGATAATAAATTTTGAACTCTGGAAAAATAAAACATAAGGCTTGGCAAAGCAGACAACTTGTGGTCAAAAATGACATTATTTCATCAAATTTGAACTTCTGGAACTTCAGAGCACCTCCCATTTCAAGAATTTTTACCAAAATGACCTTTTCTTTATTTTAATTAATTTTTTCTGTAGGAAATTTATGGCACATTAAGGTAACTCCGAAATTATAACATTTAGTCCCTTATATCTCCAAAACTGGCAGAGATAGGTCCATAGTTACTATTGAAGTTGAATAGGAAGTCATATACTGGCAATCTTACTGTGACCTTGAAATTGACCTTTGACCTACTTTTCACCATAAATTGAACTTTGCAAATTTTGCTACCCTTTTATCTCCAAAACTGGCAGAGATAGGTCCATAGTTTCTATTGAACTTGAATATGAAGTCATATACTGGCAATCTAAATGTGACCTTGAAATTGACCTTTGACCTACTTTTCACCATGAACTGAACTTTGGAAATTTTGCTTCCCTTTTATCTCCAAAACTAGCAGAGATAGGTCCATAGTCACTATTGAAGTTGAATAGGAAGTCATATACTGGCAATCTAAATGTGACCTTAAAATTGACCTTTGATCTACTTTTCACCATGAACTGAACTCTGTTAATTTCTTTCTCTTTTAACCTGGCAGAGATAGGTCCATAGTTTCTATTGAAGTTGAATAGGAAGTCATATACTGGCAATCTAAATGTGACCTTGAAATTGACCTTTGACCTACTTTTTATCATGAATTGAACTTTGCAAATTTTGGTTCCCTTTTATCTCCAAAACTGGCAGAGATAGGTCCATAGTTACTATTGAACTTGAATAGGAAGTCATATACTGGCAATCTTTCTGTGACCTTGAAATTGACCTTTGACCTACTTTTCATCATGAACTGAACTTTGCAAATTTTGCTTCCCTTTTATCTCCAAAGTTACGCTGTATCAAAAAGTACATTTTGGTGGTTAAAGCAAAATGTGCTGTACGGTAATGGAAAATAAATTTTGAACTCCGGAAAAATAAAACATAAGGCTTGGCAAAGCAGGCAACTTGTGGTCGAAAATGACATTATTTCATCAAATTTGAACATCTGGAACTTCAGAGCACCTCCCATTTCAAGAATTTTTACCAAAATGACCTTTTCTTTATTTTTATTATTTTTTTCCATAGGAAATTTATGGCACATTATGGTAACTCCAAAATTATAACATTTAGTCCCTTATATCTCCAAAACTGGCAGAGATAAGTCCATAGTTACTATTGAAGTTGAATAGGAAGTCATGTACTGGCAATCTTACTGTGACCTTGAAATTGACCTTTGACCTACTTTTCACCATGAACTGAACTTTGCAAATTTTGCCTTCCTTTTATCTCCAAAACTGGCAGAGATAGGTCCATACTTTCTATTGAACTTGAATATGAAGTCATATACTGGCAACCTTACTGTGACTTTGAAATTGACCTTTGACCTACTTTTCACCATGAACTGAACTTTGCAAATTTTGCTTCCCTTTTATCTCCAAAACTGACAGAGATAGGTCCATAGTTACTATTGAAGTTGAATAGGAAGTCACATACTGGCAATCTAAATGTGACTCTAAAATTGACCTTTGGCCTACTTTTCACCATGAACTGAACTTTGCAAATTTTGCTTCCCTTTTATCTCCAATGTTACGCTGTATCAAAAAGTACATATTGGTGGTTAAAGCAAAATGTGCAGTACAGTAATGGATAATAAATTTTGAACTCCGGAATAAGGCTTGGCAAAGCAGACAACTTGTGGTCAAAAATGACATTATTTCATCAAATTAGAACATCTGGAACTTCAGAGCACCTCCCATTTCAAGAATTTTGACCAAAATGACCTTTTCTTTATTTTTATTAATTTTTTCCGTAGGAAATTTATGGCACATTATGGTAACTCCAAAATTATAACATTTAGTCCCTTATATCTCCAAAACTGGCAGAGATAGGTCCATAGTTACTATTGAAGTTGAATAGGAAGTCATATACTGGCAATCTAAATGTGACTTTGAAATTGACCTTTGACCTACTTTTCACCATGAGTTGAACTTTGCAAATTTTGGTTCCCTTTTATCTCCAAAACTGGCAGAGATAGGTCCATAGTTACTTTTGAACTTGAATAGGAAGTCATATACTGGCAATCTAAATGTGACCTTGAAATTGACCTTTGACCTACTTTTTATCATGAATTGAACTTTGCAAATTTTGGTTCCCTTTTATTTCCAAAACTGGCAGAGATAGGTCCATAGTTACTATTGAACTTGAATAGGAAGTCATATACTGGCAATCTAAGTGTGACCTTGAAATTGACCTTTGACCTACTTATAATCATGAACTGAACTCTGCTAATTTCTTTCTCTTTTAACTCCAAACCTGGCAGAGATAGGTCCATAGTTACTATTGAAGTTGAATAGGAAGTCATATACTGGCAATTTACTGTGACCTTGAAATTGACCTTTGACCTACCTTACGATGAACTTAATTTTGATTGTACCATTTTAAGTTATATATATTTTTTGCGTATTTTGAAAATTCTTGTTGATTGCATTTTTATAGCTTGTCAAGCATAAGACTGGTGGCTGTGTCTCTTATTTTGTGTATGTGGGGGTCTATACGAATGCGCTTGCTCCAGCTGGTGGTACAATATTCGGAGGCGGTATCGCCTCTCTGATCCTCTAGTTGAAAATTGTTTTTTTTTGAACCAGGTTCTTTGTGCACAAATTCATAAAAGGGAAAATACCTCTTGAGACACACTATTTATAACTAGTGATATGAGATATTCTTGTATTACCTGGTCACATTTTTAGGTACCAAAGTTTCAGATATGACAGAAAACCCCCATTTGGATAGTTCAAAGCAAAAAAGTTTTAAGTAAAAAATTCCCATGAGTCTGTACAAAGAGAAGAGTTATCATTCACTGTTAATAGATAGCTGATTACATTAGTCTTTGGGATATGCACCCATGAATTTTAATGTAGATTGTTGTCTGGGCTTATCTGTGTAGTGCACAATCCTCAGTAATAAAACTTGAGATTTTGCAGTCTTTGCCATTTAAATCCTTTCCAGCCTCACTGGTCAGTTAGACCAGTGCACTTTGAAAACTGTACGTACAAACCCAAAGATGAAATCTGCAGATAACGGAATAATGATCTAAAACAACTGGTGAAATGTCCACTCGTTCAATTAAACAAATAACTTTAAAAATCCAATGTGATTTCCTGGTCAGGGGTTAAATCTAGTACAGTAGTCAGTTGCCAAGGTTCGATGGCCAAGGTTTGAGACTGGTTTTTGGTGCATGACTTGGTGGTTGATATCAAAAAGATCTAAGGGAAATGTCAAGTACTTTGCGATTGAACTCTGAGGAAATGGCCACGATGTTTCTGCGAAGGTTAAAAGGCAAATGATAGTAAATAGGTGCAAGGTTATGGAAAGGTCTGAAGGGATCAACAGATAACAAGGTGCATTGAGGTTGTAAAGTTGGAAAAGTGCAGTGGACAATTTATCTTTGTCTATTTTCTGAAATAAGACTGGACTTGGTTTGCTCCTTTGCTCTGTGTGTGCTTGTTTTTTTTTTCTCTTGAGGGGGATTGAAGATTGCTCATTTTAAGGTATATTTGTTAGGGATGATAATGGAAAAATATTATGTGATTAGGAAGAATTTATCCACAATGAAATTATGAATTAAAAATAGCCCAAAGGGAATAAGTGAATTTAGTGAAAAAAGTAAAAATAAAACAGGCACATCTGCACACAAATTTAATTTCAATAAGGTATTGCCGAGATAAAATTGTCCCAAATGGATGTATTATGTGCCTAATGAAAGATAGATGTTCGAGCAGATTGTGTGCTTGTATTCTGTTGCGTTTGGCATAATTTATATATTTAAACTTCATCAGAAGATGAGTTTTGAAGGTCGTCAGGCACATAGTTGAGCTTATTCATTTATGTACTATACAGATGTATCTTTTTAAAATATTTCTGTTTCTCTCTGTTTCTCTGTTGCTTTTTATGGACCTGTTGTCTGTCAATCAATAGAGGATAACTATAATTGTCATGACGTTGATTATCCTCGAGTCGCATGTCACATTAAATTTCCATTAACAGACATAATAAGCACAGAAATATATCTAAAAATTGGTGTATGCTTCACTGGAAAAGTGGCCTGTGTAATAAGGGGTCAGAGGAGTGGCAAAGATCTTTCAGGGGCCAGATATAATATGTGCACTAAGGAGTAATCAAGATGTTTGTGCTCTGGAATGCTATCCAAATTACCTTAACCAGGTTATAATTCCTTATTTCTGAGCAATTAACTTCTGTTTGCATTCAGTGCCAATAGATCTGCAAGCTGTACCTTTTGCTTAGTTAGGTCTGTGACTCCTCCATTTACGATGGAATTGAGATTTTTAAAAACAAATTTTTAAGGATATTTTTACAGACTGATGGTAGATCTTTAATACTGGAGATTAAATCTGGAATTTTGAAACAGATTCAATCGTTGTTATCAAAAGCACAAATAGCATAAAAATGGGGTTGTAATAGCATAGTAGCACTCTAGTTGAACCTGCCTCACACTCTTTCACACACACACACACACACACACACACACACACGGTTATATGTTATATCTGTACTATGTAACACTGCTGCATAAAGTGATATAAACATACATAACAACGATAATATGCATACACATACACTAAACATGCATAAATGTATAATTACAACATAGTAAAATTTACATACATGCGGCCTGTATTGATTATGCCAGTGAGATCAACCGAGTATCCTAGATGGTCCGGTCAATCTCTGCCCCAGTGTTTAAGAAACAAGATGAAGGCTGACTTAATGCCCATTGATTTTTGTATCAAGGGTTTTCATCTTCAGTGGCCGACTCTTAAGTGTGTGCAGTGTTTTGTGATCAATGATAGGATAGCAGAGGTTTTCTCTTAATGAGGTTCCAGGAATGAAATCAGAGGCTGAAGTGATGAAGTTCAACAGAGTTAAGAGTTTGACTTTTTTTGACTTAAAAAAGAAAAAAACAGACAAGCAAACAAACAAAAACAGATGTTTTTGCAGGTGGGAAGCCCTCTTTAAGGAAAGGAAACAAAAACAAAATGTGCAATCTTTTAAGATACTGGTATAAAAATACATTTTACTATTTATTAACTAAAACCTGATATTATTAGAATTGGAGAAATGGACAATTTTTTCATGAGTTAACATACATTAAAAAAAAAGATTAATTGATAAAAACAACATTTTAAGTGGCCAAACACATATGCTTTCATAGAAATGATTATAAACAATTTCTGAAATGAACTATACATCAGTGATATGAACTGCAGTCAAGTGGTCAGAAATAATTATTGAATGGATTTTTTTCTCTCTTAGACGTGTCGTACTTGGGGGAATATTTCAATATTTGATTTTGAAAATGACAGCAGATGGTTGTTTTAAGACTCAGAGATTAAAATCATTGTTCGCTCATTATATTTCCAAACTGATACTTGTTTATGATAATGTAGAAAAATGAGACAAAGGGAGGCATCCTCATGTTTATCTCCATCTTGGAACATTTGATCCTATTTTTCTGCTTATCAGTGTTGTCATCTTATGCGAACAACATCCATAATGCATGCGTAGCACCCAATGTCTCAATTGCAGTCAGTTGAAAGTTGAGACTTGACTGCTGGCTTTGGGTTCATTGCCCTTTTTTGTCATTTTGAAACACGAGAGTGTGAGAAACTGGAAATATCTAGGCCAGAATAGGTGAAAAAATTAGGAATAATTTAAAAAAAAGTGCAACCAAACACACACAAAGTTTAAACTTGAGTCAAACTCTGCGTAAGTTCAGAGGCGATAAGAGGACAAAAACGATAGGAGATTTAAAAATGAAAAAAGCTACATCATAAAGTTAAACAAGTCTAATCCAGTGAATTGAAGATTTTTTTTTTTTTTTTGATGATTCGAAGACAAAAATTTTTTTATTTGAAAATGTTGTCTCATAGAGGTAATTTTTACACTCAGTGCCCTTTAATAAAGGACGTTCAGGGTTAATCTCTCTTTATTATGCTCCTGTGCCTGGAGAAGGATATTAATGATAAGACTAGGGATGGAAGATAAATCGGAAGTTCCATTTTCCCTGAGAGAGGTGCATTGGGGATGACCTTTTGTAGCTAATTAAGGTGTTATCTAACAGTACCACTTTCATCCTGTAGATATGGAAATTCTAAAGATAGCAGTATAAAATCTGCATTGAACTGTGCGAATTTGATGGCATGTGTTTCGATGGGATAAGACCTGTCTTGTCTGGCAATTGAATAGATAGAAAAGCAATAAAGTTCAAATAAAACCTATAATACTCTAATAAAATGACTGGCTTAATGAATTTGCAAATCTTGGCAATCTTCCAAAAGCAGTCCTGTTTAATTTCATCCAGATATAGCACTGGAATTCACAGTTTAATTAGTTGTCTGTTTGTAAGAGAACACATTTTAAACAGAGTTAATTGTTAATTGCAAAACAAAATACTGTGATCGAGTAGTTTGCAATATTTTTCAACAATTTGGGAGTGATTTTGCTTGGCCAGCTGGTAAAAACTGTAGACGCCATAGTGGGCTCACTCTTAGGAAGAAAATCTGCAAATAGCTGCACAATTTATTGTCAAACTAAGTATTGAACAAGATCAAAGACAAAGACAGAAAGACATTTTACACTTTATTTTATCCAAGCCAAATAGGGATTATTATTATTATTATTATTATTATTATTATTATTGTTATTATTATTATTATGCTAATTTTAGCCCATGGACTCTGATTTGCACAAGCTCAAATATGTAGACAACTGCCAAGATGTAATTTAGATATATATATCCACCAGGCGACAAGGTGTACCTGATTAACATGATTGTGAAGCATGCATAGATGTCACATACGCCTTGGTGGTGGGGGCTACATCTCACTCGTACCGTGACCAAGTAGAGAATTAGAAAAAAAAAAACAGACCCAAATATGGCGGAATTTACATTTATATGCGACATGTATGTTTGTTAATGCACAGTGTTTGAGTCTTGTGCTCTCATTGTCCACAATAGTGTAATTTTTGATAAGTTTGTTGGAGGTGTGTGTGTGTGTGTGTGTGTGTGTGTGTGAGACCCGCACGAAAATGCAGCAGTATCGAAGTAGCAAAAAAGCATTAACGCAGAAGTGGTGTGGAGCATATTTGCAGTAGAAATGCAGCATATCCTACTGCAATTCTACTCTAAAAAGTACATAGGTTTGTACAGAGAGGAGCAATAATGTAGTAGATTAGCAGCATGATAGCAGCATGTCTCAAATATGCTAATTAGCTCCCAAATCGAAGCAGATTTGAAGCATGTTTGCAGTATGATTGTAGTAGTCTACTGCGGTTTGCAGTATGATTGCAGTAGTCTACTGCGCTGTAGTATCTACTGCATTGTCTTGCGGGGGGGGGGGGGGGGGGGGGGGGGGAGAGAGAGAGAGAGGATATATAAATAGACTTGTGGATGTGATATTTTATGTTTTTTGTAGTACACAATTACTTCCAATTTATTCAATTTCTCATCAAGACTTTAATTATAATTAGAATATTGTATTTTGATTTAATAACAGCTTCAAATAATGTGCTTAAAAACATGCTGGTCCCAATAATACCAAGAGAGTTGGGTTGTAATTACATACATTTCATTTCTGAAGGATAATATATTAACTTGGGGTATGTTTTTAATTACACTTTCAATGCGCTGATGAATTGTGATTAGATTTGTTGGATAATTTGCCAGAATAGGGAGAGTGCTAGAGGGACTCGGCGATGAAGAATTAGCAGGGAGCATTTTGTTTTGCTGATTTTGTCTACCCTGAAAAAGAGTCGTGCCGATGTTATTGATAAGCTTTACCTGAATTGCATTTTTAAATGTCACTAAACAAAGAAATACCCGGATAAGAAAAAATTGTAAGGATAGGTCTGCAAAGTTGAAGTGCTCACCATTTTAAACAAATGTGTCACCTGGACCATGTTAAATGAGATGCTTTAGTTAATGAATGTGAAAGCTAGCTTCTGTCTGAAATCAAGAATCCTTATTGCCATAAGACATTGGAAGCTTTACAGGTGCAGATGTTTAAATATTGGGAAAGGAAACCTTAATTCTAGTTTATCCATCAGTTTTTGTGTGAATTAGACTGAATAATTGCGAAAAGTGTGTCAGGTAAAAAGTATGGCATTGCATTTATAATTAAAGTAAAAATAACAGCGCATCATTCTGTCACTTGTGTCCAAATTTAAAAAAAATACAAGGAAGGAATAGTTCATATTTGATTTTTTAAAACTGTACATTTATGTTAGGGATTGGCAAAATGCAATATTGAAGTGATTATCTTTTGCCTGCTGTACTTTTTTGGTTATTTTTATCGTTCATTCATTAGGAAGGCTGTCAAAGAGATTCTTGAGGTAAGCAGATGAGTAAAGCTGTCGGTCGTATGACTTATCCATTCTTAAGATAGCCAGTTTAAAGGGCTTAATTGGATGTTTCATCTTAATTAGTCCATCAGATTTAAAACTCTAAATCAATTTGTGGGGTTGTTCTTAAAAAAACATTTTCATTTATAAGGAAGTCTTATTTATTTCTCCATTTCTCATTCTCTATAATGAGATTTGATGTTTTGGATAGCGGTAGGGGATCATGTAATAAGATTCAACAATATAATTTATTTCCATCAGAAGTCATATTTTACTTTCCTGTACTTGATTTATGGTCATTAGTCAAACCTTTTCCAATCATTGAGGAAAAATATATTTTCCCATAAGTACAGAAGAACTTTGAAGTAGACAGACCATTAGAAAAAAACGAGCCAAAAAATTTGTTGCCTTACTTTTGGGGTTTGAATTTCCATATTTGGGGGCTTTGTCTCCCTAACTCCCATATCTTATTTGATTCACTGCCCTGTGGCGTTTCAGAGCACTTGTGGTAACTTGCCTCTTCCCAGCAAGCAATTTCCATTACCATGGAAATAGCACAGTCATCCTGTTAGGTAAATATGAGCTTTAATTAGACATCAGACCCCCAGAAACTCAGGGTAAATGTGATGAAAAAAAAAAATTAAATCCATAAATGCATATTAGTACTCAATCAAATTCAATGTAAGTAGGCTGAAAACATATCACTTTGTAAAACTTAAATAAAATTGAAAAAGGTATTTCAATGAAATGGGTTGAAACCTTTTGATAAAGCCAGTTTTGCATGGAGTGGTGCAGGATTCTGGAAAATCTTATGTGTGGAATATCATGAAAGTAGGATTTTCAGATTTATTGATAATGATTTCTCAATAATTGGCAGCTTAAAGGTAATTAGTGCAGCGTGAAAGCCTTTCAGAATGACCACAGTATGTACTAGTATCTACTTCCAATTAGTATAGGTATCAACATTTTAAATAAGATTGATGGGGTTATGAACTTATTAACGTCATTAATTAAGTCATTAAAGACATTGTGACATGTTTTCACCCGCCCTTTTTTTACCCCGTGATGAACAGACACAAACAATACTTGTCGCTAGTTGGGTCCCTCTTCACTTTCAGTACAGACTGTACCTTAAAAAAATGAAGTAATTTTTTAAAGTAAACATCTTAATATTGAAATGGTGTTTACCTCCAATATTTCGATGTCTAGCAGGACATTTTCATCAGGGAATGAGGCTATTTCAATATTAAGCTGTTGACTGAAGAAAAATTACTTCATTCTTATAACATAACACAGCTGATGAAATTCTTCTCTGAGACTATAACTTGTTTATGATCTTGGATCAGTATATACATGTACCTTTGCCACTGAGTAGGTGCTCCTCATTGTATAGTTTCAGGTACATTAATGGGAGATAGGTATGCAAATCTTAGAGTACTGTTGGAATAACAAGCCTGGGATATCAATTCAAGATGAAGGAACTGGCTGCAATCAATACTATGTCTGATACATTAATTATCACTGATGGTCTAAGCTTCATTGCCTCTCTGGGATGATAAATAGCTCTGCTGGGGAGACCTTCCAACCATTTTCTATGAAGGTGTGTGTGTGTGTGTGTGTGTGTGTGTGTGTGCGTGTGTATCTGTATCCAGTTATTCACAAATAACAGAGACCCATTTGCCTGCCTGCCCACAAGCCTACAATTTTCTTGACATAGGAATGTTTAAATATTGGAAAAGGAGACCTTATTTCCAGTAAACATAATGAAAGAAGGGCTTCACTTTTTCTGTTTCACTTGGAACATCTGGACAAATGACTTACATATATGCTTTGTTTGCTACATACTTGCCTTGTTGGGGGTATGGCCAATGTGTGGGTATGGAAATATGAAGAATAGTTTTATTTGTTTCGCCAGTGAGAATGTAAACTTTGCAGTGTACTCTAATGCTAATATTCTATAAAACAGTATTTTTCAAAATCAGTTGTATGTGGTTCTTGTGCCATTGGGTCATTCAGAAAAAAGATGGTCATATTTGATATGAAATAAATCTGATTTCTCCTGTGTTCTGATGTCACCCAAATGCACTATTTATTATTTTTATTTTTTACAAAATTTCCTTTGGGGTAGGACCCCTTACCCACCAAACACTGCATGTGTCTGTCTTTGTGAGAGTTTTTGTAGGCATGCCTTTGTCAAATTGCGTGTTTGCCTGTGAACGTTCATGTTAAAATGTGTGTGTGTGCATGGATGCATGAAAGAGAGAGAGAGAAAAAGAGTGAGAGTTATGGAGAGAAAGATAGAGAGAGAAGGATTATGCTATTTCCTGTCTATACTGTACATGAAAACCACATTTCCAAGATCCTGCACCCTGCTGATCATAACTGCTTTCCACTTAGTAGCAGTGTGTGTATGCTATATTTTTAGAATGTCTGTATAGTAAAAAAGACAGTGGGTGTGTTAATCTATAAATATAGTGTAACCAAATACATGTAGTAGACTGTTAGGATATGTTCACAATGAATCTATCGTATTATTGACTGCACACTAAGACCCCATTCCCATAGATATTTAGATCGATCTATCCTCCCTGGGGAGTCTCACTAGATTGGTGTCAGCTTAACAGGCTTAAATGTCTGTCCCGCCTACTAAAAGCTGTAAGGGGGTAATTAACTATGGTGTGCGCTCGGCAGACTGCAATTTAGCGTGAACTCTCAGGGAGTTAGGTCGATCTAAATCTAAATCTCTGGGAATGCACTCTTACTCTATGGGGACTATCACTGAATACAATCAGATTAACATAGTACCCCGTCTCCCTTAAGCTTGTTTCCAATGTACTCATATAATCAACAATTTTTCTGTATTCTACTCAGTGCCAGGAAAAAACGTGTTTTATTGTTAATCTGATTGCATTCAGCAAGAGTCCTGTTGTAGCTTGTATGATAGTGTAGGTTGTATGTGAATGAATCCTTAATCTATAGAGAGCACACTACTTACTTGGTCCTCCACTTAATATGTGATTACGAGTATAAATATTGAGAGAGAAAACTGATTTCTGTTCCTTCTCAATACTTGACTTTTGTCTTTACTAATATCTGTCTAGTATGTGCTAAAAATGGCTAATATGCTGCAGTTGAAATACCTTTGTGTCTGTGTTTGTGTGTGTGTGTATGTGTGTGTTTATTGGATCAGACAGGAGTTCTGCATACATTATCATGTTGGTCTTGTGTCATTTACAAATTGGTTTTTAACAATGCAAAGCCCTGTGTTATGTATCACTGTCTTAGTCTTTCTTTCAGATCATTTGATTTTTCTTGGTAAAATTATGTTATTGAAGTAACAGCAGCCTTTTGGTCTCCCATTTCAGCAAAATCAATACTACTAAGAAATATTTTTTGTGTCCTTACAAGTGCTGAATGAGAAAAAGCCAATTATGCTTTATTAATGAAAATGGCTCTTATTCAGTCATTTTTCTATTTGAAATACAAAAATCAATCTTTTTTATAATTAAATTGGAAGACTCTTTCTTCTAAATATTATCATGTGTGATAACCTTGAACTCTTAAAAGCTATAGCTCTTTACAGTAGGTCTCCAAGTTGATGGCAATATGGATCACTTGACAGAAGTCAAATTTTAGCTGAGATACAACACTTACAATATAGCACTGTATAATCAACCTCTAAAAACTGGCCGTATTGAAAGTCAAGATTCATGGGGAAGAAGTAATAGCATCCCAGAAAGTGACCTTTTTTGTCACTGAAGTGCATCTGAAGATGCGCTTCACTTGTGACTTGTGACATCTAAGCTTTGTACTCGTTATTTTAGAAAATTGATTAAGGTTTGCTTATCATAGGGATCCAGTCTAATCTCCCTATTGTCCCACCCACTGATGTTAAACTAATTTCTCTTATTATGATAAGCTGACTGTAGAAGCCAATCTAATCTCCATGTTGTCCCACCCATTGCCACCATGATGTTAAACTAATTTGTCTTATTATGATAAGCTCCTCATAAGCTCACCACTATTTAATAAAGGTAAGTGTGTTTTTTGATTGGATCTCTATGTTGAGAAACCAATTTCCCTCAGTTTGCTAAGATATTTCTCACAAAATAAGGCTGCCATAGCCTGATAGAAAGGGCGACCTTACTCATGAAGTCATGAGGCTGTTATAGCATTTTCCTCACAGGTATTTTTCCAGTTGCATTAGATTATTCCTACATCCCAATTTAATAGGGGTTAACATTACTTATGGTGTCAGGGGATTGAACTCCAAAGCTTGGGGAATCTGGAATTTAGGAGATAAAATACAATAACGGAACCTATAATACTTGGGTTAAAAAGGTGGGATGTCATCATGTATTTGTGTTTGACAATCTGAAGAGAAGATATTCATCTTGCTTTTAAAGTGAACTGAAAGGGATAATGGGGTACCTCGTTTGCTGGGGTTTTTTTTGCATAGTTCAAGGGAGACTTGACAAAAAAGAAAAAAGTTTTCACTCTCTTTTTCCTCTTTTACCTGTGTACTAGTACCTAACTATCCACAGGCTCATATTTTGTCCCAACTGTCCATGGGTTCTTACCCACGTACCCCCTCTCACCTACACACTCAACCATTTGCTTTCACCCATCATCTCACCCATGTGGTCAACCACCCAAATAACCAACCTCCCATGTGCTTTCAACCATCTATACCAGATGTTAACCCGATCAACCACCCAAATACCGAACCTCCTATATGCTTTCACCCGTCTACCCACTGTCAACCAGATGAACCATCCAAATACCCAACCACCCATTTGCTTTCATCCAGCTACCCACCCTTACCCACATGGTCAACCACCCATATACTAGTACCCAACCACCTATTTGCTTTCATCCAGCTACCCACCCTTACCCACATTTTCAACCACCCATATATCTAACCTCCCATATGCTTTCACCCATCTACCCACCCTTACCCACATGGTCAACCACCCATATATCTAACCTCCCATATGCTTTCACCCAGCTACCCACCCTTACCCACATGGTCAACCACCATGTACTTTCATCCATCCATGCAATCATTCACTATGATCCCTTACTAAATTCAACAAGTCTACTTTTTATATGTGTTTAAAAATCCACCATACATATATATATAAATAAATATTTTAACTGTAGTTCAAACAGTGTGACAGACCTGAAGTGTAACAGTATAAACATTGTACCAGCAAATTAACAGTGGTTTCTCTGAAAAATTGATTACATTGCTTCAAGTATTTTTGAGAAGGAACTAAATATGTGACACCCATATTACAGTACTGTTAAGTTTATTGAAGTTTATACACCAGAGGCTTCCAGTGACAGTGTACATTATGAACATGAAAGTGTTCATTATACAAAAATGATTAACACCGAGTAACATTATATCTATAAGCCCTCTGTGGCAGTGGAAGTAATTGACTATTAATTTTGGTTTATGTTGAATGCAGCACAGCTTTTCATTTTCAGGGCTTGGAAACTTAACAATTGCAAATATTGGTAATTTCTCTGTGTGTCTCAAATGAGAATGAATATGTCAGCCTCACTTTCAACCTGGTTTATAATGCTCCTTCCCATGTAGTGATTACTACTGAAAAAGAGGCCATTCATTTTCAAAGATTTGGAACACAATAATGTTTCATTGCATTGGAAAATGGAGATGGCCCTAAAAGGATTTTTTAATGCAAGAAAAAAATTTGCTTTGATAAGTAAGAAAGATGGCGCAGGGAGGGGGTTGCACGATTTTATTCAGAGCTAAAAGGGGCCTTAATTAGAAGCTTGAACCCTGTCTTAATGCCACTGAGCCATTTTTTCTCTTTTTTTGTAACCCGAAATCGTGTCTGGATCTGGTGTAGTGTTGCAGGAGTACCTTTCAACTAAAATGATGAGCACATATTGTCAAGATTTCAACAGAGTTTTGTTGGTTTCTTGATAAATCAGGCGCCCCCCCCCCCCCCCTCCCCTCCACACTTTATCTAATCACTAACAGATATGTGGAAAGTTTTGGGACAAGTTTAGCCCAATAGATTAATGTAGCCACTGAAGAAAACTTAAGACACAGGGTTACATTTACAGCATAATTCTGGGTGGCTCTTTGAGGATGTTATTTCAAGGGTGTGGGGTTTTCTCGTACTTGAAGATGTCTGCATACAGCACATGACCTTTAGAAGGCAATCCAATGAAACATACAGAAAATTGCAACAGTCTATGAAAACATGAAAAGGTCTTAGCCTCATAATGTTGCTGATTGAGCTCATAATATGATGTTTTTTCTTGATATTTGTCATGCCAAGGCTCATGTATCCCCCTATATGCAGTAAACTTATTATTTACTGGCAATTGTCTTTTTGGCTGAAGAACAAGAGAAAGTTCAGTTTCTTTTCAACTCGAACAGTTATTAGTCCATGCTAAAAACACTGGCATTGAAATATTTATGCAAGTGAATGAAGGAGAAACTAGAGTACCAACCACTGCCAAGGGAGAAAAATAATACAAAAATCAATATAAAAAACAATAGGTAACCCATGTTAAATTTAAATCATAATAACTTCTTTTCCTTTTGATTGTCTGTCTATCCTGAACATGTCATCACAACCAGTGAAGAATCTTGTCCAATAACAACACAGTAGTAAAGAAAACATCACCTCAATCATTGGTAGATATTAAGGCTTCGTTCACATGCAATGTCTATTTTCTATTTTCTATTTTCGGTATGTCTTATGATCACGGTCTGTGCACTGAATATCCCGCCGCGTAATTACTGGCAGCGCGAGCCAGTTACTTATAGTAACTTATAGTAACTGGCTCGCGCTGCCAGTAATTACGCCGCGGGATATTCAGTGCACAGACCGTGATCATAAGACATACCGAAAATAGAAAATAGAAAATAGAAAATAGACATTGCATGTGAACGAAGCCTAAGATGTAGAAGTCCTGTGGCAGGATTGGAAATAAAGCAATAGTGTCGATAAGAGTTTAAAAGTTGTTGCTTTTTATGTTTAATATCAAACTTTGTATCAATCCTTGCAAAACATTGCCATCTCTGAAGGCTCATTCATGTAAGCCCTTTATAGTAACAAAGAAATATTCTGACTTTTAATCTCTCCCCCCCCCCCCCCCCCTCCACCTCCAGTTGCAGTTACAATATCAGGCCTACCCAACTACCAGACTCGGCACCTAAGGATCCTGAATTAACCGGTATATCGGACCACACTACCCGTTTTCAAGGTGTGTGTCAGATCGCATTTCAGAGTATCAGCCAGAACACCGACAGGATGAGCCCACGCTCGGCTGTCACCTTGATTGGATAGTGAACGATTGTCATAAAATCGCTATATGATTTTAAAACCGGGTGCATGAATTTGAAAGCCACCTAGATGAACCTTAGACTGCCACATTAATCTAATACAATGCAAAAAAGCCCTATCAAAAGTGGTTAAAACATTCAAACCAAATGTCGTAAAGTCCCCATATACCCCCATAGAGACAATAAAATAGAGTACTCTAAAGTAAGAGTACAGTTTCAGGTTGTTCAGTCGAGCGTGGATGAGCCCGCAGTCGTGCTACAAAATTTGTTCTGGGGTATGATACTCCGAAATGCGAACTGACACACACTTTGAAAACGGGTAGTGTGGTCCGATATACCGGTTAATTCAGGATCCTTATGTGCCGAGTCTGGTAGTTGGTTAGGCCTGAATATGGTGCTTGAAAAGTCAAGAGTTTTGTTTTGCTGACTGGAATTTCCACAAGTGTCCAGTTAAGATAACTCAAAGCACAGGACAGTGGATACAACTTATTAATTTTGCTCTAGCAGAATAATTTTCGTTTGTTTTGAATGTAAAAAAAATGCTCTCATGTTGTTATTATGGTAGTGCAGTCCATAAATGTTGTCAAAATCTTGGTTTTCTTTTGTGTGATGGAATGAATGTGTGTCACTGTGCAAGAGAGAGAGAGAGAGAGAGAGAGAGAGAGAGTGAGGGAGGAGAAGAAGGAGGTTTAAAAGAAAGAGGGGAAAGGGTACATTTTCTAGGAATATTATAATCAGAAACCTTCCATTTGCATTCATGAGATGATGGCGTGACATATCCAATCAGCCCAATGTACTCTTTCTTAGTAATTAGAAAGGACTGCGAGTATAAGGATGAATCTCATTTATGAGAGGGCTTAGGTGCCTTGACACCTAATTTAGCAAGAAAGAAAAAAATTGCTGTCTTTTGCAAGACATTAGATTATCAGTAATTGAGTTGTGTGTGTACACGTGCCTATGTGTGTGGTGTGCGTGTGTGTGTATGGGTGCCTGTACATGTGTTTGTGGTGTGTGCGTGCCTGTGTGTGTGTGTGTGTGTGTGTGTGTGTGTGTGTGTGTGTGTGTGTGTTTGCATTTTGCACTTGAGTTTAGGGTTATATGATGCCTTGATGATAATTTTATCAGTTAGAATCTATTCCTGAATTGTCAATCTCTCCTTCCCTGCCTCATATAGCTAGCATAGCATAATAGTTTGTAGGCCATTTGGCATTTGTTTGAATTCACTGATGCGTACAGTAAAATTTACTTGGAGAAATTAATAATAATGTTAATAATGAATTCACACTAAGTTACCTAGAACAACCCAAGTATACTACTTCACCTTAGCTGACTGGCCTGCCATTCAGTTTAATGGTCTCCTTAACACGAGTCTTATGCTTTAATACTTGTAAGTCTACTTAAAACCTGTGTCCTGTGCCAATCTCTGAAGGCAGAAGTGCAGCGGGATTGGAGAAAAAAATATAATAGGTTTCCATGTCCAGAATCATTGACATTTAAGATAAAAGGGTTATGTTGTTAGCTGTGCAAATATTCATTGAACCAAGCTTCTTTTGGACTTGTACAGATTTGAGATGCTATCAGACAACTGTCTGTGTCTATAGCTAGCAAACTTGGCTACATTCACTCAGCTTCCTATTCTGGGCGTGCATGATCCGGTCCCATTGTGATGCATCTGTCCCCAAGCAAATTTGTGTGCATGACTTTTCAAGCTACATGAATGTTTACCCCCCCCCCCCCATTTATTATTTACTACCACTGGGGAAGTAAATTGAGGAAAATAATGTGAAATATATCTCAGCTCCCTATTATAATTGTAACCAAAATATCCATGGTCAAGAGGCAGGTGCAGTGGAGTATGGGCGTAACCTTGATTGCAATCAGTTTGAAATTGATTGTTTTATCATGTACCAAAGTACTTGCCGTTCTCAGTGCCCTCTTTATTTGAATGTTGATGTTGCACATTGTAATTTGGATGGTTTGAATACAGCCTTCTCCCTCATACCCCTTTTAAATTTTCAAAAGTGTTTTTGGCAAAGTATTCAATGACTTTAGTAAAACAATCACTAGGGAGTGATATTAAAAATTTACTAGGTCAGACAATACCTAAGCTGCTTTTTCTGCAAAAACGTGGAATTCTGCATTTTTAAATTCAGTTCTGATGGGCAGCCCCCAGACCCCGGCTGGTTAGGTGTTGGGTACCATGATAAATGTTCAGAGTTTTTTTTTCTTTTTTTAAACCTAGGCTCATGTCTGTCATCCATCACAATTCTGTTGCATCATGGGATGTTATTATAATTAGGTAAGAAAGGTCATAGATTATTATTATTATGTGGAATGTAATTAAAACTTTTCAACTGTGTATGTAGCATTTAAAATTGGAATCGCAGCCTATAAGTTTTCCACTATAGTTTGTTAGGGGTTGCAGCTATCTGCAAAACCCTTGAATTATATAGAATTCTAAATTTTGGACATGTGAATTGGAACCAAGTTATCATTTTTATCCTGACATCATATTCGCTGTATGAAACTATTTGAAGCTTATAAATGTTATTTTATCTGTATGTAAGTCAAATGGAAGATCCGTTTATAGCAGTGTTGTTGTTTTGGGATTTGATGCTCTCTGTCTGTGGTGGACGAAACTATAAAATGTAGGAAGTGAATGTTGTTAGTCTGTTTGAAATAGAATTATAAAAGAACTTTCCCATCTGGGCCACATCAAGTTTACACTGAAAAGAAATAAAATCTCTCTGAAGCGCATTTTATGGTGAAACATCTCCAATACTGGTGAAAATATTCCCTTTTGGTTACCAAGCTGTATGGTAATTATTGGGCATGGCCAAAGTTGTATGTTTTTTTCTGCTTACATTTGGGTCAAAACAGGTTTTTTGGTGATGATTCCACAATAATTACCTATCTTTTCTTTAGCTTACTGTACTGTTTTGTAGTAGTTTGTCTAGATATATAGCCACTAGATTTACAGCTTTTGAGCATTTTCAAAACGTCATGACATGAATCAAAACTGGCCTTAGAAAAAATAATGAGGATAGTTCTTTGTCATGTATTCAACAGATAACTGATAAATTTCACCCCTTCGATCTGCATCAAATATCTGGAAATATATTGGAAATTGTTCCCAACAAACTTAGAGCGCATTCAGATCAGTGATCTAACAGATCCGTAGGTCAAATATGGCCGACCCACTTGAATGCTCGTCACATATTTCCCGTGGGGAATGTATTCAGTGTCTAATCTGAAATTAAGTGGCAAGCTATTTAGTTGGTCATCATATTTGATCCTCAGATCTATTAGTCTGCTGTTCTGAATGCATTGTTAAGTCTAAAAAGTCCGTGGATTAGATATGGCTGACCCCACTTTAAAGCAATGCCCTCTGATGATCTTCCTGTCTTCTACAGGCACTTCCCCTGCAGGGGCCTAGCAGTTGTAGCTTAATTAAAACCGATTCTAGTTAGTCCGCGGATCTTATGATGTGAATGCAGCCTTTGTTTCCTTATCTATTTATAAGCACAATGAATAAAACAAAATGTGAAGTAAAAAAAGAAAAAAAATAGAAAAAAAATTTTAATTTGTACCTTTATAGGTAAAGCTACAAATACAGCTCTAGGAAACATGATCTGGTATGTCTGTTACATATATGGTAATTACTCATCAGATTCGAATAGCATGAATTTATTATTTTCCCGCCAAAGTAGTAATACTTAAAAATACTGATTCATACGTTTTGAAAAGTTTGTTGACTTGATATGACATTGTTTTGAGTGTCTGAAAATACTAGAAATTAAAAAAGAAAAATAATCACAAAAAAGGTGTTGAAAATGTTAAATAATTACCATATATCCTTGCCAGAATGGGAAACCACTAACATCCATCAAACCAGGCATAGAATGTTTGTAATGCAAATACTGGCCAAGATTTCCTGTCATATATTATAGATGAGAAGAAAGCATGTAGATGCAAGTGTTATGCAGAAAAAAATTCCTAAAAACCTGAGATTTATGCTGCCCTCTAAGTAAAAAGTGCTTGTTTGCTGTTGCAAAGGAAAGTTTGTTTTCAGATTAAAAATAAATGAAATGTGAAAAAGGAAAATGTTTCTTACTTAATGGTTACCTGTTTATTGGTGCAGGATTTTGTGAAATTCAGATAAAAAGTTAAGATATCTGATGACAGACTTATTATTAAAACTAGGAAGCACAGATAGATTACTTGCTGATTGTAGCATTTGTTTAAGCCACACAAGATGGAATTTTTTGCTTAATTTGTGATAAATACATAAAATTAATGAAATAATTTCCATTTTCTGTTATAGTTTCTTTAAAACAACAGCTACAAAAGGAGATGAAAGGAATCCAGATATTCGTGTATTGTATTTCTGGGCCCCAGATCTCCATTATAGAGCTGTGTGCCTTTTGGTGCTTGTATTTTCTGGATTTTTTTGAAAGGCCCACCTTCATTTCTGATAACAGAGTTGTATTCTGTCTAGTATGTTAGGGTCTTTTTAAGTTTGTTTTGAAGAAACTTATTGTAACTGAGTATATAATATAGCTGATTAAATTCTTCCCTGGATTTTCTATTTGTGCTGTCAGATTGAACTATCCTTTTAATCAATCGTGAAAACATTATTGCTGGGGATACAGTCATAGAAAATACATTTCAGTGTTGGTGTTATCAAAATGAGTTGTGTTTTTCTTTGATTACACTCTAAACTTAGTTTGCCTTGACAATAAATGAAAATTTTATCCATGGCTCAACAATAGATTTGATTGCTTATGAAGCAAAACTCAATGGAGGGAAGGACAAAAAAGAAGATTGAGATAAAAAATGAAGAAAAAGAACAGAAATCTCCAGGGACAACAAAATGTACATCTGAGGGAGAGAAAATATGATTTTGTCGAAGGGCATAAATCTTGCCAATGGAAAAGTCATCAAATGTTTCATCACATGATTAACATTGTTTTTTTCTGAATGTTTTTTTTTTCCTTTTTTTCCATGGCGACTGCATTCTAAGAGTCAATTCAGCATACTTTTGATTAGCAGAAGGTCTTCTGGAGGGATTCCCTTGAGTGTTGATTAGATTGTAAAGAGACCTGGTGTTCACATTAATTTTCCATTTAAGACTCATTACTAAGTTATCTGAAAATGGGATCCGTCTGCACGCAAGACGAGCAGGAAACAAAGCTGTCTTGGGAATACAAAGAAAGAAACACAAAGCAGCTATTATTATAAGCTGATTGCTCTTTCAGTGGAATATCTAAACATTAGTCTGTTTTTTTCTGTTGTGTCTGTTTTTTTTTTTTTTTTTTTATTGATGGAAGCTCGTCCACTTTTGATGATTTCCTTCTTGCATTAATTTATGAGAACAGAATTTTTCAATGAAGTTTGATTTTATATGTGAAATAATCTCATCTTTTTACCATGGAGATCGAAATGGGACAGGTTCCTCGTTAAAACGCCTCATATTGACGTATTTAATTGTCCCAGTTCATTAACTCGGGAAATTGAATGTAGCAGTTTTTATCAAGGCAATCTGTAGCCTAATCCAAGTAAAATAGGAATTTTTAGTCCAATGACATTGAAAGGATGTGTAGGTGCAGCCTTTATATCAGTGCAGCAGAGCATATTTTTATTGAGGTGTGTGTGTGTGGTAATTATTCAGATAATTTGATCAAATCATTCCCAAGATTAAAAAACATCTTAAAATAGTAAGTTGACTTTATGTCAGAATGTCCATTCTTGTGAATATCTAAAGATAATTAGGCCTTAAAAAGTACAAAATTGGGGAAAAGGGTTAGTGTTTAAAAATATGAGTCATTACGGTAACCGTAAAAGACATTGCAGATTCCGTCTACAACAACTTCCTGTTTTGGTGCTTTTATCAAGGAAATGTCTCTCATAATTCTTATTGATTTGGTTTTTTATAGCATCCTTTGTATGCCTGCTGTGTGCAGTCATTTGATTCATTCGTTTTTGCACTGATGAAATCTTCATTCCTGCCACGTTCTCTAGAAATCTCGGAAAAAAGCACCCCCAATTTGAATGAAGGAGAGAATTGGAAAACAATGACTGGCAGTGTTATGTACTCAATAATACAGTGAATTTAATGAAAGTCGTGTATTTGTTGAATCTTTAACCTTATTTTTAGCCAATGTGTTTCTAAACTAATGGGACAGTGGTACTCTCTCTGATCATAACCTGGATAAGCATTAGCGAGATATATATTTTCATTGCTGTAGCAAAGTTTGTTATGTGTTATATGCACAAGCACGCACACACACACACACACACACACACACACACACACACACACAGGGTGATATCAATGAGGCAAAATCAGCATATTCCATTCAAAATTAGGGGTTTTGGGTGAAAAACATGTACAATGTCCTTTCATATGTATGGCAAATAATGCCCTGCTACCCCCTAACCCAATATACAGCATGCTATCATGTATATTGGGTTTGTGGGAAGTGCATTATTTAGTACTTTGGCAGGAAAATGTGGTAATAATAACATTGATTGTGTTTTAAGATAAAGAATAAGGATTTGTAGGATTATAGTGTTTTCCCAGGCTTTAGTGTATTTACTGCTTTGGCCAAGTTAACCTCTGCTTTTCTCTAGTGTTACCACATTTTGGAAGAAATGGTTGTAAAAGTGTTGAATCATAAGCAGCTCCTTTCTGGGATTGTTTTCATTGTGACAGAGGTCCCAAAGCACTGTTATAATATGCCGTTGTTACCAGAAACAACAGTCAAATGAGCAGCCATCTTCCATATTTTTTGACAAAGACTTGGTGGTTTGAATATTTTGACAGGAAGTGTGGTGATCATTTAATCATAATCACTTCAAAATTATCTAAGATCATTGAAAAATGTATGAAACGCATATTTTCTTTGCCATATTTTAATCACACAAACCGTATCTGTAATCATTGGTTTCTGTTTTCTTACAGACACACGGAAAACCAAACTTTTAGTGGAGAAATATGACAGTGAAACATCCAAGTTCCAGGTGCAGATGGAGGAATCAGACAAATGTAAGTCACACCCAGTGATAACCAATGATATGGTTTACATTTATTAGATCTAATATTTTTCATGTTATTCATTTATGTTTCTTTTCTGATCCATAATTTTAGTTTATGATAGTAATGATTCAGATCTTGTGTTGTATAATGGTTGATTGTTACAGTGTTAACTATTAAGACGTGGAAGTGTTCTAAATGGAAATTGAAAATGTTCATTTTTAGTTTTACAAGTGAAATTCACCAGTATCTGTCTTCAATTTGAGAATGACTGAAAGATTTTAAAATGTAGAGAATTTAAAATCAGCACAAATTTTGTCAAAACTAATGGATATGCTGTGCAGTGGTGTGAGTGAAAGTATTGAAATTTCAAGGAAATTGTTTTTTTGCCAAATAAAAGTCTAACACTCGTGTCTTTAGAATATTTATTCTTTATGTAATGTAACCCCAACTGTGAATGGTTATTTCCAGATATAAAAACATACTTCATAGTTGGCCCCAAGAGCAAGCCAGCCACTCCGAACCTGAACACAAGCAGTGAACACTCAGGGAGTAGAAGCTCCATCTCTGAAGACAAGCATGATGCTGACAGTATTGTGGTGGATGGGTTGAATAGTCCTGTAAGTTGATGAGGCAGTTTTGTCACACCTAATGCGGTTTGTGTTACTTAGGCAATAAGATTGTGCTTTTGTCACACCTAGCACAATTTGAGTTACTTAGGCCATAGGATTGCGATGTTGTCACACCTAGTACACTGTGTTAGAATGGTTTGGAGCTAGGTGACATATTGAATTTTTTCTTCTTTCAGAATCTTTCTGAACCACGTCGACCCAGCCTCCGCACACAGATTTTAGACTCTCACAATGACACACAAGCAGTAAGTATGGATAAATTGATGTGAGCTTTGTTGATGAATATTGGAGACAAGACCGTTTCATAGACAACACAGGTGTATATGAGTACTAATAGGTAGATGTGCAACACTGGACATGCCATTACAGGTCAAGATACGTGAATTAATGTATTTATTAATGTACAGGAGTGTGACATGCCATAAAACTTGTTTGAAGAAAGACAATATCAGCAGAGTCTACTTGACCATGTGGTTGCATTCTGTTCAAAAAATTTATCTGATTTTTTTTTAACTGATACATTTTCTTACAGTTTTTTTTCATTTGCCATATAAATATGTGAGATGCATTTCCCAACATAGCATGCACTTAAAAGTCTTTGCTTAAAGAAATGTAAATTCATTTCCATTTCTAGCCCAATGGAGTCACACCAGCATTCCTTCTGGGGCGCAGGCAGAGCGGGTTCTTTGCCATTAGTGAGATGTCCCTGGAGGAGATTGCAGAGGAGGAAAAAGGTTTGTACGCTCTACCTTGATATTATCAGGGTTGGATTTAATCCGTCTTCTGGATCTTCTGGTAGTCGGTCAGATTTTTAAAAGTTTACATTGACGGGTATCTAATTTTTTTCTGTTGGGAGACGGTCAAAAATGGAGGATGGATCAATGAAGATATAATTTGGAAGAATGTCAGAAAATATTTCTTGATCTGCCCCTGATATTATGTCACACCTCACTCAGTCACATCTGAGATGGTGACTTGTCTAGACTTATATTACATAGCACAGTTTATTAGCAGACTGACATTTTCTTACCTCATATGCAATTCTGTATTTACAAATATACAACAACTCTCTTTCATGTAAAACTTAATGAGACTGTTTAAATGATGTGACCTTATGTTCGGTATTTGAATGTACTAAAAGATTTGTTTCAAATATGTTGATATTAATTTTTACTTTTTCTAGCCTGTTTATGAAATTTATTAAAAACTGAATAGCACGATGTTATATTATTACACACAACTGACATTAGCGATATTTTCATGTCCACTATAAGACTTTAACATATTTATAAGATGTGTTGCATAAACTACTATTTTAAATGTGTTCTTAAAGGACTTAAACTTATCCTTCAGTGGCTTTGAAGATGTACAGCCACAGTTTAAATATCTTGATAATTGTTTCATTAACAGAGGGTATGGAGGTAGACTCCACCATGGTCCCCATCAACGAGACTCTCACCAAAACACGTCAGCTTCGACAACAGACAGACAAGCAGCTTATTCACTACATCCAAGAAGACACGGAAAATAACAGCGATTATTTCTACAAGCCTCCTATTAACCAGTGTACACTAACTTTCAAAACAGCAGGCTTGGAGAAGCGTTACAGGGAACATTACTTAGACGACGACAATCAGCAATTGAAAGTCAAAACATTCGCCTCCCCGCGTTTTAATGCTTTTATCGACATGGTGATCTCTTTTATCTTCCTGGTGGCTATTTCTATCTGTTGTTTCATAGTGTTTGGAATTACCATGCCATGGGTGACCTACTTTGTTGTTGCCATGGTGTTCGAGGTTGTGATGCTGATTCCGTACATTAAGGACGTGCTCATCGAGGCTCCTGCTCGAGGTTGTCTAGAACGCATCCGTCGCTGTATCTCCCTCTGGTACATGCGCCACGTTCTAGGTGCTGTTTTGACCTCACTTCCTGCGGCTGCCGTCTATGCCAATTTCTCGTGTGCTCAGGAAGAGGACCAACAAAAACACGCTATATTCTACTGCTACCTGTTACTGGTGGCACTCCTTCATTACTGTAATTTCACAATGCTTAGTTCTTGGATGAAGTCGATTTTAGCCAGTCTGGTGGGAATTGTCTTGCTTCTGCTCCTTGGGATTGGTGTGTGCTCGGAATCCCAGTACCATAACGTGTACAATGTGACCTCAAGTTCTTTTAATCTCACCAATAACGAGACCATCTGGCAGAATTACACAGCACAAATCAAGTTGGACAGTAATGTCTTGTTCTCAGGAAAACATAAGCTTCGCTTTGAGATTATTCTGGATATGGCCCTACTGCTGCTCTTGGTGTGGTTTTTGAACCGCGAGTTTGAAGTCAGTTACCGTCTTGGTTTCCATGGAGACGAGGAAGCATCGGCAGACAGATCGCGCATGGAGATTGAAAAGAAGCATGCTGATTGGCTGCTGCACAACATCATTCCCGAGCACATCTCTGAGCAACTGAAGAAGACATCGAAGTACTCTAAGAATCACAAAAATGTTGGTGTTATATTTGCCAGCATCGTTAACTTCCATGAATTTTACGACGAATCCTACGAAGGAGGTAGAGAATGCCTACGAGTGTTGAATGAACTTGTCGGAAATTTTGAAGAACTACTGGGAGACTCACGCTTTAAGGATGTCGAAAAAATCAAGACCATAGGGCACACCTTGATGGTGGCGTCAGGACTCAATGAGCAGACGCGGTTGCAGAATCGGCACCCCAATGCACATTTGTACACATTGCTAGACTACACTATAGAAATGCAGCATGTGGTACAGCAATTCAATGAAGGGATGCTGGAGTTTGGGTTTGTCTTGTCCATAGGGTTCTACTGCGGTGAAGTGACATCTGGTGTCATTGGGACATCTAAACTTCTGTATGATATATGGGGGGACACGGTGAACATCGCAAGCCGAATGTACTCCACAGGTATGCCTGGTAGAATACAGCTTCCAGAGGGCACTGCTAATATGCTAGAGGACAAATTTGAGTTCGAACATAGGGGCACTGTATTTGTTAAAGGCAAAGGGGACATGAGGACTTGCTTCTTACTGCACAAAAGAGAAGGGGCGCAGTGGGACTAATTTATACTAGTGTCTCGTAAGATAACATTGGACTGCTCAGCTCATAAAAAATGGCCTCGAAGAAAGAAAATCTGTTACAGAATCCGGTTTTAGTTGATACCATGGCAAATGCGCCTTTATGACTGAATGGAGCTAATAGTTTGTGTTTAAACAGCATAAATATAAACTACTTGCAAGCATTACTTAAAATGAGTTAAGTTTGAAAGCTGGTCTTAAACTTAAGTAGTAGTCCACTAGAATAATCAAGTTATTATGATAGGCAAGATGAGAAAAACTATTAGTCCAAAACATACACCATCTCATACTTTAAAATACAACTACAATTATCTTATTCTCTTTTATGATAGAAAGAATTACTCTGATATACAATGGTCAAAATGGGTGGCATTTTTAGTTTTATGAGTCTTAAAAGGCCAACTTTCATCTCTGTTTTGTTTTGTGAAGTTCACTCCAGGGAGATGCTGTTAAGGTGACAGAGTCAAACTCATTGGTTTGCCGCCAAAGTTCAAAGTTTAAACCATGGGTATAGACCCTGGATTATATTTGAACTATTTTCAATACTTCTTCCTTCACAGTTTAACTTCCGAATAGATATATGTGACTTGACTTTGCTCAATGATATTTTAAGTGTGCCATTATTTTCAAACATGAAGAAAACCTTGTAAACCATCTTTTGATAGGAGTTAAGATGGTACATAAATGTAACCTACTAGTTTTGTTTGAATGGCATTTGATTATTTTGAGATGTTTGTCTTTGAACTGTGTACAAGTTGTGAAGTTTGTTATATGCTGTAAGTATTACAGCGATGGATGAAATTGTTATAAAACTGATGTAAATTCAGAGGAGTTTGGCTAAGGTTATTCCACAAAAAGTGACCAGTTGAATCATGTCAGAGACATGTTTTGTGTCTGAGCTGTCTCAAAAAAAATTTTTTTTTTGAATGAGAAGCCAAAATCTTTTGGCCAGCCACATTGGAGAAGCATGGAACTATACGTTGAAAAATATTTATATGTTCATATCCTCTAGTGCTGTGAAATATTCCTACTTTGACTTTAAATGTTAAATGTATATCATTAATTTTTTCTCTCTAAATATTTGGTGCATGAAACTACACTGATTTAAAAAAAATTAAACACTCAAGTTTTCCTTCTTTTTAAATTTACCTCTCCTTTTGTTTTGATGCATTGTTAACAGTTTTGACTAAATCCTTGATTTTTGTCAAAGCTTTTACATCATATAGGTTTTGAGTATTAATCAACAGATTATTCCATGTACTAGGCAGTTAAAAGGAGAATTATATTTTTATACTTTTTCCAGGATACCCCATGTTAAATTCACATTTTCCATTTTCTCTAACACTGTCTCCAATCTTGCTTTACAGATCAATAATTATGATTATTTTTCTTTGTTGGGGTAAAGTTCGAAGCCAGCTCTTTTAGTCATGGCTCTTGTGCAGCTGATGGGGTTAAAAATTGAAACATCATGATTTTAAATTCACATGCTTAATCAGTCCCAAAATGTGCTTTATTCAGGTACGAACAATTTCCTATAACCACAGGCAAAGAATATTTTTTACCGAACAAGAATAGTTGTGATGTATAAAATCCCCTCCATGTTTAAAGTATAAATTCTAATTTTAAAAAATGTTGGGCCTTGCTTGCAATTTTATGTAATGATGTGTCATAGTATTTCATTACTATATGATTGTTACAAACCTAATTTCAAGATTTTTTTAATCTCTCAAAATGCTTTTTTTTTGTGATTTTTTCAATATGGATGTTTCACCAGTTGTAATTTTTCATTCATTTGTGAAAAATTCATGCCTCTACTCCTAGCACTCTGTGCTCTCTTAAGCAATGTAATAAAAATAACCAAATTTATCATGAATTTTATTGTACCACCAGCGTTAGCGCTGGCGGTACACATGGTTTCGGTCCCGTCCGGATCGTTCCGCCGGCTCCGCCGGCTCCGCCGGCTCCGTTGGCTCCGCCGGCTCCGCCGGCTCCGCCGGACGGCTACCGTTACCGCTTCTCCTCCTAGACGGTAAGGGCCCCCGTACCCATCTCATGGATTTAGGTCACCTATAATCTCAACTCGTTCCACGTAAAATTTGGGCTTTGTCGGTATTGGGGTCTGGGTGTGGCACTCATTACAATGCACCCTTGTCTAAAAATGGCAAAATTAAATGCTAATTATCTACCCTACGGAAGGAGTTATGGGAAAAATTTCTATAGACGGCTTTCCAAAAGTCATATGTGTAGATTTCAAATATACCCTTGGATTTGACCTTTGACCTTTACTTCAAGGTCAAATGGGCCAAAATTTTCAAAAAAATGAAATTTTTTATGAAAAAAATTTTTTTTGCCCTGTTATTCAGACACCACACAGACTTAACCAATAATATTATTGGAAGGTGTTACCCTTCAGGTCATCTTTCATCTCCATGAATTTGGGGTCAATCGGTGCATTTTCACGGGAGTAGCGGCCATAAGATACCGAAACTGAAAACTGTCTCTAATTCGGGAACCGTTAATGCTAGAGACCCATTCTTTTTTGCATTTTGTAGAGCATGTAAAGCCCTACACTGGAGGTGGTCTCAGTTTTTTTGTATTCCATACGGTTTTCGAGTTACGCTGTATCAAAAAGTACATATTGGTGGTAAAAGCAAAATGTGCAGTACGGTAATGGATAATAAATTTTGAACTCTGGAAAAATAAAACATAAGTCTTGGCAAAGCAGACAACTTGTGTTCAAAAATGACATTATTTCATCAAATTTGAACTTCTGAAACTTCAGAGCACCTCCTATTTCAAGAATTTTGACCAAAATGACATTTTCTTTATTTTAATTAATTTTTTCTGTACGAAATTTAAGGCACATTATGGTAACTCCAAAATTATAACATTTAGTCCCTTATATCTCCAAAACTGGCAGAGATAGGTCCATAGTTACTATTGAAGTTGAATAGGAAGTCATATACTGGCAATCTTACTATGACCTTGAAAGTGACCTTTGACCTACTTTTCACCATGAACTGAACTTTGCAAATTTTTCTTCCCTTTTATCTCCAAAACTGGCAGAGATAGGTCCATAGTTACTATTGAAGTTGAATAGGAAGTCATATACTGGCAATCCAAATGTGACCTTGAAAGTGACCTTTGACCTACTTTTCACCATGAACTGAACTTTGCAAATTTTTCTTCCCTTTTATCTCCAAAACTGGCAGAGATAGGTCCATAGTTACTATTGAAGTTGAATAGGAAGTCATATACTGGCAATCCAAATGTGACCTTAAAATTGACCTTTGACCTACTTTTCACCATAAACTGAATTTTGCAAAATTTGCTTCCCTTTTATCTCCAAAACTGGCAGAGATAGGTCCATAGTTACTATTGAACTTGAATAGGAAGTCATATACTGGCAATCAAAATGTGACCTTAAAATTGACCTTTGACCTACTTTACACCATGAACTGAATTTTGCAAATTTTGCTTTCCTTTTATCTCCAAAACTGGCAGAGATAGGTCTATAGTTACTATTGAACTTGAATAGGAAGTCATTTACTGGCAATCTAAATGTGACCTTAAAATTGACCTTTGACCTACTTTACACCATGAACTGAATTTTGCAAATTTTGCTTTCCTTTTATCTCCAAAACTGGCTGAGATAGGTCCGTAGTTACTATTGAACTGGAATAGGAAGTCATATACTGGCAATCTAAATGTGACCTTGAAATTGACCTTTGACCTACTTTTCACCATGAACTGAACTTTGCAAA
Source organism: Lingula anatina (assembly GCF_051362555.1). Taxonomy (NCBI): domain Eukaryota; kingdom Metazoa; phylum Brachiopoda; class Lingulata; order Lingulida; family Lingulidae; genus Lingula; species Lingula anatina. Next base: position 7,392,384 of record NC_141769.1, read on the forward strand.
TTTTGCTTCCCTTTTATCTCCAAAACTGGCAGAGATAGGTCCATAGTTACTATTGAACTTGAATAGGAAGTCATATACTGGCAATCTAAATGTGACCTTGAAATTGACCTTTAACCTACTTTTCACCATGAACTGAATTTTGCAAATTTTGCTTCCCTATTATCTCCAAAACTGGCTGAGATAGGTCCATAGTTACTATTGAACTTGAATAGGAAGTCATATACTGGCAATCTAAATGTGACCTTGAAATTGACCTTTGACCTACTTTTCACCATGAACTGAACTTTGCAAATTTTGCTTTCCTTTTATCTCCAAAACTGGCAGAGATAGGTCCATAGTTACTATTGAACTTGAAATGGAAGTCATATACTGGCAATCCAAATGTGACCTTAAAATTGACCTTTGACCTACTTTACACCATAAACTGAATTTTGCAAATTTTGCTTTCCTTTTATCTCCAAAACTGGCTGAGATAGGTCCGTAGTTACTATTGAACTTGAATAGGAAGTCATATACTGGCATTATAAATGTGACATTAAAATTGACCTTTGTCCTACTTTTCACCATAAACTGAACTTTGCAAATTTTGCTTCCCTTTTATCTCCAAAACTGGCAGAGATAGGTCCATAGTTACTATTGAACTTGAATAGAAAGTCATATACTGGCAATCTAAATGTGACCTTGAAATTGACCTTTGACCTACTTTTTATCATGAACTGAACTCTGCTAATTTCTTTCTCTTTTAACTTCAAACTTGACAGAGATAGGTCCATAAATACTCTTGAACTTGAATAGGAAGTCATATACTGGCAATTTACTGTGACCTTGAAATTGACCCTTGACCTACCTTACGAAGAACTTAAATTTGATTGTACCATATATATTTTTTGCAATAGTTTAAAAATTCTTGTTGATTGAATTTTTACAGCTTGTCAAGCACAAAACTGGTGGCTGTGTCCCTTATTTTGTGTATGTGGGGGTCTATACGAATGCGCTTGCTCCAGCTGGTGGTACAATATTCGGAGGCGGTATCGCCTCTCTGATCCTCTAGTTAATTTTGTAGGTTTTGTCAATCTGTAAGACCATATTTTAGGAACAGTTTATTTAACTGGACAGTTTGAAGTGAAGTGTTTTGCTAAATAAGTGAATTGAATTTTTAAAATATTCTAGATATAATTGACAGTGGATATGTAGAAATATATACAGTAAATTGTAACAAGGCAGGTTTCCTTTGAACATTTTTAACAAGTATTTTTCTCTAACTTTTAATATTAAATTGCATTTTATTATGTCTGCAAGTTTTAAATATTAATTATGAGTGAAGATAATCTCTGCATTAAATAAAGCTTAACATATAAATAAATGAAGTTGACAGATTAAAATATAGGCGTGAAAGTTTTTGAATGATAGGGATGGCCATTCAGTACTTTTTGAAATTATTCAAATGGTGAAGATTTTTTTTTTTTTTTTTTGTATTTTGTTTGTAGTTCAGATTGTTTTGGATGTGGTTTTAGTGATTCGGAGATGGCACAAAGTTTACTGTAAAAAGGGTTTAAGGTTTGGTTGTAGAGAAATTTTTTAATTTAAAAAGTGCATTATGTTAGGTGATATATTTTGTTGAAAGTGCCACTTCATAAAGCGGCTAAGAAAACATTACATTTAAGGCATATAATTATCAAAAGTAATAATCACTATTACAGAAATAAAATAAAAATTTCATTAACTTTCCCTTCACCAAGGTATTTTAAATCCATAACTGTTGACAACTGGTTTTCGAGATCTAAAATTTTTGCTACAGGTCATGGGAATATACCAGTCTCTTTAAAAGTTGGAATCAAAAACAAAATTATAGGTGGTAATTATGTCAACAAATTTGGACATGGTGGTCATGGGAAGAGTCGCAAATTTCCAGGAAAATGATTTTTTCTACTGTATAAGTATCTCCCTTTCATTGTATGCCTGTACTTCCTATAGGGCACCTTTATCATTAAAATGGAATTCACATGAAAACCATGTGTATAGGATATTGCATTTAATTATTGTTCATATAATATTTTAAAGTAATTGTACAGTTTGTTCTTTTCTTTAACTTAGTAACTTATTGCTTTAATGAATGACTTTATATGTATATAAATGCACCTGCACTTGTTTTTTTAGACAACTATGTATATATAGCTAATTTATCATAAATATATAATACACTTTTTGAAACTAATATAACCATCTGGAGACAGATGACAGTTTCAGGCCTTATAAATGGATTAGGTGTTTACTAACACTACATACAGATTTTTTAGCACTAATGCCCATATTAACCACAAAACACAAATTAACCAGCACACCATACAATTATTTACCACCAACAAAGCGATACCTAACATTAAAGTTCATTTGCTCTGGTAGTGCTGGTTAATTTGTGGTTTATGTGGTTAATATGGGTGTTAGTGCTAAAAGATCTGTGGGTAGTGTTTGTAAATGCCTAATCTGTTTATAAGGTCTGAGGCTGCTTTGCTGTGGTGCCAAGTATGTTATGTTGACCTCCCAGCCCCGACTCATCATGTTGACCTTCAATACGAAAGATTGGTTGAATGAGATGCCACATAAGTTCAGTAGGCCTGTTGAGCACTTTTACTTTTTCCAATAGAATTATGCATTTTGTAATTTTTATACCATGATCATGTCCTGACACAGTACAATACCACCAGTGATTAATTTATCTGCAGACAGCCCCCCCCCCCCCCCCCCCCCAATAAAAAAATTAATATTCAAAATGGAAGGTATTCAGTTTCTACAAAAAGCAATAAATAAGGTCAAATTGTATTCGGTTGTATTCAATATTGAATTTATTTTGTTTCATTTTTTCACAGCAACAGATTAAAGGGCCATGATCGACCAATGCCAGATATTGAAGGACTTTGGCAAAGAAAACTAAATACCCATTGGTCTAGTAATGAAAAGCAATTAGCACTTAAACAACATGTATACAATGAAAATTAAATTTGTATAGACTGTCAGATAAATAGGATATACAAAGGGTGTGGACTTAAAGCTAGAATGGATTCCATTACATCCACCAAGAAAAAGCTAATGCTTTTACAGGCATAGTTTTATTTGGAAAATATCTAAGAGTTGTTTTGATGACATTTTGAAAAAGGTTTTCATTGCGTTTTTATTGGCAGAGGTTTGCACTCATGGGATGCTCCCTAATTCAGATTTTAGTTTATTTGTAACAAGTCTGTATAATGCTGCTGCTGTATTGAATGGTATTGAATAACTAACCAATGGCATGTTATTGACTGGAAGTAAGCAATTACCCAAGACCATTTTTTTTTTTACTAGATTATGCCTTGAACTAATTTTCCTTCACAGTGAAACCAATAATTGTTTGTTTTAAAATATCTTATGTAATTTTCTATGTGGAATAAATGTAGCTACACGTATAAATGAAGAAAGTTTGTTACTATTTACTAAAATTATCATACAACTGTCACTAACAATTAAAGGTTATGTAAGGACTAGTTACAACACGACTCGTCGACTAAATGCAACATACAAGAGCATAATTATATTGAGGCACAGCAGAGATACAATTTGCTATTGTATGTTGCATACAGTGGACAATGAGTATACGTAGTTGTAATTGACTTATACCAAAGCTTGATGCCTCAAACAATAGGATGAACGCACCAAAGTGAATGAAAAAAAAGGCAAGCATGTATGCGAAATACAAGTGCAATTATCCTATTGCTCAAAGCACCAGCCATGGTATAAGTTTTTTAAAATAAAATACCTTTTACTTGCACAATTCTCAGAATAAAGCCACTCTATATAATTCTGGTAAGCCAATTGTTTTTATATAAATTTACATATCTTGTTCAAACTGTAACTGGCTGATATACCTGCTGTACATGACTACAGCAAATTAACAAAAACTCATTTATAAATCCTGAAATCAATTAAACATGTCCATGTAAAGTACAGTTTAAGAAGAATATATATATATATATATATATATATATATATATATATATATATATATATATATATATATATATATATATATTTTTTTTTTTTTCATCAGCAAAATTGCAAAACATGCACTTTATGACACAATGGGTTAAAATGGAATGCCAACTGACTTAAGAAGAACAAATTTAAACATATGTCACATCATGTCTATAAATGAAAAACATATATATAATCCATCAGCAAAATTGCAAAAAAAGTGCATTAAACGACACAAATTATTCTAAAATGCATTGGTTAAATTGGAAACTCAAGTAACTTGCATGTACAAAGTGTATATCATTATTAAAACATTAACGTCTTTTTTTAATGCAAAATTATACAAAATCACTTTTTAGAGATCAATGTTACCATCACAGCACTAAAAATAACTTCAAATGAAAGCAATAAAAAATATACACAGGTAAAAAATTGCATGATTTACCAAACTATACAAATTCTAAGGATGGAAACAACTGGCACATTGCCTTTGTTTAAATATTACAAGTACAATTTGGATTGTACTTTGCTTTCAAAAGAAATGTGCACATATTCAATATTTGTATAAATATACATTGATTTATCTTGCATTAAAGCTGATTGGTTGTGTTGCATCCACTGGTTTTTCATCCTCCTCAAAATCAGGCTCTGGTTCAAGTTTGTCTGCAATGTGACCTTGACCTGTGGTTTTCAATGCCACTTTGAAGTGCCACAATGGTTCCTTGGCACAGTCACAGGACAAGAGTGCCTTGAACATAGCACCGAATGCTTTTTCCCTTGATTGTGCATTAGCTTTTTTAATTTCATCCATCTGGTTTTCATCAATAACTTCCTTTTCATACAGATAATCCAACAACCGGACTGGGTCGTAGACTTCTTCTTTGACAAATGTTAAGTTCTTGCGTAGACATCTAAACTCATCTCCCCTATTCTTACATATCTGAAAGACGAATAATAATAAATATCAGCACACACCATGATGAAGTAGTCTCTTTCACATGGAAATGGAAAAGAATCTGCACCTACAATGTATTACTACTGCCATTTAAATAAACATGGACAGAGCACATTCACATTGAGAAGAGCCGAGGCTCAACAAGGCCGAGACCTAAATATGGCGGACATACATGAAAGAAAAACTGCTTAATCCTTAAATGTTCTCTCAATGACATTCAATGGCATTCATTGAGAGACCATTAAAGGGTTACGCAGCCTGCCTTAAGGGTGGGAGGACATCTACTGAACCACATCTGGGTACATAAAGGTCCTATATGTAGGGAATGGAATTCACTTTCACTTCTACTAAGGATACATTTGACTTCTTTTAAAAAGGAATTCAAGACTTCTTTTTAGTAAAATTTTTGAATAGAATTTTTATGTTTCATAAAAGACTTTTTACAGTAAATGATAAAGTAGCATTTTTTACTCTATGATATTTGTTTAAATTAATTTTTCCTATTTTTATCAATTTTTTTCTTTTCTTTTTTTTTACTAGCCTTTATTACTATGTATTCACTTTGCATTGTAAAGCATCCTGAACAGGTATGGGTTTTAGACTCAAACTATTATTATTATTATTAAAGGTGCCTGCTGTTTCCTTGCTTGGCACACATCGGAGTGCTTTTCTAGTTTAAATATATATTGATTTATCTTGCATTAAAGCTGATTGGTTGTGTTGCATCCACTTGTGTATTGTCCTTTTCAAAATCAGACTCAGGTTGAAGCAGAGGTGAAATACCTGGTTTGAGAGTGAAATCTGTTTATCGTATGCTTGTCTTCAGTGCCTCTAATGGCGGCTGGGCACTAACCTACCCAGGAAGTTGACACCATCTACATCAAGGCAAATCAGGGACAAAAATATGCCAGCCATATTGTAATTTATTGTCAAATACACTGCAGAGAGTAGTGCAAATCCACTGCATTTATAAGAACTGGAACTTACGTTTAACACTCCACCTTTAAAATGACCACTGTTCCTTCAAGCCTTTTGAGGAATAAAATCAGAGATGCACAGCTGCCAAGATTTGGAAGGGCAAGCTACATAATTCATTATTTCTCAATGTGCATCACACATTGTATTTTGATTATGGAAAAAGGACCATTTTAGGGAAAGATTTAAGTTGCTGGGAGCAAGTGGTAGCTCCTGACCCAGTGCTTGGACAATACAGATATAGTTGGTTTTTCAAGTCCGTCTTACTATAGCTCATTAAATATGTTTTCTAATCAGGTTTTTTATTGGCTTTCCCAAAGGCAAGTATGGGTCTTCTCAAATAGGAACAAATAATTGTTGACTGCAGCGACAAGAATTTTAATATAACGTAATCCTCCTGCTTTTTGTAAAAATTACTAATAAGCCGTACAAAAAACTTTTTGGTTTAGTTTCAATGGGAATATTTTACATGAACATGTTATAAAACCTTTTAGGAAATGAGAAAAATGCTTGGCCAGGCCTTCAATATACATGTGGGGTACAAAAAGTTTTCTTTATTTGTTAAAGACACAGGTAGCTTTCTAAAATCGGCATGATCAGTACCATATACCATAATTATTGTTGTTGTTGTTTTTTTTTTTTTGCACAATTTTGGTGATGTCCGTGACATAACTTTAAAACTGTATTTTTGTTTTACCTTAAATTTACTGAATGGCTTTGCTTGAATAAGAGGTACATTATTTTTGAAAATTGGCACGATTAGTTTACATAAAAGGTAATTATTCCATTTTTTGCACAATTCTAGTGATGTTCACCCCATATATACCAAACCCTACTTTTGTTTTACTTTAAATTAATTGAGTGGCCTTGTTTGGTAAAGCAGCAGTTTGCTTTCAAAAATGAGCATTGTCAGTTTACATTTATGGTAATTATTCTATTTTTTTAAGGGTGAAATTTTAATTTTACACAGTGGCTTTTATATCACATAGATTGGAATTGAATTTGCTAGTTTTTCAATGTACATGTTACCTGTAGTACTTACTGTAGGAGGAAAAGAGTGATTGTACTATTTTAAAGCATTATGTAACAGTGCATCAAAATAGGCCAAAACATTATTTTGTGCACTTTTTTCTGCATAATATTTAAACATTTGACAACTTTGCTGCCTTGTCTCCTGTATTGTGTCTGTATATTTGTCAGCTTTGCTGTCTAGTTGTAAGTTTGAGAATAAAAATAAAACTGCAGCGACAAGAATTTTAATATAACGTAATCCTCCTGCTTTTTGTAAAAATTACTAATAAGCCGTACAAAAAACTTTTTGGTTTAGTTTCAATGGGAATATTTTACATGAACATGTTATAAAACCTTTTAGGAAATGAGAAAAATGCTTGGCCAGGCCTTCAATATACATGTGGGGTACAAAAAGTTTTCTTTATTTGTTAAAGACACAGGTAGCTTTCTAAAATCGGCATGATCAGTACCATATACCATAATTATTGTTGTTGTTTTTTTTTTTTTTTTGCACAATTTTGGTGATGTCCGTGACATAACTTTAAAACTGTATTTTTGTTTTACCTTAAATTTACTGAATGGCTTTGCTTGAATAAGAGGTACATTATTTTTGAAAATTGGCACGATTAGTTTACATAAAAGGTAATTATTCCATTTTTTGCACAATTCTAGTGATGTTCACCCCATATATACCAAACCCTACTTTTGTTTTACTTTAAATTAATTGAGTGGCCTTGTTTGGTAAAGCAGCAGTTTGCTTTCAAAAATGAGCATTGTCAGTTTACATTTATGGTAATTATTCTATTTTTTTAAGGGTGAAATTTTAATTTTACACAGTGGCTTTTATATCACATAGATTGGAATTGAATTTGCTAGTTTTTCAATGTACATGTTACCTGTAGTACTTACTGTAGGAGGAAAAGAGTGATTGTACTATTTTAAAGCATTATGTAACAGTGCATCAAAATAGGCCAAAACATTATTTTGTGCACTTTTTTCTGCATAATATTTAAACATTTGACAACTTTGCTGCCTTGTCTCCTGTATTGTGTCTGTATATTTGTCAGCTTTGCTGTCTAGTTGTAAGTTTGAGAATAAAAATAAAACACAAACAGTGAGGTAGAAAATAAAAAAAACGAGTCTTACATACACATACACAAGGTGAGTACAAGCATGGCAGTAGTATCCAACTGGAGTACCACACACGCAGACAACGCTCATATCTGTTTTTCTTTTTTATTTTTATGGTGACCAAAGATGCAGGTAATGGCTATATGTACAAACACACTGTGTCTGTACATATAAATATCTAATAACTTGTAATTTTTCTGTGAAAACTTACTTTTAGCCCTTACATATAATTTTATTCTTTTAATTGATCAAATTTTGAATTTATACTTTCTATTAACTTGACCTGTTTAATAATAACAAAAGTGGAGTTAACCAATACAGTCTAAACAACACCCACCTTCATCTCTATGACAACAGCTGAAGAAACATGCCCCTCTTTACTCAAGAACTTCACCAGCTTCAACAGATGTTTCAGAGAGCAGTTCACCTTGCAGAAGACAATGTCAAATCTGGATGGCCCATCTGGTCTAAACAAATCCTCAGCACTGGGGATGGTTGGGTCAGGATAATGGGTATGAGTATATCTCAAAACTTTTCTCCACACTTTATCCTGCTGGAATGCAGCATTTAACTCATCTGAAACTTTTTTGCTGATAAATTTATAGTTCTTCAATTCTTCTGGTGGTTGATTCCTGTGCTCTCTGAATTCATACTGACTTGGACTTTGGAACATTTGTGGGCATGACTGACTTTGAAGAGATGAATGGCCTTGACTTAGTGGGAAGATCCCTTGACCTGTTACCTTATTATCAGTATGGATAGGGTTTTCAACAGTGTATCTCTCACGATAATAGACTTCCCTCTGAAAAGAGGTACATGTACTTCTCTGGGTTGGTGTTGATGTAGTTTCTGACCTGCTGGATTCAGGTGAGGGTGGCAGGGACACTTGACTCTTGCAGCAAGCATACTGAGCAGTAGAATCCTGACCAAACTGCAGGTGTCCCTTTGATTTTGAAGTACCTGTTTTTTTCTGTAAAAGCAATTTACAAAAACAGTGGTCAAAGCCCCCTTTTTACATCAAAATAAAATGAGAAAATGAGAAATAAAATAAGAAAAGGAAATTAACTCAATTCCAGAACCTCTCATGAAACATATCTGAAAAATATCTTGCCTATGATGTTCATTTGCTTATTAGAGCAAAAATAACTCTTCCTTTGAAATTCAAAATTCCCCAAGAAATACATTGTAAGCAACGCATGGAAATATATTATGGTGCATTTTACCACTAAAATGGCTGTTATTGTAATAAAACTAAAATCTGTGCTAATCAATCAGGCTTTCGATGCCTTTTTTTCATGGTTGTCAAGGCAGCCTTTGCCAATGACATTGGGATGTCATGCGGATTCTCGCGTTCATTTAATACAAAAAAAAAAAAAAAAAAAAAAAAACAAATGACAGCATAAGAAAGCAGACGCATGATGCAATCCTAAGCCATAAGTTTCAAGTTTTTGTACAGTGCATTGGACGACGAAAAGTCCAGAATCGCACACATTGTAGATATTAATGCATTTTGAGCAATAAGACGATATATCTTATGATTCTTATATTATTGTTATATAGTGTTGTTGTTGTCTGCTTTTCCTGCAGTTTTAAGTAGGTCACCATAAATCGCGCTTGATATCGCATGACTGTGCAATGTCAGAGAGGGCTCTGTCAGTTAAAATCTCTTAAGAAAGCGAAACGTTTAGGAAAGCAAAAAGCGAAACGTTTAGGAAAAAAACCCAGGACTAACTTTGAATGCAGGAATAGGGTCGTTGACCATTGGTTACTATGGGAAAATTGCCGTTTACTCTAGGTAAATCCAATTTTTGGCCAAAACGAAGAGTCATTATGACTTTAAGATATTAATCCAATGTGGCTTTTTTTTAACCTGCTTTGTTTATCCCCAATTTTAACAAATTATTTATTTTTGCAAAGTTTTATATGTTTATATCAAAACTCATCATTTTTTATCACAAATTTACCTCCTCTGCTTCTTCAAACCATATGTGACAATGCTCAACAGAAAATGGTCGACGGCAGCTAGAGCACCCTATTTTAGGATACTTTGGCAAAGACTCCTTCAGATCTGGACTCAATTCCATCCAGTTCTTACATTCAGTGTGATAGATGAGACAACTGGTGCTAAGATCTGGACAATATAATCTGGCTACCTTTGCAAGCTGTTCTTCAATGAATTCCCGTGCTGCAACATACAAATCTTTGGAGGAGTGGGGCTTGTTTAAATCCTGCATCTCAAGACGGATGCTGTATGGTCTTTTCCACAAGGTGAGCACAAGCATGGCAGCAGGATCCAATTGCAGTCGCACACAGTTGGCAAGTAGACAACCCTCATATAGTTCATATCTGTGTAGACAAGCAGCAACTAGCCTATGAAATAGACAGTTTGGGAGAAATTTCTGCTGGGACACATAACATAAAGAAGTTTGAAGAATGTCCCTATCTTGGCTGCATATTGGTGTTTCCTCTTGGACCTTCTTGGCTTGACAAGGGACAAAATACTGGGCAGAACCAGACTTGCTGCACTTGGGATGTTTACTGATAATATCAAACTTCTCCATGACGTGCAAAATTGCCTTCTTGTTTTCATAAAGAGTAGGGTCATGATGGACCTTCTTATCCCAAACTGCACTGACCAATTTCTCATCCAAGATGGCTTTTTCATGGAGCTTTTCCCAAAATTCATGTGTCTTGGAACAGCGATCCTCATACTTAGGCAATGTTATTATGGAGCTAAAAGCATTAATAAGCCACTGTGGATCTAAAATTACAATGTCCTCAAGTCCTTTTTCATCAAAATAGATCACCTCTCCCAAAGCATGAAGAAACACTAGACATGCCTTGACTTCTGTCAGGTCTGTCATGGAAATGGGTTCCTTTCCTGCTAATCGTAAGACATCATCCAGCTTCATAACCATTTTCTTACTTTGTTTGCGCAGCTGAGACTCTAATTCCAGCCATTTGCAGGGATGGTCTTCTCCCCAATAAGGCTGTTCTCTTGCAATGCCCATTACGCACTCTTTGAGGACATTCAGTTCAGGATCATTTTCATCAGTAGCATTGACCACGAAGTATTTCTTGTTATAAACATGATGGTTGTGGCTGTGCTTCCCTTTCAAATGTTGCCGTACATTTTTGCAAAATACTTCAATCTGGAAAGAAGTATAAGATAGAAAACTTTAGTTCACACAATTTTTCACGTAAAATGGCACATTACAGCTGGTCCTTCCAGTAGAAAAAAGAACCATGCAGTTAAAATAAATGTCTTACTTAGGCATAAATATGAAAATGAATAAAAATTTGACCATGTCCAGTTTTATACATGGACTCTGTTTAAGTCCCACAGGCAACCCAACACAGGGTTCTGCTTAAACAAAGCACCAACATCAATGGCACAGTGACCACAAGACGATATTACTAGTTTATACATTTGGCGATTAGTCAGTATTTTACTATTTACTTAATCACGGTAAAATCTTGAAAATTAATGTTTTTAATTGTGTAAATCTGACTAATTTTTCAAAATTTATATATATATATATATATATATATATATATATATATATATATATATATATATTCACACCATTACCTCAGGTTCTGTAAGCTTATCTTTGTGGGTACCAACAATAATCACAGGTGGACATTCACTTTCGTCCACAGTTTGGCCAGTGGTAAAGCTGTGGACAGAGTCCAACCAGTAGTCACTGTGTTCTGAAGAAGACAGAATTGTCCAGGATTAACAAAACTGGCACATGATACAGAAATTATAGGACTTCATATCTGAAGACCTGAAATAAAAGTTCATTCAATCTACAGAATTGTTAATGAGGACCATGATTATGTGTCCATAATCATCAAAGAAATGAATTATGAAATTTCTATTAAATAACTTTTAATTATTAATTTTATTCTTGAACATTAACACTGACAGAGATGATTTTATTCCAACATCATAAACAAGGCAGCAAAGTTGTTAAATATGTACCGACAAAAAGCAGAAAATAAAAATGCACAAAATAGGATGCTATCAATGCATAATGTTTAACTGCATAGTCAGCATCTAACTTTAATTCTGCGCAACAGGTAATGGCGATGAAGGTAACAAGACAAACATGAAACTACCTTTAGCAGTCTGTGGCACTGTTTTGTCAAGCACTGGGCCCTCAGGTGACTGTTTGTAAGTGGATATCTCTTTATCAAGTTCACTGCTGGCATCCCATACCAGTAAATATATTGCTTTTGGTGACAGGAAAGTTTGGTGTGTAGTGTAATATACATGCTGGCCCCCAAAGTCCCAAATTGAAAGCTGAAATTTGCACTCGTCTCTTTCCACATCATCTTGACCTTCAAATAATCTCTTTACTACTTCATGGATCTCCTTAGCATCTTCTGAAATGTCAGTCTGATCAATGTCAAATTCAAGATCAGATTCAAGACATGAAGCCTGTTTTGACAAATTTTCATCTGGATTTTCACCTGACTCCATCTCTACAGAGCGTGCCATCACACAGATTTTTGACTGTTTAGGTAGACTTGAAATATTACATTCCAATTCAGGTGCTTTTTCACCGCAGGCATTATGCTTAAAGCCTGTAAACAATTTTAATACACATTGCATTGGTGAACATGACAATACTCTTTATACACATTTCTATTACTAAAATGTAAAGTAATGTCAAATTTTTAAAATATATGTTATCCACATTAAATCTTCCACTTGAAGCTTACTTGATAATTATTATAATAACTGATGTTTACTTTGAACAATCTTGAAAGCATACCTGTAAAATTCCTTTAATAATTTAGAAAAAATAAGCAATCTTTTAATATCTTTTCACACAAAAACTTACTTTTTTTAATGGCTTCAGCTATAAGCGAATGACTTAAGTCATGTTCTTTATCTGAAATATATATATGTAATGTATATAACATAGCCTTTATTTTATACATCTGTTTTTAGAATCTACTAATGAATGATACATGATTGTGCACATATTCCTACAATTGCAGCTTTATAGTTTGTTATATATGACCCCAAACTCATGCAGATGAAAGAAGACCCCAAGTGCAACTTCTTGCCATGTTATACATGCATGGAACTATGCAGCTTAAGAATACTGACATAGAAATATTTTTACCCAGAATACTACTTTTTTTTTTACAAAATTTTGGTCCATTTTACCTAAGTATAAGTCAAAGGTATAATCCAATGCCACATTTGAATTCTCCATGTGTGATTTACGGTAATGTACCATGAATTTTGTACAGAAGAAATTAATTAAAGTAAGAAAAAGATTTTTTTGGTCAAAAATCATGAAATGGAGGGTATTCAGAAATTCCAAATGTTTGAATTTCACAAAATTCTGTCATTTATGACTGGAAGTTGTCTGTCCCTCACTAGGCCTTATGATATCTTTTCCTGACAATCTCTGAGGCAGTCATTGTATAAAAGGCAATTGTGACCCAACATGGAAACATGTACTTGCACCTGTGCGGACCAAGGTGCAAGATAATGATGACCCAATGATCGGTACTGTTGGCTAGGGACACAAAACAGTATCGTAATCAATAGTGTCAATTTTCAAGGGCGATTCTTGCAGCCAGAAAGTAGTTTTTTTTTTTTTTTTTTTTTTTTTTTTTTTTTTGAAAATGATCCTGGCACTCAGAAAGGAGTGGACGAAGGGAGAGACGGCTGGCGCTTAGCACCTACCCTGACCAGATAACCTTCATTGTGGAAGCCGGGCTTGGTGTTACTGTAGCTCCTCTAGCTCCGTGTACTGTAGCCGAAATGACAGCTGATCAGTGTCTATGGCAACCAGGTTGCCTTCATCAGTGATAAGCTTCTACTGCAACCAGGCCCCCGTTTCACAAAAAAAAAAAAAAAAAAAAAAAAAAAAAAAAAAAAAAAACTTCAGTCGGTTTCCCTTACTATGAGTTTGGTCGCCAACGTAATAAAGTCCTTACGTCACAAAGTCCCATTTCACGAAGAATCTAAAAGATGATACGTCGTTTTTTCTTAGCTGCTAGTCGATGATGTCTAGCCTCCTCGGGAGGAGACTTAGGTCAGCAAGCTGAACTAAAACTCAGTTAATGAGAGCATAAACAACAAAAATTTGGAAAGAACATACCTCCTTCAAGATATTGTGTAATAATATCCTTGAATCGCACTGACATTTACTGAATATTTATAGAAAAAATAAAATGCATTTTCACCCAGCTGATAGCGGGTTTGTTATGTTTTTTGACTGCTAGACATCCGTCAGTTATATGTAAGTTAAACTAATCAATTAAATTCAAAAACAAACTTTGTTTATGTTTTGACTAATTTTTATTGTTGATAAACGATCATTCTCGACCGAAAGAGACCATGAAACATCATGTCTTGTGAAACTTTAGGAATTTTTACATCTTCGTTTCACGAGCTAGGACTTAAGATTCTTTGTGAAACACTCCTAGTTGACTGCAGTGTAGTCGACCTAGCTAGGTCACTCAGCTCGAGCTAGTCACCTACGGACTTAAGATTCTTTGTGAAACTGGGCCCAGGTTCATTGCCTTCACCGTTGAAGTCGGGCGGAGCTTCACACACCGCACATCGGTATGTACTGGTAAAGAGCACAGGTACATGTAGCCTTCTCCACAGCAGTCAAACAGTGTATTAAGGTCTCTCTCCGCCATGCGCTGGGACCAAGATGACCACTGATGTCTACGATCAAATATACTAGGTTTGGGGGGGGGGGAGATTTATGGCCCCTGGGTGCTGGGCTCTTTATCAACAGTTCTGTGGTTGCATTTTGCAACCACTTTTTTTCACTCAGACAACCCAACCTTGACCAGCAGCTGTCAGACAACAAAAATGATTTCTTAGCACATAGTTGCGCCAATGCATAAATGAAAAAAGTGTGTACATTTTGTCATTAAATCGTCTTTAAACAAACATGCAAGTAATCGTTAGGAAACCAAATACAGTAACGAAGTCCCTTGAACTATTATAAAAATTTCCTTATCGTAGCGCTAAGATTGCTCACGATCCCCCTTTGACGATTTTCCAGTCTGTCTTTTTACTGTCTCTCTCAGATCGCTAACGATAAGGCAATTTTCATACTAGTTCAAGGTACTAATTAAAGACAAGAAAGCAACTAGAGGATCACAGAGGCGATGCCGCCTCCGGATATTGTACCACCAGCGCATTCGTATGGACCCCCCCCCCCCCAAAAAAAAGGGGCACCACCACCAGTCTTGTGCTTGACAAGCTCTATAAAATGCAATCAACAAGAGTTCTCAATATATGCAAAAAATATAACTAAAAATGGTACAATCAAGCAGATTTTCAAATGGACCTGCATTTTCCTACCATTGATCACTCCTGTGATTCTCTAGACAAAAGGCCTATTGGTTTTCCTTGAAATGTGTTGTCAGTGGTACATATATGCTGACAAAAGAGAAAACCTATGGGCAACATCGGGCACATCTCTGCTACTTTTGAAGATATTAGGGGCAAGAAAATATGCAAAGCTCAGTTCATGGTGAAAAAGAAGGTCAAAGGTCAATTTCAATATCACAGTTAGATTGCAAGTGTATTACTTCCTATTCAAGTTCAATAGTAACTATGGCCCTATCTCTGCCAGTTTTGGAGATAAAAGGGAACAAATATTTGCAAAGTTCAGTTCATGGTAAAAAGTACCGGGGTAGGTCAAAGGTCAATTTCAAGGTCACAGTACAGTAAATTGCCGGTATATGACTTCCTATTCAAGTTCAATAGTAACTTTGGACTTATCTTTGCCAGTTTTGGAGATAAAAGGGAACGGAAATTTGCAAAGTTCAATTCATGATGAAAAGTAGGTCAAAGGTCAATTTCATGGTCACACTTAGATTGCCAGTACATGACTTCCTATTCAAGTTCAATAGGAACTATTGCTGAAAACTCTGAGGGCAATGCAGACCAATTGGCCTGCTTAGATCTGAAAATTGCAGGCCCGGACAAGATATTGCCGGCCCGAATGTTTTTTGCATTAATTTGTATTTTACCCTATTTCGCGTAAAAATTGCGCACTTTTAACTTCTGCTTTATACACTTTAAAAGGACAGTTAAGTAGCAATTAGGTGATTAAAAATCAAATAACTGCTCTTTCAATAGATCTTTTATTGAAGAGACATTTTACTGCTCAGATAACATCTGGGTAATATGACCTAAAGGTAAACTAAAGGCCAAAAAGGCATCAAAACTCACAGAAAACAAATTTTCCATAGGTAAACTGCAGTTTTCCTGGACTAACCTTAAACCAGGCCTTAATTGAGCTAAATCATCCGCCTAAACTACCCAAGAGCACTTTTCCAAGTTTTGAGTTTCTTACAGCAGCTTTAGACAAAGTGTCAATTATCCCAACCTACACATGACTTTAACTTGCATTAAATAGAGCTTGACAGTAAATTGTATTTTTCAAACAAATTATGGTATTTACCTAACTCTTATGGTTGAGGAATAAGTTTATTGCTTTTTTAAGAAATCATAGACTTGCCCTTCAAGAAATCGACGGAATATAGCTCTTTTTCAAATCTGAATGGGCACTGTAAAAAACGTATGATAGCTAAAGCTAAAGCTCATAGGTGCACATAGCACATAGGTGTGATATTATGTGAAGAATAAGTGTTGTAAAATTCAGTCCAAGCAGTTGCGTATATTTTGAGATAAAACGCTTTAAATGTGCAGCAAACCGTAACGCTAATCCCTTCAAGAGCTCGACGAAAACCGGAAGTGCATCGTGACGTCACTTGTACTTGGAAAGCTGCTGGGTGATTTTCCGATGAGAAATATTTCGTAGCTTATACAAATGTTCAGAAAATGACAATGCAGATAAAAGAAAATTCACTAATCATCCTCACACAAATCGCACGCCACGTGTTTTGTGTGCCTCAATTACTACCAGTCAGTTGGCAGATAGTAAATGCTGTGTGCCTACTATATACTGGGTTCCTATTGAAAATGGCTGCCCCCATCGTTTTTTAGTGAGTGAAGAATGATAAAGGTTTCTTTAATTTTTTTATTTCGGATAAGATTACAAAGTTTGAGAAATAAAATATTTCGTTAGAAAGTTTCATTAAGTGAATCAGATATTATTGCCGGCCAATTTGGGCCGACATTCACTTAAATTTTAAGAATATTGTCGGCCCGACTCCCTGATTGGTGGGTCAAGGGCCGGCGGCCGGCAAATTTCAGCATGACTATGGACCTATCTCTGCCAGTTTTGGAGATAAAAGGGAACAAAAATTTGCAAAGTTCAGTTCATGGTGAAAAGTAGGTCAAAGGTCAATTTCAAGGTCCCAGTTAAATTGCCAGTATGTGACTTCCTATTCAACTTTAATAGTAATTATGGACCTATCTCTGCTAGTTTTGGAGATATAAGGGACTTAATGTTACAATATTTGAGTTACAATAATGTGCCATAAATTTCCTACAGAAAAAAAATTAAAATAAAGAAAAGGTCATTTTGGTTGAAATTCTTGAAATGGGAGGTGCTCAGAAGTTCCAGATGTTCAAATTTCATGAAATAATGTCATTTTTGACCAGAAGTTGTCTGCCTCGCCAAGTCTTATGTTTTATTTTCCTGGGTCCAAAATTCATTATACATTACCGTACTGCACATTTTGCTTTCACCACCACAATGTACTTTTTGATACAGCATAACTCGAAATCCGTATAGAATACAAAAAAAATGGAGACCACGATCAGTGTTGGGCTTTACATGCTCTACAAAATGCAAAAAAGAATGGGTCTCTAGCATTAACAGTTTCCGAATTGGAGACAGTTTTCAGTTTCGGTATCTTATGGCCGCTACTCCCATGAAAATGCACCGATTGACCCCAAATTCACGGAGATGAAAGATAACCCAAAGGGTAACACTTTCCAATAATATTATTGGTTAAGTCTGTGTAGTTTCTGAATATTAGCGCAAATAATTTTTTTCGTAAAAAATTTCGTTTTTTTGAAAACTTTGGCCCGTTTGACCTTGAAATAAGGGTCAAAAGTCAAATCCAAGGGCATATTTGAAATCTCCACATATGACTTTCGGTCAGCTGTCTGTAGAAATTTTTCCAATAATTCCTTCTGTAAGGTAGATAATAGAGGCTGTCCGGGTTCTCAGCGAGAAGACCAAGTTTCCCCGTGATTTTACGAGATCTGCCTTGAGGTGGGGTTAAAATATGGAGACCACAAGGAAGTAGAGCAGCGATTTCTTTACTTGAAAAATAGCCGAACTTACACATTTTTTGAGCTACAGGCTTGTTATTTTTTCACTTTTAAAGAAAAAGTATTGATATAATATGTACGCACAAATGACATGTTGACGTACTACGCAGCAAACAGGCTACATTAGATACCGGGTATAGTGCTATGTTTAGTCTCCGGCACGTCAAATTTGTTATTGTGAGTGAACATAAATTATTCATTTTTTTCAGTGGGGATGCCATATAAAACATGCTGTGGCTCTAGCATCATATTGGACATACCCAGTAAAGGGGGCTGGATAACTTCACATGCAAATTCTGGGATAAAGATGGATCACATATTGCTTGGCAAATGTAAACCAGTCTAAATTGACTTGAATCCTCTAGCTGCAGGGATGGATTTTTGAAGATCAAATGCCTTAGTGTACATACAAACTTAACAAACCTTGTTTATATAACAGGGGCAGTATTGTTATTCATTTTGAATAGGAATGATGGACTTTCACAACTATATTTAATCACCTTAATGGCCTTTGCAGAGATTCATTTGCAACCTTTTTGTCACTTTATGGGAGTGGCATGACTGTTTTGCTTTCAATGAGATCAATGTTGAAAATAGGTCCATGTACATTCTACAAGCATTGGACATTTGTAAATAAAGTAACCCAGTGCTGTCGAGGGCTTAATTGCTTCATTCTTAGGTTATCATAATAACTAAATTTAAATTATTAGCTCCAGCGTGTTGCAATATAAAATTTCCTACTTTTTTTTTTTTTTTTTTTTTTTTTTTTTTTTTTTTTTTTTTTTTTTTTTTTTGCAAATATTCTTCAATCGGTGTTGGCAACAAACTTCCATTTCCACTATTTCCCTGATGTAGATGTCAAGAACTTTATATAGTTATCCACTATTTTTCATTTTTAAATTGTCAATTTATATTACTGTCTTTGGGATTTTAAAGAGATGCTTGTCTAAACATGCCAGTGGATGCAAAATAGACATATTAAAGATATTGTTTATTTTTGATTGTTCTTCATTGACTGGTCATTTCATGAGATCCGTTTGAACAACAAAAGCTTTATAACTGCAACTAATTTTTCTTTATAAATGTTTTACTATTAAACTTTATTTATCAAGAAGTAAAATAAAATCATTTGACATTTCATTTACTGATGGATGCATATCAGAACATTAGACTTGCCTGCATCTTTGTTTTAATTTCACTAAATTTATAGTAACTAATTCAAGAGGCTCGAGTTTGATCATAAAATTAATTTTCTTCATTTATTTACTTATGGAAATGATGCTATAGAAACTAATGGATAGCATTCACAAAATGTAAGCTTCATTGTGATCAGATCTGACTTAAATGACAGGAAAGATGACAAAAAGTATTAAAATGGACAACATTTAAGTTGAAATTTTCACAAAATCATTGCATTTTATTGACAGTAAAACATTTGCTGTGTCTGTCATGCTCTAAAATAAATAAAATATAACTCATTTAGTTTTCTGAAATATATATCATTATGTGATAAACATTGTTGTAAAATACCAACTCTAATTTCTACCTTACTTGCAATTATCATAACTGACCACCCGGCATGGAATGTTACAAATGCAACTGAACATTGTGTATGCTTAATAGGTGTGGAAGGTTCACCAGTATTTCATAATCAGGTACACGTTATATGGAGATAGGAATGGAACAAGAAAATTTGTCTGATATAGTTACCGTAAAAGACTATTAATCACAAGTACTAGGGCTGTATTACATTAATAAACCATGGTGTCCTGTAAACTACACACAAAACTTACTTATTTTAAAAAACTTACTTATATTAAAATATGACCCTCGACCGTTGATGATACGGTCTATACGGTGATGCCATGGAGCCAGTGACGAGCCGGGTGCGAGTTGTCTGCAGTTGGTCCCTTTCTTTCTACAAAATACTGCGACCTGATCTGTACTTTAAATATGTCGGCACTTAGTCCTTTTAATCAAGCCCAACTTCTCTTTCTTCACTTCACTCGCCAGTCGTGTCCGTCATCCATGGTCATTTTCCTGGTTTTCTCGCTTAACTTTAACTGCAATGCACCCTACGACACAACATTAGCAATTCGCCATTGCGTTGCTCTATCTCAAATTACATGACAACGCCAAATTTTACCCAATGCAATCCTATAACATAGACTTGTGCCCGACCGCGAGAGAAGTTTCAATGGCAGATTTTAACCCCACCTCTCGTGAAATCTCGCTCCAATCCAGGTCTCGTTTGACGTCATCTGCTGCGCAGATGTTCAAAATAGGCTATCCCGGGCATTTAATTTTGTCATGTTTGGACAAGGGTGCATTGCAATGAGTGCCACAACTAGACCCCAGCACCGACAAAGCCCAAATTTTACGTGGAACGAGTTGAGATTATAGGTGATCTAAATCCAAGAGATGGGTACGGAGGCCCTTACCGTCTTGGAGGAGAAGCGGTAACGGTAACATGGCGGCGGAGTCGGCGGAACAATAGGGACGGGACTAAAACCATGTGTACCGCCGGCGCCTACGCTGGTGGTACAATAATGGCAATCTTTATTGCAGCTCTTTATTCCTTCTCTTGTCCTGTTACTGATGTCCCTACCTTTGACGATGCTATTGTGCAGCTCAGCAAAACTTCAAATCACTATCTCACACCAAGTAAAGAAATGATAGCGCGACAGTGCAGCTCTTAATAGATTTTTCTTTTATATTAATGAATGGTGATGACAATGTTGTTTTGCGTCCTAAGCTAACTGTACTGATCCTTATTTTGCACCTTGGGCCGCACACATAGTATTCAGGTAAAGGTATGCAAGGGCAACATTATCGACTTTACTGTTTGATGTTTATGAGCCCGAAAATTGCACATGGTCGATTTTTCAGGTGTACAAAATTCACAAAAAAACTTCTTACTGGTCGAAATTCATGGTCCATAAAAAACTCTAGACTTCCGATCTTAAGATCATCTGAAATTAAGGAGCCGTTAGAAATTCATGTCACATTACCATATGCTTACATTACGTATGCACGTATGTGTGTGTGTGTGTATGTATGTGTGTTTGCTTGGAGAGAGAATCAAATAAAACCTGGCAACATACCATTTGCATTCCAAGACATACACCTGTTTACACACACTGTTGATACATTAGGATCAACTTCGACACCATTGGTTTCAGAGTCATTTTGTGGGTCATAGCGCTGTTTCAGTAGTGCTTTTCTAAGTCTTGTTTTTCCTGCTCCATGGTGCCCCAGCAACATGAGTCTTATACGACAGACTTTAGTTTTACCTTCTTTCAGAGCTTTGTGATAAATCTTGAGGAATTCTGGTCCTAAAGTTTGAATTTCAGACGGTACATTTGGATTGTTTCCTGCAAGAGTTTACAGAAATTAGTTTGCAAAACAGCACGTATGCAAATATAGTATGATCTATTAAACATGAAAAATATACCACAACAATGAATATTGATCAGTAGGTCTAGCAAATATCCTGTCTGTTGGAATTTTAAACACCTTGTATTATATACCTGAGATGTGCAAATGGTGAAACTAAAAAAAGATATGCAGATAAAATATTCTCTTTTTATCCACTTTGAATACTTTATGAATTCACGTTTTTCAGGACAAAAATGTGCATTTATAAAATGGCATCTAGACAACGTTAACTTTACTCACTGTGTTGTCTCTAGAGTAAATATTTGTGTTTTGAGCTCTGTGGGAATTTTACACATTATCACAAATATTAATTTTTCATAAAAATATTGTTAAGTGAAGCTTTACTGTCATTGAGGGCACATCAGTTTTGCAATTCAGCAATACAGTTTGCCATGGAACTAATCTAATCCCTGGATCAAATTTGCTATTAACCATGAGGACATAAAGGGTTTGGTGCCTAGACTTAGTGCGACAATAGATCATAGAAATCATGCATGATTACCATGACTAACATTTTATCAAAATTTACTTTGTCTCCTCTGTGATATATAGATTTGAAAGGTTTTCATAATTTTAAAACAGACACAAGGCAGCAAAGCTGTCAAATGTACAGACAAAAAGCAGAAAATAACAAGGCAGCAAAGCTGTCAAATGTACAGACAAAAAGCAGAAAATAAAGTGCACAAAATAGGATACTGTCAATTCTGATGCAATAATGTATTATGCTTTACTGCATAGCCAACATCAAATTTTAATTCTGCATAACAGTGGATTAGGATGAAAGTAAAATGTGTAACAAGCATTAGACCGAGTTCCCATACCTAGATCAATCTAACAGGATCAATCCAACTCCAAGGGGTTTCTCACTAAATTGCTTTCAGCTTAAGTGGCTTAGGATTCTGGCATGCCAGTTTCAGTAGGCGTGACAGACAGCTAAGCCACTTAAATTGATTGCAATTTAGCGAGAATTTCCTTGGAGATAGATCGATCCACAGTTAGCATGATAGGGTCTGGAAATAGTCCCTAAGGCTTCAGGCTGATAAGAGTTAAACTTTGGAAATGCCAGAATGAGATAAAGTGAAAATTTCACAAACAAAAAAAAATTGCTTAGACTCAATAAAAAAAAAATATATATATATATATATAATTTAATAGAGCTGTTTTTTTAATTTGGGCTGTATGTCAATCCTAAGAATCATTCTTGTATAGAATATGTTACAAAGTAACAGTACAGGGCTCCTGGTGGATGGGAGTGATAAGTCACATCTTGAAAATGCCAGTTTGAAAAATTAAAAAAGAAAAAATTACAAAAAATGTTCCACTAAAGCTGACATTCGGTCTAGCTGCATTACCATGATATAAATCATCCAACTTGAGTTTAAACAGTGTAAACAACTCGCAGAAATATAATATATTTTGTTTTACCACAAAAAAGACAGTCATAGCTATTATTCTGATATCTGAACTTGTCATCAGACCATGTGACCTCCATAGATGGCTATACTTTGAAATAATTTCTTAAGAGATTATAACAAAAAAAAAAAAAAACACTTTTTAGAAAAAAAATTAATTATTTGCCAAAAAGAACAATTATTATCCCTTTAACTGCAAAGTCAAGTTGCAAATATTGCACAACAGGTAGTATCAATAAAAGTGAACTGTTACATGCCCTTGAGAGTTATAAGTCCCACACTGAAAATGCCAGTATGTGAAGGATCATCATCATCAGTCTGTCCTTCGTTACCGAAGATGACTGCCTGAGTTGAGCTAGAGGCCCTTCATAGGCAGGCCCTCACGTGGGCTTTGAGACCAGCTTGGGATTTGCAGAAGCACTGACATCTGTTGCATTGAAAGTTGCATGGTCTGGCTGGTGAGTGTCGACGATCATGGGAACGTTGGTATTCTTGCTGGCGCTGGTCTTCAACAGCTGACAGGGTCTTTTTAAGTAGGGCATGCCATTGCTCTCTCTGGAGAGCCTCTGCCTCCCAGGTGTCTAGTGGAATGCCAGCCCTCTTCATGTGGCGCCTTATAACATCCTTGAAGCGTAGAGCTTGTCCACCATGGCTCCTTTTTCCTTGGTATAGTTCAGAGTACATGTATAGTACAGCTTTTGGCAATCTGTCATTTGTCATCCGACAGACATGTCCAGCCCAACGGAGCTGTGACACAGTTATTAGGGCTTCAGCACTGACTGTGTGAGCACGTCGAAGTACTTCAACATCAGAAATATGGTCTTGCCACTTGATATTGAGGATTGCACGAAGATGACGGAGTTGGAGTCTTGTCAAAGCCTTTATGTGTCTGCGATAAAGAGTGATACACTCGGTGGAATAGAGGAGGCAAGGAATGACTGCTGCTAAATAAACTTTCACCTTGGTATTTATGGTGATGTCATGTGAAGGATAAAAATTTCACAAAATGTACAACAGAATAACTTGGTCAATAAGATTACAGTTTCAGGACCATATGTCAGAGTTCAAATTCACATAATGAAAATCCCATTATGTGAAAAATGATGACAGTGCATAAAATAATATAATTACACAATGTTTAAAGACATAAAAACCAACAAAACTGCTTATGTGGAAAAATAGAAAATGCACAGTGCTTCTGGTAGATGGGAGTTGAAAGTGACATCTTGAAGATGCTAGTGTTTGAAAAGTAATTAAAGAAAATGTAAAATAAAACATAACAAAAAATTCCAATAAAGCTACTATTCAAACTTTTTATCTAGCTGTGTAATTACTAACATGATATGAATAACCCTTTTGAGTTTGAGAATAATAACGCACTGTTATTCATCTTTAGCATTAATGTAAGCCTTACACAAAGTTTTTCTTTTGTAAAATTATTTTCAATATTAAATAACATTTACCTGCATAATAATCATCAATTCCTAATTATGTGACACAGTTAAGAGAGCTAAACCTATGGGACTTTACAATGAAATCTCAACGTGTATTTATGTAATCTTATTGAATGGCCACTTGAAAATTAATTAAGCAAAGTACTTTATAACCCTAAAATAACTTGAAAATTAATTAAGCAAATTACTATTTAACCCTGAATTAACATACTGCCCGCTATCCATATACATTTATTGCACCATATAGCACTCTGTATAACTGCATTGCTTCCTAAACAGAAAACAATCACACTGGTTTTCCAACACAAGCTGCACTTCAGTCTTATGAAACTTTTCAGTAAGTTTGAGTATCATAAGTAATATGGTTTTCTCTTAATCGCTATCCTGGCAGCAGTGTCCAAAATAGGATTTTCCTCAACTTTCATGTAATATAACATAATACTAAACAGCATAATGACCGTCAATTTAAAAAATAAAAGTATCATGGATATTCAGAAAATGTGATATGGGAAGGTCTTCAAGGCCATGGAAGTTCAGGGTCACACTTTCAAAATGCCAAAATGTAAACAAGAGATAACTGTACTGAAATGATTTTCTTTCCATTTTCAACACCTTTTTACATAAAACAAAATAATCAATTTACTGTCATTTTTAAATGATCAACTAGGAAAATTGTTGACATAGGAAAAATATCATTAGAACAATTTTAAATGTCCAATTTACTCTATTCTGAGATTCTGAACATAGTGAATGATTGAATCTGACAAACTGCAATGATGAGTTCCTTTCGATTTTTGATACTTTATTACACAATGCACGATAACAGGTTTACCTTCATTTTTATATAATCAATTAACAATATTGTTAAGAAGCAGAAAATGTCAAAACAGCACTTTTACATATATATCTAATTAGTTCCATAATGAGACTGTTAACATGCCTAAGAATTAAATCTGAAGAAAAACCACTTATATACAAAAAGGCTAATAACTTCATCAAAAATTAACTGATCAAGCTTATTTTCAAACTTGATCTGTATATTAGTCAGATTGATCACTCCTGTGAGCTGCAAGACAAAAGGCTGATTGGTTTTCCTTAAAATGCGTTATCATTGTTGCATATATGCTGAATAAGGGAAAAAACAGCATAACTTTTGTAAAAATAGTCCAATCATGCCAATTTTCGAACTTGACCTGCGTATTATGAATATTCATCAGTTTTGTAAGTTTCAATCCAAAAGGAAAAACATTTTTACATTTATCTTGTTATCGGTGTTATAAAAATGCTGAAAAAATTGAAAAAAAAAGGATAACTTTCATAAAAATTGCCCGATCATGCTGATTTTCAAACTTGACCTGCGTATTATGAATATTCATCAGTTCTGTAAGTTTCAAGCCAAAAGGTAAAATGGTTTTCCACCTATCGTGTTATCGGTGCTGCATATATGCGGAAAAAAGTGAAAAAACATCATAACTTCCCTAAAAATGGCCTGATCATGCTGATTTTCGAACTTGACCTGTGTATTATGAATATTCATCAGTTCTGTAAGTTTCAAGCCAAAAAGTAAAACGGTATTTCACTCATCGTGTTATCGGCGTTGCATATATGCTGAAAATAGTGAAAAAACAGCATAACTTCCCTAAAAATGACCCGATCATGCTGATTTTCGAACTTGACCTGCGGATTATGAATATTCATCAGTTCTGTAAGTTTCAAGCCAAAAAGTAAAATAGTTTTCCACTTATCGCGTATCGGTGCTGCACATATGCTGAAAAAAGTGAAAAAACAGCATAACTTCCCTAAAAGTGACCCGATCATGCTGATTTTCGAACTTGACCTGCGGATTATGAATATTCCTCAATTCTGTAAGTTTCAAGCTGAAAGAAAAAAACGTTTTTCCACTTATCGTGTTATCGGTAAAAGTGCACGGCGACGACGGCGACGACAGACGCAGGTGATGGCTATATGTACAGACACATCTGTGTCTGTACATAAAAATGGCCCGAATATGCTGATTTTCGAACTTGACCTGCGTATTAAGAATACTCATCAGTTCTGTAAGTTTCAAGTCAAAGGAAAAAAAGGGTTTTCCACTTATCGTGTTATGGGTAAAAGAGCATGGCGACAGTGACGACAACGACGGCGACGACAGACGCAGGTGACGGCTATATGTACAGACACATCTGTGTCTGTACTTAAAAATCCATGTCAACATCCCTGTATACAACTATAATGAGCTGCAGTATTCACATGAGCTGCACCCGTGGTTTCTTAGCAATAAGTGTCCCAACTCCAGATATTTGTTCAAAATGTAGATCATTAAAGGCAAAGTAAAAAGAAGACAGGAGTGTCAAGTTCTGTCGCACAAAAAGCCAATCCATAATAATACACATATTAATAAGCAGTTCTGAACCTTCCTCATGCTCCATATTCAAGCTCTTCAATGATGATAGTCTTGAAAGCGAAGTATCCTCACTTCATCACTCGCTCTTAGAGGTGTTGAGTGGTGTGAATCTTTGCTGTCACTGGGTGATCAAAACAGACAGCAGCAAAGAGTTTAAGTGTGGTTATCACACGGACTGATAAAGAAAAAGAAATCCTGAGGCAATCTGTTTTTTTTTTTTTTTTTTTTTTTTTTTTTTTTTTTTTTGCCACTCACCGATGGTTGTGCTTATGGTAGCAGAAGGGGGTGGTAGTGGAACTCTTTCTTTCATTTCACTTTCTTTACTTTCTTCTTCATTCTCTTCTATGGGGTTACTTTCTTCTAGCTCTGGCGTGGAATTGTTACTGCAACATAAATATTAAGTCAGGCTTCTCTGTCTTATTTTGGACTCCTTCAAGCAAAAATAGCTAACAAAAATTGAGTAAAACAAAGATAAATTAGTATTTTTTTTCAAAATGTTTTTCATTTCATTGCTTGTCAGAGTGAACTATGCATCAATTATATGACAATCACCGTACACAGTAGTGTGAGATTAGTATTTGCTTGATTACTGATTATATTTCCATAGAGTTACCTTGTTGGCTCTTCTTCCTTCTCTTTCTTCTTTTCTTTCTCTTTCTCCAATTTTTCCTTTTTCTTCTTTTTCCTTTTCTCACTTTTCCTCTTTTTCTTGCTTTCTTCTCTGCTCTTCTCCTGTTCAATCTCCTCCAATAAAATGGATGCATTTTTGTCGGCTTTAGCAGCTTGCAATTGGCGGTCTTTGGCACTCACGATGATTTCCATGCACTGGTGACATTTTTTGAGCAGCTCCTGAAACATACAATGAAATACAACCAGAGGATCAGAGAGGCGATACTGCCTCCGGATATTGTACCACCAGCTGGAATAAGCGCATTCCTATGGACCCCCCCCCCCAAAAAAAAAAAAAAAAAAAAAAAAAAAAAGGGACACCACCACCAGTCTTGTGCTTGACAAGACAGTGACGAGGACATGAGTAGAGACATAGGAGGTTGCTAGTTGATTGTGGATATTGAACATGATTTTCTTCGCGTGGTTTCTTCGACGTTCCTCTAGTGAAACCCAGTTCAGCTGTTCCAGTACTTCACAGCGATTTGAGCCAGGAAGGGCCCCCAGTATATTAAGGCCAGCTTGATACTGGAGGGATGATAGCTTTGATAGGTTATGTAGAAACGCAGTGCTATAGAGAACATCGCAATAATCAAGCAAATGAGAAATGTACGCATTGTAAAGTATGTTAAGTACTTATATCGTAGAGTTTTAGAAAGCGAATTTAAAGGATTTAGTGCTTTTTGGGCCTTGCTTAAAGTATATGTAAAATGCTCGGAACAGTCAAGTTTATGATCAAGAATAAACCCAAGGTGTTTGTGGTATTTTTTCTGTGTTATAGCCGTGTTGCATAGAATAAGTGGACTGTACTTTTCTACATTTTTTTTCGTAGTAAAAATCACTTCATTGCACTTTTTTAAAAAATAATTTCCACTTCACTGACCATGCTTCAAGGTATGAGATATCAGACTGGAGAATGTCATGAGCTTTCCTGTTTCGGGTAGACGGGAGAAAAAATCGAAGTATCATCTGCATATATGAAGCAGTGCGAGATAAGACCATCAGGTAGGTCGTTTATATACAGAAGAAATAGAAGCGGGCCGAGTATACTTCCTTGTGGAACACTGGTATTGATGAAGTTTGTCTCAGAGACCTTTGAAAGGGTACCGTTTATGCGCATTCCGATTTTCCTGTTGTTCAGATAAGAGGCCAAGAAAGAGTGCAGTTTACTTCTAAAACCATAGGTTATAAGTTTCAGCAGTAAAAGACTGTGAGGCACTGTTACGTATGTGTCTGAGCCTCTGAGAAATAACGTCCACACCAGTCAATGCATTTCTTGGAACTAACTTTATTATTCAGTTTACGAGTACAGATCAATGCGCAGTGAGTCGTGCCACACAAATAAGTCCCATACATAACAGTCCTCCCCACTGAAATGTGAGGTGCCACAAATCACAACTGTTACCAACAAATTTTTCTTTATATATGTATACATAGACATAAAAAAACATATAAATTAATGATCATACCATCACATACAGTATACGTTATGTTCTCTTCAATACAATGGGGCCTCGTTTCATTGGGCCATTTGAATCTTAAACATTTCCATAAGAAAACAAAACACTTCTCACAAAACAACGAAGATTTAATTTAAATTCAACTGACTATGACAATCATTTTAAATCACATATCTCTACTAGTACTTAAACTGAACATAATCATTTAACCATTTAGGCAAGGAGTTATAACAGAAGGAGATTACACGCGTGGGGGCAGAGCCCGTATTACGGTCTCTCATTGGTCGGAATGAATAGAACCCAGAGAACAATGGGTTCCTATCTCTGTTACGCTTTCTGTTACTCTCGTTTAAATCTCGTTTGTCAGAATAGGTGCCTTCGTCTGTCGTTTGGAGAGGACACAAACAGAAACGCAGTCAAAAGTTTCTCAAAATGAGAGAATTACAGAGTGCAGAGGATATAACGTTGGATAAGGTTATCAAAAAACAGGTAAGTGCTTTTAAATGCATAACTACTCGAAATATGAAGATAAATTGCAACTTTTATGCCGTGGGATCTCACTGTGTAAGTGTCCAGCTCCACGTCGATCTCGCGTGGTGGTGTGTGGAGAATAAATATTGCACGAAAAATATTTCCCACTCATAACAAGTGCTTAAAAATATAGTATCAGACGAAGAAAGTTTGGTCTTTATGCAGTTGTAATTGTTTAGTTATTTGTGGCAATAGCATAGAATAAAACTTAGGTGCACTTTCAGTAGCCGAATAACAAGCAGATGCATAAGCCGCCATCTTGTTTATGTTTCGAAAAAAAATAACTCCAAAAGACATTTTCCTCCTACTTTTTCAGGCCTTCCCAACTACCAGACTCGGCACCTACGGGTCCAGAAAAAAGCGGTTTATCAGACCACACTGCCCGTTTACAAGGTGTGTGTCAGATCGCATTACAGAGTATCAGCCACAACACCGATTTTGCCTGGTGCGCGATGTGATAGCAATGATCCTAAGCGGGGTTGGAAAGTAGTGCATCTCATCTAGATTCATGCGCTGCTGCAATTTTCTCTGTTTATGCTAAAATCTGACAGTACCGCAATTTTTAACATAAAATTTAGGTTCGGACCAAGGAGTTATAACAGAAGGAGATTACACGCAAGCCTTTCTATTGTCCGATGTCTGTTACGGTGGGCGGAGCTAGCTACGGGGGGCCTCCGGTCTCAAGGTTTCGTCTGCGTCGCTCTCCTCAGCTTGGAGATAAATTTCATATGCGTTATTTCGCGTTAGAATTCGAGATCAGTAATGTCAAAGCGCCGCTGTATGCTGACGATTTTTTTCACAGGTAATTATTTGGACGATGTGCTGGAAGGGAACGATATCATAGAAAGCGATTATAAGGTGGTGACTGAGGATGGTCGCCATGAGCTTTTTTTAGTCGGTGATAGATGGCTTTTTTATGGCACAACCCGGTGAAAAATCACCAAGGAGAAGTCAAAAGAAGCGTCCCAACCGGTGTACCTAATTACCGTCGACAACCGAGCACAACCGAACACTACCGTCCACAAGCACTAATTACCGTCCACAAGCAATAAATACCGCACACAAGCGTCCTCCCATATGAAATAGTTGTAAAATTAACTAATAGTTAGAAATTTAACATAAGATGGTGCTTTATTGAAAAAAAAAACAGGTCTGCAGACGTTTTCAAAACGGAGGACCTCACTTAATTGTCACATTTGTTGCATTGAAAACTACGTTAAACGATGTTAACTGTTGTATGCTAGGCTTCCAAAATGCAAAAAGGGGAAAAACGTTCATAAGTATACAGTAATACATATCGTTACGCGTAAAAGCTACATTAGTGCACTGAATGCGGTTATTTCAAGCAATATCAGATGAGAAATAAAACAATTGTTTATTGACAATTCAGGTCCGACAAATGTGCATAGCAATAGCAATAGTCGGTGTTACTTTTCTGTCAAAACCTCGATCATTTTCTAACATGTGAAAACTTTGGGACGGGAGTAAAGATCTTGTTGAAATGTTGTTTATTAGCCAAAATATAATCTGAAATTTTGTAAGATGTTCATAAAAGTAAGTGTCTTGTCCTGACGAAAGATTTAAAGTCTTATTACTTTTGATCATCCCAGGTCCGGTAAGTTGTTGGCAATCAGGGCCGTCCAGTCGCATTCCTCCGATAAACTTTTAAGTGCAATTAGAATTATGATTACCTTCGAGGCCAGCCCGTCGCATGCCTCCCCTAAACTTATTTCTAGTCGTATTTGATCATCTACGGACAGTTTAAGTCAATCAGGGATACGCCGGTCGCGCGACAATTATAATAATTGCAACCTAAGTGTGCAGAATATTAAAAGCAAGTGCAAGTGTATCCATCACCCTAACCGTGTGTCGAAAGCAAGGCGGACCGAGTATTCTCCTCTTGGCGACTCTCACATCAAGCGATTGTGGGACGATCATTTGCGAGCCCCAAGTGAATTTAGACGACATATGCATCCACACCAACCACCACTAAATTTTACGTTTAATAAGACGTCTTTGCAATAAAAAGCTTATAATTTTTTTCATTGATTTTATTGTAATTTCCTTAAAACTGCAGGTTATTGGTTTAACAAAATGAAAATATTTCACCTGATGTTTTACGAAATTAAAAGTTTTCACCCGAAGCTTTCTGACGTTAAACAGATCCATTACTGATGTTGGTTCGTGCATTTGACAGCTTTGTTTCAATTTATCTTTTATTTCATTCTATACTTCAATTTTTTCATTATGAATACGTCACGACCTTCTTTTTATGTTTTTACGTTTAAGGCTTGATGTCTATGCCTTATTTATTCACGTAAATACTTTATTCTTTATTTTCATAAAGGATCAATTTATTTATTATTATAATTTTTTGGCTATATTTTTTCTCTAACCCGTGTCAGATCGAGCTAAACAGACGATGCCGACAATTGACGTTACCAGTTACCTTGCAAACAGCGTGTGCCACCTGTAAAAGGTGCTGATAATATCAGTTACCATGTAAACAGAGCGTGTGCCACCTGTAAAAGATGCTGATATTATCAGTTACCACGTAAACAGAGCGTGTGCCACCTGTTAAGGAGTGTCACGAAAGGCAATAGGAGATGAGTATTATTATTTATTCGATTGTGACCCATCTAAAAAAAATTCAGAATAAGTATTTTACACATTTTGTACATTAATGCATGTAATATTCATAAATACAAAGAATTATACGATAGAAATTATATAAAACTGCTTAATAAAGCTATGGAAACTAATCGATATAATAAAAGAAAGAATAAAAGATTTATGCTTGATAATGTGTACTTAATTCATGTAGGTGCAGGTATATATATACATAATCGTGAAAAATTATATACACTGTAACACATTGTATGACAAAAACTTTTGTAACGTATACACATCGTTTGCTTTTTGAGTTTATTAAAAAATGGAACTGTTGTTCCGTGGCATGTCTTGTTTATCCCACGTGTCAAAACGATCTAGCCTGTGCTGACGTGTCACAATACTGATAAGATCAGTTGCCATGGGTAAAGAGTAGGTGTCCCCTGTCAATTTCTTTTGAAATGTCTTTGATTATGCATGGGCAGGTAAGTTGATTGCCCCTGTGCTGACGCGTGACACTACTGATAAGATCAGTTGCCATGGGTATAGAGTAGGTGTCCCCTGTCAATTTCTTTTTTAATACCTTTGATTATGCATGGACAGGTAAGTTGACTGCCCACGCTTAACCTAATCTTGCTTCATTACGTATGTTTTTGTCTGAAAATCCTATAAAAGCCACGCTCAATCCAGTACCTGCCTTCATTCATAGCTTTGGCTCCCTGAATATACATCCGAGTGATTCCACGAACCCGTGATTCGAAATCTTTACCGCAAAGATGCCTAAGAGATATCCATGTGGCGATTGCAGGAAGAACACTGCCTACACGGTGTCCATATTATGCGAGTCCTGTAATTCCTGGTTTCATAAAGATTGCCAGGGGTTAACAGAGGCAGATTTCAAGGCTTTGGGGCAAAGTAGGCTAGGGTATTGGTGCAAAAGTTGTAATTCAGCCCCAGGTGGAGATTATGACTTTCACCAAGCCCTGGTACGCCTTAAAGGTTTTGCCCCAAATAACCTTGAAGAAGCAGTACGACAAGAAGGCATGTTCATGAAGATTTTTGGGGTAAGTACAACTCACTTTCAAGGCAGCCTTCACCATTTCTCTGCTGGTGAAGGCCTTAAAGTAGATTCTACTGCAGTGGACATTTTGGTGTTATGTAGGGGCGTCCCAAAAGGTAGAAAACCAATCCGCGTCTCTGGTGACGGCAGTTGTTTGTTCAATTCTGTTTCTGTTGCTCTTTGTGGTTCTGAGAGATTGGCAAATGAGCTTCGCGTCCGTTGCAGTGTGGAAATGTTTGAAAATGAACGGTTCTATAAGCTACAGCACACTGACAATTACTGGGAGGCCATGAATGCCGATTATAATGACGCGCGAATGGATTGTGTCAAAGGGAACGAATCCACTGGATGGACAATACACGCTCTTTCTTCTGTTGTCGGTCGCCCAATAACATCTGTCTATCCTCCTATGAACGGATTACTCGATCCGGCAGTGGGATGCATGGGACAAACCTTTCAGCCAAGGCTACGGTTAAACAATTGCATGACCCCAGTAGTTGTTATGTGGTCCCGTTGCGGTGGCACCGGCGAGGGTAGTGGTATTTGGACTACGGACCATTTCGTTCCGCTTATTGAGTGTACGAATAAGGAGATCAGTTCCCCAGTACATGATCTTGAAGATCCTGAAACACCACCTCAGAAGCGACCACGTAAAGACGCATCCTCCATCTCCATGAGCCCCCCAGAGACCGACTCGGCACCCACTGACGTCATAGATATTTCCGACGACGAAAAGGGCGACATTGTTTCCATCATAGATATTTCTGACGACGAAAACGGCGATTTTGTTTTTACTCCCGATTCAAACTCCGAAGGCGGAAGCGACTTGCCAGAAATGCTTGGAATAAGCATTACTAAATTTCAAACACCAGAAACCCTGTTAAGTATAGTTTGCGACCCACCGAAAGTCGAATCCAACATACCGCGTGGAATAAAAGAAAACGTCTATTTTGTTGTAAACAACAGTGACAATCGAAAACGACATGAAAGGGGGGCAAAGAGTCAGTTTACAGATGACTGTGGGGTATGGGATAGCAAGCGTTCCTCTACAAAGTCGAGCCATTATATTCATACAGAAGGACGTTTAAAATTCGTCATTGAGAAAGAAGGAAGTTACGGAACTATCGTTCGAAAAGCCTGGACACCGTTGGTCCCTCAACCATCGCCATGGGAAATCCTCACCATGAAACACCATTACTCTTCTTTAAAAAGACAGAGTGCCTTTAAGAGAAGAATCACCTGGCTTGAAAAAGTGCCCGATTCAGTGAAAGAGAAAAGGCCCTTATCGGATTCTGTGGCAATAGCTGAATACGTAGGGACTTGGCCGCAAATTGTTTCTGTTCATGGCAACGTCAAAAAATCTAAACGTGAGTATGTCAAAGTGCCACACCAGCTTAAAGGACGCGTTAAGGAACTCGTGAAGGATGCTCCAGCTAGGGAAGTGTATTCGAAGTTGGTAACGGAAGAACCCGAAAACGCGCCGCGAGACTTAAAGCAGGTCCAAAATATAAAATACCAGCGTAATAGAAACGAGATGCCCCACCAAAACCGTCGTAATAACGCCGATGACATTCAACATATTCAATCCATGATGATGGACCATGAAATGATTCAAGAAATAATCCAAAGTAAAACCACCGGCAAGAAACAATGTAAGCCACCTTCTATCATACTTTACACAGAAGATCAGTTAGAGGAGTTACGCGCTATATGCTCAGGAGGGAAGACCAGCAGCTGTATTGGAGTTGACAGAACTTTTAATATTGGAGCCTGCTACGTCACGACAGTTGTGTACAAAAACGCGAAACTTATTCGACAAAATACGCAGCAACCGCCCATTTTCTTAGGGCCAATTTTCTTACATTGGGACGGAGAATTTGAGACGTATCAACGCTTTTTTTCTCATCTACAGGCGAAAATAGGTAAAGATCTCGTAAACAATAACGATAGCGCGTTCACCTTGGCCTTTTCAAATCTAATTGTTGGTTCGAACGAAGAGAAAGCGCTTACGAACGCGTTGCAAATGTGCTTTCCAAACGCGACGTTCCTGTTGTGCTCGCGCCATTTGGAGGAAAATATGCGACGTCATCTCACACAGTTAAACGTGCACGATAGAGAAAAACAAGAAATAGTTAGGGACGTATTCGGAAGACAGGGGCTTCTCATAAGTGAAGACGAGTATGACTTTGATAACAAAGTTTTAAACTTACAAACCAAATACGAAACTTCGGCTCCGGCGTTTGGACCTTACTTTTCCGGGTTAGTTCCAAAATTACGCCAAAAAGTTTTTATTCCTTCCTTACATAACAAATGTGTACCGTATTCATGGACAAACAACGCCTGTGAGTCCATGAACAATATTTTAAAACTCAGCATAAAGTGGAAGCCGCAACGGTTACCCGAATTAGTTGACAAACTTTACCAAATAGTGAAACTGCAGTCGGCCGATGCCAGGAGGGCAATTTATGGTTGTGGCAATTTTGAGCTAGCTCCGTGGATGCAGAGATTTCGCGTTGCGAATGCCGCGTGGGCTACAAAAAGTGACACCCAAAAGAATATGTTGTACAAAAAATTTATACAACATCGATCCAGCTCACCCGGAACTCATCCCATTGTGTCTACAGATGGAAAGCTGAAAATACCGAACACCCCCACCACAGCCAAAAAGCCAGGGCAGCGAAAGAGATGCAGAAGCGAAAGGGCCCAACCGCAAAAATGAAACCAAACTCGCGTAAAATGATGACTGTTTTAAATAGAAAGAAAAAGAGATAAAAGATATGGGTTACTTTAGCAGTTTCAATAAAAAGAACGCCAAATGATATTTTCCTTATGCTACGTGGTAGCAGTTTCCAAAATCAAATCAAATAAATCAGAATGAAATAAATTGGAATAGAATAAAATAAAATAAACGCGTAAAGTGATTTTTCCCCTTCTGCTACGTGGTGGGTTACCCTAGCAGTTTAAATAAAAAAAACGCGTAAAGATATTCTTCCTTCTGCTACGTGGTGGGTTACCCTAGCAGTTTAAATAAAAAGACGCGTAAAGATATTTTTCTTTCTGCTACGTGGTGGGTTACCCTAGCAGTTTAAATAAAAAGACGCGTAAAGATATTCTTCTTTCTGCTACGTGGTGGGTTACCCTAGCAGTTTAAATAAAAAGACGTGTAAAGATATTCTTCCTTCTGCTACGTGGTGGGTTACCCTAGCAGTTACAATAATAATAAAAATAAACGCATAAGTGCGGCTCTACGACCAGTTTTATGAAGTAATTGATATTTGGTATTTCTGACCAGGTATCGGTTTTAAATGATACTAATAAGTGAAGGGATTATCTTTCAGCAATTCCTTGATTGTGTTGCCTGCGTTTAGGGGGCGGGTTCTTTTCAGATTTGACATTCGGCCCATGTGAAAAGTCTGCGACACTACGACCCTGGACGATAGCTCAGATTGGTAATACGACCTGGCTCCTACCAAATTGGAAGCAGATCACTAAGAGTACCCGGCAGTGGTACCAGGGTGCCTCCAAAAGTTGCCTCAGATCAATGAAGACTCATCTACAATCAATAAACGGTCCTTTTCAGGACCACCCACTTATCTCAGGAAAGGCTTACAATATGTTCCAACCTACTGACTAGTTGAATGCCTGTCTACTAGGAATGCCTAGTATGTCCGTTTGAGCTTTAACTGTTGAACAAGTTGGTATAGCTTTTCGATAAATTTGGTGGCCCTGAAAAGGGCCTTTGAAAATTACCCTCAAAATTGAGAGTTCGAAGAGACAAGGGCTCCCCGAAGACCATCCTCCTTAAAATACGAAGTGTTGGGCCTCCTGAGTCGCGTGTGACTCCAAAAGCGTACACCCTCTTCATGCAATAAAGCGTCTTTGACTAATGTATTGCATTTCTTGACCGCTTTCATAACGTTTTCATTTGTCCCGGGAGATAGCGGAAGTATCTCTCCAACGATGACCTGCCTTACTCCGCATGCCTTCACTCTCCTGGCCAGGTGAAGGAGAACCTGAGCCAGGTCTTCAGGTGCCAGAGTTTTCTTCTTAGAGCTCCTACGCCGTGGTGGCAGGAGATCATTCACCCCTAAGTGAATATAGACAATATCAGCTTTGGTTCTTCGTATGATGTCGAAGTGTTGACGGCTACGGTCAAAGTGCACGGCCGTCAACCCTCCGACACCATACAAGGTAACTTTCGCCGAGCGGAGACAGAATTGAGGATCCATATGTCGTCTACATTCACCTGGGGCTCGCAAATGGTCGTCCCGCAACCGCCTGATGTGAGAGTCTCCTAAGATAAGAATACTCGGCCCGTCTTGCTTTCCAGACATGGTTGGAATGATGGATAACCAACGGAGGACACTTGCTTTTTATGTATTCAGCACTCTTGGCTCCAAACATCATTGGCTCACGACCGAGGTACCCCTGATTGAAATCATCTTACCAGTCCGTAGATGATCAAAGGTAAGTACGATCTGTTTGCCGGGGGCACGCGACGGGCGAACCCCTGATTGTTATCACTTTAACTTAACTCGAAGCTGGTCCTCGGCTGATCAAAGGTAATTAGCATAAAGTTACCGGAGGCACGCACCCGGCTTATCCCTGATTGTAATCACCTCACCTGTACCTTGATGATCAAAGGCAAGTAAAAATATATATACCAGAGGCACACGGTCGACCAACGCCAATCAACTTATCTGCCTCCAGATGATAAAAGGTAATTAGAATTTTAGTTCTGCTTCAACGTTTACCGTTGGCACGCGACCGACCTACGTCAATCAACTTATCTGTCTTTGAATGATCAAAGGTAATTAGAATTTCAATTTTACTTTAAAGTATACCGGAGGCGCGCCTAGTCGGCGAATGTTTAAAAGGTCCACTAAAGTGGAATATTAAATTACCGGAAAAGTTCTATTCTATCCATAGTAGATATAAACATTCTTTATGTACGCTTATAACCGTCCTTCATTCAATCATTCTAAAAACGAAGTAGGGTGAAACTATGGATTCGTAATATTCTTTTTATTTATTGAAATAACCACATTTAGATATAATAAGATAAGAGTTAATTTAGCCAATTATAAAATTCGGAAATCATTTTCCTTTCGGAGCAATGTACAGAGTAAAATAATAGAATAATACAATAAATAAATAAACTTAGAATTTGGTTTTGAGATTAGATAAAAATGCGTCGCTGCACTTGGATAAAAGCTGTTAAAAAAACGTTACTGCTGTTAAAAGTGCACAAATGTGGCTTATATTTATACACGTACAGAGACCGTTTTTCCAATAAATCACCATCTTATGCTAAATTTCTAACTATTAGTTGGTTTTACAACTATTTCATACGGGAGGACGCTTGTGTGCGGTATTTATTGCTTGTGGACGGTAATTAGTGCTTGTGGACGGTAGTGTTCGGTAGTGCTCGGTTGTGCTCGGTTGTCGACGGTAATTAGGCACACCCCGTCCCAACTGTGGTTTGTGAAAATGACGTTCAAGTGAACGTCTGTCCTCACTGCCAAAGGACATAATATTAATACATTAACGTTTGGACCCTCCTGCCCTTGGGTCCCATAAACATATACATTGTGACAGTGCCTACGCTTTGTGTCTGGTTTTAAATTTCTTAAAGTATTTTTTCTCTCACTCGGTATAATTTTAATATTATAATGCATTTAATTAAAATTTTAGTCCAAGGTTGAGGCAATGCCACGACACGTCAGTTTACTGAATACTCGTTATAAATTTCTTTTTCTTGGAAATTTCCCTTTTTTTCAGGATTATTTGACACGTACTAACACTGTTCATATTTGTCGGTAAACAAGTGCACAGTGCTATACATTAAGAATAATTTTTATTCATTCATAAATATATTTATGTACAAAATATATCAGAAATTTTAGTATTCACTGAGCTCTTTAAAGTGAAACAAATAAAGATGAGAATATTGAATTTCAAACTATTATTTACTATATTAACTTAAAATATCTTTTAAGTCAACTCTATACTCAAGCACTCTATACTCTATACTCATGAAAGTAGCATCTGTGAGTAAAACCATTTTATTATATCAATAGAAGAACAAAAACAAAAATTTTACACATAAGCAGTAATAAATGAAGTCATAAGAATGATTAAGTTGCTACAGTTTTCCAGTTTTATGCAGTCTATGATGGCATTTTTTTCAACCGTGCAAATAGAAATAATTATATTCTTTTTTATCTGACTTGCTGATACCAGTCTGTGCCAGATACTATTCCACTTACAGGCCAGCAAGGTCTGAGAATCTAATGGGCCGAATGAAAAAAAAATCCTAGAAGATAAAGTGGTTAATTCTTACAAATAGGATGAAAAACATAGGATTTTCAAAAGGTTATTATAGATCAAGACAACACTTAGTAAGAACATTTATAAAATGTAACAGCTGAAAAAATTAACTGGTAAGTAAGCAGTAAGTGACATCTTTAAAGAAATTTCACTGAAACAGAAATTTCACTGGCAATCAGGTAGACTGTTATACCATGGCACTCAACAATTTATATATAGGTTTTGAATTTTTTTCCACGTAACAGTAACATAAAATTTATGTCCACTTTTGCAATGTATAGAGTCAGTTAGGTGACTGAAAATATTTTAAAATGTCATAAAGGAGCACTATTAATTTAATGCAATCTCTGTTGGCCAGTCTTATCCAGTTTCTTCTCCAAAAAGGACAACTCAAGTGAGAATTTCTTCAGGGCCTTTTCTTCTGCCTTGCTAATGCCATGCCACTCAGAAAAGAGAGAAACCTGTAGGTTAGAAAAAAAAACATAATAATAGCATTATGAACTACTAGTATCCATGTAGACATTATGGAATTATGCAGTGAAGTTTAATGTGTCTTGTTATGACTTGACTGAAATAATGTTCACCACATAAATGAACAATTTACAACTAAATTTACATAGAACATCAAGATTCATGATCACAAGCTAATAACCCCAAGAAATTGAAAGAAATTGTACTTATTACAAGAAATTATTTAAATCCGCCCTGGTCCCTACACTTCTGACAGGACAAAAAGGGGATTTCAGAGAGGCTGGTTGCTAAAAGGAAAATGCCCAAGGTTGTTGTATTTTGAAAAAAAAAAATTAAAAAGGGTACTGTTGTTAGTGAATGTTTAATGCATCTTAGGCATTATGACAAAAGTAACTTACCCCAGACACACTGACCTCCTTTTTTCATTGACATATTTTAATTTTTTCCAGCCTGACCATAATTCATATATTCAATGCAGCCTTCTCCCATATCTATAATAGAAAAAAACTTGAGTAGTGTTAAGATACGCATGTCAAATTCATTATCAATTTTGAGAGAATTTCTGTTTCAACACTATGAATGGTGAAATATAAGATGAAATATTTAATTTCAAGTAATGAATAAACCTTAATAGAGTTCTATTCTTTTGTAACCACCAAGGCAAAGCTTCTTTCTTAAAATGAACAGAAACATCCAAGCTTGCCACCTAACATGCCAAAGTAGTGAAGTATAATTTAAGTAGAGAAGCAAGTACCCCTTAATTATAGAGGTGTCTTACACAATAAGGTGTGTCTTACACACCTGGACTCAAAGAGAGATGTGTAGTGAGATAACAGGTAAAGTAATTGGTGGAGCCTAGGTGAACTTAAAACCTTAAGACTTTAAATTAAGAAGCACCAGGATTCATGTGTGTTCTTTTTTCAAAGGTTTAATATGAATTAAAACATATATATGTAAAAAGAAGACTAAATAAGTTAAAAATAACTAATACCAAAGACACTGTGAAGTCAAACTTCCTGTTAGACCGCCATGATGGAAAATGCTGGGTGGAGGCAAAATTTTCCAGTCAAAAAAACTGAACACTTTACTTTAACAACAAAGTTACCACTCCAAAGCCACCCACCATGGTGGGAAGAAAAATGATGACCAACTGTCATGATAAGTCTTTTTAGATTTAGACATGAAAAAGGTAAAGGCCAAAATGGTACATTTACCCATAACACTAGAGTAAAAAATTGGTATTCTGAACAAATCGGGTTATTTTTTTCAAGAAATATTGGAGCAGTATCCATGCAATATATACCACGCCACGACCAAGATGTTCAAGAATCTAAACACACCAAATTTTTTTATAATCTTGCATTTGAAAAGTACAAAAAGCGGTAAGGCTTTTGGCCGTAACAAGCGTAACACTTTTTGATCGGAACTCTTGAAAATTGTCAATTGTCGTATCCAAGCTAGACCACATGTAAAATCGCAAAAAAAAAAAAAACAATACTGCTC
Organism: Lingula anatina; assembly: GCF_051362555.1. Taxonomy (NCBI): domain Eukaryota; kingdom Metazoa; phylum Brachiopoda; class Lingulata; order Lingulida; family Lingulidae; genus Lingula; species Lingula anatina. The sequence continues at coordinate 7,434,046 of NC_141769.1, forward strand.
AAGCAAGTGTGTTGCACACATAACAATTAGTTAAATTTTATGACTTTCATGTGACACAAGTTTCAAAAAGTAGGAGGAAAATGTCTTTTGGAGTAATTTTTTTCGAAATATTAACAAGGCGGCTTAAGCATCTGCTTGTTATTCGGCTACTGAAAGTGCACCTAAGTTTTATTCTTTGCTATTGCCACAAATTACTTAACAATTGCAACTGTATAAAGACCAAACTTTCTTCATCTGATACTATATTTATAGGCACTTGTTATGAGTGGGAAATATTTTTCGTGCAATATTTATTCTCCACACACCACCTCGCGAGATCAACGTGTAGCTGGACACTTACACAGTGAGACCCTACGACATAAAAGTTGCAATTTATCTTCATATTTCGTGTAGTTATGCATTTAAAAGCACTTACCTGTTTTTTGAAAACCTTGTCCAACGTAATATCATATAAATTCTGTATTTCTCTCATTTTTTAGAAACTTGGGACTCCGTTTCTGTTTCTGTCCTCAAAAATCAACAGACGAAGGCACAGATACTAACAAACGAGATTTAAACGAGAGTAGCAATTAAGCGTAACAGAGATAGGCATCCATTGTTCTCTGGGTTCTATTCATTCCGACCAATGAGAGACCGTAATACGGGCTCCGCCCCCACGCGTGTAATCTCCTTCTGTTATAACTCCTTGTTCGGACATAGCCAATGATGTTTTGTAAATAAGAACTTGCAAACTTATATATTAATTTAGAAAAGTAGACCTAATTTTGATAGCGGAAGCATATTCTGTCGGGGGTTTTAAATATTTTCATGACTACCGGGATGGACGAGATTGAGGGCAGGGGTAATCCTAGAGAGGGGTGAGAAACGTCCATTGTTCTCGTCAGCGAGGCTGTCCTTTTTCAGGGTTTGTACGCACGGACAGAAAACTTAAGTATTGTGGGAACGTTACTAATGAAGCCACTGGTAGTACTAGTAGATATCAGCCTGTAGTCTTGAACAAGCGCCTCGATGACGAGTGAACAGTTGTCAAAAACAAAAGACCCAGGTGTGGAAGTTCAACTACTGTTCATGCGTGCCGCAACGACCAAATCCAATTGCTCCTCAAGGTCACAAAACAATAACCGGTACTGACGGCTCGGCTCGTCTTAATCATATAAGTAGCGCGTTTCCACCCCCTGATTGAGGGAGTCGTCTGTTGTATTCATACGACTCCTACTTGACGAAAACGAGGCGCGATACCCGGATGACAGGTAGGCGTACAGAATTTGTGATAGGGTATGATACTCTTTTATGCGATCTGACACACACCTTGAAAACGGATAGTGTGATCAGATATACCGGTTTATTCTGGACCCGTAGGTGCCGAGTCTGGTAGTTGGGAAGGCCTGTTTTTGATACTTGTGTCACATGACAGTCATACAATTTAACTAATTGGTGTGTGTGCAATACATTTTCTTGAGCAGTATTGTTGGTTTTTTCGATTTTACATGTGGTGTAGCTTGAATACGACAAGGGACAATTTTCACGAGTCCGGATCAAAAAGTGTTACGCTCGTTACGGCCAAAAGCCTGAACGTTTTTTGCACTTTTCAAATGCGTGATTATAAAAGATTTTGGTGTGTTTAGATTCTTGAACATCTTGGTCGTGGCTTGGTATATATTGCATGGGTATTGCTCCAATATTTCTTGAAAAAAATAACCTGTTTTGTTCAGAATAACAATTTTTTACTTTAGTGTTATGGGTAAATGTACCATTTTTGCCTTTACCTTTTTCGTGTTTAAAACTAAGAAGACTTATCATGACAGTTGGTCATCATTTTTCTTCTCACCATGGTGGGTGGCTTTGGAGTAGTATCTTTGTTGTTAAAGTAAGGTGCTCAGTTATTTTGTCTGGAAAAGTTTTGCCTCCACCCAGCATTTTCCATCATGGCGGTCTAACGGGAAGTTTGACTTCACAGTGTCTTTGGTATAGTTATTTTAAACTTATTTAGTCTTCTTTTTACATATATATGTTTTAATTCATATTAAACCTTTGAAAAAAGAACACACATGAATCCTGGTGCTTCTTAATTTAAAGTCTTAAGGTTTTAAGTTCACCTAGGCTCCACCAATTATTTTACCTGTTATCTCACTACACAGCTCCCTTTGAGTCAAGGTGTGTAAGACACACCTTATTGTGTAAGACACCTCTATAATTAAGGGGTACTTGCTTCTCTACTTTAATTACACTTCAATACTTTGGCATGCTAGGTGGCAAGCTTGGATGTTTCAGTTCATTTTAAGAAAGAAGCTTTGCCTTGGTGGATACAAAAGAATAGAACTCTATTAAGGTTTATTCATTACTTGAAATTAAATATTTCATCTTGCAGTGTTAAAACAGAAATTCTCTCAAAATTGATAATGAATTTTACATGCTTATCTTAACATTACTCAAGTTTTTTTCTTCTATTATAGATATGGGAGAAGGCTGCATTGAATATATGAATTATGGTCAGTCTGGAAAAAGTGAAAAAATGTCAATGAAAAAAGAGGTCAGCGTGTCTGGGGTAAGTTACTTTTGTCATAATGCCTACGATGCATTAAACATTCACTAACAACAGTACTCTTTTTAATTATTTTTCAAAATACAACAACCTTGGGCATTTTCCTTTTAGCAATCAGCCTCTCTGAAATCCCCTTTATGTCCTGTCAGAAGAGTAGGAACCAGGGTGGATTTAAATAATTTCTTGTAATAAGTACAATTTCTTTCAATTTCTTGGGGTTATTAGCTTGTGATCATGAATCTTGATATTCTTTATAAATTTTGTTGTAAATTGTTCATGTATGTGGTGAACATTATTTCAGTCAAGTCATAACAATACACATTAAACTTCACTGCGTAATTCCATAATGTCTACATGGATACTTGTAGTTCATAGTGCTATTATTATGTTTTTTTTCTAACATACAGGTTTCTCTCTTTTCTGAGTGGCATGGCATTGGCAGGCAGAAGAAAAGGCCCTGAAGAAATTCTCACTTGAGTTGTCCTTTTTGGAGAAGAAACTGGAAAAGAGTGGCCAACAGAGATTGCATTAAATTAATAGTGCTCCTTCATGACATTTTAAAATATTTTCAGTCACCTCACTGACTCTATACATTTCAAAAGTTGACATAAATTTTATGTTACTGTCACGTGGAAAAAAAATCAAAACCTATATATAATTTGTTGAGTGCCATGGTATAACAGTCTAGTTGATTGCCAGTTAAATTTGGACTGTTTCAGTGAAATTTCTTTAAAGCAGTCACTTACTGGCCCAGTTAATTTTTTCAGCTGTAACATGTACTCCAGTTCATTTTATAAATGTTCTTTAATACTAAGTGTTGTCTTGATTTATAATAACCTTTTGAAAATCCCATGTTTTTTATCCTATTTGTAAGAATTAGCCACTTTATCTTCTAGGGTTTTTTTTTTCATTCAGCCCATTAGATTCTCAGACCTTGCTGGCCTGTGAGTGGAATAGTAATAATAATAATTTTATTAACGTCTCACGTTTTAAATAGATAAAACCCACCCTACTAAGGGTTATGAGAGACTAAAACCTATACTAAATAGTATCTGGCACAGACTGGTATCATAGCAAGTCAGATAAAAAAATATATATAATTATTTCTATTTGCACGGTTGAAATAAATGTCAACATAGACTGCATAAAACTGAAAAACTATAGCAACTTAATCATTCTTATGACTTAATTAATTACTGCTTATGTGTAAAATTTTGTTTTTGTTCTTCTATTGATATAATAAAATGGTTTTACTCACAGATGCTACTATCATGATGCTTGAGTATAGAGTTGACTTAAAAGATATTTTAAGTTAATATAGTAAATAATAGTTTGAAATTCAAAATTCTCTTCTTTATTTGTTTCACTTTAAAGAGCTCAGTTAATACTAAAATTTCTGATATATTTTGTACATAAATATATTTATGAATGAATAAAAATTATTCTAAATGTTTAGCACTGTGTACTACTTTACCGACAAATATGAAGTGTTAGTGTGTGAAATCCTGAAAAAAAGGGAGATTTCCAAGATAAAGAAATTTATAACGAGTATTTAGTAAACTGACATGTCGTGGCATTGCCTCAACCTTTGATTAAAATTTCACTTTAATGCATTATGATATTAAAATTATACCGAGTGAGAGAAAAAAATACTTAAAGAAATTTAATACCTACCACAAAGCTTAGGCACTGTCTCAATGTATATGTTTATGGGACCCAAGGGCAGGAGGGTCCAAACGTTTATGTATTAATATTATGTTCTTTGGCAGTGAGACGTTCACTTGAATGTCATTTTCACAAACCACAGTTGGGACGTTTTCTTTTGACTTATCCTTGGTGATTTTTCACTGTGTTGTGCAAAAGAAAAGCCATCTATCACCGACTCAAAAAAACTCATGGCGACCATCCTCAGTCACCACCTTATAATCGCTTTCTATGATATCGTTCCCTCCCAGCACATCGGCCAAATAGGGAAGTTTGGCGTAGTCAAACGTTTATGGCCTCTTTGCAACCCCACAATTTGAAATGTGTGCACTATTTGTCTGGAATTATAATTTAAATGTTGATACTTCTGGCGCACACTAAGTTTATATCATCTATCAACATTATTCAATGTTTATCAGTAATACGCTTTATTTCTTTTTATTAATGTGACTTCCAATAAAAGCGGCCATCATCGGCCAAATTTCAAACATCACACTTGAGTCTGTTACATTACTAACGCGGACATATCCTAATTCTTACATCAACTTAGATCAAGGAGACATAAAACTACCTGTAAAAAAATCGTCAGCATACAGCGCCGCTTTGACACTACTGATCTCGAATTCTAACGCGAAATAACGCATATAAAATCAATCTCCAAGCGGAGGAGAGCGACCCAGACGAAACCTTGAGACAGGAGGCCCCCTATAGCTAGCTCCGCCCACCGTAACAGACATCGGACAATAGAGAGGCTTGCGTGTAATGTTATAACTCCTTGATTTAGGTGAGCCTGCATTACGTCTGGGGTTTTTACGTGGAAGAGCACCTGTTATCACCTAGCTTTTTCTATTATTGATTTGATCAGTGCTGGACTGCATAACTTCCTGTTCACCTTTAGTTTGTGGAGACTGATTATCTTGGAAACACAATTCACGAGTCTGACCCCCTGAATAACTATTCTCCCACACCGACTGGGGCACATTTTAAGAGTGCGTTTCCTTATTTCGTCCCACGGAATCATGTATTTGATCAACATGCCTGCGCCAAGTACCATTTTCTACCTGTACTCGATATGACACTGGTCCGGTTTTCTCAGTAATAACCCCCGGAACCCACTTTGCATAAGCGCTCGCACGGTAATCGCCAACATCCACATGTCGTCCGGGCTTAAAGTCACGCAGCACACTCGATCTGCGACTCGCCACGTCCACCTGTTTGTTTCGAACGCGTTGGTCAATGCTAGGTTTGATTAAGTCTAAACGAGACTGTAATTTCCGACCTAAAAACAGGTGTGCGGGAGTTTCACCTGTTGTGGCATGGGGTGCATTTCTGTATGCATTTCTCATCGGTTCATTTTCCTTCCGACTATAGCCTTCATAGCGGCCTTAAAAGACTGCACAAAGCGCTCAGCTAGCCCATTCGAGCTTGGGTGATACGGTGCACTCTTCACATGTTTAATGCCGTTCACCTTTATAAAATCGGCAAACTCCTCTGAGGAGAATTGCCGCCCATTGTCACTGAACAAGACATTGGGTACTCCGTTACATGAAAATATCTCGCGCATGACCTCGATGGTCTTTCCGGCTGTGGTCTCTCGCATCGGTACCACTTCAGTCCATTTCGAATGCGCGTCTACCACAATCAGAAACATCGAGTTCAAAAATGGGCCTGCAAAATACACGTGTATGCGCTCCCATGGTCTACCAGGCCATTCCCAAGGGTGAATCGGAGTTGCCGCTGGGGAACGTTTTGTTAAGTCCCAAACTTCGTCAGTCAGACTTTACGTGAAAATAATGTTACTTTAGATAACGCGCCGGTTCTTGGGCCTTAGTGTTGTGCGCCCAGCTGATCCAATAAAACGAACAAGATTCTCATTCGACACAAATGGAAATTTAATACTGTCTTTTGGAAAATATACAGAGTTTTCTTCTACATAGTAACGGTCAGTCCAAAATGTATAATGATATCGCCAGAGCCAAAATACGATATGAAATAACCTTAAAACAGGGCAGCCTTTATAGATCATTCAGGAATTTTAATAACCAGGAAGAAATAACACTTGACTGAGCGCAGTCCCTTTGTCTCAGGCTCTACCACAACTCAGTCACCGTGTTCCCTGGATCATCATTATCCGCCCTAGCCTTCAAAGGCATCTAAATTTTATCTCGTGCCATGTGCCCCGGTCACGATCATTCCTGAATGTCTATTGACTGCCCCCTTCTAAGCTTATCTTAGGATATGAATATTATTTTAATTAATTATTTATATCAATTATAAAATACCCGAAGTGGTATTTTACACCTTGTGCTCACGGCACCCTTCACACGACTTCGTGATTTTCTCTATATCAGAATCAATGTTTGGCCACCACACCAGGCTTCTTGCCAGAGCCTTCATTTTCACAACTCCTACATGCCTAGCATGTTACTCCCTGAGAATATACCCTCTCAGTTTTGCTGGGATAACGACACGTATACCCCATAACAGACAACCGCTGTTCATCGACAGCTCTTCTCTACGAGTGTAAAATGGATACATTTCTCCGTCTTCTGGTTTCACGCACGCTTTCCATCCGTGCATTGTGTTTTCACATACACGTGCCATTATAGGGTCACGTCCGGTTTCCCTACGAACACAATCACTAGTAACCGGCAGGTTTTCAATTTGAAGCAAGTACAGCAAATCAGTGCTGTCATCTTCTGTCTCCAACTAACCACCAGACATTGGTAGCCGAGACAAACAATCAGCGTTCCCATGACTACTTGTGTTTCTGTACACAATGTCATAATCATAATCAGACAAAAACAATGCAAATCGCTGCATTCTTCCTGCCGTTGTGACTGACACACCCCTTTCTGGATGAAAAATTGACACCAAAGGTCGATGATCCGTCAACAACATGAAATGTCTGCCATAGAGGTATGTATGAAATTTCTTCACCCCCCACACTATAGCAAGAGCTTCACGATCTATTTCAGTCATATGGCAACTGGCTGAAAAACGTAACGTCATGGCGGTTATTTGAAACTTTTCAGCGAGTCCGCGTCACGAAGTAACGCCGTTTCTGGACATCTGCGATGGCTGACGTGAAAAACCGTACCTTGCAAATAAAATACTTTTAAAAACAAACCAGGGATTTTTGAGTTGTGATTTTGTAAAGATAATAAGAAAAGTTCATGCTCTTACTCATGACATCAAAGGATTACTGAAACATCCATAAATTTAAATGAAATAAGTTCACGATTTTGAATTTTTGAAAAAAAAAAATCGATCCCAAAATGACTCTCGTAGGGGTTCATGATTGCTAGAAAAAAAGTTGCAAGCCTGATTTTTTTTTCATTTTTAGATATGAGTTAAAATATCATCCAAAGTTTATGATTTTGAAGGGAATAGTTTGCATACTCTCTAGTATGGTCACACGGTTCCCTAATCCAACATTCAACAAAAATTTTGAAAAAAATGGCACTTCTCGATACCTCTGCCAAACTATGAATTTTTTCTATCCAAAAACCGTTTAAGGTTACATTTTTTATTCACATTTAATTGAAACTAACCTGAAATCGATGCTGAATCGCACACATCCAGTTTGAACTAGTTTCAGTGAGTATTTTTATGAACGACCTTCACCTATTCTTGATATGCATGATATGCAAAAGGCAACATGTGCTTGTGGATATGCATTTGGAAAGTTGGACCACTTTTGTATGATTTTATTAATGAGAATTTATCATTTTTTGAAAGCCCTTACCTTAGGAAAAGGGTTTGGATTTACGTAATCTAATATCATTTATGCAGGAGATTATATGTTGACCTACATAACACGTGTAAAGAAGTGAGAGAGGCGTATGATTGTGGATCTACTGCGGGTTGTAGCTTAACTCTAGAACAGAAAAGGATGACAAACATTTAACAAAGGTATTTCTGGTTCATGATAACGTTTGTAAAGCAGGCCTTCTAGAGTAAAACGCAATTCATGCATCATGATGTTTAGTTTTAACTATCATTTCAATGACATATGGGTTTGCCATGTACCAATATGATGTACCTCAGCGTATTCTAAAATTGCTTAGTTAGCTCTTTTCTTTATTGTTATTAATTTCATTACAATTATTGTCAGCTTCTTTATTTCTCATTATTTCAGAATTCACAGATGAGGAGCTTTTCTGCCTGTATATGCCAATATGTTTTCTGGCATGCTTATAACCTGTTTATGGCAGATGGGATGAGAGAAAACAGTTTTCTTATTTTATCTGTACCGCAAGCTTCTCAACAATAATCAAACCACAATTAAATTAGCGATACTTTTTGTTACACATACAAATAGAAGCCTGAAAGTGATATACATTAAAGAGGACTTCGATATTAAAAAGGACTTCGAATTCGATATTTAAAAAAGTCAGCAGACCTTCACTTGCTTCTGTATTGGAAAAAATGAAGTCAGAATATGACTGACATCTAGCGGAATAGGGTCAAAAACGCACTTCAACAGCTGGCAAAAAAGCTGCCAGAATAAATTTTGATGAAACTTAGTAGGTTTATTTTGCGTATTAAAAATCATCTTCTATCGACTTGAATAAGGTGCACACTCTCTGTGAAATGAGATATCTCAAAATGTTACGGTGTTGCTATGGATAAAAATCGGCATGTTGGCCGACTTTGTCGAGTTATATTTCCTTCATTTCACTTTGATCTGGGTAAATTGCACACTTACAGACGCGTGATAAACTCTGCTACTATGTCTCAATTTTTCATAAGCACCTACAGAGGTAACAAAGTACAATTTTTTAATTTCTGCGCTGGTTACGAAATTTACAAAATTTCAACCACGACGTCATCTCAGCGCTGGGGATCGAGAGAGACGCCTCCCCGTGGTGATCCCTGGAAACGCTCCAATGGCTAAGATCTCTCACACGTCACGATCATCCAAGTATCGTTACTCAAAAATCACCATGGCCCATCGAATCTTTCAAGATAGATGTGGACCAAGCATTCTTCAGCTGAACGTTGAAGGACTAACCAAAGCCAAGTGTGAAGTCATTCAACACATAACTCACGAAAATTCAGCTCAAATCCTCCTCTTGCAGGAAACCCATTCCACCAAAGACTCTGACATCAAGATCTATGGGTATCATTTGCAGCAGTCATACACCATGCCCACCATGGTATCGCTACCCTAGTCAGAGCTGGGCTGAACTTTGCCACCATGGACACCTCGCAAAACAGCGACCTCCAATGGATTGCTGTGGCTATCGGGGGAACCACTGTGGTCAACGTCTACAAGCCTCCACCAACACCCTTCACGTACCTACCAGCCTTCCAGCACCCTTGCATTTACGCTGGTGATTTCAATAGTCAGCACACGGAATGGGGATACAAGAAGAACAGCCAGGACGGTGAAAACCTTGCCCACTGGTCGTCTAGCCTCTGTCTTACCTTGCTTTATGACAGCAAACAACCTTGCTCCTTCACATCTCGTCGATGGGGAACAGGTTCAAACCCAGACCTAGCTTTCATCACTACCAACGGTCAAGTAAACGCTGAAAGAACAGTCATCGGCAGGTTCCCCAATTCCCAGCATAGACCATCAGTGATAACACATCCAGCCATCGTGAAACCTACCATCACCTCTGACCAGCCTAGATGGAACTTCTGCAAAGCAGATTGGAACACCTACAAAGCAAAACTGAACAACACCACTCTTCCAGACATTGAGAACAAGGACATTAATACTGCTAACTCTGCCTTTATCAGTGCGGTCTTGGGAGCTGCGAAAGCATCCATACCAAGAGGTCATCGAAAGAACTATGTACCAGGATGGGACGATGCATGTGAAAATTTGGCAAACTGTTTCGACCAGGCCACTAAGGCTGATGAAATGGACAATTAAGCTAAGCAGCTCCTTGACCACCTTGATGAAACACGCAGGATTAAGTGGACACAGACTGTGGAAGATATAGACTTTACCCACTCTAGTCGGAAAGCTTGGCGTACGGTGAACCGTTTGACAGGAAATGTCAAACACTTTGAACCAAATCCACCAGTCAAAGCTAATCATATTGCAAAGTGTCTCATTGAAAATGGGAAGTTTCCTGCTCCAAATAAGAAGTTCATATCTAAGGTCAACAGAGAACTCAAAGAGGCCTGGAACTGTCCCACAGCAGACCAAGACTTATGCCATGACTTTTTTACCGATGAGCTAAGGACTGCCATTCAAGCCCTTAAACTAGGGAAAGCCCCAGGACCAGACTCACTTCACCCAGAGTTCTATGCCCATCTTCCAGAGAAGACAGTGGAGTGGCTAAAGTACTTTTACTCAAAGTGCATTGCTGACATCAAAAGTCCAAAAGTCTGGCGTACGGCCAAGGTCATAGGAATCTTTAAGCCTGGTTAGCCTGCAGACGACCCAAAAAGCTATAGACCAATCAGCCTACTTACAATTGGCTTCAAGCTCATGGAAAGGCTCTTGCTCAATAGAATCTATCCAATAGTGGATGAGGTACTCCCACATGAGCAGGCAGGCTTCCGAAAGGGTTTCTCAACACTAGACCAGGCAGCTCGACTTACCCAAGACATTGAAGATGCCTTTCAACGGAAGGAAAAGGCTGGAGTGGTCCTAGTAGACCACCCTGAGCTTCAGAGATAACTTGACACTAACCTCTTCACTATAGCCTATCTTCATCGTGTCAAGTTACCTCTCACCACATTCGATTGCCTCCGCTGCCCACCAATCAAATTTAAAGCCCGCACTCAATGACTCATTGAACGATCTAGCCAATGAACGCGAACGAGTCAAAGCGCGCTTTGTTCAAATCCGGACCAATCAAAGATAAGGCTGAATATCAGGGACTTGCCGTAACCTGTGGGCAGCACGCAAAATACATCATCCCTCAGTAGATAATGATGCAGGGCCTCAAACTGCTCTGGTTTCAATTCCGATATACTCATATTTTGCAAAGAATCAAGAGATAACTTAACACATTATTTCACGCAGTCACTCGTAGGAGACGCTATGTACGGTTATGCACTCGGAACTACTCGGATGTCTCCGCACTCGACAATAACTTTGTTGTTAGTATGGAGCTTGCGGAATCAGCCGAGGATTGCCGATTGACGGTCAACCAATCAGCGTTTTCACCAAACTTTGGTGAAAATTTTTGAAACTTGGATTCGATTGGCTTATATAAACTAGGTCAAACTATTTTCGTCAGAGGTAACTTGACACGATGAAGATAGGCTATAGTGAAGAGGTTAGTGTCAAGTTATCTCTGAAGCTCAGGGTGTAGTAGACCTATCCGCAGCATATGACACAGTATGGCATCGAGGGTTGGCATTGAAGCTCCTCCAGTGTATACCAAGTAGGCACATGACTCGTATGATCCTCCAAATGATAACAAACCGCAGCTTCAGACTGCATATTGGGGAGTCGAGGACCAAAAAGAAATTCTTGAAAAATGGTGTACCTCAAGGGTCTGTGGTAGCACCAATACTTTTCAACATCTACACCTCTGACTTACCTAAAACAGTTAGTGAAAAGTACATCTATGCTGATGACATCGCCTTCATGACCTCTGGAACCTCAATATCTGGTCTCAATGATATACTCAGTCAGGATCTAACAGACACTGATCAGTACTTTAGTGATTGGAGGCTAAATATGAACAAGACCAAGACAGTCAGCAGCCTATTCCATCTGGCCAATAAACTTAGTAACAAGGAACTTGAAGTGAGATGTGGTGACACCGTCATACCTTTTGAAAAGTTTCCGAAGTACCTTGGCATCACATTGGATCGGAGCCTCAACTACAGGGCTCACATCAACAAGGTTGCTGCAAAGGTTGGAGCGAGAAACACCCTCTTGAAGAGGCTGGCAGGAACTACCTGGGGGGCAAACTTTCCCACCCTGAGAACTACTTCCCTTGCCCTGGCTTACTCCATTGCAGAATATTGCGCCCCTGTGTGGTGCAGGAGTAGCCATACAAAGACAATTGATGCAGCCCTAAACAACAGCATGAGGCTTATCACAAGATGTTTGAGATCAACACCAAAACCATATCTCCCGGTGCTAAGCAGCATACTTCCCCCAGACATCAGACGAGATCAGCGCTGTCTCCAACTGGCCAACAGAGCACATGAGCTATTGTAGATTGTTCCAGCGACTCCGTCAAGATGAGGAATTTACCAGGCTTTCCTCATGAGCTCCACTGATGCCATACTTCCGAAAGTTAGAAGAGAGCAAAAATGAAATATCAGCAGAGACATGGGGAATGGTAAAATGGCAGGGGGAATGGGATGCCCTTCAAAATGGCAGACTGCGTGACTTCATTCCTGAAGTGAGCACCCGACCATCTGGACATGAGCTGGATCGCCTATCATGGACTCGACTGAACCGCATCAGAACAGGTCATGGCCGTTTCTGTGCTAACATGTTTGAATGGGGGCTCTGTCAGTCTCCAGCATGCGAGTGTGGTGCCCCCCTACAGACAGCCAACCACATCGTAGAGACCTGTCAGCTGCATCAGTGTCCAGGGTTGGACTCACTTAAGTCGTTAGACGAAAGAGCTAAAGACTGGCTTCAAAATGCCAATATAATCCTTTGACTTATGATTCTTGAGTGTACATTACCTGGATGAAACGGACATACGCATATATATATCAGCGCACGCGCTCCGTTCTGAATATCTTCCTACGCGCAGCCAGTTGCCATATGACTGTATTTAAGAATACTTTCTCTCTGTCTGCGTCAAAGACCGCGATTGGCCTCTCGGAGCCATCGTCCATTACATGAGACAAAACGCACCCTAATCTGTAGGGTGAAGCATCACAAAGCAATCCGAATTGCCTTTTCTGGGTCATAATGAGCGAGTACCTCCTCGGAGGTCATCATGTGTTTAACCCTTTCAAAAACATCATTGCATTTCGAGGTCCAACTCCACTCGACTCCCTTTTCAAGCAACTGATGTAACGGGTACAGCACCGCTGACAAATCTGGCAAAAATCTCGCATAGTAATTCACCATGCCTAGAAATGAGCGCAACTCAGTTACATTGGTAGGCCTCAGTGCCTGTAACACCGCCTCAGTCTTGGCCTCTGTCTAATGTAACCCATGCTGGTCAATTTCATGACCACAGTATGGCACGCGCTCTTGGAAAAAGGGACGCTTTTCCCAATTAACACGTTGATTGTACGCATCCAATCTACAAAGTACCGCTTCCAGGTTACGCAAGTGCTCTTCTTGCGGTCTATCTGTCACAATTATGTCATCAATAAGACATTTCACGCGGGGAATGCCCTGCAATATCGTATCCATTGTACGCTGCCATATAGCAGGTGCCGACGCAACGCCATAAGCCATGCGATTGTTTCAAGATTTCTCCTGAGTATGTTTTCAAACTTAAGTCAGTGGCAGTTAATGTCCCAAGTTTACCTGGAAAATACATGTCAAACTGTTCAACGGGCATAACCATTACCGCTGCACCAGTGTCAAGTTCCATATCAACCTCTACACCATCAATGTTGACCTTGGTCATCATGGCTCCCCGAACACTGTCAACCTGGTTTATCTCCAAAGATCCCACCTGTTCAAATGCATCGTTTTCTTCCTCTTCATCGTTCTCTTATATATGATCCGCTCTAGGACCTTAGATATAACGCTTAACAATGAGATAGGTCTATAGTTCCCTATGTCAGTTTTGCTGCCTTTCTTGTGCACTGGGCATTGATGTGCCTCTTTCCATATGTCTGGAAAGACACCGGTTTGCAGTATCAAGTTAAAGAGGATGCATAGCGGATAAGCAATGGATATACTGCATAATTTTAACATTCTTACTGTTATACTGTCTGGTCCGTTAGCCTTGGATGAGTCCAGGCTATTTATTATACAGCTTATTTCTTCGGGTGTTGTGTCGAGATCGGTTAAAATAACATCTGTTCTTTGTGGGAAAGTGATATTTGTATCACAGGTTAGATTATCAGAATGGTAGCTTTTGCCAAAGTGATTTAGGAAGGCCTCAACTTTTTCCTCCTCAGAATTAGCAATATTACCGGTATTCACATTTCCAATTGACCAATTGAATTTATTACCCAGAAGTTTTTTCAGTGTTGGCCAATAGTGTTTCTTACTATTTGTTTTTACTTCAAGTGATTCGATTAGGCTTTTATAATAAGAGTCTTTAGTTTCAGATATTAACTGCTTCACCAAGTTACTTTGGGCAACATACCTTGCGATGTTTACTTGCGACGGGTTCCCTGCAGGCATAGTCGCGTTGGATCAACGTTGAAAACAGGTTGATGCGTTGAATTGCCGTTGATCTACCTAAATTCAACGTAAAATCAACGTTGATCCAGCCACGTCAAAACACCGTCATAATGTGACGTTGACTCAACGTTGTGTTTTGGTTATTGACACAACCTTGCAGACATGGATTGTAATTTAAAATATTAATTATTGAAAACGTGATACTTTGTTTATCAATACTGTAACTAACTTTATAAGAAAATAACTATATATGATAATCATCATCATCATCATCATTTAGAGCCTATAGTGTTCCACTGTTGGACAAAGGCCTCAGCATGCTTTTTCCATTGTTTCCTATCCTGAGCCTCAGATTTCCAGTTTGGCCAAGGTTTCTTCTTCCAAGACTTCCAGTAGTCATCTAATTCATCCCTCCATCGTTTGACCGGCCTTCCTCTTTTTCTTTGTCCATACCTTGGGGTCCATTCTGTAAGCCTGACTGTCCACCTATTGTCCTTCATTCTTTTGACATGTCCTGCACACCTCCATTTCATTTCTTTAACTGTGAGCAGTACGTCCTTAACTTTGGTCTGTTCACGTAACCATACATTCGTTTTCCGCTCTCTTGGACTGATGTTCAACATAATCCTTTCCATCTTTCTCTGAGCTACTTGTAGCTTGTGTTCCATGGAGGCATTCAGTGCCCAGGTCTCTGAGCCATAGGTGATTGCCGGCAGCACACATGCATTGAACACTTTCTTTTTCAGGCAGGTAGGAAGGTTGCTCTTGAAGATGTCATTGTGCTTCCCATATGCTGCCCATCCTGCTTTTATCCTTCGTTTGATTTCTTTCTCCAGTGTTCAATCACTAAGGCTGAACCGTTGCCCAAGGTATATATACTCTTCTACTGCTTCTATTTCTTTGGTATTGACCTTCACTATGCAAGGGGTGGTTAGTGGTCCAAACATCACCTTTGTCTTGCTGGTGTTCATCTTAAGCCCACTTTTTGCGCTTTCATCTGCTAACGCCTGCAGCATTTCTTCGAGGTCTTTTGCATCATCTGCTACTATTATGATGTCGTCTGCAAACCTAAGGTGATTGAGCTTGGTACCATCTATGTTTATGCCCTTGTCCTGCCATTCTAGCTCCCTGAATATACGTTCCAATGCTGCTGTGAACAGTTTAGGAGAGATTGTATCTCCTTGGCGTACACCTTTCTTGATCCTGATCTTATTGGTGGTCTTGTGTAGTTTGACTGTTACAGATCTATCGGTGTATATGTCTCTGAGGACGTCTATGTATCCATCTTCGATCCCTAGATCTTGCAGGGATGCCAGTATATACTGGGTTTCTACTGAGTTGAAGGCTTTTTCATAATCAATGAATGCTACACATAGTGGAATGTTTTACTCGAGACATTTCTCTTTGAGCTGGTTGACAGTGTGCATATGATCGGTAGTGGTGTACTGGCCTCTGAAACCTGCTTGTTCCTTTGGCTGTGCTTCATCTAGTTGTCTTGTTAGCCTTTCGGTCAATATTTTGGTGTAAATCTTGTACAAGTTAGAAAGTAAGCAGATGGGTCTGTAATTCTTGATGTCTTTTATATTGCCCTTTTTGAACATTATGATCATGTTGGCGTTCTTCCATGCTACAGGAATTTCCTTCAGATGTAAGCACTTTGTGAAGAGCCTGGCTAATTCCTGAGATAGGATATCTCCTCCTGCTTTTACCATTTCTGCTTTGATATATATATATAAGAAAATAACTATATATGATAATCTAAACAGTGGAAATTTTAACTTAAAGGTCATACATATATACCCTACATATATTTAGCCATAAAACATGTCCTACTGCTAAACACATTCAGGCTAAAAGGGTGTACCATGCTTAGGAGCTAAATGCGTTGAAAAAAATCAGACAAAGCAGGCACTTGGATGTTTTTACAGTGTACGTTATAATTTTGTACCTGTGTTTTGTACCAAAAATAAAAACATTTCAGGTCATTTTAATGTCTTTTCATGCAAGAATGTTGTATAACAACTGGGGTTGATACAATGTTGTTATCTGACGTTGAGTCAACTTTCAAATCCAATGTTTATCCAACGTATTATCAACGTTATGGTTCAGCGTTGTTTCAACGTTAAAACAACATAATTTTCCCGCTGGGGTTCAGTTTTATACGTTGGTACAATTTTCTCTTTCTATTTAATTCATGTATAATTTTGTCATTGCACCATGGGTTCTCATTTCCACGTACTTTACTTTGTTTTCTTGGGATATGTTTTTCAAATATGGACATAAGCGTATCAATATTTTTTTTAGTCAGCAGGTGGACATCGGACACGAGTTTAAACATGCCGTCCCAGTCGA
The DNA here is from genome assembly GCF_051362555.1 of Lingula anatina. Taxonomy (NCBI): domain Eukaryota; kingdom Metazoa; phylum Brachiopoda; class Lingulata; order Lingulida; family Lingulidae; genus Lingula; species Lingula anatina. Next base: position 7,450,899 of record NC_141769.1, read on the forward strand.
ACTGGGTTATTTCGGTTTTTAGTCCTTCAGAGTTTGCATGGTCGTACTTCCATATAGTTCTATAGTAAGGTGAATGCTTACAGAGAGTTATGTCTATGGAGGTCACTAATGTAGCATGGTCTGTGCGTCCAATCGGTGCTTCCACAGAAGAGCTTAGTACCAGGCCGGGAATGTCAGCCACAGTCAGGTCAATACATGAGACAGAGCTTCCTTGAATTCAGGTTGGCTCATTTATTAACTGGTCAAGGCCATGTTCGCAAAATATGTCGCTTAAAGCAATAATAACTCTTCCTTTGAGATTCAAAATTCCGCAAGAAATACATTGTACACAACGCATGGGAATATATTATATTGCATTTCACCACTAAAACGGCTGTTATTGTAGTAAAACTAAAAACTGTGCTTGTCAATAAGGCTTTCGATGCCATTCGTCCCGGTCGTCAAGGCATCCGTTGCCAATGACGTTGAGGTGTCACGCGGATTCTCGCGTTCATTCGAGACCAAAATAACATAGGCGGCATATAGAGATAGCAGACGCATGATGCAATCCTCAGACGTAAGTTGCGAGTTTTTGTACAGTGCGTCGGATAACGAAAAGCCCAGAACTGCACACATTGTAGATATAAATGCATTATGAGCAATAAGACGAATATATCGTATGAATCTTATATTATTGTTATATAATGTTGTTGTTGTCTGCTTTTCCCGCGGTTTTGAGTAGGTCACCAGAAAACCTCGCTCGATATCGCGTGACTATGCAATGTCAGAGAGGGCTCCGTCAGTTAAAATCTCTTAAAAGATTTTAACAAAAAACCAAACTGTTAGGAAAAAACCCTAGACTAACTTTGAATGCAGGAATGGGGTCGCTGACCATTGGTAAGTACGGGAAAATTGCCGTTTACTCCAGGAAAATCCAATTTTTGGCCAAAACAAAGAGTTATTATGACTTTAACATTCGACCTGGCACGTCATCACCTCCCTCCAGAAACTATTGTCTGTTATGAGCATTAAAATCGTTATTTATTATGATTCCGACATGCCGAGAGCGTCTTTTTTTCTCAAGGCATTTGGATAGAAGGGACATGAAAGTGTTTCTCTGTTGGGCTGATTGATTAGGGGATCTGTAGAATACACCGTAAAGAAGAGTTTTATGCTTCACTCGCAGCTCCACTCATAGGCAGTCAAACCCATCTAATTGAAGATCAGTTCGTTCTTTATACATTATATCATCGCACATACATACAAGATAAGCCCTCGGCCTTTATTAGAAAATACTGGTACTTGAAAGCCTTCAATTTTATACTTTTCACTCCGATCTATCCTACAGATATTTCCTGCTTCGCAAAGCCCGACTACGTCAGCTTTAGCATTTTTAATTCTTATTTTAAGGCTCTCGAAGCGTTCATCAGCGTCCGCGCTAAGACTCCTTCGGCCGATTTCATAAAGGAGGTTTAACTATACCTAGTTTAAGGCTAAAACCTAGTCTAGCAAAACCTGGTCTAACTCAAGACCTAAGCTGTGTAGCTCATATGAGAAAAAAACTTTGGAAATAAAGAGCACGTGAAAATGAGCCGAAAGAGAGCGGAGAATTTTTCTGCTGAAGAGAAGGGATACATCTCAGAACTATTAAAGGAGAAGTCCAACATCACTGAATCAAAGAAAAATGATGTCACATCAAGTCAAAGAAAAAATGAGGCGTGGAAAGAAATTCTAACAAGATTGGCAGCACATTTTCCACAAGCCGAGAAAAGAGCTGAAAGGCAGGTGAAAGACTTCTGGATACGAGCGAAAATAAAAGCTAAGAAAGAATTTGCAAATGTTAAAAAAGCTGCAAAAAAGACTGGAGGGGGCCAAAAGAGGTTGAATTAAGTCAAGAAAATCAAGCAGTGATAGATCTTTTTTCCAAGCTACAGAGTTAAACCTGGGTCTGACCAGGTTTATTTTTAGACTTGGTCTGAGTCCATAATCCGGGTATCAAAAACTTAGACCTCAATTATGAAACACAATCCTGTCTAGACCAGGTTTAGAATGATGTTAAGCCAGGTTTTACTAGACCACTGGTCCAATACTAAAATCTCCTTTATGAAATGCAGGCAATCCCTTAACCTGGTGTAAACTCTCTTTAGACCAGGTTTAACTTTAAACCTCCTTTATGAAATCGGCCGCTTATGTTTGAGAAAAGTATAGTAAGGGGGATCGAGTACGGCCCTGGGTTGGGGTGGATATCTCCAGGCCCCCGTTTCACAAAAAATCTTAAATCCGTAGACGTCTTACTCGAGCTGGGTGGCCTAGCTAGGTCGACTTAGCTGAAGTCGACTTGGAGTGTTTCACAAAGAATCTAACGTCTTAGCTTGGCGTGCTTACCGAAGTCGACGCGCACGAGAAACTCTTCAAGAAAAGGAGGTGTAAAATTGCAAAAGTTTCACAAGACATGACGTTTCATTTCCTCTTTCGGTCGAGAACGATCGTTTATCAACAATAAAAGTCAGCCAAAACACAAACAAAGTTTGTTTTTGAACTTTATTGATAAGTTTAACTTCAATACAACTTCAAAGTAACAGTTAAACATTAGCTTGTCGTGGAACACTACAGAGGGACGTCTAGCGGTCAAAAACATAAACAAACACGCGATCGGCTGGGTAAAGTGGAATTTTATTTTTTATTTTAATATTCCATAAATGTCAGTGCTATTCAAGGATATTATAACACAATATCTTGAAGGAGGTATGTTCTTTCCAAATTTTTGTTGTTTATGCTCTCATTTACCGAGTTTTAGTTGAGCTTGCCGACTTAAGTCTCCTCCCGAGTAGGCTTGACATCGTCGACTTAGCCTACAGCTAAGAAAACAAGGCAGCAAAGCTGTCAAATGTACAGACAAAAAGCAGGAAATAACAAAATAGGCTACTGTCAATTCTGATGTAAAAGTACATTATGTTAAACTGCAAATTCAACATCAAATTTTAATTATGCTCAACAGGTAATACCAATGTAAGTAAAATGTGTAACAAGCATAAGGCTTCAGGCCCATGGGAGTTCAAGTTCACACTTTGAAAATGTAAAACTTCCAGAAAAAGAAGTCAATTAGACTGCTTTTCCAACTCGAGCTGCATTTTAGTCCTGTGTTTCTTTTTTAAAAGTTTGACAATCATAAGTAATATGGTTTTCCCATGATGGTCATCATGGCAGCAATACCCAAAATTGTGTTTTCTTCTATTTTGATGCAATATTTCATAATGCTTAACAGCATAAAGACCATCAGTTTTTAATAATAAAATATACGTATCGTGGATTTTCAGAAAATGTGACTAGCATGGGTCTTCAAGCCCAAGGTGGTTCTAAGTCACACCTTAAAATTGCCAATATGTGAAACATTAAATTTTCACAAAAAACTGATTAACTGCCAGAAAAATTTACCAAATTGACTGCACTGCCTAATGAAACTGTATTTTAGTCCCATGTTTCTTTCCTGTAAGTTTGAGAACAGTAAGTGACATAGTTTTCCTTAAATGGTCATCAAGGGAGCAGTGTCCAAAATAGGGGTTTCTTCAAATTTTGATGCAATATTACATAATGTTTAACAGGATAAAAACCATCAATTTTTAATAATAAAATATTAGTATCATGGATATTCAGAAAATGTGACTAGCAAAGGTCTTCAGGCCCATGGAACTTCAAAGTCACAACTTGAAAATGCCAAAATGTAAACAAGACAGCACTGTTCTGAAATGGGTTTATTTCCATTTTTAACACTTTTTTAACATAAAACAAAATAAACATATGACCAACTAAAAAAATTGATGAGATGGGAAAAGTATCAATAGAACAGTGTTAAATGTCCAATTTCCTCCATTCTGAGATTCTGAACATAGTGGATGATTGAATCTGACAAACTGCAATGATAAGAGTTTATTTCCATTTTTGAAACTCTATTATACAATACATGATAACAAGCTTACCATCATTTTTACATAATCAACTAACAATGTTGTAAAGATGCAGGAAATGTTAAACAAAGACTTTTACGTATCTTATTAGTTAAATAATGAGACTGTTAACATGCCTAAGAATTGAATCTGAGGAAATGTGAAACAAGACAGTACTGTTATGAAATGCGTTTATTTCCATTTTTAACACTTTTTTAACATAAAACAAAATTAACAGTTTACTGCCATTTTTATATGATCAACTAAGAAAGTTGATGAGATGTGAAAAATATCAATAGAACAGTGTCAAATGTCCAATTTCCTCCATTCTGAGTTTCTGAACATAATGAATGAATGAATGAATCTGACAAACTGCAATGATAAGAGTTTATTTCCATTTTTGAAACTCTATTATACAATACATGATAACAAGCTTACCATCATTTTTACATAATCAACTAACAATGTTGTAAAGATGCAGGAAATGTTAAACAAACACTTTTACGTATCTTATTAATTAAATAATGAGACTGTTAACATGCCTAAGAATTGAATCTGAAGAAATGTGAAAAAACAGCATAACTTATAAAATAATGGCTCGATTATGCTGATTTTCGAACTTGACCTGCGTTTTAGTAAGATTGATTACTCCTGTGAGTTTCATGACAACAGGCCTATCAGTTTTCTTTGAAATGTGTTAACAGTGTTGCATATATGCTGAAAAGTGAAAAAACAGCATAACTACTAAAATGGTGGCCCGATCATGCCGATTTTCGAACTTGACCTGCGTTTTAGTAAGATTGATTACTCCTGTGAGTTTCATGACAACAGGCCTATCAGTTTTCTTTGAAATGTGTTAACAGTGTTGCATATATGCTGAAAAGTGAAAAAACAGCATAACTACTAAAATGGTGGCCCGATCATGCCCATTTTCGAACTTGACCTGCGTTTTAGTAAGATTGATTACTCCTGTGAGTTTCATGACAACAGGCCTATCGGTTTTCTTTGAAATGTGTTAACAGTGTTGCATATATGCTGAAAAGTGAAAAAACAGCATAACTACTAAAATGGTGGCCCGATCATGCCCATTTTCGAACTTGACCTGCGTTTTATGAATATTCATCAGCTCTGTAAATATAAAGCCAAAAAGTAAAACTGTCTTCCACTTATGGTGTTAACGCTGAAAGTGCACGGCGACGGCGACGGCGACGGCGACGGCGACATCGACGGCGACATGAACGGCGACGGCGACGACAGACGCAGGTGATGGCAATATGTACAGACACATCTGTGTCTGTACATAAAAACGACGTAAGCGACCTTTTAGATTCTTTGTGAAACGGGACTTAGTGACGTAACGACTTAATTACGTTGGTAACCAAGCCCTAAGTCAGGGAAACCGACTTAAGTTTTTTTGTGAAACGGGGGCCAGATAGTAGAAAAATCTCAAGCATGATGATAATTACTAGGAACAGAGTCACTTTTGATATCAAGTCAGTTTGCATGATCCAGACGATAGCTTATGTATAACACAATAGAAATAGCCAATTGCGACCCTCCACTGACCTAAACTAATCCCCATTCATGTGAATGATCACCAAGTATCCCCGCCCCCAGCCAAGCCCTCCCCTCAGTCCTCTTAGTCTATATTTTGGAAAGCTATAGTTCATAGTCAGAGGAAAAAAAGGGGGAAAAGAAAGCGAATGTGCATAGTTTATAGCAACAGCCAAGCAGTCGAATGAGAGCTGGCTTGGTAGAGTGGATAAGAAACAAAATGAATAAATATACAGAAGCACATGCAACGCTTCACTTACAACATTACACACAAAAGTCAGCATAATCAGTTTAATCCCGATTTTATACCATCGTCAGACAAGAAGATGTACCTGTACAGTTTATTTAAAATAAGTCTTTTGCATTTTATTTACAGTTTTTCTTTTTTATTTTTTCGTCAATGATGTCAAATATGTCGAATTTTATTTTGTCATCAGTGTTTTTTGGTTTTCCATAGACGCTCCCATTAAAGTACCACGCTTGTTCTATTAGCTGACTCTCATTTAGTCCGATATAATTCCCTGGTCTGTGTAAAAGCTCAATGTTAAGTTTGGTTACATCGTCTGAAAGTTTCATATTCTTTCCCGATTTCCTGATGATACATGATACCATGTAATGTTGCATAATGCATGATAGAAAAAAGTGTGTGGCAACAGATTAATTGTTGCATACAAGAAGGTGTAAACTTGCACTGTTTCTATCTCAGGCCTACCCAACTACCAGACTCGGCACCGAATGATCCTGAATTCACCGGTAGATCAGACCACACTACCCGTTTTCAAGGTGTGTGTCAGACCGCATTACACAGTATCATAACCTGAACAATTTTTTTTTGTGGTGATGCAATGCTTTTCAACCCCGCTGAGAATCGTCACTATCACATCGCGTACCAGGCAAGAGCGGTGTCGCGTCTGATACTGTGTAATGCGATCTGAAACACACCTTGAAAACGGGTAGTGTGGTCTGATCTACCGGTGAATTAAGGATCATTCGGTGCCGAGTCTGGTAGTTGGGTAGGCCTGTATCTTAGGCAGCCCTTAGGTGCCCTGAGTGTCAGAGCCACTGTGAATCGGGCTTCAACAGTGAGCTCTGAAGAACAGCGACAGTGTACGATTTCCGTCAACCAAAAAGAACTGCTCCGCAGTGAATCTGCAGTTGAATGTCATTAGAGCAAAATGAAACGTAAAACAGATTTAATTCTGCTTTATTTAATTTTTACTGTTTTTAAGATGTAAAGTGAAAAATAAATAGTTTCTAAAAGAAAAAGACATATCCAATGTTTTTTTTTTTTTTTTTTTTTGTATTTTTTGCTTATCAAAAAACATTTGCTCCTGCAGATTATAAACACAATACACGTGCTTGCCGTGTGTCAAGTTTGACAGCTACACTGTATACCCGATACCACTATATATAAGGGTTGCGCAATGGCTAGACCAAAATCAGTTTTTAAAGCAGAATGTTGCTTGTGTTGTGGTACTGACCTTCGACTGCAAGACATTCTTAGTTTAAACTTCAAACTCAGCCACTTTAATTCTTGTTTCGTCTGCACGAGATAACGTCAGCGCAAGGCGGGAAAGGCAGCTCCAGGTGGCACAGAGCTGTGACGTACGAGACATGACTTCCAAATATGGGAGCTCCAGGGGGACACAGCTGTGACGTACAAGACTTGTGACTTCCAAATATGGAAGCGCCCCAGGCAAAAATTTGAAGAAGAACGGTGACGGTGTTCGCTAGAGCCTGGTAGTGCTGATATGGGTTATATGTGAAATCAAGATCGAGCTGGCAATACCAGAATCTAGAACATACGGTACCCGTAGGAGCAATAATAGAACTCGGATAGAACTTTATAAGGGCTGACCTATTCATGTATTAGTAGAAGTGGCTGAGGGGTATAAATGCCCCCTCAAAGGCTACTAGTGGAGAGTTGAGATTTGGTGATTTAATAAACCTGTAGATCCTGACCAAGCTCTGGTGTTGCGTCATATCTCTGATACTGAGCAGTTGATTCCTGATAATAACTTGAACTAATGACCTCTCTTTAAAAACACATAAAGATACCAAGGATTAATTATATACCATCTATTGATAGCATGGGGAGAATTCTTTTATTTTCTCAAGAAGTCAATTATTTAAATAAGAGTATCAACACACCATGTAAAGCATCTATTAAAAACAACTGTATCCCTTTGAAATGTAAACAAATATTCCCACCCGGTGAATTTGAACCAAATGCCTTTTTCTCAGGTTACATGCCTATACGTCCCCGCAACGATACTCCCCCGCTCCGATACTCCCCCGCTTCTTTAAATCCCCGCACCAATACTCCCCTGCACCGATACTCCCCCGCTTCTTTACACCCCCGCACCGATACTCCCCCGCACCGATACTCCCCCACTTCTTTACATCCCCGCATCGATACTTCCCCGCACTGATACTCCCGCGTACCGATACTCCGCAAAAACACTACTCCCCCAAGGCACTGATTCCCTTGGCTTTGGAAACACAATTCGTGATTCTAAACCCTTTCTATAATGCATTTTTTTTCAAGATGCACCATCCTCTTGGGACCCAAAATTGACACATTTTATTCGAAATATATTGGGGAAAATAAAGAACGTTACACAAAGTCGATCTCAGGCTTTGTGTGCAGTTTGACAGTACGTAGGCATACAGCTCTTCCTTGTGATTTTTGAGAAATGTTTTTGCAAAATTAATATCGTTCTCCTACTGTAGTTACCGTATATATATATTATACGCCCTTTTATTTATTTATTTATTTACTTAAGGCAAAGTTAGTTTTTATCTAAGATAACGCAGCTATGTCTTTTCTTCGGGCAACGATGAATTCGTTAAATTATCAAGTAATTAAAAAGCAGTGCTAAAGCGCTTCGTTTTCTGTCTTCTTCCTCCAACCTTCTTTTCTGCTCTTTAAGCTTCTTTCCCTTGTCTTTTGGAGGCATATTAGAATCTGAATTGAGCAAAATTCAAAATTTTTGAAAATTGTTGCACAACGAAATTGTAGAGACACGAGCATGCGTCGTGAGCACGTCTTTTATACTCGCAGTCGATCCCGCCGTGTTTTCCACTTAGTTCGTTATAGATGTGAGGGCGTGCGCCATACTCAACACGCAAAGGGCACTTTCTTCTTCATTGCTTGCGACGTGCATCTTGGACCACGCAAGTCTCACGTGCAAACTCCTCGCAAACTCTTTGCGAAGGGAGCAAGTTACGCTTGCGGCCTCGCTGTTCAAAGATTAAATGTAGAATCTATTGGAAATGTTCAATATCCTCCGTGCGTGCTTACATACGCGCGAACTCGAAATTTTGCATAAAATACTTGCGTGGCATATGAGATTCTCCGCAAAATTTTGACTCAAACGGGTCATAAGTATGGAACGCCGTTTGTACAAAAAAAAAAAGATGAAAGTATCGTTTTGACAAGATTTTTTTTTTTTTACGAGGTGCTTACATCATTTTGAGATCGTCACTTTCATCATTTTGAGAGAAAAGTATTTTCTACAAAGTCGTTTTATCATTTTGCATGTCGAGTTTATCGTTTTGAGATACCGACATGCTTTGCACGAGATGACGCAAAACCAGGGGTCGTCTAATAACAAACGGTGGGAAAAGGAACTAACTCATCCAGGACTGGTTCCCGGTTCACCGTCTACAAAAAATTGTTAGTGCCTGGCCACAAGCTCTATAATTACCCCTTCGTCTCTGAATTTGGCCTTCAGGTGTCCCAAACCAGCTTCCTCCAGGATTTGATCCATATCTGCCGCCTTGTGGCCAAGCAATAACAACTTTTTGTAGACGGTGAACAGGGAACCAATCCTGGAGGTCCGTGTATTTTATTTGATAATAATCCACACATTTGCATTTTGAGTTTGACTCTCTTTTCTCATGCAATATGAGCGTTGGGACGGACAACCTCAAATATTCATCTTGTTAATAAAAATAAGATGTACAAGGGCAAGAATTCTCTCTTGTTTCAGATATTAACTGCTGTTACTGTACAAACCAGCAACTGATCAAAACTGAACTGAACAAAAACAGGGGCGGATCCAGGATTATTTGAAAGGGGGAGTGTGAAGCCGACAACCCCCCTCATTGCCGTGGGGTTCAGGGCCCGCTGAAGGGCACCGAAAAATTTTGGTACTTTAGAGGGCGAACGGTACCATTTGGTATGGTTTAGAACTATGATTCAGCTGGTCAAAATCCTAATTTTAAGAGGGGATCATTGGTGTGATTCTTTTCAGAAATCGAAGGGGGGAGGGGGGGGATCAGGACTCCCCTGACACCTCCCTAAATCCGCCACTGGGTCAGGTACCTTATCTAGTTTTTACCAACGTTTTAATTGCTTTTATGAAAAGCTAGTTGGAAACCTTCTTAATCATACAGCAATGACAAGCAACGGGCTTGAAAATCAGAAAAACGAACAGACTTCCGTTTTTCTATTTGAATCGAACATTGAATAATGAACACTTTTCGATCCTGTCATTTCCTCAAAGACAGAGATAAAAGGGTATTTTATAATTTATTTTACCCTTTAAACATTAGAAAGTACGAAAACGGTCGATATTCATATTTTCTATCACATCGGGGATCTGTTGATGTTGTATTTTGCATTTTATGGTAAAAAATAGAAAACAAGGGCAATTCCCGTTTTTCCTTTCTTCATATTGATTTTTTTTTTTTTTCATTTTCTGACGAAATGGAAATCACATCGCCCCGCCATACACGGACCCCTGGATGGGTTAATTCCTTTTCCCACCGTTTGTTATGAGACGACCCCGTCATCTGGCGCAAAGCATGTCGGTATCTCAAAACGATAAACTCGACATGCAAAATGATAAAAAGACTTTGTAGAAAATACTTTTCTTTTAAAATGATGAAAGTGACGATCTCAAAATGATGTTAGCACCTCGCAAAAAAAAATTTTCTTGTCAAAATGATGAAAATGACGATCTCAAAATGATGAAAGCACCTCGCAAAAAATTTCTTGTCAAAATGATACTTTCATCATTTTTGTACAAACGGCGTTCCATACATAAGAGCCCGTGCGGCCGGTTGTGACCGAGACTTAAGTGTTGTCGTCCAAGATTTTTTTAGGAACTCTGCGGCTTCTTTCGTACAATATCGATGTTCAATTTTAAGCAATTAAGATTTGTATGCACCGCGCAATAGAATAAAAACAATCTCACCAAGGATTTCCCTACGGCCATTTTTTCCCCACATATCTCACCAATATCCAAAGCGTTTTTCCATTTGAAAAAAGTATTTCTTATACAGTGTAGGCCGTGCCTCCGACTCGTTGACCAACTTATCAAATCTATATGTGAAACAATATCAATGTGAGGTGACAGACTCCCCCATGATAGACAGTCCGGTTCCCATCAATTTGCATAGATAATTAAGCCCCGCCTAGATTTTGACCCACTTAAGTAGACTGAGCCTTAGGCCTACCTGTATAATTAAATGGAGGGTTGACTCTCTATTACCCAGACCCTCAGTTTCGTGAAAATTGCATAGGGGTACGTAGTAATGATGCGGGGGAGTATCGGTGCAGGGGAGTAACGGTGCGGGGAAACAACAATGCGTATAACGGCAATTTTAGAGGGGATTTATCGATGCAGGGATCTATCGGTGTGGGGTCGTATCGATGTGCATAATGCAAAAATTTTCGAAGGGCAAGTATTGGTGCGGGAGAGTATCGGTGCGGGGGAGTAACGGTGCGGGGGGAGTATCGGCATGACCCCTTTTCTCGGATGAGTCTACCATTTTCATGCTCAATTTCACACCCAAAACCTATGCCTTGTCTGGGGTTTCTTTCTTCATTCCGAAATCAACCTCATACTGGCCAAATTTTTCATTCGTTTAACTCTTACTCGGAAAAACTAAGAGAAATTATGAAGGGTGTTTCCCTACCAATGATACTCACTCATACTGTATATGGCTGACCTACATTTTATCAAGTGGGCTGGAAGAAAGAGTCTTCCAACCATATTTTCCCTCTAAAAATGCACCTACCTTGTCTGACAGGCCTAAAAACACTTCATCCACTTTCATCCTTATCATTTTTTATCGATAAAACCCCAATATCTGTGTTAAAAGCAGCATCCACGTAAGTAAAAATCCACCCCAAGACAGAGCTGTCACAAAGCTGCCGGTTAAACTGAAAGTAGGTCATCCAAATGCTATTTGTGTGTATACCAACTGCACCAGCCAATGCTACAGAGATATGAGGAGGGAGAGCTTATTTAAGGATTAATAATAATAACAGGTCCATTTGGTAATCACTTTTGCCACACTGCAAACAGGCGCAACAATGATGCTGGTGAAAAAAAATCTGCTGACCTCTTCGTTAATTTAGGTGGGAAGCAACCAGCCTTGGCTAACTGCCAAGGGAGTAAAGCACTGATAGCCAACCATTGTTGGCCAGTGTCATTGTCACCATGGAGTGAGTCATGAATATGATGATATTCATGATAACATTAGTGCATAATTTATCATACCAAGGAGTTATAACAGAAGGAGATTACACGCAAGCCTCTCTATTGTCCGATGTCTGTTACGGTGGGCGGAGCTAGCTACGGGGGGCCTCCTGTCTCAAGGTTTCGTCTGGGTCGCTCTCCTCCGCTTGGAGATTGATTTTATATGCGTTATTTCGCGAGATCAGTAGTGTCAAAGCGGCGCTGTATGCTGACGATTTCTTTCACCGGTAGTTATCTGGACGATGTGCTGGGAGGGAACGATATCATAGAAAGCGATTATAAGGTGGTGACTGAGGATGGTCGCCATGAGTTTTTTTTTTTTTTTTTTTTTTGAGTCGGTGATAGATGGTTTTTCTTTTGCACAACACAGTGAAAAATCACCAAGGATAAGTCAAAAGAAAACGTCCCAACTGTGGTTTGTGAAAATGACATTCAAGTGAACGTTTGGACCCCCCTGCCCTTTGGTCCCATAAACATTGAGACAGTGCCTAAGCTTTGTGACTGGTTTTAAATTTCTTTAAGTATTTTTTTTCTCTCACTCGGTATAATTTTAATATCATAATGCATTAAAGTGAAATTTTAATCAAAGGTTGAGGCAATTCCACGACATGTCAGTTTAAATACTCGTTATAAATTTCTTTATCTTGGAAATCTCCCTTTTTATTTTCAGTATTATTTTGACACATACTAACACTTCTTATTTGTCGGTAAACAAGTGCACAGTGCTAAACATTAACAGGGCCGTAGCCTGAGCAAAATGCCAGGGGGGGCAGTAAGCGGATACGAGGGGGCGATGCCCCTGAGGGGGGGTGGGGTGGGAGGGGTTGCCAAAACTGTATGTATAATACTGCATTCTGGTGCATTTTAACTATTATTTATTGCTCAATCAGAAGTCAGAAATTGTGGGTTCATTTTGCATTTGCGATTATTTCTTTTGCACCTAAAATTCCAGGGGGGGCAGCTGCCCCCCCTGCCCCCCCGGAGGCTACGGCCCTGATTAAGAATAATTTTTATTCATTCATAAATATATTTATGTACAAAATATATCAGAAATTTTAGTATTACCTGAGCTCTTTAAAGTGAAACAAATAAAGATGAGAATTTTGAATTTCAAACTATTATTTACTATATTAACTTAAAATATCTTTTAAGTCAACTCTATACTCAAGCATCATGATAGTAGCATCTGTGAGTAAAACCATTTTATTATATCAATAGAAGAACAAAAACAAAATTTTAAACATAAGCAGTAATTAATGAAGTCATAAGAATGATTAAGTTGCTATAGTTTTCCAGTTTTATGCAGTCTGTGTTGGAATTTTTTTCAACCATGCAATTAGAAATAATTATATTCTTTTTTATCTGACTTGCTGATACCAGTCTGTGCCAGATACTATTCCACTCACAGGCCAGCAAGGTCTGAGAATCTAATGGGCTGAATAAAAAAAAAAAAACCCCTAGAAGATAAAAGTGGCTTATTCTTACAAATAGGATAAAAAACATGGGATTTTCAAAAGGTTATTATAAATCGAGACAACACTTAGTAAGAACATTTATAAAATGAACTGGAGTACATGTTACAGCTGAAAAAATTAACTGGGCCAGTAAGTGACTGCTTTAAAGAAATTTCACTGAAACAGTCCAAATTTTACTGGCAATCAAGTAGACTGTTATACCATGGCACTCAACAAATTATATATAGGTTTTGAATTTTTTTCCACCTGACAGTAACATAAAATTTATGTCAACTTTTGAAATGTATAGAGTCAGTTAGGTGACTGAAAATATTTTAGAATGTCATGAAGGAGCACTATTAATTTAATGCAATCTCTGTTGGCCACTCTTTTCCAGTTTCTTCTCCAAAAAGGACAACTCAAGTGAGAATTTCTTCAGGGCCTTTTCTTCTGCCTGCCAATGCCATGCCACTCAGAAAAGAGAGAAACCTGTAGGTTAGAAAAAAAAACAACATAATAATAGCATTATGAACTACTAGTATCCATGTAGACATTACGGAATTAAGCAGTGAAGTTTAATGTGTCTTGTTATGACTTGACTGAAATAATGTTCACCACATAAATGAACAATTTACAACTAAATTTATGTAGAATATCAAGATTCATGATCACAAGCTAATAACCCCAAGAAATTGAAAGAAATTGTACTTATTACAAGAAATTATTTAAATCCGGCCTGGTTCCTACTCTTCTGACAGGACAAAAAGGGGATTTCATAGAGGCTGGTTGCTAAAAGGAAAATGCCCAAGGTTGTTGTATTTTGAAATAAATTACAAGGCAGCAAAGCTGTCAAATGTACAGACAAAAAACAGATAATAAAGATGCAAAATAGGTTATTTTGTTAATTTTGATGCAATAATAAATAATGCTTATAATAACACAGTCAGTTAACACTGATTTTTAATCATGCACAACAGGTAACATGGTCAATAACAGGAGCAGATCCAGAGATATTTTCTGACAGTATTCCAAAGTATCTTTGTTGATCCATCCTCCACTTTTGATGGTCTTCCAACAGAAAAAAAATTGATACCATTGCAGTCAATGTAAACTTTAAAATCTGACCGTCATCTGAAAGACCCAGAAGACGGCCTCAATCCACCCCTGCAATAAGATTACAGTTTCTGGACTATGAGAGTTCAAATTCACATAATGAAAATCCCATTATTTGAAAAATGTTGACAGTGCATAAAATAATATTACATAATGTTTAAAGACATAAAAACCTATGCAACTGCTTATGTGGAAATACAGAAAATCTGAAGAGCTTCAGGTGGATGGGAGTTGAAAATGCCAGTGTTTAGAAAAAAAATTAAAAAGAAAACACACACAAAAAAAAATTCCAATAAAGCTGCTATTCAAACTTTTAATCTTGCTGTATTAACATGATATGAATAACCCCAACGTGTTTGAGGATAATAAGGCACTGTTATTCATCTATAGCATTAATGTTGGCATTACACAATTTTTTTTTCTTTTGTAAACTTATTTGCAATATTAAACAGCATTTACCTGCATAATTATCACCAATTTCTAATTATGTGACACAGTTAAGAGAGCTTAACCTATAGAAAATGGGTCATTTTGTCAATTTTGATGCAATAATAAATAATGCTTATAATAGCACTGTCAATCAACACTGAATTTTAATCATGCACAACAGGTAACATGCTCAATAACTGGAGCAGATCCAGAGATATTTTCTGACAGTGTTCCAAACTATATTTGTTGATCCATCCTCCACTTTTGATGGTCTTCCAACAGAAAAAAATTGATACCAGTCAATGTAAACTTTAAAATCTGACCGTCATCTGAAAGACCCAGAAGACGGCCTCAATCCACCCCTGCAATAAGATTATAGTTTCTGGACCATGATAGTTCAAATTCACATAATGAAAATCCCAATATTTGAAAAATGTTGACAGTGCATAAAATAATATAACATAATGTTTAAAGACATAAAAACCTATGCAACTGCTTATGTGGAAATACAGAAAATCTGAAGAGCTTCAGGTGGATGGGAGTTGAAAATGCCAGTGTTTAGAAAAAAAATTAAAAAGAAAACACACACAAAAAAAAATTCCAATAAAGCTGCTATTCAAACTTTTAATCTTGCTGTATTAACATGATATGAATAACCCCAACGTGTTTGAGGATAATAAGGCACTGTTATTCATCTATAGCATTAATGTTGGCATTACACAATTTTTTTTTCTTTTGTAAACTTATTTGCAATATTAAACAGCATTTACCTGCATAATTATCACCAATTTCTAATTATGTGACACAGTTAAGAGAGCTTAACCTATAGAAAATGGGTCATTTTGTCAATTTTGATGCAATAATAAATAATGCTTATAATAGCACTGTCAATCAACACTGAATTTTAATCATGCACAACAGGTAACATGCTCAACAACTGGAGCAGATCCAGAGATATTTTCTGACAGTGTTCCAAACTATATTTGTTGATCCATCCTTCACTTTTGATGGTCTTCCAACAGAAAAAAATTGTTACCAGTCAATGTAAACTTTAAAATCTGACCGTCATCTGAAAGACCCAGAAGACGGCCTCAATCCACCCCTGCAATAAGATTATAGTTTCTGGACCATGATAGTTCAAATTCACATAATGAAAATCCCAATATTTGAAAAATGTTGACAGTGCATAAAATAATATAACATAATGTTTAAAGACATAAAAACCTATGCAACTGCTTATGTGGAAATACAGAAAATCTGAAGAGCTTCAGGTGGATGGGAGTTGAAAATGCCAGTGTTTAGAAAAAAATTAAAAAGAAAACACAAAAAAAAAAAAAAAAAAAAAAAAAAAAAAATTCCAATAAAGCTGCTATTCAAACTTTTAATCTTGCTGTATTAACATGATATGAATAATCCCAATGTGTTTGAGGATAATAAGGCACTGTTATTCATCTATAGCATTAATGTTGGCATTACACAATTTTTTTTTTCTTTTGTAAACTTATTTGCAATATTAAACAGCATTTACCTGCATAATTATCACCAATTCCTAATTATGTGACACAGTTAAGAGAGCTTAACCTATAGGACTTGAATGGGAAATCTCAACGTGTGTTTTATGTAATCTTATTTAATGGGCACTTGAAAATCAATTAGGCAAGTAATTTTATAGCTCTGAATTTAGCTAGTGATTATCCCAAGGGACAATTACCACCATCCATAAACAGTAGCCCCATATAGCACTCCATAGAGCTGCATTGCTTCCAAAACAGAAAACAATCACACTGATTTCCAACACAAGCTACACTTCAGTCCTATGAAACTTTTCAGTAAGTTAGAATATCATAAGTAAAATGGTTTTTCCTTAATGGTCATCCCAGCAGCGATGTCCAAAAAAGGTTTTTTTCATCTTTTACGCAATTTAACATAATGCTTAACAGCACAATGGCCATCAATTTTTAATAATAAAGTAAATGTATCATAACTATTCAAAAGATGTGACTAGCAATGGTATTCAAGCCAATGGAAGTTCAAAGACTAAGTCACACCTTGAAAATGTCCATATGTGAAAATTTTAATTGTTACAAAAAACTATATAATTTCCAAGAAAGTTAACCGATATAACAGGTTTTCCAACTGAAGCTATAATTTAGTGCTATGCTACATTTCTGTAAGTTTGAGAAGAGTAAGTGACTTGGTTTTCCTTTAATGGTCACTGTGGAGGCATTGTCTAAAATGGGGTTGTCTTCAATTTTGATGCAATATTACATAATGCTTAACCGCATAATGACCATCAATTTTTAATAATAAAATAAAAGTATCATGGATATTCAGAAAATTTGATATGGAAAGGTCTTCAGGGCCATGGAAGTTCAGAGTCACAACTTCAAAATGCCAAAATGTACACAAGAGATAACTGTACTGAAATGAATTTCTTTCCACTTTCAACACTTTTTTTACATATATCAAAATAATCAATTTACTGTCGTTTTTAAATGATCAACTAAGAAAGTTGTTGACATAGGAAAAATATCAATAGAACAATTTCAAATGTCCAATTTGTTCCATTCTGAGATTCTGAACATGGTAAATGATTGAATCTGACAAACTGTAAAGATATGAGTTTATTTCCATTTTTGACACTTTATTACACAATGCACAATAACAGGTTTACCATCATTTTTATATAATCAACTAACAATATTGTTAAGAAGCAGAAAATGTCAAAAGAACACCTTTACATTACTAATTAGTTCACAAATGAGATTGTTAACATGCCTAAGAATTAAATCCGAGGAAAAAAGACTTATATACAAAAAAATACAGAAAATGCACAGCACTTCTGGTGGATGGGAGTAAAAAATCACATCTTGAAGATGCTAGTGTTTGAAAAATAATTTTAAAAAAATTTTAAATAAAACGTAAAAAATTCCAATAAAGCTGCTATTCAAACTTTTAATCTAGCTGTATTAACTTGATATTAATAACCCCACCAAGTTTGAGAAAAATAAAGCACTGTTATTCATCTATAGCATGTTGGCATAACACATTCTTTTTGTTATAAATTTATTTGCAATGTTTAACACCATTTATCTGCACAATTATCACCAAATCCTAATTTTGTGACATAGTTAAGAGAGCTAAACCTATGGGACTTTACAGGGAAATCTCAAGGAGTGTTTTATGTAATCTCATTTAATGGCCAATTGAAAATTAATTACTAGGCAAGACTTTATAGACCTTAATTTAATTAGGGATCACCCAAGGGACAATTTCATACAGTACCATCATATAGCACAAAGGTGTTATAGGTGTTGCATACATGCTGAAAAAAGTGAAAAAAACAGCATAACTACCCTAAAAATGACCCGATCATGCTGATTTTCAAACTTGACCTGCGTATTATAAATATTCATTAGTTCTGCAAGTTTCAAGCCAAAATGTAAAATGATTTTTCACTTATCATGTTATCAGTGTTGTATATATGCTGAAAAAAGTGAAAAACAGCATAACTTCCATAAAAATGACCCGATCATGCTGATTTTCGAACTTGACCTGCGTATTATGAATATTCAGCAGTTCTGTAAGTTTCAAGGCAAAATGTAAAATGGTTTTCCACTTATCGTGTTATCGGTGCTGCATACATGCTGAAACAAGACAGCACTGTTCTGCAATGGGTTTACTTCTATTTTTAAAACCCTTTTTGAACATAAAACAAACTAGAGGATCAGAGAGGCGATACCGCCTCTGGATATTGTACCACCAGCTGGAGTAAGCGCATTCGTATGCCCCCCCCCCCCCCCCCACCAAAAAAAAACAAGGCAGCAAAGCTGTCAAATGTACAGACAAAAAACAGGAAAAAAAAGATGCAAAATAGGTCAATTTGTCAATTTTTGATGCAATAATAAATAATGCTTATAATAGCACAGTCTGTCAACAGTGATTTTTAATCATGCACAACAGGTAACATGGTCAATAACAGGAGCAGATCCAGAGATATTTTCTGACAGTATTCCAAAATATCTATGTTGATCCATCCTCCATTTTGATGGTCTTCCAACAGAAAAAAAAATACATACCAGTCAATATAAACTTAATTAATTGACTGTCTTCCGGAAGACCCAGAAGATGGTCTCAATCCACCCCTTCAATAAGATTACAGTTTCAGGACCATGAAAGACCAAAGTCACATGATGAAAGTCTCAATATTTGAAAAATTATGACAGTGCATAAAATAATATAACATAATGTTTAAAGACATAAAAACAATACAACTACTTATGTGGAAATACAGAAAATGAGCAGAGCCTCAGGTGGATGGAAGTTATAAGTCACAAATGCCAGTGTTTGAGAAAAAAATTAACAAGGCAGCAATTGTTGATTATTATTGATTATTGTCCGCTTTGGCCCACTTCTGACAGTTCCTGAAAATTTCAGCAAAATCGGTCCATAACTTTTTGAGGTATGTTGATGACAGACAAACAGGGGTGAAAATATAACCTCCTTGGCAGAGGTAAATATAATTCCAATGAAGCTGCTATTCAAACTTTTAATCTTTGAGTTTGATATATATATATATATATATATATATATATATATATATATATATATATCAAAAACTTATTTGCAATATTAAACAAAATTTACCTGCATAATTATCACTTATCACTTCCTTATTATTAATCTAGCAGAGAGCTTTACCTTTGGGAGTTTACAGGGAAATATCAACAAGTGTGCTTTATGTAACCTCATTTAATGGCCTATCAATTAGGCAACTTTATAACACTGAAATTAGCTAAGTGATACCCAAGGGAAATTTACAGACTAACCCTCTCAAAGGTCTTTCAGGCCCATAAGTCACAACTTAAGAAAAGCACAAAACAATAATGCACAAAATAGGAGACTACCAATTCTGATGCAATAATACATTATGTTTAACTGCACAGTCAACATTAAATTTTAATTTTGCACAACAGGTAACACCGACGAAAGTAAAAGCATAAGGCTTCAGGCCCATCAGAGTTCAAGTTTATGCTTAGAAAGTGCCAGAATGAGAAAAATGAAAATTTCACACAAAATTGAATAAAATTCAATAATAAATGATAACCCAATTGACCTGGCTTTCTAATTTGAACTACATGCCAATCCTAAAAATCATACTAATAAGTTAAATATAATAATAAACACAGTTTTCTTTTCATAATGTTTGCAGTAACAGTGCAAAAAGATTATTGTCAATTTTGATGTAACATTACATAATAAATTATAGAATAATTATCACCAATTTTTGATTATTGACTATAAATAGCATGGACATGTAGAAAATTTGATTACCATACGGCTTCATGTCCATGGGAGCTCCGAGTCCCACAATGAAAATGCCAAAAAGATAATGAATATTTCACTAAAATGTATAACTTCCAGAAAAAGAAGCCAATTAGACTGCTTTTCCAACTCGGGCTGCATTTTAGTCATGTGTTTCTTTTTTGAAAGTTTGACAATCATAAGTAACACGGTTTTCCCATAATGGTCATCATGGCAGCAGCACCAAAAATTGTGTTTTCTTCTATTTTGATGCAACATTACATAATGCTTAACAGCATAATGACCATCAATTTTTAATAATAAAATATACGTGTCATGGATTTTCAGAAAATGTGACTAGTATGGGTCTTCATGCCCATGGAGGTTCTAAGTTGCACCTTGAAATTGCCAATAAGTGAAAAATTAAATTTTCACAAAAAACTGTTAAATTGCAAGAAAAATTTACCAAACAGAATGCATTGCCTACTGAGGCTGTATGTTAGACCCATGTTTCTTTCTTGTAAGTTTGAGAATAGCAAGTGACATGTTTTCCCTTAAATGGTCATCATAGGAGCAGTGCCCTAAATAGGGGTTTCTTCAAATTTTGATGCAACGTTACATAATGTTTAACAGCATAATAACCATCAAATGATATTAATAAAATATTAGTAACATGGACATTCAGAAAACATGACAAGCAAAGGTCTTCAGGCCCATGGAACTTCAAAGTCACATCTTGAAAATGCCAAGCACTGTCCTGAAATGGGTTTATTTCCATTTTTAACACTTTTTTAACATTAAACAAAATAAACATTTTACTGCCATTTTTATATGACCAACTAAGAAAATTGATGAGATGGGGAAAAGTATCAATAGAACAGTGTTAAATGTCCAATTTCCTCCATTCTGAGATTCTGAACACACTGAATGATTGAATCTTACAAACTGCAATGATATGAGTTTGATTCCATTTTTGACACTATATTACACAATACACGATAACAAGTTTACCATCATTTTTACATAATCAACAAACAATGTTGTAAAGATGCAGGAAATGTCAAACAAACACTTTTACGTATCTTATTACTTAAATAATGAGACTGTTAACATGCCTAATAATTGAATCTGAGGAAATGTGAAAAAAACAGAATAACTTCTAAAATAATGGTCCGATTATGCTGATTTTCAAACTCAACCTGCCTTTTAGTAAGATTGACCAATCCTGTGAGTATAATGACAATTGGCCAATCCGTTTTCCACTTATTGTGTTATCAGTGCTGCATTTATATTGAAAAAAGTGAAAAAACAGCATAAATTCCCTAAAAGTGACCCGATCATGCTGATTTTCGAACTTGACCTGCGTATTATGAATATTCATCAGTTCTGTAAGTTTCAAGCCAAAAGGTAAAATGGTTTTCCACTTATTGTGTTATCGGTGCTGCATATATGCTGAAAAAGTGAAAAAACGGCATAAATTCCCTAACAAGGCAGCAAAGCTGTCAAATGTACAGACAAAAAGAAGGAAAAAACAAAATAGGGTACAGTCAATTCTGATGCAAAAGTACATTATGTTAAACTGCAAATTCAACATCAAATTTTAATTATGCTCAACATGTAATTCCAATGTAAGTAAAATATGTAACAAGCATAAGGCTTCAGCCCCATAGGACTTCAAGTTCAAATTCTGAAAATGTATAACTTCCAGAAAAAGAAGTCAATTAGACTGCTTTTCCAACTCAGGCTGTATTTTAGTCCTGTACGTATTTCTTTTTTGAAAGTTTGGCAATCATAAGTAACATGGTTTTCCCATAATGGTTTTCATGGCAGCAGCACCCAAAATTGTGTGTTCTTCTATTCTGATGCAATATTACATAATGGTTAACAGCATAATGACCGTCAATTTTTAATAATAAAATAAAGGTATCATGGATTTTCAGAAAATGTGACTAGCATGGGTCTTCAAGCCTGTGGAACTTCAAAGTCACACCTTGAAAATGCCAATATGTGAAAAATTAAACTTTCACAAAAAACTGTTTAACCAGCAGAAAGAATTACCAAACAGATTGCATTGCCTACTGAAGCTGTATTTAAGTCCCATGTTTCTTTCTGTAAGTTTGAGAACAGTAAATGACATGGTTTTCCTTAAATGGTCATCATGGGAGCAGTGCCCAAAATAGGTTTATTTTCAAATTTTGATGCAATATTACATAATGTTTAACAGCATAATGATCATCAATTTTTAATAATATCATGTATATTCAGAAAATGTGACTAGCAAAGGTCTTCATGCCCATGGAACTTCAAAGTGACACCTTGAATATGCCAAAATGTAAACTAGACAGCACTGTGCTGAAATGGGTTTATTTCCATTTTTAACACTTTTTTAATATAAGATAAAATAAACAGTTTACTGCCATTTTTATATGATCAACTAAGAAAATTGATGAGATGGGACAAATATCAATAGAACTGTGTCAAATGTCCAATTTCCTCCATTCTGACATTCTGAACATAGTAAATGATTGAATCTGACTGATATGAGTTTATTTCCATTTTTGACACTTTATTACACAATACACGATAACAAGTTTACCATCATTTCTACATAATCAACTAACAATGTTGTAAAGATGCAGGAAATGTCAAACAAACACTTTTATGTGTCTCATTAATTAAATAATAAGACTGTTAACATGCCTAAGAATTGAATTTGAGGAAATGTGAAAAAACAGCATGACTTCTAAAATAATGGCCCAATTATACTAATTTTCAAACTCAACCTGCATTTTAGTAAGATTGACCACTCCTGTGAGTTTAATGACAATTGGTCTATCTGTTTTTCTTATATTGTGTTTACAGTGTTGCATATATGCTAAAAAGTGAAAAAACAGCATAACTACTAAAATAGTGGCCCGATCATGCCGATTTTCGAACTTGACCTGCGTTTTAGTAAGATTGATTACTCCTGTGAGTTTCATGACAACAGGCCTATCGGTTTTCCTTAAAATGTGTTAACAGGGTTGCATATATGCTGAAAAGAGAAAAAACAGCATAACTTCTACAATAATGGCCCGATCATGCTGATTTTCGAACTTGACCTGCGTTTTATGAATATTCATCAGCTCTGTAAATATAAAGCCAAAAAGTAAAACTGCCCTCCACTTATCGTGTTAACAAAGAAAGTGCACGGCACCGGCATCGGCATCGGCGACGGCGACGACGGCGACGACAGACGCAGGTGATGGCAATATGTACAGACACATCTGTGTCTGTACATAAAAATGGCCCAATCATGCTGATTTTCAAACTTGACCTGCATATTATGAATATTCATCAGTTCTGTAAGTTTCAAGCCAAAAGGTAAAATGGTTTTCCACTTATTGTGTTATCGGTGCTGCATATATGCTGAAAAAGTGAAAAAACAGCATAAATTCCCTAAAAATGGCCCAATCATCCTGATTTTCGAACTTGACCTGCGTATTAAGAATTTTCATCAGTTCTGTAAGTTTCAAGCCAAAAGGTAAAATGGTTTTCCACTTATTGTGTTATCGGTGCTGCATATATGCTGAAAAAGTAAAAAAACAGCATAACCCAGCAGGCACACAACGTTGATTCAACGTTGAATCAACGTTGATTCTCAACGTTGAATCAACGTTGAATTTATGTTTGAAAACGGAAGTTTGTGTCAACGTTGAAAAGTCAACGTTGAATCAACGTTGAAAAGTCAACGTTGAATCAACGTTGAAAATTCAACGTTGAATCAACGTTGGCAATTCAACGTTGTTTCAACATTAGAAATCTCAATTAACGTTGATTATATGTTGATTTAGCATCGATTATATCTTGATTTAACATCAAATAAAAGTTGAGACAAATAGCATTTTCAATGTCTTTATTTTGTCACTGCATAAAAGGAAAAATGCTGCTAATTTAAGTAGTTAAAATATACATAGTTTACAACATAGCAATAATAAATAAAAAACTAAGAACAACACTTTTTTTTTTTACAAAACAAAGCTGCACATCGAATCTGAACTAACACAAAAATTGTAATTAATTATGTATGTACATAGTGGGGGGGAGGGATTTTTGCACACCTTAACCTAAATTATACTATACATTGTCATTTTTAAAGTAAATTATAATTCAAACATATCATTAATAATCATAATCACTAGTTCTGTAATAAATAAATCTTGAATAATGAATGAAAAAACATTGTTTTTTAGATGACAGAGAGTTCATCATAACAAAATTATAAATAACCATGCAGTAACTGTTTCAATTAAACTTGCATGCTGTCTACATACATGCACTCTGAAAAAAAGAATTATGTAAACCCCATAGATATAGATGTACAATAAAAAGACAATTACATGTGCACAAACACAAACCCCAGTATATTGTTGATGCTTTTGAATGAAATTACATCATGAATAAAATCACTCAATGAGTTGAACCAGTTTGGAACACTTGTGCTTTTTTCATATCCATATCACTAAGAAATGATACATCAGGCTCCTTGACAAGCTAATAATAATTAAAGGAATTAACAATGTAACAAGTACATCTACCAAATTAACAACAGCTCATTTAAATGTCAGGTAAAAACACAACATCCCTTCCTTTGTTAAAGAGAATTAAACTGTCCTTTCAAATATGCTAATTGACAGTTCAGTCTTTAAATTGTCTTTTCAAACATTTGCAGGATAACATATGAACTCCAACTATAATTATTCTAACCACATTGAAAATTCTCAAATCTAATCAACTCATATCAAACCCTACCCTCTACCAGGGCGACTGATAGATTTTTACGGATATTCACAGATATGTCTTTAGCTAGATTAGTCACTTGGAGCTTAAAATGACAATCTATCTAGCTAGAGACATATCTGTGAATATCCGTAAAAATCTATCAGTCGCCCTGGTAGAGGGTAATCAAACCCCATGTCCCTTTCACTACAATACTACAAATTCCACATGGTCTCTTTCTTTGTCTGCCTTTAAGTCACATTCAAATGCTCCCTTCACTTTAAAGGTTTCTCAGACGTGTCTGAATAATACTGTTTGTTTTGTGGTCCTCCACAAGAGCCTGAGACGCATTTTTTTTTCTTGGATTGCAGCATTCCCCATGCATTTTCATCAATGATATTACAATATGCGCCTGAATCTGGTAATACAGCTAGTACACTGAGATTAATGCCGTCTATCTCTATTTCCACCAAGTCTCAGTGTATATTGCATTGGTTACCCCACACCAAATGTATATGCACTCCTGGATTATCATGTTCATAACTGTCATATACATGAATATTAGTTTCAGTTTTGCAGACTTGTTGCACGTTCCATGTTTTCTCAGTCGGGGTGGTTTCTACTTCGTTTTTTCATGTCTGAACTCGTGGTGTTTAGACTGAGTTGGTTTGTCAAATGACTTCGGTTTTTAACATACTCACAGTTTCTGGAGTTGCACTTTCATTTAAAGTGTTAACAGTCTATGTGTATCCATGTTTCACACCTGCAATATGTTTGGGAGAGTCATGAAAATATCTTGTACACGTCCCCCTGAATGCTACATCAGCGCACGTCTCTTCTGACATGTATTTTTTAATTTTCTGTCTTTGTTCATTATTTCTTTTCGTCCGTTAGTTCTGAAACGATCAAACCTTTTCCGTCAGCAAATGATTTATCTCTATCTTTCTCATCCTGCAAACTGTCTAGCCAGCGTGGCCCGTATTTCTCCGGACTTCTGTACGCTTCGAATTTCGTAATTTCACGTTTTTCCTCCATTTTCTCAAAGAAAGTTGGCTCGTAGTTTTGCACTAAAGTTAATCCTCGTCTCCAGTGTTGATGCCTTCGAATTATATCGCATCACGAATCGAATCAATCAACGAATTGTATCAGTTTCATACGCCTGTGCTTCTTCGTATCCACAACTCTAAAAACGCTACATCCGGGTACTTGACCGGCTTGTCATAAAAAGCGGAATTTAAGAATAGCGGAACGAGTACTTAGCTCTAAAAAGTTAACAGTTCATTCAAATGTCAAGTCCAATTTATATCAAATAGTGCAAATATGATGAGGGGACTTTGAAGAAAAGAGAGAAAGAGAGAGATAAATCAAAATTGATCAAATGACGTTAGTTCAATGCATTCAACTCACTTGTCAATAAAAAAAAAAATAGACAAAAATTAAATAATTAAAATTATAAAATAAATAAAAAAATAAAATAAATGACATCACCAAATATTGGCTTGATGGCAATATATATATATATTGAATTTGTTGTCGTTGAATCAAAGTTGAATCAATGTTGAAATGCCAACGTTGAATTTGTTGTCGTTGAATCAACGTTGAATCAATGTTGAAATGTCAACGTTGAATTTGTTGTCGTTGAATCAAAGTTGAATCAACGTTGAAATGCCAACGTTGAATTTGTTGTCGTTGAATCAAAGTTGAATCAACGTTGAAATGCCAACGTTGAATTTGTTGTCGTTGAATCAACGTTGAATCAACGTTGAAATGCCAACGTTGAATTTGTTGACGTTGAATCAACGTTGAAATGCCAACGTTGAATTTGTTGTCGTTGAATCAACGTTGATTCAACGTTGAAATGTCAACGTTGAATTATGGTCGTTGAATCAACGTTGATTCAACGTTTATCAACGTCTCAACATAAATTCAACGTTGATTCAACGTTGAATCAACGTTGTGTGCCTGCTGGGTAAATTCCCTAAAAGCTGGCGACGACGAGAGTAACAATTAAGCGTAACAGAGATAGGCATCCATTGTTCTCTGGGTTCTATTCATTCCGACCAATGAGAGACTGTAATACGGGCTCCGCCCCCACGCGTGTAATCTCCTTCTGTTATAACTCCTTGGTCAGACTAAGCACATATTCAGTTCATTAGGTATTCTTGTGATGAAGCACCGAGTTTTTGGTACTACATGTATTATAATCCAAAATGCAAGAGAATTATGGCACAGAGTGTTTTCTTCACCTGTGCTGGTTTTCTGCTCCACTTCCATATACCTGGTTATTTGAATAGCATTACTATCTGATGAAAGTGCTCTTCCCTAGAAATAAGTGTCTAGTTCAATTACCTGTGCCAGGATCAAAGAATGCCCAATTTTGACTCATACAGTCTCAGAATATTCATATGTATGTGCTCACATATGTTCATGTTTGGGCCTTGAGTCACTGGATTAGGACCAGCTAAACAAGTTTGGGGAAGTCACGTTCACTGCATTAATTTTATTCCCATGTACATGACAGCGAGCATGTTCCTCCAGTCTGCTGTCAAGATAGGGAACACAATGGCAAGCATAAGACCTCATTTACATTTTAATGTCACCACCTGGCTAATTTTGAATACTGGAGTGTATATTTATCGTGGCCTTGGTCAATAATCTATTTATAATCTATCTATTCAGAATATGATTTGTTTTCCTGTTATCGGTGCTTCATTGTGTGGACTAATCAGTATGATCAAGGAGTTATAACAGAAGGAGATTACACGCGTGGGGGCGGAGCCCGTATTACGGTCTCTCATTGGTCGGAATGAATAGAACCCAGAGAACAATGGATGCCTATCTCTGTTACGCTTAATTGTTACCCTCGTTTAAATCTCGTTTGTTAGTATCTGTGCCTTCGTCTGTTGATTTTTGAGGACAGAAACAGAAACGGAGCCCCAAGTTTCTAAAAAATGAGAGAAATACAGAATTTATATGATATTACGTTGGACAAGGTTTTCAAAAAACAGGTGCTTTTAAATGCATAACTACTCGAAATATGAAGATAAATTGCAACTTTTATGCCGTGGGGTCTCACTGTGTAAGTGTCCAGCTCCACATCGATCTCGCGAGGTGGTGTGTGGAGCATAAATATTGCACGAAAAATATTTCCCACTCATAACAAGTGCTTATAAATATAGTATCAGATGAAGAAAGTTTGGTCTTTATACAGTTGCAATTGTTAAGTAATTTGTGGCAATAGCAAAGAATAAAACTTAGGTGCACTTTCAGTAGCCGAATAAGCAGATGCTTAAGCCGCCATCTTGTTAATATTTCGAAAAAAAATTACTCCTAAAGACATTTTCCTCTTACTTTTTGAAACTTGTGTCACATGACAGTCATAAAATTTAACTAATTGTTATGTGTGCAACACACTTGCTTGAGCAGTATTCCCAGACAGCCTCAGTAATCTGGCCCACGTCTGGCCCAGATCTGGCAACGTCTGGCAATATCTGGGCCAGATTTTGCCAGACACTTGCCAGATCTGGGCCAAGTCTGGCAAAGTCTGGCATTTATGCCACATTTTGCCAGATGCTGCCCAGACTTGGGCCAGTGAGCTGAATGCATTGAACTGACGTCATTTGATAAATTTTGATTTAATTTATCTCTCTCTTTTTTCTTCAAAGTCCCCTCATAAGTGTGCTATTTGTTTAATTTGACTTGACATTTGAATGAATTCACTGATCTAAAACTTTTTTGGACTACTCGTTCCGCTGTTGTAAGATTCCGCTTTTTATGCTAAGCCGGTCAAGGACCCGGATGTAGCGTTTCTTAGAGTTATGGATATGAAAAAAAGCACAAGCGTATCAAACTGATACAATTTCGTTGAGTGATTTGATTCGTGGTGCGATTTATTTCGAAGGCATCAACACTGGCGACGAGGATAAACACTAGTGCAAAACTGTGAGTCAAGTTTCTTTGAAAAAAATGGAGAAAAAATGTGAAATTACGGAATTCGAACCGTACAGAAGTCCGGAGACATTATGGTCACGCTCGACGCGATGGCTAGACAGTTTAAACTCTTCGCTGACGGAAAAGATTGATCTTTTCAAAACCAACGAACGGCATGAATAATGAACAAAGATAGAAAATTAAAAATACATGACAAAGGAGACGCGCGCTTATGTTGTATTCAGCAGGGACAGGTGTACAACTTACAAGATATTTTCAGGACTCTCCCAAACACAGGTTAGAAACATGAATATACATAAGACAGTTAACGCTTTGAATGAAATTGGAACACCAGAAACTGAGTATGATGAAACTGAAGTCATTTGACAAACCAAGCCAGTCTAAACATTACGAGTTTAGACATGAAAAACGAAGTAGAAACTCCCTGACTGAGAAAACATGGAACGTTGGATCACTTTGCAAAACTCTGCAAAACTGAAACTATTATTCATGTAAATGACAGCTTTGAACATGATAATCCAGGAGTGCATATACATTTGGTGTGGGAACCAATGCACAGAAGACATGGAGGAAATAGAGGAGGTGTTAATCTCAGTGTATTACCAGATTCAGGTGCATATTGTAATATCATTGATGAAAATACATGGAGAATGCTGAAATCCAAGAAAAATAAATGTGGCTCTTGTGGAGGACCAGAAAACAAACAGTATTATTCATACACGTCTGAGAAACCTTTAAAAGTGAAGGGAACATTTGAATATGACGTAAAGGCAAGCAAAGGAAGAGACCAGTAGTAGTGAAAGGACATGGGATTTGATATGAGTTGATTAGTTTTGAGAATTTTCAGTTTGGTTTAAGGAATAAAAGTTGGAGTTCATATGCTATTCTGCAAATGTTTGAAAAGACATTTTAAAGATTGAACTGTCAATTAACATGTTTTGAAAGGACCGTTTCTCTCCAAGAAAGGAAGGGATGTTGTGTTTGGACTTGACATTTGAATGAACTTTTGTTAACTTGGTAGAGTTACTTGTTCCATTGTTGATTCCTTTAATAATTATAAGCTTGTCAAGGAGGCGGGTGTATCATTTCTTAGTGTTATGGATTTGAAAAAAGCGCAAGCATTGCAAACTGGTTCAATTCATTGAGTGATTTGATTCGTGATGTGATTTAATTCAAAAGCATTGATACTGGGGTTTGTTTTTGTGCACATGTAATTCTCTTTTAATTGTACATCTATATCTGTGCTGGAGTATACATATTTTTTTTTTCAGAATTTACATGTATGTACAGTACTGTAGCCAGCATGCAAGTTGAATTGAAACAGTTACTGCATGGTTATTTATAATTTTGTTATAACTCTCCATCATCTAAAAAAGAATGTTTTTTCATTCATTATTCAAGATTTATTCATTACAAAACTATATTCATTAGTGATTATTATTATTAATGATATGTTTGAATTAGTTTAAAAATGACAATGTATAATATTATTTAGGTTGAGGTGTGCAAAAATATTTCCCCCTCAAATCCCCCCCCCCCCCCCCCCATGTACATGCATAATTAAATTTTACAATTTTTGTAATTTGTGTTAATTCAGATTCGATGAGCAGCTTTGTGTTGAAAAAAAAATTGTTGTTATAACTGTATTCTTTACATGTATGTAAGTGACATTTCCTCCTGTTAAGTGTCTGTATATTTGCCTTTTTGCAGTGTGGTTTTTTTTTTTTTTTTTCAAACATACAAATTGTTTTGTACAAAAAGACAAGGAGTGGCCCTTAATTTGTTGCATGTTAGTTGCCAGCAAGATTAATATAATGTGTAATAATTTTGTTTAGGGTTTTAGCACAGAATAAATACTTGAATCTTGAATCTTGTATGTCTTTTTTATAGTTATCTTATTGAATAATTAAAAATAATTAAAAAAAGAAAAAAAAAAAAACAATCTGGGCCATATGTGGTCCATGTCTGGCCCTAATCTGGCCCACATCCGGCATGCCATACCTTTGCCAGATATTGCCAGATCTGGGCCAGATCTGGCCACATGAGCAAATGTGAAATAATAAAAAAAAAACAATCTGGGCCATATGTGGTCCATGTCTGGCCCTAATCTGGCCCATTTAAATATGATCTGGCCCACATCTGGTCCACATCTGGCATGCCATACCTTTGCCAGATATTGCCAGATCTGGGCCGACATCTGGCCATATGAGCAAATGTGGACTGGGCCAGATGTGGCAATGTCTGGGCCAGATCTGGCCCAAACATTGCCACATCTGGCCCACATCTGGCAAGCCATACATGGGCCATACCTTTTGCCAGACATTGCCAGACGTTGCCAGATCTGGGCCAGATGTGGGCCAGATCACTGAGGCTGTCTGGGATTGTTTTTTTTTTTTTTTTTTTTTTTTGCGATTTTACTTTTGGTCTAGCTTGGATACGACAATTGACAATTTTCATGAGTTCCGATCGAAAAGTGTTACGCTTGTTACGGCCAAAAGCCTTACTGCTTTTTGTACTTTTCAAATGCAAGATTATAAAAGAATTTGGTGTGTTTAGATTCTTGAACATCTTGGTCGTGGCGTGGTATATATTGCATGGATACTGCTCCAATATTTCTTGAAAAAAATAACCTGATTTGTTCAGAATACCAATTTTTTACTCTAGTGTTATGGGTAAATGTACCATTTTGGCCTTTACCTTTTTCATGTTTAAATCTAAAAAGACTTATCATGACAGTTGGTCATCGTTTTTCTTCTCGCCATGGTGGGTGGCTTTGGAGTGGTAACTTTGTTGTTAAAGTAAAGTGCTCAGTTTTTTTGACTGGAAAATTTTGCCTCCACCCGGCATATTTTCCATCATGGCGGTCTAACAGGAAGTTTGACTTCATGGCATAGTTATTTTTAACTTCTTCTTTTTACATATATATGTTTTAATTCATGTTAAACCTTTGAAAAAAGAACACACATGAATCCTGGTGCTTTTAATTTAAAGTCTTAAGGTTTTAAGTTCACCTAGGCTCCACCAATTACTTTACCTGTTATCTCACTACACATCTCCCTTTGAGTCAAGGTGTGTAAGACACACCTTATTGTGTAAGACACCTCTATAATTAAGGGGTACTTGCTTCTCTACTTTAATTATACTTCACTACTTTGGCATGTTAGGTGGCAAGCTTGGATGTTTCAGTTCATTTTAAGAAAGAAGCTTTGCCTTGGTGGTTACAAAAGAATAGAACTCTATAAAGGTTTATTCATTACTTGAAAGTAAATATTTCATCTTGCAGTGTTGAAACAGAAATTCTCTCAAAATTGATAATGAATTTTACATGCATATCTTAACACTACTCAAGTTTTTTTTTCTTCTATTATAGACATGGGAGAAAGCTGCATTGAATATATGAATTATGGTCAGGCTGGAAAAAAATTTAAAAATGTCAATGAAAAAAGGAGGTCAGCGTGTCTGGGGTAAGTTACTTTTGTCATAATGCCTAAGATGCATTAAACATTCACTAACAACAGTACACTTTTTAATTTTTTTCAAAATACCTGTACAACAACCTTGGGCATTTTCCTTTTAGCAACCGGCCTCTCTGAAATCCCCTTTTTGTCCTGTCAGAAGAGTAGGAACCAGGGCGGATTTAAATAATTTCTTGTAATAAGTACAATTTCTTTCAATTTCTTGGGGTTATTAGCTTGTGATCATGAATCTTGATATTCTACATAAATTTAGTTGTAAATTGTTCATTTATGTGGTGAACATTATTTCAGTCAAGTCATAACAAGACACATTAAACTTCACTGCGTAATTCCATAATGTCTACATGGATACTAGTAGTTCATAATGCTATTATTATGTTTTTTTTTCTAACCTACAGGTTTCTCTCTTTTCTGAGTGGCATGGCATTGGCAGGCAGAAGAAAAGGCTCTGAAGAAATTCTCACTTGGTTTGTCCTTTTTGGAGAAGAAACTGGATAAGACTGGCCAACAGAGATTGCATTAAATTAATAGTGCTCCTTCATGACATTTTAAAATATTTTCAGTCACCTCACTGACTCTATACATTTCAAAAGTTGACATAAATTTTATGTTACTGTCACGTGGAAAAAAATCAAAACCTGAGTGCCATGGTATAACAGTCTACTTGATTGCCAGTAAAATTTGGACTGTTTCAGTGAAATTTCTTTAAAGCAGTCACTTACTGGCCCAGTTAATTTCTTCAGCTGTAACATGTACTCCAGTTCATTTTATAAATGTAATTACTAAGTGTTCTCTTGATTTATAATAACCTTTTGAAAATCCCATGTTTTTTATCCTATTTGTAAGAATTAGCCACTTTATCTTCTAGGTTTTTTTTTTCATTCAGCCCATTAGATTCTCAGACCTTGCTGGCCTGTGAGTGGAATAGTATCTGGCACAGACTGGTATCAGCAAGTCAGATAAAAAAGAATATAATTATTTCTATTTGCACGGTTGAAAAAAATTTTAACACACTGCATAAAACTGGAAAACTATAGCAACTTAATCATTCTTATGACTTCATTAATTACTGCTTATGTGTAAAATTTTGTTTTTGTTCTTCTATTGATATAATAAAATGGTTTTACTCACAGATGCTACTATCATGATGCTTGAGTATAGAGTTGACTTAAAAGATATTTTAAGTTAATATAGTAAATAATAGTTTGAAATTCAAAATTCTCATCTTTATTTGTTTCACTTTAAAGAGCTCAGTTAATACTAAAATTTCTGATATATTTTGAATATAAATATATTTATGAATGAATAAAAATTATACTTAATGTTTAGCACTGTGCACTTGTTTACCGACAAATAAGAAGTGTTAGTATGTGTCAAAATAATCCTGAAAATAAAAAGGGAGATTTCCAAGATAAAGAAATTTATAACGAGTATTTAGTAAACTGACATGTCATGGAATTGCCTCAACCTTTGATTAAAATTTCACTTTAATGCATTATGATATTAAAATTATACCGAGTGAGAGAAAAAAATACTTAAAGAAATTAAAAACCAGTCACAAAGCTTAGGCTCTATCTCAATATATATGTTTATGGGACCAAAGGGCAGGGGGGTCCAAACGTTTATGTATTAATATTATGCCCTTTGGCAGTGAGGACAGACGTTCACTTGAATGTCATTTTCACAAACCACAGTTGGGACGTTTTCTTTTGACTTATCCTTGGTGATTTTTCACTGTGTTGTGCAAAAGAAAAGCCATCTATCACCGACTCAAAAAAACTCATGGCGACCATCCTCAGTCACCACCTTATAATCGCTTTCTATGATATCGTTCTCTCCCAGCACATCGTCCAGATAACTACCGGTGAAAAAAATCGTCAGCATACAGCGCCGCTTTGACACTACTGATCTCGAATTCTAACGCGAAATAACGCATATAAAATCAATCTCCAAGCGGAGGAGAGCGACCCTGACGAAACCTTGAGACAGGAGGCCCCCCCCATAGCTAGCTCCGCCCACCGTAACAGACATCAGACAATAGAGAGGCTTGCGTGTAATCTCCTTCTGTTATAACTCCTTGATTAAAACCAATGCTGTCACTATTTTCGTCGATCGTGTAACTATTCTCGTCGATCGTCTAATCTCGTCGATCGTCCCACTAATCTCGTCGATCGTGTAACTATTCTCATCGATCGTCTAATCTCGTCGATCGTCTCATCGATCGATCGCCAGAGGGCGCTGCGGTAGCACATTGGCCTATCACATGACTATCAAAATGGCAGACAACAAAATGATAGCTAGTGAAATAAGAACATTTTCTCAACAATTTCAATTTTAGTTGTTAATAATTAAAATCTATTCGGTTGTAGGGACATTATTTTCTAGTTGTTTTCAACTCTGACCATGGCTGGCTGAGTAAAAAATTTGCGTGATTGACAGACAGAAGCACGTGTTGCTACCGCAGCGCCCTCTGACGATCGATCGATGAGACGATCGACGAGAATAGACGATTGATGAAAATAGTTACACGATCGACGAGATTAGACGATCGATGAGAATAGTTACACGATCAACGAGATTAGACGATCGACGAGAATAGTTACACGATCGACGAAAATAGTTTGACGATCGACGAGAATAGTTACACGATCGACGAAAATAGTGACAGCATTGGTTTTAATACACCATAGATGAGAAATGTTTGACAATTGAATTGACGAAAGTAGATGTTGAATTTATGACAGGATCGTTTAAACTTGAAACTGAATCGATAGGAAGGCAGTGAATCGACGAAACCTAACTGAATCGACGACATGATTTTTTGCCCTTTTGGCCGCCCATATGGATCAACAAAGATAATTTGGAAGACTGTCAGAAAAAATCTCTGGATCCGCCCCTGTGTTTACTAACGCTATCTACAGATTTTTTAGCACTAATGCCCATATTAACCACAAAACACAAATTAACCAGCACACCATACAATTATTTACCACCAACAAAGCGACACCTAGCACTAAAATTCATTTGCTCTGGTAGTGCTGGTTAATTTGTGGTTTATGTGGTTAATATGGGTGTTAGTGCTAAAAGATCTGTGGGTAGTGTTTGTAAATGCCTAATCTGTTTATAAGGTCTGAGGCTGCTTTGCTGTGGTGCCAAGTATGTTATGTTGACCTCCCAGCCCGACTCATCATGTTGACCTTCAATAGGAAAGATAGGTTGAATGAGATGCCACATAAGTTCAGTAGGCCTGTTGAGCACTTTTACTTTTTCCAATAGAATTATGCATTTTGTAATTTTTATACCATGATCATGTCCTGATACAGTACAATACAACCATTGATTAATTCATCTGTAGACAGCCCCCCCCCCCCCCAATAAAAAAATTAATATTCAAAATGGAAGGAGTTCAGTTTCTACAAAAAGTAATAACTAAGGCCAAATTGTATTCAGTTGTATATTCAATATAGAATTTATTTTCATTTTTTTCACAGCAACTGTTCCCCTGACCGTGGATTAAAGGGCCATGATCAACCAATGCCGAAAATTGATGGACCTGGGCAAAGAAAACAAAATATCCCATTGGTCTAGTAATGAAAAGCAATTAACACTTAAATGGCATGTATACAATTCAAATTAAATTGTACAGACTTTCAGATAAATAGGAAATGCAAAGGGTGTGGATTCCAAGATTGAGCTAGATTTAATTTCATTACATCCTCTAAAGAAAAAGCTGTTTTAACAGTCATTGCTTTATTTGTAATAGGACAAGATACCTAAAAGAGTTGTTTTGATGATATTTTTAAAAGTTTTTCATTGCCTTTTTGTTGGCAGAGGTTTGCACTCATGGGATGCTCCCTAATTCAGATTTTAAACTGGGTTCCCATGCCTAGAACAATCCAACTGGATCGTTCTAACTCCATGGGAATTCACACTAAATTGTTATCAATTTAAGCAGCTGTCAAGCCTACTGAATCAACTAGGGGGTAATTAACTTAATTAACTTTAGTGTATGCTCAGTTAAATACCCCCTACCAGCTTTAGTAGGCATGATGGACATTTAAGCCGCTTAAGTTGATAGCAATTAGCAGTGAGAATCCCTTTGGAGACATATCGATCTTAAGTTAGTATGACAGTTTCTGGGAATGGTCTCTTAGTTTATGTGTAACAAGTCTGTACAATGCTGCTGCTGTATTGAATGGTATTGAATAACTAACCAATGGCATGTAGTTGAATGGAAGTAATCAGATTACCCGAGACCAATTTTTTACTAGATCATGCCTTGAACTAATTTTCCCTTCACAGTGAAACCAATAATTGTTTTTAAAATATCTTATGTAATTTTCTATGTGGAATAAATGTAGCTACATGTATAAATGAAGAAAGTTTGTTACTATTTCCTATAATTATTATACTAACAGTTAAAGGTTAATATTTAAGACTGGATTCCCACAGATTAAGATTGATCCATCTGGATCTACCTAACTCCCTGGGAGTTCACGCTAAATGCATTGCTGTCAGCTGAGTGTGCACGAAAGTTAATTACCCCCTTACAGCTTTTAGTAGGCGGGACAGACATTTAAGCTGGCTTTCCACAGGGATAGATTGATCTAAAATCTGTGGAAATGCAGTCTAAGTTTTGAAATAAAAAAGATGCCTTTTACATGCACATTTCTCAGAGCAGAGTCATTCTATATAATTCTGGTATGCCAATTGTTTTTCTATAAATTTACATATCGCGTTCAAACTGTAACTGGATGATACACCTGCTGTATCTACCCAATTATACATAAAGGAAAGTTTGGCGTAGTCAAACGACATTTTATGGCGACAACAATCTCCAGAGAGCTTATTTAAGCACATGTGCATTCTGCTCATGCTCAATTGTGCCCTAGAGGGGTAATCTCCTTAGAGGCACATGTTGCTACTTATACCATGGGGCATCACTGCCTGGCCTCATTTTGCTTGATTCATTCTGTTCACGAGCATGATACAATTAAGCTACAAGTTATCTCAAATCTGCAACTGAAATCTTCAGTTCCAAAAATTTCATTTCACCTCTATGAGAACTTTCCAGCAGTTCACTCGATCTGTTGAAGCGTACAGTGACAGATTCTGCACAACTTCAAGCAAGGATCAACAGTACAAATTGCTGACTGTTACATGAATGCGGTAAGTTTTAGTTTCTCTAGCTATTTAGCAGTTGCAGTTTACAATATGTTCTTTATCCAGGAGTCGCTTGTTTGCTCCGATAGCGGTCACTGCGACTGCACAAAGAAATTAAGGGTCCTTGCGTGTAGAATCTCCAGTCACCTGATGACATAGGCGGACGCAATGTCCCGAAATTTAATGGAGTCATTCTATATAATTCTGGTATGCCAATTGTTTTTCTATAAATTTACATATCGCGTTCAAACTGTAACTGGATGATACACCTGCTGTATCTACCCAATTATACATAAATACATAGTTATATACATACAAATGCACAGTTCATAGTACAAACAATCCATCAGTGAATTAAGTGCATCCAATGATATTAATTCTGAAATGGGTTAAATATATGCATATAAGGTACAGCCACATTATATAATCCATCAGCAAATAAACAAAAGCTCATTTAATGAAATAAATCCTGGAATAGGTTAAAAATAGAAATAAAGTACGGTTTAAAAAAGAACATTTATATATTAATATATTAATCCATCAGCAAAATTGCAAAAAGCACACCTAATGGCACAATTAATTCTAAAATGCATTGGTTTAATTGGAATCTCAAATAACTTGCATGAAAAAATAAAGTTTATATCATTATTAAAATTTTAACCTTTTTTTCTAAAAATGCAAAATTATACCAAAATCATCTTTTGGTGATCAATGTTACCACTAAAAATAACTTCAAATGACAGCAGTCAAAAATATAAACATTAAAAAAAAATGCATGATTTACCAAACTATACAAATTTTATGGATGGAAACAACTGGCACATTGGCTTTATTTAAATATCACACATACAATTTGGATTGTACTTTGCTTTAAAAAAAAGTGCATATATTATATATTTGTATAAATACATAATGTTTAAATACATAAATAATCTTGCATTAAAGCTGATTGATTATGTTGCATCCACTGATTTTTTATTCTCCTTAGAATCGCGCTTAGGTACAAGTTTGTCTGCAATGTGACCTTGACCTGTGGTTTTCAATGCCACTTTGAAGTGCCACGTTGGATCCTTAGTACAGTCACAGGACAATAGTGCCTCGATCAAAGCATCACATGCTTCTTGAGGTGATATTTCATCAGCCTTTTTAATTTCTTCCATCTGGTTTTCACCTATTACATCCTTCTCATACAAATAATCCAACAAACGAACTGGGTTGCAGATATTTTCTTTGACAAATGTTTTGTTCCTACGTAGACATCCAAACTCGGCTTCCCTATTATTACATACCTGAAAAACAGATTAAAATCACTTTCAGCAAACACCATGATGCTTCTTTTACATGGAAATGGAAAATCATGCGCACCTAATACTACTGCCACTTACAACCAATCAATTTAACAATGATAGCTTCATGAAACACCACTCGAAAATCACTAAGTCTTCTTGTCAGTGAGATACTTCTGTCTTTAGTTTGAATAACTAACGTCAGCTTAGTTAAACAGGTCCTACGGTTTTTCTTAATGTTCATATAACATTAACAACATGATCAACACCAATTTATGTGCTGTCTACTGTAAATGTAAACATGACAAAAATGTAACTCATAGGCCCAAATTCACACAATGAAATAATTAATTGCCAATTTATGAAAAATGAAAAAAAAGGTAGAATATTTAAATAGATTAGAATTAGACTGGTTTTCAAAATCAAGCTGCAATTTACAATATATTCATCAGTCTTATTTGAAGAACAATTGGTCAAACAATTGTTAAATGTGTTAACTGTATAATTGCACAATGTCATAGTACAATATATGCTAAAAAAAGGAAAAAAAGGCATTCCCTTTTCAAAAATTGTCAGATAAAGCCGAATTTCAAACTTGATCTGATTTTTAATATTCATCAGTCCTGTTCAAAGACAAGAGGCTAAGGGGTTTCACTTATTGCGTTATCACTGATAAAGTACACTGTGTCTGCACATAAAAACTGGAATTAACCAATACAGCAAATTAGGCAATACCAACCTTTGTCTCCATGACAACAGCCAAAGAAACGTGCCACTCTTGACTCAAGAAGTTCACCAGCTTCAACAGATGTTTCAGAGAGCAGTTCACCTTGCAGAAGACAATGTCAAATCTGGATGGCCCATCTGGTCTAAACAAATCCTCAGCACTGGGGATGGTTGGTTCTGGATAATGGGTATATCCCAAAACTGCGTCCCACACTTCATCTTGCTGGAATGCGGCATTTAATTCATCTGAAAGTTTTTTACTGATAAATTTATAGTTCTTCAATTCTTCTGGTGGTTGATATCTATGCTCTCTGAATTCATGTCGACTTGGACTTTGGAACATTTGTGGGTATGACTGACCTTGAAGAGAGGAATGCCCTTGACCTGGCGGGAAAATTGACCTTTGAACTAGCAAAGGTGACTGACCATGAACTTGAGGAAAATGCCCTTGAACTGGTACCTGAGTATGGACTGGGGTTTCAACAGTATATCTCTCATTATAGACTTCCCTCTGTATAGATGTACCTCCTTGGCTTGCTGTTGATGTAGTTTTACAAGCATACTTCACAGGTGGAATAATCTCGGGGCCACCCTCCTGTGTCACTGTAGCAGTTCTTCGCCTGCCAGAACTACCCCCTCTTGGTGTTGACTCCTTCTTTGTCTTATCTTGTTTCATAGATACAACTCTCTTCAAACGCCCACTTATTCCAGAGGAGACCCTCTTGCTTTTGTACCTGCTGGTACCAGTTGATGTAGCCTGTCTCTTCTTGCATGGGACACAATGTTCTTCTTCTGCATCTTCGGCACTTAAAACTCGTTTTCTTTTAGCATCTTTAACTGTATTTCTGTCCTGTCCTGTTGTCTCGCTAGAAGAAAACCTTCCTATTTTATGAACAGGATTGGGGTTTGGTTCTTTTCCCCTTCTTTTCAAGGTATTTCCTTCAGACCTTTTTCTACCAGTTTTTATGGGCTTTTTTGAAGAGTTGGCAGTGGTTTCTGAATTGCTGGACCCGGAGGAGAGTGGCAGGGACTTTTGACTGCTGCAGCAAGCACATTTAGGAGCATTTCCCATAATTTGAGAATCCTGGCCAAAGTGCAGCCGTTTAGTTGGTTTAGAAGAGCCTGCTATTTTCTGTAAAAGCAATTTGAAAAAAAATTGGTCAAAAGTACACATGAAATGAGGAAAAGAAATATAAATTTACACTAGAACCTCCAGCAAAAATATGCCTGAAAAATATATTTAACTATAACATTTATTTTCTTTAAATTAAGAACATACACCCTTTAGTTTCTCCCTCCAAAGCAATATTGACTCTAAAACTAGAGACTTAAATCACTTAAACAGTTTACAGATTGTACTGTTGGTTTTTATTTCTAAAAATTCTTTAAAAAACAGTTTATTTTATACATTGATTTTATATGATCAGTTTTGTATACAAACCTCCTCCTTTGGTTCTTCAAACCATATGTGATAATGTTCCACAGAAAATACACGATTGCAGGCAGAGCATCTTATGCAAGGACACTTCCACATGGAGTCCACCATACTTGGACTTAACTTTGCCCAGTTCTTACAACCTGGATCATAGATAAGACAACTGGTGCAAAGATTGGGACAATATAATCTGGCCACCTTCTTCAGTTGTTCTTCAATGAATTTCCGTGCTGCAACATACAAATCTTTAGAGGAGTGGGGCTTGTTTGAATCCTCCATCTCAAGACGGATGCTGTATGGTCTTTTCCACAAGGTGAGCACAAGCATGGCAGCAGGATCCAATTGCAGTCGCACACAGTTGGCATGTAGACAACCATTGTATAGTTCATATCTGTGTAGACAAGCAGCTACTAGCCTATGAAATAGACAGTTTGGGAAAAATTTCTGTTGGGACTCATAACATAAAGAAGTTTGAAGAACATCCCTATCTTGGCTGCAAATTGGTGTTTCCTCTTGGACCTTCTTGGCTTGACAGGGGACAAAATACTGGGCAGAACCAGACTTGCTGCACTTGGGATGTTTACTGATAATATCAAACTTCTCCATGACATGCAAAATTGCCATCTTGTTTTCATAAAGAGCAGGGTCACAACGGACCATGTTTCTCCAAACTGCATTGACCAATTTCTCATCCAAGATGGCTTCTTCATGGAGCTTATCCCAGAATTCATGTGTATTGTGAGAGCGATCCTCATACCTAGGTAAAGTTATGATGGAGCGAAAAGCATTCACAAGCCACTGTGGATCTAAAATTACAACGTCCTCAAGTCCTTTTTCATCAAAATAGATCACCTCTCCCAAAGCATGAAGAAACACTAGACATGCTTTGACTTCTGTCAGGTCTGTCATGGATATGGGTTCTTTCCCTGCTAACTGTAAGACATCATCCAGCTTCATAACCTTTTTCTTGCTTTGTTTGCGCAGTTGAGACTCTAATTCTAGCCACTTGCAAGGATGGTCTTCTCCCCAATAAGGCTGTTCTCTGGCAATGTCCATTATACACTCTTTGAGGGCATTCAGTTCAGGATCATTTTCATCAGTAGCGTTGACCACGAAGTATTTCTTGTTATAAACATGATGGTTGTGGCTGTGCTTCCCTTTCAAATGTTGCCGTACATTTTTGCAAAATGTTTCAACCTGGAAATAAGTATAAGATATCAAAATTTAGCTCAAAATATTTTCATAAAAAAGCACACTGCAGTTGGTTCTTCCTGCAGAAAAAAAGAATTGTACAATCAAAACTAATGTTTTACTTGGGTATAAATATGAATATAAATAACAATTTGATCATGTCCAGTTTCATATTTGGCAACCCCAGGGTTCTACATAAAACAGAGTACCCACGTCAATGACACAGTGTCCACAAGACAATATTACTACCATAGTCTAAGCATTTGTCAACATTTGCAGACAAGTCAATGATTTACTATTTACTTAATTCTGAAGTATGCCTAAGACAGGGAAAAAAAGAAAAGAAAAAGAAAACACACACACACAAATATAAATACAAGACTAGATAGCACCAAAATGTATACATCTACACACAACAAACTGCATTTATATAAGGTTCTAATATGATGAACATTAAAAATTTTCATTATATTTACACCATTACCTCAGCTTCTGTAAGCTCATCTTTATGGGTACCAACAATAATCACAGGTGGACATTCACTTTCGTCCACAGTTTGACCAGTGGTAAAGCTGTGGACAGAATCCAACCAGTAGTCG
Source organism: Lingula anatina (assembly GCF_051362555.1). Classification (NCBI taxonomy): domain Eukaryota; kingdom Metazoa; phylum Brachiopoda; class Lingulata; order Lingulida; family Lingulidae; genus Lingula; species Lingula anatina. Next base: position 7,493,755 of record NC_141769.1, read on the forward strand.
CTGTGTTCTGAGGAAGACAGAATTGTCCAGAATTAACAGAACTGGTACACAATACAGAAATTATGGAACTTCATATCTGAAGACCTTAAAATAAAAATTCATTAAATTTCAAATCAATTTACGTCATTAATGATTAGGGCCATGATTATATGTATGTTATCATGTAAGAAATTTCAAATAAATAACTTTTAATCATATATTTAATTCTTGAATTTAAACACTGACACAAAGGATTTTTCCAACATCATAAAAATCCATTAATAGACAAACATCAATCTTTACCCTTTACAGTCTGTGGCACTGTTTTGTCAAGCACTGGTCCCTCAGAGGACTGTTTGTAGGTAGATATCACTTCATCAAGTTCATTGCTGGCATCCAATACCATTAAATATATTGCTTTTTGGGACAGGAAAGTTTGGTGAGTAGTGTAATACACATGTTGGCCCCCAAAGTCCCAAATTGAAAGCTGAACTTTGCACTCATCTCTTTCCACACTACCTTGGCTTGCAAATAATCTCTTTACTGCTTCATGGATCTCCTTAGTATCTTCTGAAATGTCAATCTGATCAATGTCAAATTCAAGATCAGATTCAAGACTTGATGCCTGTTTTGACAAATTTTTATCTGGATTTTCACCTGACTCCATCTCTGCAGAGTGTGCCATCACACAGGTTTCTGACTCTTGAGGTAGTCTTGAAATATTAGACTCCAATTCAGGTGCCTGGTCATGTAAAATATACTCATCACTCAATACAGGAATGTCATCTTTTTCACTGCAAGTATCATCCTGAAGGCCTGTAAACAATTTTAATACACATTACATTCAATTTGGTGAAAATGAAAATATCCATTATATATTATAGATTATATAAATTATATAAATTTTTATATATGACTATTATAGATGACTAAAATGAAATGTAATGTCAATTTTTTAAAATATCTGCTATCCACATTAAATCTTCTACTAGAAGCTAATTCATTACTTGATAATGTATACACTTATTGATGTGTACTGTGAACAATCTTAAAAGCACACCTGTAAAATTCCTTTTATAATTTTAAGTCTTTTCACAAAAAAACTTACTTTCTATAATGGCTTCAGCTATAAGTGAATGCTTAAAGTCATCTTCTTCATCTGAAATATGTATGTAACATATATAATATAGCTTGTATATGTTTATATTTCATGCACCTATTTTAAGAAATTGCTAATAATTGATACACAATTGTTCACATTCCTACAATTGCAGCCCTATTTTTGGTTCGTGTGTGCGTGTGCGTGTGTGTGTGTTACCCTGTGAGTGTGTTTGCTTGGAGAGAGGATAAAATAAAACATGTCACCTTACATACCATTAGCATCCCAAGACAAACACCTGTTTATGGACACGGTTGATACATTAGGATCAACTTCGACGCCATTGGTTTCACGGTCATTTTTTGGATAATAACACTGTTTCAGTAGTGCTTTTCGAAGTCTCGTTTTTCCTGCTCCATAGTGTCCCAGCACCATGAGTCTTATACGACAGACTTTACTTTTACCTTCCTTCAGAGCTTTGTGATACAACTTAAGGAATTGTGGTCCTAAATTTTGAATTTCAAATGGAACATTTGGACCATTTCCTGTAAGATCAAACACAAATTCCTGTAAGGTCAAACACAAATTAATTAATTTTAATGCAGCACATATATATGAAAAGAATAATCTTTTAAACATGAAAAATGAAACTTGACAATGGGTATTGATCATTATTTTAGCAGAAATCTTTACCTCATGTATTCTATAACTGAAATTTGCATTATGATGAAAACAGAGAATTTGACAGATTTTTTATTCCCTTGAATTCAAATTATGTTAAGTATTTCAGTATCAATTTGCATTAACTACCCTATGCGCATGTCAAATTTGACTCTTTACCAAAACATGCCTCTTTCTTAACAGAATAATTGAGTGCAGCAGCATGTATACTGACAAATTTGTCATCTAGTGCAGATGGTAGCTTTTAATAGTTTTGTGAACACTTTACAAGAAAAAAACTGCATGGCTTCAAGAAAAAGAATTTAATCTGGCTGCTTTTACATCTAAAGCTGTATTTTAATCATCCTAAAAACCATTCTTGAAAGCTTGAGTAACATAGTTCTCCTTTCATACTGCTTGCATTGGTAGTGCAGTAAATAGGGTTTTTGTCAGTTTTGATGCAATGTTACATAATGTTTAACAGCATAATCACCACCAGCTTTTAACTAGAGGATCAGAGAGGCGAAACCGCCTCCGAATATTGTACCACCAGCTGGAGCAAGCGCATTCGTACAGACCCCCACATACACAAAATAAGGAACACAGCCACCAGTCTTGTGCTTGACAAGCTGTAAAAATGCAATCAACAAGAATTTTCAAAATATGCAAAAAATATATATATAACTAAAAATGGTACAATCAAAGTTAAGTTCATCGTAAGGTAGGTCAAAGGTCAATTCCAAGGTCACAGTAAATTGCCAGTATATGACTTCCTATTCAACTTCAATAGTAACTATGGGCCTATCTCTGCCAGTTTTGGAGATAAAAGGGAAGCAAAATTTGCAAAGTTCAGTTCATGGTGAAAAATAGGTCAAAGGTCAATTTTAAGGTCACATGTAGATTGCCAGTATATGACTTCCTATTCAAGTTCAATAGAAACTATGGACCTATCTCTGCCAGTTTTGGAGATAAAAGGGAAGCAAAATTTGCAAAGTTCAGTTCATGGTGAAAAGTAGGTCAAAGGTCAATTTTAAGGTCACATGTAGATTGCCAGTATATGACTTCCTGTTCAAGTTCAATAGAGACTATGGACCTATCTCTGCCAGTTTTGGACATAAAAGGGAAGCAAAATTTGCAAAGTTCAGTTCATGGTGAAAAGTAGGTCAAAGGTCAATTTTAAGGTCACATGTAGATTGCCAGTATATGACTTCCTGTTCAAGTTCAATAGAGACTATGGACCTATCTCTGCCAGTTTTGGACATAAAAGGGAAGCAAAATTTGCAAAGTTCAGTTCATGGTGAAAAATAGGTCAAAGGTCAATTTTAAGGTCACATTTAGATTGCCAGTATATGACTTCCTATTCAACTTCAATAGTAACTATGGACCTATCTCTGCCAGTTTTGGAGATAAAAGGGAAGCAAAATTTGCAAAGTTCAGTTCATGGTGAAAAGTAGGTCAAAGGTCAATTTTAAGGTCACTTTAAGATTGCCAGTATATGACTTCCTATTCAACTTCAATAGTAACTATGGACCTATCTCTGCCAGTTTTGGAGATATAAGGGACTAAATGGTATAATTTTGGAGTTACCATAATGTGCCATAAATTTCCTACAGAAAAAATTAATTAAAATAAAGAAAAGGTCATTTTGGTCAAAATTCTTGAAATGGGAGGTGCTCTGAAGTTCCAGATGTTCAAATTTGATGAAATAATGTCATTTTTGACCACAAGTTGTCTGCTTTGCCAAGCCTTATGTTTTATTTTTCCAGAGTTCAAAATTTATTATCCATTACCGTACTGCACATTTTGCTTTCACCACCAATATGTACTTTTTGATACAGCGTAACTTTAGAGATAAAAGGGAAGCAAAATTTGCAAAGTTCAGTTCATGGTGAAAAGTAGGTCAAAGGTCAATTTTAAGGTCACATGTAGATTGCCAGTATATGACTTCCTGTTCAAGTTCAATAGAGACTATGGACCTATCTCTGCCAGTTTTGGACATAAAAGGGAAGCAAAATTTGCAAAGTTCAGTTCATGGTGAAAAGTAGGTCAAAGGTCAATTTTAAGGTCACATGTAGATTGCCAGTATATGACTTCTTATTCAAGTTCAATAGAAACTATGGACCTATCTCTGCCAGTTTTGGAGATAAAAGGGAAGCAAAATTTGCAAAGTTCAGTTCTAGTGAAAAGTAGGTCAAAGGTCAATTTTAAGGTCACATGTAGATTGCAAGTATATGACTTCCTATTCAAGTTCAATAGAAACTATGGACCTATCTCTGCCAGTTTTGGAGATAAAAGGGAAGCAAAATTTGCAAAGTTCAGTTCATGGTGAAAAGTAGGTCAAAGGTCAATTTTAAGGTCACATGTAGATTGCCAGTATATGACTTCCTATTCAAGTTCAATAGAGACTATGGACCTATCTCTGCCAGTTTTGGAGATAAAAGGGAAGCAAAATTTGCAAAGTTCAGTTCATGGTGAAAAGTAGGTCAAAGGTCAATTTTAAGGTCACATGTAGATTGCCAGTATATGACTTCCTATTCAAGTTCAATAAAAACTATGGACCTATCTCTGCCAGTTTTCGAGATGAAAGGGAAGCAAAATTTGCAAAGTTCAGTTCATGGTGAAAAGTAGGTCAAAGGTCAATTTTAAGGTCACATGTAGATTGCCAGTATATGACTTCCTATTCAAGTTCAATAGAAACTATGGACCTATCTCTGCCAGTTTTGGAGATAAAAGGGAAGCAAAATTTGCAAAGTTCAGTTCATGGTGAAAAGTCGGTCAAAGGTCAATTTTAAGGTCACATGTAGATTGCCAGTATATGACTTCCTATTCAAGTTCAATAGAGACTATGGACCTATCTCTGCCAGTTTTGGAGATAAAAGGGAAGCAAAATTTGCAAAGTTCAGTTCATGGTGAAAAGTAGGTCAAAGGTCAATTTTAAGGTCACAGTAAATTGCCAGTATATGACTTCCTATTCAACTTCAATAAAAACTATGGACCTATCTCTGCCAGTTTTGGAGATGAAAGGGAAGCAAAATTTGCAAAGTTCAGTTCATGGTGAAAAGTAGGTCAAAGGTCAATTTTAAGGTCACATGTAGATTGCCAGTATATGACTTCCTATTCAAGTTCAATAGAAACTATGGACCTATCTCTGCCAGTTTTGGAGATATAAGGGACTAAATGGTATAATTTTGGAGTTACCATAATGTGCCATAAATTTCCTACAGAAAAAATTAATTAAAATAAAGAAAAGGTCATTTTGGTCAAAATTCTTGAAATGGGAGGTGTTCTGAAGTTCCAGATGTTCAAATTTGATGAAATAATGTCATTTTTGACCACAAGTTGTCTGCTTTGCCAAGCCTTATGTTTTATTTTTCCAGAGTTCAAAATTTATTATCCATTACCGTACTGCACATTTTGCTTTCACCACCAATATGTACTTTTTGATACAGCGTAACTTTAGAGATAAAAGGGAAGCAAAATTTGCAAAGTTCAGTTCATGGTGAAAAGTAGGTCAAAGGTCAATTTTAAGGTCACATGTAGATTGCCAGTATATGACTTCCTGTTCAAGTTCAATAGAGACTATGGACCTATCTCTGCCAGTTTTGGAGATAAAAGGGAAGCAAAATTTGCAAAGTTCAGTTCATGGTGAAAAGTAGGTCAAAGGTCAATTTTAAGGTCACATGTAGATTGCCAGTATATGACTTCCTATTCAAGTTCAATAGAAACTATGGACCTATCTCTGCCAGTTTTGGAGATAAAAGGGAAGCAAAATTTGCAAAGTTCAGTTCATGGTGAAAAGTAGGTCAAAGGTCAATTTTAAGGTCACATGTAGATTGCCAGTATATGACTTCCTATTCAAGTTCAATAGAAACTATGGACCTATCTCTGCCAGTTTTGGAGATAAAAGGGAAGCAAAATTTGCAAAGTTCAGTTCATGGTGAAAAGTAGGTCAAAGGTCAATTTTAAGGTCACATGTAGATTGCCAGTATATGACTTCCTATTCAAGTTCAATAGAGACTATGGACCTATCTCTGCCAGTTTTGGAGATAAAAGGGAAGCAAAATTTGCAAAGTTCAGTTCATGGTGAAAAGTAGGTCAAAGGTCAATTTTAAGGTCACATGTAGATTGCCAGTATATGACTTCCTATTCAAGTTCAATAGAAACTATGGACCTATCTCTGCCAGTTTTGGAGATGAAAGGGAAGCAAAATTTGCAAAGTTCAGTTCATGGTGAAAAGTAGGTCAAAGGTCAATTTTAAGGTCACATGTAGATTGCCAGTATATGACTTCCTATTCAAGTTCAATAGAAACTATGGACCTATCTCTGCCAGTTTTGGAGATAAAAGGGAAGCAAAATTTGCAAAGTTCAGTTCATGGTGAAAAGTAGGTCAAAGGTCAATTTTAAGGTCACATTTAGATTGCCAGTATATGACTTCCTATTCAACTTCAATAGTAACTATGGACCTATCTCTGCCAGTTTTGGAGATATAAGGGACTAAATGGTATAATTTTGGAGTTACCATTATGTGCCATAAATTTCCTACAGAAAAAATTAATTAAAATAAAGAAAAGGTCATTTTGGTCAAAATTCTTGAAATGGGAGGTGCTCTGAAGTTCCAGATGTTCAAATTTGATGAAATAATGTCATTTTTGACCACAAGTTTTCTGCTTTGCCAAGCCTTATGTTTTATTTTTCCGGGGTTCAAAATTTATTATCCATTACCGTACTGCACATTTTGCTTTCACCACCAATATGTACTTTTTGATACAGCGTTACTCGAAAACCGTATGGAATACAAAAAAACGGAGACCACACCCAGTGTTGGGCTTTACATGCTCTACAAAATGCAAAAAAGAATGAGTGTCTAGCATTAACGGTTCCCGAATTAGAGACAGTTTTCAGTTTCGATATCTTATGGCCGCTACTCCCGTGAAAATGCACCGATTGACCCCAAATTCACGGAGATGAAAGATGACCCGAAATGTAACACTTTCCATTAATATTGTTAGTTAAAGGGACAAAAAATAGGATTTAAAACGCCTTTTTAGTGCATGGATTGCTTCTTTTTTAACTTATCTGAGAACAATTGCTATGGGTAAAGCATAAAATGGCAGGTAAATGGCCTTAATCAATATCGAAAAAAAGAATCATATTCACCGTCCACTTTCGAACCCCGGGCGTCAGCCATCTTGACACAGTTTGAAATAACGCGGCTTCTCGACTCAGATACGAGATGTAAACAATGTAGACAGCATGTCGTTTCGAAGGTGAGCGTGGACGTGAAGGAGAAGAGGAATTGCTCACCGAATCTTTGCAGGTAAGCGAGTTATATTTACCAAAAGTACTTTTAAATGGGAAGATGGCAGTGGAAATCAAAATATCTGGCAGAGGAAGTTAAAAAGCGTAGATAACTGTTAATAATTAACGTTTCCTCGGGTCAGCCAAATCACTAGCACTGGGTACGTACTACTAGACTAGTAGTTATATTATGAAGCGAGATAGTGCACTTTACCCCTGAGGTGTATAGGTCTGTAAAGCAGGAGGAATACCCTTTTCTGCTCAATGTGGTCATCTACCAGTACTTACAGACTAACCTCACACCATATTCTCGCAGGGGAATCCCATGAGATATACGATGTGACTCGAGTACTAGTGGGGTTAGAGGGTGTTCGTTGTACATCACGTAACTACGTTAACTTATTTGTAAATTTGGGGGCGTCTCGATAGTCCGAAGGTTCATTGGTCCGAAGGTTCATTGGTCCGAAAAGGGGTAACATTTTCATCGATCTTTTAATCAAGGGTTCATTGGTCCGAAGGTTCTATAGTGAACATTCGGACCAATGAACCTTCGGACTATTGAACCTTCGGACTATCGCTACGGCCCCGTAAATTTAATAATATTGTCAATGAATATGATTATAAGGAATGATTTTTTTAGCCTTTCAGAGGAGGAATTGGGTGATACACCCCTTCAAGCACGAGTGAAGAGGTCAGGTATGTTAATAATTTTAGCAGTATAACATGGGCGGATCCAGGATTATTTGAAAGGAGGGGGGACGGGGGGGGGGGGGTCCGCGGATGCAAAGCCCCCCCCCCTAGTTGGCGTGGGGTTCTGGGCCTGCTTAAAACTTTGGTATTTTAGAGGGCGAACAGTGCCATTTGGTATGGTTTAGCACTATACTGTAGTAAATTAGCTAGTCAAAATTCTAATTCCAAGTGGGAAATATTAGTGTGATTTTTTTACATCAGTTCTTTGAAACCATGTGTGATTATGTTATTTCTTCTTGTGGCCTTTATGATTTAATGCAGCTACAGATATTGAAATTTAATTTTATTTTTTTTTTGCCATAATCAGACTTGCTTCTTTATTATAAGCTTGTTATCATGTAGTGATCATGCCCTCTAATTTGTTGATTTTTGTTAAAGAATAGTGCTGTTATGATAATATCAATACATTTTTTTCTTTATAACCATTTTATGTAATTTTACTATTACAGTGCCTCAAGTTATATCTGGAAAACTCATACCAGGACGCACTTCAATCTTACAATACTGCATCACTTTAATGTCGGTGTGACAAGTTGTGGAAAAGACTGCTACAAAAAATTTGCAGCGATGACCACGATCCACCACCTTTTACCAAAACCGAGTGAACAGTTTTATATTATAATGCCCATGTACATGTATTTAAAGTGACAAGACTGAGATCAGCGAGAGCCTCAAGGCCTTTATTTTCTGGGCATCGTCAACTCTTCAATAATTTTATAATTTTGTCAAATACATCCAAAGATTCAATTCTAATGCAATTCTTGAAAACTTTTTTAGAATATATTTCAATGTCGAACATGTTTTTCTAAGAACTAGCCCTTTAGTAAATTAACAACATGTACTATCCAACTGTTATTATTAATTAACATATTGTTATGTACAAAGCATAAGCTGCAGTATCAATGTAGCATTAACTGGGTAGAGATTATGAATGAAATAAAAGTTTAAATATTGAAACATCTTCTATTTATATTTGGCAAAAATAGAAGAATAAACAAAGTTTGCTACATAAGTTTGGAATTTGGCCAAATCATCTTTATTATTACCTGTCACATGTAATGAATAAGACATACACAGATTTTGGAAGCTAGAATGCATAATTATTTTCATACTTATTAATGCCATCTTCATAAATAAGCCTTCTACTCAAGCATTCACAAACTTTCACATTGTGCAGTACACATTATAGTATGATTACATTTTTGAGAGAGACTTATTACTAGCCAGGCTATCATGTTAAGAGTCTGATGTACATGCAGACCCATGAGGATTGCAGATCAACAAATTATCCCCCTCTCTGTCAGCGTATTGACTCATGTGAGCTGACACAAAAGTCTCCATGCAAAGGGATGTGTCATAAGAAAGGACCAACCCAACTTACACAAACATAAATTGTTTCATCGGTAAGATATTCACACATACTTTTCCAAGATGTGCAGGGAATAAATAGAAAGGTATAAATATTTCTTTACAAAATACAGGCATGGCTTCCCTGCATGAATTCTAAATATTGGCTGAGTGGAGAATTGAATACAGGCACAAGTGTTCACTCAAACCATTTTTGTAGGTCTTAAAAGAAATGACATGCAGTCATTTGCCAAATACAGAATTTTATGCTGTAACAAAGTCACAAAACTGCAACTGGTGATCTTACAAAATCTAACAACACACTGGTTTAAAATAAGTAGAAATCACAATATGCCACCAGTACCATATTCCATAATACATTTGATGTCATTTAGATTTAAGAAGTAAATGCTGGACCAAAATGGTTTATTCTCAATATCAGGCATATGACTTAGGTTTGGGAGGAAAGACCACCTTGACTTCCAATCTGTCTGCATTATAGCATAAATTCCAGTGCTAGATGGTTTGAAGTCAACAGATTATGCTTTTGTCACAGTGGCAAGATGAGTTCACTGAATATATCCTGTAAGCAGCACTCGAAAGTCAGGAAAAGTCTCTCACTATCCAACTCGTCCCCGCTTTGGACCCTCAAGAAAAGTCCCTCTTTTTTTGGTGGAGAGCCATGGAGTTCCTCTTCCATGTAAAAAACTCTTCTTCAGGACATCATACTGGCAGTTGCTCATAACCTTAAGGTCTAAAAAAGCAAATCAAAATAATAATAATAATAATTTATTAAGATTGCAACCCAGTGGGTTGAAGTTGTACATAGTGTTAAGAAAATTATAATGAAAATAAAGTGAATATTTGCTTGAATAAAACTGAGTTAAAAGACTGCTAATTGAACTTTAAAATTATTGTACTTAGGATAAAAGACAACATAATACTATTGGAAATTTAAAAGTGCATACGGAATAAAAGAGCATCAGAATCTGTCGATCTTAAATTGTGGCACTTTGTTACTATTGTTTGATCTTAAAAGACGATTGGATTGATCAATAAAGATGTGATTCAGTTTGTCAGAGGATTCAGTTATTTTGTAAAAGAAAGTTTTGCACAGATCTCTTCGTTTATCTAAAGTACACATATTTGCCAGGTTCAGGGTTTCATCATAGTGTAGGTCAGGGAAAATAATCTTCAAAGCACGAGTTTGGTCAGCCTCTTAGAGTTTGCATTGCTCTATAGTTAGTCCTGGATGCCACACAGGGCAGACATATTCTAGAATTGAGTGCACAATACTTTGGTAAAGCTTAGCTCGTTTCAGTTGACGGAGAAAATAGTCTTGCATTATGTTTACATTATGTGTCGCCAATTTGGAAAAAAAATTGATAAAAGAGAAATCATGCACCTATAATGCCTAATATATGAGGAGTGAATATCAGCTTATTAAAATTCTGCTTACTCTAAAGACATGTTTTAGTCCCATGTTGGATCATCAGGATCCTTTAATTCCCTCTTCTTCAGCATCATCCTCCTCCTCCATCTGCACTTCTTCCAGTTCAGGCATCCCATAGGAAAAAGTTACCTTGATACTGCAACCAAAAAAAAAGCAACAGTACATAAAATAAGATAATCAAGTTTGAGAAAAATCATGTAAAAACATAACTGAAATAAGTATAAATGCCATTTTTCTCAATATAATCACCTTAAAATATCTAGACTGTCATCTTCAACTGCACTAGTATTAACTACAACTTAATTTTGAAGTTTCTTGATCATTTCATATTGGTTTAATCTCCGAAATACTGGTTGGACTCTAAAGTTAAAATTGTATGATCTAAATTATTACTCTGGACTATTTAATACATTAGAGAGATGTACCAAACATAAACATGCAATATCCCCTTTCTGATTTATTTATTTTTAATGTAAAAAGGAGACAAATTGTCTTTAAAATACTACTCAAAGATATTTTCAATTATAGTTAACATGCCATTTAACACTGAGTTAAACTTAGATACAATAACAGCTTCTGCACATTCATTTTGGGATTTAGATGCCTAAAGAAATAGCATCTTGGTCATATGTCTTAATTACTGTGGTATGCCTAGATGTTAGAGGCACAAGAAATGTGCCCTCGGTAAGTCAAAAATTCGCCCGGTCATTGTAATGTACATGTAATGAGACTAGTATCTCCCACCATGTCCGTTTCTATTTAAACTTTCTTTGCTCTATAAACTAACCCAAACCCTGTCAGAGTCGACATATGAGCAACACTTGCAATTTCTGTCATCGATACCACTCATATTAGTTACAATTTCATGGCATATTTTGACAGACGAGCCTGACAATCGTTAAGAAATACAACGAACACACGTAAATAAACATAAATCTCTGTGCTTAATAAATATTTTCACTGGTGTCTTATCTCAAACATTATTGTAAATGGTACTCACAAATCCAGTAAATACTTCGCGGCCAGGCCAGGCGATTCTTCGTATCCGCATGGCCACCCAAGCAGGTTTTCATCTGCCTTCTTCCTCGCCGGTGTTTATTGTTTGCCTGTCGTTCATTTGCTGATACACTGTTTTACGCATGTTTTTTCTGGTGCTGATTTTTGTAAAGGCTGTTTCTTTTTTCTTTTTGTTATCTGTCTTCGCTTCTTCGAAGGACTCCCAGCATAATTGAGCCTCCTGTGCCATGTTGGCTTTTCCCGGCAGCTTGAACTGGTTGTAACTAGGTCGCAATACGAGAATCTCGCGATATCCGGAAGGCTAGAGAGCTCAATAATGAAAATGGAGGTGGTTGTTGGTAAACCTCCGCTTAAGCGGAGGTTTTCTTTTTATTGTATTTTCCAAAAATGTTACAGAGCGATGGCGAGTGCCGGGAATGATAGATTAAAGGTTGGTAAATCACGGAAAAGTAGTGTTAACCTCGGGATAAATCGGGATAAATCAATTTTGGCGCGAAAATCCTCTTTTGTGTCCTTTTAAGTCTGTGTGGTGTCTGAATAAGAGCGCAAATCATTTTTTTTCGGCAAAAATTTTGTTTTTTTGAAAATTTTGGCCTGTTTGACCTTGAAATAAAGGTCAAAGGTCAAATCCAAGGGCATATTTGAAATCTACACATATGACTTTTGGAAAGCTGTCTGTAGAAATTTTTCCCATAATTCCTTCCGTAGGGGAGATAATTAGCATTTAATTTTGCCATTTTTGGACAAGGGTGCATTGCAATGAATGCCACACCTAGACCCCAATACCGACAAAGCCCAAATTTTACGTGGAACGAGTTGAGATTATAGGTGACCTAAATCCAAGAGATGGGTATGGGGGCCATTACCGTCTAGGAGGAGAAGCGGTAACGGTAACATGGCGGCGGAGCCGGCGGAACGGACCGGACGGGACTAAAACCATGTGTACCGCCAGCGCTAACGCTGGTGGTACAATTATGAACTGCTTCTTTGCTAAACAAAGCCACTCATTAAATTTACAGTAAAACAAAAATACCGTTTGGCAGTTATGGGGCAAACACCATGTGCTGAACAGCAACAGCAATGACATGGACAGAGAAAGACTGGTCAGAATATGTACAGGAACTCCAAAAGCATGGGCTTTTTCTGCCCATTATGACAAGAATGGTGTGCTAAAAATGTGGGCTAAATTGTATATTAGTCAATTCTACCAACTAGTCAAAATTTATAGAAATTTCAAGTTCCAATACTGAATCAGAAATAAAAATTGTCTTAATTTCTATTACCATTCAAATACTAAAGTAGATCGATCTAATCTCTGGGAATGGAGTCTAAGGGTGCATTCCCAGAGATTTAGATCAATCCAGAGATTTAGATTTAGAACGACCTTACTCCCTGGGGGTTCACGCTAAATTGCAGTCAACCGAGCGCACACCATAGTTAATTACCCCCTTACAGCTTATAGTAGGCGGGACAGATGCTTAAGCCCCCTAAGCTGACAGTAATCTAGTGAGACTCCCCACAGGGATAGATCGATCTAAAATCTTTGGGAATGGGGTGTAAGAGAAGCGGTAACTGTGACATAGCTGCGGAGCTGGCGGATACGTAGGACAAGATGAGTCGGGCTAAAACCATGTGTACTGCCAGTGCCTACACTGGTGGTACAATTAATTAAGTAAAAGAAATAAGCACTCTTTTACCTTGGGAAGTACTGAGGGGTGGACTATGCTCTGGATGACTGCAGGCCGCAGAGACCCCTGGTAGTTTCTGATCTTTAGTACTTTGCTTGATAAAAGCAGATGGAATATGCTGTTGTTGTTGTTGCTGCAGGCACTGACCTCCAAACATCATTTGCATTTGCTGCTGCTGTTGCTGCTGCTGCTGCTGTTGTTGTTGTTGCTGCCACTGGGCAAGCTGCATTAAGACAGCAGCCTTAAGTTGAGGGTTTGATTTCAGTATGGCCAGCACCTGCTGCTGCTGTTGCGGCGACGTCGGCAACTTCACCGTCTCTAAAAGTTTCTGCAAAGCAGATCTCTGTGGGTTTTGTGTGAGCCCTGCTTGCCCCTGCATGTTGGGGTTTTGAGGATGCATCATTCCTCCTTGAGCTCCCTGCTGCATGGGGCCTGGTTGTGGCTGTCGCGCCCCTGGATTCACATTGTACATCGACCAGCGATTTATTGAAGGCAATCCCTGCTGCTGCTGTTGCTGCTGTCCTGGCTGTGGCTGTTGAGGGGGAGGGCCACTTGGTTTGCCTCCCCCTGATCCATTGTAAGTGGTTTGAGGTATAAGGACTCGGGCGGGATGAATACTTTGAGTCTGACTTACGGGCTGCTTTGTGGATGTCATCATCTGAGCTTGTTGCTGTCTTTGATGAAGTCGTTGTTGTTGTAGTATTATGTATTTGATATGGTCTTCCCCTGATCCATTGTAAGTGGTTTGAGGTATAGGGGCTGGGGCGGGCTGAATACTTGGAGTCTGACTTATGGACTGCTGCATTGTGGATAGTGCAATGTTCATTAAGGCCTTTCTTCTTCTCATCATCTGAGCTTGTTGTAGTCTTTGCTGAAGTTTTTGTACTTTTAGTTTTTGTTTGATATCCAAACAGAATGGCACAGGGCACTTTGTTTCCTCGCAATGATGGGCATGACAACAACAGAGTGCACTAAGCTGTTTACAAATAGGACAGCCCCCATCAGTCTTTCTTTTGCAGCCTTTTGTGTGTGCCACCACACGCTTCATTTTCTGCCAGCTAGGGAGGCGACAGTTTGCATCTTTGCACTGACAAGCATGCACCAGTGACTCCTGGGGATTCTGCTGCTTTCCTGAATCACCTGGACTGTCATCCAGATCCAAGCCCAACTTGTCCATCTTGTGTTCGTGACCATCTTTTTCATAGCAGTGTATACACAAGCCATAGTCCTGAAGACAGAATAAAAAAAACCCATGAGTCATGGAAATAATTAATTATTACACAATGCAGGCAATTGTTCTTTGTTTACGGATTAAAACTAAAGGATCAGAGTTGCAATACCGCTGCCAGGTATTGTACCACCAGCAACATTAAGTGTAATGCCCATTCCAACTTCAGCAGTGAAGGCAACCTGTGCTCTGTGGACACTGTTCTGTGGTCTCTTTGCTTCACTGCACAGAGGAAAGAGACTGTAATGCCCAGACCTGCTTTTGCAGTAAGACGTCCTGTGTACCATAAACACTGACCTGTGGCTGTCCCTGTTTCAGTGCAAGATGGAGAGAGACTGGAGGGTTAGCTGTTTGTGGTAGCTGCTTATCGCAAATCACCCCTCCATTCTTCCACTCCTGTTTCCCTCCAAAAACATGATTCTGGTTTCTGGGCATTTGTATAATTTTTCTGTAGTTTCTGGTTAACAGAAATATTTATCATAATCACTTTACATGTGTCAGAGGCTTTTCTTTTCACTTTTTGAAGTGTGATAACTAGTTTTTATTTGCCAGAATAGATTTTTTAAAAACAGAATACTGGAGTATCAGAGAGGCAATACCAAGTATTGTGCCAGGAGCTGGAGTAAACGCATTCATATGAGAATAAGGGACACCACCCCCAGTGCTGTGCTTGACAAGCTCTACGAATACAATAATAAAAAGTTCTCAAAAGTTCTCAAATGTTTTTGTTGAAAACTACAATGTATAACAAAATCACGAGGAAAAGTAAAAGGTCAAATCCAAGGTTGCAGTATCATTGTGAATATAGGACTTCCCATCCAAGCTCTTACTTAGTCTACCGCATGGCAGGTGATCTCTCCCTTAAACCTAGTATATTTGATCATGAAAACAATCAGGGGTAATCTCAGTGGAGAGAGATGATAACACACATTTTTCCTAATACACAGCTGCTTCTTCTAAGGCTGTGTCCTGTACACACCGACCTATGCCCAGCTCAGCCTTCACAGTTAGGACTACCTGTGCGCCAAAGACACTGATCTGCTGTCATTTTGGTCTCCCAACAAGGCGGAGAGACAGTAATGCCCAGGTGGCTTCTACAGTGAAAGCTACCCATTCACCATAAACAATAATGGCCTTCTAGGTCTCAGCGCAAGGTGAAGAGATACTTAAACATGTTACACTTCCACGACTCTAATTTCTAGATGCCAGATTAATTTTTTGAAAAATGACACTACTTTCTATATGCCAGTATTGTTTTTAAATACATCACTAGTTTTTGGTTGTCAGGCTTATTGTTGAAAAATGAACCTGGAAACTAGACACTAATTTCAGTGCCCCTCCTATCTCACACCGAAAAGTCAGGTAAAATATGCTTTAGCAAGAGTGCAGCATTTTCCTATAATGAAACCCCCCATAATGGTGATGATGATGCTGTTTTGCGTCCAAAGCCAACTATAGCGATCACTATCTCTCACCTTGGGTGGCACACATAGTGTTTAAGTTAAAGTAAATTTATTTCTTGGGTTGCTAACTCACCTTTTGTACAATATGGTAACTGACACAGTGATCATCGGGAAAAAGTGAGGCCTAGCAACAAACATACAATTACTGGCCCAAAATGACAAAATTTCATTATATTTTATTATATTTGTCATATTTATTGAATGGGTGTATCTCTGTCAGTTTTGGAGATATAAGGGTAAAAAAATTGATTTCCTATTCAAGTTAAGTAATAACTACGGGTGTCTCTCTGCCAGTTTCAGAGATATAAGGGCAAGAAAATTTGCAAAGTTCAGTTCATGGTGAAAAGTAATTCAAGGTCAAATTCATTGCAAGGTCACAGTAAGATACCCAATATATGAATTCCTGTTCAAGTTCAATAGTAACATGGGTGTATTTCTGCCACTTTGGGAGATATGAGGGTTGGAAAATTTATAAAGTACAGTTCATGTTAAAAATAGGTCAAATTCAAGGCCACCAGAAGATTGCCAATATACAACTTTCTATTTATGTTCAATATGGACATACCTCTGCTAATTTTCCAGTATTTCAAATTTTATTTTCACCTATGAGCATTGTGACGTTGTACCATTTGAAACAGTGTAACTCCTAAACTGTATGGAAAAAAAAAACAGACACCATTTCCAGTATTGCACTTGACAAGCTCTACAAAATGCAACAAAACAAGTGGTCTCAACCATTTACAGTTCTAGAATTATAGAGTTTTCAGTTTTGACTTCTAATGGCTGTTTCTACTATAAAAATGCATCAACTGACAAGTTACATAAATCAGGTAAAGATACTGTACTTCAAACCATAGCCATTTAAATGTGTTATTTCACGATAAAATCAGAAACAAAATGGTATTTTTACTATCATAAATAGTTAACAGAATTCATAACCTCTGTCATACTAAATCGACCCCCTTCTTAGTAGCATCCTTGTTTCATGCTTGCAATAAACAAAATAAATATGTATTTTAACAAAAAAAAAGTTTTCAATTTGACTAATAAAACTATCATAAATGAACCTTCTGAAAAAGAAACAAAATTTTATCCTCAATGCTGATTTTCAAGAGTAAATATATAAATGAATATCAGACTTGTTCACCTAACTTTTTCTTTTATTTCTTTGGTTTATGTTTAGCATTATTCACACAAGAAGGGCACTTACATCACAAATGCTGCAGTGGTATCTGGTTTCCACCTGTGCCTTGCAGTTGTTGCAAGTGTACACAAAGTTATCCCTGCCTGTGTTATGGAGATTCTGTAAGGTTAAACAAAAATACTGCAATAATAGGTTGAAGAACAGATGTGTCAGATGGCAATTGTAATTATGATATGGACAGACACAGTTATCAGATTATACACAGAGAGACAAACAGTGAATTTATACGTATAACAAGGCAGCAAAGCTACCGACAAAAATCAGAAATACAACACCCAGAATAATAAAATGCAGATATTCATTGTTTTATTATATTTTTTTTCAAACTCTGCTGACCTCAAAATGGCAAAAATAGGAAAAGCATTTTGTCAATTTTGATGCCAAATTACATATTATTATACCTCATACAATTCCGGCCGTTTATTGATCAGTTGCCATCGACTGTTTTGAATAGTTTCCTCTTTTTTTTTATTATATACAGACACTGTTAGTTGTGTTGTCACTGTTGCTGGCCAACACATGACCTTCGAACCGTAACGGCCAAACTGTACTTCTGTCTTACTTTAAATTTACTGAGTGACTTTGTTTGGTAAAGAGCCAGGTTGCTTTTGGGAAAAAAATAAATTGAAAAAAATATATATATATACTTGTTGAGACATGGAATCATCTTGTTGGAACTCTGATGTTATTTCTTCTGGTTGACCAGCCATGCTTCTCCAGTCTGTATATCACAATCAACTCACTAGAATATATATCCTGCAGATTTCAAGCTTTACCTGGACAGAAAGAGAAGAAAGGAAACATACTGATTACATGTCGACAGTCTTCTCTGTGTGATTCCAGTTTATGCACTTAAACCCCCTTTACACTGGGCGGCTTCCTTTCTGCGTCCATGAAACTGGCATCACTATGGTCGTAAAAAGGGGCACGAGCATCACTTTGGTTGCAAAATGCATGCTCAATGATTGGCCAGCTGTCAGCATGTAAATTATTATTATTGTTTTTACTCCTAAACAAGGCCGCACCACGGGACGCAGAAAGCATGCCATACAGTGTAAAGGGGCCTTTACATTAAGTAAACGTATGCATGAACGTATGTTCATGTATGGGTATATGTGTGATAATACACTGTAACCAGAGTGATGCATGCCAGAACATCCTGAGCTTCAGAGAGAGGTGCTCAAGGCACATATTGCGAGAGGGTGACAGTGTATTATTTGACATAAATACCATAAAAAATAATGTCATAGTGACCCGATATCACGCTTAGACCGCATTTCCAGAGAGAGATTAGATTGATCTACTTTAGATCGACCTAACTCCCTGGGGGTTTACGCTAAATAGCTGTCAGCCGAGCGGATACGAAAGTTAATTACCACCTTACAGCTTGTAGTAGGCGGGACAGACATTTAAGCCAGATTATCTGACAGTCATCTAGTGAGACTCCTCGCTGGGATAGATCGATCTATAAGCTCTGGAAATACAGCCTTAGAGATATTATACGGAATAAACTTGTCCTGTTTGCTGGTCACTTCCCACCAAATTCTTATGTAATGTCTGACCAATTTGGTTATATTTTGTTAAATGCTTGATGTATAAGGTCAACTCATTGAACAGTATTCAATCCACTGTTGACATTGTCTATTTTGCCATGCGACTCTGCTGGGCCACACCTAGCTGGGACTGTATATATGTATAACAAGGCAGCAAAGTCACAGACAGAAATGATAATGCTTAAAATAATATAACACAGATATCATTGATTTATTATATCGTCTTTCAAACTCCCAAGGTCCCAAGGCAAAACTTCCCCTTTTAGTGACATTTCTGTTAATGTCGGACCAGAATGTAGTCATGTTTACAATTTTTTTTCAAATCCAAAGGAGAAATAAATTTATTTTTTAGTAAAATTTCTAATGACAAAGCAGTTTGGAATATAGTCAGTTTTTTCCTTTAATATAAAATATTTTTATATGTGTATTTTGCTTAGTTTTTTGTGTGTAAGTGATATGACTAATTTATTTCATCATTCTGCTTAGTTGTTAATCAGCATTATGTTAATTTGTTTTCACCATTTCTATTCATCTTTTTGTTGTTTCTTTTACATACATACATACATACATACATGTGTGCGCGCGTGTGTATGTGAATTTTCTAATTTTCTAGTATCTGACAGAAAGCATATAATGCTTCTATTATGCTTCTAGGTAACCCACACAACCTGCATTAAAAGGTTTGAGAATTGCAAATATTATTTTGTATGCACATGTGTGGCTTAAATATGGAATAATTCCCTTTCTTAAACCATAACCAATTTATTTTTGCACCCAAGTATTAAAAAATACAGCTGCCTGTTAAAACTTAGTTTAATAAAATGACAAATAATAATTTAAGAAAGTGAAAAGTTTGTTCTTATTTCTAGGAGTATGAGAAATATTAAATTTATCTACTAGTAGGTATAATATGCTTGACTCGGTCCACTCTTATCTCCCATTACGAAAAAGAAGCCATTCACCACTTTACAGATACTTACAAAATCGCTGCGCGCATGCGTGAGAATTGCATTGTGGGAAAAAATAGAGCAAAACAAAAACAGCGAGTATCCGAATAATGGGGAATAACCTCGACGATCGCACACTCTGGTCCATGATTGTAAAATTAGCGGGAAATTACCTTTCTCGATACCTTCTATCATTTCTGCAACTTGAAACACAGCAGGTAGTCATTATTTTGTGTTCAAGAGCCTTCGCGCCATGAGTTCACGCTCTTTCCCCTCCCCACAATGCAGTTCGAGTTTCCTGTCGATGTACAACTGTAAAGTGATGAATGCTATTGGACAATGCGACCTCTGCGGTTACGTCATTTCCTGAATTGGATTGTGGAGAGGACCAAGTCAAGCGTCAAAGCAGGAATTTGGATTTACGGTTTGATTGTGCGTATGCCATGCACGGGTTTTACAAACAAGCGACGGGATGATGTAGCCTGCAGTATTTGCGGTAAACATGCCAAGTTTTAGGCCGCTCCGATGCCCGGCAGTATTTTATTTCGATTATTATGTTTAAAATTGTGGAATCTTGTTTCACAAGCTTACTCTATTTTATTGTCTCTATGGAGGTATATGGGGACTTTACAACATTCGATTTGAGGGCTTTAACCACTTGTTATAGTTTATTTTTGCATTGTATTGGATTAATGTGGCAGTCCAAGGTTGTCCTAGGTGGTTTTCAAGTTTATGCACCCGATTTTTATATCATTTAGCGATTTTACGACAATCGTTTACTATCCAATCAAGGTGACAGCCGAGCGTGTTCCTTATTATCAGTAGAACGTTAAGTAAATATAACAAAGTAATAGTAGAAGTGTGGCGTCGGTTAGAAAGTCTACAACTGTACAAAGGGCAATGCACCATATAATGGTAAACGCGATCTACGGAAAGGGGTTTTCCCAGATTCCCTTTCCAAATATTTTTCATAAAAACCATAGAAAATTATACCGTTTTTAAATAAAAAAAATATTTAAGTGAACACGCACATACTTGTAAAATGCGCTATGGTTGCCAATTCTGCAATTTTTTGTTTGCTGCACAGGCAAAGACTGCTTTAGAAACACTCCAAAAACAGCTCTCAACGCGCACGAAGAAACTCTTCAGTGGATGGAGGGAATAGGGATTTAATTCATTCCCACAATGCAACAGAATACCATTCGTTACTCTTCGGATCCTTTCGTCACTTGGTCATGTGATCAAATTGTGAAAAACTACCCAATCAGATTACTTGTATTGAATCACATGGTAGGGAATCCCCATGAATAATCAATTTCCGGGTAAAGAATTTCCGCTCGGCAATCTTCGTTGTTTTCTGTGACAAGCGTAAAACTTTTCATCAACAGCCGCCATTTTGGGTAATTTTAGATCCTAAATTTTCCTTTTTTTAGCGTTAATATACCGTTCAGATTCTGATTCGAACGGATCGCTTCACATTGAACATATCTAGGATGACACACGGAACTCACTGAGATCGACAGGTGTGATTTTAGAGTGGATCTGGAGTAGTCAAAGTTCAGCGGAGATACGGGGTAATTTGCTTTGTGCGGCAATTCCAGGTGAAATTATGACTTGACATCAGGCGAAATTATCTTAACTGCTTATATGGCACCTTGGATTTGATCTGCAAAGCTTTGTGAGCATTCGCAGACAACGATAGGATGTATTTAGACCGTTATTATTCAGTATTTATTCGAGAATTGTGAACCATTTGCAAAATTCGCAAGAAGAGATCACAACATGGCCGACCAACTTGTGGACGGGCCTCCTAACAAGAGGCAAAAGATACAATCCCCGGCTCTTACTCCCAGCGAAAATGTCGGTAAGTACCAGTTTTAAGTTTGAACAAGTGTAAAGATGTTTAAGTGCTGCATCTGTAAAAAAGATACTGGTGAAAATGTTCAAGTCTTAATTTTTCGAATCCAACGACTTTTGCAATGCGGCATGGGCCGGTGAAATAAACAGTTAATCTAAATTATAAAATGGTTACATGGTTGTTTATTTGACCAGCCCATATTGCACATATTTATATGTTATATATTAGCAGTATAAGGTTTAATATTTTGGATGCGTATGCTCTTTGCTGCATTTGCAAGGTATTTTGAGAACAAGCATTATGTGATGCATGCTGAATTTCATTCATGTTTTTACATTAAAATAGATGTAATTTTTAAAAAATGTGTTAAAAATCATATGAATATAAAGTGTATTTGGTCAAAAAATAAAATTGTCTTTCCTTGTTTAATATTTAATTTTTAAATTAATTTTAGAATTCTTCGGCAAGTTATTGGACGACTTGGAAAATGACTTGCCAGACGAACTTGTTGGATCATCAACGGAGAACCAGAATGGGCCTACAGTGGCACAGAAAGCTCTGGATGATAACCCCAACAATCCTTCGAGGCACCAGCAACTGTCACAGCTCCTCTCTTCAGATTCTCCCACTCCCGGACAGACCAGCAATAGCTCTAGCCCACAGCATTCGAGTTCAGGGCACATCCAAGGACAGGCATCTGTGGCCAGTAGCATGGCCAATAGCATGAACTCCAATGCCAACAACATGAAAAGTCCATTATCAAACAGTTTATCTTCCCCTCCAAACAGAGGGGTGGCAACTTCAACACCCCACAGTATGGGAGGCAATGACTTGAATTCCTTGAATTCAAACATGAACTCTATGAATAGCACTATGTACAGTATGGCTAACAATATGGGCATTGGGAATAACATGTCAGTGGCTAATTCAATGGGAGGCATGTCTGTGTCCAATTCTATGAGCATGGCAAGTATGTCAATGGCAAATTCTATTAATTCAGTCAACTCCATGAATACAAAACTTGTGACTTCACAACCAATGATGAACACTGGTGGAAATATGCAGCATTTAAATCCATTGATGAATGGGCCAAGCACTATATCACTGGGCGGCCCTAACAGGCCACAGCAGATGAATCCAAATTTTAATTCACAAGGCAATATGATGGGGGGACCCAATGCAATGGGAAACCACATGGGTCCATCCTCAATGGGGAATACTATGAACAGTATGGGTAACGTCATGTCCAGCTCTGGAGGAAACCTGCTTGGGACACAACTCAATGCCTCCCAGCCTAACATGGGACATCCCGGAGGACCTGGGATGAACACGGGAGGAGGAGTGCCAAATGCATTGCTCAAGGTAGGTCATGTTTGTTATCTCATTACTGCTCTGTTCTTTTTTTAATGTTAGATGATATTCTTTACTAAAATGTTAGATGCCATTTATGGGAAGGTTTTTTCAATATTCTGCTGGATTTTGGAAAATGCTTGTGGTAATTTTCCAAGCATTATTTTCTAAAAAGTCAAAACTGTACAGAGGAGTAGTTGTTGACTTGGTTTTTCTTGTCTTCTCTAATTTAAATTGTATTGAATTCACCGACACTGAAAAAACAAGGCAGTGTAGAATATGAGTGGGAGCATGGGTCATATTTGGGTAAATGACTTGTTAGAAACTAAGAGTTTGCTGTGGATGTCATGCTTTTTTCTGGAGGCCATTTGTTGCTTTGTCTCCTATCTAATTTGAAGTTGGACAATGCTTTTGGTATAGATTCAATCAGATCTTAACAAACGTATATGCTGTCAGGAACCCAGAACATTTAGAGACCAATTTTGCAAGCAATAGCCTTTTGCCTTTTGCTCAGACTAGAAGAACAAGAGGCAGAAAGGGGAGGGGCTGACATTAAAAATTCTTGCCAAAGCTGCATCAGATTAATATTATAAATGAATATTGTGTTTATTTTTCTGAAGTGGATACTGTACTTCATTCCTGGGTGGAAAATCTTCATTTTGATAAATGTCAGTGAGCAGAAGATGGGTTTTTGAAGTTGTTTGTGCCACTGTCCCACTCCAAGTTGGTGTGTGTGGAGAAACTAGGTCACTGCATGGGGAAGCCATGTTAGGTCTATTTACTTTGCACTGAATAGCCTAACTATAGTTGTAGCAAGAGTAGTTGGGTATTTTAAGACCCAGAAGATTCTTAAATCTGGGGCATTTCCTAAAGAAAGGAATAGCTTTGGCTTATTGATGTTAACATGGAAATATGTGAATGTCAAAAGGGGTCTTTCATAACTATGTTGCTGTTTAATTTGAACATTTATAGAAGAGGTGTGTCTGACTGTGGGAAACTCCTTTGTTCTTTGTCCTGAGCACATGTTGTAAAGGCAGTTCATTTTAGGATGGGTACTGTTTGTTCTTATTTTCCACATATTAATACTAGGCATTGTTGGTCTTGAGAATTTACATGTGAATTGGTTTTCATGTGGAAGTGAATGGTGAGACAAGGCAGTAGCTCACATGGCATGAGATCTATGGAGAATAGTCTCTTTAGTTCAGGGTTATATCAGGAATCATTTTATATACATATGATTGTTCCAATATTTAGCCAAATTATTTTATTTTAATTTTTAATCGGACATTAACCCTTCAGACAATACATGTAGGTTGTATGAAGAAAAACTCTGACTCCTGTGGTTTAAATAAAAAAAGGTTATGTATACATATTTGATTTTCAGTTGTTGTGACTCTTGATACTGTTAACTTTTGGACAATTTGAAAAACTGTGAATAATATAATGAATTGAAAGTTAAAGATTGACTGGCATTTATATGAAATATATATATTGAAAAGGTTATGTTTTGATAGTTAATGTGATTTATAAATAAAGTATATTTATAAATAATATAAGTAATATATTGTGTCAATTAACTGTACTGCTGCATGTGAGTAATATATATTAGTAAAATTATTTTGTACAGATAAGTATAGCATGTTATATGAAGTAGGAAGATGCCCAATTGTTTTCAGTTTCCTCCTAAGACTAGTGGGTTTTGAAAAGGTGTGGTAGACCACCTTCTGGTCTTAGGTATGATTAAACTCAAAGATTGCAGATTGAGGACTTAAACTAAATGCTTAAGAATAAATTAATAATTATGTTTTTAAGTCAATTTGTCATTTACTTAATGGACAAAAATCAGCTAAAATGAGAATGTTTGCCTTGATAGGGCTCTGATGGAGAGAGGGCATAGAAGGACATTTGTTAATAATGTTAATATGAATAATCAGAGTTAGGTTGATATTGCATACTAAGGTGTTATAAGCGGCCTTGATTGTCCCCATACTGTTAATTCCATTAAAGAGGGTTAGGTTCTCTATTGTATGGTATTGACTTTGTAGAGGGTCAAATGAATGCAATCAAAGGGTGCTTTCCCAGAGATTTAGATCGATCTAAAGATTAAGTTTTAGATCGACCTAACTCCCTGGGGGTTCAGGCTAAATTGCAGTCAGCCGAGCGGACACCATAGTTAATTACCCCCTTACAGCTTTTAGTAGGCAGGACAGAGGCTTAAGCCGGCCAAGCTGACAGTAACCTTGTGAGACTCCCCACAGGGATAGATCTATCTAAAAATCTATGGAAATGGGGTGTAATTGACCTGTAATTTCAACAAGAGGTGTTAGGAGCCAGCAAGGCAAAATGCTTCTGAAGTGTGTGTTTGCAATTTAAGCTAATTTTGTAAGACTGGGCTTACTATTTTGCAATGTAGGAGTAGTAAGTATGGCAGTCTTGTAATTTGTGGTATAGACCCAAAGTCTGTTTTTGGCTAACTGAGATTAAATTTTGTGTGTGTCTATATGTACACCAAGCTTGTGTCCTTGGGTGATTTTCCCAGTTGTTTTGTCAGTTGTAAGAGCCGTTTTATACTTAATGTCAGGAGGAGGCGAGGCATTTCACTCTATTGATTATCTCTGTAGTAGGGGCATTTCATTGGATTAATTGGTCATAAACAACAGAGTAAACTTGTTTCATCAGTTGAAAGTTGAGAGGCCTAGCACTGAGCGGGACATTTCAATCCCCCTTTTTTTTCCAAAGCTTTTAGTTTAGGTACACTATAAAAGATTCTGAAATTAGTTCTTGTGAAATTTACGTAATGTGATCACATCCTTACTCTTTATATTCATGTTAAATGTGAAAGGTTGAGGCAGATGATACTGACAAGTTCATATTGAGAGGTCACAGAAGTTATACAAAAGATAATTTTCAAATTATTGCAACTACTGCAAACAGTTTTCTAGAGCAGACTGATTTGATGAATTATTGATGCTGTTTCATATTGTTTATTAGGCAGTTTTATTTCATCTGTAAATTTAGGAATAACAAGAGTTTTCTATCTCCCTGCAACATCTAATTTGTGGCACAAATTTGGTGTGTACCGTAGATATACTCGCTTAGCTATAAGAATTGTGCCTATAACCAAAAAGCAATTAAAACTTCATTCCTCACAGTAATTGAGTATTTATGTTAAAGATATTTGTATCTGACTTTTCATTTCAGCTGGCTCCCCAACCAGGCTTGACCCAGCAGGCACCACCGACTGCACATGCAGACCCAGAGAAACGGAAACTTATCCAACAACAGTTGGTGCTGCTGCTTCATGCACACAAATGTCAGAGGCGTGAACAAGCCAATGGAGAAGTTCGCCAGTGTACACTGCCACATTGTCGTACCATGAAAAATGTATTGAATCACATGACAACTTGCAATGCAGGGAAGAACTGTCAGGGTAAATGCATCATCTTATTTTATGGAACTTTATGCTTATACAATTAATTGAGGGATTTTTAGTGCTGACATTTTCAACCGACTCTTTTTGATATTGTGGAATCATTTGGAATATTCTTTTTCAGTTGCTCACTGTGCATCTTCACGCCAGATTATATCTCATTGGAAAAATTGTACTCGTCAGGATTGTCCTGTTTGCTTGCCGCTGAAGCATGCTTCAGCAGATAGGAGAACTACAGGTGAGTTTTAATATAAGATACTCATTTTATGACATACATTTGCTTTCCAGATTGTAGGTATGTTTTCCATATTTTACTCTTCCCAATTTCTTTCAGCATCTGTTCTTGCTGCTCTTGCAGGACCTAATTCAGGTCAAAATCTGTTAGGATCCAGTCAAGGCCCAGCTCCTATTGAGATGCAGAAGGCCTATGCTGCACTTGGTCTCCCCTATCCCTCACAGGGACCCAACAGTCAGCCACAGCTTAGGCCATCTCTCAATACTTCTCAAGGTAAAAGAAGGCTTATTTCTTTTAATGAATAATATGAACTTGTGGTTGGGACATATTGAATTTTGTTGAATCTTTTACTTAGTTGGTTATGGAGAAATTAATCCCAAGCTGTGATGAAATGGTCAGCATATATATTTCCAGCTAAATATTGACAGAACAGAAGATCTTGAAAGATTCTGGCAAGCGACTGAACAAGTTCTGGTTTTGTGATTTCTAGAAATTGTTTTAATTATAATTATTTTTTAGACCCTTATGATATTTGAATTGGAACAAAATCTATTATTTTAGGGGAAGGGGGGATAAATTTCCTTTCTTAAGGTGTCTCATTGTAGAAATTTTTCCAGGTCCAATGCAGCAAACTGGTGGCATAATGTCTCCTCCCATGGATGCTGCTCGTATGAACCAAAACACCAACCTTATCTCACAGCAGCTGCAGATGGGAAGCACTGGTAATCTGAGTGGTTCTTTGGGGACTGGACCAAATCAGAATATAGCCATGACAAATAAAGGAACAAAAGACTGGCACAACCATGTGACACAGGACTTGAGAAATCACCTGGTGCATAAGTTGTAAGTTGTAGCCTGTATGCCTTGTTGCTGTTTTTGTTGTTGTTATTGTTGACATAAAGTGTCATTTGTTATCCATTTTTAGTCACTGTAGTTTCATATCAATTGATAAATCCTCACTTCATCTTAATAGGTGTACTGTACATAGTTTAAAACTTGATTTCGTATGCCCATTTAAATAAAGGTTTGAAGAACAATGTTGAAGAGGTAAAGTGAAAAGTTGACAATTCTATTCAACAGGTTTTCTACATTGTGTTCCAGGGTTCAAGCAATATTCCCTACCCCAGATCCCCAAGCATTAAAGGACAGGAGGATGAATAATCTAGTCGCCTACGCCCGTAAAGTTGAGGGAGACATGTACGAAACAGCAAACAGCCGAGAAGAGTATTACCACTTGTTAGCTGAGAAAATCTACAAGATCCAAAAGGAACTTGAGGAGAAAAGAAAAGCCAGGATGCAGGGCAAAGATCAAAATAACCAGCAAGGTGGAGGGTTGCAGAGCAGTCTGAATTCAGCCTTGGGCTTGTCAAGTCAAAGTAAGAATAAATAGACACTGTGATTTAAGTATATTGCATTGTGTGTGTGTGTTGCTTTGCCATGGGCGATGAAACTTTTAAAAGTTTCCTGTTGCTTGT
The DNA here is from genome assembly GCF_051362555.1 of Lingula anatina. Taxonomy (NCBI): domain Eukaryota; kingdom Metazoa; phylum Brachiopoda; class Lingulata; order Lingulida; family Lingulidae; genus Lingula; species Lingula anatina. The sequence continues at coordinate 7,521,789 of NC_141769.1, forward strand.
AAATGGAAAATTTTTATCTTTGCCCAAATATTGCAAAAGAAGAATTTGACGAAAATTTAAACTGCCTTTATAAAATGTAAAAAATTATAGTTCCAAGAGTTTAAAAAAAGTGAGAGTGATAGTTGTGGCTTGGAAATAATATCGACCTCGGTGTTGGGCACAGGCTCAATATTTGATTTTACAGACGGTCCGCCGCTGATGAACACCAACCTTAGGATGTCCAACCCCAACCTTCAGAACGACCCCTACTCCATGGCGCCAGCGACGCCCTTCCAGAGAACAGGGTCTCTGCAGGGTCTGAACAGCTTAGGGGGTCCCAGGCCACCCCTGGCAGGACCCCAGGGGAACAATGGACAGGTAATGCAAGGCGGGATGACCAATTCCAACACCCTGAGTGCAGCACTGAAGGAATCAAGGGAGGCTTTACAAGCTTCTTTGCATAAAAATGAAATGCAGGTAAATAATCATTTTTTTCATGTTGTTTTATGAAATGTTTAAGTTACGATGAAATATTGCTTGTTAACTGAAGTGATCGAAATTTTAAGCTGAAGTATTTCTTTCTATTTGTCTTTGTTTCCTGTACTTATTTGATGGGAATTTGTTTTATGAATTCAAGTTCAAGCAGCAGCAGCTGCAACAGCTACAGCAACAGCAGCAAAACCAACAACATCAACAATCTTTACAACAACAGCAGCAGCAACCACCTGGCTCTAACCAGTCCATGCAGCAGCAACAACAACAGCAGCAGCAACAGAAGCAGCAGTTAGTACAAGGACTGCAACAGATGGGCCAGGGGATGCAGGCAGGCCAGACCCCTCTACAGTCAAACCAACAAGTCAAGGTGGAACCAGGACAGAAACCCCCCTCAGCTCAGGGTGGGAAAGGAACCCCCTTGTCTCAGGCATCAAACGCAGACAGCAGCAACATAGAGATCAAGAAGGAGCTGAAGCAGGAGTCGACTGGAAAGATGGAGCCCGAGGATGGAGGAGGTGGCGCCACCTCTGTGTCTGTGAAAGAGGACACTAGCTCCCAAGAGGTGCCCACTCCCAAGTCAACAGCCAGTGCAACTGGTGGGGAGAACAGTAATGATAGTAAACCCCCCAGTGTGGCCCCCTCTCCAGCACCCCAGTCCAAACCCAAGACAAAGAAAGGTACGGGGGTTACTCATCATCTTCAAGGGGGGATAAAAAATGTTTGCTAAATGATCATTTTTCTGTGAGGTTAGCTAGAAAAGGTTGTCGAGACATGCACTTGATGTTATAATAGTTTTGGAGATGTATTGAAGAGTGAATGAGAAATTGTTGAAATTTTTGTGAAAAAAAGTTTAGAAAGTAGATAGTAATAAAGCATTGGAACAAATTTTATAATACAGGAATATGATAGATGTGTAGAGAAAACATGACAAAACATTTAACCTTTCTTTCATTTAAGTGTTCAAACCTGATGAACTGAGGCAGGCATTAATGCCCACACTGGAGAAGCTATACAGGCAAGACCCTGAATCATTGCCGTTTAGGCAACCTGTGGATCCTATACTTTTACAAATACCAGTAAGTTCACTTCATCTTTTGTTGTAACTCAATTATTTTTGACTGTTTATAATTGAATTTTGTCATATTTAGTTTGACTGCTATATATAATCTTAAATGGAAGTAGACCTGAATTTTGTTCTTAATGTAACACTAATTTTTGGGCATAAGTTATTTTGTGGAACTGTCCCCAAATATTCTCATCACAGACACGAAACGGTAGGCCAATTCTAGCCTTTAATAGTTAACTGACTTAGCTGTCAGTGCCTCAGTCTAAAGTGTCTCCCTTTATCTTCAGGATTACTACGATATTGTAAAGAAACCCATGGACCTGTCCACTATCAAGCGCAAGCTGGACACTGGTCAGTACCAGGACCCCTGGGAGTATGTGGAAGACGTCTACATCATGTTCAACAATGCCTGGCTCTACAACAGGAAGACCTCCCGGGTATATAAATACTGCTCCAAGGTAAGCGGTGCCTGTGCTCAAGTATCGTAGTGGGGTGGGAAATGTGTTGGGGTTGATGGCACATTGATTTTCATGGCACATCATCAAGTACTTAGTCTAGTGTTTCAGGTCTTCACTGCTGTTTATATTTGATTTTCCCCCCAGTAAGGATTATAGTATTATTTTTCTTTTACAGAATATTTTGCCTTTTTTTTTTCTTATTGCCAAGAAAGATTTAAAAACTTGCATTAATGTATGTGTCATGATAGCAAAAAATCTATTTTGTGAGAATTGAAATATATATCATTTAAATGTAAATGAAACAAAAGTTTTTACATTATCAGGAACCATATAAGGAAAGGGCTCTGATAATAACCTTTTTCATTTTCTTTTCTTTTAGCTTTCCGAGGTGTTTGAAAATGAAATTGATGGGGTGATGCAGTCATTGGGCTATTGTTGTGGCAGGAAGTATGTCTTCTGTCCCCAAGTGTTGTGTTGCTATGGAAAACAACTCTGCACAATCCCAAGAGATGCTGTGTATTATGCTTATGAAAACAGGTGAGATCATCATTTTTTTTATTTCGCAGCATTCAGACCAGTGTTATTTTAGATTGGAGATGTTGAGTTTGGTCTCCTGATAGCATGTTAAAGACCAAGTTCCAATCTGAAATAGTTCGGGTCTGAACAGACCCTTTGCTGTTTTATTATTGTACCACCAGCGTTAGCGCTGGCGGTACACATGGTTTCGGTCCCGTCCGGATCGTTCCGCCGGCTCCGCCGGCTCCGCCGGCTCCGTTGGCTCCGCCGGACAGCTACCGTTACCGCTTCTCCTCCTAGACGGTAAGGGCCCCCATACCCATCTCATGGATTTAGGTCACCTATAATCTCAACTCGTTCCACGTAAAATTTGGGCTTTGTCGGTATTGGGGTCTGGGTGTGGCACTCATTGCAATGCACCCTTGTCTAAAAATGGCAAAATTAAATGCTAATTATCTACCCTACGGAAGGAGTTATGGGAAAAATTTCTATAGACAGCTTTCCAAAAGTCATATGTGTAGATTTCAAATATACCCTTGGATTTGACCTTTGACCTTTACTTCAAGGTCAAATGGGCCAAAATTTTCAAAAAAATGAAATTTTTTACGAAAAAAAATTTTTTTGCCCTGTTTTTCAGACACCACACAGACTTAACCAATAATATTATTGGAAAGTGTTACCCTTCAGGTCATCTTTCATCTCCATGAATTTGGGGTCAATCGGTGCATTTTCACGGGAGTAGCGGCCATAAGATACCGAAACTGAAAACTGTCTCTAATTCGGGAACCGTTAATGCTAGAGACCCATTCTTTTTTGCATTTTGTAGAGCATGTAAAGCCCAACACTGGAGGTGGTCTCGGTTTTTTTGTATTCCATACGGTTTTCGAGTTACGCTGTATCAAAAAGTACATATTAGTGGTAAAAGCAAAATGTGCAGTACGGTAATGGATAATAAATTTTGAACTCTGGAAAAATAAAACATAAGGCTTGGCAAAGCAGACAACTTGTGTTCAAAAATGACATTATTTCATCAAATTTGAACTTCTGAAACTTCAGAGCACCTCCTATTTCAAGAATTTTGACCAAAATGACATTTTCTTTATTTTAATTAATTTTTTCTGTACGAAATTTAAGGCACATTATGGTAACTCCAAAATTATAACATTTAGTCCCTTATATCTCCAAAACTGGCAGAGATAGGTCCATAGTTACTATTGAAGTTGAATAGGAAGTCATATACTGGCAATCTTCCTATGACCTTGAAAGTGACCTTTGACCTACTTTTCACCATGAACTGAACTTTGCAAATTTTTCTTCCCTTTTATCTCCAAAACTGGCAGAGATAGGTCCATAGTTACTATTGAACTTGAATAGGAAGTCATATACTGGCAATCTAAATGTGACCTTAAAATTGACCTTTGACCTACTTTTCACCATAAACTGAACTTTGCAAAATTTGCTTCCCTTTTATCTCCAAAACTGGCAGAGATAGGTCCATAGTTACTATTGAAGTTGAATAGGAAGTCATATACTGGCAATCTTCCTATGACCTTGAAAGTGACCTTTGACCTACTTTTCACCATGAACTGAACTTTGCAAATTTTTCTTCCCTTTTATCTCCAAAACTGGCAGAGATAGGTCCATAGTTACTATTGAACTTGAATAGGAAGTCATATACTGGCAATCTAAATGTGACCTTGAAATTGACCTTTGACCTACTTTTCACCATAAACTGAACTTTGCAAAATTTGCTTCCCTTTTATCTCCAAAACTGGCAGAGATAGGTCCATAGTTACTATTGAACTTGAATAGGAAGTCATATACTGGCAATCTAAATGTGACCTTAAAATTGACCTTTGACCTACTTTACACCATGAACTGAATTTTGCAAATTTTGCTTTCCTTTTATCTCCAAAACTGGCAGAGATAGGTCCATAGTTACTATTGAACTTGAATAGGAAGTCATATACTGGCAATCTAAATGTGACCTTGAAATTGACCTTTGACCTACTTTTCACCATGAACTGAACTTTGCAAATTTTGCTTTCCTTTTATCTCCAAAACTGGCAGAGATAGGTCCATAGTTACTATTGAACTTGAAAAGGAAGTCATATACTGGCAATCTAAATGTGACCTTAAAATTGACCTTTGACCTACTTTACACCATGAACTGAATTTTGCAAATTTTGCTTCCCTTTTATCTCCAAAACTGGCAGAGATAGGTCCATAGTTACTATTGAACTTGAATAGGAAGTCATATACTGGCAATCTAAATGTGACCTTGAAATTGACCTTTGACCTACTTTTCACCATGAACTGAACTTTGCAAATTTTGCTTTCCTTTTATCTCCAAAACTGGCAGAGATAGGTCCATAGTTACTATTGAACTTGAATAGGAAGTCATATACTGGCAATCTAAATGTGACCTTAAAATTGACCTTTGACCTACTTTACACAATGAACTGAATTTTGCAAATTTTGCTTTCCTTTTATCTCCAAAACTGGCAGAGATAGGTCCATAGTTACTATTGAACTTGAATAGGAAGTCATATACTGGCATTATAAATGTGACATTAAAATTGACCTTTGTCCTACTTTTCACCATAAACTGAACTTTGCAAATTTTGCTTCCCTTTTATCTCCAAAACTGGCAGAGATAGGTCCATAGTTACTATTGAACTTGAATAGAAAGTCATATACTGGCAATCTAAATGTGACCTTGAAATTGACCTTTGACCTACTTTTTATCATGAACTGAACTCTGCTAATTTCTTTCTCTTTTAACTTCAAACTTGACAGAGATAGGTCCATAGTTACTCTTGAACTTGAATAGGAAGTCATATACTGGCAATTTACTGTGACCTTGAAATTGACCCTTGACCTACCTTACGAAGAACTTAAATTTGATTGTACCATATATATTTTTTGCAATAGTTTAAAAATTCTTGTTGATTGCATTTTTACAGCTTGTCAAGCACAAAACTGGTGGCTGTGTCCCTTATTTTGTGTATGTGGGGGTCTATACGAATGCGCTTGCTCCAGCTGGTGGTACAATATTCGGAGGCGGTATCGCCTCTCTGATCCTCTAGTTCATTTAGGCAATAAAAAAAGTTTCCAATGTGTAGTTGAATGCTTTTAATAGTTTTAGATAAGGGAGTTGGTCTTATGGATTTTTGCATTTTGAAGCATCAGAAACTACCAGTTTCCCTTGATGGCATCATAACACTCTTGTAGTACTAAAAAAAAATGAAATTTTTCAGACAGGTAAAAGTTATTCTTAAGATTCCTAAGATGAATATTGTAATGTTGCCTGTCTGTAAATATTTCTGTTAATAAGTAACATGTTTTTCTTCAGTAGCTTTTTTCCCTCTCTGTTCCTTTGGTGTGCTCCCTTTTTCTGTTTAACATGATTAAAGTGAACTTTTAATTGTATGCATATAGGCTTTTTTTAATGTGTTTATGGAAACTAATTCTTTTTTCCTTGTGTGTGGTTTGCTTGTCATCTGTTCTGTCTTGTTTTGTTCTGTCTTTTTTTTTTTCTTATCTTAGATCATATTAAAACTAATTTTGTGAATGTACTTTATTTAAACTAACACATTTGATTTCTATGACTCACCAAGTCACTGGGATGTCATCACTTTTTGGTAACAAATCTATACTTATCCCTCTTTGGTGACAGGTCTCTTCTGCTGATTTAATATTGACAGTATATAGAAAAAAGTTACATAATGAACTTCAGAATGCTTGGGTTATGGCAAGGTTGAATGAAAACAGCAGTTAACCCTTCTGTTAATGAAATGAGATATATTATATGTAAAGCAAATATTTCAGTTTTGCCCCATATAGTGCAATTATGATTATGCATAAATATATTATTATTAATCGATTATTTAATTTAAATGCAATTTTTTTCATTGGTGACAGTTAACATAACTTTCAGAATGACCATTATTTATTGCAAATACTAACGTTTTATTTTATTATTTTTTTCTCCCTCTCTTTTATTTCCCATGTTTGTCTTGTGCCTATGTGTTGTGGTGTCCTTCACGTTTGCCCTTTCTGCTGCCCAAGCAGTCAGTTCAAATCTGGACTTTTAAACACTAGGTACACTTTCTGCGAGAAGTGCTTCAATGAGATTCAAGGTGAAGATGTCGAGCTCTCTGACGACCCATCACAGCCAATTATGTGAGTAGAAATTGTTTTATCTTCTCATTCACTTTTTCTGCATTTGTTATACAGTTTGATTATTGTTATAAAATGGAGAGTAGGTGGAATATTTTTTTTCAAAGATTTCTGATTTATACCAAATTAATTCTGACTTGGCAATACGCAAGTTTTAAGCCCATTTATGTTAATTTAAACGTTTTTATTGGAATTGCCAAATGATGGTCAACAACACCTTTATCATATGAAAAATGCACCACTTTATCAATCATATCGGGATTAACTTATTCCATATTTTGAAGAAACTGCAAAGTTCCATAGCTTGAACTGTTCTAAATGCCATGTAGTATGCTTTTTCCTTTGTGATGAAAAGAAACAACCTAGTGCAGTAGGGCATGTGTTTTAGTGTGTCATGCTTCAACAGAGAACATTTATTTTATAATAAACCATTACATTTTCAGTCGCATCAAGAAGGATCAATTTGTGAAGTTGAAGAACGACAATTTAGATTATGAACCGTGAGTGTTCCATGACAGATAGCTGTAGTAACATTAATGCTGAGATATCTCATTATGTCTTGACTATAGAGTTGTTATTACCAGACACAGTGTATTGTATGTAATTAAATTGCCCTTCTATTAAAGTTATAAGGAATGATAGAGTTAAAGTTTTTTGTTTTAACCAGTTGACATTATCCAAAGGTTTAACGTGAATATATTTTGTTGTTGCGATGATTACATCAATTTGAATGATGAAATTTGGGGGTGTGCTCATGTATCAATGTAATGATTAGACAATGGGGGAGGGAGGGCTGCCATCCTCAATCTATTAAAGATATATTAATTTGTTAATCTTATTAGTAATATGTTAATTGCCATTTTTCATTTTCCACATCAGATTTATTGAGTGCAATGACTGTGGACGGAAAGTTCACCAAATCTGTGTTACTCACATGGACACAATCTGGCCGAATGGATACACATGTGACAACTGTCATAAAGCTAAGGGGACACGGAGAAAAGAAAACAAATATAGCGCCAAAAGTAAGTTACTTACAGTTTGGGCCACAAACAGTCCAAGGAACTGGTAGTCTAAAGTAGTAATAGTGACAAGTAACTGTGCAAGTTTACACATTTGTACTGGCATTTGGGAGTGGGGGCAGTGTTTAACATTATCTGTGGTTAGATGTTTACTTCTTTGCCTTAAATAAGATTGAACTCTGGATTTGTTCAGCATGACTGTACACATTCAAACAATGAGACAAAATCATTCTTATCCTCATAAATACTTACACTTAAAATGTTGTATAAGTGTTATTCTGTGCTTTGCAAACATAAATACCTGTTAGTCACAAGCATTATAGAAATTATAGCCTATTAAGAACCTTAATAGCAAAATTTATGTAGATTGGATAAAATGTTATTTATATATTTGTTTATTGATAGTTATGCACATATTGTGTACACACGTCTGCTGTTTGTTAACCTGTCTCTCTCTCTCTCTTTCCCCCATATCTAGAGCTTCCAAACACAAAACTTGGTTTTTACCTGGAGAACAGAGTGAACAATTTCTTAAAGAAGAAAGATGTTGGTGCGGGTGAGGTGACCATTAGGGTGCTGTCAGCATTGGACAAAGTGGTGGAAGTGAAGCCAGGAATGAAGGCCAGGTGAGTGCTGCTCCAGACTGTGTTAGTTTAGGCATTAATTTAACCTTTTTATCATGATCAGTGCTGAGATGAGTGTGCAGTGTTTTAGTGTAAGAAGAATGCCTTGGGGTGGGATTTAGTATGGATCAATTAACTTCGTGTTTGAGAGTTTATTTTGTTGAAGAAATATCTGTTTTATTCAGAAGTGAGGGCCCTCCTCTGATTTGATCATATAAACAAACAAACAAACAAACAAAGATATAAAGATGCATTGATATATTGTCTGTATTACTTTTCATTGTCTTCTTTGTTCTAGGTTTGGGAATGATATCCCAGATTCCTTCCCATACAGGACGAAAGCCATGTTTGCATTTGAAGAAATCGATGGCACCGATGTCTGCTTTTTTGGGATGCACGTGCAGGAATACTCCTCTGACTGTCCTCAGCCAAATACAAGGTAAGCTTGACACATGGTTTGATATGGACACCATGCTGAGGTCATTCTTTGGCATAAATATGGTTTTTAAAAGAACTGAAGAAAAGATGAACAATTTGTAAAATGCAGCTTTTCTGAAGCTAGTTGAAAGAGACTAGTGTAAAAGCCAATAAACAGAAGTGCCTGGCATTAAGTTATAAGCCCTATGCAATCATATCAATTTTCTTTTGAAAAGCAAAACAATTTTGAATAAATTCATTTGTATCATCACAAATCATACAAATATGAGTTGTGAACTGCATGTACAAGACGAGCTGAAAACATCTCAAAAAGTTTTGTCATTAGTCATGTCATTTGTGACTCAACTGTTTAGAAATATAACAATTTAATGGGAATACATTTTTTTTCCAGGCGTGTGTACATATCTTACCTTGACAGTGTTCATTTCTTCCAACCTCGCCAGTTCAGGACCGCGGTGTATCATGAAATCCTAATCGGATACCTAGATTATGTGAAGAGTCTGGGGTGAGTGACATAAAGAAAGATTTGCTTGCCAGCAGTTTTGAAATGCTTTTGTTTGGAGGTCTAAATAGTCTTCACTTTAACAACAAGACTGTACTCTTTTTCAGAAGGTTATTAGATATCTTAAAAACTTCTTACTTAAAAATTTTTGGGAATTATTTAGCCTATTTAGACTGAAGTGAGCTGGGTGTGTGTTTCCAGGTACACCATGGCCCACATTTGGGCATGTCCGCCAAGTGAGGGGGATGACTACATCTTCCATTGCCACCCGGCGGAACAGAAGATTCCCAAACCCAAGAGGCTGCAAGAGTGGTATAAGAAGATGCTGGACAAAGCCATCATTGAGAGGGTGGTCATAGATTACAAAGTAAGAACAATGGGATTATTGTTGGTGGTGTTTATCTCAACTTCAGATTCTTTTTAACTTCTTTTGATTTTTTTCTTTGTGAAAAAAAAAACAGTTAAAAAAATATTTGTTTATAGCAATGAATGTACATTATTTCATGTTTTCATGTCACAGTAATTATAGGAGATAATGGAGTTGCTTTGGTAATCATTTGCTTGTTTTTACATAGGATATACTAAAGGATGCAATAGAAAACAATATTCAGAGTGCCACTGAGATCCCGTACTTTGAGGGAGACTTCTGGCCCAACGTGCTGGAGGAAAGCATTAAGGAGCTGGACCAGGAGGAAGAGGAAAGGGTGAAGAGAGAGGCGGCGGAGGCGGCTGCAGCAGCTGAAGATAGCGTGGATCTTGACCTAGATGGGGACGGTGCTGAGGTAGGTAGATGGGTAATACCCAGGGATGATACACCTAATTTACATTTTACAGTCTGTGACACTGGAATCAGAGTATCAGTGATGTGGTCCAGTCCTTTTGAGAAACCTTGGCACTTAAATTGAGTGCAGTTAAGCTTCTTGCTCAATTACTTTCTGTCCCAGAGTTAGTGGGGATCTTGTTAGTTGCCTGGGACTATAATCTCTGCTGCACAGATGAATTTCACTAGTGCTTCTTTTTCATACAACAGATTTAAGTTGTCCATTTTAATGTGATATATAATGCTCTGTCCCTAGGGTGCTCAGGGTAAGAAAAAGGGGCAGAAGAACCAGAAGAAGAAAGCCAAGAACACAAAGAGCAACCAACGCAAAAATGTGAAGAAGTCCAACTACCCACAAGGTGGCAGCGATCTCTCCGCCAAGCTGTTCCAGACAATGGAAAAGCATAAGGAGGTATGGCTAGAATGTTTTGGCATTGCTGTATTTTACTGTAACTCTATACCGGAGGACAAGAGTGCCAATGAAATATGCCCTGAAATTGAAGAAATGTAGAATTATGGGTGGCATGTATGTATATGGCGGCCAAACAGTAACATAGATATGTACACGCATGCAGTCTATAAAATAAAAGTACTTGATACTCAAGCAGCACATAACAGTGGGTGGGTGTGTTCTATACGGACTGGCTTGTGAAGAAAATTAACAGAGGTCTCAAGTAGATAATCTTGAAATACTTTTTCCCTATTGCTTCATGAATGGAGATTTGAAGAATTTTGGCATGCTCTATTTTAGTATGCATGTTGAGTTTAGTGAAGATATAGAGGTGACAGATCTTATTTCTTTAATATCAGGTGTTCTTTGTGATCCGTCTCCACTCCGCCCAAGTGGCAGCTACATTGGGTCCGATTGTCGACCCTGATGGCATGAGCTCTTGCGACTTAATGGATGGACGCGATGCCTTCCTGACCATGGCAAGGGAAAAGCACTTTGAATTCTCCTCGCTAAGGAGAGCCAAATACTCTACCATGGCATTGTTGTATGAACTCCATAACACAGGCAGGGATAACTTTGTGTACACTTGCAACAACTGCAAGGCACAGGTGGAAACCAGATACCATTGCAGCATTTGTGATGTAAGTGCCCTACTTATATGAATTATGCTAAACAAAGAAAAAATAAATGAAAGTTCTATTTATTTATTTATTTATTTATTTGTGCATTTTATTTCATTTTAAATTTTATTGTTAGCTCTGGTTTTTGTGTCAAAGGTTTGAGTGGTGTTATCCTGTTTTATGCAAGATTTTGCAGCAATTAAAAAGTTATTTGGACATTTGAATTTATTTTATTTATCATTTTCTAACTGTAAACACAAACAACAAATATCTGCATTGTGTAATAGTCAATTATTTCCATGACTCATGGATTTCTGTATTTTTTCCATCTTCAGGACTATGACTTGTGTATACAGTGCTATGAAAAAGATGGTCATGAACACAAGATGGACAAGTTGGGCTTGGATTTGGATGATGGTCCAGGTGATTCAGGAAAGCAGCAGAATCCCCAGGAGTCACGCAGGCTCTCCATTCAGAGGTGTATTCAGTCACTGGTGCATGCTTGTCAGTGCAGAGATGCAAACTGTCGCCTCCCTAGCTGCCAGAAAATGAAGCGTGTGGTGGCACACACAAAAAGCTGCAAAAGAAAGACTAATGGGGGCTGTCCTATTTGTAAACAGCTTATTGCACTCTGTTGTTATCATGCCAAACATTGCCAGGAAACAAAGTGCCCTGTGCCATTCTGTTTGAATATCAAACACAAACTAAAACAACAACAACTTCAGCAAAGACTACAACAAGCTCAGATGATGAGAAGAAGAATGGCCTTAATGAACAGAGGTCCATCCACAATGCAGCAGTCCGTAAGTCAGACTCCAAGTATTCAACCCGCCCCGGCCCCTATACCTCAAACCACTTACAATGGATCAGGGGGAGGCAAACCCAGTGGCCCTCCACCAGGGGCGATGAGTGCCGCCCAACAGGCCCTGGTGCAGGCCCAACGCCAGGCCGCGGTCCCTCCTTTTGGGAAGCCAACCACCATCAGTCAGCCTGGAATGCCCCCGCCTCAACCTCAAGTGAGTCAGATGAACCAACCCAGTCCAATGGGTATGCAGCAAGTTGCCAGCCCAATGCAAACTCAACAGCAACCACAACAGCAACCTCAACAGCCACAGCCAGGACAGCAGCAACAGCAGCAGCAGGGATTGCCTTCAATAAATCGCTGGTCGATGTACAATGTGAATCCAGGGGCGCGACAGCCACAACCAGGCCCCATGCAGCAGGGAGCTCAAGGAGGAATGATGCATCCTCAAAACCCCAACATGCAGGGGCAAGCAGGGCTCACACAAAACCCACAGAGATCTGCTTTGCAGAAACTTTTAGAGACGCTGAAGTCGCCAACGTCGCCGCAACAGCAGCAGCAGGTGCTGGCCATACTGAAATCAAACCCTCAACTTATGGCTGCTGTAATTAAGCAGCGTGCTCAGCAACAGCAGCAGCAACAACAACAGCAGCAGCAGCAACAACAACAACAGCAGCAAATGCAAACGATGCCTGGAGGTCCGCCTCAAGGGTTATCAATACCACAACAACAGCAGTGGGTGCGTATGAGGCATATGCAGCAACAGCAGCAACAACAACAGCAACAGCAGCAGCAACAACAGTTTCAGCAGCCCCAGCCTCCACAGTTTGCTCAGCCCCAGAGGCCACGGATGGGCTACCCCCAACAGAACAGCTTTCAGGGAGAAGTGAGTCAGCAGATGCTGCAACAGTACCAGCAAAACCAGATGCTCCAAGCGAGACATCAACAGCAGGTGCAATACAAGCAACAGCTAGGGCCTATGAGCCCAGCACAGCAACAGTTGATTCAACAGGGGAACCCAGCTCAGCTTATGCAGCAGGTGCGCTCTCCCCCTTCTTCCCTGCCACAGACAGTGCGTTCTCCACAGCCAAATCTGTCGCCCCACCCCCAACCCACACCCTCTCCCAGGGGGGCGCAACCATCCCCACATCATATTCCACCCACCCATTCCCCTCACCCCAACATGGGGGGCCCCTTAGACCAAATGAACACGGATCAGGTGATGCTTCCACAGATGCAAATGTCACAGCATGGCAATTTGTCACAGTTACAAAGTCCCCCCAACCCGGACATTAATGTGAACATGGGACAACAGGACAATAACATGGCTGAGCTCACGGCTCAGGACAAATTACAGAGATACGTGGAGAGTTTATAGCAGGTCCTATTAGTATGAGACGAATAAGAGAGAAAAAAGCAACTTCCAAATCCCCACATAGTAAGAGATGTTTTAACTTATGTACAAAGTGTGTAGAAAGTCAAAAAAACACAAGGACGTCGTTGTGTTTCTGTACAAAGTTTACTATTCACATTTTCAAGATGAATTTTTTCAAAAAACAAATGTTTTATTACTGCATAACAAATATTTTATTTTATAATAATAAAAAAGACAGGCATGGATATGATGAAAGAGGCTGTAAGATATTGGATTGTATATGCCCCCCATCATTTGCAACCATCATTTAGATATGATATAAAATGTTTTGTAAGAAAAAATATTAATATATGTGAGTGCATGAAATAAGGAGGAAGGTCCGGTCCGTCTTCTGGGCAGTCTAAAATGTTGGTTTGTACCGAAGGCATGTTGTAATGTAAGTAAATGATTATAATATTTTTCACGAAAATTAGCTTAGCTAGGTTGAATAAAAATGATTTTATTATTATTATTTGATGAGTTTATGGCAGATAGTAGCTATAATTTTTAGCAGAATGTTTAGCCAGTGATTATTTTGAATCTCTGCCCCTCCCTTTTTTTCTTTTTATTTTATTATTATTGTGCCTCTTCGGACTTCCATGCAGCTTTTGTTAATTCTAGTTGAATATAGAATGAATCATGTCTGTACATATAGCGCACACAAAAATGTGTTCCATCTTGAATTCTCAAATAAATGTGTGCACATTTTCTATGTTAGAAACAATTGTGGTGTTTTGTTTTATAATAAATGATGAATCCTTTCATAGTTACATTAAAATGCTTACTGCCTGAAGGAGACCTGGACAAGAATGAGTGGTTTTCAATAAACTGGCTTTCAATCGAGGATAATTTTTGCAGACATTTGTGCATATTTGTTTTCTATGAAGTTGGCACACAGTAAAGTGGATCAATTTTCAAACTTCTGATAGTGGTTTGTGAACGAGTATCGGTAGTTTGTCTCATATAAAGTAGTGTGGAGCAAACTTTGGCAGTATAAAAATTTGCCATACTAGTAATTTAGAGCTTCCAAAAAACTTTTTAGCTGTACATACAAATTAAACTTGCAAAATCATTCCAGAAAACAGTTGAGCACGAAATGCTGGGTAAATGAAGAAAACCAAGGCAGAATACTGCAAATATGAATTTTATTATCAGTAAAAATGGCCAACCTTAACAACATTAGTACATCGTGGTAGTGAGCATTGTCACAACTAACACAACTACGGCTGCACATTATGAAAGCTTATAATTCACAGATTTTCCCAAGAAGATGAGCCCAATTTGTGAACCCAAATGGAAAAAAAATTGACAAAATTTTTCTTCGTAAATGTAAGACACTGGGCCATGTAGTCTATATCTAAATATATTTAATTCAGTTGTAACTACTGACAATAACTATGAAATAAATGTTTAAAATCAGCAACTTGTAAGAAGAGTCTATAAAACTGCATACAAACGTACTTTGTGTAATAAAAATCTGAACATTTACATATATACAAACATATGCACAAATTACAGTGGCCTTTCCACAAATTCATATACTCCTTTTTCATGTCATAAAAGTGGGGACACCTAACCTGAAAACTACTGGAAAGCTAAATTGAAGACACATTAACCAGAGGATCCTCTTGATCTGTTGGTTTAATTTTCTCAGCAATTTAAGCATCAGAATATCACGCTTCTAATTGAGGGCATTTTTCAAAACACCAAGAATTTGTCCAGGTATGTCAGAATGCATGCTATGGGTACAAACTTGGAAATCGAGGAGAATTTTGCAGCTCCAAGAAAATTCGAAAAGCATTTTGTAAATAACGACTACTGGTTTCGATAACTTTCATATACTGTTACCTTCTTTGGAAGGAAAAGGTGCTACTGTTTACTATACTATTGTTCAATGAGTAATTTTTTTATGAAGCCTGGCACTATAAAAGACATTATCTTGGCCAATAGGTGCATATAACTAAATTGGTGCATCAATTTCATTTAGGCAGTGAATCCTGCATTAGACAAGAATAACCAGTAACAGGAACAAAACTTGGAAGAAATACAAATCACATTCTTGCATAACATAAACACTTTGTGACTGAATAAAATTCCCAACACTTGGCTATTGCCAATGAAGTAGCTTAAATTTTTATTTTGATTGAGATTATTTCTACATATTTGACTAAAATTTAAAAAAATGATGTCTATTGTGCAGTTGGGCATAGGTATATCCAAAACTGCAAATCAAGCCGAGAAAGCTATCTCCACTTTTAATGTAAGCCAGGTTGTTCAGAATATATATTCTATGTCAAATATATACGAGTATAAAAAGCACCCAACTTAAATTCTAGGAAAAAATTTTCTGACATAGTTGGATAAAGCAGGAGTTTAGTGGAACTACAATGTCCTGGACAATGGTTAAGGTCCAGTGCTTATGACCACAATCTTTTACATGTTCTGTTATTTTTTCCCCAAGATGAACAAACACTTCTTTGCTATTCCAATGAACCATTTTCAATCTTCTTTTCCAGGTTTTCGTTTCTGTCTCATTTCACTTTTGGAAAAAAAATCTTCAATCTATTTGTATAATCACTGCTTGTGGACGTCAAAACATCTCTCTCCAAAGATAATCCTTGTTTCTTATTGTGAATAACCTTCCAGACTTTTTTTTTCTTAATCATAAATTCATCTCTTTCTTTTCTGAGCCGCTGTCCTTCGCAAGCCCTGGAAAACAACAGACACCACTTAACAACTCAAATTTGTCACATATTCTTTAAAACAGCTAGATCAATGATATCCTGCATGTATCCAAAGCTTTTATCTCTATGTCTAATTATGAAAACCACACAATAATGACAAGAACAATTGCATCAGAAATGAAAGTGGAACTTTTCACAAAATACTGATAATGTAAGCACCTGGGGTGCCCAATACTCATGCTATATGTATGTATATATATATATATATATATATATATATATATATATATATATATATGAACATTTACCCTGGGAGACCTGGTGCCGTTCTCCACCGCAGCTGTCTCTATAGCCTTGGCCAGCTGAGCACTCCTCTTCCTGGGAGAAGGGGTGGAGTCCGTGGACGGGGTGCCCTGCTCCTCCCCATCTGAGGTGTTGCCGTTAGGAAGCCTGGCTCCTCTCCGCCTACACCAACACAGAATTGGTATAGAAAATGATTTTTAAAAAAACTGATAACATACACAAACCAAGACAGGATTGTTATAAAAAATGACAAAAATCCTGTTAAAATGCACATCTTTGCTGCGCTGTGACACAGGAATACATTTAAATTGAAAACCATAAAACATGGACTTTGGAGGTAAAAAAGGGTGGGTAATGAAAGGGGTTTAAAATGATTTAATATCATGCAAGAACCTTAGTTAAGTATGTCTTTTCTGCACTGTGAGATAAAGCATGATCTGCCATAAATATCAACCAGATTTTTTTCCCCATTTTTAAAATCTTTGCAAGATTTCAAAAGAATCCGTTTTTGACTGCACATTAAAAAAGTTGTAAATCAGTTCACTTTAGGTGCTACTGCAATGTAAACTTACACGTTGCCTCTCATTGGATAGGACTTCTTGGGCATACTGGCCAGCGCCTTGGGAAGTTTCTTCTTTGGGGAAGAAGCAGAGGTGGAACCGGAGGACGGAATGTCATTATCATCATCATCAGTCTTTGCATTGCGGCTCCTATTTCAAAAGGGTAAAAAAATCAAATAATTTTTTTAAAAAGTAAAAAATTAATCAAAAGATAAACTGATCTACATCACTACACACCAACTGGGCCACTTTTTACAAAATATGTAAACTTTATAAACTTGATTTAGTGTACAGCACTGCACTTCATGTACAACATAGCATACATATAATATAATACCTGTTATATGAGTAATATAGATAACTTAACACAAACTTATAGGTATAATATATGCATTAGAAAATGTCCCAAATTCAAATTTTCTATGTCTACATATCCTGCAAATCAATAATCTTTCCCAATTCATATCTTACAAATGATAAAACCCTCAAAATGATAGTTCCTGATATCAATATTTCTTTCAAAAATGTACAGGAAGACGTGGTGTAAAAACACAGCCATATATTGTAAACTAAACTATTTAATGAAAATCGTTATTAATCCAAGTTCAGCTTTAAAGCAAAAACTTGTGTGTAAATTTTTTTTTGGAGGAAATGCAATTTCAAATTGGCAAATTCAAAATCTCAAGAGGGATCCCTTTAAAAATCAAATCAACATAATAAAAACTTCTCCGAGTGCAACCTGTTCGTACCTTTTTGCTGGGGAGCCTTTCACTGGAGAAGAATCTGCCTGACGTTTGCGTTGCGATGACCTGGTACTGTCACTAGGGGCTTTTCTTGGCGAAGACCTGGTGCTGCTGACCTCTGATGGCGACGACACTTTGCCATCAGAATTAACAGTAAAATCAGGACTCAAGTTCTTGGTTACTTTCCTGGATATACAATAAGTTATTTCACAAACACAAACATGGATATTTAATGAAATTGGTTTCACATCAAAATATATATCATATATTTTTTGTGATAGCAAGGAGATATTTCTTCAAATTTCCCAGCTACAATGCAATTTGCAAGAATCATAGCAAAAGTATATATTCTGGTAATGATCAAATGAGATCCACTTTTAGAAGCTCTATCTCAGCCATGGAAATTACTCCAGCAAGTAGAAAGTACTACAGTGTCTAGTTCTCAAGTTATTGTAGCAACATGACAATAACATAGAGATAGCGGTTTATATTTAGTACATATATATATAATAACAGTCTTTTTTTATCTTATCATATCTTCTTTCCCAAAACAAGTTCGAACAAAACCATTTGAAACCTGGTAGTATTGTAACATACCTGATATTTTTGTTAATTGCTATCTTTTTTGCTGGTTTTGGCGATGAAGCAGGTGCTCCTCTTAATCTTTTCACTGGACTAGGTGAGGAAGCAGGCGAACCACGTCGAGATGACCTAATTCCAGGGCCCTCTGACCTTGGAGATGATCTTGATGACCTTGAACTAGATGCTGGACTAGCAGGCACTTTCCGTTTAAGTTTTGCCCCTATTGGTGTCTTTTTCAAAGTTTTGTTTGGGGACTTGTTTGCATTTGTTTTTGCCGGTCTACCTCTAACGGGTGACCTGACAGTTTTTTTGTCTGGTGACAAATTCTTGGCAGGAGACGGTGCTCCCTTATTTTGAAGATTTTTATTTTTCAAGTCTGTCAGTTTTGTTTGTTTGTATTTTATACTTGTGTTCCCTTTTGTGTTGTCCATTTTCTTGACTGATTTCACAGGAGATTTAACAGGCGACTTGACTGCTGCTTTCCTGTAAGTTAAAATAACAAGTTATAATTTTTTCTTCCTTTCATTCAGATAAATACTCAATTTATTCAACAAATAACTTTTTCTCCCCCCCCTTTTCTTTTAGTTCAAACAAACAAAATCATCTAATTCTCTCTTTTTTTTCAAAATTGAGTTTTAGAGAAGGAGAGTCCATTTAACTGTCACTTCATTTACATTACAATTGCTTTCCTCACTTACTGAAAAGCCACCAAAACTAAGTTCAATTTAAAAACGAGCACCAACCTCCCTCTACTTCTTGTCCCAGTCTCCTGTGACTTTTCTTCAACATCCTCTTCTTCCTCCTCATCTTCATCCTCCTCCTCTTCCTCAACTTCCTTTTCATCCTCTTCAACCTTTTTCTTGGCCCCCTTCTTTCCACCACCTTTGCTGCTAGGTGTTTGTTTTTTGGCATTCCCTTTCTTGCTTGGTTCCTTGTTCTCCTTCACATTGGGGACAGGGGAAGCTTTACTGTCACCTTTGGCCTTTGTTTTGGCCTTCTTGTTGACCACTGGTGACTGGACTTTATTGTCCTGGGTTGTTGACAGGGCAATTGCTGGTTTCTTCTGCAATGACAGAAATATTTGAATGCAATGACCAAGAACAACTCATTGGTTTCTGCTGTGATAATAGCACGGATATTTTTTAAACATAACCAGAAGCTTCTTTTTCATTGCCTGTATCCTCCCCTGGGAGGTGAGAACTTCTACAGTCATTCTGAATATCAGCATCAAAACATATGCCATGCATATTGTGATATGCTGTAAACTAAACATATGGTGGAGGGAGGCAAATAAGAAAAAGACACAATTTGTAGCACTTATAGGACTCCTGGCAATACAGCATGGGAAATCAAAGCTGTTACAAATGAAAGTCCAAGTTTAGAATATATATGGCATGTATTGCTCAGTACACAAATAAGAAACATTTTATTATAACGATTGATCCTAATCAATATTTCTGTAAACTATATTCATCTATTTGTTTGATTCTTTGAACATGCATCAACATACACATGCATATTTGTATTTATAGATCTTTATCATCCAACACACACACACACACACACACACACACACACACACACACACACTCACAAATAAACACACACACACTATTAACTTTGAATCATAATTGCCAAAACCCTAACCTTGTTAGCTTCAGTGACCAAAAGTTCATCTGGCAGGTAAATCTTGGTGTTGTGGAAGTTCTGTCAAAGAAAAAATATTCGGATATCATAAAGGCTTAAAAAAAGAACAAATTGCACAAGTTAAATTGCAATAAAAATTAAATGAAGTATTAATTTAAGTTAACCTATAGGAATATTAGTAAGTACCAGATTAAGAAAGGAATTTGAAAATTGACTTTAAGACTACAAATTTGGGTCTACTCTAGATAATTCTAAAATAACTAGTCCTGAACAACAGAAATGAAGCAGTAAGTACCACTGACCATTTTCCTTTAAAAATGTTATAAAACAGGTAAAATACTCGTTTTAATTGAACTAACAGATTTATCTTGCATCAAAGTGGACTCAATTTTGGGTCTTAAGGTAAAGCCAATCCTCACGCTAAGTATCACTTGTGAAAATGGCTCAATGATAATAAATAATACCACAGAATCTGATACGGAATGTATCATTTTAAAACTGCAGACCTTTGAAATATTATGAACTCCTGTACAGTGATTGTTAACTTTAAAAGGACTGGATATAAAGTGTCTATCTAGAGCAATTCCATCAGAGGATTAGATGATAATTAGACAGTGAAATATTGGAGGTAAACTACAATTCAATACTGGTTGGTGATTAAAGGAAAGTAACTTTCTTCTTAAATTTTGTCTCACCTCATCTGCCTGACTAAACAGCTTCATTGGCAGAACTGGCTTGGCTGGGCCATCTTTGAACACAAAGTTGGTGGACTTGGAAATTAGGAGCCCATGGCCCAAGTCACACACTGCATACAATTTCTGTGGGATGAAATAAATTTTGAAAAATCATAATAAAATAAAAATAAATAAATAAATATCATTACTATCATCATCATCATTACCAATAAATTTTAATACAAAATAAAAGAAAACAGTAAGCTCTTTTAAAAACAAATTTAGCTCACTTTGAAACACCATGATAATTTGTAAGTCTATCAAACAATTCACGATTTTTTCACATGCTTTTGTACACCACCAGAAATTTGAAACTAGAAAAAAATCTAAAGCTATCAGTTTTTTAAAAATATATTATTTAGGGGAATTCTAAAAAATCACTTACGCAATTCATCTCTTCATTAGTGGGTCCCTGTGCATCCCTTGTCTGCTTGATCATCTCGAAGATTTTCCTGAAGAAGTTATAGCTCTGGTTCTCCGATTTAATCAGAGGTTCCATAACAAACCACAGACATCTGAAATGGCATGTAACAAGGCTTATTCAGTAGTTTCATGACAGACCACATACATCTAAATGGTACATAACTATTAGACTTGTTCAATAGCTAATAGCTTACAAACTGACATCCTGTACACTGTGCATGTGTAAACATGCACATGCGCCCAAACACAAACAGAAGCAGGATCACTTCTAGCAGAAATTCATAATTTGTACACAAACCAACCCACTCTCTCTCACATGCATGCACACACACATAGGCACACACACAGACACACACACACACACACACACACACTCAGAGTACTATTAGTCTACTTACTCCCTGATGTTAATGAGAGCTGGTACATTTTTGTAAGTTGTCAAATCTGGGTCATGAGCTAGCAGGTGTATGGTATAAGGTAAGACATACTCTGGCAAGAGGGAGAACAGCTTGTCTGAAACAAAAATTAACAAATTTTATTACAGGTAAAACGGGCTCAATGATAAAAATATACCCACAAGATTTAAATAATTTTATTTCATCTTTCACTTTCCATTACTATTTACTTTCTCATTTTGCAATGACCTTTCAGATATTAAAGTAAAAATGAAAAACTCCTTTGTAACTTTGCTGTCACTTAGTATTAAGTGCTTTATCTTCAAAAAGTATATTTTTAAAATCTCCCTTTTTTCAAATAGTGAAGATATGAAGACCCCTAACTCTCAACCAGAAAAAAAATAAATAAAAAGATTTCCCAACTAAGTCAGAGAAGCATCTGTTTATACTCACTTGCGGCTGCCGAGTGCTGCTTTATATATTCCCTCCTCTTCTGTATGTTTAGAGAGATGTATTGTTTTACTGCCTGTTTTCTCTCCTTGAATGGGTCATTGGCTGCCAGGGAGAAGATGCTCATGTAGCGAAGTGGAAGTTTCATGGAAAACAGACCTTTGTGCAATTTCTGGGCGAACCTCGCTCGAACTTCAAAGCAACTATCCTGATGGTAAAATATAGGAGAAAAATGTGGAGTTTTGTAACAAAGAGCACACCCTCATGAAACAGTCTTGAAATTTAAATATAGTTATAATAATATCAACAACAACAATAACGATAATAAGAGATTATCCACTTTACAGGTTTTAAAGGAAGCAAGACAACAAACTTGTGAGAGCATTATACTTCCATTTCTATGAAATTATTTAGTTCTTGCACCATAACAGAATCAGGAAAAAATAATGTGACCATTGTGTACAATGATTTTCTTTGGAAAGCATTTGTGGCTTCATGGCCAATTAATTTGGCCAATTTTGCTTAGTCTACTGAATTAGAACAACCTAAACGAATACTTACATTTATAAGCAAAGCTAAAGCTTGGAACTGTTCATGAGTGATTAGCTCTGCGAAAACATTCTCTTGGGCCAGCTTCAGCATGCAGCATCCTGCCGCTAGACGTAACCGACTGGTCTCTGGTTTGCTACAAAAATCATGTGAAGTGATCAATTACACCTCAGCATAAAATCTAAGAACAGTCATTTTTCAGAATATAGTGCTGTAATATTTAAGAATTTTAAATCTTTTTAGAGCATATACTGATAACTGTAAAGTGACGGGACATATAATTTGCCACACAAGAAATCCTTATCATCAACCTTGGCTCATGTAAGAATACGTCCACCTTGAGTAATCATTTCTTCAGTGATTATCTTTCGATGATTTAAACCTTTATAATGGCTACAGAGTTCTATTTGAACTTTTATTGACTCGTTTCTCATTCAGAATCCTGCATTACATGCTTGACAGTGTGCAATCCTGCTCTGTCATTGTATACACTGTTCAATGTTCAAGGCTACTTACTTGATATTTCCCCTCTCCATGAGATCTCCGTCATGTATGATACAGGTGTGTAATAACCTGAGTGTAGACTGGCCCAGGTTGTTCATATTGGTCTTTAACCCAAGCAGCCACCGGCAGATCAGCTTCATGCCATGGATCTGAAATAACAGTGAATAGAGTTGAAGTCATTTCATCGCGTGTGTGCAGCATGACACAAATAGTTTAGACATATTTTAATTGACTTTGCATTGTCTGAAAATGGAAGTGGCAGACTCCTACAAATTCCACCTACTGCTCCACCTAAAACTAATCAAGTGGTAGCTATATTCAGTCACTTCTGTCTCTGCATATAAAAAAGTACAAGCCACAAGTCAAGCTATATGTGACTGCAACACAGTGAAAAGAAATTTTTTATCAAAAGTTATCTCTCAACTTGCTTTCCCTAATGGTGTAGACATTTTTGAATGCGTTTATTACTCCAAAAATTTCAAACATGCCCACCTTAGCTTGTGTTTCCTCTGACACCATATGATCACCATACCAACTTTCTGAGCTTGACTTTGGTTTACTCTAAAATAAAAGGTAAAATAAAATAAAATAAACATTAATAACAGTCAAATACATAGACCAAACAAAATAAAACTAACGTACAACAATTACACATTTTCAAATCCCACCATGTAGCCTCTATCAAATACTTTGCCCTATGAAGAAAACAATTATGAAGCACATATTACTCTGAGCATCGACTCCGTTTTACAGAATTATCATCAAACATCTAAGGCTAATTCAAACTGTATTAGTCACAAAATACACAGCTTAGCATCCCCAGTCTCCTGTCTTACCCTGTCCTGCATCAGTAAGTCTTTGACAATAAATTTGGATACGATGCTCCTCAGGTCTCCTGCGACGTGCTGCGGGCAGTAGAACGCTATATGACCTATGGCAACTAATGCTGTCAGGAAGTTCACCGATTCATGATTCAGAGATTTCTTCAGGTGCTGGATAGAAAGTTCGAGTTGAGAATTTTTTACATATAAACCTGTATCTTTGTATCTTTGTCATTCGCAAGGAGTTGAAAGCAAGCATCTTGTCTTAGAAAACAATTAACACATACTTTTGACTAAAAGAAAATGAGAAATATGTCGCACCCCACCCCTTAAAAAATCCTTGGCAGATTATGAGTACAACAGTGTGACCCCTTTCTCACCTCCATCATCTGAGCATAAATCACTTCTTTGTTTGAGCATAATACTGCTATCCCTTTGACAGCATGCTTGGCCTGCTTTGGGGACCCGATCTTCACCATGCTTGTCAACACAGGCAGCAAGCTCCTGAAATTTATAAAATGTGAAATTGGGTCTACTTCTGGGAGTCATGTCACTGAACTCCTTTTGTCCCACCAAAAAAAGGCATTTTGTCCTGTAATCTTTTAGGCCAGGCCCGTAGCCAGGGGGGGGTTCGGGGGGTTCGAAAGAACCGCCCCTTTTGCTGGAAAAAGGTCCACTTTGGGTAAAATTTGATGAAGGTACATGGGAAAAGGTTTATGGGAAAAGGTCCACTTTTTCAGAAAAAGAACCCCCCTTTTGAAATTGCTGGCTACGGGCCTGTAGGCACCGTGTGCCTTTTCTTCAGTAGGCATGAATTCATCTATATTCTGATGAAGTATTATTTTCGGACATAAAAAACACTTAAAAATAAAATACTTACGAATATATGTTTGGGAACTTTTCTTGCAATGCATAACCGGTGTTGCAAAATATCTGGAGGGTAAGGTCGGCTGAAAATTTAAAAAGAAAATGCTTAAATTTCATGTCAGATATTAAAGTCTTAATTTTTAACACATTCAAATATCCACTGACAGTTAAAATAAATGTATCACTCTCCTGTGGTTTTGTATTATACTGTAACATAACTGTTTAACACCACAGAAATAAATAAATAAAAAGAGAGGGAAAATAAGAATAATAAATATTCAGTTACAGTTGTTTTCCTATAATACATGCTGCTTCCTATAAAACATGCTGCATATTAGTAAGCTAAATAATGGTAAGTATACTCACAGACTCCCTCATCCTCATGTTTTAGTAGAGCTATCAAATGTGTAAAAGTGGCTTCTGTCTGGTAAGCTCCAGGGTACACATATGACAGTGTCTGGAATAACAAACCATGCTGTTTATGGACTTACAAAAATATGTTGGGATAACAATTTTATCATGACTATCAACTGACTAAAAAAGCAAGCCAAAATTATTTCAGATTTAGATACACACATGCAAAAGGCACTGGCAAAAAGGGGATGTATAGTAAAATAATGGTAAAAGGGTCAATTCAAATATGACTTCAACCCAATTTTACACTGAGATTCCTTTCAAAAGCCCTAGACAGAAATCAGCATTTGCTATTTCATTTTTCCCAGCATAATTTTTGTGGAATATTTATCTTGAGGCAATGCACTTCAAAAACACATTGTAAACAACTAAATTATTTTTCACCTGTGCAGTAAAACCACCTGCATTAACCTCAACTCACATATAACAGCTTCATCCCTGCCAGTGATGCCGACTTGATTTCATCATTCATCTCGCCCAGCCCCCTGATGGCTTCGTCCACCAGGGTCATGAGGTGGGAGATGGCTTCCTGGTCTATGAGGACAGGCGCTATTCTCTCCAGCAGCACCTTTACTGTGCCGTAGATACCCTGCTGTGCCGCGGGGACCTGGCCCTGACCTCCAATCTTCTTCAAGATTTCTTTCTGTTGTAAAAGACGGGGGTTAAGAGAGGCATTTTAATGAAGGCATGTCTATTTCATTCCAGTACATCTTAATAAAAATTCATTTAAAAATTAATAAGTTAAATTCTAAAAAATCAATGATAAATTTTTTAAACAGCTACTGTAAATTTGAAAGAGGTACTAGATTATAGAATTTATCATAGTATTATATCTTTCTGAAACTAAAAAAGACCCGTTTTACAAACAACTTAATAAAAAGAAAAAAAATTAAAGAAAAAAATTTTAAAAATCAGCATCCAACTTTTTGTGACACAGCCTTTAGGCAATTATTAAGAATTATCAGGACATAATATCCATGACAGTAAACTGACCACATGTTCCTCTGCCATCTTGCATGGGCAGCCAGGAGAGACCAAGTCCTGTAAGTGGGTCCTGATCCTCTTGTCATCCCTCAGAATTTGGTTAAATTTTTTTACATGTTCCAGGGCTTTGTTGCTGTCAGGAAGATTTCCTGAAAAATAACATAGTGTAACTTTTTAAAGAATCCCAGAGAAAATGTTTTTGAAAAATTTCAATTTTTTGTTTATTTCTGTAAAGGTGGCTGGGGTGTATTAATACATGTGATGTCAAATTACAAAATAAAGTAAAAATTTGCCTAATGAAGGTTATATAATGTGTCCACTGACATATTGCTTAAACATTTTTGTTGAAAATTTTGAACTAATGTTTCTGGATATGACATTTCTGAATATTAATATTTTTATATCAAGGCCTTACACTCCTTTTGTACTTTTGATATTAATATTCTACTTACTTGATAGAAAATAAACCTTGGACATCATGAGGCTGACACTGTCTGCTGTCTGCAGATCTCTACTGTGTAAGTCTAACAAGCCGCGGACATGACACCTCAAACTGTACTGCATCTTCAACAGCTCATTTAGTGCTCTGGAAAAGTTGACAAGTGGATTAAATCTGTAATCCCTCTGTAATACAGAAACCTTGGAAATTTCCCCCAACATCTAACATACTTTACAATGACTTAAGAAAATGACTTTTTTCTTCCTTTTTTTTTTATTGTTCAATTTCGTCAATGCTGGAGTTAGCCCAGACTTGATAATTTGAAGTGAAAGTACTGAAAAAAAATTCTGCAAAATTTTTACTGAAAATAATTTTGGATAAACCCCCCAATGAAAAATGCACAAACAGAGGTAAAAATATCAATACCATCAATATTTCATAAGTTAACTGGGAGTAAATCCTTAAAGAATTTTGCACTTTTTCTGTTTGGTAATTATCTTTATCTTAACTGCATATAATCTAATGTCAGCACTAAAAATGACTTCATAATCGTTATCATATCTATATATTGTCCATATCTGGCATTCTTCACTCACTTAATGGCACTTTGGTCTAGAGTTGCATACAAGTAATAAAGTCGCTTCATGCGTTCCTTCACATCCAGCATGTATGGCACAAGGCATGTGTTGAAGATTCTCTCCACAACAAGTCTTGGAAAAGAAACAATAAAATATATTTAGAGTGACTCCAAATACAGGAGAGTAAAAGCCACGTGCACTGGTAGAAAATACACACTAAAACTACAACTTAACTGTTATCAACTCCAACTCCTTAATAAGGCTACCATCTCTATTACAATTCATACCTAGCTCATAACTTCCGACAATTACAGAACTGCAGATAAATAAATTATCATGTATTTTGAAGATGGATTAAATTTAAGTTAACCTGATAGCCCTTGGAAATGTCAGAAAAGTGGAGAATTATATTTCCCAATTATTTAATTCATCAGTGTTACCCCCACTCTTACCTGTCTTCTATATTGGTCTGGTAGTACCCATTGATCACTCTGTCCTTCATCCAGTCCACCCTCTTACGCAGCTCCTTGTTTTCTTCAGTGTCTTCAGACTTGGACATTACCTTCTTAAACAGGTGCCCCAGCCCCAACAGTGCCTCACGGCGCACCTTGAACTACAAGTCAAACCAAATGCATTTTATGAAACAGCTATTCATGGGTGAGAACTTTATAACAAAAGTCATACAGCTCATTTCCTGGGTGTTGCATTCAGCCATAAAAAATCAGAAAAATCCCTACTCGGACTATCAAGAACCTCCTTCACAGTGAATTGAAAAACCTTTTTACCATTAGAAAACATTAATATTTGGCTTGGTAAAGACGTACAATGCTCTGCATATAACAAAGTAAAAGTTCTTTAATGAAATTGTTTTCATAAAAATGCCTAATGTTTTTTAACTCAGGCGGTTAGTAACAATTATAAACGCTAAACCTACTTGTGTTGTTCAGTATTCAATATGTGTTCTGAATATAATCAAAATTACTAGAAAAGATTATTTGAAATTGAATGTTAAGAGAATGATACGATTTTAAAAGAGCAGTATTTAAGTTTATTTATTTATTGGAGAAAAAGATATTCATTTATTCGAAAGAGGTCTTCAGTCTGATAAAATGAACATGTTTCTCTTACTTTCTTGTCCAGTGTTCTCTCCTTGACAAAACCCAGCAGTTCATCATTGATACCAGGCAAGTCTTTCTTGGCTGCGGCAATGATGGACTGGACGACATCATAGCGGATATTCTCCTCCTGGTCATGTTGACGCTGCTTCAAGTTTTCTACAATAAAGTGAGAAAGAATTAAGCACTGTTAACTTCAAAGACATGTATTCTCCAGGTTCTTTTTATTTTGAAAGGCAGTAAAGAAGTGGATATATACATTCTTCATGCTGTCACCTATTCAATTCCCAACATTAAGTTAATAAAGATTTGAACATCACGTTATTGACCATGAAAATGGCAGTAAGGTTACATGACCTGTCAGACCTGAAGATCACATTACCTGACATGAAACAGGTGGACCTGAAGGTCACATTACATGCCATAAAATATGTGGGAAGGTTAAATTACCTGTCATGTCTCCCCTCAGAGCTGGGTGGTTAATCAAGAACTGCTGGCTGTACTGCACACATATGGTCCTCACTGACGCACTGATATCATTAAATCTAAATGTGGAAAAAAAAACAAAATACTTGACAAATCTAAATGTGGATAAAACAAAATACTTGAAATATTTAAAACTGCCTAAAAAACTATAATCATTTTGATCATATGTAAATGTGATTTATTTAGATAAACTGGTAGTCATCCTGAATTAAAAACATTCATGATATGGAGATATAACCTGTTGTGAGAGACTGTAATAGGGAAATATACCTGAACAGTTATTAAGCCAAACATATTTGCTTCAATATATAAAATAATGAAAAACACATTTCAAAATATTTCTTAGCAACATTCAATAAATAGACAAGAAATTTGTCATATAATTGTATACTTTTGCATATTATGTACATATTATTTTGCTCAGCATAGATGTGACTACATAAGGTGTCACAGCAACCTTGCACATGGACAAGAAGTTTGCAAAGGGGCAAGAAACTTGGGCCATTTGTAAGCTACAAATTGCTTTATTTAGTGCACAGACATGACAGGCTACATATAATGCAATAAAATTTTACAGATGAATAAGAATTTACAAAAACCATATCTATACAATGTTTTATCATGATTAGACACTAAACAAGGGAATGAATGACACAAAAGAGAGATCGTACCTCCCTAGAAAGCACAGCCACAGTGGCTTGTTTTGAACAGCAAGGTCCGAGTCTGTGTCTGAAAACATACGTGCCAACAACTTGGTGACTGCCTTTCTTTCACCCTCATCATTACTCTGAAAGATAGAAAATAATTACAACATAAACAGTCTGTGTCACCATTGCAAAGGTTACTTGAACTAGTGGGCCTGATAAAGTGTTTGGCCCATATCAAAATTAGTGGCAAGATGAAATCTACAGATTATGGAAAATAATCAAAACCACCTTACAATTAATAAATAAGACTAGTTACTTTGAAATTTTTCATTTTACTTAAACTAGGCAGAGTTTCAAAAAAGAAATATTGCACAAAAATTAGTTAGATCTTTCAGATAAAAAAATCTGGCCTTCTTCAAGTCCACATAAATGAAGTAATGGTCTGAAACACTAACCGCAGATTTCTTGTTATAAAAGTGTTACACAGTCTGATCAATTGCAAGCCCAATGTTATCCACGTGGTATTTAAAATGGTTAAAGATTTCAATTTTTTTCTCATTTTTCTACTAAGCCAGTGGTTTTTGTTCTTTCTTTTTATTTTTCCATAATCACCCTGCCAATCCTACCTTAAGTTTGAACTCCAACTGTGGTAACACTGCTAAAAGAATACTGGGGGATATCATGTTGAGTTCATAGATCAGCTTAAAGATGTGATCTGATACTTCACTCTCCGAGGTCTTGCCCAGCATTAAAGCATTGTTGAAAAACTGAAATGTGGTGCAAGCACAGTTGCTGAGTATTAATTTTTAAGTTCACACATAGCATGAAGAACTTTCTAGTACCAAATGCAAAAGTGATTATGTACACCAGGTGTAAATATTTTTTAAAATTGCTAAGTCATTGCTTACAAACATACAGGTGTGTTTGCAAAAAACAAAAAAGGGATAACCCAACAAACAGCACTTTTTTTTTCAAAAATAATGTTAACATTGTAATATGCAACTGTTAAAATAAAAAGACTTCTATAACTTACAGTTTGAATGTAGGGTTCAATGGCATTTGATGTGCGTTTGATCAAGTCTTTAGCTAAGTCATATGCTTGGCGGTTCTGACTCTGGAAAGTTATACAAACAATGACATAAAAACTCAGTAAGGAAGTTGTTATTTACACAGCAGTAACTATCAAAATAAGAACAAAATGTAATTTACTATTTTTAGTCCAGCTACATTTAGGTTTCCATTGCTTATTTCGTACCACATGAGCAATTTTCTGCCTAAAATCACATGACACTAAATATGGGACCATGGTGTAATGTTAATAATTTGTACAGTAAACAAGAACAAAACTGCAGCAAAACTTGGGATCAATGGTTGTCTGCTAAACAATAATAAGATCTTCTGTGCAAACCTGATGTTCAAGATGAGCTGTGACTTTACTGAATGAAGCTTTAGTGCTTTACTTATTTTGCTGGTACATGGCATATTGTGCTTCTTTTGAACATAATATAATATAATATACCAAAAGGAGCATATTTATATAAAATTATTCTAACTTCCAAGATATCAATAATGATACATGATAATAGTCTTTTACAACAAGTTGATAAGGGCAAAGCTATTTCAAGAGATAAACTGTAAAAAGCAAAAACATAGTCCTACTACATTCTCAGCCGGAACCCAAAAGCTTTAAAAAATCAAATAACTTTAATTTACCTTCCAAGGCTCAATGATGTTAACTAAAATGATGTCCAGAAGTTTTTGGGACACACTGTCCGCCTCGGCTATGAGTGGACACATCATGTCCAACATAAAGTTTTTCACTTTGGCCGTGTGCTTGTCACTAAAATAGTAATGAAAAATATACAGACAATCAGTACTTGCTGATGACTGTGATAAAATAATTGAATTTTTTTCACAAAACCGGACTGAAATTCTTAAGCTTTTTGATTCAAACAAAATTATTTATAGTCAGTCCAATGATTTATTTTGAATATTTTTCATAAATAAACACACTTATATCCTGAATATGGTCAACAACTTTCCCTTACTTGATTATGTCAAACATCAGTTTGAAGAGACTGCAGAAAATTTCCTGGTTGTCCTCCAGTTCAATGCAGATATTGAATGACTTAACCCAGGCAAGGTTCTGAAAAGACGTCATTTCATAAGGTTTGAAACAAAAAAATTTAGAATGAAAAAATGAAGAATTCCATAATTTGATTTAACCATAAGGAAAGATTAAGGACCCTATTAATGTTTGATTATATACATTTGATTAGTACAGAACAGCACACAGGATATCACAATCAAATGATCAAAAGTCTGACATATGACACACATTTCTTTTCTTCTAGGCGCTCTCACCCAAGTTAATGATAAATGCTAAAGCAGGAGAGTGAACCTTACATAAGTGTCAGAATTCCCTCCTATAAACAAATACCACAAAAAGGCCTTAGAACTCTGCAACATATCACTTTTAATTATTTGGCAGAGAAATGAATGAAAAGCCTTTAATTCATACCTCTAGCAGGTAAAAATATCTCTTGAACTGTGGTGCTTCTGGGTCATCCAGTCCCCTTAGCTGCTTGATCAGGAACAAGAAAATTTCCTGGAAGACAAAAGTTTCTTAAGATCATTGAGGGGTGGGGTGGGGGTATAAATGCAACACCCAAAATATCTAGATAAATCAGAAAGTCTTTTTATCTCTACACGATTTATCTCAAATATATATCTGAATAATCCTAAACAAACAAATCAATTCTTTCAACCTTTAACTGATCCTGATTGGTGTACGGTGCCTCTGGAGCAAAAATTCTGAACACGTCCGCAATGCAGCAGGCCACAAGCAGGCGCACATCCTTGCTGCTGTGATCTATGAAGAACTCCGAGGCAAGGTGGAGGGCCAATTCCGTGTACTTCTCATTATCATCCTGTCCCATGTCCTGAAAGGCCCTAGCCAATGCCTGGAATTACAACAAAGCCATAAGAAATGGTAGGAACTCTGCCTTAGTATCATTTAAAGAAAATGTCATATGAAGTGACCAAAGAGTTAACAAGGACAAAAAGATCAACACAAAACAACCCAATGACTGTAATCAGAAATGAGAACACAATGTTTACATGAAAAAAATATATATGTATATTTCTCCACTAAAATGTTTTCAAAATTTCACATACATCCTTATATTTTCAAAATTTATTATTCAACAAGGAGAAAAAATTAACAATAACTTCCATCCATGCCATGTTACAATCAGCCCAAAAATGAATCATACAGACTCCAAATGACCACAACTGACCTTCAGTCTCTTGACCAGTTCTTCCTTGTTCATGTCTCCAGAGACTTCCTTGCACCCTGCAGGGTACACCAGCTTGGCTCCCTTGGATGCAGCTTTAGGCATCTTGGGGGCCACAGTCAACACCCTGAGAATCAAGAGGCAGATAAAAACTTCAAATATGAAAATATACCATTTGTTGTTGATATGATCTTAATATCATCTACTGATTCAAATCAACATTTAAATTACTATCTGGAAGTGCACTCTAACATAAAAAGACGAAATTAAAGCAAAGATGTATGTCAAACTGAACTGCAGCATTAAAAACACACAATCAACTTATCAAGTATGAACAGATCTACATATTTCAAGCAAACTGAAAAGATAATTTTGAATGTGATCAAGCTGATTTCTTTTTTCCAATCAAAGCCACATACTTATTAACCTCAAACTTCTAAAACATTTTCTTTTGGTCAAATAACTGGGTTGTGCCAACCAAATCCAAATCTGAATTATGTACATCAATGATAAACTTGTTGAAGCAAAGAAAAGTCCTTGCATTTTCCTGAGTCACAGTGCATTCTAAAGTAAGTATCAAGTGTGTGCTTAGCCTATATTTTCTCAATTTAAAATACCTGTATCAAATACACGTACTGGGAAACTAAAAACATGTCTGTAACACCAAGTTATCAGCTCTTGCAAATGGAACACAATCAACTTGGACAGAATAATGCTGTCTCACCTTTATTTCAAGGCATTTCTGAGTGTTTGAAATCTTGCTACAAATTTATAATAATGTGACCAAGCTATTTTTAATAAAAAGACTGCAGTTTGACTTCATAATCAATCAATGCCACCTATTTCAACAAAGCCCTTCAATGACAATATCATTCAATCGATCCACTATTTGACAGCAAGCACTAACTTCCTGGCAATATGAATACGACCAAATCAAATATTATAGCTCCTCAAAGTGATTCTACCATGATCATCCCTGTAATTCCAATGAGACCAAAATGAAAAATTTGATATGCAAAGCCAGCCTGCAGTACTTTATTTGTGAAGTCAGGCGCCCAAAACGGTGCTTTGCTCCGAAATATTACACTCAACATAAGAATAGTCTCACATGGTTAACATACACTACCTATCAAACCAACAGACACAAATGAGGAGCAATCGGTGTAAAAACCACAGCAATTTTGTTTGTTGGGTCTGCCGCAATCACCATGCAAAATGGGAAGTTTCATTTCACGGCCATCTTGGATGTCTCACATGCAGCCGACTACCGCTTACCTTGAAACACTTGTATCAAGTGAAGTACAGTGTATTGCGCACTTTTACTCCCCTGAGCTCTAGCAGGTCGGTTGATTATGTTAACAGAATAATGCGATTATTTTTTAAAGGTACCTATGTTGAAAGATCTTCAGTAATTAATGTCAATAAAACAATCTTTGAATCAAAATGGCGCCAAACCTATTGGGCTCCAAGTGATTGACGTTTGCAAACTTGCACGCTATTGGTCAAATATCTAGAAAGATATTCTTAAAATAATTGCCATTCTCGACTGAATTTTAATTTAGGTAAATGCGTTTCTTTATAATACATATCTTTTTCAGTGTCGTACATGATATGTTTATATAAGGTGCTATTTAAAGAATCTATTTCATAAAAAGTAGATGGGTTTACTGAATGATTGACCAATCAAGTTGAAGCTACTTTTACCATTTGGAAATTTAAAGTATGTCTGCACATGCGTGGATGTACTCAAGTGCACAAACCCCGGTACCACAGGCAATGAAGGGGCAGTCGAAGGGGTGGTCTTATTGCGTGTCGGCTTCTTTCTATTTAAACTCTTTTAAAAAATCATAAGAGTGCTCCTTAACACTTCAATTTTCTTCTATCAGTTACACTAGAGGAAAAGTAATTTTCCATTTTTTCGAATGAGAACAGAACATTTGTATTGTTTTTATGTATTTACATGTGTGAATCTACCCCACTACTTGAACCCCAGGGGCCACCATTCTTACTATGATCTGTTGATAACGCAACATTGATTACTACTAGGGCCGACTGTCCTACAAATCGAGCCTTTTCGTAACCCGCATGTGACAAGTATAGCTACTGTACAGTAACAGGATATTTATTGCAGGTCCAGAAAAAAATAGAAAAATATGAATCAGAAAGCAGAACAGTTACAGAGCCGTGATTCTACGTTCGAGAACCTCCAGGATATGTTTAAAGGGAGTGTTGAACCTGAAGTGATACACATGGTCCTCTCGGAGTATGAATGGAATGGTAGGGTTCATTATTTGTGTAGCTTTGACTAATTGTTGTACCAATACTCTAATTTGATATGCTCAGTACTATAGATACCCTTAATAATAATTATTTACTAATTTAGTAACAGACGCTTTAAGTTAAAACACCTGTTATTAAAATATAACATATTTTTGATGGTCAAGCTACATGTACCTAGACCATCATTTCTCCAAACAAATTCCAGCATAATAATATTTCTCTTCCTTCCCCCCCCCCCCCCTTTGGTCAAGCTGCCAGGACCATCAGTTCTCCAAATAAATTCCAAGGCAATGATGTGTCTCTATCCCTCAATCCCCCCCCCCCGAAACAAATATGTTTAAGTTACAAAGCATGTCCAGTTGCTGTTCTTCTCACCTCTGTACAGCTAGGTGAGCACAATTAAGGTACAGGAAAAACTGAGAAAATTTGAATTAGTTTTTATCTTCAGACCACCCCTGTCACTCACACGCACTGGTAGTGACTCATAACCTTCAAAAGACAATTGGTCATTCGTTGCTCACTCTCAGATAGCCAAAATGTACCCTCTATTATCAGTTTGGCAAATATTACAGGGAAAATGTGAAAAAGCCACCCTGTTATTTTTGGCCAGATGGAAGCAATTAAATCTACATGCAGATGGCATAGTATTGCTCTGTAGGGAGCTACTACAGCAGATGCCTCAGTTGACTTCAATCTGTAGTAACAAGCTATTCAGAAGGGACTATTTTTATCTGTCACAAAAGAGCAAGTGATTAAAGTGCACACAACCTAGGTATTGAAACAGGTAGACATGAAAAAATTCCTCAAGCAGACAGAATTTGCAAAAAGTGTAATTCTGGGGAAATAGAAGATGAAATCCATTTCCTTGTGTCGTGCCCTCTTTATACAGATCTCCTATATGATCTTTATTCAGTGTACAAAAAACAAGATAGTAACTTTGAGCATCTTACCAGAATGGATAAATTTATAACACTAATGACTGGTAAGAAGAATGAACAGATGATTGCTCTTGCCAAATATTTATGGTTAGCCTTTCAAAAAAAGGGACTGTGCTGCACCCATTACCAACAAGTGTACTGGCTGTTGAGTAGGTAAAGCCACTTGGGCTCTGCCAATTATGTTTTGTATTTTTCTTACATATAGTCGTATCATTTCACTACTTGATATAATTCATACTTATTTATAAGTGCATTCCTATTGTACATTTTCATCTACACATGTAGATGCATACAATACAATGAATAAAGAAAGAATATTAAATTCAGAGCAATTAACAGTCTTGATTGCTGTCAAGGGGACTTTGCTTGGGTCAGATAAGTGGCAGTGCCTAAGCAGATATGCAAACATTTGCCAACCATGTAATCAACCTAGAGATTTCAGCACAGGGTCAGAGATAGTAAAATGACTTTCTATTTGTCTAAAGGCATACCTGTGAATACCCTGTGAAAAGTCAATCTGTGGCCCTGGTAGAGGGTAGCCAAAATGGCAGTTCTTAATGTCTTGAAACCCCTTGCCTACAAAAAATATTTTCCCTGTTGAAGATCAGTGGTAACTATCCCAACATTGGATTATTGTATTGTGTAAGTTTATCTTGGCATGAAACATTTTGTTACAACCAATGATGACAATACCCATCCTAGAATATGTCGGCAAAATTTTTTGAAGGCCATCTGTTCATTTAAAGATCTTGGACCAATATGGCAGGTACAATATATATCAGTGGTAAAAATTTAAAAATTCCATTGGCCTTGAAAAATTCATCAGAAGACTATGTTTTGACAAGAAATCAGTTTCAGATCAGTCAAATTTTTTTGGGGTGGCAAACAAAGCAACAAAAAGGGGTGTTTTAACTTCTAAAGTGTTTTTTATTGTACTTAGGCCACACTTTTTTATTTTTATGGATGACATCCTCTGGGGACCCGAAATCTGTGCCAGAGGGCGAGAAAAAAAAAAAAAAAACGTCCCAAAAAAAAAATACTGCCTTAGTAAAGGAATGCTGTCAGTACACAGCTGGAAACACAAATTTATCACAGAAACGCGTATCAAACTAACAATATGTCTTTATCTATGCTCTCAAAATATTAAAGCATTGTGAATACTTCACAGAAATGTTTAAAAATCATGCAAAGATATGCTTAATACTACCAAATCCATTAAAGGTCATTTCAGTCAAAGCTGTTTTGTCTACTTCGACTCGCACGAAGCAGCCAAACTGTCGGGTAGCCTGTCCGACCTTCAGCACACCAAATACCTTGACGCCTTTGTCGACCTTGTTTTCGCTACAAAAAAAAAAAAAAAAACTGGTACGTGCTGCTTTGGACAGAATGTCACTGAAAATTTCCAGGCAACAATCGCCAGCCTTTTGTATAATTGTAGAAAGGTGATATATCCATGCCCAATATCAATGGCATACCAATCCAAAACGACGGCCCCCGTCCCCTTTATGACTTTAATTGTCGTGTAATTTGACAGCAATCCTAGAGATGACTTTGACAGTGTAGTGCCAGGGGCAGGTAGAACCGGCTGGATAGCTCAGGCGGTAGAGCACTCGCCCTGTTAGCGAGAGGTCCCGGGTTCGATTCCTGGTCTGGTCGGTGATTTTTCTGCACTCACCCCAAATCGCTACAGTGGTGGCAGCGGTGTTGCGAGATAGGGCTCACAGCTTTCGGCATTTGGGGGGGAGGAGTGTAGTGCCAAGGGCAGGTAGAACCGGCCGGATAGCTCAGGCGGTAGAGCAGTCGCCCTGTTAGCGAGAGGTCCCGGGTTCGATTCCTGGTCTGGTCGGTGATTTTTCTGCACTCACCCCAAATCGCTACAACAGCAAAGCCGCCACATTTCCACATGGCAATAATATGCATGTGCAGAAAACTCATTTTCTGGCAAATTCAATAACGGCGTTTGCGACAACCGACTTCGTTGGGGGTGATTTTTTTTTTTTTTTTTTTTTGGAGAGCGGTGCGCGCGCAGGACGCAGGAAGTCATCCATAAAAATTAAAAAGTGTGGCCTTATATTAAAATATAATTGCTCACAGAGCAAAGTCAATGACTTGCAAATTATTAATAAATAATAAGTACTTTAAAATCGTAGAAACTTTAAAAAGCTCTTGATTAATATATTCAGTTTGTTCAGTTTATTCAGTTTGTTCATCAAATATTGTGAGAGCTGTATCTTATACCCCGTTCACACTACAGTTGCCAAAATGCGCATTTCTATAATTCGGATTTTTCGTAAGGAATCCAATTCGGTATTGCGTTCACACTTGCTAAGCGAATCCGAATCCCACGTTGAAAATTTCAGGTTAAACTTCCTGTTTTGAACACTCGGGCATGCGCCGCACAGGAAATCTTAAAATATCAACAAAAATTTGTGACGACAAATGCAACTCAAAAGACATTCCAGCATTCTTGAGAAGTATAAGGTGGCAAAATAAGTTTGTTTCCTCATGTTGTAGTGAGTGGTGACCGCCAAATACGTTTGGTGCAATCGCTAAAGTAATAAACCAGCGTTCATAGATACCCGCACTTATCTGCACACATGCGCAGTAAGATCTGTACAGGTGTCGATTCCGGTAAGTTATCCGGATCGCACTTAGAAATCCACCTCGCTTGCAGGATTTTGAAAATGCGCATTTTCAAAATCCTCTTGCGTTCACACTACTGCATTTATTCGAATTGTGACCTAATTCGCAACTTATCCGGATAACTGAGCGTAGTGTGAACGGGGTATTAATTGTTTCGGCACATTTGATTACTTTGCTTTCTAATGAATACTGTGGGGCATAATGCTTTCTGGATTCCATATACTGCATTTTATTAAAGACTGTTGACTTAGGATGCTGGCCTGGTAATCAGGTGATTTCATATGGGGTGTGCTGTGTCTATAATACCTTTGGACTTGATATTTGTGTTTATTATTTGTACAAGGGACAGAAGTTTAATCACCTGCAAAGGATGCAACATATGTGGGCATATCTCTCTAGGCTTTTTTTTTTTTAAGATACAAGGTGACAAAATCTTTAGCCATGTGACATAAAAAAAACTGTGACATTGAAAGTTATTGAAGAGTTCAATAAGACACTTCATTTCTCAATTTTGTGGTCCCTGCTCATTCCTCTTTTCAAGTTATCTGGTTAAGATATTTTTGTTGGAGTGACCTCACTCACCTGAAAAGAGCAGGTTTAATGGTTAAATCAAAGTGACAGTCATCTTTAAGTTATTGCAAATTCATCTGAGACCTCCAGAGAACATCAGTTATTCAGATACTAAGAGGTACTAATTTTAAACTAAAGGATGATTAAGTTTGCTTCTTTCATTATTTTAGGGTCCCGACTGAAATGTTTTGCCTTATCATCAACCATTTTGACAGCCAATTGATTTGCACTTTGACTTCTATGCTGTGATTTATTATGCCTAGATATAATTGCCCTTTCTAGTGTGCAGCTTTTTATTGCTCATAATATAATGATTTCCCAACCGTATATTTGGGAATTAGAATACAGTTTAGAATTTTTATGTGTTAATTTATTTAATATGTAGACACAGTATATACATTTACCTGGAAGAGTGGCAAAAGTGACATATATACCTCCAAATATTTTTCCATAACTGTAATTATTTTTCATGTCATTCACAAATTTGGTAGGTACCTCAGTGAGAAATAAGCATTGTTTATGGCACATTCAAAAGTGACTCTCGGCATGCTGACAGGGTGCATATCAGATATGGCGTTTTTTTTTTTTTTTTTTTGTGTGTGTGTGTGTGTGATTTCCTATGCAAAAAGCATATCTACAGAAATGCAAAACAGGTGGTTTGATGTGGAAAACTTTTAGCAAGAAGTTAAATATAGAAAAGGTTTCAAAGGCCACTCACATGTGTAGTAAACATTTTATAGGTGGATACGGACCCATCAGTAAGCAGGTACAATCTGTCTTATAATTATAGTAGCTAATTGACAGTTGATCTGTTATTACTACTATAATTTATTTTTATTCAATAATAATTGTTGTCAAGGAAAAAGGTTCATTAATCATTGGAAATAAAATAATAATAAGGTTATTGGGCACAAGGTAGATTTCTTCTCACTGTTAACTTTTGGACAACCTAATCAGAAGCCATATCACAGTGAATGTTGTCACTGACTGACTGCAATGTTGTCACTGACTGACTGCAATGTGGAATGGATTGTTGTCCTAATAAACATGATGTCTTTTAGTGACAAATAGGTTCAAGGCCCAGTCACTATAAAAATACTACATTC
This sequence comes from Lingula anatina, assembly GCF_051362555.1. NCBI lineage: Eukaryota > Metazoa > Brachiopoda > Lingulata > Lingulida > Lingulidae > Lingula > Lingula anatina. The sequence goes on from NC_141769.1 coordinate 7,561,935, forward strand.
TACTCTATTGTAGGCTCTTGTGATTTCATCAACTTCACCAAGTTTCAGATAATTTTGCAGATCAGTAGCTAACTATTATCACTAAGAGTGCATTCCCAGAGATCGATCCATCTGGATCGACCTAACTCCCTGAGGGTTCACGTTAAATTGCTGTCAACCAAGCGCGCACGGCAGTTAATTACACCTTTTAGTAGACAGGACAGACATTTAAGCCAGTTAAGCTGACACCAATCTAGTGAGACTCCCCAGGGGGATAGATCGATCTAAATGTTTATGGGAATGGGATCTTACAGTGATGAATAGTGCACTTATCAATGTTGTAATCCTTACTAGTTTATGTCAGCTGGTGAGTTTGGTTTGACCATTACATATACCTTTGCTCACCTGTTTAATCCTGAGATATATTTTTTCTCCAAAAGTTTAATTTGATCTTCTCCATTACACCTTTGTCGACAGCTGAAGTGTCTCTGCTATTCAAATAAGTGAATTAGTTGCCCAGTCAGAAAGGAAAAGTCAACGTATTGGCAATACAGCAATTTGTGTGATGTTCATGCACAGATCATTATTTTGTCTTTTTCTTATGTCAAATTTTCTTGGTCAAAAATCTGTCAACATCAGGTAACCGTATATAATATTTCAGTATTAGCAAGTGGATATTTACATGGCGTTACAGTTAAAATTGTATGCTAAATGGAGATGTCAAAACTTGCATTGGCCTTGACTGTGCATCCATATTTCATGGCCATATGATACAGTTATGGTGGCTTTGCTGTAAAAATATCTTGCTGGCAATTTTCAATAACTGCTTGGATCAATTTATTTATAATGATAATATATGTATGTAGTCTATATGTACACACGTGGCCATCTGTTTGAGCCTGCCTCTTTTAGGATTATCTATTTATTATTATTATTATTATTATTTTTTTTTTTTTTGGGGGGGGGGAGGGGGAGAGAGAGAGAGAATTGCTGAATTTTCATAGATTCTGCATCCATTATATGACTGCCCTGTAAATTATCTATATTTTAGCCATCAGAGAGTGGTAGGTGAGGGATGCATTGCACTTTGCAGATCTATAAGCTCAGAGGGTATGGATGTCGTGAAGGAGTTGCACAATTGGCAAATGTATATAATACATGTACTATAAATATTTACTAGTACCTTTGCCTAGGAGGCTATGTTTTCATCTCATAGTCTCTTTGCCTCTTTGTCACCAGCCTAACTCAAAAACTTATGAATGATTTTGATTGACTTTCAGGATAGGTGATAAATGGGCTGACTTTACATTTGTTAGATTTTGGTCGTGATATATGATCCATGAATTTTTTATAGGATACTTCACCATTGCGACTTAGGGCCAATTTCGCTGACCCCTAAATCAGGAAAGGTGCTAATAGGTCACTGTGCAATGAATGTGCTTTCAACCACCAATCTTATTGATCAATTTATCAACTGTGCTAAGTCCTTGACGAAGGTCCAACTTGAGTGGACAAAATTTGACTGGAAACACGGAGTTAACAACTGAACCGCTTTTTATTGTAGCATTGTCCCATTATCATCCTTATAAATATACGGCTGGTGGTACATGTGTGGGGACCACCCCCATCTCTCAGTGCCTCTATTTCATACAGGATGAATACTCTAATTTTCTCATTTTATTTAACCAAAGCAAATTATCTTTCGATATTTGGAAGTAATTTTTATATGCTATCCTTGGTAGGCTTAATATGGTCGGCTAAATGCGAGTTATTTATGTCATTAGGTTCATATGCCCTAGATATAAATTGCATGCTGATTATCAGGCAGCTATCATGTGCCACTACTGCTACACTGTAATGTGTTCCAAGGGTTTGCATGTACTGAAGTAAACCACAAAAAATCAATAAGTGGATGTTTATTACTTTCCAATGCTATTTCTGCTTGGTATAGTGCTTTTTGAATTATTGGTGAGAAATACTACTCTCTCGTGTGTATTGCACATTTTAGAAATCAGCCAAATCTTTTAAATATTGCAAATTTACTGCATCATCTGTGTACCTAGTAGAGCTAAGTAAGCTTAAAAAATTTTCACCTTATATCAGGGGCTCATAACTCTATGACGAAAACATTTACACCAAAATGTTGGCACAGGATTGAAGACCATACACTTGTCTTCACCTATGCCAATTTTATATTACTGGTGATCTATCTATCTATCTATCTTTTTTTGATGGATTTTAATTATATTTTGTCAGCACAAATGTAGATGCATTATTGAATAATAACAGAGAGGAAAAACCTCATTTTCAGTATCTGGATGATCATTCACCCTAACAGTATCCTGAAACATTAACTGAGGAAGTCTGCTTGTAAAAGCAATTATTACACACAGTGTCCAGTGTTTAAATGATCAGTATCTTGATTCCTTAAGGAACAGGCTTTGTCCCATGACAACATTAACATACATAGTGTTCAGGATGTTACTCACACAAAGACCTGATGTGGTTTTGTCTTTGGCTTTTATTATTATTATTATTTAATCAATTGTTTATAGCAGTCACTACCCTCTGTAAGTGAATCTAAGAAAGCAATTGTGTGACAGCACATTTTCGTGAATGAAGTCACTGCACATGCTAAGGAAAGGAAAGAGAGAAAAGTCTGATAGATATGGAGATTTTGTCTGAATCGAAGAGATATGTCCCTAAATCAGGAGAGTCCCAACAAGATCAGGAGTGTTGAGGGGTTTGGATTGTCAAAAGTTGATTGTATAACCACTGTAATACATAGTCGTAACCCAATTGACTTCTCCTGGTGGGAAGTTTTCTTAGTGAGAACTGGTGCAGTGTTAGGCCACTGTAGATAAGACTTTATAATCCAAGGAGCATTTACTAGGACTAGTAAACAGACAGATGCATCTATTCCTGTCAGTCTACATTGCATCACTAGAAAACCAAAGCAGTTCATGGGTTACCAGCTATCGCACCATCATTAAGTCAGTCTGAAATGGGTCTGAGAAGAGGACAGTCTAAAAAGATATACCACTGTGCCAAAGACTGCTTAATTACTAGTATGTCATTCATGCCTGTAGCCAGCAATTTCATTTTTTTTTTTTTGTGTGTGTGTGTGTGTGTGTGGGTGTGTGTGTGTGTGTGAAAAAGTGGACTTTTTAACTATAATGGCACAGGAAATTTTGACACAAAAGACACATTTTTCAAACCAAAATGACAGTGTATTATAACCCTTCCCGCCCCCCCCCCCCCCGCCCCCTTGCCTCCAGGCCCTAATTAATTGATATGTCTGACTGATACATGTATCTTAATACAGTATAGACCTTAATACAGTATAGAATCAGTCTGACTTCCTAGTTATGTCTGAATTGGCCTTTATATATATATATATATATATAGGTTAGATCTAGGCTTATCAATAGAACAAGAATAATGCGGAACAGATGTTATTAAGTATGTATCTCCCATTGAATGGCCTTAGTGTATCAGTCGGGTTCAAATGATCTAGTATTCATCTGTGTCTGCGTGATTTGCCATGGAGGTTGTGTAAGTAACATCTTTATGTACTTTATTTGATTTGACAGAGGTGAAGTAATTTTATTTTTGTGTTGAATATGAGTTTGAGTGACATGTATAACAAAGGTAGTGACAAAATTTAATAATTGTGCTCCCAGGAACCCAAACAAAACTCAGTTATGATTAATGGGTTATTGCATATTTACTGTGCCATGTCATAACCATATGATTTTGTTTGTTCCAGTTGAGCAAGCTGTAGAGGCTCTCTTCAATTTGTCCAGCACAACCTCCACCCCACCAAAAATAGCAGCAGCCTCTCCATTTAGGATGATAGCACAGTCCTTACAAAACTCAGAAGAAAGTCAAAAATCACAGCAATTGGAAAATTTCGAAGAGCAAAGCCTTCAGAACCACTGTAAACAAATAACTTCCGGGGATTTTTACCAAGATGACAGCTGGTCAACCTCTGTGGTACCCTCAGAGGAGAGATCACATGGCAATTTAGACGAGTTGGATTCTTTTTTAAGCCCAGAGGGAGAGGTGTTGGCTTTTGACACATCGCCTGTGGGGATTAAGAGGGGACAGCAAATAGAATCTGATTTAGAAATGGACTGTATTGAAAGTGAGAAAAAACATTTACCATGTGGAGCACAACCAGGCTTGTCAAAAAATCTAGAATGTGTTGCAGGAACTAGGAAAAAAACTGAGGTCCAAGACCTTGAGTTTAAAAGAATTAAGGATAATGCAATGAGTGGCTCGTTTAATTGGGAGAAGGCCAAATTGGATTTTTATTCAAATAACATGCCAGGTAATGGTGGTGTTCAAAGAAGCAATTGTTCTGCTCATGTGCCTTCTTTCAAAAGACAAAATTCAAAAGATGATTCTTATTTGAATTTTCAAGAACCTGCTTTATCACGAATAAAAACTAATTACATTGATCATTACTTGTCTAATTATCCCCAAACTTTAGAGTCACTCGATTTGCACTGTACTTCTAAAGGCAGTCATGTGAATGGATATCATGCCAACGATGGAAACAATGACAGTTTGAGTCGTCTCCACGAAATTACAAACTCCAGTGGCAATGCTGCAGTGTTAATGGCACCTAGTCATGAGGATCAGTGCTCTTTTAATTTGGAACAGCAGAATTTAATAAGAGGCCATCATGAAGGGGATGTGACAGTTAAAGGGGGTTCAGATCTGCCATCATGTGATGTACATGCATTGAGCACAATGGGTGGATGCCACAAAGACAATGATGAAAGCAGACCAGGAATTCATAATGAGCAGGAGGGAGCTGCTAATAAATGTGAGGAAAGGTCAGAGTCAGGACAAGTAGCAGTTCCTGAAAGTGTGCCAACAGAACGGGATGTTTTTCATGATCCTCCAGCTGTTGGAAGGATACAGACTTTGTCATCTCTCTCCAAACAAGTGCTCAGTCACAGGGACCAGGTTGAGGGACAGCAAATATTGTCTGATCACAGGGAACAGGGCAAAGTACTGCCAGCTCATTCAAATCAGCTGCTAGGAAAACAGGATTGTGGTCAAAGGGAACAAATAGGAAATAATAGCGTGTTTTCCCCATTTGCAAAGGAATTTGTGCCATCTGGTCAATGGACAAAACCAATTTTCCAGGCACAAAATTTTCCAGGATTTGGCAATTCTGAAAACGTTGCTTTTCACGCAGGTTTTACTGTACCAAAATTCCAAATAAAAAGTGGAGAAGGTACTTTTCCACCAACCTCTCAACCTTCAAGAAATTGGGTCACTCCAAAAGGGGTCAGAGGTCGAGGTTTTTTCAAAGGTCAGGGTCAAGGACAAAATATGGACTCGAAAGTCACAAACTTTGCTGCAGTGGCAAGTAGGCCTGCAGCACCTGTACAAGTAAATAGAAAGAAATTCCATGAAAATGATCGCTCACCTTCCAGGCAACGCCCAGGTTATGCTGCGATTAGGAATACAATTGCAGAGCATCTGAAGCAAGGCAAAAAAGTGCTGATTATATTGAGAGGTCTATCTGGGAGTGGAAAGTCGACATTGGCAAGGTAGGTAACACTGGGGATTTTCAAGTTCGTAAGCAGAGTTTGTAAAAGTGTTGTTCAGGCAAGCAAGCCCTTTAGTTTGGTGGTGGGGAGATATGGGACTGGGAGGGCTGGCTTCTGGATCTTGCCACTGAAATTGCCCTGAAAAAATGCTAGATAGGTTTGTTTACTAGTAAGCATTTGAAGCCAAGGTTATGCCTTTCTTTAATTGGCAATCATCAGTTGCGAGATGGTTTTGACTGGTCAGATAATGTTCAGATATGGAAATATGAGGTTTGCTCAACCTAGTTAGTGTTACAGAATTTGTGCACCTGTCAGAAATCTAAATGGTTGTACCCAAGTTTGTTTTTCAAGTTTGATAGGAATTTTATAAAGCAGAAAATTTTTTGGCACTTACTAGCCAACAATTTTATTTATCTATTTATTTACTTATTTCATTTTATTTATTTATATTTTATAATATATTCAATACCAACCCAGACAGCACACTGGCTTCTTAAACTCCTTAATGTTTACATCACCTGACAAGAAGTATTATCATGCCACAAATCTTCACAATTATAGACTCATAGTAATATCATATGTCATATAGATAAATCATTGATATAAATTATGTACATCATGACAGTTTAAAGGTCAACAACAATATCTACATGGATGCATTTGAACTTTGGGCTTATACAAATATGGGACCTTATTTCTTATTTATATTAAAATAACATTGTATTTTATACTGATAACAGTGTTTTAAATTTTTCTTCCGACAATACAACTGATTTAACAAACTAATATTACTTTTAACCAGGAGAAATTCTGGTTGATTCTTTTTCCTTTGTCATGTGAAAGAAGGAAGTATAGCTATTTCTTTTTGTTTCTCTTTCCTTTTTTACATAAGGGAGACATTCATGATAAAAAACCAAATTATATTTATGAAAATGGCCAATTATGGTTTGAGAAATTTATAACAAGTATTTTCAGTTACAAAACTGTTAAAATAGTACCAGTAAATTGAAATAAAGCTTTATTTCAACAGTGAATGTTTTTATATTCATGGCTTGTTTTAAAAACAAAATTTTGCCAGTTAAAATGATAATGACCTACATTGTGTTGTTAAGTAGATAAGGAAATAGGAAATAAAGACACCTGTTGTTAGCCAAGTGTCAGTACAGGCTGATGCAATATATCTGACACACAGTTTAAAGGCACTTAATATTCTGATAACCACAACAATCTGATTCAACAATCTGATATATATACATATATATATTAAGTGCTAGTGTGTCTTTGATATTATGGATTCTTCAGTAAAAGCTGATACAGCAGCTATTTATTAGGGCATATTATGATACTGCATGTATGCATTAAATTGCCAATACAGCATACTCGTACTAGTAGGCATTAAATTTTGAGTAGTGATGCAGGACAAATCTGTAAACCTTTGAGTGACTTACCTTTGTGACTGACAACAGAGGGGGTTGGGGGTGTATCATGATGTCCTTGTTATCCTCCCCTCCCTGTGCAGAGAGACTGAAACCCCATTGTTCATCAGACCCTAAGATACCTGTCTGGAGAACAGTTTCACAAAATACCTCTAGGTCAGAACTGGTCTAAATTTTGGTTTACTACTACCTCATTTCATGATAAATTCATGGTAATCAACTTAAAAGGATTATATATATAATTATTAATTGCTGGTGTAAAACATTCCCCACATGTTTTTTTAAAGGAATCAGGCAAGTGTTTCATTTGATTGGAACACTTCTAATTGATCTTCTTTGAAAGTAGACTTAAACTTCTGTCTAAAAGATTAGATGTATTTTGGAGTAATAATTATCTTGTGACACAGACCCCTGTTATAACCTTGGAGAAGTGAATTCTTTTTAAAGCTTACCTTAAGCAAGTAGCACAAACAAACACACAAACATGCACTGAGCTCAAACGTATTATTACAAATGATGATATACAAAAATTACATGGTAAGTTTCAATTGTTTTTAACAGTGCTTTAATTAAAATGTTTCACCTTCATATTTCAGAGAGATTTGCTTTGAAGGAAAAATTTTGTCTTCAGACGACTACTTCCTTAAAAATGGGGTGTATGATTTCAAGATTGAAGAGCTCGGAGAAGCCCATATCAAAAACAAACTGCTGGGTTAGTTAAGACCTTTTTCACACTGATCAGTTTACTAAAGCAATGCAGTCTATACACTGATCAGTATACTAAAGCAATGCAGTCTATACACTGATCAGTATACTAAAGCAATGCAGTCTGTTCCAGTACATTAAGTTAGCACTCTTTGTGAAATGTTCCATATTTACTTGATCATTGCAATGGGCAAAAATTATCAAACTTTAAGGTGTAATTTTGCATAGTATAGAACAAAAGAGTAGCCTGCTTTTAAACTTTGTTGCTACCACTCAATAGGAATGTTCTGATTTTAAGAAATTTTGACTAAAGTTTATAAATTCAGTATCTGAAAAATTCCAAATTTTCCCCCCATTGAAACAAGTAATTACCATACCTAAAAGTGTTGTCACACAAGTAACTTAGCCCATAGCAAAATATTCTTTATTATAATGCATATTGGTGTCAAAATTTTTGTCAATTTTGCAAATAGAATTTCTCGTTAATGAGAATGTATTGTATTGTATTTTACTGCGTAGTATTTCACTACTTTTCAAATACACCATTTGATGTAATTCATTACTAGTACGTACTTGATATTACAAAAAATGTATTTGGATTTTTTTCCATTGGCTTTGTAGCAAAAGAAGCAATGGAAAAGGGACTCAACCCAGTGGTAATTGACAATACTAATTCAATGAGATGGGAGATGAAGGCTTATGTGGAATTGGTGAGTACATGGAAAGTGAAAATGTTTGCATAAGAAAATGGTTCATTTAAAATCTGTAAAATGGTGTTATTAATAAATGTTTGACCATGAAAAGGGGGGGGGGGGGGTCATGAGTCCAGTAGTGCATTGATCATTTATAATGAAAAATATACATACATATAAATAGAATGAAATATTACAGGTTTGAACAGTCTAGCTGGATTCTGTCCCATAACCAAGCAAATCATGTTTTGGGTTCAGCAATTCTCTGTGTGGTTCTAATACATACTTCAGATTGTGTGTAAAATCTCTAGATTTCAACAGCTTGAGCCTACAGTGCCCTCAGGGTTTTTGCCAGGTGTTAAGCAAGTTGAAAAAATTGATTTCCGTTGAGAAAGAAATTGGCTCCAAGAGTCATTGATCTGAAGTTTCTTTTTTTGCACCAAATCTTATTTTCCCCAAGAAAAGTAATTTTCCTACTCTTTTCACATTTAATAAGTAAGAGCTATATGGATCCATGATACATGTTCATTACATTTTAGACTACCTTGCTTTACTGACATGTCTGAAGGAAATATCGCCAACAGGCACTTTTATTTAAAGGTAGTGTGCATCCATTAAAAAAGTCCCAAGAGTCATTTTTGATCTTGAAAATCTTCTAATATACAACTTACGTCAAGTAATTGTGAACTGACATGCTACACAAAATTTCAAGTGACTGTGTCTAAAATTGTCATGCAAAGATACTCAAGAGTTCTTTGACCCTGATCTCAACAAAAACCCCAGAATGTATTCCCCTTTATATACTCTTAAGTTTTCATAAAATTCCAGCTATTTTTTTAAGTTATGAGCAGTTATGTAAAAAAAATGGTCTTGTCTCAGAATGTTAATGAAAAATATAAAATGGTGCAAAATCTGGATACAGACCCAGATAAAACCAGTTAACAAGTACTTTCCTCCATAGCCCATGTCAAATCATCCTACCTAAAATTAGGATGATCAATAAATAAAATATGGTCTGTAGCATGCAAAGAAGTAGACAAATCCACAAATAAACATACAAACAAGAGAATCAACATAACTTGTGAAAATATTTTTTCAATTAAGTTGATGAATAGCATTTGGGGGTAAACAAGATATTTAAACTTTTTTCAAAACCATATTTTCATTGGTCTAAATTGGACCATAATTTTACACACCTTCAATCACCAATATTTATATTCTTCATGTTAAGTAATATGAGGATTTTCTACATTTAGTGTCTCCAGTCTGAAACAGACTCAGCATTGCAAGCTTAATATGGTTTTCTGAATTTCAGAGGAACTTGTAATTAGAGAAATTTTGTTATAATAAATGCTGTTTCTGGATTTCCAACCATAAATTCAACATGTATTTTTAATGGCACAGACTAAACTGCTGAAATATTTATATTGCAGGCACAGAAATATGGGTATCATGTGGAGATCTTGGAACCCAACACGCCATGGAAGTTTAATGTGAAAGAATTAGCAAAGTAAGTACACCTCACACACACACACACACACACACACACACACACACACATATTGACTTGTCAAACCAGTGTTTTATTAACAGTAGCAGTAAATGATAAAAGTTATGAATAAGGAGTTGGATAGTTGAAGTATTTGAATTTAGTTAGTCATTACTGTGAGTTATGGCATCGTGAATTGTTTTTTTCGTAGAGATATATGCACGCTGTATGTTATAATGTATGTCAAATTGTTTGTATCTCCACAAGTTCTGCTGTTCTTTAAACTTTGTATACAGTATGGACTCAATTGGTTAGAACAGCATTTATGAATTATTTTCTACTAAAATTTAAATTTGAATGTTATTAAAACTCAAAGTGCTAATTCAGAATATTAGCTGGTTTTGTACTGTGTCAAAAGGTATATTTGGTGTGTCTGCAAATGATAAAAATTGACAAAGAAACAGAGTTGCCTTTAATTTCTAATTTGTGGTTTTCTTTATTTGGAACCTTTCAATTTCCCCTGTGTAATGCAGTAGTACTATGCATTTATTTGTGTTCTACTGCATCATCTTCTATATCTCTGACTTACAGAAGAAACACTCATGGTGTCCCCAAGGAAAGAATTCAGAGTATGTTACAGAGATATGAAAAGAACGTAACAGTGGAGTCTATTTTGGGGTCAAAGATGCCAGCCAAGATAACAGGGTGAGTTGTATGGAACAGTGGCCAGAGGACTTTGTCATAAAAGATACTAGGGAAAGAAAGAAATGTTTAAGTATTGAAATACACCAAATGTCAATTTTCTGTGCATATGTCTTTTTAAAAGCTCAAAAGGTTGTTTTCAGTTATAATTTTGTCTTATTTGTAGATAATGGTGTGCTTTTAGCAAAAGGCTTAGCTTAATAGTTTTACACCAAATGGAGCAACTGTAATTTCCATTCCATTGATATGATTTTATTCTCTGCAAATTGTTATTGAGAATCCTTTACATTACATGATTATATGTGCACATGAAATACTTCAATCATTTAAGCTGCAATGTTGATAATATATATATAATTCTAAGACCACACTGTAATCTTAATTCTGCATTTGTGAAAACTAAAAACTGTATTACACATCTGTACTAATTATTCAACCTTAATTTTCTTAACATAAAAACAGTGGAAGAATGTATCTGTCATATGACCTGGATATTAGTTGAAATTTTAATATAAAATGTCAAAAGTTAGAAGTTAATTGCATATTTGCCTTTGCAGGAAGCAACAGCAGTCTCCTAAAGCAAAGCCAGGCAAAGGTCATGGTCAGAGGCAAGGTCGAACCCGTGCAGCAGCCACAGGTTCTAAGGGCAACTCGACTGATACAGTAAAAACTACCAACCGGTCTGATAAGACAGCAGCAGCAGCTCAGGGAATAAACAAGGACAATGTTCCCCCAACAGAGTCAGGCAATAATGATCTTAAAATGCATGGGGATATATGTAGTATTGAAACTGACACAGATCTGGAGTCTGTTATTAATGCTGAACTGAATGAGGCTGACCATGTCAGTTCACTTTCATCTCATGAAAGTTTAACCCTAGAAGCTCCAAGAAAAGAAGACCCAAACAAGCTTGTTTTAGGGGAACTACAGGCAACTCCAAATGACCCAGATTTGATGGTCCAACAGGCAGTTTCAAATGACCCATACAATACATTACAAATCAAAACTCATGAATCAGATAAAACAGATCTCAGCGTGCAAGTGTTAGACGATAGAGATAGTTCTGTTGACTTAGATAAGGAGTTTGAAAGGTTTTTGGAGGCTGAATCTGCTGTAACAGATGAAAAAGTGAATTTAGACAAACGACTGGATCCTTCCAGTGCTACACTGGAGACGAATACTTCCACACAATCAGATAGTGCTGGCACTTGTATAACAACTACTACATATACTACTACTAACTCAGCTATAGAAGCTGCCTACTGGTCAACACCAACATCAAAAGAACAGTCCCCCTGTGAAGCTCCAGCACCTGACCCGCTATCTACAGGCCCTGGTACCAGCCAGGACCACAGCACAGTAAACTGGCACATGCCAAAGACTAGGAGAGAAAAACTGGAAGAACAGAAGAACATGAGACAGCTGCAACAAAAAAGTTCAGAAGTTGATGTGAGTAGTAATTCCCAGTCCCAGAATACTGTGGTACCATCAAGTGACAAAGAGTTGGAGATTCAGACCAGAGTGACCAATGGTGTCCAGTCAGAGGGCAGTTCAGTCGGCTCCACACCGTCCAGTCCAAGGTCCCAGAAACCCAAACGGATGCCCAGCAAGAAGAGGCTTGCTGCCAGATTGAATGCACCCAAGCTTGACTCGAACACCAAGCAACAACTTCTTCAGGGGCACTGGGTCCTTCCCAGCTTCGATACTTCCCAGATCCCCACTGATACACAGTTACCTGGTTTACAGAAACTTCAGCTGTCCCCAGACGCACTACAGCCTGGAGACACAAAACAACTAGATATGTTGAGTGCAGGCTCTCAGACCACTGCCCAGGACAAGGCCCTTCTGCAGAGGGTTAATTCAAACTTGGCCATTGGTCAAGAAATGGACGGTGTCCACATTATACGTGGAACTGCCAGAGTGATAGCTGTGTCAGACAGTGACTCTGGTAGTATGGACTCCAGAGAGAGCACACTTAGCAGGCAGTTACGACTTATGCTGGATAAAAGCAGCATGACGGAAGACGAAGAGGTGCCAGTGGCTGAGAGAGATGAGAAATCAAATCTGGCAAAGCTTCAGGTCTTATTTCCTACTGTTCCAGTGGAAGATTTGAGAGATTTGTTGGAGAAATGTGAACAGAATTTAGGCTGGGCGGTTAATATTTTACTGGACTCAAACAGGGAGTCCATAACTCTAACCCCCAAGGTCAACCCTGTTCCAACTCCCCCAGGGTTACCTAAACCACTCTCACTTGCTGAAATGTGCAGTGGATATTTAGACAAGAGAGCTGCTTTGAGTCAAGCCTCTGCTTGTGATGACTCCCCAGCAGAGGGGGTTGCTCTACAAACAAAAAGAGAAACCAACACCAAGGTTATAGGAGGTAGTTTTTCAAGCAGAGGGGCTCTTTCACTATCACAAGACAGGCTTGGCGAAGGATTTCCTCCTCTTGGTTCAAATTATGAAGAAGATTTTATCAGAGAGACATCTGTTTGTGACAACAGTGACAATAGTGATAGTGAGAGTGAAGAAAGTTTGGTAGATGAGGAAGACAGTGGACTGATCCTGAAACTGCCAAAATCTTTTGCTAGGAAACTGGAAGAAATGTTTGGAGTAGTAGGGGAGAAAATTGCAGGTAGGCTTAAAGAATGCATTTGACACAGTTAAATCTGAATCCTTCTTTTAGAGAACTAAATGAATCAAAGTTGAACCCAGGGATGTAAATGAAGTTGTTTTAGTCTGACTTTTCAAGTCTTTTTAGGGGTGTGGGCAAACTTTTTAACTTTTCTGGTCAAATATACAATTTCACTCCATTTTTCCCAGACATGGCATTTTTAGGTCTAAATTTAAGATATATACACAAAACATTCCATCTTAGGTTTGATAATTATTTCCTAACCATCAAATTTATTTTATTTTATTTATTCCTCCAGACACTCCAGCAGACTTAAAGGTGAGCCTCAGCTATGAGGTTGCCAAGAGTTTACATGACTGCTGGCTGAAGACACTGCAGAGAGCCATGTGGAATGAGACACAAGACATTGCACAAATGGAGAAAGAAGGTGAGCTCACATAATTACCTGATTTGTTATTGTGTGTGTGTGTGTGTGTGTGTGTGTGTGTGTGTGTGTGTGTGTGTGTACATGTTTGTGCAAGGAAGGTAGCTAGTAGCAGAAGTGATTGTGATCCCCCTTGTTTGTTATCTTTTTACATTCAACATTCTGATCACAAAGAAGGCTTCTATCAAATGTTTCAACTGCTCTACTATCCTTTTTATTTGTGATATTTTTTATTTTAAATTTATTTGCTTATTGCAAAGGAGAATGCAAGATGAATAGAACTACGCGTGTAACTTTTTTCAATTTTTTTTTTTTTTACAGATGAAGAATTAGCAAGACAATTGCAAGAGGCTGAAAACTCCAGATACAGCGGGGTACATCCAAATGTAGACTGGTTCTCCTTCCCAATAGATGGCAGTTCAGTCAAAGACAGGCTACTGAAAGGTGATTCTGACAGCATGGATGGGTCACAGAAGAAGAAAAAGCCGCGAAAGTCCCAGGCCCAGAGGAGAAAGCTGAAGGCCAAAGCCCTGCCTGTACAGCTGAGGGAAATAATGGACCAGCAGAAGGCACTGCAGGTTGAAAGAAATGTAAGGAATACTTATAGTCATTTGTATGGCCTGTTACCAGTGTATTTTTTATGAAGCAGCTTTCATTATATATATAGATAAGTTTTCACTGCCATTATAATTTTCTTTGATTGGCAAATATTTAACCTGGTAATATATTCCAAAGATGTAATTGCAACTTCTGTCTTTAATGAAAAAAGTTTTTCATGGTATCTTGATAGTATGATATTCTTGGCTTAGAGATTACTAAAGAACTGAAGTCATTCACAACATTTTTATCCACCTCCTGTGGACTTTGATCAAATGAATGGGGCACCTATTTCTACAGACGATGGGTTGAAATGCTGTATATAAGTCTTGTTATTTAGTCAAGATTAACTGTTTTATCAACTTCTCTTTTATTACTTTCACTTTATGACAGTATCACTTGATCAGTTAATAACATTTTCCAAATGATGTGTTATGTTTAAGCTTCATTTTGAAGATTATTCTCTATGATAACACAATTATTTGATTGCATCTAGTAATTATCTCCATTTTTTCTCATCTTTCAGCTCCATTTAGCAGAGAACAGTTCAGATAATAGTATAGCTACAAGGATCAAGCGTCAGCAGTTAGCTGAGATGTTCCCAAATATAGATGAGAAACCACTAGATGAGCTGTTTGCTGCTAAAAAGTAAGGAAAGACCCCATCCATGGCCTAGCTTCAGGAAAGAACTGTAGAACACAAGTTGGTCTTAACTTTTAGACCAGTTTTCTTAGTCTGCTTGGATCCAAAGTGGATGTATGTTTCTCTACTTGGTGGACCTGTTTTATCAAAAAAAAAAAAGATAAGGCTAATGATATAGACCAGTGGTTACTTGATTTTGGTTGACTTTGAACTATTATAAAATATGGAGATTAGTAATAAATGTTTTCATTAAAAAGTTACAGGTTACCATCATACAAACTGTAGATAACTTAGATCGAAATGAGCACTGGTTGATATTGTGTTCTTTTCATACTCTCCACTTGCCCTCTGAAACTTCCAGTCCCCAAATATCCTGTTATCACAGAAAATTAAGCAGAAGTGAGGCGATCGTGGAAAATAATGTATTCTTAGGTTTTGTGCCAAATATCAAAATTGTCATCTTTATGATACTCTTGTAAGAAATCTGCAGAGTGTAGTTTAAGGATATCTTTATGCAAGGGAAATTAAATCTAATACTGGACTTACAAAATGATAAACTTATAATCAAACATTGAGATCTTGACCACCAATATACTTTTGCCCTCTATGTGACACACTATCGGATGAACCAGAGCAATTCTTATGGCTTATTGAAGTCACATTTTCATCTTCACGTCATTTAGCACATTATTCAATTAATTGAACACTTGTGAATTGCAACAGTTTCTGCATTTTTGTTTTTGTAATCTCCCAATTTGTTCCCTTTCTTTCAAATTCATAATTTAAAAAAATTGTTTTAAGAAGGAAAAAAATTCATCAAGTCACTAGTGCATTCATTTATTCATTAGCTCATGTATTTAGATATAAAGTGGTCTATGGTCTTAACCAAAACCTCCCCTTGTGACCAACCAGTTTCTTGTCCTTTCAGCTATGAGCTGGGGCCAACCATAGAAGTAGTGAAAGAAGTCCAGGGGAGAACTGCGCCCCCTAGGGACGTGATGGCACCAGAAGCTTTGGCAGAGTATGAGAGATTGCTTATAGAGAGAGCTCAGCAGGAAAGTCTAGAAGACCAGGTTAGCCTCCTTTAATTGTTATGGTTTGTTGTTGAATATGCCACACATGTACACACGTGTGCGCTCTTACACTCATGCATGCATGCATACATACACACATTAGTTATTTGTAATTTCGTATTGAATGTTTTTATTATGCAAACTTATGCTTAAAATGTACCAGTGAAAAAAGTTTGTCATTGCTGCATAGAATGGTTGTCATGAAAAAAAAGCAACAGAACTGAAAAGACTTTTTCAAAACAAAATAAAATCTCCAATTAGTATCCAATATGGTATGAAGGCAGTTACGTAAATTATTGTTTGAAATTCAACCCCATGCTCAATTTCCCATTAATTTCAGCGTCAATTGGCCTCTAAGCACACAGAGGACTACCAGGACTATGAAACCCCGGAATACCAAGACTTCAGGGCAGAGGCAGACATGCACTATGCCCTAAGACAAGAGTGCTTTCAGAAAGCCCAAGAGGCCCACAGAAGGGGCATGCAGCAAGTGGCTGTGTATTATTCTCAGCAGGTATGAATGAGAGGCCCAGTTGGGGGTCAGTCTGCATGTAGATGGATATTTATGGGAGCAGGGACTTGTTTCACACAAAAAACTTTAGCAGAGAAATTGGTTTAAACTTAATCAACATTTATTTATTCTGCTTCATGAGAATTTTACAGTAGTCCATTTAGATGAGGGAAGTATTGGTCTGAAGCATAAGTCACCTTTTTTTATTTATTTATTTAATTGAACTACCTTTGATTTATTATGTGTCATAGAAGGCTGAAAGTTGGGTTTAAAATTCAAGAGATATTTCACATTTAAGTTATTTTCTACCCCACATTCAATATTGAAGGATATATTTTTGTTTTATTAACCATATCAAATGTAGTAATACTGTAGTCTCTCTCTTGTTAGGGTCATCTTCATACTCAGTATCTGAAGGAGGCTAACAGGAGAGCCTCTGAGAAGATCATAGAATACAAGTAAGTAAATGAACCTTTCCAGAACTAAAGTCTTTTGAACAGTAGTATAGAGTAACCTGGTTAATTATCCCATTGATTCTGAGTGCTGGCTTGCAGAACTTTACGTTACATTTGGTTAAAGTTTCATTGTATTAGATGTTATAAAAACAGCACGGTTTTTTAGCAATGCTGGCTTGCTGGACAAGGCATTAAATATCATAAAAAATATCAAGGTTTTCTAGGAATGCAGTCTTTCTGGAAAAAGTGTTAAATCTTGTAAAAATATCGCTGTTTCTAGGAATGCCAGCCTACTGGACAAGGTGTTAGGTCTTATAAAATTATCTCTGTTTTCTAGGAATGCTGGCTTGCAGGACAATGTGTTAGATCTCCATGGATTGCATGTACCTGAGGCTTTGGCTTTACTGGAGAGAGAGATGCAGACCAGGGAAGCAGGTCTGTGTTCACCAGTAGGCCTGTATCCACACAGACACTCTCACACACATGCTCATTTGCCTGAAAGATATAAAAAAAACTTTGTAGATCACAATGAACTGGATCATGTTTCAGAACAAAATGATACCTGTCTACTGGTACTTACATTTTACCCATCCAGTATCAGAGTGCCTCTTCCCTCCCCATCAACTTTTGAAAGCATTATATATCTGATTGGCTTAGAAATTAAGAGGTGTAGTGTTTTAATATTTGATGAGAGGGTATTGTGGCAGAGGCATGTCCATGGTGGAGAGCTGGATTTCCAGTGAGGGCGATGACATGTAACTTGGACATCTTAAAGTTTTTGCAGTCCTTACAAAGCCCAATTTTGGCCATTATTCAATTAATGCATTGGGACAATGGCTGGACCATCACTTGGTCTTTCATTTACGTTTTCTCTCAAAGAAAGATATTTCCTTGTCTGCCTGTTGATATTTGTGTGTGATGTAACTTTTTCATTGTTTCCAGAGTTAAGAGAAAAGCCAGATGCCAGAAAGTTTCACCTGTCCGTGATAACTGGGCGCGGCAAGCACAGCCAGGGAGGGTTAGCTAAGATAAGGCCTGCTGTCAAAGACTTATTTAAAAGAAAAAACTACAGGTAAGGGGACCTATTCCCAATGGTGTTTTCGTATAATTTTTACATCTATTATTTATGTTTACATGGGTCCATTTATGTATTGGATTATTTATTTATTTATTTATTTATTTATTTATTTATTTATTTACCAGTGGAATATGAAAAAAGCAGATATATGCATATGTTTTTTTTTTTTTTTTTTTTTTTTTTGTGTGTGTGTGTGTGTATTATTTGTAATAATGTAAACTGAAATATCTATTTGACTGGAAACAAAAATGAAACTGGACTTTTTTTTACTTTCAGTTTTACTGAGCCCCAACAAGGCCTTTTGAAAGTTCTTTTGAAGCAGTGACCAATGGAGACTATGGGGTGAATATTTAGTCTGGGGCCAGTAGTTGAAGTGAAAATTGAAATACTACTCTGATCCCATGATCCTGAACTCTTTTCACAATCGCAGGGCCTTAACACTTATACTCAAAAGATTTCTAATGCTGTATTTTTATGAATTTATGTATTTCATTTTGAAATGTATTGAAATGGAGCTGACAAAAAGCACTGTAAGCTTGGTTCATCTATTTTTTAATTATTTTACAGAGGCAAAGATCTTTAAATTACTCAATAATTGCAGACACATTTCATGGCAATTTGACGTGTATATCATTTCAATTTTTTTTTTATTCCTACATTTTTAATCTGTTTTAAAGAAGTAATTGGTAAAAAATGAGAGCAAGTGGTTTTTTTATTGTTTTACTATTTCATGAAGAAGGTAACACTTGTGCACTTGTATATTTTTGTCATAAAAATGCGATAAATAAATTATTTTACTTTCAGCAAGATATGTTGAATGGATTCTTTTTTCAACCAAAAAATTTAAACGTGGTATTATTTTACACCTTAATGGTTCATTTCCAAGAAAGAATCAACATTATAACAATAGAAATTCTAATTAATATACAGTGAAAAGATGGATTTTGGTACATTGTCATGTGAGCATGTTATACATATTTGATTTTGAAAAAATATTCATTTTGGAAATTTATTAAATTATTTAAACTGTTGGATCTTTTACTGTTGACAACTTCTGAACATCCAACAAATTAGAGTATTGAAAAAAAGGATGTTTGCTGAAAATTTACGTGAAATTTCAATGATCCAATGAATTACCATAAGTAAAATTCCATTGGGAAAAAAACTCGCAATGGAATCAGTTTCAAGGACGATAAAACTAATCATTTGTTTTGATCTGTAGTGGACCAAGTATGAATTTCCCAGTTATCAACGTTTCTGCTCCAAATTCTATAAAGTAATATCTACCTGAATTTCTGAAACGTAGCTTATTTGCAATCCATTGCCCCTTCAAATTACATCATTCCAAACGTCTATGACGGCATCATCTGCTCGATGTCCATATTTGCCGCCGCGGCTTGACAACCTAGTTTGGCATCCTCTAACAGGGGCACTTTTTTTTTTTTAATATTCACAGAAATGTCTCTAGCTAATTCTGTGCACTTCTGCTATTGCAAGAATATATGGAATTGGCTTCCTCCCACACCTGACCTGTAGTATAGAGTATAAGTATGCTCCTTCCTGTTTATGTCTTTCGATACCTTTATATAATAGTTCTGGAAAAGTCTGACACGATTTTGTTCCCATTTGTTGTATACTATATATCATTCAAATACAATAAACTAATCTTTGTCCATATTGCAGGTATTTACAAGTACATATTTCCGCATATTTTGATAATAACATATTCCCATATTTTGCATACGTTTCCATCAAAACAAAAAGAAATTTATTTAAGAACAACAATTGGCTTGTATACATGTGTTTCAAAATTCACGAGAACCCCATTAAAAGTGGCCCAGAAACGACGAACCTGGCACGAACACCCTATGTACCATTTTGTGGATATCTGGAAATATCCGAAACATAAAGACATCGTTTAAAAGTGGTTGTTTTGTGTTCGTTACATCGATTTATATCCTGCAAGATGATGCTGCTGCTTCACACCTAATAGATAAATCGCTACGTCATTTACATAGGACATTAACACTCTATAATATGCAATTTCCAAATAATGGTCTTTAAAACGCTGACCGTTTTGCTGCTTTTAAAAAGACCAAATATAGGCCTGCAATACACACTAGTGACAAGCTACTGGAAAGGCAACTTCTGACCAAAAAAACGTCAAGTGGAATGGTTCAGAACTCGTTTCGTGCGTAATAGCATCGGTGATTTTGGTCATGCTGGGGAGTGTGTAACACTTCAATTCACCCAATTGACCGCTTCCTGGAGAAAGGGGTGACGGAACTGTTTTAGCCAACACAGCGTGGATCATACTCTAAACTCTTATTCTAAACAGTTTCCATAAACTCACGCCCAGAACAAAGTCCACTATTTCAGCAGCTGTCATCAAGGTGCTCCCCAGCACGAGACCCAACGCTCCCCCGATATCTGCGAAGAGGGTCAGCGCGCTGTACGCCTCCTGTTGCACCACCTCCTCGACGCTGATGTCAGAATAGAAAATATTAAGATCAACAAGGCTTTCCTTGAAAAACGATGCTTGTACGTTATACATCGCGGCCATTCTGTTTATTAGTGCTTCAGCCATTTTGGTGTGTGAAATTGAGTGTGTATAATGGGTACTTTGACAAGCCTCCATGCAAGCACAGCTACTGTAACCAGCCATCGGTTCTTTGCTGATATTGAAACATCCAAACATGGTATCTTTGAGGTTACAAGTTCGCTGACCGTCAATTGTTTGGTTGCCCGTTTTTGGTTGATGAAACAAGCGGCATCCACATGCTTGCATAGCAATAAAACTGAAAAGAAATATGTATTTGAAATGCACATCATCTCTGATTAGAAGACGTTTCCACGGCGATCACATATTATTCATTCTGTAGTCAAAGACATAAGTGACTTTTCAAATGGTTTAGGTTATAATTCGCAAGCACTGAACGTGTGCTAATCATCTCATTTCACATTTGCAAACATATTGCAGTTGAGTACATATCTTAACCAACACAGCGTGGAGTAGACTTTATATTCTCTTTCCAAACAGTTTCCATAAACTCACGCCCAAAACAAAGTCCACTATTTCAGCAGCTGTCATCAAGATGCTCCCTATAAATTTGGGTATCACGCATCTTTAAACCTGTATATAATATAATGTGGATTGCTTTGCTCATTTAATGTGGGAATAAAGTAACTATATTCGTAACGCACTACATGAGAACCAGTTAGTTAGCAACCGGCTCCATTTGTTATAACGGATAATACAACTACACATGTATTAACAGATGAATTAAGAACACGCTGTTTCCTCCCTGTCACATTTTGAATACTCACTGGCAAAGACGGTGATTTTCTGTATCATTGTTTCAAAAATCTACTTACGAGCATTCAGCATCACAATTAAGTTTGGTATATTTGGAGAAGTACTTCAAAGTTCTCTCTTTGCACTGTCCGTGTGGGGGAGGGAGATTCGTTCGCTGGAAAAATACATAATAATAATAATAATAAGATTCTTATATGGCGCCTTACATTCTATCTCAAGGCGCCTTACAATAATAGCTAATATACTAAAATCATTAAAATGACTACAATATGTTAATCATAAACTTTCATTGGAAACCATTTAAAATTTACACTACTAAAAATCAATCTTATTAAAATATATATATATTTTTTAAAAAAATCTAAGAGATATAGACAGAATTAAAAATGTGGGTCTTTAAAAGAGATTTAAAATTTTCAAAGTCTTCTGTTTTTCTAATAAAATTTGGGAGACCATTCCACACTTTTGGGGCGTAGATTATAAAATCACGATCTCCATAACTTTTGAGGCATCCCTTCTCTAAAACAGAATGTTCTAAAATAAAATCATTCTCAGTATTAAAACGTGTGGACCGCCGTGGTAAGTTAAAACAGATGAGATCAGATAAATATAATGGTCCTTGTGAATGGATCGCCTTAAAAATAATACAAAGTACTTTAAAATCAATCCTCTGCTTCACAGGCAGCCAGTGTAATTCTTTCGTAATGGGAGTGATATGGTGTGTAATATTGTAGTTAATTTGACAAACCAGTCTTGCAGCTGAGTTTTGAATAACTTGTAACTTTTTAATCTGATAGTCACAAATACCAAAGAGGAGACTATTGCAGTAATCTAATCTTGATGATATAAATGCATGTACTAATTTTTCAGTGGTTTTGTTATCTAACACTTTCCTTATTTTTCCAATGCGCCATAGTGCATAAGATGCTGATTTACACACTTCAGATACACGCTTGCCCATAGTGCCATTTTCATCGAGGGTAACTCCCAGATCTTTTACAGAACTAGATGGTTTTATAAGAACATCTCCTATGCAAATGTTGGCATTTGCTACATTTTTTCTATTTGCCTTGAACCTTGATGTAAACCATATCAACTCAGTCTTACTATCATTTAAAGCCAACATGTTCACTTCCATCCATTCTCGAATCTCTGCAAGACAAGTCTCCATAGAAGTGATTGTTGCAGACTGGCTGCTCTTGCATGTAATATATACTTGTGTGTCATCTGCAAAAATAACAGTGTTCAGACCATGCTTTAGTATGATATCTTCTACAGGTAACATGTATAATGAGAATAGGATCGGACCTAACACAGACCCTTGTGGGACACCATACTCCAAGTTAACTGGCTGAGATAAAACCGACTCTATTGAAACCCTTTGTGTTCTGTTTTTCAGGTATGAGGTAAACCAACTAAGTGCAAGTCCATTTACTCTAAAACGATGCTGCAACCTGTGAAGAAGAACCTTATGATCTATGGTATCAAAAGCCGCTGAAAGGTCTAGAAGAACTAAAATGACATCTCTTTGTTTATCTAGGGCAAGCATTATGTCGTTGTGGACTCGAAGTAGAGCTGTCTCAGTGCTGTGGCCTTCTCTATAGGCAGACTGAAATTTCCCAAAGAGTTTATTTTCAGATAGATAGCTGCTTAGTTGGGAACATGCCATTTTTTCAAGAAATTTACCTAAAAATGGTAGATTTGATATTGGTCTATAGTTTTTCAGGACATTTTTACACAGCCCTTGCTTTTTAAGTAATGGTCTAACAATTGCAGTTTTGCAGTTTGATGGAAAGATACCTTTTGAGAAAGACAGATTTACTAATCTCAGGAGAACTGGAGATAACACACTAATGCACTCTTTCACTATATATGTTGGCATGGGATCCAGAGCACAAGACTTAGAATTCATCCCCTTTATAACAGAGATAATATCATTCTCCGAGACCGGTAGGAAATTGCTCAGTTGGGGCCCACCACCCTGACTGGCACACCTGTCTTGAAATTCACTTCGTAATGAATCTGATTCTGAGGATCCTGTGGTAGAATTTTGAGTTAAATCATAATATAATATAATATAATATAATATAACGCTTGTAGAATTGTAGGTCTTGGATTGGCCAGTTTCTGCCTTACTTTAACCTACATTGGCCAGTGACAGTGTGCTATTTCGAATAGTTCTGTTATTGTGGTGATTTCACGGCCAAACTTCTATTTAGAAACTTTCACATTTAAATCAAATTAAATCAACTTTTGATAAAGATTGTTCAAATGCCTCCATTATAATGACATAACATAAATCTGGTTACGTATTTTATTCGTTAGAAAGAATTGTAACCAAGTTTTAAAAAGATATTTCCAGTTTTAGAAAAATTGAACAACTTTATTTATGGCTTCATCTCCTAATTGAAGTTAAAGTCAGTGTCAGTTTAATTATGTCATATGCCTTAATTCTGTAAATTGGCTTCAATATCTCTGAATTGTTTTATGATTCACTGTGATGTATTTTGTGTGTATGAGTATATGAGGAGATCAGAGAGATTGTAGGTTAGAGCTCAGAGTGAGTTTGGTCAGTCGAACCGATAGCAAGATTGTCCCTGCTGTCTTTGGAAACTCCAGATCTGTCAGCCAGAGAAATAAACGTAGAGATCAGTCAGTTTGTAGTTGATCTCTGGAAAACAGAGCACTGCTGTTGTGTTACCTGCTGGAGAAGTAACTCAGACCAAATTGTCCCCTGTAATAGTACTCTTGTGTTTTGTATTTGAGTAATCTAATATAATGTTATAATATAAACAGATGAGTTGTGTTGTGTTGTGTCCCCTAAGCAAATCCATATGTTTCCAGAGCTCTTAGTAGCTTTTACACCTATTGTGAAATACACTCAAATATACATTGATGGTGTGAATTTTTTATTTAAAATAATGACTTCGTCAAGTACTTAAGTGTGAACGAGAGTTAGAAAGTGTATGCAGATAGGGTATCATTCATGTATTGTCGTTTTATTATATATATTATACTTCTTTATCCACAAACAATGGAATTTCCCGGTCTTGGTGGTGGATGCGGTATGTTGGTATCATGATAACGCTAGCTGTCAAACAGATTTTTTATATCTATAATATCCAAGTGATTGCCAATAGGTCGCTGATTGATTTACCACAGGTATGCAACTGATTGAACGGTATTCCTTTTGTTTCTTCAGCCCCAAACGTTTACCTCTGACAACACAACGTAATTAAATCGTGAAGGTCGTGCGCATCGCGTTTCTTTTACATTCTCATCCTTGAGGTGAGAATACCAAGCACTGGAAAGATGTTAAACTGTATTTACTGAAACAATCTTTTTAGAAATGATTGGACATTTTTAACGATCTGTTAAATTATTTGTAGATAATTTTAATGGTTAAAATGTGATTATAAATAGGAATTATACATTGCTTTTTTTAGTTTTTCTTGCATCTGTCTATTTATTCCAGTGTTTATTCAGATAATATGGCTTTCCAAATTTTAAATGAGATAAAGCGATGAAACATTGAGGATATCAGGATATCAACCAACGATTTTCACAAAATAATAAAAGAAATAAACATAGCATCAAAAACAAGCACACTGGTACTTACATCGTATGGAATCTACGTGGCGTATGCAAAACTTCTCAGTTAATGTAAAATCTTGCCAACTAATGCAATTTATTTTTCATTTCTATTAAATATTATGATTTATGATCATGATTATGAAATATAGTCTATGCTCAAATAGGCCACCATCGTACGCCTATTTTACCGCGGTTGCTGGCAACCTTTCAGCAACATGTTTTCGAATGCTTGCAACCGGAAAGAAACCTATTAGCAACCAAGACTAAAAAGCGTCAATCGACAACGCTGTTGCAACTGCAACCTTTTAGTGACCTGCTGCCGACTGTTTGCGACCGGCAGGAGGGTCCACGCGACTAAAGACGGTCAATCGACAGTTGCAAGTGGTATGCGACTGGTCTTATCTGGTTATAGCGACCTACTGGCATTAGGAAACCGATATTTTTCATCTTTAGTCGCACTGGTTGTCGGTACACAAAAAAGACCTTTATGTGTCAACGGTCGCTGGCGACCTGTTAGCAACCTTATGCGACCACTTTAAAACCTATGTCAACCTCCTTGCGACTGAGTTCGCTAAAATGTTGCCATTTGGTTGCAAGCGCAGTGTGACCCTAGCCTCGGGTATTCATTACTTTGGACAAAATTGCGATTAGATCTATAAATATGGGTTTATTAAAGCAGCGGTCATACCCGTCTTTGTTTCATAGCTATGTCCACACTTTCTCCCGGTGACACTTTTAAACCTAGGCCTATCATATGGGGAAATTCGCCTCGCTCGTGCATCAGTACCTGGGAATTAGACAAAGGCTTTTTTAAAAATTGGCATGCAATGGTTGCACATATATAAATATATACAGTGTTCACACACACACACACACACACACACACACACATGGAGCACATTCTAAGCAAAAGTATCCTTCTGTTTTTTCAAGATATAGTCCAAAGATAGAAATTTATACACAAGCCATAAACTTGACTGTAATACCTTTCAAAAATGAGATTCTTGACAGTCACTTAGAGGGTCCTAGGAAGGCACAAGGTGGTGGAAACGTTATAACAGGACCGTGACCGCCATAATACTAATTGCTAACTAAATTAGTAACTGCTGATGGACGTTTTCATCCAGGTTAGCTATCATGTGGGCTTCAAAACGTTTTTGCTTGTACACAAACAATGATGTTTAGACTATGCAGCATTTTCTAGTCATTAATTTGGTTAGCATTTTGTAATTTGAAATGCAGTGCCATGCAAACTACTTTTAAAGTTGACGGAATATTTTCAAACGTCGAAAAAATGCCTTACAATTTATCATTCAACGAACACTATATGGACTTGACTTCTCATTATTTCAATACGAAACCCTTTCTTATCACATGCATCTGATACCTGTACTTTCAATTTACCATTAATTAATACAGTATATATTAAATCATGACATACCGTGTAGCCGGCTTTTGTGGTGAAATTTAGATAATCGTCCTGGTGTGAAAAAAGCCACATCTGTAATCCACTTAAGCTGCCTGCTCTGCTCACACTCTTCAATTCACCTTCTTAAAGAAACAAAAATAACGAAAAAGGCAATACTTCGGCAGTGCCAGGATCCAAGGTGCCCCAAAATATGCATTCAAAATATGGCGCCTGTGGTCTGGTCCATTGGCTATACACAATTTTTAACATGCCATAATAGTTTTTAACGTCATTTCAAAGATAATAAATCAATCAACTTAATTAACCACGATGTCAGAATAACCGATTTAAAACATAATTAATAATAAATAATTGTCATAGAAAAAAGAAAATTATGCTATTCTTTATATTCATTTGTTATTGTTTTTTTTAGGTAGCCCTCTGTTTTAACTGATGTTAAACAAATCATAATGAGCCAACAGGAAAATTCCCACCATTAATGTAATATGCTCTGAAACGTCGTAATTTGGCGTCATCAGTAACGTACGACGCTGAAACGGTTGTCGTCTCAGCAATAAAGCCACCTACATGCACTAGCAACGGTCAACTGATGGGAAAAACGGCGAAAAAGGCTGGTCCCATATTAAGGTGGCAGCGTCCCGTTTAATTGGCCTTACCTGCGTTGAATTGGATACAAGATCCCATCTCAGTTTCTATCATTGAAAAATCAGCATCTGTACATATCACCTGATTGAACAGGCAGAACTGCAAGAAAAAAAAACTTGCTGAATTACAAGCTAGTATAATAAAATTGTATGGAAATATCAGGATTACAAGAAGCAATTTCGTGTCATTCGTGTTGAAAATGTGCACATCCACCAGGGATCAAAATAAAAGTAGCCCCCCTGTGAATCAACATTAAAAATGGAAGCGATCAATTTTCGAAAATTATACTGAACAAAAATATAAATGCACGAAAGAATATGTTGATTTATTTTTATATATGGAACTAGAGTATATAGCCAAAAATAACAGCATATTTTTCTTGACAAATAGACATCACTTTGAGAGCATTAGGGGAAGTTTAAATGCATAGTCCAAGAGTTACGGCATCAAATACACCATGGGGGTTAACATCCTGAGTCACAGACACAATTAAATTTGTGCAGAGCAGTACACCAGCGGCGCATGGACATCACTAAGTAGTCAATAGAGGCCTAAGGGATATTATCCCATTCTTCCTGGAGTGCTTCTTGCAGTTGGCGAACATTTTCGAGAGCTGGAACATGATAGCTGAAAACTCTTATCCAGAACATTCCACAGGTGTTTGTTGGGCAACATGGTGCATGAGGGTGGTTCCTAATGCTACCAGTGTCTCTGAGGTGTGTTCCCAGACGGCTGACAGTGGAATGATGCACCTTCTGCAACTTCTGTTACTGACAAGCCAGCATTGAGCATGCTGATGGCATGCTCCCTAATGGTTTTTAGACATCTGTGGCATGTTGACAAGTGGCAGAAATACACATTTTGGTGTGTCCTTTTATTGCCTAGACGGTAGAGAATGTCCGAGTATTGGTCTTGCAGATTGACATCTACTCCGTCATGCTCCATTAGTCTTATGGGTGTAAAAAAAACTGAACCTTTGAGTATACTCACGGGGAGCGGCCAAGTGAAACCAGACCACTATAATTGATCAAAACAAATCTGTCAGTTCACAAATAAACCATCAACCTGGGCATATTTCATGATTATCCATTTCAACTGACCATTTTAGTTTCGTGTGTTTATATTTTTGTTCAGTATAATTTTTAATTTTAAAAACAAAATTGAAACAAATAGGCAATGTATTTAGATAGATATATAAAGAATTTGCGAATAATGGCACGTTTGACAAAACGACTACAGTCAATGTCTTTTCCATATGTAACAAAAAATATTTTTACGTCACTTTACCTTAATGAGTCTTGACAATGATATTGGATGCGATATTTTTTAAGTCTTATTTTTTAAACAATTACAATATGTCACCTATGACAGCGTTAGCATCTAAAGATCAACCTGGTTGAAAACATTTATGGAAATTTTTACAAGTAGTATATACAATTTTAGAATGATAAGACGTGAATTTCTACTTACTGACGGCATAAGATCCGCCATCTTGTATTGGTTTCTGGTGTGGAAATCTGTCCAGTTGTATTGCTCGATATTGGTAAGATTGAAGTTAAACATGTCAAAATAGTTTGCCTGTTCAAGATGTCCGTTTGCTCTGAGATACGGCAGCTTAAACCTATTGTTGTTGCAGATGGTTACTGTGGGGAAGTGAATTGAGTCGTTGTGATGGAATTTTATATCCACCGACGCTGGGTTCTCGAGGAAATAGGAAATGCGGTTCCACAGATGGAAAATTAAGAAGCCTGACCCACATAAAACGAACGCTAGCCACAGTAATCGCCTGACAGGTGAAAATTTTGGATTGGCCACCTGCTTCATTCCTAGGATGCTAACGTTATTGGCAAAGTCAGATATCTCGTCCTTCAGGGATGGGATGGTTTCATCCTTAGGCTGGTCTGGCTTACGTTTGGTAATATTGGTACCGCGGTGTGGTGACTTGTTGCTAAAGTCGCCATGCATATTATTGTACTGTTTTATAAACTCTGTTCCTTTTTCTTCAAAAGAAAATGGGTGGACGCTAGACATTTTGTTTTTGTTTGTATTAGGTTATGATGTGCCAGAATCTACAACGAGAAAAGCAGGCCGTTAAGTCACATATGTCTTTGAAAAAAGATTAAAATCTGTTTTTCGTCACTGTTATTGCAGAAGAACAATTTGGGTATATAGCGGGGGAAAAAGGACAGCAGAGGCATCTTAGTGGCGAGGAACATCATTCCAAAATTAATTTAAAAAAATAAGAGAATCAAGTCTGGTTCTTTTGATTACTCCAAGGCTTTCGATTCTTTGTACCACGATGCCCTCTGGAAGACCATCAATGGCTTCGAAGCCCCAAAACACCTAACGTGGCTGCTGAAAAGTTTGTAGGATCATGACAAAGGAGTGATGCGGGTAAACAACCAGTACAAAGAATAGTTTTTTGTTTGAAATTGAAATGAGACAGGGATGCCTGGTATCATTGCTTCTTTTCAGCGCCACTGCAGAGGGAATCATGCAAGAAGTCCCAGAAAGGCTCCATGACCGATCTGGTAAAGTCCTTGCGGGAAGAAAAAATATGCTTATGATACGACAATGGCGGCTAAGTAAAGAAAAGAATAGAATGCAAGGAGATGAGAGGCGATGATGAATAAAAGCAGAGAAGCAGGTCTCAACGTCCAAAAGCCAAAACATCTGCAATACCAGTGCATAGGGAGTGAGAGATGGTGACAGTCTTTTTCCACTCTCTTTTGAACTTCATATAGTAGTATAATTTTCGTTGTACATGGTTTTTTTGCATTGCTTTGCAGTATTTTGAACGTGTCTTCGTCGGTTAAAAGAAGCAGTGTTTGAGGGTGAGGGTGTCTAAACCAAAATGATATTCTTAATCCTACTATTCCTGTACAGTTTACATTATCATAAAAAAAATTGATTTTTCCGAATCAAAATTAAGGAACGATTATAGACATACGCGTACACTTACCTTGCAACCTCGGACACATCGACGACGAAGTTCAACCGAAATGCTGTATCACAATATCATTTTCAGCTATCGACTTATATTAATGGACATAAACGTGTTCTCTGTTTACCTAGCTACTAATTGTGTGTTTAAACGGGAATGAATTGAGCTAATCCAGCACTCCAGACTCGGAATGGGGATGGCGGAAATGAGGGAAGCATCCAGACGTCGTGTCCGGAACAAAAACAGGGCATTAGTGTTCCAACCTGGACGGATATAGGCTCACAGTGATGACATCGATTAAAGCAAAATCCACAAAAAGTGACTCATAAGAGTGACGTCTGTAGTTTTCACATATTGTGTAATATTTGCGTAATTCTGACTTTTCCCATTATTTTTTGTTCTCTTTCGGATTATTACCTCCAATACAGAAAGAAATTGACAATTATTAAGTTTATTTAAAAAACGCGACGTAAATATAACACAAAATATGGAAGAGTCACGTTTTATTTGTGACGGTCTCAAATTGGCCAAAACTAGTTTATGACATACTTAGCCACTGCGTAAGCTTACCTGTAATGCTGAGCGGAGAGAGATCGAATATGAGGAGGTTTATGTGAGAATAACTACGAATTAGTCAGCCGGTAAGTTAGTAAACCCACAGGACAAAGACTTTGTGGCAGACGAGAAGAAATCGAACCGCTAATTATTGTTAACTGTAAAGGCACAATAGCTCTACTTAATGCCAGCAATTAGTCTTCACCCCAATGTGCTCGTGGTATTGACTAGGCTGTATATGTATAGGGACTCTTCTGAATCACTATACATGTAGATCGAATCACTATATAAAATATAGGCGTAAGATAAAGCATTAAGGTAACAATATTATAATGGACTATTCTAATATAAATTAATCTCCTCGCTAGGGGTCCGGTGCACACCCCCTGGCAATCGCACGAATATAAAAGGAAGCAATTTAGCGTTTTATCATGTGTGCTATTTTAATTATACTTAAATTGGTGTCAGCTAAAACATAGGGCGATTTCAAGTAATCTAATGCTCTAATGCACTTTAAAAGGCCACTTGTATCTGTTTATTAACACGTCATGACTAATGGAAAGTGACGTGCATAAGTTATGGGTTCCACATTTTGACCACGTTAATTACCGTTGGATTTGAAAGGAATCTAGAGTGATATCGATAAAACTTAAGCTCAACGTACTTGACAAACTGATCGTCAAATTTACCAGTGCAACCTGTTAATTACCATCAAACAGTACACCACAGTTGCGACTGTCATCTTATTGACACAGAGAGGGGTCGATTTTGTAAATGTTTCACACATTATAATCGTCAATAAATCAATATTTTAAACGCCGGGTCGACAACTTGATGGTTTATACATGGTGTGCGGCAGTAATTGTACTCAGCGTAAGCAGTAGGCAGAGGTACCAGAAATAAGGAAAAATAAACTGTTAAATTGTAAATTTGGAAGGTAACAGTTGTGGGTCAATCATTAGATAAGTGATGATTTTTGGTGAAGATTCCTGGGAAGGTTAAGTTTTGTCGTAGGTACCGAGCACCGTGACAGGCTATTAAACCGGGAATCAAAAGTTATTTCCCCTTTTATTTTGCAAAGGACCACTCCAGTATTCCAGATATCATATATGAAACCTAGAAAAGCACTCCGAGAGCGCAGACCTCCGCCAAGGCAGCAATTTATTATTATTATTATTATTGATTATTGATTGATTATTGATCCGGATCACCACCAAAAACTAATCATCTCTTCCTTGGCCCACTTCTGACAGTTCCTAAAAATTTCATCAAAATCGGTCCATAACTTTTTGAGTTATGTTGGTGACAGACAAACAAACAAACAAACAGACAAACAGGGGTGAAAACATAACCTCCCTGGCGGAGGTAATAATTCGTTGAGCAAAACATATCATAAACATATTATACTGATTCTTCACACCTAATAGATACATCTCTTCGCCATATACATATGACATAAACACACTATGCAGTTTCCAAATTATTATGTCTTTGAAACCCTGCCCGTTGCTTTGCAGGGTTTTAAATGCCCAAATGACCATCGATCAAAAAATCCCAAGTGGGATGGTTGGGAACTTGTTTTACATCTGCCTGCGTAAAGACATCTGTGGCTGTGTTAATTGATGCTTTAACAACCACTGCAGTAAGTAGACGGCTTGATTGCTATCGAAATTTGTGTCATGCTGGGGAGCCTGTAATACTTCAATTTACCCAATTGGAGAAAGACGTGACTGAACTTTTGTAGCCAAAACGGCGTTTGTTAAACTCTATACTCTCTTTCCAAACAGTTTCCGTAAACTCACGCCCAGAACAAAGTCCACTATTTCAGCAGCTGTCATCAAGGTGCTCCCCAGCACGAGACCCAACGCTCCCCCGATATCTGCGAAGAGGGTCAGAGCGCTGTACGCCTCCTGTTGCACCACCTCCTCGACGCTGATGTCAGAATAGAAAATATTCAGCATGATGATATTTTCACGGAAGAACGATGTATCGGTGTTGTTGTACATCGCGATCAGTCTGTTTATGAATACTTCAGACATTCTGGTGTGTGAAATTGAGTGCGTATAAAGGGTACTTTGACAAGCCTCCATGCAATCACAGCCATTGTAACCAGCCATCTGTTCTGTGCTAATATTGAAACATTCAAACATGATATCTTTGAGGTTACATGTTCGCTGATCATCGATTGTTTGATTGCCCGTTTTTGGTTGATAAAACATGCGGCAACCACATGTTTGTGTGTGATTTAGACTGAAAAGAAATATTTAAGTGTCTAATTAGAATAAGTTTCCACAGTTTCGATCTCATATTATTCATTCTCAAGTCAAAAACTATTTAGGGACTTTTTTAATGTTTTGAATTATTTGTAACTACTGATCGTGCGCGAATCATCTCATTTCACACACCACTTGCAAACACATTAACACAGTAAACATGGATGTTTGCTTTTTTCTGGACATTTTCCGGAAGACCATGACCCCCCCCCACACACACACACACATGGTCAAAAATCGTTATATGTTCCTTAACGTTGCACGTATGCATAACTGCAAAGACGCGTGTAATGTATGGTAATTAATCAACCCTATGTGTTATAACGGAGAATGCAACTAAACATACATTATACGATATAAAAAGTAATGTCATTTTCTCTTTTACAAAAGGTAATTCCCTTTTCTCTCTCTATATATATATTCTTAGGTAAAGAAGTTGATTTTTTTAATGTTAAATATTGTCAAAATGTCAAAAATCATTGTCACGCCTTGAAAAATACTGCAAAAAATGGCAGCTCCAGGTAAACGAGAAAAAGTGCAAAATATTAATTTTCAACAAAGCTGGAAAAACAGAACAGCACCTAAAATTCACAATAAATGAAAATATCCTGGAAAACGTTACAGAATATACTTATCTAGGTATCACCTTCACCAATACAGGTAACCTCAAGAAAGCAATACACAATCTAAAACAAAAAGCAATGAAGGCCATGTTTGCGCTTAAAAGCACTTTATAATACTACAGAAATAGGGACATTTTTTGCTCTGTTTAATAATTACAGGAAAACTTATGTGGCGAAGGGAGTCACCGTGATGTTTTGAAATGGAATTTAAAAAATAATTATGCAATAAGGCTAATATATTATAATGGCACAATTAACATTAACAAAAATGAAACATGTAATTATTAAAGGTGGGGGTGCAAATGCGCCCCACGTAGGAAAAGCTGTAGGGTGGGAGGTGGAAAGAAAAGGAAAGTAAACAAAGAGAAGGGAAGCAGAAACAAGAGACGATAAACGTAATAATAAGAGTACGCGTAAAATTTAGAGTGCTTACCTTGTGATTCGTTCAGGAAATCGGAATAAAAATCTAACGATGAAATTTGATGTCTGTTCTTCCTGACAGCAATAGTGAGACTGGCCTTTGGTCACGTGTTATGGAAACTAGCTACTGATTGGTTCCGCATCGTCATAGTAGGTCAGAGGTCACGTACTGATAGTGTTATAATCGCGTATAAACGAAATACCCCGATGACTCCCGAAAGTAATTCTGTGTATTATAAAGTCGGTTATAGCTTTGCGATAACCTTGTATTTATAATACTACAGAAATAGGGACATTTTTTGCTCTGTTTAATAATTACAGGAAAACTTATGTGGCGAAGGGAGTCACCGTGATGTTTTGAAATGGAATTTAAAAAATAATTATGCAATAAGGCTAATATATTATAATGGCACAATTAACATTAACAAAAATGAAACATGTAATTATTAAAGGTGGGGGTGCAAATGCGCCACAAAAAACCGGGTTTCCACTGAAAACCTAGGTTTTTTCCCCCCACCCAAAAAATGACCAAGGGCAGGTGAGGGTGGGAGTGGTGAACAAAAAACAAAAGACATATGTAATATATGGCACACGTATATGCGTGTTTTTATGAATTCCGTGAAACAGCACGCAAGTGAACGAAATATAGTCCACATATATTTAGTCTTTCATGTACTGCTTGTCTGTCAAGTACCTCTTACGTGAGACATGCAGGTAGAAGAGGCCTGGGAATGGCAAGGTATACGGAGTAAGGTACATGTAAAAAGTTGCTGCAATTAGCCCTCATACTGTGCTGGTTAGGAACATGAAAAAAGTACAGTAGGTAGGAACGGAGAACAAATCATATAAAAATACTATGGAAGGCATTGGAGTCCCAGCAGCCAAGTGAAAGAAGTCATAGGTCTGACAGCCCACAATGTGCGCCCAAACAAATATGAGCCAGTAAGTGGCATATGTAAAAATAGTATACGAAGCGTACTTGGCAAAAAAAATTTTTAATATGACATGAATGTCGTATGTGCCCTGGTAAGGGCAAATTATAAGTTGTTGATGTATATGCACCAAGGGGCTGGTATAAGCCCATATAATGTTATGAACAAGTGCTAAAAGTAAACACCAAGATTAAGCCATCCGAATATACTTAAGGAACGCATTGGAGTGCCATCGGCCAAGTGAACGAATTTGTTGATCAGACAGTCCACGCTGCGCTGCCAAAGTCGCTCCCCCAATGCGGAAACTGTGTGACCGTATGCGAGCACTGTTCAGGCCTGATTGAAGCAGGCATGCATCCAAGGTTCTGGTGAATTGCGACCGTGTAACAGGACTGCCGTCGCGGTGTATGAACAAGGGTGCATTAGATACTGTCGGCCGTATGTGTAGGAAGTTGGTCAAAGAAATCACCGGACAAATAACCGGCTGTGCAACTAACCGCACTCTATGAATGGAAGATGGCGCAGAATGTTTGAAGGAAGTAAACCGGAGTGTAAATGCAGAGCTTGAGTAATCCCAGTCAATGTTTTCCACTTTCAGGGTGTGATTAGTGGTCGCATCCGTTGTAATTTCACTCACGCGTAGGAGGCCAAAAAAGGCTGTTGTGAACATCGCTTGATACAATAAAATTTCATAGGAATCTGGAAGGCAGTATCTCAGGTTTTGTAGTAAGATATGGAGGATGGGCACTGTAATGGGTAATCTTGTATCCTGAGAAGGCATCTGTCTCACTAGACCCTTCAAGGTTTGTTGAACAATGAAAGATTTGGTGGGGTCTGGTAAACTGTCCATTTTATACTTGTAGCTTAGTGCAGCCATGTAAGTTCTGATTGACGATGCCCTATACTTCTCGGCTAAATGTTGGGTGAACAAAGCAGTTACAGTGGCGTCTGCAGGAAAGGCACATAGTCCTGTAAGGTGGGAGAACTCTTGAAGGTGTCGTTCGATCTGCTGATACGTCCTATTGGTGTTGAGTGTCAGTGCAGACTGCAGTGTCTGTCTTAGTCGAAGATTAAGGTGGCTGGCATGAGACACCTGGGCAGGTGTTCTGGCTGGGGCAGTGCCGTGGGGATACTGCGCCGGAACGTCTGGAAATCGAAATGAGATAGGGAATCAGCGGCGGTATTGTGTTCTCCTGGTATGTGTTCCGCTTTGTGTAGAATATTCTTTTGTAGACATGTGAGAATTAGTTTGCGTAAAAGTTTAAGCAAAATTGGATCTTTAGTTGTACATTTGTTTAGAATAAAAATGAGAGCCCCATTGTCAGAATGTATAAGCACTTTCTTATCCCGGAAGTGGTCCTGCCAGAGCAAAAAAGCAGCAACAATAGGATAACACTCCAAGATCGTGATATGCAAAGTGGCAGCCTCCGGAGGCCAATGTCCGTAAAACCATAAATTGCCAAAACATGCGCCAAATCCCTTCGTACTAGATGCATCAGTGTAGAGGTGTAATACATTGGGGTTGGTCCACTCTTCCTCATGGAAGAAGCCCCTGCCATTGAAAGAGAGAAGAAATGTCCGCCACATATTCAAATCCGCTCGAACCTCCTTATTAAGACGTATATGATGATGTGCTTTGGAAACACCCATGGTAAGATCAATTAAGCGTCGCAAATATGGACGCCCTGCTGGAATTACATAGCAACAAAAATTTAAAAGACCTACTATGGATTGCATGTCCTTGAGAGTTATTTTCTTGCGCTGCGAATAACTGTTGATGAGACTTAGGCATTTCTGAATTTTGTCCTGTGGCAGTCTAGCTTCTTGGAGGACAGTATCAAGCTCTATGCCCGCGAACGTGACAGTAGTAGCTGGAGTGGTGGTCTTCTCCTTTGATATAGGAATTCCCATATCAGAACAGGCAAGTAGGAAACGTTGGAGAGCATGTGTGCAACTGTCCTCGGATGGACTGATGATCAAGAAATCATCCAACAAATGTGTCATGTATGGAATACCCAACAGCGAGGTAGCGATCCATTGTAGAGCGGAGGAAAATGTCTCAAAGATATTGCAAGAGCATGACAGTCCCATGGGTAGTGTTCGGTCAAAATATAGAATACCCTGATACTGGAAGCCCAGCAGGAAGCGGTAATCTGGATGGATTGGGATAATGCGAAAAGCATTTTCAATGTCTGTTTTACAAAGGTATGAGCCCCGTCCTGCTTGTTGAATTAAGTTAATGGCATCAGCAACAGATGCATACTGAACAGAAGAAAATCGTTCGTCAATGCCATCATTGACTGAAAATCCCGCTGGGTGAGATAAGTGGTGGATGAAGCGAAATTTTCCAGGGGATGCTTTTGGCACTATTCCTACTGGGGAGACTGTAAAATGTAGATAAGGCGAGGTTAAATGTGGACCTGATAAACGTCGTGCTTGGAGTTCTGAATTAATTTTGTCCTGAAGCTGTTGGGGCCAGTCCTTCGCCGAAGCCAGGTTTTGATGGGACTGAAGCGGAAGATGGCCATGAAAAGGAATGGTAAATCCGTCCCTAAAACCAGAAATCAAAAATGATGAGAGAGAGGAGTCATAATCCTGTAAGTAGTGGGATAATCTGATGTAATCCACCGGCGTAACAATGATAGTGTCAATCGACTGGTGTTCCCGGTTTTCCTGGATGAAACGAGTGATTGGAGAGGCCCCTTCACTAGAACTTACGTTGTTGCCGAAGCCCTTTGGAATAGGGGTTTCGGTTGTAAGGGCGAAAGGAGGATTTCTGTCGATTGCGAAAGCAAGAGATACTGGGATGTGAACCTCTGCACCTTGAGCACTGATGGGAAAAGCGGCAGGTGGAGGCGTCACACTGCTGCCCCTCATTCCATCTGTTGCAGATACCCCTGTGGGAAGTTGAGGCCATGTCCTGAGAGGGGGGTCTTGCGATATAGGTCAATTCCGCCAGAAGCACGCCATTAGGATCTTCCCAACGAAAATTGGGGTCAGTCTGTGTGGCCCGGAATTTTTCATCATAAAGACGCCAGTTGGCGTGACGATTGGCCTGCATTTCTCCAATTCTGTTAGCATACTGTAGCAAAGGAACAGCCTGAAGGGGGTATTGTTGGAGGTAAATGGCCGAAAATATTTGAAAAGCACACTGCCACTGATTAGGTGAAATGGCATCAGTCTTTTTACTAGCAGGTGCCATGACAATGGAGAACTGGCCATCCTCATCAAATTGTTTCCTGTGAACGAAGTGCTCCTCGTCCTGCTTTTCTGCTCTGGACAAGGTGTTGGAGGTAGGGGGGATAAGACTTTTAATGGAAATTGGCTCCCTGTTCCAGATCTTTACTTTTGTGGCGCGTGGAACGTGTTGGTCAAGCGGAGTAGAGACATTACCTGAAGGAGCAGTTACAGCCGAGAAACTGTAGGCAGCTGGCATTCCATGTCCTGGGATAGGCTGTGGAGGGAAACCATGCAAAGCTGGGTTACTCATGTGACCCATGGATGACTGTGGCATAGAGGGAGGATGGACACCCATGTGCCCATATGGCGGCAGTCCTTGAGTATACGTGGAGGGTGCAGCATGGGAGGGGTTACCCATGTAACCCGAATAGAAAGTACCAGGGGGTAAGGGGTTACCCATGTAACCCACAGATGGTGCTGTGAGAGTGTTGGTTGGTGGTGGGTTACCCAAGTAACCAGAGAAGTTTGGCAGGTTGGGAAAAGTGGTAGCCGAAAGGTTGGACGGTCCACCAACAGCGGCAGTAGATAGGGTGGTGCTTGGAAGATGGGAGCTCACTGAGTGAGACATGGCTGGCAAATACGAAACGGCGCTAGCGGTCCTGGCAGGTGGGGTGGTGTTGATAGTTGCCGCATCGGTCAGAGCAGGAGGTGCGGCGACGGCACTGTGCATTGTAGGGGGATCTACGAGTTCTCTCCCGCTTTGTACCACCTGAACTGGTTCCCTGGAGGAGCCTTCTCCTGGGGGAGGGAGAGAGGGTATGTGACTCTGACTCATGACCTGAAAATCGAAAATAATAAGGTGACTCCCTGAGCAGAGGTAGGCCCTGCCAGCCTTTTTTTTTTTTTTTTTTTTTTTTTTTTTTTTTTTTTTTTTTATAATAAAATTATATGGATAAATGTGGATATGGGATAAATACATATTACTACTAGGAAAGCAATGAGATAACTACAGAACATGCTAAATGCACATGCAAACATGCAACAAATTAAAATGGATGTGGAGGTTTAATAGCTGGAACAACCTTATAAATAGAATATGCATACCTGGAGTCTGGGAAGACCCAATTGGATTAGTGCCTTGTAAGGCACAAGGATGAGTAGGCAGAAACGTCGAAGAAACTAACGCATGTCATAGGGGAAGACCCATGAGAAATATGAAGGCCTTGTAAGGCGCAAATCGCCACTGTTGGGCTCTGTATTGCAGTATGACATTGTGACGGAGAAAATAAATGAGGGGGCCTTGGAAGGCGCCCACGTAATAAAGAGGATACGCAAATGAAATGATGTGAACAGCCTGGGAAGGCCAACGTAACGTGAGTGCACAAAATCTGAGCCTGGGAAGGCTAAAGTAGTATATATGTGTACCAGCCCTGAAGGGCACGAGTAAAGCCCACGGGGAAGTTTTAGCGTCTCTAATATGAAATAAGGGAATGTTTGAAATCCCATAAGAATGAGAACTGTATCCATGTAATGCATACTCGGAACGACATTCTTAATATGAGAAAATTGGCCAAAACTGAATGAGTGTATAATCATGAAAACGTGCCTCATAGCTGTGAACTTACGTGTCTGCTGGGGTGTAGGCCGAGAATAAAGTATTGCCCCTCGGATGGCTCTCCAAAATTTGACCATGCCTCGAGAATTTAAGTGGACACCATCCCGAGAAAGTATGTCCTGCCAGGCATCTACCGCTCCAGGGCATCTCCAAAATTGGGCATGCGGGTGGGTGGACAGTCTCTGCTGGAGTAGGCTATTGATGGCTGTAACCTGATCATTAAAATCTTCCTGGTAGAGCAGGGTGGGAATTCGACCACCAGGAGACTGAGAGCGGCAAAACAACTGACCCCAAAAAATCTGAATATGAGGATTGTAATCGAGGATCATGTGGATGGCTCGAAGGACGGCAGAAACGATGGATGCTGGTGAGGTAACTGCTGGGCTGACGTCATTTTCTCCCAGTTGACAAAAAACTACATCGAAGTTGGGCAGCCGAGGCCAAAAATTGGGGTCGTATAAAAAACTAGTGAGTGTTGCTCCCCCTGAGCAATAAAAATCAGTGGTGAGACCATCAATACTAAAATTGTTTGGTAGAGATGGCTCCTGTTGTAAGCGCTTTACAAAGCTGTGGCCCATGAGTAAGACCCGTCTCCTGTCGTAGTGCTCCATAGTACTGACGTTGTCACTTGTGATTCGTTCAGGAAATCGGAATAAAAATCTAACGATGAAATTTGATGTCTGTTCTTCCTGACAGCAATAGTGAGACTCACCTTTGGTCACGTGTTATGGAAACTAGCTACTGATTGGTTCCGCATCGTCATAGTAGGTCAGAGGTCACGTACTGATAGTGTTATAATCGCGTATAAACGAAATACCCCGATGACTCCCGAAAGTAATTCTGTGTATTATAAAGTCGGTTATAGCTTTGCGATAACCTTGTATTTATCCTCCCAAAACATATCTAATCCACTATTACAAATGAAACTATTTGATAAAACTGTAAAACCAATTTTACTATATGGTAGCGAGGTATGGGGTCAGGAAATTCTCAAAGAAAAATCACTAAGCCTAGATAAAATCAATAACACGTCCTTCGAGCAAATTCACCTAAAAATGTGCAAATGGGTATTAGGAGTGAGAAAAACTGCCAGTAATAATGCCTGCAGAGCAGAATTGGGTAGATACCCAATCCTTACAGATATAATTAAATCCATGCAAAAATACCACACCAGACTTAAAAATCTCCCGAATACAAGAATACTGAAACAAACATTTAGCGAAGAAAAACTCCTGAAAATAGATAATTGGACTAAAACAGAGGCGGCATTTAGACTGAATTGGGGAATTCAACATTGGGATGAAACATCAGACCTAGAAAAAGAAATTAATCTAAAAATCGAAGACCTTTTTTGGAAAGAATTGAACAAGGAGAACCACAATAAACTGCGTACATATCGAAAAATAAAAAACTCATACGATCTTGAAAATTACTTAAAAATGAACGCCACAAGCTCAGACAAAAAATACTTAGCCAAAATGAGAATTAGTGACCACGAGCTAGCGATAGAGAAAGGCAGGCACATGAAAATCACCCTGGAACAAAGAACCTGCACAAGCTGTAAAACGGAAATAGAGGATGAGAAACATTTCTTCCTCACATGTAGTAAATACCAAATAGAGCGACAAAATATGCTCAGTTCCCTCCCAAACACTGTGAGACAAAATTATGAATTAGCAGGCAGTGATCAGAAACTATTCATCCTCCTCAACCCTCAAGATCAGAAATCACTAAAAGCATTATCACAGTATATACAGTTAGCAACACGATGAAATATCACTTTCTCTCTTTTTATGTAAGTACAATATGGTAGATTCTGTAGTAGACTAGACAGCAAACAATGTTAAATTGTAACATTCAAAGCTGAATAAATTATTATTATTATTATTAAATATTAAAATATCATTGTTTTAAAAATTCACTTACTAACATTCAGCATCACAATTAAGTTTGGTATATTTGGGGAAGTACTTCAAAGTTCTCTCTTTGCACTGTCCGTGTGGGGGAGGGAGATTCGACAGCTGCAAATATAATATAATATAATATAATATAATATAATATAATATAATATAATATAATATAATATAATATAATATAATATAAAGATGTGAGGTGCGTTGCATCCGTTACTTCATGGACAGGCACATCTAGATGTCACCACAGGTTAGGTGAGTTATCAACCCTTGTGTTCAAAATTTATTGACGCATCGATTTTCATATTTAGAATACGGAATAAACAAAGTAATTAGTGTGAACGACGACGACAATGTACGGCGCAATACTTAATCAAAGAATATTTTTAAAAGTCATACATTCTGTTTAATCAGCTAGATATGCATTATATCTTGGAGAAAATGTAATGGTGTCTATAAATATTTATGTATAATTACGGACATACTCGTCTCTGTTTCATAGCTATGTGGACACTTTCTCCCGGTGACACTTGTAACCCTAGGCCCAACATATCGGGGAATTCGCCTCGCTCGTGCATCAGTACCTGGGAATTAGACAAAAGTTATACAAATTAGACATAAAATGTTTCAATGATAATGCTTGATTTTTTAAAATTCATTACCATATATATATATATATATATATATATAATTTGATACAAGATAATATATCAGTCCAAAATGTGAAGAGAATTTTCATTAAAGGTTATACAGTGTGTGTGTGTGTGTGTGTGTGTGTGTGTGTGTGTGTGTGTGAAACAAGTCTTTTTTATAAATTGGCCACAATAAATATAAAAATCATTACGACTATTGTCTAGCAATTAAAATGTGATACTAATAAATACATTTAAAACATATTCTTATCTTCTGGTTATTTCTATATGAAACCTTTTGTTCACATGTACTTCCAATTTTAATAACGCTTAAAAGCGTTAATATAAAATGTATAAGCTATTGTAGCATGGTTTACCGTGAAGCCGGATATTGTGGTGAAAGATGCATAATCACTCTGTTGTGCAAAAAGATACAGCTTTAATCCAAACACGCTGCCTTCTGTTTCAACACTCTTCAATTCACCTTCTTAAAAAAAAAGAAGCAAGAACAACAGCAAGAACAACTACAATGCACTACCTCAGAATCCAAATGCCCCAATAAATGCATTCAAAACAACACGCATTTGGTCTTGTTCATCATCTGTGCATATTTAAACATACATGTAGCATAGTTTTATCAATCTATTTACTTTGAATCAGGAAACATAGAAAAAAACAAATAATGCTTTTCATGATAATCATTTTTCGATGCCGGTTTTCCCCGCTTTATTGATGTTAAACATATCATAGTGCCCCAAAATGGACGCTCCCACCATTAATGTAATATGCTCTGAAACGTCGTAGTTTTACGTTATCAGGGCTGGTTCTATTTTGAGGTGGCAGCATTAACCTTGCTTTACCTGCGTTAAATTGAATACAAGATCCCATCTCAGTTTCGATCATTGAAAAATCGCCATCTGTACACATCACATTTTTGAAGTAGCAAAGCTGCAAGGAAAAATGTAATGCATTTTACGATGCTGTAATAGAATTTTATGGAATGTAAGGATTAGAAGAAGCTTCGTGTCATTCGTGTTGAAAAGGCCCCAAAACCATCAGCAGCACTAAAACTGGTGTCGGTTTAGAACAATATATTGAAGAAAATTAAGAACATTGAGTTTTAAATTTGTAGGGATTTAGTGAGAAGATACTGAAACAATTAACGCCAAATAGCCTGCAACAAGAAAGCGTATCACTTAATATATTTAAGAATAATGTTGACAAAACGACTACAGCCTATGACTCTTTTTCTAATGAAACAAAAATTTTTATCAATCTCAGTAATACTGAAATGATAATGTTATTAATGTCCTTTAAAAACTATTTTTATATGT
The DNA here is from genome assembly GCF_051362555.1 of Lingula anatina. Lineage (NCBI taxonomy): Eukaryota > Metazoa > Brachiopoda > Lingulata > Lingulida > Lingulidae > Lingula > Lingula anatina. The sequence continues at coordinate 7,605,325 of NC_141769.1, forward strand.
CACATGTATGGAATACTTAAAACGTGCTGAAGATCAAGCCCTTGATAAACATTAAAAAGACTTTTCTGATATGCTGGGGTATTGTACAATTTTAGAATAATGTACACATGCATTTCTACTTACTGCCGGCATAAGATCCGCCATTTTGTATTGGTTTCTGGTGTGGAAATCTGTCCAGTTGTATTGCTCGATATTAGTAAAGTTTGGGTGATTGAAGACAATATCAAAGTAGTTTGCCTGTTCAAGATGTCCGTTCGCTTTGAGATACGGCAGCTTAAACATATTGTTGTTGCAGATGGTTACTGTGGGGAAGTGAATTGAGTCGTTGTGATGAAATTTTATATCCACCGACGCTGGGTTCTCGAGGAAATAGGAAATGCGGTTCCAAAGATGGAAAATTAAGAAACCTGACCCACATAAAACGAACGCTAGCCAGATTAATCGCCTGACAGGTGAGAATTTAGGATTTGCCACCTGCTTCATTCCGAGAATGCTAACGTTATTGGCAAATTCAGATATCTCATCCTTTATATTTGGGATGGTTTCATCCTTATGCTGGTTTGGCTTACGCTTGGTAATGTTGGTGCCAGAATGGTGTGACTTGTCTCTTAAGTCGGCACGAAAATTGTTGTTCTGTTTTATAAATTCTGTTCCTTTTTCTTCAACAAAAAATGGATATACGCCAGACATTTTCTTCTTGGTTGCAACCTACAAAGAGAAACCACGTAATTGCACGAAATGGATATTGAAATCTTACTCCTTTGTTTCGAATTTTTTAAACATGGTTTTTGACATTTCAATACATTGTTGTTTTACCTTTTCTTCCATCAGTCTCTTTTATGCCTAAGACAGTAATGTAATTTCTTTTTAATGAGCATTTTTTGTGTATTTTACATTTATAATTGTTGATTGCAACTTAACCATCACATTACAATACGATGAATCATCACACAGATTTTCTGGATTTTCTGTAATATTCTATCCGAATCTATCCATATATATTACCATCCTCTTACCTGAGTTTAAAAATGTTTTGTACTGTCGCGTTATATCTAAAATTAGTCACTTTTCCCCCATAACTCTCCGTTATAATATATCAATCAAAGTATTGCAATTGCTTTATAAGGAAATGGTTTAATAATTGACCTAGATTTACAAGTGCTATTTATACAGATGATCTCACTGTGATAGAATGATAACTTTTTAATACCTTTTTGTTGCTTTCTTATACTTTTACTTTTTTCTATTAAAATATTAGTCGTACCATTTGACATGTACTTGCATTCTTTGACTTAGTGACATGTAATTTCATCAAACTTTAAATGAACAAAATAAACTAATATTTTGCATAGTTTTGCAGTAATTTTGTGTACCGTGTTCGTCAATAAAAATGAACCAGTACGACAGGTTGTCATTTGTGTGTAAAGTTGTATAAGAGTCACAATTCCAGTGCACTTTACGTTATTATAAAATAAATTTGCATCATTCCGGATCCGAAGACATACGCATACACTTACCTAGCAACCTCGGACACTTCGACGATGAAGTTAAAATGAAATGAGATATCGCACTTAAGTTTTTACTCTATCGACCATATTAATGCATAGATCTCTGTTTACTTGGCTACTAATTGTGTGTTTAAACGGGAATGAATTGACCTAATCCAGCACTCCTAAAGAATGGGAATGGGGAGGGCGGAAATGAGGGAAGCATCCAGACGTCACGTCCGGAACAATTTATGTTCCAACCTGGACGGATATAGGCTCAAAATGATGACATCGATTTAAGTGTCATTTCACAAAAAGTGACCCTGGCGTTCACATATTGTTCAATACTTTCATAATTCTGACTTGCCCCATTATTTTTGCTGTCTTTTGTATTATAACTAACAGTGTGGAAAGAAATCAACAGGAATTAAGAATTGATGTGAAACAGTTGCAGTCGCCAGGAAGACGGGGCTATCGGTACTAATTAGATGACCAAGGCACATCGCTGCATATGCGCCCTTGCAGGTTTTCCTCGATATTGCCACACCTGGATTAGTGATTGTCGTGTTCTATGGGAAGGAAACTATTGATATTTATATCTTGGTGCCGTTAAGCCTAGTTTATTTATAGTGTGTGAACATTAATTGCTCTACTCACGTTATTTAGTCGTCGCTGTAAGTAAACAAATTAATGGTCACTTTGAAGACAAGTCGATAGGACTAAATGGCGGTCATTTCTTAAAACAAATCCAGTGAATTTATTACATAATGGTGGTTAAATCCTAGCAGTAAATAATTATATACTCATTTCATTATAACATCGAGGAAGTAAGATATGCAATTTCCCAATACGTGTTAGGCCTAGAGGTTTGTTATTTTTTGTAGTTTTTTTTTCAAAAGCGGATAGTGCTTTTCATCCATCCGTGTTAGTTTACACTTATATTCTTTTTGCTACTTCTACCTTTGCTCTGACGCTGTTTTCCATATCAAATAAACAGGGGCAGATCCAGAGATACATGTATTTTCTGAAAGTGTTCCAAATTATCTTTGTTGATCCATTCTCCTTTTCTGACCGTCTTCCGACAGAAAAATTTAGAAACCCGTCAATCTAAAATTGAAAACCTGGCCGTCTTCTGGAAGACCCAGAAGACGGCCTCAATCCGCCCCTGATAAATGCCTTTACATTTTTTTTATGCTGAGGTAGATTGAATGACTTAGAGAAGACGTCCCACAGAATTAAAACCTTCAACGTAAACTCAATTGAAAAATAGGTTATAAATGTACGATGTATGCATATGCATGTATATAGTGCAAAATGTAGTCCCGCAAGGATGTTCTTTCACAGTTTCTCACCACCGAGTCTCAAAAACCATTCGCATTCTTATTTTTAAATGCATCACATCTATCAAGAAGAAGTCGTGTATTAAAGGGACTTTATATCCACGTTAGGGGTCCGCTGCATTACCCCACCCCCAGCAAATCCTCGAGGAAACTTTTATGTAATCCAATGAACTTCATAAATTCAATCGTCTCGATTTATTTTTACATAATGACTAATGGAAGGTGGCCTGCATAAGTAATGGGTTCCACATTTTGACTACGTTAATTACCGTTGAATTTTCGAGGGCATCTAGGGTGTGTGACGAATTCGAAGTTGTTGACTACATCTTTTGATACGCGAAGTAGCAAATACAACTCAGCTATAATCTTTCTTATTATTTATTTAACTACATTCCAGTTGTTACCCGCGCCGCTTTCTTCATTTCTATTTGTACCTCATGCAATCTCTAGCGGCCTTCTCTCTCTGTTCACATAACGCGGAGTGGTATAAATATTATAAGAGCATGTCGATCAACTCAAGTTACTCTACAACACTCTCCGCTCCTCATTCATTCGTGGCTGTCAATTACTAACATTACAAGAAATCTCAATAAAGCGTAGGCTCAACGTACTTGACAAGCCGACCATCATCTTGTTTCTTACCATTTAACAGTGCACCACATTTGCGACTGTCATCTTATTGACACAGAGAGAGGTCGATTTTGTAAATGTTTTACACATTATAATCGTCAATAAATCAATATAGTTTAAATGCTGGGTCGACAACTTAATGGTTTTACCTTTATACATGGTGTGCGGCAGTTATTATACTCAGCGTTAGCAGTAGAGAGAGGTACAAGAAATAAGGTAAAATAAACTGTTTTAAAAAAATTAAAAATTCTAAATTTGGAAGGTTACAGTTGTGTCTCAATCATTAGATAAGTGATGATTTTGGTGTAGATTCCTACATGTAGGAAGAGATAGGTCCACAGCGCCGTGACGTGCTGTATTACACCGGGAATCATATGTTTACCCCCTTTTTTACAAAGGGCTTCTCCTGGATTTCAAATATTAAAATCAGTGTTTCCTTTTTTTTGAGAAAAAACATATCATACAGATTAGGTATAAAAAGGATTTTCAAAACTGATTGAATCAATACCTAGAGTACGTTGAAAAGACAACTGACGTCAGATTTTGTTAGGGCAAGATGGGAATATAATCAGTCATAAACTAATGTAGTAGACAGATAATTTCAGAGAGGAGGAAATAATTGATTTACATTACATGAACAGCTTTGTTTGAAATTTGGTAAAGGCCTATATCACATGAAACGGTCTACCCCTTACAGCTGCCATGATTAAGTACAAGTTTTACGGACGACGAGAAGTTGAAACTTGATACAGATTCTGAATCGCTTGCATTTGTGGTGTTGTCGTTAGGGTCGGATTTAAAGTGTATTTTTAGCTAATTTACCCAGGACATTTTCTGAGTTGCTTTTGGCTCAATAGTTCGATCTAGGTCTTTTATTAAGCAGAGATTAAGGGTCCATGAATGCATATTGGTGGATAAATGTTGCATTTTTACGACTTCTACCATAAAACTCACCGTGTTATGCTTTTTTGCAGAACCGGCGCAAACAGGGTTGCAAAGGTAATCAGAATGTCTGCTGTCCACCCTTTCCCACTCGATTACCCGGAGACAAAACCAGCCTTTAACAAACAAAGCATTGGAGATACACAAAAGGAGCACGGCTGGACCAATGGCCCGGAAAAGCACAAAGACGAAGTAGTCCCAACTTTGAAAGAAGAGATGGTTGATTTTGCCAACAACGTTAGCATACTTGGGATGAAGCAAATTGTGAATACCAAATACTCGCCTGCCCGACGTCTCATTTGGTTAGCTTTTGTTTTAACAGGGTCAGCATTCTTAGTTTTCCATCTCTGGAACCGGATTGCCTATTACCTAGAGAACCCAGCCTCAGTGGACGTGAGGTTTAACTATAACGACACTATTCCGTTCCCCACGCTTACTATCTGCAATAACAACAGATTCAACGTTGCAAAACTTTCTCAGAACGGTCAATACAACCTGGCAAGTTTCTTCGACTATGCGGTGACGCCCAATTTCACTGGGTACGACATGGACGCATACAACTGGACAGCGTTTTACATTAATAACCAATACACAATGGTGGACATTGCACCATCGGTGAGTTTAATGTTTATTTGAAAACGAAATACTATATTAAATACACGCTTGGTTTTAAACAGAGGTAAAAACATGTTCTAAGGACCATTCATGGTATGCAAGAAATACAATTCCTGTGTGAAAATAGTTTCATTGGATCTTAGTTTTGATAGTCAGAAAGGTTTCATTTATGCTAGATCCTGAAATTTGATTTACCTGTTGACTGTTTCGTCTGTTCACTCTGACAGACTTGGTCACAACTGAATTACCTGTTCAGGTGAAGGTGAACAGGGTTCCGTATCTCGAAAGGTTCGCTATGTTGCGCTCGTGCTCACGTAAGCAAGTGTCTCGATTCCATGGCCCCGTACTCGACTGCACTAGGCCCCTAACCTCTCACGAAGCTTCGGTTTCCTTTCAGTATTGTACGTTCAATAGCGAACCGTGTTTATCTAACCTGTCTCTGGTCGAAACTGAAATGGGGACCTGTCTCCAGTTTAACGGAGGTAGGTCCGCGAGAGTAGAATGTTTTACAACTTCAGGTTTTTTCGTTATAATTAGTGTTGATTTAATCAGTTATTTCAACATTTTTCAAAATAAACAGCTTTGTCGTTGATATTTGATCACCATTTTAACTTCAGATCGAAGGTTCTATTAAAATTATTTCTGATAAAGATGCGTGCATATACAGAGCTATTTGAAAAAGAGGTATCAATGGCTTGCTATCTTTTTAAGTAGCAATGGAATTTACTGTTATTTCCTTCTTCTTTGTTTTAATACCTTTTCTTTGTTTTACCTTAAAAGTTTCTCAATTTTATTTTACAGTGTTCTGTTCTTCCTGAAGAAAAAATATTAATTGCCATTTTGTGTTGTTCTTATCACTTTTAGAGGGTGAATTGAAGATGGTTGACGGAGAAGGAATCCACCATGGTTTAACAACGTTTCTTCTCGCCAATCAGTACCAATACGTTCCTTTCACTGTCACTGCTGGATTCACAGTAAGTCTAGTTGCCATGACAACACATGAATGACAAGATCTACCCTCGTCCATTTACTTTTTCTTAAAATTATTTACCCCATGTCCTCCCGCGAAGAGCAACTCATGTACACTGTCCCTAAATGATTCCCTGACATTAACCTTGGAACCGTTCACTTTTGATGTTCGCTAGCTCGAAACATTACTTCACGAATATGTGCCCATAAACATTTTTATTCTATCGTCTTCCTAGAAAAATGTGCCCCTGCGGATATTTCCAGTTTGTCAGTATAGTGGTGTTTTGTGCCAAGTAGTCCAATACGTTTAATTTGTTTATAAATTCAAATATTGTGCAATTACCAGATTTTGCTTCACGACCGGGGCGAAGTGCCGCAACTGTCTCGTCTGGGACTGCAGATAGCGCCTGGAGAAAGCGTCAACGTCGCCATGAAGCAATTTAAGGTACGTTTTCCTTGGGCCCACGCACACTACGAGGTACGGTCTGAGTTACGGGGCGTACATAGCAAGCACGTCAGCTTGATACTGTCGTGTTTATGGGTTTTAGGAGTCTGTGTGAGTTTAAGTCTACAGAAGGATGCCATGCACATCAGAATTAGTACTTACGTTGTCCCTCCCCCCTCGAATGACTGTATATTCTTGACAGGTATATGTATGAACTACAAAGAATAGGGGCCAGCGAGAGGAAATAAGACACAGCTTTGCCACGGTTTTATTTCCTTACACTGGGTCTCTTTTCTCGTAGTTCACGAAGAACTACATTATATTATATTATATTATATTATATTATATTATATTATATTATATTATATAGGTGTCGAACCTCCCTCCCCCACATGGCCAGTGTCAAGACAAATCACTAAAATATTTTCCCAAATATACCAAACTTAATTGTGAAGCTGAATGCGGGTAAGTAGATTATTAAAACATTTCTATAAACTCGGCCTCTTTTTCTCTTTAAACATTGTAGACTATGATTTACGTCTTTATTTTTGTAATAATTTTTAAAATTTTCACTTATAGCTATTGTAAAGGTCTAACGCCCATTGTGTTACTTTAGATATAATACCAATGATAAAAAAGTAAGAATACCAATGCTTGTTATTTATGCGACGGGTTGGAAATACTGGAAGAGAAATCTATACAAGAAATTGAATGATAACGTTGCTAAAATCATGTTAAAGATCATGTCACTATTTCTGACACATTTGGTTATCAAATCTCAACAACAGCAACATTAACCGCACCTTTCCTTAGTTTTTGTGACTCTTTAATTTATACATTATCATCTCAACTTTACAGAGTGAATTATTCCATTTACGGGATAAGAGATGTTAAATTGACCTTAACATGGAATTGTAGTTCGATTAATTCTTCATTGATTTTGTTTTACAGCATTAACCGCACCATTGAGAAATGTGAGTGCCGAATGCATCACTTTGCTAACGTCAGTGATGTTCGTGTCTGTAACCCCAGGGATCTTAGGGTGTGTGACGCCGTGAATTCAACCGCAGAAATCAAAGCACGCAATTGCGGCTGCACTGAGGCCTGTAGAAGAACTCATTACGAAACCTCTATCTCCCATAGTAAATTATCAGTACTGTTTATGAACACAATGGTGGCGCAGTACAACGTACCTGCATCGTTTTACGCGGAAAACCTGATTGCTCTTAATATATTCTATTCTGACATCAGCGTCGAGGAGGTTGTGCAACAGGAGGCGTACAGCGCGCTGACCCTCTTCGCAGATATCGGGGGAGCGTTGGGTCTCGTGCTGGGGAGCACCTTGATGACAGCTGCTGAAATAGTGGACTTTGTTCTGGGCGTGAGTTTATGGAAACTGTTTGGACTCAAAGTTTAAGTGTTTGCAGGTTCTTTACTACGTCATACTGGGAAGTAAACCCTTTGGTCGATTGCGCGTGACGTCACATAAAGACTGTTCGGAATATTTGGGTGTAAGACGCTGATTTTTAAACTGGCGGTTAAGATAAGATAAGATAAGAGTTTATTTAGCCAATTATAAAAATCGGAAATCATTTTCCTTCTGGAGCAAGTTTGATAATATAAATAGTAAAATAATACAATTAATAAATTAAGAATTTGGTTTTGAGATCAAATTGAAATGCGTCACTGCACTTGGATAAAAGCTGATTAAAAAGCGTTTACTGCCTTTAAAAGTTAAAAGTCTACTGTTTAAACTTCGCAGAATCTCTCATTTTCATGTGAAGCAAATGAATCGTCTCTTAATGCCCCGCTCTGATCACTTGATGAATAAGATAAGAGTGCAGCCGTACAAAGAAGAGTTTAAGGTGACCGATTCTCCATTCAGTTCCTGGGGAGGATCCAGATAGGAGGGTTAGGAGGGGGGTTGTGGCACACATGATTGTTTAAATTCTCTTTTCCCCTCTTTTTCCTTTTTTTTTTTTGGGGGGGGGGGGGGGTAAGTAAAGATGAAAGATGGAGCATCTAAAAAAAAGGTAACTGTATATAGTTTATGGTTTATTAATAAAACGTCTGTAGTAGAGCTCTTAGTCTCTTTGCCTGTTTGTGCATCTTTCAAATTTAATCAGTTTAAACATTGTGAATCACTCATCTTATCTTGTTTTTGACATTATCTCAGGGAATCATGATCAACTATATAACATTGAAGAAATAGTTTTTTCAATAACCGTAGTATGGTGCAATTTCTTTCAAGAGAAAAAACGTTAATAAACAACGTACACATTTTTAAATAAATATAATCACCAATATATTATAATGCACAGGAAGAGTATATAGAGTAGTATTTCGATCAGAGAGCATTCAAATATTGGATAACTGTCTTAAAATGGTCTAATATGCATCCTTGCTAGAAGTGTTTTTAGATATATTTAGCCAGTGGTGTTTTTATCTGTTTTGCCATTGGGTCATACATGTACTAGTACTTATAGGCAAAATGCATAATTCATTCTTGGGGTATATTTGACCTCTAAATTTCAGTGAAGTATAAATGTACGTGTAACCATTAATTCTGCTCAACTCTGCATCACAGAGAATACGACTCCAGTTTCCTGTTGAGCATTAATCGACGGATTTGTTCCCCTTCCGAAGCGTAAACATTGTTTCTAAATATAAAGGTAAATACAAAGGTAAACGCTTTGTGAAAACTGTCGAAGTCGGTGCATATACGGTACATGTTTGTTCAGATAATTTTAAAGGTATTAAAAAGGGTGAATCCAAGAGTTCAAACATTTCATTTTCTCCACTGCAAGAGACACGCACGTCCCTATTATAAAGTGACGCTGGCTGGAACGGGGGCAAGTAATTAATAAAATATTGAGTGGACGAATGCAATGCGCTCCGAATTCTAAACTTAAGTCAACCAAAAAAGTCTGTAATGTCAAGCATTTAAATTTTCCACCGTGTTTCTATTCAAAATGTGTGTGTGCGTTCCTTACTCTCAAACCCTCTCTCTCTCTCTTGCTGTGGGTGTTATGAAAACCTTTTATACAAGAATTCTTCTGTAGACGAGAGTCAAGTAAAAGCGTATTTCTCCACCAGGGTTTTGTTACGTAAGACACGAAGTTATATAAAAATTCAAAGTTATATAAAATATAGCATGAAATATTCATGGCTCGAAAGAACAGATATTTAAATCATAAATAATAAACAGACATATACACATATACCAGCAGTTATCATCGGACCTACTGGTCATGGACTGATTCTCTGACCACGGCGCCATCCCTCAGTTATGTAAAAATCGTTGTTAATAATTCAAATTGTAATAAATAAATAAAAGAACGGACTTTACTTGGCATGTATGAAACGGTTATCATATAGCTAGAATGGAATGTCAGAAAATTGTATTGAATCATTCTGTTTATGTTTACGGTATATTGAAAACGGAAAGTTTAAGGCAAACAGCAACTCCAAACGGACGATAAAAGATTCTATCAAGAGTAGGTGTAGAAGGAGAGAGGACATTCTATATCTGTATTGTTCTCTGAGTATTATTATATTTAAAGATTATAACGGGTATTTACTAAGAAATCACACTACACATCACACTTCACGAGTGTTTTTAAAAGATAAGTCCATTTCCGAAAAGCAATAGCCAGAACCAATTAAATATTGCAGAATCATTTAGAATTTGCAACTATTTCAACAATAATTCACTTTGGGATGAAAGTGCATACTTTCTTATTACAAAAAAGAGGCAAATAATGCTGCATGGAATGAGACTTTAGTCGGTTGCAACGAGGGCGTGCTAAAATGTACCAGCAGCGCCATCTATGGTCCATATCATCAAAAGGGCTCACTAGTACAGCATTAGTGCAGGAAGTATAGCCGTGTACGGTTGAGTTCATTTCAACATATTCCCCCTTAATATTTTAAGAACAATAGCGATCCAGAGAAAATAAAATTGAATACATCATCTTAGTTTTGTGTGCACTTAGGAAAGAAAATACAGTGTATTAGGAAAGAAAATTCGTGTTTCGGTGACGCCCTGTTCCCCCTATAGCAAAAGGCGGTGTATTAGGAAAGAAAATTCGTGTTTCGGTGACGCCCTGTTCCCCCTATAGCAAAAGTGCCAAGGCGGTGCATATTTATTTAAATAAGCAATCACCATCACGAATCGTGCATCTATTGACAACAGGTAAGCTGATCAGAACCGGATTCCAAATACACAAACTTCATAACAGCCAGACGAAGTGCAGTGAGAATAACAAGCAACAGAAAGGTAGGCGTCAAAGTGCGTTGATGCACAAGTTAACTGTGTATTGAGATACTTAGACAAGCTCTTTGTTCTACGCTGGTGTCTAGATATTTATCGCATGGTCCACATGATCCACAGATTTACAAGATCAGTATATGTCAGGCCCAAATGGTCTCTTATGAGCACACACTTTGCATGCATGTGCAATCGTACTGATTTGAGAGTAGGCCGGGGCCTAAAGCACGACTAGTGTCGACATATACATTGTCAAGATATATTTAAGTGTTGAAGTAAACTTTTCATTTCATTCTTTAATTCATTCCTTCATTATGTAAAATATTTTTGTTTTTTGGCTTCTGTTTGTATATATATATACGCATATTAACATACATATATTTTGGCTTGCAATTGCATTATTTTGGTTTGAATTTTTCACTCTCTTTCTGGTTGCCATTGTTGGCCTCTTTGCAACCCCACAAATGAAAATATGTGCACTATTTGTTTTGATATTTATTTTTATGATATAATATTACGTAATTTTAATTAAGTAGACATTATCTAATGCTATAAATTAACTAACACCATTTTCTACTAGAGGGACCTGTCAATAAAAGCGGCCGCTATCGGCCAAATTTCGAGCACTATATTTGTGCTTGTCTTTTAATCTTCCTTTCGATTGGGTTAATGAGGAGAAATAAACAATATTTAAACCGGTGGATATAAACGTTCGTGTTCATTTTGTTCTAGGACTCTTGGATTCACGGCGCTAAAATGAGAAACAACACGCTGAAGATGTGGTCATTGCTCCTCCTTGTTTATGTTGCCGTAGCCGATAATCATTTGACAACAGCTCGTAAAGTCCAATTTCATTTCTTTCGCTTTTTATTATTTTTTTGTCAACAAAATGTGTAATACTGTAAATAAGACAGAGTACAAAATGAAACAGATCTATGAATCATACACAAATTAAATCTACTGCATTGTATTTAAATCTAAACAACGTACATGTGTATCTATGTTATGTAGGTCCTAGTTTAGAAAGAGCTACTTTTTACTTATTCTAAGTCAAAGATCATGTTTTTTAAAATAATATAACTTCTGTTGTCCATTTCGTAATAAGGTAGCAATGTATAAAAATTAACACGTATACATGTATAGATAAATCATCAAATAATTGCGGAGATTTTGCGATCTAACATGGTATTTCTTATACTTCGTTTCAAGCCACCTGTTGCCAACTGGGCCAAGAACCGCTTATACAGACGTGTGACACCCGTGTACAAGCGCTTGGGAATAACAGCTGTGCAGACGAATACGAAACATGCTGTCAAAATTCAGGTATCATGTTGATTTTTCCTTTGTCAGAACATAAAACAATCAGAATATAAACATATATACAGACACTCTGTTCTTAGTCAACAAGTTATACCACGTACAAAACTATTTGCATATCGGCTAAATATTCGTCATCCCATTTTTTAGTTTTAAGTTTCTAGTTTGTGGGCCACTCTTGTAATAGTGTTATAAACTGATGAAGTTCGCTAGTGACGCCAACAGTGAGAAATTTAGAAGATGAAATGGGTTTACAGGTCGTACGTCTTTCAAGGATTCAAGGATAGGGTTGTCATGGTGACAAACAGAAACCATTTCTTCATTTCGAACAGAAACTTGGTGGTCTGTATTTTCAGGAGAATTAAATTTTAACAACATAAAGGTCTGGCCAGCTGTGTACGTTTTAAGGTCCTTTTAAAAAAATGTAAAATCTAATTTCAGAGATCATGTGTTGTGAGAGGGGATTCCTAGTTGATGGTTCTACTTGTGAAGATCGGGTCACTTCCGACGCCATTTCCTATTGCCTTATTGACAATACCTTTACGTCTTGCTGTGAATGCTGCGAAACTGGACAGGCCGTGGAATCGACCAACTGTTTTGAGGCATCTCTCGTGGCAGAGAACTCAGAGCTTCGATGTCCAAGAGCTAGCGTCCTAGCTTGTTGCACAGCAGATGAAAATTTACCAGTGGATTCCTGTATGTTAACTCGGTAACAGTATTTTTAAGGAAAATTAAAAATTATATCATGCTTTGTTTGGCAGTCATAAATTTCTCTTAGGATCGCAGTTTTAAATGGTGTGATATAACATAGGCGAGTTCCCCCTCTTTCTCTTAAACCAAAAAACTGTTAAGTGCTGGTTTGGCTCATTAGCTATAGCATTCGCGACGTGAGCAAAAAAAAAAAATGGATTATTTTATCTAAGAATCTGATGGTTTCAATTATTTCCCCAACACATTTATTAGGTCCAGTAAAAATTATGAATTGTGCTTATTTTTCATATAGCGACAGAAGCGGCGTATAGAACGGCGGGTCTCAACCTGGCACTGACGGGAAACTGCGGTTCGGACACCGACTCAATAACAGGAACCTACTGTGAGTGTTGCTTGTATGCGAAGCAACGGTCTGAGGAAACTTGTACTGTTCGTGTCGCTCGTATTACGGAGAACAGCAGATGTAGAACGGCTTTCGAGTCTTGTTGTGAAGACCCGGGTAGGTACTTACATGTAAATGAAATAATTTTTACCTGTATGTTGAATTGGAAAACAATAAAATTCCTATTTCCTAGATTTGATTTTTCAGCTTCTGTTTTAAAAACGGAACGAAGAAACATAAAACCATATATACAAACATATATAAAGAGAACAAATTAAGTTAGTCTGTTTTCCCCATGTTTAATACTACCCTACAGCTGCCCGGAGGCCTCATCAAGGGCGCATACAAATCAAATACAGAAAAAATGCCTGGTCAAAATTAAATCTATCGTCTATATATCTGTTGCAGCAATGGTTGGTAATTTGCTTTTGTTGACAACTCGACTATAAGATATGCCTATGAACCATTTGCTTGTTAAACAGTGTATCATTTCAGACGAATCAACACAATGCTTTTTGAAAGGGCTGTTGGGTTTTGACGAGCATCGCGATTGCGAAGTTCGAGCCCAAGCTCTAGGAGGGCTGACATCCTCATGTTCTGAAATTTTCATCGACGCTTGCTCTTGTTGTGAGCGTGGCCGAACCTTTGAACCGAATGACATATCCCCAAGCTGTGAAGAGGAGATGGCGTCTATTGAAGATGATTGGTGCCGAAGAGCCTTTCAGGCCTGTTGCAGCAATGGTAAGATTTCTTTATCTTTCTGGTTTATTTTTACTAGACCGCCTGCGTTGATCGTATAATTTCCTTGCCCTCTGTTTTCATTAGAGCCACTGTGTTGATCGTATTGTTACCTTACGCTTTTTTTTTCTGACTAGAGCGATTTTGCTGATCGTACGGCCTGTTTTTACCAGAGCGACTGTGCTGGCCTCCTAACAATCTGTTATTATTAAAGCGAACGTGTCTTGAACGTGTGGTTTTTGCCTATATTTTTCAATCAGATCCCATCATATACAATACCAGGGAATTGCAGGTGCATCATAAAAGTACAGGCATAATGACTTTCGTAGTATCTCTGTGGTGGGCCATTCAACCATACTACGAAAGTCATTATGCCAGTACTTTTAGGCTACACCTGCAATTCCCTGGTATTGTATATGGTGGGATCTGATTGAAAAAATAATGGGCGCTTTTCAAATTGTAAAAAAAATACTGAGGACCCGTCTGATATACATGTATATTCTATTCTATAATTCATTAACATGAAGGAAACGTGTTTAATAAACATAACCCCTATTTACTGAACTTCACAGCCGATGGTAGAAGCTCACAAGATGGCGACCCTCACTTCGTCACCTTTGATGGCGCTAAAATTTCTTACCAAGGACCATGCCGTTATGTGCTGACTGAAACGGATCCACGTTACTTGGTAAAAATTCGACTATTATAAACTATTATAATTTCTACAGCAGGCAGACATATCAAACTGTAATTTATCATTTTTTCTCAACAGTGTGATTTTGTTTATGAGACTAAAATCATTGCCATTGTCATCAACAAAATAGCGTTTGTGGATTGTTACCTTCTGCTAGTATTTCTATTACCTTATTTAAATATCAGTGAAGTGGAAGGTTAACAATCTCCTACAAATGAATAAAATTGCCCATGGTAGTGACTACAATTTTAATGTGGTATTACTCGACTTTGATAAAAGTGCTTAGTGAATGAATATGTGCGAAATTCAAGATATTCATTCTTGAAGAGGTCCGGCTGTTATTCCAATATTAATGAACTATATTTTTGTCTTGGCAAAACGGGAAACCACTTCTAATGTGATTAAACATGTTTCTACCTGTGATGCATGGCGCCACGACCTTGTTAACACTTCTTGGAATATTGTAGCACCATGTCACAGAGGTAAAAATACGTGCAGTCTCTTTAGAAATGAGTACCCCTTTACCACCTTAACACAAGAAACAACGAAAACCTATTTTACCGTACTTGTTTCATATCACTCAAAAGGCTGCAGGACAAGTGAGGAGAATTTTCAAAAAGCAGAAATTATGCGAATGTGAATGTAATCTTTGAAATGTAAACTATTTTGCTGCCATTGCTGACTTCGACCATACTTTGAATTGAAAATACAGTGACTTTATCATACACAACCTTAATGTAAAATGATAAACACCATTATTTCCATTTTTGCTTTCACAGGGATCCGTACCGCCCTTTACTATCACTGCAAAGAACTCTATCCACACTGACCTGGCCAGCTATCTGGATGACGTCGAAGTGACCATTGGGGAGCGCAGTCTTCTGATGAATGTCCGTGGGAACATATTCGTGAGTAAATT
Source organism: Lingula anatina (assembly GCF_051362555.1). Lineage (NCBI taxonomy): Eukaryota > Metazoa > Brachiopoda > Lingulata > Lingulida > Lingulidae > Lingula > Lingula anatina. The sequence continues at coordinate 7,620,784 of NC_141769.1, forward strand.
AACGCATTGCACTGATGTGTTCTTCTGGGACAGGCTCATTAATGAATGAAAGATATAACTATATAACCGTGACTATTTTTAATTTTGCAAACGAAAGTTGCAGTTGTGATATAACCGGCGACCGTTTGTCTGTCTTAACGGACATGTTGTCTTAGAAATGTCTCCACAATTTTTGACAAATATTTTAGGATAGGCAGATTTGTTTTGCAGATTTGTAAAAATAATAAAGCCTAATCAATTTTCTTTTTTTTTTTGTAAATTTCTAATAAAATGATTCATATATTTTGACCAGGTTGACGGTCAGCTCCAGAGTGCTTCCTTCCAAGACGGAACCTTCAAGGTACATCGTGATGTTTTACAAAACGTCCTTCCTCGCGGTCCGAAAAGGGCCCTTAGTGAACCAGCGCTTCGTCTTGAAACCAGTATCTTGGTTAACCTGACGGTAACTGTGCAGCGCCCTGACGGCAAGGGGAGATATTATCTTAACATTGAAGTGCCCAAGATGTACCGAGGAAAGCTGACTGGTCTCGGCGGGAACTTCAACGGAGATCCCATGGACGACTATAGACTGTCTGATGGTAGAGATGTCAGAAATATTTGGCCAGTAATTTTCAGAAGTCAGATGATTGCTGATAGCTGGCTTGTGAAGGACGACCCTGTCAATCTGAAAACTGGGTAAGTGCATAGTTACAGGGTAATAATTTAATCAAATTAGAATTCAACTGTTCTTTTTCTGTGGTTGTATTGTTTCACAGCCTGGTAATTCATGATCATTTGTTCTATATATACCGGGCTATCACACAATGTGATGCACCCCTTAAACTCCGATTGTACAGGGTCCAATAGTATTCAGAATATTCCTCACATAACGTATATCTTCTCGATAAAACCAACATGCACTATACACATATTTTAAGACTAAACCTTTTTTCCTTCAAGACACCCATGTACAGAAGAGGAACGATTCGCATAAAATTATGCAGAACTACCTGAATATGGACAAATGAATCACGGAGAAAACCATATACAGATGAATCTATATATGTGACTTGCTTGGTGTTTATCTCGAGCTGGGAAGTTGGTCAATATAAGCTAAAATGGAATTTTGATGCAAGGAGCAGTATTAAGGACTTGATTGGCTCGACAGAATTCTTTTAACGCATTTTAACTTCTTAAAGAATTGGGTGTTTGCGGACCGCTATGCTAACTTATAATACACAACTTGAAATCAAGTGAGCCGTTTCACGCATTCATTGTTTATTCGTTTTGCTTATAATGTTCACTTTGGCGAGGGCTTTGGTTTTATCGGTACGCAAAAAAACGTAATTGTTCTTTAAACGTAAACTGATATTTTTTAAAGACTTTTGTGGACTTTCTTTAAGTGTAGTTGAATATATTTCAATAATAGAAAATACAGCAACTTAAGCTGGATATTGAGATATTGCTATCTGAAAAGAAAATTGGACTTCTATAGGACTGAATTCTTATCTAGACATTTTCTTCAAATGTGATGATGTATCTTTACGTAACAATTAGTGGTCCAACTTGGTCTGGATATTCGGGAACCGTTAATCAAGGAACTGCGACCAGTGATATATTGCAAGACGTTTTAATTCACATTAAAATCTGAATAGATACCTGAGAACATTCCAAACAGCTATTCCCACTTAACACTTACATGTAACAAGATACCAACTGAACCTATGTGACTTGATAAAAAACATACTAGTATTGAATATTTCACTCAATGTCATTTTTTATAAAATAACCAAAGTTACTTAACCGTATCTTTCCTAATGCAGACCATGAAAATGATAAAACTCAAATTATCGATCGATATTTCCTTTTAAAAATACAGGTCGTTTTAAATGCCTGCTCAGACACCAAAAGCTTACTGCATTTATTTGATTAGAATTCATATCAGGCACCGAATTCAAGTGCAAGGATGGGGAGATTAATGATTCGTGAGTTAGATGTCGTTACTTTTTTATCGAGTAGGTGTTCGTATTACAGTTCACTAGTTAAAAGAATATCAAATATTATCTATTACAAACAATTCCCTGTTCTTACATTCCAATCTAAAAAAACATCCATGCCACACTATAAGCATTTTTAATAGTGTCAAAACATTCTCGTAACAAAAGCATCAAGTACTTATTTGTCGACTCTGTAAGCTTTCTTCTTTGCTGATTTTCTCGAAAGCCGGCTCTTAAGACCACGGCAAACGTTTGTCCATGCACGTCGAAGCTGCTTATATAACACGGGGATATCTGACACCACTACTGCTGCTCCCATTCCCACAAGTACAAAGGTTGCAAATGAGCCGGCAGTAATAAGGACGCTCAACGGTGCCTCTTTTGGTTGGCGGCGTTTCCGTGCGCTCTTAAGGTCTATTGCTGGTATAGCGCCTGGAAAAGGGGAATAATCAAAATAATTTTTTGCGGTGATAAATGAAATTCAGTGAATGTTAAAAACTAGACCACTTGTATAGGAAGGACGATTAAAACATACAATCCAATACCATGTCATTTGATAGTTTTAAAAGAAAAATTGTAAAGATGATTAATGGTCAGGTTGCCTTAGCTGCTTTTTTACATATTGCGTGGATTGGCCGTTATTTAAAGCGTTTCTTTCTCAATGGTTTTCACATCTTTGCATCCCTGCAATATGCACTCTTGATAAAAAAGGTGGGACATTGCTATGAGTCAAGAAAAGTAATGGAGAATGTCCATTCAAACGCCGTAGACCTTTAAATGATCATAATACAACTGGTGGTAACTGGTGCAAAGGGTCGGGGACAAAGAGACAAAAATTACCTCGATTCCTTTCGTCAACTACACAAGCGACAATACTTAATAACTGCAGCATGCCACGTGCATGAAGGTTCATTTTCTGACAGGGGCTAGCCCATTCAAACTATCCTATACATTTTAGTGTTGCCTCCTCTTATTTTCAATTTTTATCAATATTGAAGACTATTTAACATATGTTCTACACATGGAAATACTGTAAATACTGTCAAGTTGGCATTCCTGCTGAGTATTTTTAGATTTTAGAAATTGTGAAGAATTGTGGAATTTCGCACATTTCTGGTAGAAATCTTTTCCCTGCTCACTTCCAAAACGGATGTTCACCACAGATCAGCTAGAGTAGAACTGGTGATGAATAGTTCACTGGTTCGGAACTTTTGTCCCGATTTCACGATCTCTCTAGAATTGCAAGAACGGACTGAGAATGAAAAAGAGTCAGGTAAGAGCTTAAAATAATTAAAAAGATTAAACTAAGAACCCTGAGATTAATCAATTCGTAGTTGGTATGGAATACCTGTACATCCTGAAATGTCAAAGACAGACCATTTCCCGCCATCGAGGCATGTGGCTCTTCGCACGGTGGCGCCATCTGGGAAGAAAGTTCCGTTGTCGCAGTTGAATGCAATAGTATTGTTGCTTTCCAGCACGTCGGCTGTCATGTTCAGTGTTTCCAGAGTACTTTGTTCTGGGAGTTTGCACCTGGTCGCTACGACGATGAAAATGATGGCATCATTAATAGCATTTGTACATGTATGATGATGATAATGATGATGGCATTGTATGAATTAAAATCAACAATTGTATTGTGGACATTCATAACTTTTAATGCTCCGCAGTATGTTTTATGCTTTGTACTTTATGCAAGAATTTGTCAAAAATCATATAATTGATATTTGACACTTGAATTAAATTTTTTTAAAAAGTCCGTCCTTATTTGTGTATTTAGCAAGAAACGCCATATTCACATTCCAGGGCAAATCCTACAATGTTAAAGGAATACATGTTTGCATTTTCGAAAAAGACTTAACCAACGTCGCAAAAACGTCTTGGTTATTTTGAACACATAACATGACCTCTAATTACATAGCAAACTTACTTTGGTTAACCGTTACATCAGTTGTGGCATACCAACTGTTTTCACTTTCCTGTACACCGGAATTACCAACTATGGAGTGAGTTTGGTGAACTGCCGCTGACGAGCTTGAAGCATGAAATTCCGTTGAAGCTACAGAACTGGTGCTTGTCATTCTGCTTACACCATTCGAGGACACGGTTAAAACCCTTTCACTTTCAGACATTAAACTGGGTGTAATCTCGTTGGACCAGCCATGAATTGATTGTAAAAAACTTGGCGAAATTGGTTCATAAGATAAAGATACCGAATAAGGGTTCAAAGAGAATGTAGGTTGTGTCGTGCTTATATCGTCTGCGGTGTTGGAGTGTTGATTCCCAGCTTGCGATTCATGGTGCGTCCACGAGTCTGACGCAACGACTGTTTGGATGTGCGAAAAACCTTCTAAACCCGTTCCTGCAACAGAGTTAAGCGTATAGTCGATGGAGGTGGTGGTTAAACCGGTAAAAGAGGAGTGATCTTCCACGGCTACCAATGTGCCTTGGCTCAAGGGAAGGGTCATCTGCACGCTCTCCAGTGCGTAAGCTGTTCCACAGCATGTGTTAAGCGATGACAGGCCAGGGTCCTGGCTTCTGCTGGATGTTCCTATGGTAAAACCACTTACTAGCGATAACAGACCAGGATCTTGGCTTCCGTTGGATGTTTCTGTGGCCACACCACTTACTGGCGATGACAGACCAGAGTCTTTGCTTCCACTGGATGTTTCTGATGCCCCCTCACTTATCACCTGAGGGGTTAAGAATGATGTAAAAGAATACCGAGACTCGGGCTCAAGAGCATTCTCCGATGAACTCCCTGCGACTGATGCACTGGTCATTAGACGTAACGATGTCGTGAAGATGCCGTACAAATGTGGTTGTAAAGGTGTGGCAGAAGAATGACCGGGTGTGTCAGAAGAATCTGGACCATTCATAACAACTGTTGACGTCATGAGGCTATCATTGCTCGAAGCTGTCGCATTGCCTCCAAGTGGCTGACTTTGCTCGACATCTAGCGTGCGTGACGACACAGGCCGTGTTGGATTTTGGAAAACCGAGAAGACGTTGCCAATTGATGAGTGAGTGACCAAACTGGTGACGCTAGATGGCGCTGTTGTTGACGTCGATGAGGGATTTGAAAGTGCAGATGATGTTATTGCTGCATCTGCAAGAAAAGCGACAATTACAGTTTGTACAGCGTGATTCAATATTATAAAAGTATTTTTGGTGAGAGGAAATCGCAGTGCAATTTTATGTTTATCGATGGCTTTTTTTTCATTTTTTTTATTTACTTGGTCTCTCTAGACGCATCCGCTTTTATGCTCTTTATTTGCATAATGTGCTTGAAAGAAATCAGTTTATTCACACACACACACACACACACACACACACACACACTGCATATATATGACCTTAGTGCTGTATAATGAACAGCAGAAACGGTAAAAACATCAATATATACAACGCCTGTACATTGTCACCAGATACCGCTGGTGTATAATCTACAAAAAAGTGTTTACTGGAATTTGGTAATCTCTAACCATAGATTAGAACACCTTTTCCTTTCAATATTAATCAACTATCAGTCACTGAAAAGGTGCAATATGCTGCATTCCACAGTTTTCCAAGTTGCAAGAGTCAGTTAAGACAAGACTAGAATGAAGATTACTGGATACAAGGGGTGAGTGGGTGGTGGGGATCGCGCACTTGGACATTTCTGTTATATCGTACATGTATTTGCCGTGGCTCGAGCAAGGCGAAAAACCCATATTTATTGCATCCGTCCCCCTGCTTTTTTTCAGTGATATTCTGGGTTTAGCACTGTGGCCATTCCAACTACCTCACTGCATGTATTACATTTTCGTGTTGTGAAGCTTTTAAACATTCATGGTGTGTCAGTAACATTATTATAAAGCGGAAATCGATAAAATTCCTTTTCTATGGATAATTTGGGAAATTACATTTCCCAATGGACAAAATTATGATTTACAAACTCGTTAAAGAGTTCTTGATTAATTATCTTTACCGACAATGTGAAATTCACTGGTTCCAATAAACATTACGAGAGTGACTCAAAATTAGACAAAAGGTTCATATATCGCAATTTTGCAAAAAAAATTAAATTTTTGCAATAGAAAGGTCTAAAGCAAGTTGTAGTCCTTAAATACTAGTTACCCATAAATAAATAAATAAATAAATAAATAAATAAATAAATACAGTCGACTTGCCTCCAGTGTAAGCACATCGTTCCCATGCATCAGAGATACCTTGCTGATCAAGCTCAACGTCATAAACTTGAATGCATCCAATTTTGCCTTCAAAGTAGTTGGAGGAGCTCATGCAACAGGCGCCATCTAATCGCCTTCCAATGTGGATACCATAGGTCGTTTCAATATCGTCGTGACTCACTGTCCTTTGAGCCTCGTGTATGTCATTGACGTATAATTTGAGTGCCCTGGACGAATGGTCAAAAGTGACCGCACATTTCGTCCACTGATCTGTTGGCAGTGAACTTGTTCCAAGAGAAGTGGCATAACCTGGTGCGCCACGCGCAATGGGATAAACGCGGAACCCACTGTACTGCCAAATCATTAGGCCGTTCCGTACAGAACCTGACGGGTAATCATACTCAAATATAGGAAACCTGTTTCCAGTCGTCGGATACAAGTCCACCATGATGGTAAAACTCCTTCCGACATCTAAGGCGCCGTTATTGTTAGGTATAGTGATATAAGAACCGAGGGGAAACTGTAACGACTCCATGTCATTACCGTCCTGACCGGTGCTGAAATCTACACTACCGTGGAATTGTATGTGGTTGCTGTTTCCAGATACATCATTTGCCTGAGATACAGCGTTGATCGGCCATAAACCAACAGGGACTGGAGGCTGCGTTGTAGTACATGAGCCTAAAACTTGAAATAACTCGCTAGTATTATTTTTAATTCATACAGGTAAATTTAGTAATATGTCACCAACTTACTAGAGAGATTTAGACTCTAGGTTTCATCAGCACTGGATAGCACTATCCTATTGATACCAATATCCGCTAGATAAAATTGATATTCGGTGGACAGTTAGGCTTCGTTCACATGGAAAGTCTATTTTCTAAAAATCTATTTTCTATTCGGGGTATCTTATGATCACGGTCTGTGCCCTGAATATCCTGCGGCGTAATTACTGGCAGCGCGAGCCAGTTACTTTTACAAAGCTGAAATTAATTCTCGGCTGTGCTCGCATTCTATAAAATCTCATCCTCCGTTGCCGCATCGCTTGCCATCGGATCATGACGGTCGCACTCGTATATGTCGTGTGTATAGCTTCTTCATCTTCTTCGTCTTGTTGTTGCACAAAATCCACAAACACATTTTTCAAAGCAACCGCGACCACCATTAACTTTCTAACTTCCTACATGTACTGCGCATGCGTCAAGGTATCAGGATCTCCTCCGAGCACAGCCGAGAATTGCTTTGGAAGTAACTGGCTCGCGCTGCCAGTAATTACGCCGCGGGATATTCAGGGCACAGACCATGATCACAAGATATACCGCGAATAGAAAATAGATTTTTAGAAAATAGACTTTCCATGTGAACGAAGCCTTATTCTGTGAAAATAGTAATGTTTCACAAACTCTGGATACTTCTTTAATTTTATCTCTGATATTGGTAGCCAGTGGTTGAAAATAACTTTTATCTTCATGATAACTGTCCAGAGGATAACAATTATATCCACTGGTCTGCGGTATCTTATTGCACTGCTTTAGTGTTGATGAAACTGGGTCTTGGTGTCTCTGGCCTCATTTGACTACCTCTTCAATGGAACGTTTTAACATTAAAATGTAGGAAAGGCTTCACTGAAATACTTTTAAAGACTATACCCTCTTGCAGTCAACAAAGTTTGTCAGAAAAAAGAAAATGTTATTCAAAATAATAACATATATGGAAAATAAACGTGCTTCATAAGTTCCATTGACTCTCTCCGTTGGTTGATTTCACCTTCATTTCACTTTCTACAAATTTCTTAAAGATTTTCTAAGGATGTAAGATAAAAGCGCCCTCTGTATCTCACTGGAGATGTATACGATTTGTATTTGTTCTTATATTTTACGTGAGCCAACCACTGAACTCTAATGAAAAGATGCTCCAGGGGAACGCACAAATGTAATAAATTGTCCTTTTCGCTCACTATATACAATGAGTCTACGTTAAAATAATGTAACAACAGAGCGTCTATAAAAAAATAAAAAAAATATTTTGGAGAAAAAAGGCTCTTTAATGAGGATAAAAACTGGTTTATGTATACACACACAAGGAAAATAATTAGTGCTAAAAACACACCTGGTTGCATGAGCACCAGCAATACAGCAAATAGGGATGTGAAATTTTAGAAAACAAACGTGAGGATTCCTCATCCTTATCCTCATCTCTGTTTTGTTGTCTAAGGTACCTCACAGGATGACTTGCAAATGAAATATTCTAATCAAAACAGTCAAAAACAGTCACCGCAATGTGCTTTTCTCGATTTGCCATTTTTTACTTCTCCACACTTTGTTACGCGCGTTTTTCTTCGATTCGCAAATAGTTTGGAATCGAGTGGGTATATGTTATTAATATGTGTAGACGAAAATTTGATTAATTTTCTGTTAAGAAAAAATGACTTCCACCAAAATCTCTTTTGAAAAGATTTTAATCATTTTAATTATTTTTAATCATTAGTTTTGTCGGCCATTTCTTACCTGCAGCTTTCAGGAGTCCCAAAAAACATACACGAACGGATACCATGTTTTTAGCCACTTTCCAGTCAACGTTGAATCATAACATGTGCCAGGCTTATTGTGATGCTGTCATAGAAGAATTCACCACTGTATAGTTCCTCCCAAACCAACTTCATTGGTACTGGTACATGCTGAATTAAAATGACCACTTCTAGGTCACTGTGACATTATCAGTTATTTGATGTTATTATCTTTATTCACAGTGTCTCTCTCTTCGACAAATATTTTGGTTTATGACACGGTATACCTATGTTTGTGTAATGCATATTTATATACAATTAGGAGTATTAAGTTGCAGAGCCGAATCCAATTTCGCTCATTTCATCTGTTTGCAACGTATTATCCAATTAAGGCATATGCGCCAATTCCCAGATGGTGAAAAGAATTTCTCCACCTTGGACGTGCCACATTTTGATTTTTTAATTTGATTAACGTTATGCATTTATGGGTGGTGACACTTGCTTTCAAACCCTTTATTATTCGTCGAAAGGGAAAATCAGGATATCTAAGTGCACCACAAGCAAATAGTCTCTAGTCTCAAATTTTAATGAATGGGTAAAAACACTTGAAAATGATAGGACCCATAACAAGAGGCGCAGTTTGTTTGACAGACGCGGTTAATTCTTTACGCTGACATTGATCTGTCTACCCGATTCTTTGCTGAGAAATTATTAATCTCCACATGGGTCGAATCGCACGGTTTATTTGACCAGCGTGTTGCTTTGCTGTATCGTTAAAGGATATGACAAGCACAATGACGCAAGAAGCTATTGCAATTTTGCTTTAGGCTATGCTGATATTTGATGATTCCCTGGGAAGAATGGGAAATTTAATTGTAGTTTTTCGTTTAGTCCCATTTAACAAACTGCATTCCCATTTTGCAATTCCACGATCGGTGTGACTAGAAACGGTTAGTAAAAAATGTTACAAAACAAGAAGTCCACTTACAGAGACAGATCGAGCAATTATTAGTGAAAAGGTAATTATAAAACTGCTTTCTCCAAAGAAATTTAATTTGGAGTGAAAATCTAGTACACCCTTAGCATATCTTAATCATTTGAATATTGATGAAAATAGAATCAATTGCATGATATTAAGTTAGAATAATAAAGAAAGATATACAGACAGATAATCATATATATAAACACCGGCGGATCCAATTTCGTTGAGGGAAAGAATATTATAATCTATAGGGCACAGGAATGAAAAATTTGTTTAGTTTCAGTTGTTATACTTTCTTCTTTATTTTAACGGAGAAGAGGGTGGTGAAAAAATGCACCTCAAAACGTAAGGAAGGATTGCGTACTGGGTACCCACAAAGAATGTGAACACTGCAGTGAAAAAAAATGCCAGCACGATTGAATACCACCTGGCATCAGAAGACAAATAACAAGGCGAATAACTGTCAGCCAAATATTTTATTGTAAGAATATTTAACAACAATAATTTCTGCATATTCAAAATCAGTTCCAATGAAAATGGATTAACCCGCAACACTGATGTCGGATTTTGGCGTCACAGTTTGTCTGTACTGTGAAATTTCAAAATTTTGTCTATAAAAATTTACACAAAATTATCTTTTTTATACAAACCTGACAGCATAAATGGTATCTAAAGTACCGTTTTTGTTTTAAAATTCTAATTTTGTTATTTCTATCAAACTGTAATTCTGCATTAATCAGACCTGATGTTTTTGGCAATTTTGTCAAAAAATGTACTCCCATACCAGCTACATGATCTATTAACTGTAACAATGAAACATAGACACAATTTTCCCATCACCAGAAAATAATACTAATTCAAGAAACAATAAAGTACATGTAATGCGTATTACACTGTAACTGTAAGAAACCTGAATAGCTGTTTGGAATGCTCTCAAGTATCAATTATCAATAACCTTCTGCAATATAATACCAGCTGCAGTTCCTTGATAACGATTCAGATAATTCTACAGCAATTTGTACAGAAATGTTCCTAATATCCAGACCAAGTAAGAACAGTGATTGTTAGGTAAAGAAAAAACCATCACATTAAAAAAAACCCCATAGAATCCCCCAGATAGCAATATTTCAATATCAGTGATAATAACAATAAGTGTCATTATGATATAACAGCTTTTTAAATAGTTCACAGAATTCTTCCAATTCACTTTTCAACTAACGTTAACATCAGTTTATGAACAAAATCCAAACCCCAGGTGTAAACTTTTAGGCAGAAAAATTATCAAATGCAATGAATGCATGAAACTGTCCGCTGAGCTTCAAGTATAGTCCTTAAAGATATCATAATTGTCCGCGAGCATTTGGAAATGCTCAAAGGTGCTCAAATCCGTTCAAAGAATTTTGCCGAGTTCATACGTTATATCCCTTATACCACTGTCCTTAAACAACACCAAAGATGCATTGCAATTTTGTATTCGCGAATAATAATCAAGCATAAATGTAAACACTATCCACACAGTTCCCAAGCAGGTTATGTAGATCAAGCGGTATTGCGTTATATCCGTGTATCATAAGTCCGTATTCCGGTAGTTCTACACAAATCTAAGCGAATCATCGGACACCTCAGCACGGGTATCTGAAAGAAAAAACATATTGTGCTTGCAATATATTTATATCTTACATATTCACATGTTGATTGAGCCTATACATGGAATACGCTTACTTAAAAATCGTTTAATTTAACTGCATTGTGTTACGAGTTCTTTTGGACCATGTACTCCGAAAATCAAAGCATAAAGCTTTAATCTCAATAGATAACAACCCAGGGATTGCTATGTTATTCTAATAAGTTTAAAAATCGTCAGACTGTGACATGAAATGCTACGATACACTAGGAAGAGAACAGCTAAACTGATTTGATTCAATTATCAAACTGTAACTATGCACTTACCCAGTTTTCAGGTTGACAGGGTCGTCCTTCACGAGCCAGCTATCAGCAATCATCTGACTTCTGAAAATTTCTGGCCAAATATTCCTGACATCTCTTCCATCAGACAGTCTATAGTCGTCCATGGGATCTCCGTTGAAGTTCCCGCCGAGACCAGTCAGCTTTCCTCGGTACATCTTGGGCACTTCAATGTTAAGATAATATCTCCCCTTGCCGTCAGGGCGCTGCACAGTTACCGTCAGGTTAACTAAGATGCCGGTTTCAAGACGAAGCACTGGTTCTCCAAGGGCCCTTTTCGGACCAAAAGGAAGGACGTTGGCCAAAACGTCTCGCTTGACCTTGAACATCCCGTCTGATATGGGGGCTGTCTGAGGCTGGCCATCAACCTGTTCAAAACCCACGAAGAAAAAAAAGTAATATAACTTAAACATTAATAATTGTATACTTTCATAGCCGAAATATTTGTTCTTTGTAAGTTTCGCCCCGTACCAATTAAAGATAAGCTACATACTATTATTTAATTTCTTTACATTTATCTTGCAATTTGAATACAACCAATAGCGACTGAGTGAATGTTTGAAGGCATAAGCTATGACAGTAAGTTTTACTGGTTTAAAAATACATTAAGCAGCAAACTGCATACCAATAAATTTATTAGTTCGAATGCCAAATCGGCGCGATTATAAACCACAGGGGAAAGGAGCAGGTTTAACGTGATTACTTACAAATAATTCGCCACGAACATTCATCCTTACTCGTCGTTGACCAATGGTCATTTCGACGTCATCCAGATAGCTAGCAAGGTCAGCCTTGTGGATTGCGTTCATAGCAGTGACAGTAAAAGGTGTAAGATAACCCTGGAATTAAAGAAAAAAAGATAAAATTTTAATTTTAAATAATGTAACACTCGTGTCTTTGCTTTTACTGCTATCAACAGTGATGAGAGTCATCATGTTTTGCACAGATATTAAGAAATAAACTTTCCTTTCGTTTTGACATTCTTTTTCCATCGTAAATGCAAGAGTTTATAATCAGTCTTGTTTGGATTTCGAATGCACTCACTTCGATAACTGCAGCACTGATTCGACACAAAGGATCTCACGTCCATCATGTTTTCTCAGTAAATTGTTGCTCCTTTTGTTTTCATTTTGTCACTGCTTAGAACCTTTTATATTAATGTATCATACGGTCGTTTGTCGTAAAGACAATAACACTTGGAACTTACCGCGTAGCGGGGATCCGTTTGAGTGAGCGTGTAACGGCAAGGTCCATTGTAAGTGATCCTAGCTCCATCAAAGGTAACGAAGTGAGGGTCGCCATCTTGTGTTGAATCGGCTAAAACAATATTAAAATTCATTTTAATTTGTTACTCGACGTAAATTATAGACAAAACGACAATGAATTCATTACCTATACATGTATATTTATTAAACACAATAAACAGTTGACCAAAAAATCGCATACAGTCCCTCTTGGCTAGCTATCGAAATCTTAAGCATCAACTTGAGTCAGTATTTATACTTTACACAAATTGTGGGCGTTTAGTAAGAAAGAACGAATAAGCAGTGTAGAAATAGCGTATACCGTGCGTTTGAATACCGTATGGGTGATTAAGGTGCGTAAATGTAATTGTATCGTATGCACTGTATATCAACGCATGAGTACATTGAAATAATGTATACGTACGGTTGTAAACGTTATACTCTAATGTAAACCATTAGATGATGGAAAAGGGGAGATTGCACACGCTCAAAGTTGGGCGTATAATCGGTTTCACACACAATACTCATACGTTGCTAGATTGACAGGATCTTTAGTCGTGTGAGTTTGCCATGAAATCCTCTGTTACTGAAACCAATGCATTTTAAACAGATGCTCCACTACAACTTACATCCTGGAGACGCACATATCTCAAAAGCCCTTCTGCACCAACTATCTGTCATGGCGTCCATATGGGCTACATAAGCGCTGTGGGTGCCAATAAAAGCACGCCCTTCCTCGCAACATTCACAGGCGTCAATGAACGACTCGACAGCAGGATCAGTCTCATTAAAACCCTCCTCCACCAGTGCTTGTGCCCGGGTTGCACAGTCACGATGTTCATCACTTGAACCCAAGCCTTTGACATAGTTAATCGTTATTATGGCTGAAATGAAAACAAGAATGAAGTTTGGGAATGCGGCCGATTTTAATTGCACAGGTACGGTGTAACGGTATGCAACCGATATCTGTTAAAGCTCATGTCGATAAACTGTTACTAATAATAGCGTAGTGAAAGCTTTTGTAATATTAGTATACTCCAAAATATATATAGCGACAGAATGTACAGCTATGATGACAGCACAAACAAACAAACAAACAAACAAAAAATAAATAATTAACGGACAAACGAAATCTGTTGTATTGTCCAAAATATGCATTCAGGGGTGGTCAGGGGGGTCTTGACACCCCTCCCCCTTCGGTTTCTGGAAAAAAATCACACCACTATATTCTCCTTTTGATATGAGAATTTTGAAGATCTGAATCATAGTTCTAAACTGCACCAAATGGCGCCGTTTGCCCACCAAAACACCGAAACCCACACCAAGGGGGCAAGTGTCGTCTTCTCATCCGAGGCCTAGTCTCTCTTAAAAAACTGGACCCCCTTCAAATAATCATGGATCCGCCCCTGGAACCTACAGTACGTGCACAGTACTCTGTGGACTTAGCACTGCTAAATTATGTAATTTGCGGTGATTTCATTGGGTATATCTTTCAGTAATAATTCAAGATCAATCCCATTTTGGTTGCCCTGAGTGGTCAGATTAGGTGCAATGGCATTGTAACAAATCTATACATCATCCGTTCTAGAAGAATGAAGACTCGCGTAAAAAATGCTAAACGATATAATCTAACCATGGATTAAATGATTTGTAGTTTGAAAACGCACTTTAGATAAAATCTGCTTTGGTCTAGAATACAAGCTATTCCAACAAAACAAAAATATCCTTACGGTATTCCACACAGCATTGACTGAAGTACGTTCTACAGTCGTTATCTTCGGAAATTCTCGGTATGCGCGTCGAGCAAGGCTCTTCTGACGGTATCATTCCCAAAAGGCAACATTCACAAGCTTTTAGACTTAACGAATTCAGAATAGGCTGTATGGTGCCATCGTCGGTGCAGCTTCCGGCGTTCAATGCCTCGGTGAGTCCTGCTGTGTGAGCTGCCTCTATATCACTGGCCGCTGAAATAAATGGGAACTGGTTAAAAGAAACTTATTCTACAGATATTATATACCTGTACTTTCACCATCACCCAGTCCTTCAATTTATCAGTTAATATGCACACTTATGCACACGTACAACCGCACACTTACACTTAAAAACTAGAGGATCAGAGAGGCTCCACCTCCTCCTGGTATTGTACCACCAGCGGGAGTAGGCGCTTCAAGTAGGAAGGAAGGTATGGATGATAGCGTATTAGTTGAGGAGAAGTAGGGTTGGGTAAATATAGGGATTGGGAGAAGTAGAATAAAGGTCAAATCAAATGTAGATTAGCATGTTAAATGCGTGATTGTTTATGGAATATGCTTTTTTTACAAAACCCTGGGGAAAAGTAGGTCAGAGGTCAAATTCCAGGCCACAGTAAGATTCTTATATATGAAATTCTATCCAAGTTCAATAGTAACTATGGGTGTATCTCTGCCAGTTTTGGCGATAGGAGGGTCTGAAATTTTGTAAAATTCAGTTTATGGTGAAAAGTAAAGCAAAATTCAAATTGCCATTATATGACTTCTTATTCAAGTTCAATAATAACTATGGGTATATCTTTGTCTGTAATGGAAATGTGCGGGCTGCAAATTGAAAAGTACAATTCTTAGTGAAAAGCAGGTCAAAGGTCAAAGTTACTTGACACGACGAAGATAGGCTATAGTGAAGAGGTTAGTGTCAAGTTATCTCTGAAGCTCAGGGTGCCCCAAGTGCACCTTCTCACCATAATATGAAAGCATAGAAGTCTTGTTTTTGTTGTTTTTGAAAAGTGGTACAAACAAATCTTTCTTTGCAAAAAATTGTACACAATTTTTGGCCCCTTTGCCCTTGATATAACGATCAGAGGTCAAATTCAAGATCATATTTAAAATATGTACATAAGACTTTCAATCAGATTTCTCTAGTATTTTTCCCATAAATACTTCGGTTCAGGAGATATTTGGCATTTAATTTTCCAAAATTTTGACAAGGGTGCACTGCGACGAGCGTCACACCTAGGCCAATGCACCGACAGAACTCCAAATCTAGGGGGATCAAGTTGAGATTATATGTGGCCTAAATCCCAGAAATTGGGACGCAGGCATTTGTAGTGTAAGAAAAGAAGCGGTAACGGCGACTTGTATCCGCCGACAAGACGCGGAGCCAGCGGAAGCCGACTTAAGCCGCACGAGACGGGTCGGGACTAAAACAATGAGTATCACCAGCGCTCAGGCTGGATCAATAACGGAACATCTGTTTTGGCTTAGCTGTTGGGGGTGACAACGTTTTTGGATTTAGTCATAAACACCTTTTTTTCAATTGCTCTCCTTTTCTTTTAAATCAACCAGTATTTTTGTTCACTTACTTAAGTTTGAAGTGTCGTCCTCACAGCAAGCTAAGATGGTAGCTCTGGGGCAATCTGGATGCGCTGCAGCCTTCTCAGCACATATTCCTTGGCCAGTCTGCGCAGTCTCACAGCACTCACAACATATCGTGAAGGTATTGTTATCGGAGCAGTATGAAGGTGCCTGGGAAGAAGTTCGCGCATCACAACTAGTACTGTCAATTTTCAGTCCCATTTCGCAGCAAAGTTCCTCTGTAAGTGTTAAAAACTTGTGATAAGGTAAGACACGATACCAGTGTCTAGAGAAATCTGTAATGTGATGGTATGGTCTTCTACACAAAACAGCAGAGGAAATCCATTTGCAATTTTATAAATAAAATTTATCAAAAACATTCATACCGTTCACTTACGGCCAACCTGGACGTAGGCCTTCATCAGACTGATGTGAGTAGATGTCGACACTCACTGACCGCTAGGTGGTCAGTTATGAACATTAAGCTAATGAACATTTTTGCCCATTTGCAATTTGTTCTGATGTGGATTTTTACTAAATCTAGGTCAATCCAGTTTTTTGGGAGGCAACGTGGGGATATGGTACAAATGCTTATTATGCAGATTGGCAATTTATGGTGCTGAGTACACCACGATATTGCAACTAAACAGATTTATGTAAGTTGTTCTTGTAACATTACTACTGACTTTATTTTCCACTTAATTAATTCTAACAAATACGTAAGGCAACGCGGCTCGCAGAATTGCGGCTTGCAATTGAAAAGAAATTGAAAAAAACATACATAGCAAACATCAAATAAATAGATTTCTGAAAACCAGGCAAGATAGTAAATAGCGAATAACTACTTAATTTGGTTTTTCAACGTTTCGCTGCAGATACTCTTACATGTTGTCTAAATTGATATGTTCCCTGAGACAATATTGTATGTCCATTATGACTTATTTCACGCGATGTTTCGTATGTGGTTGTGTCAATATATATATATATATATATATATATATATCCCAACCACCCCTTTTCCCACCCACCCTAAAAACGCTGAAGTATATATATATATATATATATATATATATATATATATATATATATATATATATATATATATATATATATATATATATCACTTACCGGCACCGGTACAATGTTCCCTGTATTCATCTGCACAACTGTTATTGCCGAGAGCAGCGCCACGCATGCTACAGTGGTTTAGCAACGGTATTGCTCCCAACTCGCCGCAGTCGGCTGAATTTGAGAAAGCAGAAATGAGCGCAAACATAGAGTATCATCAGTATTGGTGACCGGGCTCATAAAATGGAGAAAACGGATGACAGCCGGTCAGCAATGACCAGTAATTGTCTTAATCCGAAACAATATCATTGGGGTAGGGGCTGTAGGAATCTATCCCACCCACACTTTTTTCCAACAACGTCATTAAAAAGGACGGCGGGCAGGGAACTAAGGAATTTTCCCTTCCCTTACAGTAATATTTTATACGCTTACCCCCCTACCCCCATCCCACCCACCCCTTCACCCACCCACCCTAAAAACGTACAAGTATATTTGAATAGACCCTACATGATTGCACAATTATGTATCATCAGTATTTCAAGACAAGCCCACACCCACACTCTCACCGCACAACTACCATATCCAAAAATGGCGTGTAAATACTATTGGTTTTGAAAACAAACTGTTTGACTTTAAAAAAATTTGAATATATTTAATTGATACGTTCCATAAATTTCATGTTTGTCTTTTCTATGCAATGCAAACTTTTGTTATGTAGTACTTTTCAATATTATTATAAAAACGATATACAAAAACATTTTCTGCAATAATGATGATTAAGTTTAGCATTATCTAATATATGACTTCTGTTTCTGTTATAAACAAAGCCCTTATATCCAACATCTTTGAATTCCACGAACCGCCAGGAATTGATAAATCCAAGGGTTCTTCGTTTAATCGTGATAAATTCTTTAAGCTCTTAATTGATTCTTATTTTTTCTCAGTCAGTTCTTACAATTTTGAGAGATCGTGCAATCTGGACAAAAGTTCTGAGTTGTTCAAAATTTTGGTCCCGAACTCCCGAAAGTAAAAAATCTTGTTTAATTCTTAACAAATCCTTGGTATATTCTTAGATATTGTAACGGATCTTGGAAACATGAAGCATTCGTCTGATCACGATTTGACTACGAGTTTGTAAAGCAGCGGTGAAGGACTTTTTATACCTGTCCTGGGGGCACAATAGTCCCTCGAAATTTCAAAAATAGTCAAGATTACATCATTAGTCGTAGGTGCATTCGGCAGATACTTAGCTTTCTCTTATCTGAATCCTAATATTCCTGAAGTATGCCTATAAGTCCAAATTTGTAACTGAATCCGGACAAGATATCTACCGGAAAGGTGCAAAATTACACGATTCCTCGCTATCTCTAAATTGTATCAATTCCTAGCTATTCGTGGAATTCATATAAGTTTGGAAACATTAGATCAAAGGGTTTTCCACTAATCGCGTTCGGTCTGAAAGCGCACGGCGACGGCGACGACAAATGCAGGTGCTGGCTATATCATCATGTACATGTTTTAGTAGTGATGAATAAATTCATTTACCCCTAGGGACCCCCCCACCGCCACTTACACTAAAATGCCAAAGGGTACATGCACCTCTTTGATGATCATTCTTGGCTTATGATGTTGCATCTTGTTCTTTGCTTGCTTGCATGTTTGCATCACTATGCTAAAATTTAGTTTAGCATTGGTATCACAATGCAAGTTCAGAGAAAAACTACATGCAGCATTTGTAAAAAAAATATATGACTTTAGATTCATTGTTGAACGGAGTAGCATTTTATGCTAAATTAAATAAAAGATTATAATTACGTGGATGCTCGGGATGTACGGCGCCAACTGCGTCAATAAGAACAAAGAGTACCAAGAGCTTTAGTACCAGTCTAATGTTGTCAGCCATTTTCGACATTCGTCGTATTTTAGTTCCTGAAAAAGATGTCGACGTGATAAAACTTGTTGATATAATACTCTGAGAAGTTGACAAATGCATGGGAGTAGATTAATGGAACTGTGCTGTTCATAATTCAAATACACCAATGCAAACAAACATACGGTTCGCATTCACGCAACTCTCATACCATAGGGAATACAGATTCACGCACATGTCAGGAGCTTATTTTTAAGACTAGACATATTTGATGAGATGGATAGAATTCGACCGATTTTAATTTTGATGAAATAAGTTTTATAAAAATATAATCATATATTTATCTTAAGTTTAAAGCCCCTTAAAATGTTCAGTAGACTTTACCTAAAAAAACAAATACAAATATATAGAAATAAAAGATTATTGAGAAGGACTACAATTCCAATACAGATTTTTGCACCTTTAATGTAGCTTTCATAAAAACGGCATATACATATATATATAAACTTCATATCATCCATTCACCATGACAGCTAGCGAAAAACAAATAAACAAAAAATTTAAACCCTCAGAGAATCAAAAATTCAAAACAATAGAGAAGCATCGGTGGAATGGTCTTCAATATGTCCACCTATTCTGAGAATCACAGGCTACAGTCAAATTAATCAACAAATCGATTAAAAACCCAAGGGTGTCCACCAGTTTGGATTTCACAGTTTTCGATATATCTGGGGAAGCCTCTCTAAACACCGTCGTCTATTATGCAACGAGCTGGAAACCATCAACGTTTTTGGGTTCAACACTGGAGCCATGTGGCTCTCACAGATGACGATGGCCTGATTATAAATTTACCGAATTATCGAGAGGGTCGAATTAAAGTTCACAGGTTTCCTGAAGAGGCTTGCTGAAGAGGCTCCAAAGGAAAAAGAGGACGTTTGGAGCAAATATTTCGGAAACCACCAACCTCCCATTTGCAAAAGGGCACCCTATTTTATTTTGCAAATTGATAATGCCCTTTCACAAAGAGCACTCACAATCGCAGATTACTTTGGTTGAAACCCCTACAACGACCATAAAGATCGCCACATATAAACACTTTATAGAATCTGTTGGGATTAATGTCTCTCCGAATAAAGGGCCCAACGAAAAAAAAGTCGAACATAATTAAACAAACCCCGACCGATGCCAACAATGCTATTCCATACCAAAACCTATCAGAAGGAATGCCACGAGAGAAAGGTACTGACGGTTGTTAGATAAAGACATCCATATGGTGGGGCGTGGCACTCATTAACAGCTGATAATTTGAAAAATATGGAAATCCAAATAAGGCTTTTAATGGTTGTTTAAAACTTATAATCAGTCATGTATTCTTGCAGTGCTCTGCCGATGAACTCACTTAAGAAACTGAATTCACAATAACACTGAAAAGATGATAAAAGCTTTTTTTTAAAATATGATTCAAGTCTTTATTTTCATTTATTACGCAGAAAAATACGTAAAGTTTGAAGTAATTGAATGTCAGCTCTGTTTTGCAGCTTAAAGTCGGGTGGTACATGCACTATAAAGGAGTGACAAAAGTAGCTAAGGTGCATTTTGAAATTATCCAAACAATTAAAAAGCAAAATTCATCGATCAGTGGTTGAAAAATAGAAGGATTTAAACTCTCGAAAACCGTTGGGAACAGTTTCATCAACAGTATACCCCTTCCCTGTAGCATAATGCTGGACACCCCGGTTCCTATAACACCACTACTCATTATGACATTAAATTAAATATCCTGAAGCTTTCTATAAAAAAATCCACAACAGAAACGCTACGTAAATTATATCTTCTGTTAAAATTTTTGTCTTGGACTTCAAAATAGGGGTAACACTGTATACCACCAACGCTCCATTAATAATGCATTGACTACTTGGCATTTTTGTGGAATCCTGAGCTCTTGAAAATATTTAGAAATGCGCCATGTTGAAAAAATGCCACGTTGCAGAGCAAAGAACCGAATGTGTCAGCTTCTTTCTCGGGTCATTTATTTTTTAGAATTCATATTAGTTTCAAAATTCCGTTGACTTCAACGAGAGTCTGTTTTATCCACCGTGAAATGATTGTAAAGAATCTTAAAAATCTTATCTAACTGAATAATTGAACTATTTATCTAAAGGGATCTTTTGCAGAAAAAAATTAACTTCACGATGAGACCTATATTACAAACACAAGGTGTCTGTATAAAATTTAAAACCCAAAATTGTCTCGTTTAAAGCGCACTTGAAAGTCTGAAACCCAAGATTGACTTGCGACAACAGTTGCAATAATTTTGAAAACATTCAAAAATATTAAAATTGCATGAACCAGGTTTTTTAATCCTTGCTTCGCGAATTTCACCACTCAAATGAATATCTTAAAAACGGATCCTACTGCACCTAAACCATTTAATATTTGGAACAGTTATAATCGTTCTGTAGCAGTTACATGGTATACATAAACAATCTGCTTACCTTTCAAGAACGAGTCTTCTTCCTCTGTTATAACGTCAATGGATAGGATTAGTTGTGGAGCTACTGTGTCGCCGACGTCGTAAGATATATCTGCGTGTAACAGGTGCGGTATTAGCGATAACAGTTAATATTCATGAAGTTATATAGGTCATATCTCTAGCCACATTTCTTTCCATATTTTTAATCAAGGGGTAAAAGGGAGGCATATTAGAAACAGTTCTTTACTTCTCGCGGGTTCAAATGTGACCAATAATCAAATATCCAGTTTTCGATATTTCAAACGTATGTAAATCCTTTAATGTGATTTAGATATAATTTGAAAAAAAAATCTAGACGTTCTAATAAGAACCTTCTTTCCACCACGTTAATAGACCCATCTTTAAAGAATTCAGTATAGATGTCACTTCTATCGTGCTGGAGCACTCCCTCAAAAAATCGATCAAGCCACGCATTCTCCTTTGCAATGCAACCTACAAAGAAATGTTTCCTTTTTGATTATGCTGCCAAAAGGGGCTTGTCGTCTTACGTTTCAAATTCATACATAATTTATTTCAGCCACAGGCCAATATCGCATTAAAATATAAGAAAAGAAATAAAACTGGCAAGGACAATACACATTAAAGAAGGGACACACATTACGTAAGACTTAAAAGACACAATAATGTATAAGAGACTAATTGATTAATATTATGAGCATGCAAATATTTGGGATAATAACACAATAACAAGGAGACCAAAAACTTATATTATGGGCATAATCACCTTAATTCAAAGCAAAAATGGGATATAAAAAATTATTATATAAGTTTCACTTTGTGTTGACAAGACTTGAATAAACAGATCAGAACATAACTTATTTTAGAATTTTGTATGGATTTTAGGATAAATCGCTAAAATTACTTTTTTGATAAAGCATATTTCAGCTATTTGAAGTTAGTAATGGGTACGACCAACAGTGGCCAAATTGGGAGATAGCAAGAATTAAAGGGGGGGGGGGAGATATTGCATCCTGAATTAGCCGGTGCACTTGTGTTTATTTCAACTTGAAAAGACATTTGATAACGTTTGAATCTCTAAGAAAGGGCACCTGGTTGCTACAAAAGTAACTTATTTAGTGTGTTATAAGAAAAAAAGAAGAATAAATAACATTTCTAGAATAATTGCAATTATTTTATTTTCCCGCAAGAACGACATAGAGGTGCTATTGGAACAAAAACCCTTAACCCATGAAATAATTTAATAAAAGTCGAATATAAATCCTTTGGTTACCCAGTGGTATAACTTTTGTTAATTTCACATAAATCGCATACCAATCTTAATCAGTAACACATGATTAACGTTTAGCAATAGCTACGATTCAAAACAGATTGATATACATTTTGCATTGTTATTGGTACAAACACGCTTTTTCTTTGCTTGTCACAGGTATTAAACTTGAACGGACACCTCTTTGATCATTTTGTTCATTTTAATATCAATATTTTGTTTTATTACCGATCAGTTTAATTTTTTTTACACACCGTGTCTTATCTACTGTCAAATCTTAACCAATGATACATTCAAGCGTTCAATCTTCAATTTAAAATTAAAATTAAAACATTAACTTGAATGACTGCGGCTATAACTGAGAGAGAGAGAGAGAGAGAGAGAGAGAGAGAGAGAATTATTGAAACTATATTTGACCACGTTTCTGGACACTTTCCTCCAGATGCCAGTTCCATCTCACTTATTAGTTCAAAACATTGCATCCAAACTTTTTTGCATGAAGTTTTTTGGTCTTACAAAATAACTGAATTATGATAACTATATAAAAGTAAACGGTTTTAAATGTAGTTGCCCTTCAATAGCTAAACCTGTGTCTGAAATAACGAATTTCAGTGTTTCTTAACAACTACACATACTTTTTATATGGTGTATCTGAGTCAATATTTTTATAATAACGCTCAACATGCATTGATACATAAAGTCACCCATATGCCTATTAAATCCCGGATTTTCAATTAGATGTAACAAAAAAAAAAAGACTTTATCTTTTTATTACCGCTGGCCATAAAATACACTTATGAAATTTATATACTTGGGACAGGTAAGTACCGCATGCTTGTTTTATTACTTAATGTATGATTGAACAGGTTTAACTAGGCTTAATATCCTGACCTATAGAGATAAAACTGGTTTTTGAAGAAAAGAATATGGACTGGAACCAGTTGGAACCTTTTTGAAACCAATTCCCATAAAATTTTGTATTTTTGGTTCCTCTTCTGAAAAAAAAATTATTGGTTTTCACATGTCTCAAGGAAGGCACTTTGGCATAGGTTACTCCCAAAATCTGCTCGTTCGCTGCATGATCGAGAAAGCGGATCAGACAATGCCGCCCTCTGGGAACAGTAACAGCAGGTTAGAAATGTCGACTTGCAACGTTGCTCATCGCCGTAAGCTTCAGCATCTTCATCGCAGTTGGTAGCCTGTTTTCCTGCGTTGCAGCAGTCGGCCTTTCCTGTATAATCTGCACAAACAAAGAACGAATATTAAGATTTATTAATATTGATTTTCAGTATTCGGACACCTGCTTGTTTAATGAGCGTAAAAAGTGTTAATACTGTATTTTGTTAAGATGATTGCATTATACTATATGTTTAACCCTTTGGCGTACCAAATTTTAAACAAATTTACTTTCGACCAAACTGTACCATGTTGCGAATCAACGGCGAACAAAAGAATTCACAGAATTCAGAATTAGAGCAGCGTTACTGAATATGCAGTGGGCTACAGAGGACAAAAACAATATGAGGAAAGGGGAAGCCGGAAGGTGAGGAACTGAGAGCCCAAAACGCATTGGAAAATTAAAAAACTCTCAATCCTGCTTCGAAGCGAGAATCGTCACATAAGGTTACTAATATCCGTAAAATATTTTAGAACTATGTATACATGCAACCCCTCTTGTAGTTACACAACATTTCAACATCATTCAAATAAACAAACTGTATTTATCCATTTCCATTTTTTTACACTAAAAATAGCTAATAATAGGCGAGATTTACCTGGTTCTTCACAACACATAAGGAAAGAGGCTCGGATGGTTCCTGTACTAGTAGGTACTTGCTGGACGCAGGTCTTGATAGACTGGTCTGACTGCTGACCCAATTCACAACTTATACAATTGTCCAAGTATTGGGCAACATCGCATACTTGGGGCCTCTCGGAATTTTGGCGTGTCAAGCATCTGGTCTCATCTACCCTCAGGGCTATTTCCTCGCAGTACGAGGAGTAGTCTAAAAGCAAGAAAAAGGCTATCCATTAGACTATATAACCATCCATATATTTTAGAAATATACTTGAGATGACATACATTAACCAAGCGAAGTATATTACGTTTAAGACTTAAAATGTACAATACAAACCAATATTGATACCACAAAGTTGGAGTCTTAAAGTTTGATTTTGGTTAATACATGTATAACATTGCTGTCATTATGATTAGATATCATTGGTTTATACATTATTCAAATGAATACAGCCGGTTTATCATCTTGTTTTAAGCAAAGTGTTTAAACACATTTTTCATTTAAAAACGAATATTTGAGTGTATGCTGAGTGCAATATAGTTCTGTGCCACATGAAAGCTTTATGTACACACATAGACATATAGGCTACATATATGTATATGTATGTTATTATTATAATCATAATTATTATTCAGAGATTCTCAATATATACCCCAGCAGGTTCATTTAAAAAACCAGAAAATGAAGTTAAAGACATATTTGCGAATTCTACTTTTTCTAAAACTCTAGTGACAGAAAGTGATAAATCTAGCTTTTTGTGCACGACATGCAAACATTCTCCGTTTCATGCCTTGTTGGTATGCACAGTTTTCGTATTCGGTAAAGAAGGTTTGAGTAACCAAAGTTTTAAATATAGCAACCCTTTCAGTTAACATTTGCACGTTTTTAACACTTACAAAAATTAGACTGCGCTAAAGGGATGTTACGAAATGCACGTTTATTGAACGGATATATAGTCCATAAGGTCTGGCCGGGAAATACGTTTAGAAATGAGCACGCTATTCCATTTTTTTTTTTTTTTTTTTTTTTTTGGTGAGTGTAAAAATATTATTTGGAGTGTTATACACCCCAAATGTCCCAAAGTAATTACTTTTCGATCCACTTACTTCATATTCCTTGCTAATATGCCATGATTTGAACATCTAGACTGGAAAAATTTCTCCATTAACGTGGCGAGTTGGCAAGGTTAGAAAGTATAAATTGTTTCCCAAAGGACAAAAAGTTGTGCTTTTTATTATGCTACTGACTACTTGCGAAAAATTGGCACATTTAGCGTGGTTAGCCGTCTTCAATATTTATTATTTTAGACTTTTTAAACAAAATCTATAAACATAAATAACAATGCCAATTATGAAAATAGTTTGAATCTATATTATAGACTAACATTTTGTCCTCAACTTCGAGTAAATATTTTCACAATGATGGGTAACGAAGATTTTAAAAATTATTTTCTAAGAAAACGCAGTTTTGTCGTGTTTCGTGTAAAACATCATCAGTGTTCTCTGATAATGCATCGTCTAGTTAATCATGAATGCAACTGAATTGAAGATTTAATTAATGTTTAATTAATGTAAAGCTAAATGTACCTATATATTGAGAATCATTATTATTATTATTATGTTAAAATTTTAATACCACAAAAAGACCAATACTCACAATCACCAAAAAGGTGCATAATGCCAACACCATCTAGTTAACTAAACCAACACCATAGAAATGATCTTTGAATATAACCCATGTAAATATCTGTTTGTAAATTGTTAATGTAGTTTTTTAGGTAGATACAATAGTTTAAATACATATGCCATAGTCACTGAAAAAATGTTTATTTATTCTCGAACGAGAATAAATAAACAAACGAGCAAATAAACAAACAAACAAACAAATAAATAGAAAAATCAAAACATGGACAAGTGAAATATATATAATTACATACCTTGAGCCTGGGTATTGCCCAGCAGTTGAACGAATACAAAGCCCAAAATCAAGACGCTTTGAAGTGAAGGTCCCATGATCGTACTTGGTTTCAGTGCTGCACCAGATACATAAAAAAGATAAACCAGGCCCTCTATGAAGGTTTATTAAAATTAATACATCATAGGATATGGTGGATATCGACAATAAATTAATCGAAAATTGTTGCATGAAGGCATGCATAGAGAGAATGATGAATAAAGATACCTGAACCTGTACAGCGGCAAACTCTTGTGTCTTAATTTCAAATTTGCTGATTGTGTTATAAAACAGTTATAGACTTTGTGGTTCGGTCACCCAACGGCGATATTCGACCCTCAGCTGAAATAATTGACCGACGCCTTCGGCCTTCGGCGTCAGTCGAATATCGCCGTTGGGCAACCTCCATCAAATTCAATAATTGTATAATATTTATAAAATGTCAACAGTAAAGGTTTCAAGCACAAACCTTGCAGTTGAACTTAGCACACATACCTGCAAATGTTTACAATATTTCAGCCTCGGAGATTCGTCCCAATGTGCAGTTTTCTAATCAGTTTTCTCTTTCGTTACCTTCGCAGCGTGCTAATTTGCGTGACACGCGCTGCACCAGCTGCGTCATATTTTATTTAAACTCAGGATCCCTTCATTGCTTTCCTACTGCGCCTACGATCTCGCTTGCCATATAGAAATGTTAAATAATTCACTTATTTCAACTTGGCGCCGCTGAGATATCATAGAGGCGATGGTCTATGCGAAGAACTAGTTTAAGGAAATACATTTAGGGACTTACAGTCTGGTTAATTTTTTATTACATAAACCAATTTACAGGTCAAGGCCATCCTCAGCTTCATTGACAGCATAAAGACTCAAAAATTTTAACATGATTAAACTTATTTCAGACTCCACGGTCCATGAATGGTGTTTTCGGTACTAGACCGACAATAAATGAATAAATTTGAGTTGAAGAGAGTTTGGTCGTAGTGGTCAAAGGAACCAGTATTTTGCAGGTTTCAAAATTTTCTGGGAATTTTCCTTAATGCACCATATTCAACAATTTTCCTTAATGCACCATATTCAACAATAAATAAAACTACGATCCATAAACACTTTTTTGTTTGAAGAATGTTTAGTCTAGATTATTGTCCATGTCTAAAGTCACTCTGATAATTGCTTGGTGATGGAATCTGATGAATTTCGCATGCCTTATTTAACCCGTTTTCCGCTTTCTTTTGAATGGCTAAACTCAATCGAAACAGTCGGATAGGCCTTTTTGTGCAACCATGTTTAACCCAGATAAATAATAAAACAAAAATATTAACAACCCCCTATATCACACGGATCCTTATATACTCCGATTGGTGGTAATATTCTGGTATAATATTAGAGTCAAAAGATATCAAAATTGGCAAAAAGGATAGGGAACCCCCCTTTTTTGGAATGCATTTCAAGGACAGGAGAGCCGTCTTTTCAATTCCGTTGACAGGCCTTTTGTTCTTCCATAGGATGAATAACAACCTAAGCCTAAATACGCCTCGGACCATTTTGAGTAGAGAAACCGTTTGCGAATGGCCCGTAAGCTCCACAGTCTGTAACAGACAATGTGGGATACCAAGTGGACTTCACAAATTGAAGTTTGGGGGACTTTCTTTGGATAGTTGATACAACGTGAACGGCGTGATACATGGACAATGTAACCCACTGTAGTACCACCTTATTGGTGATAGCAAAACACATTTATATTTTTTCAGTATTTTTATTATTTTTCCATGCCCCCCTTGGTGGGGTGGTGCATGCACACAATATATAATATTCAAACAATATATATTCAAACAAATGGCTTCATTCAGTTTTTATTGTATCATTAGCTGATATCATTATTACTTATATTTTTCAAACACCCTTGTTATACAGATATATGCCGAATTAAAAAACATGGAGTTTTGATAATAATATACAAATATTGACTTTGGGTGAGGTCATCTCAGGGATTTATAGACTCACTATTCACGGAAACATTCCTCTTCACATTCTAGCTAGTACATTTTGAAGAAAAGTTTATTACAACAGAAAATACCTGGAGACAAAATATGTTAGTACCTTATGTATAGTGTCTCAAATTTATCACAATTAATCTCAAAAGTTAGGATCGGGAATAAAATCATTAAGGTTAAATAATTATGAAAATTACTGCATATTCTTTTAATATACCCAATGTTAATATTAACATCATTATCGTTATTACATCTAGATTCAGTTGTCAATGGATGCATTATTCATTATTATTTCTTTAACATTAAAAAATACTTTTCTCCAGAGCATTGCTTTTCTACACATTCGTCTCTCTGTCTACAACCTCCTTTTCATCTTCCACTTGTACATAACAGTCATTTTCACCAATCGCTTGTTTTAGATCGATCAAAGTATTACTGCTGCCCCTTTCGCCATGACAGTTTTCAATAACAATTGGCTGTGATGCCAACCCACTCTTTAATGAGGCCACATCAGTAGGAGAGCCCTCTCCACCATTGCCCACATCAATCTGAGAAAGGCCCAGAGATTCCAAACCAGGAGAGAGAGCAACATCCGAGCCATCAGACAGTTGCAAAGCATCTAAATATTTTGGGCCATCTGTTGTTGGAGTGCTGGAACAACTAGAGGAGAGGCTCCCATCTTTCACAGTGACATACTCTCCCCTGTTATCCTGGGAGGCTCTGATCTTCTTCAGCTTCTTCTTCCTGGTTTGGCCAGCGGCCAATTCTGCTGAGTCATCTTCCTCCACCTGTGCATGGTGATGCCTGTGGCCTGACACAGCTGCAGTGATTTTGCTGGTCAACTTCTCAATGCTTGAGCTTGCTCTCACGGGTGTTGAGGAGTTTCCTTTGCGAAGCTTTCTAGGCTTTTTCTTTTTTGGGGTGTAGTCTCTGCTGGCAAAATCCATGGAGTCCCATTCGGGCTCCCAGTCGTCATCACTGTCATCAAAAGTTTTCTGGCGCAGCAATGGTGATTCGATGGTTACAGCACGCATTTTCTTCTTGTATGTTTTCTTCGGTTGTCTTTTCTCCACAGCCTCTGTCTCAATGAACACCCGTTCATCATCCATTACAGGTTGCTGCTGGGATGTTTTGGATGTTTCTACGGATTGTTCGCCAAGGGTGGTGGTAGTAATGACCATATTGTCATGACAAGCCAGTGCTGATGAAGAGGATTCAGAATCAGCAGGATCATCAGACAAGGTTCTAAAGAAAGTTGATTTTCCAACGGTAACTTCCGTTTTACCCATTTCTACTTCTGGGCTGCCATTCCATCTACTACTGCTATTGCCATCTGTTTTTGATATACTACTGGTCATTTCTAAAGAATTGTCTTTGCTCAGTTGGTGCACCTCGTCCCTGCTGGCAAACGTCACCATACGTTGTGGAGGAAGAGCTAGGACAGCATCACTGGTATCACTATGACGACGAGCATCAAAACTCACCATGCTGTAATCAGTAGAGCCTCGGGATGCTGAACGCCCACGCTGGGGCGGCAATTCAGTCTCAAGGATGGGATCGAGGAGACCATCTTGTTGGATCCACTCTGTCTCTGCAGCATCTCCCTCAGTAATTTCATCCATCATGTTCCTCAGCATCTGATTCTCCCTCACCAACTGTTGTAGGAGGCTGTCGTTCTTACGCATGCCACTCGGGGGACTGATGCTATTTGATGTCACTGAATCCTGCCGAGTCTCTGCCAGGATGGGGCGTGAAGAGGCAGATGGGGTCTTGGACATTTCTTCCTCCTCCTCTTCGTTTGGTTCTTCCCCAACAGATTCCAGTTTTCCTTGATGAGAAGGGAAGTCTCTGGTAGGGCTGAGGGCCCTTGGACTTAGTTCTGTGCTACTCCTGGGTAAACTGTCTACACTGCTGGCCTGATCAACCAAGATGGATGGAAGTGGCGCTGTCAGGTGACTTCCTGGGTTGTTGTCCAAGTCATACTTCACTTTCTGAAGTTTCTGGTGGAGAAGCTTTGCATGCTCTTTTGTTGGCCCCGTGTCCGTCACATCTCCTCTGTACTGTGTCTGCAGTTGCTCCTCAGCTCCACCCTCATTTTCATCTGAAGAGTACATTTCTTGGTCACGCATTGCCATGATGGCTGCCCTAAACAGCTGCCAGTCACCGAAAGTCATTCCCATGACCAGTTTTAGCTCATCTAGATCACAGTTGATGAGGACTATACCAGTGATGTTGTTTCCTCTAATTCTGTCCTGGTATTCTGGAAGTGCTGTTGCATTCAATCCCTCTATTTTTTCCAATAACAAACACACACCCTCCACTGTTAATGCTGCTAATTTGATCTAAAAATCCAAAAAGAAAGAAAAATTCTTAGTTAAATGTACACATTAAGAACCATGCCAACAACATGGTATAAATTTGCTATCCACATATCAATCTAATTAAAGCAATAGTTTTACCTGTAGTGTTTATTCATTTAATTGGAAAACAATAGCAGCTCAAAACAAATGTTCATACCCAATATCATTGCAAAAACAAACTTAAACAATTTTAATATCAATGCTCTCAATAAATCCCAAAGACCAATGTTTATACCATTACACTTACCCCTTGAGGTACTTTTGTATGGGTCCTTTTGGATGTGCTTTGCCATGGGGTAATGTTCCCATACTGCACAGGCATGCCATAAGGCATGGCTGGCATGGGGCCAAAGGGACTAGGGTACCCATAAGGCATCACTGGGTACCCATAGGGCCCTGGGGATACTTGGCTGCCAGGGTCCACTGTGGCAGCTCTGTTACGTTTACGGAGCTGCCCTATTTGTGTAGCTCGAGGGTCGGAGGAAGACAATAGCTGGGGTGTTGAACATGCAGTTGCCAGTGGTCGAAAAGGAACTGAATAGTCCATGTTGACCGTCTGGATGTTGTCTTGTTGTTCTTTGAACTCTGAAAACGTAAACAAAGGAAAATTGCCATTTTGATATCAGGAGAAACAAGAAGAAAAAAATTAAAATAGAAATGATCGCATCGTGCCTAGTTCTGAACTTGGCCAACATTTTAGGGCCACAAGAAACAGAAAAAAAAGGGTTCCAGCTTTAACAGGGTCACCATTTGTATAACACATTGTCCACAAGGCCAAAATCATTGAGTCACCAGACCATGTCCACTTTCAAAATTGACCTGTATTTAAAAACACTGAGTAATCACCATTAATTTGAAACAGAATGACATTAGTGCCTGCGGTAGCACTAAATAAATAAATAAAAATGTGTGAGGCTCCAGCTCTGACTCCCACAACAGATATTTCAGTGTCATCAACTCTGGTCACTAGGACAGAGCCAGGTGCCGATATTATGTATGGACTATGCTGTATCTATAAATAAAAATTCACTGGCCAAATCATAACCTTCATCTATACAAATAACAACAGAAATTGCAAGTATTTGGAACTGTTTACTCAAAAATAAACTTTAAAAAAATTCATATTGGGAGTTAAGGTCTTCACCATAACTGCATTTTTATATGAAACACTCCCAAATCTTTATGCACACTAACACACTCAAACATATGCAGACACACTCTTGGATCAGATCTATTTAGACACGCCCATCATAACCAACTCCAACATTCCCTGGCAATCATCTTTCCCCCAATTGCAAATTACCTTTGATCAGCTTCCTGAGGTAGGGGTCTATACTAATGCTACAAGGCAGTAGTCTTCTGATGTCGCCAACGGTCAGCTGCGGAGTGAAGCTTGCAAGGAACACTTCCAACTTCTGAGGGTTGCGGTCAATTTCTATCAAAGGATGGAGCTCCTTTGGCGGTAGGAAAGGTGTGATCCTAGTAAAATTCAATACACAATTCTTCACACTTCACTGTATTGTTTTTTACTTCACTGCACAGTTCAAGTGTGAACAGTAAACCAAAATCTACTTCGGTGGGTGACTAAAAGAACTGGCACTTTTTAGGACACTTCTCACCATAGAACTTTTGATGACTGATTCAGGGGGAGAAAGGGTAGGGTTCTTAAAAGAGCATAATGAGACAAAACCTTAAGTTTTATTTTTTTTGAGTGAAATGAGGCAGAACTTTTATCCTCTGTCTGCCTTATCAAATAAAGCTTCTTAGTAAAATTTTTAAAAATCTGGTTGAGAAGTCGTCCTGGGACAATTTTTTTTCCAAAATATGCAAATAATAATAATAATAAAATGAAAAATAAAATAAAATAAATAAATAAACTCATAAATTTGAAGTAAAATGAATATGCAGTTTGGCAGTTACAAAGGGATGCCTACAGTGATTGTGAAGTCAGGGGCAGTCAAGACAATCAGAAGATTTATAGCCATTAAGAATGTCTGGTCGTAAAAACTGAAGAATGGTAGATATGTTGAGTCATAGTCTGAAATCTAGACAAACTACGGTTTGTGGCAAGAACAGCCATGGAGGCTATCCATAATTCAATATATTTAGGTATATGTCTTTGACATTTCTCCTTTGCTTTTTAATGAAAAAGAAAAAAGCAAGATGAGGCAATGAACGCAGCTAAAACTGAAACACCAATTCACTTTGAATAAAAAACATATAATATAGTAATTTTCATAGTATGCATATGATCATACAATCATCAGGAAAAAAATCATGGAGTCAGGGCGATCAAAATTACAATGATCTTACTTGTCATATATATCCTTCAGAGTGACTTTGTCATCCAGCGGGGCAGTTTTCTCCTGCTGTTCAAAGTACCACAGTATCCAGGAGGTCCTATATGGCCACTGCTCCGTCAGATTAACCCAGTGAGAGAGGCGATACCAACAAAAATCTATATTGTAGGCACGCAGAAGGCGACCTGATGAACAAACAGACAATAATTATAATGAATTATATGAATAATGATGATTTATATTCATTACAACAGATGTCAGTTTAATTATGCAAGGTACCGATGAACTGTGGGTTTTAATAAAAACCTGAAGCTTGTTGGTTTTACAAATTTTAAACTGATTAAAATCCTCATCTTTATGAACCTGTTCAATCCTAAATGGATGTTGCCTTCCCCAGGAGCATCCATACCCAGACATATACCTTGTCCACTGTAGTGTATAATTTTACGCCAGAAGATGAAAATGTACAATAAAGATACAATATAGTATATTACTAATCATACAGTGCAGATTTTTACTATTGAGCCTGAATGACTCTAGATCTTGTGTTCAATTGCTGGTAGATACAGCACTGTCTTTACAATTTCTCCTAGCAAGGGCATTAGTGAGGTACTGAGCTAATATAGCTTACTTCACTGGGTGGATTTATTTACCAGGGTGGATTTATTTACCAGGGTGGATGAAAAAGACAATATAAATATAATTTTAGTGAATATGTTATTAAACAATTACACTGAGTAAGACTATTTACTAACTTACTAAAAAAATTAACTCGAGTTTCTATTACTACTACAGTACTACTAAATTGCCAATGGGTGCAGCACTGTCTTCTAGATCCCTCCTAGCAAAAGCGGAGGAGAGAAACTGAGCTAGTGCAATGAGGGTTTCTTCTTCTTGAGATTTCATAATATAAATAGGGTTTTGTGCTCTTTGCATGTCGCAATAATGATGACAAAATATCCACCTATTGTTCTTCAACCAAAGCTAGTATGATGTTTTATAACTACTAGTACAGTGTTTTGTTTGCTCATATTTGAGTTATCACTCATGATAACTGGCATTATGTTTACCATGACCAGACAGATGTTCAAATGTATAGACAAGTTTCTGAATTCATTGCTGGCCAGAAAAATGTTACAACAGAGACAATGTTAAGACCCCATTGAGAGTATTCCTACAGGTTACATATTGATCACCTACCAGTACTTTGTCACTTGAAAAATATTGCATAACATTTTGATGACAATGTACACTTGTAAATCCAGTTATAGGTTCAAAAAATTTTAATTTGTTTAAATATCATTTCAACTTGGTGTCTGATCAGTTTTAGAAACAGACGAAGATGAAAAAATGAATAAAAAACAAAATGTATGTTGTTTAAGTCAAAATTGTCATCGGGAAGGAGATGCCATAGATTAGAACCAGATGCAGGCCTGCTCAATAAAAATTGGTTATTAGCTAAATTATAGGTTTATATTATAAAAACCACAAGAATTTCCCAACTGGAGAGGCTGGTATTTGTATAATACAATTAGAATCCTTGAAGCCCAAGGTATGAAAATCATACATTTTATGTACAACCATTACTGTCACTGGTCTTTCTCACAATGACAGTCAGATGACTGACCATGAGCCCCAGTTTGCCTTATATCCACTTTTTGGATGTCGGTTAATCTCCCCCTCCCATTTCAACTGTACTCCTACTTCATAGGGAGATGTGCTATGTACATGCCTATATACATGCATGCACGTATAAATCTTTGCGTGCTTCAAACATGCGCTCATACCTGTTATTGCGACAATATTCACCAGTCTTCTCATACTGCGTGGGTTGATATCGCTGAAGTAGTCCCCCGAAATGGTAGGTCTGGCAAGGTCTAGTGTGGACCCCTGCCGTGACATTGCCCCGCCCCCACCGACACTCCCCACAGATGAGAACACATTGCCAGACATAGAATAGGCCCGCCTGCGTTCTGAGGTCTTGGAGTGCATGGGAACTGACAACTGAGAGAAGCTGGAGTCCTGTCTCTAAATAATGAAAGAGAGAGAATGAGGGGTCAAAAGTATATAAAAGATATAATATATCTAATAGGATGATTACAATTCTTAAATATGTTGATATTCTATATGCAGTTTAGTCTCCACACAACTCATCACTTTATAAGGAATTATACTTTCTTGTTCCTCAATGAACAAGTCTTATTCTTCATCCACATTTACAAACTTTTTAGGGATCGAGTTAGTTGAAACTTATATTAATGGAGGCTGCACAATGCAAATCTATGCATAACCTCAAACAAATTTTCCTGTTTCAAAAAGACAGAGTAATATGGATTGTATTCTATTTGTCAATGAGACACAATGTACATAATTGTGTCTTATGTAGGCTGCATTATATGCAATTGCAAATGACTTATTTTGACAATTACAAACATGACAATGGTTTCACAGTAAAATGACAATGACAGTGTGACAATAACACCACAGTCTAAGCACATAAACACCAGAAATTAGAGATCCAATAATTTATAATGATACATATTGTGTATGTATGTGTGTTCACATTTGCAGGTTTGAATGCATTTGTGTATATGCATGAGTATGCATGAACTTAGTTGCTCTCTGCCCCATGTTGGGTAAATGCTTCCTCAGCACTTACCTAGTGAACCTTTTTTTTTTACTGAAAGGATATTTTTTTGATTGTGACCAATTCAAACTCACCATGGAATGGTATAAAGCCCTTTGAATTGAATGTTCCTGACACCCCCTACTGTCAATGTTTGGCCGGGTGGGTGGGGCAAAATGCATGGGGTGGGGTGTGTGAAGCAATAGAAAGATTAAGGTATGTGCAAGGATGTACTGTGCTTTATTTTAGGTAGATTTTTTAGTGGATAGTATTTATGTGCAAATAGAGATTTACAGTAAATATCAAAAATATATTGTTTAATCACTTGTAATTCTTTTGGGGGAAACTCAAATCAATAGTAAAAAGATTCCTGCTATTTTATTTTTTATCAATTTATTCAGTAATCACTTTCACTGAACTGAACGCATGGCTTTTCCCACCGAACCATTCGGCCGTCATTTGGACAGCTGTCAGCATCACTGGACAGCCTACATTTTCTAAATTGGCTGGGCAGAATATGAACTTCTTTGAAAAATTATGGCATTGGACTCCCTGAAATATTGTAGGAAATTACAGACGATCATTTTGGACAGCCTGTACCCCAATCCTGGGAAAAGCCCTGATTGAACATCAAACAAAATTGCCTTTTCTTTTCTTTCTTTTTCTGGTGGGGTGGAGTGAGGGGATAAAAGCAGATTCTATAAATTCCATTTTACACAACCCCATAAACAAAATCATTCATAACAGTCAATGTCATAATTTGCTCTGCAAGTGTTCTGTTTTCGTGATACTATTGCCTTCACTGTTACACTACCTGTAGTCATATAAATAAATCATGCATTTCAAGATCAAATCAAAACCATCAATATTAAACAAAATAAAAATTACATAGTCAAATGAAGTTGATTCTGATTGTGATACATATGAAGTGCTTTCATTTAGGTTGTTTTAAATTAAATTACTGTTGAAGTACAAGTAAAGTAATTCCTATTCTGTTCAAGGGGGAAGTATGAGTTAGTCAGCCCAGAAAAACAAGCCTTGGTCACTGACTGATCAAGAAAAATATTGTCTTTTAAATAAAAGTATTCTACAAATTCTTTAAAATGAATCATCATTAGTAGTGTTATATAAAATAAATAAATAAATAATTTATTTATTAAATTAATAAAAGGTAATATTTAGAAATGAAATCAGAATTTGCCTTCAAATCAAGCAGAGCATGAGGAAATCATTTAACATGCAAAATGCTTGAGCCTGAACAACAAGCATAAGAAGATACTTTCATGTCAACTAAAAATATTTACTTATTAAACATCTAAACCCTCTTGTCCTTCTGCATATACCATTAATAAAATTTAACAATGTTGCCAACATTGCCTAACTGGCTTCCTTGTATACTGATCAAATTGAACAAAAACAACAATAATAATGTTTTTTTTCAGCCAATTACATAATAAAAAATAACAAAAAGTTATACACAAATTTAGTATTAGACAAAAGTGGACAACTATACTTCAAAAACTATTGCCTATCATTAATAAATTGAATTTAAAGAAAAAAATGAATCATTTCAACCAGTGGTATCATGAAAATTATTGGTTATCAATGGTTATTATCAGCTGAAGCTAAAAGCTGTTAGTCCACATACAGAGACTAAGGCAAGCACAATTATATGAATACCTATAGCTACAAGGCAGCAGGGAAAGGGAAGGGGGGGGGGGGGCGCTGGTGTCACTGTGCATGTGTTATTATATGCTAGTATGCATGCATATCTGGGATGGTGTAGGTCTTACTGCATGTGCAATACAAATGTACAAACAAATAAACAAAAAAGGCATTATGACTAAATCAATTCAATAATGAATCAGCCACCACCATTTTCATAAAGGTACAGAATATCCTAATACTGCGATTACAATTCATTATTATTGGACGTGCAAAGCAAAGTTTAGTTATTTGATTTAACAAAAATCATTATTTGATCAATTTGATCACCATTATTAATTAAGCTTTACAAAAAAGGTGAAAATTACCAGGACTTTTTACCCTAATTCTACCCCAACAAATATTGGCACTGGCAGGTCCACGCATCTTATATATATTAAATCCTAACAATTTTCTCTATAAATCTTCATTATGATATAATATAATGACAAATACTATAATTATAACCATACAAAAATATTTGTTTGTGTAAACATCATTCAATTTTAATAACAGAACTTCTCAGGGAAAAGTGTCAAATCCAAACAGATAATATTTTTCTCCTTTTTAAAAAATCTCCAGCGCACTGCGAAGTCTAAATTCACTTGCGGCTCAAAATTATTAAGAATTTATAGATGCATGGACCAGACGCCACATCTGTTTCCACTTACTCCAGGAACGTCTAGAAACACCCGGTGCTGACTGGATACTGAACTGGTCTAATCAAATAACAAAATCATGTCAAAACACACACATTTTTAAAAATATAAAGTGAAATCAGATAGGACCTTAACAGTGAAAATGCACTGGTAGATATAGTCTAATCAAATAAACAAAATCAAGTCAAAACAATATATTGAAATAATAAAAGGTGAGTCAGGTAAAGGGAGGACCGTTTAACTGAAGACGTGCTTTATTTCCCCTGCATCTACAACTAGGATAAAAATGCTGTGAAACTGCAAAGTTTGTAAGTTGTAACTAATGAGAAAATCTGAAGATATAAAATATGATGGAATATACAACTGCTTAGAGTTAAAAAAAATATTGGTTCATTGCATCAATAGCAATATTTTAAATAGTATGAAAGTGAATTTTTAACAGATCTGTTATTTCATAGGCAGTTCCTGTCCATCATGGTAAATAATTTTATTATGCTTTGAAACTGAAATATAAAACTGTGATATTCCTGTGGACTTTCATTCTCTTCCCACTATCAACCTTTGTGTATGTTTTATAACCATATGATTTTATCAAATACATTCTAAATTTCAATTTAATTCAGAACTTGCAATTAAACAAATAGTATTATTACAGACTTTCTGAACTGTATCAAACAACATTATTGACCTGACCTA
Source organism: Lingula anatina (assembly GCF_051362555.1). Lineage (NCBI taxonomy): Eukaryota > Metazoa > Brachiopoda > Lingulata > Lingulida > Lingulidae > Lingula > Lingula anatina. The sequence continues at coordinate 7,659,745 of NC_141769.1, forward strand.
ACATTTTTTTGTAGCAGTCGATGAAAATAATTATAACAGCATAAGAGCACAAAGATGAAAATTCATATTCTAAGTCAGATTTTCTTCAAACAACAGCTCTACTCAGAGTACCATGCACTCAAATGTTCTTGTAACTTTTAAATCAGTAAGTTTAATTTATACTCTGTTTGACACTTTGAAATAATTTTTTTATTTATCTGTTTAAAGGTTGGATTATCGATAAATAATTTAGAATATATACACACACATAACTGTCATATAAAATTTCTCCATGATGACAGAGCTACGTATATTTTCATAGAACAAAATAATGATGAAATTATGAAACAGAAAGGTAACTTCCTACATGTACAATATTTACTTTATCCAGCAGTTGTTACATAATATGAAGGCATCTTGTAAGACAATGCCGTATATATTGGATTGCAAAAACTTGAGTTTAACTACGTACTACAGTCATTGAAAAAACCTTCAATGTGACCTTGAGGGTATGTCACAGCTGATGTAATTCTTCCTGAATATTCACATTATGCTAGCAATCCCAGCTAGGTCAAGTACATGGGCTTGGATGCATATTTCATGAAACAGCTTCACACAGAAGTTGAGTTGCCATAGTAACCATGTTTTAAACCTTCAATTCTGGGTCAGATATGCAAATATTTTTTCTTGTGGCTGATTAGTAACGTAAATATATATAATATGAACGTATACATAGAGATTGATAGTTGTCAAATTCAGTCGTACAAGTTGTAAAACTAAGTACAATTTTGAGCATACCTCTATTTCAGAGGCAAAAAAGTTTTGCCCCCCTCTCCCAAAAAGGGTCATTGTATTACAGAATGATATTTTTTTCTAGTGCAAACATGCAATCCATTTCTAAGCTCAGAGAAAAAGAAAATGCATTCTATCTTGAAATGAAATTGCAAAATAAAGTCAAACAATTTTTCAATCACGAGTGGTTATACTAGTACTGTCCACTTCAACCAACACTCTTTTTAGTCTTATAAATAACTTAAAAGCACAACACACCAAGAAACAAACCTCCAGAAGTAAGGGACACACTTGAAATAAACTGTTAATAATCAAGGCATAAGAGACTATATCATCAAAAATTCTAACAGCAACACATGTATATTTAAGCCAAAGAAAAAATTAATGACATCAGGTTTGAAATAAAAAAGTCTGTCACTTACCCTAAATCGCACATCATTATTTGAGCTGAATTCACTAACACTCCCATTCTCTAAATTCTTGCTAGCCTTCGGCAGTATTCCCTGACTTTGGAGGTAGAAGGGCAAGTGGACCATGTTTCGCAGATAGTCATTTCCCGTGATATTGGAGTCGTGAAACACCAGGTTGAGGTTGGTCTCGATGCCCTTGATGATGACATGGGGGTCCACAGCCAAAATGAGTATAAACGGCGAGTCTTGGTCCGAGAACAGGTTGTTCACAGTATCGAAGACTTGCAAAACCTTATCTTGCTCGCAGCTGTCAAGACCGTCCACAATCACCACCAACCTGGTCTTGTTTCCCATGAAAGCATCATGACAGTTGACGATTTTGGACATCAATTTCACCTCAGATTTTAACATCTGGAGCATTCCCTCCAGTTTCAGAGAATCGAAGCTGTCGGCGGTCTTCAGAGTTCTTTTGTGTTGGGAGATTAGAAGTGACGTTATTATCTGCCACCAGGTGACGATGTTTGCAATCAAGACAACCCCAACAATGCACACTATGGTGATCAAGATGGCGTTGATGGTTAAGTTGTCATGGAGTTTAGCACTTATTCCGTGTATGCTTACCAACACAACCCCCACAATGAGACATGTGAAGACAAGTGCAGCAATAAGGAAATTTGGGATGCAGCAAACGGATTTGAAACGGCCGTATGTGTGACCTGGAATAAAAAGGAATTTAATTGGTGTGCGTAAAAACAGGTGGAATGATTTACAGTCTTATTTTGTAATCTTACTTCCGGATTAAGATTTAAACACTTAATTTAAGTATGAGAAACATGACAAATACCCTTAGGTTTGAAAACTCTGTAAAGTCTTGTGATGAGCATTCCGTACTCTTCCTCCATAGCTTCACAAAGGGAGGCCACCATCATGGCAATTGATTTCTCTGCCCCCACACTGGTCAGCTTCATGTAGTCACTGAACATGAACCTAAAATTCCAAATAAATCATGCATATTATTTAAAAATAACAGATACAAACTTTTATCAATAAAAACAACAATAAAAAAGCAGAAGACATGCAAGTAAAGACAACTTTACAGAATGGACATACCTTAAAAGAAGACACTGGTTGATATTAGCCATCACTCTACTTATTCATCCTGAAAATCTTTGTACACTGTCAGTTTATAAACAACCAGCTCTAGTCCTTTCACACATTTCTAATTGTCCTTGCCCTTCTCCAGGCTGATGACTACACCATCAAGGGACTAACCAAGCTAAATAATATAATTCTAATACTGCTGGCATGGAAAATATCCCACCTTATTCCAGGCATCTGATTAGGGTCTATGTTTTTGGGTGGGTTACAGAAGACCATTTTGACGAGGAGAAAGAGGAAGCTGAGTTTCTTCTCGAGCAGACTACTAATGTGAAGTGCCCACCTCCATTGTTTCCTCTTACAACCAACCCACACAATGCCTGGAATACAGAATCTTTGTTTCATTACGGATGCCTTATTTTTAAACCTATTTATTTATTCACTTCTTATACCAATTTTCTCATCTACTTTTCTATTTATTTATGCATTACAAGTGTGCATATATATATATATATATATATATATATATATATATATATATATATATATATATATATATATATTTTTTTTTTTTTTTAAATTTCATGCTTTTTCCTATTTCTGCAAAATAATCAATAACAAACAATTGTCCTTCAAAATTACTTGACCACACATCAGATAATATATCAAACTGTAGAGTCCATGCCTCCTTGAAATTTACCCAAAAACGTATACTGCATCACAAACAACCAGGCTCTTATCTCCAACTGTTTCAATTAGTTCACCTCCCCCCCCCCCCCCCACCCCTCTCCCATTTAAAACTTACCCAAAAATGCATACTGCATTACAAACAACCCGACTCCAATCCCGACTCCAATCTCCCAGCGTCTCAAAGGCAGACCAAAGGTCAGACCTATCAGACTGCTCACTATGAAGACCAGGAAGAACAAACCAAAAGAAAACTCCACCACAAGGTCGGAGGTACGGTGGGCAAACTGAACTAACTCATCTGAAAGGAGAATGTTTTCATATGCAAGATACCTGAAAGATACATATAATCTTTTCAGGAATGTTTTAAAGGTAAAATGTTTTTAAAACAGGTAGTCTCTCCAAATTTATAGGATTTCCACTTACCCTGTAGTTTCTCCAGAAGTACAGACTTTCCACTTACCCTGTAGTCTCTCCAGAAGTATAGACTTTCCACTGCCCCACTTAGCAAAGAGGCCCACAGTGATGGGTGTGTGCAGGGTGGGCTCACTGAGACAGTCAGCCAGAGCACTGCTGTATAGGTCAAAGTTCTCATCTCTTTCCGTCTGGTTCAGGTTTCCTACATGCATTAAATGTATTGGTATTAAATTAATACTATTAAAATTATTGTAAATAGGATTCCTGACAGAGCTTGATATGATAATTCTGAAGTATACCTTTATATAGTGATTCAGTTTAGTTTTTTTTTTTACTAATGTCAAGACAGATTAGTTCTTGTAACAGTTGTTTTATCCCAGCAAACACATGATGTTTTACAACATTTATCACCACGTTTCCATAACGTGTTTTGGTTTATAAACATAATGGTAACGTTATAATAACGTTTTGTACTTGCGTAGTAGGAGAAATTGATAGTTCCAGTTCTCCTTCCTCTTTCCCCCCCTCTCTCACATATAGACACACAAATCATCTACATACCACAACAATGCAAACAGTAATTAGATTTAAGCTGCCTTGTAACAGAAATTCATATCTAACCTTAAGATATTTACAAAGCCCTAAATATGTATAACAAAACCATTTTTGTAAAAAAAAACAAACAAAACAAAACAAAAATATGTGTACACACACACACACCTGATGTTGTAATTTATACTTAAGTTACATGAAGGGTGAATGTGCTTGTGCATGTTTAACAGTACTCACTCCTTCCCAGTATTGATGTCAGAATACTCTTGGGCTGGTTGCCATCTATCATGTATGGAGTCTCTCCAACTTTGTTAGTTCTGTACAGCAGACGGCTCTCTTTAGGGTTACGTAACAACAGTTCCGTTATTCTGCGACTCCTAACACGTAGGGCAATATGCAACGCATTGTCCCCTTTCTGATATAAAAATCATAAACAATTATATTCTCTTGAATAAGATAATGAAATTTAAACTGTTCTATTAGAAAATAGAAGAGAAAGATTAATTTGTTTCCATCCCTTTTGGTGCCTAAATTACGACCAAGTTTAGTTTTCTGGTGTCTGGAGGTGGTAAAACAAGATCATATGATATGATGAAAACAAGACCTTACAACAAAACCATTCAGCCATAATTTTTTTGCACCAAAAAATATCAAATCATATAATAACACATGGACATGAACTTATCTGTTTGCCATTTAGAATTACTTTCCCTTTATTCTATTTGTTCAAATTTAAACATCAATATCATTCCATTAAGTGTGAATAGAAACTTCATTTGTTTCAAGCATACCTTGTTAGTTGCAGAGACTTTAGCACCTTTATTTAACAGCAGATTCACCATCTCATAATTTCTGTTCTTCACTGCCTTCAGCAGGGGGGTGGTGCCGTCCTACAAAAAAATAAACCAAGGATTTGTTTATTCAAAATTATTAATAAATGAAAGTATTGGAATAATTTTCCTATGAGAGCTAAGACTCGAAATAACTAAACATTCTCAAATGCCACTTGTTAACGGAATACTTAAAGCACAGAAGCCATGCTCCTATCATACCTCATCAAAACTGACTTTTTTAATACTTGCAACTTACATTTCTACCAAATTAAATGACAAATAAAATACATAAAATATAATGTTGTAAAACTTTTAAAATGCTGTGAAAACAAGAGTTGACATCATAAAATCTGGCACAGCCGAGAAAAAGTTTTCTGTTTGCAATTACCATATAAATCATAAAATTTCTTACTTTCGTGGCCAGCTCTTTGTCAGGTTTGTGTTCCAGAATGGCCCTAGCAATTTCCACATGACCTTTCTCTACAGCAAAATATAATGCAGTTTTGTTGTCCTGAAAAAAAAAATCATCATCATTAATATGGGTCTGAAACTTATTTATAAAGGTTACAACAGATACTGCCAGCTAGAGAAGGAGCGACAGAAAAATCAGCATGTGATTGATTTGCAAAACAATAAGTTTGTGCATGCATGCGCGTGTGATCAAAATAAACCTTTTTTTTTCAATTGTGACAACAGTATCAGAAAAACAACCAGAAGTTAACTTAATCAAATACAGAATCAATCATGAAATACACATTTAACACAATAATGTTTATAAAGGAAAATTTAATATGAATAGAAAATGGCATGAGTTATAGTGGTAAACCATATGCAGATGTGCATGTTCTTATGTCATCAATGCTCGTGCATAATGTCATCAGTACATGTGTAAAACATCATTGAAATATATACACCATGTCATCAGTTTATGTGTACCTACCTCTCCCTGCACGTCAATATCAGCATGCTTCTTCAGTAAAGCCTGGACTATTTCTAGATGCCCACTCTTGGTAGCTCTGATCAAAACACTGTCACCAGACTGAAATTACAGAAGGGTTTTTACTTTCAAATTCTAAAAACCTAATTTTTTTGGATACTGTACTTTCTAAATGAAAAAAAAAACAACATTTTCTGACACGAAACCAACTTAACAAAACTTTTGAATAAATATTATATAATCTAAGTATATCTAATAAAGCATTCTTTGATGAAAAATTAACTTATGCTGATTAAATTCACTCTACCCATTACCTTGTCCACAATGTTGACATAAGCGCCATGCTGTAGCAACTCCTTCACTATCTGAAAGTAGCCATCTTTGGCGGCTATGGACAATGGAGTGAGGCCATCCTAAAATAGACCATCCAGAATAACAGAAATGTCTCCTTTCTTATTAATTAAACATGATGTACAAAAATCATATGTACACAAATTCAATTTCCAATTTAACTATGTGAAAAGTCTGTATTGACCATGTAGATCCAAAAGCTGAAGAGAAAAACTAGCCAGTCCGAAAAGGGCACTATTTCTAAATTGAGCAGCATCAGTTTTAATGCTTAAATGTGATCGAGTGAAAACAACATGAAAAGCAAGTGTCTTACTATTGAGAATGAAAGTGAAAGTTACCTTGTCGACACAGTTTACATTGGGCACTATCTCATGGTTAAGCAGTGCTGACACTATATCCACAAACCCTCCCTTAACAGCAACAAGTAAGGCAGTCCAGGCATTCTGAAAGAGAACAATGTCTTTTGGGATAAAAATTTTGAAAATATTAATAGCACAGACTGACTCAACACTGAAATTTTCAGATGATCAAAAATGTGAAACAATAATAAAAAAATTACTTGTCACATATCATCCCTACAAAATTCTGTTGATCATACAATACTGGCTTAGTTCAAAATGCTTATAGTTTTTCTTTAAAACTATTTAGCCAAATAAAAATTATGCCAGGCAACCCTAGAAGAAACATTTCAAAACAATATCTTTTTGCCAGCATCACAGCAAAGCAGGCCGAGAGGTTACAGAATTTCTTTTTTTTCTTCTCCCCAAAGATCACAAATTGAGGCCAAAACATCTGCTAAAACAATACCGATCCCCTCAAACTTTTATTTATAACCTGTGCAACCAATATTACCATTCCTGCCACGTCCACATTAGCGTCAGCCAGTAGTAGTTCCTCCACTATCTCCAGACAGCCTCGTCTGCACGCCCAAATAAGAGGGGTTGTGCCATACTGCAATTATGAAGAATATTTCAGACAAGTATATCTAAATCTAAAGAACAAATACAGAGTGCAGATCTCTAACAAGAATTATGAGGCAATGCAATTATTTTTTCCTATACAGATTCGATGGAAATTTAATATTTTCCTCTCATGAATAACTGTCTATGCTGAAAATTTTACCAACATTTGTGAAGAACCTTATGAGATATTTAAGCCACGAAAAAAGGAAATCTAGGAAAAATAATTATTAAAAAAAAAAAAAAACATTGGTTAGCAAAATAATATAACATTGAAAGTAGACAGTTTTAAATGCACACAAATAGTCACAAATAATTTATAGTAAAAAGCCTCAAGGAGTATAGCACGCTTACCTTGTCTGCTGTGTTCACTTTGGCTCCTGCACTCAGGAGTAGTTTGACAATTTCTACGTGCCCTCTTCCCGAGGCCCATATAAGACAGGTCATGGTGTGCTGAAATGTGGAAAGACATGCTTCAAATAAGATATGGCAATGGTTAAAAAAAAAGGAAAAGACTCAATGTTTTTTTTTTTATGAGGCAGGATGCTTCAACACTTTATCAAAGGGCCTTGATCAAGTAACTGGCTCCTCCATATGGTGAATGTGTCTATATGAGCTGCTAGGGAAAAAAATGCAATGACACACAGATAAAAACACATAATCTCTTTATAAACAATTCATTTATTTCCTTTTCCTACCATACACCTTCCCATTAAAAAGTTACACTTAACACAACCAAATTTCTCAAATGCAACAGATTTACAAAACCCAAAACTGAAGGTTAACTTGTGAACTTATTTAAACTTTTATCAATTATCCCAAAACAAATTCAAAGTAACATCCATTTTCATTATCAGCTGTGACTACAGCCCTGCTTAAAATCAATTTTACGTTTAATGAGAAAAGTTTGCTTGGCCAAATTTGATAAACAAACTTAAGGTAATCCTCAGCAAAAGAACCTCAAAAGAACCATCAATGGCTGATGATAAGAAATCTTTTCAATTAAATAATTCAACAACAGAAGCAATTTCAGGGATCGTCTTGTTTCCATGGTTACTCTCTGATTGAACAATTACGTAAGGTTAGTAAGTTAAATTTCATACAACAATGCAGCAGTTCTGTCTGTTCATTCATCTATCTAATTATTCATTTCTGACAATCCATTCAGTAAAATTCAGTAACACAAATATAAACTATTCTGCATGCTGAGTTCGTATGGTGTTCCTTATACTGACAACAAGAGGCTCACCCTTTCTTGCGCCAAACTATTTCCCTTATCAATTATGCATTCAAGATCAATACAAAGTCATTCTGATAAAACTGTGCAGAGGCCATAAGAAAAGGAATTTAGCAGATGGAACTGATAAAAAGTTGTAGTCTCAGGTAGCATACAGGTAGCAAACTTAATTTCAACTGATAACTGGTATGGTACATTTATCATTATTATAATTTTTTACCAAGGATGTTCCAGACAGAGAGAGACATTTAACAGAGTAATATAGGTGATGGGGAGAGAGAAGAAAAAATGATTCAGCGATTTGATTGATCAGCTACATATACATACAGGAGACCGTAGTACAACTAGGTTACATGCGGAAATGGTCATTTCACTGTTCACTGTTATATGATGCACTTGGTTCAAATGTAGCATTAACAGGTACTTCAAGGGCAATGAAAATGTGTTACTCTACTGGAACAAATGGTCTGGGTGCAAATCTTACCACTGAATATTTACTTTCATGATTGTTAGGTGGGCGGATCTGCAAGAGTTTTTTTTTTCTTTAATTTTCTTAATTCAAATCTTCTAATGCGTGAAAATAATCTACATTGCAAACTTAGTTTAAATTTCTTGTCAGCATAAATTGTCAACAGGTAAACATAAGGATGACATTATATCTAAGGTACATAAGATCTCAAGATCAGTTTGGTGATACAAGACTTGTATATCATATTATTTCCAAATGGCAAATGCATCAACATTTATGATGCACTAAAATGTATTTTAAAAGTGAAATGTTATCATTTATTAAAATATTTAAAAATAATGACCAGAGAGAAATTTCCAATTTCAAAGTAAATATTATCCCCCCCCCCCTAAAAAAAAAAATAATAATAATAATAATAATAAACTTTAACTATCTACTCTTATTTTCTACAGTATTGCCCTGGTATCCGCTTGTTTTCAGCATTGCCCTACACATATTAAGCTTAAATTCATATTTGATGATGGAAATTAATTATTTTGAAAGACATATTTTTGAAACTGTAGCGTGTAATGTCTATGTTAAAGAAATGTTCCAAAGTTAATGATTCCCATCATCGAATTTTTTACTAAATTCAAGATCTTGGATCCATGAACAATCTGATAGAAAATGTCCTAAACATAACACTGTTTCCTCCATACCTCAGCCTTCACATTGGGATTGGCTCCATGCTCTAGTAAGATATTGGCGATTTCAGTTCGTCCTTTGTAGCAAGCCCACATCAGGGCAGTCCAGCCTCCCTGGAATACACAACTTATAAGTCACAGATTCTGAAAACTAGACATTCAGAGAAGAAATGTAAGTTTATTTTTATGGACATTTCAACACTTTCTACCTTTATTGCAAAAGTATGCCATTCCCCAAACCATTCATTCACAGAATTACAACCCACTTTCGAATTCTAAGTTTGAGAGAGTGAGAGAGAGAGGGAGGATGCCAACACTGAAAAAGAGAAATGTGTCAAATTTGCTACTGCAGGTGCACAAATGCTGTGCATGGCAAAATTTCTTAGGAAACTGCAGAAATGAAGGAGCTAAATGGACGAAACGTGAATATAAATGAAACGAAACATATATTGAGTAAAACCAATAGTGATGTGTTAGCTGTGTTAACTGGATTGTGTTAGATGTGACAGACAATTGTACTGGGTGTGACAAATTCTTAAGTAGTACAGGTACATATCTTACCATATCCCTGTGTGAGATGTGTGCCTCATGCTCCAAGAGTACCTTGACAATTTCTGTATGACCCTCCTTGGCTGCGTTCAGCAAGGGACTCCAATTATCCTGAACAATTATAAAAAATAATGTTTTTTTTTTTTTCAGAAATATTAGCTATTATCTGATAGGGATTGTAAGTTCAAAAAAAGGGAAATAAAACTCCTCCCATGAGCCACAGTGAAATGACTGCATTTCTTAGCTTTGTTGAAAAATGATTTGCTTTCTAAAATTACTTTTCCAAAGGAAAAAATTCTATTCAATAATTACGTAAACCCTTCTATCAATAATGAAATCAAAGCTTGTCAGTTTATTTATTAGAGGCCAAAGAGAATGCATTAAAAATTTCTTCTTTTTCTCTTGTTTGTTGAGATAAAACAAACAAAGAAAATAAAGCAACTCATCCACATATATCAAATTCACTTGGATATAACCTTAACTTAATAAGTCCACTGCTAGTCAACTGAATACAATGGATTATGTAACCTGAACTTGGTGCCCTATCCTCCGTCCCATTCACCAAAAGTTCAGAGCTGTCAAGCACAAAACACAGACTAATTCAACGGACACTGTTAATAAAAGCAATGTACTAGAACTAGCCCTGTGTGTTATATTCCATAAATGTAGAAATCCAATTAAATTCTTATTGTATTGTTACTCTTTCCAATCAATGAATAATCTTATCTGTTCTATTCAAAGAGTATGCACTGAGTGTCATCACACATTTGGACTTCTGGAAATGTACTCTAAACTGAAGACTGTCAGCTTAAAGAAGAATACATCCTAGGTTTTGATAATTCTCAATTGTAAAAATCAAAGTTGAGCTTCTTATTCCATTTTTGTTTGTTTCTTTCTTTCTTTTGGTAACTGTTAAATGCTAGTGTTTACATGTTTTATAGCTAAAGCAATAATATTTCCTCACAACCAAGTTTTGGACTAAGTTAAAATCATGGTGACCTCCACCCACCCCACCCCTACCCATCCACTACCCCACCACACAAAGACAGACTTTTAAAGTGAGATGTCTACATATATTTTTCACTTTTTACATCAGTTCATGTTCAAAGGGAAGTTCTGTAGTTAGTTCTTAACGTGAGAACTAACGAGACAGCACAAACTTTCAACAGTGTCCGCAAAGACACAGGTCAATGCACTAGCACTGGACACTTGGGGCATCAAAGGCCAGGCACTGGAGTGGAAAATAACACAATTTATTTCGAAATTTCACCTAGGAGAAAGGTCAAATGACATGTCTTTCTTTAGCAATGATCTAGTTTATCCCTACCACATGCGAATACAAGGTTCAAAGGACACAGCTGGTGCATTTCAGACCATGCCCTCTGCCACTGCTCCCATTGCAGGTCTGACTTTATTAAAAATGTCAATTTGTTCATTAACTGGTCACTATAATTTTCTTCTTTGGGCCTGTAGATTCTAAGACCCTGGGGTCTTGAATGGCCCAAAGAAATTAGAAATGGGAATTAGCTCACACTTTGCCCTTTTGAGAAACAAATGATCATGCTACTGATGGATTCTACTGTACATAGGATTAGTTTCACACGTAATGAATATATTTCACAGATATTTATCCTTCCAACTGCCTTTTTTTAAACCAACTTACATCATCCACGGCATTAACGTCTGCACCACTATCTAACAACATCGTGGCAATAGTCACATGACCCTGTTGGCAGGCAACCATGAGGGGGGTCTGGTTGTTGTCATCCCTGTCATCAACAACGATCCCTGTGTTGAGGAGCAGATGAGCAACAGCATCCCCATCTCCCTTCTCCACCTGGTCAAACAGTAACTGCCTTCCCAGCACAAGCTGCGAGGCTGCCATATTGAGGTGTTGTACAAGAGTTCAGGGCCAAGAACACATTATTATCTGAAAATAGCAATAGTGTAAAGAGCAGTTTGAGAGCACAGACTTTAATCATGGAAAATGTCAATATAATATAACTAAATTTTAAAGCCCCTTTTTAAATGTAAGGATTCCTTGGGTTATCTCGAAATAATGACAATTAATCAAGAATTTTTTCAACCTTGAATACAACATGCTTATTTAAATTGCCTTTGTACACGCTCGGCTGTCACCTTGATTGGATAGTAAACGGTCGTCGTAAAATTGCTAAATGATATTAAAACCGGGTGCATAAACTTGAAAACCACCTAGGACAACCTTAGACTGCCACATTAATCCAATACAATGCAAAAATAAACTATAACAAGTGGTTAAAGCCTTCAAACCGAATGTCGTAAAGTCCCCATATACCTCCATAGAGACAATAAAATAGAGTCAGCTTGTGAAACAAAACTCAACCATTTTCAACATAATAATCAAAATAAAATACTGCCGGGCATCGGAGCGGCCTAAAACTTGGCACGCTTACCGCAAATACTGCAGGCTACATCACCCCGTCGCTCGTTTGTAAATTCCGTGCATGGTCAAACCGTAAATCAAAATTCCACCTCTGATGTTTATTTCGGTCCATTCTAACCTTCAATTCAGGAAATGACGTAACCGCAGAGGTCGTATTGTCCAATGGCATGGCTTCTTTTTCGTAATTGGAGGTTAGAGTGGACCGAAATAAACATCAGAGGTGGAATTTTGATTTACGGTTTGAAGGCTTTAACCACTTGTTATAGTTTATTTTTGCATTAATTGTATTGGATTAATGTGGCAGTCTAAGGTTGTCCTAGGTGGTTTTCAAGTTTATGCACCCGGTTTTAATATCATTTAGCAATTTTACGACGACCGTTTACTATCCAATCAAGGTGACAGCCGAGCGTGCCTTTGTACACTGTTTTATTGTTACTTGCTGGGCAAAATGAGGCAATTTGGCAAAATTCTTTATAGGGTAGTGACTGTGAAAGCCAGACAAGATGTGAGTTGGACAGCATTAAATCATATATGTAATATTAACTTAACAAGTTGTAGAAAAAAGCACGAATACATTCATTTGCAACATTTCCATTATCAAGATGATTTTTTATCTTATCAACTTTCAGCAAAAAAAAAGAAAAAAAAAAAAATCATTCAAGTTACGCATTCAAGTTAATTCTAAACAAATTTATGACATTTGGAGGTTTATCTGCTGCAGGTAGAAATGAGTTACCATGTGATATCATAGCTGTAATGCCAAACACAGCACAGTTCCGAGCATGCACGATTTTTTCCTAGAATTTACGTTAATGTTACATTTGATTTTTCTAGCACTCACCTACATTTCAATATTCTTTAGTCCATTTCATTCTAAATATAAAATAACTGTCTAAGAAACTGAAAAAGCAGAAAGCATTCTGGTATTTTTAAGGTAACCCTGCCACATCGGTTCCCTAGACTTCTCATTCAGCCACGAGTGTATCATTCAGCAGGGTGACAACCTTCACTTCCTTACTTCTTATCACTGCGCATGTTTTTGTGCGCATTTATCCCACTTCCGGCTATTTCCGTTTTTGAGCACTGTTTTAGATGCATTGCTTGTTGATTTGGTTGCCTTGGCGTGTTTATATGCGAATTTATAGTTTTTCATCCACTTTAAACTGCATTGAAAGATGGGAACACGAGAACAATCAGTAGAAGCCTCTGAATGCGATGAGTTAGAACGGTGAGCTTGTTTTTCCTCTTTTCTCTCTCTTTCTCTCTCTTTTTAACAATACAAGGTCGATTTTGCCTTGATTGGTTAGGTAGTAATTATAGCCCTGTACATATGTAACTGGCTCTCCGAATCGCCAGAGGAACCGAAATGCAGCAAGGATTCTCTCAGGCATATCCCACTATATGTACTCCATTATTATGAGATCAAGTGTAGCGTACGTCTCAAAAAGTGTAAAGCTATCATTTACATTTGATTATTAGGTACGTTTGCAGTATCCCCCCCCCCCCCTCAAAAGAAAAAAAAAATTAAACAAATTAATTTAGAAAAGTTATTGAATACCACAGACTCACAGTTAAATGGTGGGGGGGGGGGTGATACTGCAAAAGCGCCAATTATTATTGTCAATGATACATAATTTTATAATAACTTTGATGATACATTAATGGATTCTAAATAATTTGGATATTATTTACAGGCTTGCCACCCAAGAACTGATGAATGAGGCTAAACGTGGAGCAGAAAGAGCCAAGGACTATGGATCATTTGGATGGTAAGTTTGCACTGAAGATTTAACACAGATACTAGTACATCTGATGTGATAAGTAAGTAACACCAAATTATAAGACTATGACAAAAATTTCCTTAAAAAAGACAATATATGCTTTAGATTTTGTCAAACTTAAATTTAAATCAAAACAAGTTAGTTTTTTAGTACTGTAATTATTATTTGTGATCAAGTTCATTCAACTATTTTGAAATGTCATTGACAAGGTGTAAATTCAGTATGCAAAACAATGCAAAAAAAAAAAAAAACAAACATATTTTGATATCATCAGCAAAATCCAAGAACATTATGTGGCTCAAACAAACCCAACAGATACATACTAGTATTGGGTTTCATACATACTGATATATACTGAGTACAAATTCTCTCTCAGGTTGAAATCCCATGTTCCCCCAGCCAACAAAAGGTTTCTGGCTAATACCCTGGTGTCCACTCTCCGAAACCCTCCTCACCTGAGACGATCAGATCAAAATGGTTACCGCAGATGGAGGCGACACAGCAGTGACAGTGAGGACAGTGACGAGAGGAGGAGACATCGCAGTAGAAGTCCAGGCCACAGGAGGGGACGCAGGGAAACTGATCACAGGGATGACCACAGGTAGTGGAGGCAAGATAGTGCTGCCAACAGAGAACTTGACATAATTACATAACCAAATTTAAGAACTGTCTCAGTCTGTCTGATTTTCGAAAAATTTTATCGGTGGCCACTGTTAACTTTCAAGGATAAACTAATTTTCATTAATGAAAGATGATTTGAAAATTTTAAAACTCATCCTTTTTATCTAATGGATATTGTCCTTTTCTCTGCTTACTCATTGTATTTGAGATACCTGCTTATTTTTTACCTCCAATCGTCCTTTCAACTTTTATAGACTTTTGATTGATTAATTTGACAATCTTGAGTTAAAATATCACATGAAATGCTGACATCTGACAATTTTTTTTCATATTTATAGGGCAAAGAGGGAGAGAAAAAGAGATAAAGACAGAGAACTCAAAGACAGCAGTAATTGGAAAAAGGACAGCAAAAATAGGTCACATCATCAGAGGGAAAATGAAATGTCTCAAAATCTGGCAAATTCTCAAAAAGATCACAAACCCAAAGAAAGTTCATCTTCAGGAAAAACTGATTTGATCCCTGATTCAGAGAATGATAAGCTGCCATCCATTGTTTCCTTAAAAGACAACTTGGTTGATGAAAGTGGACTTGGTCACAAAGATCATAATTCTCAGGGAAGTCCAAGACAGAAAAACTCAAATGAGAAATCTGCATTTGATGATAAAGCAGACCATAGAGTAAAAATGGCTGAATTAGAAGAAGGACAGGGACAGATAGAAGAACACACCAAAAGTTCACTTCAAGAAGAAACTTCTCAGGTGACTGCAACTGATGCCGGAAGTAATGAGGTTATTTATACTGAGGTTGGCTTACAAAGTACAAATTCTTTATCTGGCTTGAGGGAAACTTGTTCTACAATGACTATAGAAAAGTCAGGTGATGGTGATGGAGCAACTAATGTTAAAACTTTGACACCCTCTGAGCAGTCAAGAAATAATAAAGACCTAGAAAGATCAGCAGCCACATCCAAAATCAACGAAGCAGAAGCAGTGTCAAAAAATAATGGTAAAGAAACTGATTCAGAAGTTTCTTCAAGTCAGCACAATATGGGGGTTTCTGAAAGTGTAATCAGTGAGGCAAAGAGTCATGATGTAGAGAAAAATGAAAGTGAAAGTGGAGGCAAGCAGAGAAGTGACAGTGGAAGAGGAAGCAAACATGGGAACACAGAAAATGTGGAAAATTCTAAGAAAAGAAAAGTGTCAAAAAACGACAAAAAAGAAATTGAAACTACTTCAAGTGATATGAAGGTCTCAGGAAAAGAAATCCGTGAGACTAAGGCTCATTTTGTTGATGGAAATAGAAATGAAAGTGGAAGTAAACAGAAAGATGTGGAAAATGTGGATGAATCTAGAAAAAGAAAACATAAACATAAGCAAAAACACAAACACAAAAAACATAAAAAGCACAAACAAAAGCATAAGGGCAAGAAGCACATCAAGGAGGAACTTTGAATATTTTGATTGTAAAATAAAATGAAACAAATTGGAGACTAGGTAAAGCTCGAGCTACTGGGAAATGTACTTTACCCAGAAAAGTGAAGTATGACAGTAAAACAAAGAAAACCACTTTTAACCTTTTTATTTATGTTTCATTGAAATTGAAAGGAAAACAAGTTTCATGGAGTTTTAAAGCAAAAATTATGTTAAAAAACGAGTGCAAAGTGAAAAAATTGATTAAGTAAGATCAAATTCTATAGGAAAATGTGCTAGAGTGAAACAAGAATGTGAAAAATGTTTTGTGAATTGAAATAAAGCATTGAAATGGAATTCAATCTGGGATTAGGATACTTAAATGTACAAAGTTACTGTTTTTATAGTATGCTTGGTCATTAAGATCAGTGTTATAAGAAGTCTGAGTTTAATCTGTGAAGAAATAATTGACTAATTTTCACAGGTAGATAAGGTTCCATTTGTTACCACAGGTTCTGACAAGTGTCGTTTTTATGTACAGACACAGATGTGTCTGTACATATTGCCATCACCTGCGTCTGTCGTCGCCGTCGCCGATGGCGATGCCGATGCCGATGCCGTCGCCGTGCACTTTCCTTGTAAACACGATAAGTGGAAGGCAGTTTTACTTTTTGGCTTTATATTTACAGAGCTGATGAATATTCATAAAACGCAGGTCAAGTTCGAAAATCAGCATGATCGGGCCATTATTGTAGAAGTTATGCTGTTTTTTCACTTTTCAGCATATATGCAACCTTGTAAACACATTTTAAGGAAAACCGTTAGGCCTGTTGTCATGACACTCACAGGAATAATCAATCTTACTAAAACGCAGGTCAAGTTCGAAAATCAGCATAATCGGGGCATTATTTTAGAAGTTATGCTGTTTTTTCACATTTCCTCAGATTTCCTCAGATTTAATTCTTAGGCATGTTAATAGCCTTATTATTTAAGTAATAAGATACGTAAAAGTGTTTGTTTGACATTTCCTGCATCTTTACAACATTGTTAGTTGATTATATAAAAATGATGGTAAACTTGTTATCGTGTATTGTGTAATAAAGTGTCAAAAATGGAAATAAACTCATATCATTGCAGTTTGTCAGATTCAATCATTCGCTATGTTCAGAATCTCAGAATGGAAGAAATTGGACATTTAACACTGTTCTATTGATATTTTTCACATCTCATCAATTTTCTTAGTTGATCTTATAAAAATGGCAGTAACCTATTAATTTTGTTTTTATGTTAAAAAAGTGTTAAAAATGGAAATAAACCCATTTCAGAACAGTGCAGTCTTGTTTACATTTTGGCATTTTGAAGGTGTGACTTTGAAGTTCCATCGGCCTAAAAACCTTTGTTAGTCACGTTTACTATTTGTCCATGATACTAATATTTTATTATTAAAAATTGATGATCATTATGCTGTTAAACATTATGTAATATTGCATCAAAATTTGAAAAAAACCTATTTTGGGCACTGCTCCCATGATGACCATTTAAGAAAAACCATGTCACTAACTGTTCTCAAACAGTACAGTTAATGTGTACAGATGTGTCTGTACATATTGCCATCACCTGCGTCTGTCGTCGCCGTCGTTGCCGTCACTGTCGCTGTCGCCGGCGCCATGCACTTTCATTGTAAACACGATAAGTGGAAGGCAGTTTTACTTTTTGGCTGTATATTTACAGAGCTGAAGAATATTCATAAAATGCAGGTCAAGTTCGAAAATCGGCATGATCGGGCCACTATTTTAGTAGTTATGCTTTTTTTTTCACTTTTCAGCACCTATGCAACACTGTAAACACAATATAAGAAAAACAGATAGGCCAATTGTCATTAAACTCACAGGAGTGGTCATTCCTGCTAAAACGCAGGTTGAGTTAAAAAATCAGCATAATCGGGCCATTATTTTAAAGAAATGCAGTTTTTTCACATTTCCTCAGATTTAATTCTTAGGCATGTAAACAGTTTCATTATTGAACTAATAAGATACGTAAAAGTGTTTGTTTGGCATTTCCTGCAATTTTACAACATTATTAGTTGATTATGTAAAAATGATGGTAAACTTGTTATCGTGTATTGTGTAATAAAGTTTCAAAAATGGAAATAAACTCATATCATTGCAGTTTGTCAGATTCAATCATTCACTATGTTCAGAATCTCAGAATGGAAGAGATTGGACATTTAACACTGCTCTGTTGATATTTTTCCCATCTCATCAATTTTCTTAGTTTATCATATAAAAAACGGCAGAAAACTGATAATTTTGTTTTATGTTAAAAATTGTTAAAAATGGAAAAAAAAAACATTTCAGAACAGTGCTGTCTCGTTTACATTTTGGTTCCATGGGCCTGAAGACCTTTGCTAGTCACATTTTCTGAATATCCATAATTCTAATATTTTATTATTAAAGTTGATGGTCATTATGCTGTTAAACATTATGTAATATTGCATCAAAATTTGAAAAAAAAAAACTATTTTGGGCACTGCTCCCATGATGACCATTTAAGAAAAACCATGTCATTTACTGTTCTCAAACTTACAGGAAAGAAACATGGGACTAAAATACAGCTTCAGTAGGAAATACAGTCTGTTTGGTAATTCTTGCTGCCAGTTAAACAGTTATTTTGTGAAAATTTAATTTTTCACATATTGGCATTTTCAAGGTGTGACTTTGAAGTTCCACGGGCTTGAAGACCCATGCTAGTCACATTTTCTGAAAATCCATGATACGTATATTTTATTATTAAAATTGAGTTATTATGCTGTTAACCATTATGTAATATTGCATCAGAATAGAAGAAAACACAATTTTGGGTGCTGCTGCCATGATGACCATTATGGGAAAACCATGTTACTTATGATTGCCAAACTTTCAAAAAAGAAATACAGGACTAAAATGCAGTCTGAGTTGGAAAAGCAGTCTAAGGAACTTCTTTTTCTGGAAGTTATACATTTTCAAAGTGTAAACTTGTCACATATTTTAATTACATTGGTATTACCTGTTGAGGATAATTAAAATTTGATGTTGAATTTTCAGTTTAACATAATGTATTTTTGCATCAGAATTGACAGTAGCCTATTTTGTGCATAGTTATTTCCTGTTTTTTGTCTGTACATTTGACAGCTTTGCTGCCTTGTTTTTCTAGAGTGAGAGAATATTAAAAAAAATGTTATAATAATTTCTCTTTCTTCTATGGCCCCATAGGTGTTTCATTATTTAGTGAATAAATAGAAAATGTGGAAACAATTGTTTGTGATTAGTTGATTAGTTTTTTTTTTTTTTCAGTTTAAATGCAATGTATACTATATGTACGTAAAGGGGAGAAGAATGGGGTGCGTGACATATTTAAAAAATCAAGGCAAACGAAGAAAACTTCTATGTGCAAGAAGAAAAAAGTCTAAAATGCAGATTTTTGAAGTATTTTAAAAAGCTGGAAACAAAACATTCAGTTTGATATTTTGGGGGATGGGGGTGGAGGGCAATGATCAAGAACTATATTTCTCGCCCTCCCC
This sequence comes from Lingula anatina, assembly GCF_051362555.1. Classification (NCBI taxonomy): domain Eukaryota; kingdom Metazoa; phylum Brachiopoda; class Lingulata; order Lingulida; family Lingulidae; genus Lingula; species Lingula anatina. The sequence goes on from NC_141769.1 coordinate 7,679,494, forward strand.
ACGCCCCCTCATATGCTCAGAATATGGTGCCAGAGCTATGTATCTTTTTTTTTTTTTTTGCCTTAGGTCACTGTCACATCTAGCGTAAGGCATCAACGCATGACAAAAATTGTCCATACGCTGACAAACACAACCGGTCCGTTAGACTTACGCCGTATATGTCTCGAGTACGCAGAAAAACGTTGGTGTACGTTCGCATGCCCGAGAGATAAAATGTTTTGAGCATGTTCAAAAACAATTCCATACGCCGCTTATATCTTCATTTTAATATGCTGGAAACAGGGTGATTTCATAGGCTCTAAGTTGTGCGTGTAATCGGTGTCACATACTATGTTCATACATACCTCTTTACGCTAGGTGTGACAGAGTCTTTAGGTATTTTTTTATGGGCAGTAACGCATATTACCTAAGTCATTGTCCTAGTGAACGTTTGTGTACTGATATGACTTGATATAATCTCCAGTGGAAACAGACTTGAAACGTTTTTGTTTCTTTTTATATTATCTTATTTATTTATCTACTTTGCATGTGAGATTTGTCAAGAAAAGTTGTAGCTGTCCATTTCTTTTTTGGTACATTTTCAGTGGAACAACATCCAAAGTGTCTGATACGATGGCGTGTCATCTGTCTGTTCATTTCTTTGTTTATTTTCACACTTATTTTATTCCCAAAAGGCCAACTGACCGATCCAATGGTGGATCAAGGGTTGGGGATGTATAGTATTTTTTGTTAAAACAAACTCGGCTAGATCTATAAAAAGCAAACGACCTGTCGTCCCTGTGCCTTCCCTCTTACGGTAAAACCGCCCCTTGTACTACAGTATGCTATTTCGTGCTGACAGAGCGAAGAGAAGAAAATACATATTCTTACAGGTTTGCTGAGTTACAGTAGTTGAAATATGCTCAGACACACCAAGGAACTTCCTACATGAAGAAGCATAGTGCTCACGCGAATTGCGAAATTTGTTCACATACATACTCGACCCTTTAATTGATAGTGTTTTCATTATACGATATTCTGGTAAAAAACAGAGAGTGTTTGGTGTTAAAAAAGCGTTTATTCTTATATACATTGCAAATGGTAATTCAAGTTGACAAAGTTTCAGTTCATTTCATCATTCTCCGTTTCCATGGAATATTTTCTGAACATCTACTCGTCACTTCCGAACCATTTATCTGAAAAAAGAAAGAAAAGAAATTTAATCAGCTATCAGTGAAGTGTCAATTAAGCATCCATCCCGTAACATAGGATTTATTTTTTCCGATGAGAACAAATAAAATAAAATCGAAAAGAGTTCGCAACATCTCTCAAATTTGTCAAGATGTCAATGTGCTTGTTTTTGTTTTTGTTTTTGGGTCACCTGTAAACTGTCGTCTGATGGCAAATGCCATCTACCTAATTTTTTCATATTCAGACTTTTTTTGCTAAGAACTTGGTATTTCAAACTCAATAATATTTTCGTTTTTGTGGTTGATGCACTTCAGCAAAACGTCAAATATCGTCATTACTTATTTAACATTATATTAAATGCTAAGTCAAAATTCTTAATATTACTTTGTCCAGAAATATTTCAGCTCGTAAGTTAACACCGTTTTTATAAATATTTTGGCCTAAAAACATTTTGGAACCCAAAATTGCTTTTTTTCGAATAAACTTATTGTCAATAACTAAGCCAAATCATATCTAATAAAACATTCATAAACACATAATTATAATCCCAATATAGCCCAACATTAGGCGAAAATTTAGGCACCAAACCCGATTAAAAAGTAAACGAAGCTTACCTTCAATGATATAAAAAGGGCAGTTTAGCCTTTGTAACCGTGTCTGTAACCACCATAGTAACCGCTTCTGTAGCCACCACGGTATCCATAGCCACCATATCCTCTGTATCCGTAGCCACCATATCCTCTGTATCCACCATATCCACCACGGTAAACGCCACGGTAGCCGTAGCCACCATAGCCTCTAGCCACACCGTAGCCGTGACCGTACTTCTGGCCGAAGGCAAGGCCGAGGATAAGGATGAGGCAGAACAATTGCTTCAGCATGTTGAAATGGTGCGTAGATACCGTTGTCAGCAGCAAAGGTGAATACAGTTTGCTTGAAAAATATCGCCGCCTTTTATAGCACAGCGAAGAGTGTGACTGTCTTCGATTAAACGTTGAGATTATCTTTTTCTTTTATTTCTAATTGCTTTTGGACATCAAACGTGACAGCATGAAATGTGACTCTGCACGAAAATAGATAATTGATTGCCAAAGGCATTGACATTGACAAGGGAAGGAAGGTTTTTATAGTGCCCCCCCCTCCAGTTACCAAAACGTCCCATTGGATATTTTTAAAAGTATTTTTGAGTTCCTGTATATTAATCAAGATGATTAATGATTTTAATGGACAGGCCTGGACAGGACAGGCCTATGTGCCTGGACGTACCGGCACAGCCATTACAGTGCACTTGTTACTAGCCAGCACCATATAACGAAAATTAGTTATAGTTCTCAAACTCACGGACTGACTTACAGATTGAGTTCGAATGAATTATAGTTCGATAAGTTATGAATTTTTTCGTTTTCTAATTTTTTTGTTTTCACAATGTTGCTTTTTCCAGGTGTTAATTAATGAGTCTTATATTGTGGTGTAGCGATTGTTCAGGGCCTGTGAAACAGGTATATATTATGACTAGTAGGTTATTCTACATTATAGGCAGTTTCATTGGTACACCGGTGAAAATTATAACATATGAAGTGATGCTTGAAAATATTTGCTTTCTTTCGGCTGCGATTTGTGCATTGCTAGCGCCATCGTCAATAAGATGAATTTTGAAATAAAAGTGTTCCATCACACATCGTGCATACGGTATCAGAAGGGGTTGACATAATTATAAGTAAACAAAATGACGAAAAAAGTGTTGTTTAAAAAGGATTATTTTGTTCTCTTATAAAAGGCGATTTCGTTGTATCGCAAAATTAAAGCATCTTTTCTTCGACGGACTAATCTATTCGTAACTCACAATCTTTTATTTTTCAAAAACAACAAATATTAAGTGTCCCGTTCGTTTTCTAAGTAAAAGACAACTTTTATAATGCAATTTTTCTTGAATTCAAGATGCAACTTTTCAAAATGATTCCTGGTCAGATTGTTGATGAACATGTTTCAAGGTAACAAAATATTCAGAAAGCCGGAGACACATTGCATACATGAATATTGTTGATCAGGCCAATATTTACCGTTTTCTTGCACAATAATAATAATAATAATAATAATAATAATAATAATAATAATTTCTTTATTTATTTATTTATTTATTTATTTATTTATTTATAGTCTAAAATCCAACGTATGTTCAATAGACTTTACAGAATTTATAAAATTCACAATTAAAAAGAAAAAAATTACTAATGGTTATAAGATGAATAGAAGGAAAATGATAGTAAAAAAAATGTTAAAGGTAAAAAATAGATACATATAAAATGGATAATAGATTGATGGCATCATTATCATCATGCATGTGGAGGCAGCTGCAGCACATATTGAAACCCTATTCTATCCCTCTCATTTAATTCCTTTTAACTCCAGTAGGCTCGGAGCACTGATGGAGTGTATCTTAGCTATTAGATGGAATAGAAGTAGCAATAGCTTGCTTATAAACCAAACTTAGGAGCGGGGAACAACGTTTTAAGTGTCTACATAATTGCCAAATATTTATCTGATATAGAATATTCTCTTCAATAACTTATGGCTTTCAACAAAAGAGAAAGTAGGAACAGTCTTTTTAGCAAGATGGTACATTGCATAATATTGCCTTCTTAATATATGCCATCAAAACACTTAAAGAGACAATTCACAGAATACTAGCGCCTTTAAACACAATATCCACATTTTCTGGATATCTTCATTAACTTTCGAGTGCACACTGTCTGTCAATCTAAGCCAAAATTTTCATAAATATGCTGTTACGTGTAAGCCCCTTTCGTCAATAAACTAACCTAAATGAACAGCAACACGTATTCCTTTCATTCTCTTTTCAATGTAAAAATAGCCATATTGATCAAAGCATACTTCCGTTACCTAATAACAATTATAATGATGCTATCAGTGACAAAAACAGTGGTCTATAAAGTACGGCTTTTCAGCCATTGGCCTTCATGTACCATCCCTTTATTTAAGAGCCAAATGTAAACAAAACAGTTCTAGCAAAACGTTTGCAGTTGATGTATCTCAAAATAAATACATGTAGGGCCTACCTACTTATTTTGCTGAAGGGGTGGGTCTAACAGTCGAGGGCAGATGAACTATTTTATCAAAAGAGAGAGAGAGAGAGGGGGGACTGGTATTTGGATATCATTTATTGTTTTGGAAAACGATTTGTCTACAAAACACTTTAGTTTTCATGTTGATGCTCATCTTCTTTTTTTTTATTACGAGATGTTGATCGCTGAGTTGGAATTTCAACTTCTCAAAACGCGTGCACAGGGGTCATCATTCCGATATGTCAACGGAGTCGTTATGTAATTCATTTTCTTATCTTTAAAAACTTTTTATTATAAATCAAATATTACAATGCAGACATTGAAATACTACTGTAACACACGAAACTCGTGACTTGAGATTGATGGCTGTGCTCGTACGAATGACATGCAAAGTGAAGTTGGAGTGCAAAGTTCTAGTCCAATGTGCTACACGTAACAAATAAAGTTTTCAACTAACCAGGCCTAACTGAGTAGTTTGTTCTTCCACTTTTATATACCTTGTTGTAACTTGGCGGAATAGGTGTGTGTTCGCATTATATACTCCCCACGAAAAAGGAGACTATGTTCGAGGTGGCATTGCGGCGATCATTCATTTGTTTGTTTAATAATAGAGAAAGCAAAATAGGTTCGAGATAAGTAGAGGACTTATATGATGGCATTAAAATAGGTGTTGGGGCTTCGTAAAAAGGTAAAAAGGTAATTGATTTACTGCGTAAATGACGATTGTCAATGTTGGGTAGCATCCCACAGTTCGGGTAATTTTTTTTCTAAATCAGTTTTCTTTTCATTTTGAAGTAAGTCGGAGGTCGTTTTATATATTCGAACATAAAATTGTAAGTTTCATGAATTATCTACAAAAATATGCCGAGTGTTGGAGTGTGATGATACTTTGTCTACTGCGCTGAGGCTTGGAATCAACAAGAATCCGAGACTGAAGTATCTACTGCTTTTTTTGTGCGGGAAAGTAAAACACGCTTTCCAAAACACAATCGATATCCTGACGGAAACAATATTTTGATTTGTCAATAAATTATTTGCCTGCAGGTGCTTGCATGTTCGTTAAATGAAATGAAAATTGACATGCAGGTAAATCGGTGCCGCTTTCAGGCACAGTGAGTGTCAGCTCCTTTATGTCAAATCCTTTGCATTTGACGCTTACCGGACACGTGGAATTTTCTGACTGAAGCCTCCCCCCCCCCCCCTCAAGAAAGAAGCGATTCCAACCGAATCCAGGTCTCCTGTAATATCTGAAATAATTTTTATCTTTTACCTTGGTGGAGCTCGGAGCTCTCGGGGGTCCGTCGACCAGGTAGTTCACTTGTTCAAGGACATTAACCTTGTGATGCACATTTTTAGCTGAGCTGTTAATTGATGTCCGTAGGCGCCTGGATTTCAGGAAATAATAAATCAGAGTGCCTCTGTTTAGTACTCAATTCTCTTGACACAAAATGACGACTGCAGTCCAGCAAAACAATGAAAAAGAAACTAGCCACTTCGTGTTCAGAATTCTTATATATTTGAACAATTCTGGTGATAGAACTTGCTTTTGTTTCACAATGTATAAAATCTGTCATAATCGTAACAAGTTACATACTAGTTTGACCAATGGATTAAGTGCTTTTTTAAAAATATTAACAACATCAAAATAGTCACCTTCAAGCCAAAGTTGACTAAAGATAAATCACACCACATTTCCTACACAAACGCCTTTTCCCCAGTGAATTTTGTTTTGAAAGTGTTACAAAATAAAGCACAATACACATGTAAGCTGCCTTTTTAAAAAAAAAAATGAACTTTTTATCATGAACATCTGGCATTTTTGAAGACATTTATATGAAAGATATATACTCAATATGAAACAACTCTGTTTTGTTCATTACTATTCTTCTAAAACATTGAAATCAGATCTTCACTATAATATCATGCAATATTAATAAATCTTAGATATCTTTTATGTATATAATTGTGACCATGGTAAATTTTTCTTTAAATAATTTGGAATACGTTATAGAGCTTTATATTAATAGTTAGTTTACTATAACAGAGAGCAGGTATTGGTTGGCGGTTTTGGAAGATGTCCAGCATATTGTCCTTGTTGAGTCAGATACAGTACCACTGCAAGCAGTAACACCAGCAAGACAATGACAAATAGAAGCAGGGTGAACATGTGTCTTAATCTTTTATCCAACACAGCATTCTCTTCAAGAACTTGCTTGAGCTGAAATTAAATATATACATTTATACCAGTCATGTACGAGCTCAATGAAAAAAGAATATGACTTATGATAACAATTAAACATATTTCCTATTATTTAATATGGTTATTTACTGTGAAAATCAGATGAAAGAGCAGACAGTTACAAATTAAACTTTAAAATGAATCTATATTTCAGCCACATAAGAACTGCTAGAAAATAGGTATAATAATAATAATAATAATTTGAACTTTATTTAAAGAGGGTAAACATGTTATGTATGGCCCTCTGTTACCAGACATTCAACAGTACTGGCTTTGTTCCCTACTTCAACCTTTATATGCTGATTGCTAAGCAAGGAGACAGTAGGTACCATTTTTATGATGGTCTTTGGTTTGACCTGGCCGGGGATTGAACCCGCGACCTACTGCACCAGAGGCGAGCACTCCAATATTTAAGCCATCCAGTTAATAAAAGAGTACATGTAGTAGGTACTTATATAAAAATAACAGTATCCTGATATTAAACTAAATCAAATCCACTGGACCAACAAGTTAGAAAACCATATAATAGTATAATAGTATTGGCAATTAAAAAAATAAATATTTTTCATATTTCACAAAAATTCTACTTTTCCAATCCAAGTCAACTACCTTTTCAAAACTTTTGGATCAGCATTTCTAAATATCACTAACATTTTTTTTTTTTTTGTGGAACATTACCAATTCATTTTTTCAGAACGGAATAAAAAACTGCATATAGTTTACCTTATTATTAATATCCTTCAACTGATCCTGCAGTTGCATGGGGACATCTTCCTCAGAATCCGTTTTTGCCTGTGTTAGCACACATCGAAGTCTGAAACATTGAGGATTAGCTTTAAATCAGCAAATCAAATCTTTCTGGTTAGAAGTGACTGTCATGGTCTACATTTTTTAATACAGTCACCCATTTCCCTTGTAATACTTGCAATTGCAAAAATCCTTACACAGAGCCTGTTTTAATTTTTTTTGCAAGTGAAATTCATCAGTCTCCATCCCCATTTCTAGAGTGACTCAAAATTTAGAGATGTTGAATGCAAAAACTGGTTGATTGATAGTAATTTTGTTAACAGTCATGGGGGTGGTGGACTTCAGTGAATAATGGAAAAACTTTTCAAATTTTCAGAAAGATTAATATATAGCGTAATAAAAGGTCTAATGCTTAGTGTGTGCCTTTTAAAATGTTTGAGAAGGCAATGTTGATGGGTGCTGCATAGCATTTTAGCTATATTATCACAATAGAAGCAATGTTGGTATGAAAGTACCTAGTTCATTTGACGAAGTGATATAATTTAAAGATTTTCACCTGTGTTCTGTCACACTCTCTCTAGATGCCATTTTCCACATTTCATGGATGTCAGAAGCAGATGACACATTTTCTTGGTTTTCCATGGCCATTACAAGAAATTTATCACGGTTGATTGTTTGATGAAATCCTGTAAAAACATGACACTCATAATAAAATAAATACTACTTTCATTCTACAAACAAAATTTATCAATGAATCTAACAATGTTTTCATAAAGTTAAGATCAATGCCAACAATTTCATCATTAAATTTTCAGAGGATGAAATCACAATCTACCTGATGGTTAATAAAAGTAAAAGAACAGAAAACCGTCAAGACTTTAAATTCTTTCTTCTAGTTGGGGAAAAAAGGAATAAAAACTTAATAGTTCACTGGTCTTATTTAAGCTTATTTTCATTTTATCTCTATAGTAATAAGTGCTTATTATTTCAATGACTGCGATCTCATTCTTACTGAGAGCAATATTTTGATGGTCATTGCCACAGTACACCTAATGCAATGCTGGTCACACCACAGTAAACCATCAGTGCAGTTGTACACAATATCAATTTCCCAAAAAGGATAAATACCGGGTCAATTAATACCTTTTAGGTTGGACAGGGGCTATCAGCAGGGATAGGGGGGACAGAGGGCTATCACTTACCAGGCAAGCCACAGAGGAGTTCAATGTGGTTAGAAAATTAAAAAAAATGAAAGAAACATATTGTTTGGGTTGTGCTTTGGAGAAACATAGTAGCATTCAAAAGAACACCACCAAAGTGTGTACATTTACCTGGTAATAAATACACATTGACTTCCACACAAGAACCTGGATTGATTACCCCAGCACTTGGACGTACCCTGTATTTTTCGGGGGAGGTGGTTTTCACCTGAAATTCAACATACAATATGTGTCACATAATCTTAAGATTACCTTTTTCCTATTACTTTGATGAGGAAAGATCTGCCCTCACCCCACTCCCTTCATCCCAACCCCCCCCCCCAAAAAAAAAAAATAATAATAATAAAATAAATAAATAAATAAATAAATAAATAAATAAATAAATAAATTAATTAATTAATTAATTAATTAATAAAAACAAAATTACATAAAGAAAGAAAAACATTAAAATGAAGACTGGCTGTATAGATTAAATATTCCTTATAAATTGCTCCCCATATCATATGAGATCATTTTATACACTTATTGGATAGGGCCTACTTTCATTGCAGTAAAATATACTACTTTTGATACTTTAAAACATAAAAAAAAATTGTATGTGATCAGTACAAGTAAAAAATCCTCTCAACTGATACCTTAAATGCCACTTGTTTTTGCATTCTGTTAGTTAAAGAAATAACATCTAATGTTTCCTTGGAATTGTCAACCACAGCAAACTCCAATTCATCAGCAGGACTAAAACAGAAAAAAAGTTGTTTTTTTTTTGTACAAATAGCTGTAAGAGGTAAGCTATTGCTTCTTTCATAGCAAAAACTTAAAACTGTAAACTTATTAAAGATACTTTTAAATTTGATGGTGAAAACAATGAAGCTGCACAGTGAACAATTATCATAATTCATTCATGGCAATGCACATTTGTTGCAACATATACCTATCAACATCCAAAAATGACAGAGTAGATTTTTTTATACATCCTTCCTCCCCCCAGAAATACAAAAAAGAGCTCATAGAAAATGTCAAAATGTTCATTAATACTTGCCTTATAACAACTCAGATTAAATGTGATAATACAGCCAAGTAGTAGATCTGAAAGCCGATAACAAATACAAACAGTAGAAGTTACCTGATAATTATGAGCCGCCCTGTGTAGATATTTTGATCATCTCTCTGTCTTTTCCTACCACTGACCATCTTTTGCCTGCCTGGTCCCTGAGACTGCCTGGAGAGAACACTTGACATGCTCTGAGAAGAGGAAAAATCAATAATAATAATAATAATAATAATAATGATGATGTTGATGACATCTGGTTGCTTGGATTGCCTGTAGATAATGCTTGTTATACTGTAATTTAAATGAAAATAAATAAATATACCTAACAACGATCGTTTGAAACTTTTTCACCCAGGCAGAGATTCAGAACTTCAGCACTTCAACACTAATACTGGTGAAGTTCTCATCTGGTGAGTGTTTGGAATAAACTTGCCAATTCTATGGCTTTTACAATTAGTTTAAACTTACAAATGGCTCCAAATTTTACAATGGCAACCATCCAAGCAAGCCAAGAGACTTGCAACTTTGCATAAAATGAAGTAAGATTTTGCAGGATCAGCCAGAAAAAAATTATGCTAGACAATAGAGTGCGGTGCTGCAATGAATAAAATCTGAGAGAATTTATTCATGACTGATATTTTCAAGTAGCATGTTTTCTCATAAATTCTAAAGTTGTGTTTCTTGGTTGAATTCCATTATTATAAACTTACAGACTTTTACATAAAGAGTAAACTTACCAATCTATCAGACTTGTCATCCTCTCCCACCTCCCCACTGGCATCAAAACTATTATACATCGTGTCCTGTTCAGCAAATGTGACCTGTAACAATTCTCTGTTATGCTTCATATGTTTCACTGCTGATGTTACATTCATGACTATGTTATATAATCAAACTTTTACCCTAAGATAAATATTTTAAAAAAGGAGAGAGAATGGCCAATCAAAAAAGTCCACTTTTAAAAATTAAATAAAAAAATTAAAGGTTGAAATACTGGTTGAAAATTTTTGAGCAGCTGGAAGATATTATATTAGAAAGATTACAATAAAAGATCAGGATGAAGAGGCGACTCAAAAAAGCTATACATAAAAAGAGGGGCAAGCAGTCAAATATGATTATCAACATGAGGCAAAAGCAAGTACTGGAGATCCACACAATGTAGAGACTCTATAAGAAACTGCATTTTTAAACTATTGCTAATTAATGCTAATAAGCAAGTAAACATTCATCTTAGGTAAGAAAAATGAAAGGCACCCTTTGCACACGTGAACTTGTATTAAATCCAAAAGGTGCTCTGTTTCAACAATATCATCTTATTCTCACCGTATCAAGTGATGATTTGGCTATCAAATCTTCATAAGAACAAACAACTTCCTGCACATAACCTTCTCTAGGGAACTCACAGCAGTCCTCCATTAGCAGGCCACATCCCAAACCCTGCAGTCAGTGTTGCCATAGACACTGTCACTTAGCAACACATATTCTATTGTGATGTCATAATGCTTTCACCTTACAATCAGTTTTTATCTGTGATGCCATAGAGCCCCTTGTCTTAAATGACATCACATACAGCTTATATTCTTTGTGATGTCACAATGCTTATAGTTTAGGACCACAATGTTATTTTGCTGTTATAATACATTGTGATATTCACAATCATGGACACTTAAAGCTGGATATGTCACTATATGTCACTACCATGTTTTATGATATCAGAATTGTAACTTTTAAGATGAAAATGACACTGTGACATCACAATGCCCTGACAAAAACAATACGGATACCAGGTATGTCACAGCAATGTAAGAGGAAGCCTCAAGTTGTGATCATTATGATGTCACAACTGACTCATTCAGATTGTCCTATGGTCTCTCACCTGTTTCCGTCTCCCAGTTGGAGAATTATCTGATCCTGGACTGTCCTCATCTGGTGTAGGTGGAATGTAGTGATATTTATATGTATCCTATAAAATAAATCAATAAATAAACAAAACTGTCATAATACAATACTGTTTTAACAAACAGGAGATTGAAAAATGGTGAATTTTAATTATATGAAAGCCAGGAGGAAAGACTACAACTTGCACATAATTATGTGTAGTTGGGTTTTAGCTTGTCTTGGAATACTCCGACATCTTGGGCGAAATGAGAGCAACAGAATATTGCTGATTTCAAATATTGTTATACATATTTTAGTCTACAAGATTTTCTATTACTTTGTTTCACACATCAAGATAATACGAAATATACACACGATAAAAAGCTATTGCCACATATATTTGAAGACTTATCAGAGAAATGGATAACAAAATGTACAAAATGTTTTACCAAGCCTCCCATGTGTTCCCAGAGTTCTTCTTTGTTGATGTATTCTTGAATTCCAGTCTTCTTCACAAATATCACTCTTTTACTTTGTTCTGCATTTAGCCAAGTCTTAACAATCTTCCAAATTGCTGAAATATAAATCACATTTTATGATGCTGTGATTAATATATTTGAACAAAACTGAATGGAAATATTTCCCAAAATGAAGCACTGTTAGTCTAATATCCTGTTTGATATTTTAGATCACATGGTTTGCAATAGATTTAACTATGTCAAAAGGTTAGATTCTGTGAAAAACTCGTTTTGACATAAAAATAAATAAAATAAATAAGGTATTAAAGTTATTCAACTTTGTGAGAAACAATCATAATTTGTACCTAAAAACAAATTAATCAAATTAGCATTAACATGCACTGTGCACTGGCTTAAGCTACAATTGCCTTTGTGCATTAAAATAACATGTTTTGTTTAGAATCAATATTCTGAATCATCATCTTTCATATCCATACACTTACCATTAAATAACCATGGCATTTCATAAATAAGGAAATATGCTGGAAAGGAAAAAAAACAATATAGGTGCACATGTTAATTGAGTCACAAAAGGAAATGACTTTGGAAATCAACAAAAATCATCATTTTATGTGTGCAAAACATAATTTGAATACACATTTAGAAAATATCTATACTGTGCCATTTCTGGTAATTATTAATGTAACATCAAAAAAAGTGAGAAAATTGCAGTTAAAAAAGTAAACAATTAAATTAATAAATAACTAAACATTTTTAATCAATTCAAGTTTATTTAGTGACATACCTAGAAGAGCTGGAAAGTTGGTTGTGAAGGCTGTTATAAGAAACTTTAGCAAATCTAAGTCCTGAAATGAAATAGTAATTACTTCAATACTTGGTAATGTTGAAAATGTATTACAAACCAGCATAACTCAAAGTTCTACACTACCTAAACTAAATTATAAACGATAATTTATTCTATTATTACTTGTAATTGGCAGGGAGGAGTTCTTTAGTCACAAACTGGCATAAGTCATGAGGTAGGCCATTAGCTATTATAGCAACTAACTAACACTGTGCAAGACCTTGCACTGCCTTAACTTCTCATTCTATTATCTCTTTCCTGAACTTCATGACAGCTTCTTCATTTTTAAATCTTTATATAATACGTGCTCACTTATCAGACTGACTGACATCAATGAGTTCATATAAAGTGTGCCATGCCAAGTACTGACATATATCCAGCCATCTTGATTTCGCAAAACTGTATACGACATAGCTTACAGACCCATCTAATATTTGTGAATGGCACAGTAAGCTTCTGTGAAATACCACTAAAGTTCAGGCACGTCAAGCAAAATCTATGAAAGTTTAAAAATGAAGAATACAGCCTGTGTCGGCTTTGAAACTAGAGCTATTCTCAACATCTCTGTTACTTACTACATTGGACATTCCTGCCATACTCATGTCCATCAGGAGCACTATCCTCTCTCCCGGCCTTTTTCTGCAACTCAGTTCTAAATGGTAAGCTATGAATTTCTTTACTTGTACCATGACATCTTGGTCACCCTTTTTACACTGCTGTACATCAAAATACACTGTAATAAATGACAAAAACAAAAAAAAACTGTAAACTCTTAGACTAGTACTTACAAACATTTTTAAAATAGAATCTAACAGTTCTTTGTGGCTTTCAGAGTTGCTGATTTAAAGTTATATTTTGACAATATATAATTGCTCAATGTAGGTCATTTAAAATAATTGCTATACAGTACTATCAATAGAGATAATTTTTATAACAAATAGCTACCTGCTGATTTTTATAAATAAATGAATTTAAAATGAATGCAATATAAAAGTAATTTAAAGATTTTTCATGAATATAATTCTAACCAATATTTTGCGTTTACTAACTTACATATCTTTTGTCCATCTTTATCTTTACTGTGGAAGTAAACAGCACCTCCCTCCCAAAAATCTAGTGTAAAGGAATCATGTTTCAAATCTGAAAGTGAGGAAAAAAGACAACTGTCTGTAAATATGGAGGCTAAAAGAAGTACGTGCATGCTTCAAAACAAATCCTCAAGCTAGTGTCTTTAATAAGCATTTATCCAAAATTGAATGTTATTATAATTTTCAATCAAGTTGCCACAAAACCTTTAATTTGAAATACAAAATCCTGCAAAATACATAGTTTGCCATTTCTGGCTAAATTATGTTAACTTTGTTATTTTACTAGTTTAGAAACATCTAAATTTTCAATTTATATCAGTACTATACAAATAAGTTCAAAATTTGGATTAGCAAAAAAAATATAATAAATAAATAAATAAAATTTAATTAAACACTGTTTGCTATTAACATACCATTAACTCCCCATTCTTTCCTCCACCTCAGGGACATGTCCATCATGACCACAGCATCCTCCACTACTCCCTTCCTGCTCAGCAAGAACTGACGTACCCAGAGATCATCTGACCGGAGCTTTGACAGGTCTCTCTCATCATATAGCTTCTTGTCTACATTTTCTGAAAGTGACAGATTCATATGCTGAATACTTTTTCAGAAATTTTTTGCCTTCATAAAAAAGTCACCTTTTGCTGATGTTCTTCTGACAAACCTCAAAATCTGTGATAAAATAACCAATAATCATGATGTTTTACTATTTGTAAACATTACCTCTGTTTATGATAAAAGTATAAGATGATGATGAATGATGAACATTTGATGTTTGGAGAACTGCAGGTAGTTATCTAGATTTATTATGAATCGATGCCATAATGTACATGATGTTCTCTTTGTCCTTGTCAGTGATGAAGACATTGCTACATATCAATGTTCTGAGCAAAACTTTGACCTATTCTGCTGCATAGGAATAGATCATAATTAACCTACATCTACCATGCACAGTATCCATTACAATTCACTTTTCTGTTCTTGTTCATGGTGATATAAGCACTCTGCATAAATTATGTATCACATTATTCAAATTTATAATAAATTCAATTAAGTACTCTGTCTTTTTTTTTCTTTTCTTAAATTCAAGACGCCCAAAGGACCATGTGCCGTTAATATATACAATTTATACTCGTACATGTCTGTGTTACATGTACTAGTACGTTGACAGAGTCAATGATGTCTAAATATATTTTTCATCAATGACATCCTCGTGACAATATCACTATCGTTATCTCACAACGAGATAACCAAACTGAAGCTAACAGGCTTTCAAATACGCCTACACTTTTTGACGTGCACCAAGTAAAACATGCATGACCCTGAAAGCAATGTTTACGTTTGCCATCACGTGAGGGAAGTATACCTTTGTACTTCTCGAAGAATTCTTCTCTTGCTTCACTCACTTGACCTTGAAATTCCTGCAAAAAAATCAAGTTCATTAATATGCAACCTAAATTAGAAATGACTCTTAAAGGTTGGCAAGGAAAATGTTATTAAATGTAATAATGTGTCACCTGATAAAGCAAAGCCGCATCTCCGGCCATTCTGTCACAAGTTCCACTTCCGGGTAAATGGGCAACTGCAATTGACCTAATTATTAAGCTAGTGATTGGATGACCGCAATAATATGCTGTTTTGATTGGCTGTTGCTCCTCGTGGCCCAATTTGCTTACAACATGGAGGACAGCGGCTCGTACGAAGCTCATTTATCTTGAAATAGGCCGACACTTGTCCCCTTCGTCGCTTAAAATGGCCACCAAATCACACTATTTCACTACCTGTGACGGAAAACTGCTGACACTTTCTTGGGGAGCACGAGGAAATAACGATCTTTCTGAAATTAGAGGTACTTTTTACAACTTTGATCTTGCAACTTGCAGGTTTTGTGGTGACGCGGAAAGTGGCTCTCCTGTTGATATTTCATATAACCCAGGAGTGAATTTTGATGTTCTAAAAGTTTGCAAGGTTAAAGAAATTTCAACAGGACAAAACATAAACTGCATACTTCTTCAGAGATCAGAGAGGAAAGTAAACCAGGGGCACGTTTATTATGTGATTACAACAAGTGAAAACAACTTAATTTGCATCAGAAAGTTTTCTGACAAACAAAATCTCTCTCAGCTGCTTTTGTTAAACTCAGAGGAATTACAGTTATTTGATGGACCAAATGTGCTATGGATTGAAGGCCTAACTGTAAGTTTTACACATAATTACCCAAATTCAACAAATACTGTTGTATGTAAAGTGGATTTACCGGTACACGTTTCAGCACTTTTGGAGTTAAAGTGGGCTTCATTGATCCCTGACTCATGGGATTCACAGGTGTACATTCTTTGCAAGACCCAGAGCAGTGTTAAAGAGCATGAAAGGATGGATCAGGACATTTCTGATAGTGACAGTGAAGACGACTGTTTTAAATTTTATGGCTTTATCATCAAGAAAAATGGTGCTGTCTTTTCTAGAAGTGTGGAAGACAAAGTTAGTTTTGTTGTAGAGCAAACCCCAACAAACTTATTTCCAGACATATATGCAGACATAATAAGCTGTATGACAGTGCAGCACTTAGGCACTCCCAAAAGGACAAGTCAGTCAGAATTGTCAGCATGGTATATAACCAAGACACATGCCCAGTCTTCAGATATGGACACAAGTTATTCTGCAAATACTTTCAGTTCAGATGTTTTTGCTTGCACAACTCATGGTCAGCTGCTGCAGTTTCAAAATGGACTTGTCCACAGATGCGTCCAAATGCCTTTTAATGATGCTGTTGATGTTAAAGTGGTGGAGACCATGGGTGGTCAGTGTAATGTGGTAGTGGCCTCTGCAACTGGACAGTTGATTGTTTTCGATGAGCTCCATTTAAAGGTATATTTTAGCAATCATGATGGCTGTTTTATCATTTGTTACTCATGGTTTATAAAGTTCCTTGGGACTTTATGTGGAGATTATTTGAAATAATTGTTGTAGTCTTTTTAATAAAACAATCTGTTTCTCATTATATTATCTCCTCTACCACATTTGCTTTGCTCTAGTTGCAGATGGCAGATGCACATGGGATTGTGTTCACATATAATAGTGGCTCACCTAACGCATTTACTTTTTCATTTGCATCAGATGCCAGTTAATTTTTAAGAGAAATGTTCACATTATCTGGTTACACCTTTGAATAAAAATAATTTTTAAATGTATATCAGGTTGAAACCATCAAGAAAGTCTAACAAGGTTTGCTGATCTGGAATTGACTCATGTTGTCCTGTGGTTTTACAGCAGGTAGATTTGTTCCAAGATGTCAAGAAAGTTTTGGTGGATGATTTTATTGGATGTGGCTCGGACCAAGTATTGCTGGTGTACAACAATGCAGATGGTACAGAGGGCATGGTCACACAGTTCCTGCTGACAGATTTTTGCCTGCATAAATTTGATTCTGAACAGGTTGGTAAACCAAGGTGTTTGTAGACAAATAGAAATGAGTTTTAGGGAAATTTGGAATTGTGTAGTATTTTAAAAGTGGCACATTGGACATTTGAGTAAATGATTATTATGATATCCCCCAGCCCCCAATCCCCCCCCCCCCACCCCACCCAAAAAAAGAAAGAAAGAAAAGAAAAAAGAAAAACCCCTGTAAAGTTATAACTGTGGAAGATGTTCACAATTTATTTGATGTTAATATTAATGTTGGAATTTATGTCATTTTCTGTACCTTTCTTGATAAAATAATTCTACTAATTAATTATTACTAGTAATAATAAACACTGTCAGGTGAATGCAGATATTGAAGTGCCCTGCACTGATCATGAGGAAAATCTCCAAAGAACTGCACAGGCTCTGGAAGCCAGATTGCAGGTAATTAAACTCCTTTGTCACTTTCTCTTTTCTTCCTACTCTGAAAAACTACACAGTGGCCAGTTTTTTTTTTTTTTTTCATTTTCTGTATGTCATAACACAAACATTAAGATAATATGGAGATTTTAAAATCAAGTAGCTGACATGCAATGGCTCTGAAGCTCAGTGACCAATCGTAGTGTTAATTTCATGGTCAAATTACATTTCAGAAACTTCTTATTTTAATCAAATAATGATTGATCTGTGTCATGTGGTAATTGGTATTATTTTAGGCTGGCCTGTCAGCAGTAAGGGAGGCAGAATATTTGTGCAGGAAGAAGCAGAGTTTGATAGAACGCACATGCCAGAATATAGAGAATATGAATCTGGGTAGAAAAGTGCCAATCACTTGTGAAGTAAGAGATATCAGTAAATAAAATTATGACACGGAAATATGGAGAAAATATTATAGACTAGTGTTTTTTAATTGCATAATAATATATTTTATGTTGTAAACATTGATAAACTTTGAGCTATTCCATTCAAGTGACCAAAGGTAGGAGGACAGGGTATTTTGAAGTTGATCTAAAGGTCTATAAATAGAACAAAGTGTAATTTGACAGCACTACATTTAATTGCAGCACATTCAATAAAGAATATCCCTTACTTAGTGCACCTTATGACTTGGGGCTGTTATTCTATTGTATATAGTTTTTTTTGACCAGTTCCTGCAGTTAAAGAATTGTTCACTTTTAAAAGATATTCAAAACTACATTATCAGCCACATCTTGTACATCTGGTGGGTCCAGTAAGGGAAGCTGATCATGGTGATAACACAGGTACCAGTTCCTCTGGTTTGACCAAAGGCTATCAGTGTCTAGACACCCTTGAAGTGAGGGATACCTGGCAGAGATTGGTTCATGAGAAGTGGGTGATTGGTGTTGATCTGGAAAATGTGTCACAAATGTGAGTTGTTTGCATAATAATGGTTTGTTAAATTACTGCCACTAGTGGCAGATCTTTTGTATCATGCAGATCTTGTTGAGATTCATTTTGAAATAAAAAACGGTTTATTTGCCAAGAGGTATTTTGCCTACAAGAAAGATCATGAATGGCCTTTCATTTGATAGCTCACTGAAATATGTCAGTTAACCTAGTGATAGTTATGGGAATAATTATTGAAATGACTTTGTTAAGCATTTAATCATATTATTGTGTATTTTCTTTTTCATTTCATTTCAGTGATTGCTTTGACATCTGGATTTCTATTGTCCCTTGTGCCAATAGTAATGTGCAGCACATGGAATCTCATGCCAAAGTCCAAGCTTTATCATCAAAGAGAGAGAAATTAAATCACCATAATTTTGATGGAGACTCAATTCCAGAAAAGAGACTGAAATTTAAGATGGATTCAAAGAAATCCAAACAGTGTCTTGTTCATGGGGAAGAGATTAGCGTTGCTGCTTGGGCAGAAATTCCACAATTTGGTGTCAACCCCCAAGTCAGTTGTAACTTGATTCTCCATTGGTCAGAGAGTGATCATGGTAACCATGGTGCTGACCCAGTTAGTAAGTCATTCATGAGAATCTGTGGTCAGGTGACACTAAGTTTTCAAAATGTTGCTGACATTGGCAATGACAAATTTTATGTCAGAATGAGAGAGAAAGATCTGAATAAACTTTCAGGTATGTCTTAGTAAGACAGCTACATAATTGAAAATCTGTTAAATGTAAATATTGTTTTGACAAGAGCATGAAGTTTCTGAAGCAGAAATGTTGTAATTATAATCTTAACTATAGTTTAAAGAATTATGTTGGATTTTTATGTACAGACACAGATGTGTCTGTACATATAGCCATCATCTGCGTCTGTCGTTGCCGTCGTCGCTGTCGCCGTCGTCGCCGTCGCCGTCGCCGTGCACTTTTACCGATAACACGATAAGTGGAAAACCATTTTACCTTTTGACTTGAAACTTGCAGAACTGATGAATATTCATAATACGCAGGTCAAGTTCGAAAATCAGCATGATCGGGTCACTTTTAGGGAATTTATGCAGTTTTTTCACTTTTTTCAGCATATATGCAGCACCGATAACACGATAAGTGGAAAACTATTTTACCTTTTGACTTGAAACTTACAGAACTGATGAATATTCATAATACGCAGGTCAAGTTCGAAAATCAGCATGATCGGGTCACTTTTAGGGAATTTATGCTGTTTTTTTCACTTTTTTCAGCATATATGCAGCATCGATAACACGATAAGTGGAAAACCATTTTACCTTTTGACTTGAAACCTACAGAACTGATGAATATTCATAATACGCAGGTCAAGTTCGAAAATCAGCATGATTGGGTTATTTTGAGGGAATTTATGCTGTTTTTTCACTATTTTCAATATAAATGCAACACTGATAACACAATATAAGAAAAACGGATTGGCCAATTGTAATTATACTCACAGGAGTGGTCAATCTTACTAAAACGCAGGTTGAGTTCGAAAATCAGCATAATCGGGCCATTATTTTAGAAGTTATACTGTTTTTTTCACATTTCCTCAGATTCAATTCTTAAGCATGTTAACAGTCTCATTATTTAACTAATAAGATGCCTAAAAGTGTTTGTTTGATATTTCCTGTATCTTTACAACATTGTTAGTTGATTATGTAAAAAACATGGTAAACTTGTTATCATGTATTGTGTAATAAAGTGTCAAAAATGGAAATAAACTCATATCATTGCAGTTTGTCAGATTCAATCATCCACTATGTTCAGAATCTCAGAATGGAGGAAATTGGACATTTAACACTGTTCTATTGATACTTTTCCCATCTTATCAATTTTTTTAGTTGGTCATATAAAAATGGCAGTAAAATGTTTATTTTGTTTTATGTTAAAAAAGTGTTAAAAATGGAAATAAACCCATTTCAGAACAGTGCTATCTTGTTTAGCATATATGCAGCACCGATAACACGATAAATGGAAAACCATTTTACCTTTTGGCTTGAAACTTACAGAACTGATGAATATTCATAATACGCAGGTCAAGTTCGAAAATCAGCATGATCGGGTCACTTTTAGGGAATTTATGCTGTTTTTTCACTTTTTTCAGCATATATGCAGCACCGATAACATGATAAGTGGAAAACCATTTTACCTTTTGGCTTGAAACTTACAGAACTGATGAATATTCATAATACGCAGGTCAAGTTTGAAAATCGGCATGATTGGGTTATTTTTAGGGAATTTATGCTAATTTTTCACTTTTTTCAGCATATATGCAGCACCGATAACACGATAAGTGGAAAACCAATTAACCTTTTGGCTTGAAACTTGCAGAACTGATGAATATTCATAATAGGCAGGTCAAGTTCGAAAATCAGCATGATTGGATCATTGTTAGGGAATTTATGCTGTTTTTTCACTTTTTTCAGCATATATGCAGCACTGATAACACAATAAGTGGAAAACCATTTTACCTTTTGGCTTGAAACTTACAGAACTGATGAATATTCATAATACGCAGGTCAAGTTTGAAAATCGGCATGATTGGGTTATTTTTAGGGAATTTATGCTAATTTTTCACTTTTTTCAGCATATATGCAGCACCGATAACACGATAAGTGGAAAACCAATTAACCTTTTGGCTTGAAACTTGCAGAACTGATGAATATTCATAATAGGCAGGTCAAGTTCGAAAATCAGCATGATTGGATCATTGTTAGGGAATTTATGCTGTTTTTTCACTTTTTTCAGCATATATGCAGCACTGATAACACAATAAGTGGAAAACTGTTTTTTCTTTTGGCTTGAAACTTACAGAACTAATGAATATTCATAATACACAGGTCAAGTTTGAAAATCAACAAGATTGGGCAATTTTTATGGAAGTTATCCTGTTTTTTTTTTTTTTTTTTCAATTTTTTCAGCACTTTTGTAACACCGATAACTTGATAAGTGTAAAAATGTTTTTCCTTTTGGATTGAAATTTACAGAACTGGTGAATATTTATAATACGCAGGTCAAGTTTGAAAATTGGCATGATTGGACTATTTTAACAAAAGTAATGCTGTTTTTTTCCTTTATTCAGCATACATGCAACACTGATAACGCATTTTAAGGAAAACCAATCAGCCTTTTATCTTGCAACTCACAGGAGTGATCAATCTGACCAGTATACAGATCAAGTTTGAAAATAAGCTTGATCAGTTAAGTTTTGATGAAGTTATTAGCCTTTTTGTATATAAGTGGTTTTTCTTCAGATTTAATTCTTAAGCATGTTAACAGTCTCATTACAGAACTAATTGGATATGTAAAAGTGTTGTTTTAACATTTTCTGCTTCTTAACAATATTGTTAGTTGATTATATAAAAATGACGGTAAACCTATTATAGTGCATTGTGTAATAAAGTATCAAAAATGGAAAGGAACTCATCATTGCAGTTTGTCAGATTCAATCATTCACTATGTTCAGAATCTCCAAATGGAGCAAATTGGACATTATAAATTGTTCTATTTATATTTTTCCTATGTCAACAATTTTCCTAGTTGATCATATAAAAATGACAGTAAATTGATTATTGTTTTATGTAAAAAAGGTGTTGAAAATGGAAAGAAAATCATTTCAGTACAGTTATCTCTTGTTAACATTTTGGCATTTTGAAAGTGTGACTCTGAACTTCCATGTCCTTGGAGACCTTTCCGTATCACATTTTCTGAATATCCATGATACTTTTTTTTTTTTTTTATAAAAAAATTGATGGTTTATTGCTGGTAAGTATTATGTTATATTGCATGAAAGTTGAAGAAAACCCTACTTTGTACACTGCTGCCAGGATAGCGATTAAGGGAAAACCATGTTACTTATGATAATCAACCTTACTGAAAAGACTGAAGTGCAGCTTGTGTTGGAAAACCATTGTAATTGTTTTCTGTTTTGAAAGCAATGCAGTAGAGTGCTATTTGGTGCAATAAATGTATATGGATAGTAGGCAGTTAATTCAGGGTTGTAAAGTAATTTGCTTAATTGATTTTCAAGTTATTTCAGGGTTATAAAATAATTTGCTTAATTGATTTTCAAGTGGCCATTAAATGAGATTACATAAACACACATTGAGATTTCATTGTAAAGTCCCATAGGTTTAGCTCTCTTAACTGTGTCACATAATTAGGAATCGATTATTATTATGCAGGTAAATGTTATTTAATATTGAAAATAAGTTTACAAAAGAAAAATTTTGTGTAACGCTTACATTAATGTTAAGATGAATAACAGTGCCTTATTATTCTCAAACTCAATAGGGTTATTCATATCATGTTAGTAATTGTACAGCTAGATTAAAAGTTTGAATAGCAGCTTTATTGGTATTTTTTGTTGTTTTATTTTACATTTTCTTTTAATTTTTTTTTCAAACACTAGCATCTTCAAGATGACACTTTCAACTGTCATCCACCAGAAGCGCTGTGTATTTTGTTTTTCCACATTAGCAGTTGTGTTGGTTTTTATGTCTTTAAACATTGTGTAATATTATTTTATGCACTGTCATCATTTTTCACATATAGGGATTTTCATTATGTGAATTTGAAGTCTCACATATGGTCCTGAAACTGAATCTTATTGACCATGTTATTCTGTTGTATATATTTTTGAAATTTTTATCTTTTACCTACTGGCATTTTCAGTGTGGGACTTATAACTCCCAAGGGTATGTAACAGTTCACTTTTATTGATACTACCTGTTGTGCAATATTTGCAACTTGACTTTACAGTTAAAGGGATAATAACTGTTCTTTTTTGGCAAATAATTTTTTTTCTAAAAAGTTTTTTTTGTTAAAATCTCTTAAGAAATTATTACAAAGTATAGCCACCTATGGAGGTCACATGGTCTGATGACAAGTTCAGATATCAGAATAATAGCTATGACTGCCCTTTTTGTGGTAAAACAAAATATATTATATTTCTGTGACTTGTTTACACTGTTTAAACTGAAGTTGGATGATTCATATCATGGTTATGCAGCTAGACTGAATTGAGCTTTAGTGGAATATTTTTGTAATTTTTTCTTTAATTTTTAATTTTTCAAACTGGCATTTTCAAGATGTGACTTATCACTCCCATCCACCAGGAGCCCTGTACTGTAACTTTGTAACACTTTCTGTATTTTTTTAACTTACAAGTATGATTATATATATATATATATATATATATATATATATATATATATTTTTTTTTTAAATTGAGTTTAAGCAATGAGTTTAAGAAATATTCACTTTATCTCATTCTGGCATTTCCAAAGTTTAACTCTTAGCAGCCTCAAGCCTTAGGGACTATTTCCACACCCTATCACGCTAACTGTGGATCGATGTATCTCCAAGGGAATTCTCGCTAAATTGCAATCAATGTAAGTGGCTTAGCTGTCTGTCACGCCTACTGAAACTGGCATGCCAGAATCCTAAGCCGCTTAAACTGAAAGCAATTTAGTGAGAAACCCCTTGGAGTTGGATTGATCCTGTTAGATTGATCTAGGTATGGGAACTCAGTCTAATGCTTGTTTCACATTTTACTTTCATCCTAATTCAATGTTATGCAGAATTAGAATTTGATGTTGGCTATGCAGTTACAGTAAGCATAATACATTAATGCATCAAAATTGACAGTATCCTATTTCCTGCGCTTTTTTTCTGTTTTTTGTCTGTACATTTGACAGCTTTGCTGCCTTGTTTTTAATGTAGACAATGAAAAAAAATATATGATTGGCTGTTGTAATAAGAGTGAAATTTAAAAATAGAAAAGGACAAATGTACACTTGATTCTTTTGAGGGACTTTGTGAAAACTAATGAATGATTATGATTTATGATAAAGAAAAGAAAAAGAAATGTTAAATAGTTTCATGGACAAACAATAATTTCTCTTTTCCTTGATATATTTCAGGCACTGAAATCTCCAGAAACATCTTAGCTTTAGACATAGTGCAAGAAACTTTTCCTCTTCAGTTTAAGTCTACTGTCTCCAGTCTTCCTAATCTGCCATCTTGGATCCAAAAATCTGGTCTGGTATATGTAGCATATTTAGAAAGCTATGCTGGGGACGCCGAGGGACCTTTTCATCATATAAGGGTCAGGGTTGTGCATCTGGAGAGGCACAGAGCTACAGTGGAAGTAAACGCATGGTGAGGAAAATTTGATTTTAAGGTTTCTTTATATTAACATGCTTTATTATAAATTATGATGATGGTAAATGGTATTTCAACTGATCAAACAGCTTTAACACAGGCAAAGTAATGTATTTTTAGAAAGATTGTGATAGTGTGTAAGTGAGCACAATCTTGCACATTTCAGACTTAAGCTTTGTCATTGGTAAAAGCTGAGGGTGGTGTTGTTTATCGAGCAGGATTTTAACTTATTACTTTAAGTCATTAAATGTCACATATAAATGAGAGCTCACACACATACTCAGACATATTCTCCAAGGATAAGATAAGAGATGGAAAAAACCAATGAAATGCATTTAAAAGAATGTTCTGAGGTAAGGCATTTTTATATTTTTATATGAATTTTTATGTACAGACACAGATGTGTCTGTACATATAGCCATCATCTGCGTCTGTCGTCGCCGTCGCCGTCGTCGCCGTCGTCGCCGTCGCCGTGCACTTTTACCGATAACACGATAAGTGGAAAACCATTTTGCCTTTTGATTTGAAACTTGCAGAACTGATGAATATTCATAATACGCAGGTCAAGTTCGAAAATCAGCATGATCGGGTCACTTATAGGGAATTTATGCTGTTTTTTCACTTTTTTCAGCATATATGCAGCACTGATAACACGATAAGTGGAAAACCATTGTACCTTTTGGCTTGAAACTTACAGAACTGATGAATATACATAATACGCAGGTCAAGTTCGAAAATCAGCGTGATTGGGTCATTTTTAGTGAATTTAGGCTATTTTTTATTCTCTTTTTTCAGCATATATGCAGCACCGATAACACCATAAATGGAAAACCATTTGACCTTTTGGCTTGAAACCTACAGAACTGATGAATATTCATAATACGCAGGTCAAGTTCGAAAATCAGCATGATTGGGTCATTTTTAGTGAATTTAGGCTATTTTTTCACTTTTTTTCAGCATTTTTGCAACACTGATAACACAATAAATGAAGAGCTGTTTTACCCTTTGGCTTGAAACTTACAGAACTGATAAATATTCATAATACGCAGGTCAAATTCGAAAATCAGCACGATCGGGTCACTTATAGGGAATTTATGCTGTTTTTTTTTCACTTTTTTCAGTATATATGCAACACTGATAACACAATATAAGAAAAACAGATTGGCCAATTGTCATTATACTCACAGGAGGGGCCAATCTTACTAAAACGCAGGTTGAGTTTGAAAATCAGCATAATCATTCCATTATTTTAAAAGGTAATCTTGTTTTTTCACATTTCCTCACATTCAATTCTTAGGCATGTTAACAGTCTCATTATTGAACTAATAAGATACGTAAATGTGTTTGTTTGGCATTTCCTGCATCTTTACAACATTGTTAGTTGATTTTGTAAAAATGATGGCAAACTTGTTATCATGTATTGTGTAATAAAGTGTCAAAAATGGAAATAAACTCATATCATTGCAGTTTGTCAGATGCATTCATCCACTATGTTCAGAATCTCAGAATGGAGGAAGTTGGGCATTTAAAACTGTTCTATTGATACTTTTCCCATCTCATCAATTTTCTTCATTGGTCATATAAAAATGGCAGTAAACTGTTTATTTTGTTTTATGTTTAAAAAGTGTTAAAAATGGAAATAAACCCATTTCAGAACAGTGCTGTATTGTTTACATTTTGGCATTTTCAATATGTGACTTTGAAGTTCCATGGGCCTGAAGGCTTTTGCTAGTCACATTTTCTGAATAACCATGATACTAATATTTTATAATTAAAAATTGATGGTCATTATGCTGTAAAACATTATGTAATATTGCATGAAAATTTGAAGAAACCCCTATTTTGGGCACTGCTCCCATGATGACCATTTAAGGAAAATCATGTCACTTACTGTTCTCAAACTTACAGGAAAGAAACATGGGACTAAAATACAGCTCCAGTAGGCAATGCAGTCTGTTTGGTAAATTTTTCTGGCAATTAAACAGTTTTTTGTGAAAATTAAATTTTTCACTTATTGGCATTTTCAAGGTGTGACTTTGAAGTTCCATGATCCTGAAGACCTTTGCTTGTCACATTTCCTGAATATCCGTGATACTAATATTTTATAATTAAAAATTGATGGTCATTATGCTGTTAAACATTATGTAATGTTGCATCAAAATTTGAAGAAACCCCTATTTTGGGCACTGCTCGATCCCATGATGACCATTTAACAAAAATCATGTCAATTACTGTTCTCAAACTTGCAGGAAAGAAACATGGGTCTAAAATACAGCTTCAGTTGGCAATGCAGTCTGTTTGGTAATTTTTTCTGGCAATTAAACAGTTTTTTGTGAAAATTTAATTTTTCACATATTGGCATTTCCAAGGTGCGACTTAGAACCTCCACGGGCTTGAAGACCCGTGCTAGTCACATTTTGTGAAAATCCATGACACTTATATTTTATTATTAAAAATCGATGGTCATTATGCTGTTAAGCATTATGTAATGTTGCATCAAAATAGCAGAAAACACAATTTTTGGTGCTGCTGCCTTGATGACCATTATGGAAAAACCGTGTTACTTATGACTGTCAAACTTTCAAAAAAGAAACACAGGACTAAAATGCAGCCTGAGTTAGAAAAGCAGTCTAATTGGCTTCTTTTTCTGGAAGTTATACATTTTAGTGTTATATTCATTATCTTTTTTGGCATATTCATTATGGGACTCTGAGCTCCCATGGACATGAAGCCAAATGGTAATCATATTTTCTACATGTCCATCCTATTTATAGTCAATAAACAAAAATTGGTGATAATTATTCTCTAATTTATTATGTAATGTTACATCAAAATTGACGATCTTTTTGCACTGCCACTGCAAACATTATGAAAAGAAAACTGTGCTACTTATTATAATTTTAAACTTACAAGTACGATTTTTAGGATTGGCCTTCAGCTCATGAGAAAACCAGCTCTATCGGATTATCATGTTTATTGTATTTATGCATTTTTTGTGAAATTTTCATTTTTCTCATTCTGGCACTTTCTAAGTATAAACTTGAACTCTGATGGGCCTGAAGCCTTATGCTTTTACTTTCGTCTGTGTTACCTGTTGTGCATAAGTTGATGTTGACTGTGCAGTTAAACATAATGTATTATTGCATCAGGATTGGTAGTCTCCTATTTTGGGCATTATGGTTTTGTGCTTTTCTTAAGGTGTGACTTATGGGCCTGAAGACCTTTGAGTGGGTCAGTCTGTAAATTACCCTTGGGTATCACTAGATTAATTTCAGAGTTATAAAGTCATTTGCTTTAATAGGCCATTAAATGAGATTACGTAAAGCACACTTGTTGATATTTCCCTGTAAACTCCCAAAGGTAAAGCTCTTTGCTAGATTAATAATAAGGAAGCAGTGATAATTATGCAGGTAAATTTTGTTTAATATTGCAAATAAGTTTTAAATATATATATATATATATATATATATATATATATATATATATATATATATATATATATATATATATATATATCAAACTGGAAGATTAAAAGTTTGAATAGCAGCTTCATTGGAATTATATTTACCTCAAGCTCTGCCAAGGAGGTTATATTTTCACCCCTGTTTGTCTGTCATCCACATAACACAAAAAGTTATGGACTGATTTTGCAGAAATTTTCAGGAACTGTCGGAAGTGGGCCAAAGAGGACAATGATTAATTTTTGGTGGTGGTCCGGATCAATAATCAATCAATTATCAATATAATCAACAATTGCTGCCTTGGCAGAGGTCTGCACTCTCAAAGTGCTTTTCTAGTTTTGTTGTTTTCCTTTATAATTTTTTCTCAAACACTTGCATTTGTGACTTTTAGCCCCAGGCAGGCTCTCATCTGCCTGGGGCTCTGCACATTTTCTGTATTTCTACATAAGCAGTTGTATTGTTTTTTATGTCTTTAAACATTATGTAATATTATTTTATGCACTGTCATCATTTTTCAAATATTGAGACTTTCATAATGTGAATTTGAACTCTCATGGTCCTGAAACTGTAATCTTATTGAAGGGGTGGATTGAGACCATCTTCTGGGTCTTCCGGAAGACAGTCAGGTTATTAAGTTTATATTGACTGGTATCTATTTTTTCTGTTGGAAGACCATCAAAATGGAGGATGGATCAACATAGATACTTTGTAATACTGTCAGAAAATATCTCTGGGTCCGCTCCTGTTATTGACCATGTTACCTGTTGTGCAAGATTAAAATTCAGTGTTGACTGACAGTGCTATTATAAGCATTATTTATTATTGCATCAAAATTGACAAAATGACCTTTTTTGCATCTTTATTTTCTGTTTTTTGTCTGTACATTTGACAGCTTTGCTGCCTTGTTTTATTATTAAAATTTCAGGGATCAAAATCAGCTGCTGCTTCTAGTCCATACCCTGTATGGGCATCTCCCAGATGATGTTATTATCTTACCATATCACCATGGTGACACCAAAAGGGTTGCCATGGAAACTGTGCTTCATCACATGACAACAGAGCAGGCCAAAATTAGGGAGTCTTTCATGCAGCTTATAAAGGATGCTGAGAAAGAAAAGAGTCAGAAATCTGCAGCTTCACAACAGGTTGACTTGACAAGTGAAGGACTCGATGAAAAAATGGATACTAGTGACAAAGATCCTGCTAAAGTTCGTGATGAATTTCAAAGGCAGCAAAAACATACAATGGGCAGTGGTTCTGGTGAAATTGTTGTTGATGGTGGAAAATATTTAGAGGCTATGAAAGGCATCCTCGATTTGCAGATGTTAACTGACCATGCAATGTGTTCTTACACAGAAAAATAATCATTTGATTTAATTGTTTATTAGGTCATTATTATTATTTATTTGATTTATTTATCGTTATTCTTTGTGGTAGATACAGACATGGGACAAGATGTTATTGCTACACAAAATGTATATATTTAGTTAATTGACATATGAACATTTGAACGCGTTGGTATTTTAACCATTTTAAGAATCTTTTTTACTATTTTGAAGATCTTTGTATATTTGTTAAAAGATACATTAAAGATATGCTGGTTTACTGAGTAGTTGGTACAATGATCTCATATTTGTCATTTGTTTAAATAACATAGACAAACATAAAATCAACATTAAAAAAATTAACTGATTTTGAGGCGCATGATATTTTGAAAGACTACACCATTTATTTCTATTTTATCCAAATCATGATCAAAGTCGATAACTAAAAAGGGCTACATAGAAAAACAGGGTATGTTATTTTTTCGACTAGGTGTAAAATATATCGGACAATTTTTAGATTAGTTTTAAGTTTAGAATCACCTATGATAAGTATTGAAAAAAATGAAAAAAAAAAACTGTGAGGTAGATGCGGCACTGAGGTTACTAAATCAGCTCCGAATACCTCAGTCAATTATGACCATGATACGTTGCAAATATTCAAATTCATTCAATATAGATATGGTTATGTAACCCATCTCTTATTTTAATGGGATTAAAAAATTTTTTCAGCAACATCATTTGTCTTAGGACCCATCAAACGAGTTTAATGGGTACTTGGTTTATCCTTTTTTATGCTATATCATTTATTATCCATAATGCTTCCTCAGGAAGCGTACAGTACGGCTACACTTGTCAAACCTGAATCAAAAACTTTTTTATGTGACATGAAAATGGTGAAGTGGAAAACAAATGGCGCTTTGTTCAGACAAAGCTCTAGCGTATAATTGTGCCACATAGTGCCATTGGATGTTTGTCACTGTCCCGCGATATATAACTTTAAGTATGCCGTTACTTACACTTACTAAGCGAACTTTTTTTACTAGCTAATTAGTTGGAGGGTCAATGATTCATACCCTGCACTCTCCGTAGTTTATTACTTAAATCCTGTAGTCTCGGCGATTCGTTGTTTAAAAAAGGCATATGGCAATTTGGTTTTGTGGGTCTATTTTATTGCCTAAAACGCCCTGTGTCTACCCCAATGAAAGACACGACAATCTCATTGTGGTCGAGATATTTTACATCATTTTAATATGCTTATTTAGGCGATGGAAATAGCTTCTCTAATATTAGACCGCAGTTTTGGTTTCTCTTTCTCTAGTTACATATTCCTGATGTTTATCAATATTCATAATGCCCATTCTGTCACGAATCCACAAAGAAATTCGCAAAAAAAAAAAAGAAAAAAAAAGAAAAAAAAATGCACCATTTAACCAGCGTGATATAATCTTTACAACTATTAAATGCTAATAGATGCTACTAAATAAATAATTCTTATTTATCTTTCCGACCGCAGCCTTCAGACGAACAATATTAATGTTGACCGTTTCTGTCTTGACATCCTAGCGGTGAAGGCAACAATAACGGTACCTTCAATGTCTTCCATCACGCGAAGAAAGGTGACTGAACAGACTGTGTCATTGTGACTCTGGAGATGTCTTCAAACTTCTAAATGGTGTTTAGTATTCCTATCGTCCAAATTGACTCCTTATTTATATTGCTTAAAGCGTGACATTTTTTCATGACTTCGAATATGCCTTTATTTTGTATTTGCCTCATGAGGGGTTTTGTCCGTCTAATCAGCAATAGCCAACGTTGCTTTGTCACATGAATTATATGCAACAAACTATTTACAGATCTTCCATTTTTTTCTGAGGTGATTCGTAGTTTGAAAGACTTTTCTTTAGTTTTTATAGGCGTGCATACGGTGCATTTCCAATTAAAAAACAAATGAATAAAGAATTTAAAATGATTTTTAAATGTTAAAACAGATAAGAATAGGGAGAATTTAAGTTCTTTAGTTGTTTAAGATAAAAATAGCATTAAGTGTCTTCGACTTCGCGAACTTTCACTGCGAAACTAAATTCCACGCGTGGTTCTCTCCGATTCATGTTTTAGTTAACTTGTAAAATGACAAATATCTGGGATTTTGTGTAAAATATATATTTTATCAGTATTATTCATACAGCATACCATTTATTTTCGTGACAATAAATGCAATGTATCTGGGGATTAAAAGTTCCAGTTAGGATAAAGTCTATCATAGTTGGTGTTAGACATTCCATATCTCTAAATCTGAGTTCTATAATAAACATTTCCATGCATCTTGCATGTTGTATGTAATCACAGAGTATAATAACAAAGAAAAAAATCAGCATTGGACTAAACACAATTCAAGCATTTTGTCTGTAATTTTTCTATAATAAGATAAAAAGAAAAAAAAAACTCTCAGCATTGCTGACGCCTGCTTTTCCACGGCTGGAAGTTTTTGATATCGGCCAAGCGGGTCGGCTGTCGCATCCACTGAATCACTTGATACGAAGTCACCATGTAAACGTCTGGCATGCGGTTAATATAACGCATGAATTTTTTCAGTCCGCCTAATGTGAAGCGATTTTTCCTGTTAAACCATGTAGCGTGGACATAGACGCCGTAAGGTGCTCTGCGGTTGTTGTAGTAGTCGTTAAGGAAGTTGAGCAGAAGGTAGTTAAAGGTGTCTTCTTCCGTCGTCGTCCTGCAACTGTCGGCCATTCCGCAGGCTTTTCCGTCGACGCCGTACATGCGATTAAGCGGGATTTCCCAGAGCCCAGGATAGGGACGTCTAGGGCAGTTTCCAGGGGTGATATCACAGAGGTAGTTCTCTGGCGGGGTATCTAGGGTGTATGGCCATATGGGAGGGGTGTTGTGAATCTGCTCGGCGCTGTACTTGCCTGTTAACATGGAAGAGTCGTACGTAAAGTTGTTGTCGTAGAGCATTTTGAACTGGCTGTCGCCGCCGATTTGCAAGAACGGGGTCCTCATGCCACGAATTTCCTCAGGCGGCAGTCTGGCCTGATTGCTGATCATGTCCTTCTCGCCGACTATTTCCTCGACGTAATCGTTGTACGTCGCTTGATCCCACCAGGAGGGAGGGGAGCGATGGGAGATGCTGTGGCTGGCGATCTCGTGCCCTTCGTCCCAAAGTTTACGAATATGGTGATACACCGTATTCCCAACGCCAATATTCGATGTATAAAAGGTGCCACCGATGGTGCAGTTATTAGGGTTTCTCAGTGGATTGTTCTTCGGGAATAGTTCCTCGTAATAACGAATGTTGTTGAAATTCACGGAGTCGTCAAATGTAACCAAAACCATTTGGGGCGTGTCTTTGGGTCGAAATCCTGCTGGTGGCCGCGAGGTGGGACAATGGCATCGGGGCAGACGACAGGTGATGCGGTCGCAGACGGCAGCCTCAGAACGCTGGGCGTATTCTGCCAGAGTTATTAGCAGGAGCAGTGCGTTGAAGAACTTGTTCATTTTTGTATGAATAATTGAAAGCAACTGAAAAGATGTCTCTTTTCACAGAAAATTGCTACTCACGGCTTTTCTTCACAGCGGGTTGTATGTCTTTTGAGTTCAACTTCAGTGTAAAACGGCGACTTTTCTGGTCCTTCTGGTTCCGTTCTATTCTTTAAAAAAGGTCCGCAGTCTGAAGGCACTCTGTCTTCAGGGAAGCTGCGGGAAATTCCAAGCTCTGCTAGCGATATCCCGCACTCCTCCCTACAGCTAGCTGTCTTCTGGCCTGTACCAGTCTCCGCCTCAGAGCTATAACTGCGTATATCCCGAGTCCGGCTAAAACAACGGCGTTTGTTGTGCGGTAAAAAGGGGCCCTTAATGAGTTTCGTCACATCACAACACTGCACTCACGGTGTATACAGTGTACTCTTTGGACACAGATGAATACAAACACTCTTTCGTTTTTAAATTATTCATTAAATGGTCGTCTGTGTGGGTCTTTAATGAATTGTCCACAAGATGACTGGACTCTGTGGGACTGAAGCCACCCTGGTATGGAGTCACCCACACCATTGTTCACCTATAAGAAAATTATCATTGTGGATGTCACGAGAGAAAAACGTGGTATTCTCCCGGCAGTAGTTATAAGAGCTTCTGGTAATGGTTTTGCATTTTGGGCATTTTAGCTGTGATGTTGTCAAACAGTAGAATTCAAAGGGTTAGAATGCTTATGTGGCTGCCACTGGTTTATATTTTATTATTATTTTTATTTCAAACTGCAAAGTACAGCTCAACATATACTAAGTAGGCTGACACTGCAAGTCAGGAAGGGATGTCTACCTCTCATCGATCTTTGTCTCCGATGTCTGCATGTGTGGCACGGTGGTGGATTCACGGGACGGGATCCGTGTTTCCCGCGCATGATTTCAGCAATGTTCGCATGGTACACACACACACATTCGCGCGAACGCACTAATGACACCCAACGCTTGCATGTTCGCATAAATTGGAATTATTCACCGATGATCACAAATCAATGTAGACATCGGAATGAAAAGTGGGAGAGGGCAGAATTGGACATTTTAGCGGCTCCCTTTCTCTATGGCAGTAGCCTCATTGTAGCGATTAACAGAAACACAAATTCTCATGTCCGCCTCCGCATTCATTATGTTTCCCTTTTTATATACTCAATGCTGACAAGAATTGTATTTCTAGGATTGATAAATGCAGCAAAACATTCCAATCGTGAGTGTCGAGACCGCAGCTATTTCTACTGCTGTCGTTTCTCATGAAGTCCAGAACAACAGTCTCTTTATTGTAATTTGTTTTAACACGCGATTTTAACAAGACTGACAGAATAGATGTTATTGTTACATGAACCTTTTGTACCCCGGGGCGGGGCCAAGCTTCACTGATATGACTAACTTTTAAGACTATTTCTTATTCACTTAAAGGTATGTCGGTTTGACATGGACAATGAGAACATATGAGACAAACATTAACATATGCTACGCTTCCTCATTACCATGAGGAAGAGGCTTATGCTTTTTAACTTATATTTGTTGACACGTAAATGAACAATGATATGTAAAGGGACATTACCTTTCATATTTTGGTTTTTATACACCCTGTTTTTAAAATGACATTCAATGTTTCTAAAAAATAAAGCAAATCCCCAGCACTGCTTTAAGTGAAAATATAATGAATATATTTGACCGTTCACTCGGATGAAGCATGGCCAAAATTACGTTATTTTGTCCAATGGTGAAGTCAAAGGAAGAAGAAGCTTGAAGGTATTTACCAGCCATGAATGAATACTCCTCGAAAAAAAACAAAAACAAATTTTCTCCTTCTTTCAAATCATTTCTCGACCCGTTCCAGCACTTGGATGCGATGCCTTATTCCATTTTTAATTTAATGATTTAGTTTTACAAGGCAGGCTAGTCATTTAGATCTCCTTGCCTTAAGCACATTGTATGAGAAAATATCGACGTCAGATACTTTTATTTTCAGTGGTTTAATAGTTATTAAGGTCTGAGTTGGGAAAGATTTGTAGCTTTGCAGGGTTTTGAGATATAGAAATATGATTGTGGGAAACTTTCACGCTCGTGAAGTATACATTTAACTTTAAGACGTATGCTCATTCCAACAGTATGTTGTTTTTGATTAACGCTCTTTTCGACGATGGCCAGTTATAGAAAATTATCAAGGGTTCTGAATAATTGTATTTGTTTAAACGCCAAAAGTCCATAAACTGTCATTGAAACGTTTTTCAAATAATCAGCTTCTTGCGGAAGATGTAACATGAATAAGAAGACAAATGATAAAAAGACATAATTGAGAAAGGAAATTGACAAAATACTGAATGAATAAATGAAAGAACAAAATAACGCTATTCCATTTTTGCGAGTGTGAAGTATTGGGAATGTTATAAAACTCAAATGTTCAAAAGTAATTACGTAGTAATAAGAAGTATTATCTGACAGAAGTTATAACCTTTTCAGCTTAAAAAAGTGGTCAAGTAACAGGGCAATTAAAACAAAACAAAACAAAATAAAAAAAATAAATAAAAATACATCCCTTAAAAAGTTATAAACATGCTTAGCACAGAAGCCCCTTATTCCTACTAATGTTATTCACAGTAATATCTTCCATCAACAATTGATGCAAGACCACATTAATTAAGATATTTATCTATGAAAGAATCACTTGTTAACACTGAAATGCAAACGCATATTATGCTGGAGACGGTTCCGTGTACCGTTGAGGCAGACTTGACGGGTAGCGTGGCCGAGCGGTCTAAGGCGCTGGTTTAAGGCACCAGTCTCTTCGGAGGCGTGGGTTCGAATCCCACCGCTGCCAAATATTTTGTTTAGAAATGGTACATAGTGCATTAAATCATATAAATATGACACCTAGGTCGAGTTCGAAGTTGCCATTCGCAAATTATCTAAAAGGCAAATCTTTACGTAAAACTCCTTTACGTAAAACCGGGAGGAGTTATTTGCCAAATATGTGTTTTTTCCTCAAAATGAGCATCGTTGGTAGAATGGAAAGCGCACCAGTCTTTACACATTTGAACGTTTTTTAACGATTCCCTCTTCATAGGGCCTTGCGTAAGCGAAAACCGTCCCGGTGTGAACGGCCTTTGACACCATTGTGGTTTTTTTACCGTCATAGGTGAAGCAAACAATTCCTCACTGACTGATGCTAAAAGAAATGCCATCTATGTAGGAACGCTCCGTCCCAGGTTGCCAAACAAGGCCTAGTGGACGTGACAAACTTGAATAAGAAGACCATGTTCGGGGCCTGGCGTGACTCTGGAAAGAAATGCAGCACCCAGGCTATCGATCGTAACTTCATATATATGCGTGTATATCCAAAGTGCCCTCTCCATGAGAAGGTTGAAAGTTTCCATTTGAGTAAGCGACCACTAACCAAGTTTGTCTGGCAACGTGGTAACACCACCGACTTGCACACAGGCTTTCACGCATACTCGGGTTCGAGTTCAAGAATGCGACTGTAATTTTTTTCCAGAAATAATTTGCAAAAATTGCGTTCGATACTATAAAAGGAAACTCGTATGTACGGAGGGTGGGCGGGTCAGTCATGGCGCAGTCGGTAGCGTGCACGGCTGGAAAAAACAAATGCAAAGTCGTCACCAAACATGGCAACGTAGAGTCACGGGTTCGAATCCCTGAAGACGCACGTCAGTTCACCACAACAACGTCGTCGAACTGGCACTGGGAGCGGGAAGCCATTGGAGCGAATGCGGGCTCTCGTGGGTCCTCGCAAATTACCTTTTGCATCATTAATAAAAAAAGTTGTCGTCACAGTGATGCATCTATGAAGATCTTACTTCTCTTTTAGTAGATTTATTTCTTAAAGATATATACGGTGATTTGATATGTACCTTTGGCATAAAAACAAAAACGGTATTGTTTACAATAAGTGATCGATTTGACATTGACTTATTGTTGGTCATTATCATCAACTTTGCATCGTCAATAATATTTCTTTTCTCTTCACTTTAAACTCCTTAAAATGATGCTGACGAAGGGAAGCTCATTGAACTCTATCTTTTTCCAGGTACGTCACAGGTCAAACTTGAATGGAGTCAATTGCTGACCCCATATGATGCCATGCATGTCATACTGTCCTTTGTTATTTTCTCGGTGGCATAATCTGCAAGAAAAGTTTTCATTTTTTTTTTCAAAAGTAGCGATGCCGCTATTGCTTTACCCATTCATACATTCTTTTGTATGTTCTTTGCTTATCAAGACTGTTCGTATGGTCATACAGTCCCCGGGGCAATTCCACAGTCTACACTTCAAATGGCAAAGACTACTCAAAACTAAAATCGTCAAGTTGTGAACCGCTTTGAATCTCAACGTGCTCTATAACGCCCCAGGTGAAGTCAAACGTAACCTCAGTGTAACACAAATGAAAATAAAAGCACTTAAAGTCATATAGCTAGGAACATGGCAGGCAGGCTTATCAATAAAAGCGCCCGATCGAGAAGATCGAGAAGAGCCAAGATCGAGAAGAGCCAAGTGCTAGCAAGGCCGCGACCTAAATATGGTGGACCTACATGAAAGGAAGACCGCTTAATCCTGTAATGACCCCTCCGCCTCTCACACGCCTCCCCACGTGTCGTCCCTGCAGGGGCACAGTAATTAAAATTCGGCTCAATTCAACTGGTCGAGGGACGACGCGTGGAAAGCCGTGTGAGAGGCGGAGAGACCGTTACAGGATTAAGCGGTCTTTCTTCTATGTAGGTCCGCCATATTTAGGTCGCGGCCTAACTGGCACTCGGCTCTTCTCGATTTGAATGGTTCCTTAGACTGCTTGGTCACGTTACCCGACCTATAGTTAACCCTTTCCAGTATTATAATACTTATGCATGTTGTAATCTACAAGCACTTCTTTCTTCTTTCATTTAGATAATTGAATAAATTTAACTTATCTTACATCAATTTTATACCTGACACATTATCATCGACAAATTAATTGTCATTACCAACTTCATGAATAATTAAGTAGCTTCTGTTCATGACAATTAATTCACAATAATTAACGTTCTTTAGATTATTTTGCCTTATTTTTGTATTATCTTGGAAGAATATTTCTGACATGGCTATTTTTTTTTTCGTGTGACAGGTTAGGTCTTTTTCACAATGGTTTAAAAATACGAAAGGCCAAATGGCAATTAAAAAAAGAAAAAACGATCTGATCATGATCTCATTAGGTAAAACGTGTTTATCATCAATTTGCTGAACTCGACAGACATAAGGGGGTATTGTGGTGAATTAATAATGGGGACAACAGGGAGGGGTTTTAAGGAGCTTTTTTCTCAGACGCGTCTTCAATTATCTGAAAGATGACGTTTATCAGAGCTGTAAGATAAGGACGTACTAAAAATGACCTTTGAAATTATTTGTAAACAGCAACTAATCAGTTCTTGAGTTCAGGTGAAACGTGCGTGCTTATCATCATTTTGCTGAACTCGAACAACGAATGATGAAAATCATTCAAAGACTTCCACAGGGGATCTAGCTCAAATGGTAGAGCGCTCGCTTAGCATGTGAGAGGTACTGGGATCAATGCCCAGGTTCTCCAATTTTTTTTTCTGCTGAATACCTCACATAAGGGATATCTGAAACAAAGAACCGTTTTAGAAAACGATTGGTATGTATGTAGAATGTCATCAAAACTCTCATAAAAGTTACAAAGTTAACACCCGCTTAATTATAAATCTACATGATATAATAACCTGTCAACTTCTTATCTGCGTGTTTAATTCATGTTAAAATAGATACAACAGATACAGCATAGATGAGAAGACAAATGTCTGAGATAGAAAATAAACGAAAGACTGAATAAATGAGTGCAAGAACAAATAAACGAACGCATGTTTTAATGAGTGTAAACGCATATAAAGGAATAACTTAGATAAGTAGATATATATGGAAACCCACATAATTTTATCTGACATGTTATTTCATCGCTAGATATACATTTTCCACACTCACTAATAAGCGATGCATGAACTTCGTATTATTTGTAATGCACAAAATAATATTTGTGCCTATTAGACGATTGGATTGTGTATTTTTCTCTGTTTCTTTCGGCATTGAAAAAGAATTAGCTTTGTTGTGCTCATTTTTGACCAAGACCGTACGGTTTAATTTATTCATTTACCTGAATGAAAGAAGAAAGAAGCGCCAGTAGTGGTTCACAGGCAAACGCATAATACTGGAGACGGCAAAAACGTTGAATTAGCTTATCACAGCACCGGTAGCGTGGCCGAGCGGTCTAAGACGCTGGTTTAAGGCACCAGTCTCTTCGGAGGCGTGGGTTCGAATCCCACCGCTGCCAAATGTTTTGTTTAGAGTTTGCATCTACGAAGTCATTCAACACTACTGCCACCAACAAAATTGAGATCAAAGTTTCGCTACATAGACATCCTTTTGCATAAGTCATCAAAACGTGTGGGACTAAAATATTTTGCAATCGAGCACGTGAACCGAAATAGCTGATAAACTTAAATGAATCTTTCGAATAACTTCGAGAAATTACTCCTTAAAAACCTCTCATCATCGCGCCAGTTATTTAAATATGAATTAAAATGCAAAGGTAAACACGCAGATGAGATGATAGGCTCTTCTATCAGGTAGATATGTAAATAAGGTTTAAATTTTGTAACTTTAATCTGAGTTTTGATGCTTTTTATATGGTTATTCAAGAAAGTCACCAACCATTCTTTAAAACGTTTCTTCGTGTCAGATATTACTTATCTAATACATTGAGCAGAAAAAGTTTCTGGAGAACCTGGGCATTGATCCCAGTACCTCTCACATGCTAAGCGAGCGCTCTACCATTTGAGCTAGATCCCCTCCATGTATGTGCTAAGGGATTTTCATCATTCCTTGTTCGAGTTCAGCAAAATGATGATAAGCACGCACCTAGCTGAAGATCCGATTAGTTGCAGTTTACAAATAGTTTTAAAGGTCATTTTCAGTACCTCCGATTACCAACACCAATACAACTGTCGACTATGTCTAGACTGCAGTTTTAATACACAAAACATTTTTGTCTTTTAGAAGTTAAGCTTTGAGTGAAAACTTTCTGTTTCTTTCAGCATTAAAAATGTATAGTTCAACAAGTCTCAATAGCTTTGCTGCCATTATTTTCGGGCTTATTCATGCGGTTCTTAAATAAAACAATACCTATACAGAAAGTACATATCAGTGAAATAAAAATGACGAAGATAAGTCAACATCTAATGAAAATGCTTTGACTAGTGAGAGGTCAAGTAAAAACACCTTGATTGAAACATCACAGAACTATAAATAAGGCAAAATACATCATTTAAGACGTTCTAAATATCTTAACAGATGCATGAGCCGATGCATGATGTTACTACTGTACAGGTTAGTTTCCGGGAATATCTGAGACTGAAGGTATTGGACGATATAACACATGAACAAATTATCTTACAGCTCTGATAAATGTTATCTTCCAGATAATTAAAGACGGGCCTGGGGAAAAAAGCTTCTTAGAACCTCTCTCCTTTGCGTCCATTATTTTAAAATTAAAATTGAAATTCACCAGCTACTATTTGAACAATATCCCCTTATATTAGATTGGGGATGATATGATTCTCATCAGATCTCTGTCAAGCTCAGGTAAATTGATGATTGACTACAGTGTAGCATGCTTTACCTGATGAGCTCTTGGTCAGATCGTTTTCTTTCTTTCTTCTTTCTTTTTTTTTTTTTTTTTTGTTTCTATTGCCATTTGGCCTTTCTCATTTATTAAACCTTTGTGTAAAAGACCTAACCTTTCACACGACAAATAGCCATTGTCTTCGAACATAATACAACAATTAGGCAAAATAATCTGAAGAACGTTAATTATTGTGAATTAATTGTCATGAACAGAAGCTCCTTAATCCTAATGCTGGTTATAACAATTAATTTGTCGAAGATAATGTGTCGGGCATAGGGATGATGTAAGATAAGTTAAATTTATTCATTTATGTGAATGAAAGAAGAAAGGAGTACTTGTAGAGGTTGACATGCAAACGTATTTTAATATTGGAGAGGGCTCAGTGCTACATTAGGAACGTGAATCGGGTAGCGTGGCCGAGCGGTCTAAGGCGCTGGTTTAAGGCACCAGTCTCTTCGGAGGCGTGGGTTCGAATCCCACCGCTGCCAAGTGTTTTGTTTAGAGTTTGCATCTACGAAGTCATTCAACACTGCTACCATCGCCAAAGTATCGCTACATAGACATCCTTTTGCATAAACTTAAATGAATTTTCTAAATAACTTCGAGAAATTACTCCTTAAAAACCTCTCATCATCGCGCCAGTTATTTAAATATGAATTAAAATGCAAAGGTAAACACGCAGATGAGATGATAGGCTCTTCTAACAGGTATATTTGTAAATAAGGTTTAAATTTTGTAACTTTAATCTGAGTTTTGATGCTTTTTATATGGTTGTTCA
The DNA here is from genome assembly GCF_051362555.1 of Lingula anatina. Classification (NCBI taxonomy): domain Eukaryota; kingdom Metazoa; phylum Brachiopoda; class Lingulata; order Lingulida; family Lingulidae; genus Lingula; species Lingula anatina. The sequence continues at coordinate 7,721,080 of NC_141769.1, forward strand.
AGATAGTCAACAACCATTCTTTAAAACGTTTCTTCGTATCAGATATTACTTATCTAATACATTGAGCAGAAAAAGTTTCTGGAGAACCTGGGCATTGATCCCAGTACCTCTCACATGCTAAGCGAGCGCTCTACCATTTGAGCTAGATCCCCTCCTTGCATCTGAGCGAGGATTTTTATCATTTTTTGTTTGAGTCCAGCAATATGATGATAAGCACGCACGTTTCACCCGGTCCGATTAGTAGCAGTTTACAAATAATTTCAGTACCTCCTTTAAAAAATTATTTTCACTAAACCTCTTTTGGAAATGTTTAAATAAATTGTCTCAAGTAAGTTTTTTTTTACCCTTTACTTAGCACGTTATTTATTGCTAAAGAATATTTTCCACACTCACGAATATGTGATGCATGAACTTCTTATTTTTCGTAATACACAAAACATTTTTGTCTTTTAGAGGTTAAGCTTTGTGTGAAAACTTTCTGTTTCTTTCAGCATTAAAAATGTATAGTTCAACAAGTCTCAATAGCTTTGCTGCGCTTATTTTCGGGCTTATTCATGCGATTCTTAAATAAAACAATACCTATACAGAAAGTACACATCAGTGAAATAAAATGACGAAGATAAGGCAACATCTAATGAAAATGCTTGGACAAGTGAGAGATCAAGTAAAAACACCTATGCTTGAAACATTACTGAACTATAAATAAGGCAAAATACATCATAGCAGATGCATGATGTTACTACTGTACAGGTTAGTTTCCGGGAATATCTGAGACTGAAGGTATTGGACGATAAAACACATAAACAAATTATCTTGCAGCGCTGATAAACGTTATCTTCCTTGAAGACGGGCCTGAGAAAAAAGCTCCTTAAAACCTCTCTCCGTTGCGTCCATTATTTTAAAATTAAAATTAAAATTCACCAACTACTATTTGAACAATATCCCCTTATATTAGATTGGGGATGATATGATTCTCATCAGATCTCTGTCGCAATTCAGCAAATTGATGATAAACTACAGTGTGGCATGTTTTACCTGATGAGCTCTTGGTCAGATCGTTTTATTTCTTTCATTTTTCTTTTTTTGTTTCTATTGCCATTTGGCCTTTCTCATTTATTAAACCTTCGTGTAAAAGACCTAGCCTTTCACACGACATTGTCTTCGAACATAATACAAAAACAGAAGCTCCTTATTCTCATGGACCTCATTAGGTCCATGTTATTCTTAATGCTGGTTATGACAATAATTAGTCGATGATAATGTGTCTGGCATAGAGTTGATGTAAGATAAGTTGAATTTATTCATTTATGTGAATGAAAGAAGAAAGGAGTACTTGTAAAGGTTGACATGCAAACGTATTTTAATATTTGGGAGGGCTCAGTGCTAAACGTAGCTCTTGTATCGGGTAGCGTGGCCGAGCGGTCTAAGGCGCTGGTTTAAGGCACCAGTCTCTTCGGAGGCGTGGGTTCGAATCCCACCGCTGCCAAATGTTTTAGAGAGGGAGATCGATAAGTTTTCAAAGTCATTCTACACTGATTATCGGCTACATCTGGACTGCAGTTTTGCTACACACATGACCAAAACATTGCTTTATTTCGATCTAAATTGAAATCATATATAGGCACCAGTCTCTTGGGAAGCGTCGGTTCAAATCCCACTGCTGTCGAACCAATTTTTTCATCCATCGTGACCCCAAACATAGATGTTCTATACTCTTTTAACAAAAGAAAAATGATAATAGTCTGCTCCAGTCATCTCTGAGAAGCAAAGTATTGAGATACATCAGAGCACCAAAGCTTAAAGAAAAAATATCCATAACTATTATAAACGTAGTCATGTTTGAGAATAGCCCTTGAAAATGTCTATCCATAAAGAGTTAAAACACGCCATTGACAGTGTAGTCTCCTTAATAACTAGATTCCCTTGTCAAGGCAGATTTAGCAATAACAAGGTTCAAGTTGTAGATTTAGCAATAACAAGGTTAGAGTAACTTGTAGATTTATCAATAACAAGGTTCAAGTTGTGATAACTTTAACCAGTATTCAAAGTCCGCCATTATAATACTTCAGGCATTCTTTGTTAATAATCTAGTCATAGCTTTTATTGCTTCGTTTATCTAAACACATGGGTAACATGCGCAATCTCTAAGTTTTCAACAAAGGTCTTTTTTTTCTTTATTTAATGCCTGTGGCAAATTTTTTGAACGACGCATAATTAAAATCAGACAAAGACGCCTGGCTAATAATCCTTAATTTATCCAACTTCAATATTAAAATATTATGCCCTTCTTCCAATTAAATTAAACGGTAAAATCAGAAAACGACACTGGACAACCTGGGTACTGATTCCCGTTTCTTTCACACATGCTAAGCGAACGCTCTTCCACTTGAACTAGAGCCCCATGCTAGCACAGTGAATTTTCTTGAGTTTACTATCGCTCACATCGTCTGCGTTTAACAATATATGCAGATCCGTTGCGCGCTTACGGATAAGCTGAATAACTGGATATTTGAAAAAAAAAGACCACCTACCCAGAAAAAATCTTAAACGGATGTTCGCAAGTTTCAAAGGATGCATTGGCAAATGTGCCGTCTGCTTTTTGAAGCAAATTCGCATAACAACACAATAAACCGCTCCATTCAACAGTATTGAACGTTGAACTCCAAAGGTTTGAAAAGTAGTGTTGCACATAAAATGGGACTCAGACAGATTTATGAACTGTTTTTTAATCTCCTGCACAACACCCACACGTTTATTCCAATTGTAATCGTATGCACAAGTGACAACCCTGACTTCCAAAGCCTGTCACATGGACCCTCGGTTTCGTTCCACCAGTGTGACAGGAATGGTAGTCTGGCGCGCGGTAACCGTAGTCGGTTCCCAAAATTTAGTAAGGGTGACATTTGCCCCATATACTAACGCCAATACTCCAACTAACCCTAACCTGTATTCATCATGTGGGAACCCAAACTTCCCTTCTTAGGACCACCATTCCTGTCACACCGGGTTAAGGGTAGTCACTCTTAGCACTATAAATCACAGGGTGCAAGTAACAGGTACTATTAAATTATTATCCACCTTACAATATCAACTTAAAAGTATTCCCTCCTTATAACAATACAATACAATGCCTTGCATTCTGCAAACTACAGGGTACAATGGATTATCATGGTTATAGATTCCGAATAAACGTATTAAATACATACTATCATGTTGAAACATCAATTATTAAATTGCACACTACACTCATACACGTCCATACCTAAGCATAAGCATTGCACGTTTCCAGATAAAATATATTGCCTGTAAATATACCTAAGGCTCCCATTAGGTGCAAACTTAACCAATCAAATATGTAAAAATATGTAAAACAAAGCAAATCAACAATGGCTGAATAGGGGAAATACAGGACAATAATTTTCAACACAGAGTCACATCTTTCTGAAAAATGGTAACTATCAAACCATACATATGAGTCTGTAAATTGCATCAAAAGTAAACATATAATTTATAAATAAATATTTATGAAAAATGAAAAACAACAACAACATTTTTATAATTTTTGGTACTATAATTTGACCAATATTCCTATAAAAGAATTGTCCTATATTTTCTCAGCTTTCACTCAAGGCAGTTCTAACTTGTTTTATCCTTAGTATAATTGACCAAAATGAAGTCTGATGAAACAAAAAATTCTATAATCAAGTACAGCAATAAACAATGTATATGCAAAATTAAAAAAAAACAAAAAAAAACGTATTTTGATAAAATTTGACATAATACAGGATGCAATCCTAATTTGTTGATATACTATTGCATTCCATATCAAAGGAACATTACTCTTTTAACTTCTGATTTCTGTTACATAATTATGTCAATATCCTCTCTCAAATTCACACAAATAGTGTGCATTATATAGTTTATATTTCACGCCTACTCTATGTCTAAATCAATAAACTAAACATGGTCATATTCAAATATATGTCTATGGTAGATTAACAAAATAAATAAAAAAATAAATAAATAAATAAATAAATAAATAAATAAAAATAACACTATTCCTAAGCCTAGCTAAATTTAATTTGGAAAAATGTCTGTGCTAGCCATAAATGCACAGCCCATGGTAAATACTGACCATGGCCAATACTGCCCCATGTGTCCAGTATCCATGAGATGGTTAGGATTGTCCTGTCTTGTCAGTTCTAGCTATTAAGTGCTGCCCTCTACTGTTTGTGCTTCACAACTAGTAATGGCCATTGCAGTTAAAACTATGCCACTCACATAATACATCAAATTCCTATGAATTGCACTGAATATTTCATTAGGACTTCATCAGTCATTTTAACTACTTGTTTATTTCAGTTCAACAAACCTAGAAGTAAAGTGAACTTGTCTTTTTTGTCTGTTTAAATCAATATCCTTGAAATTGCACCAAATATTTCATTGCAACTTGATTTGCTTTATACACAACATACTCATTATAGCTAAGGCTATAGTAATGATATTCTTCTTTTTTTTGGGGGCGGTTCACAATCTTTCCAAGTGGCATTTTAGCTCCTGAAGAAAAATAAAGAAATAATAAATAATTGTTATTGCAGAAACAAATTTGCTATTACTATCACTCATATTTTCATATCAACTAACTAATTCTATATTGTAAGACCTGACATATGTCAGCCTTGTTTCCATCTGTTTCAGTTTAGGCTTGCTTTGAGTTAGGTTATAAATATGGTCTGCAAAAGTTAAAACTGAGGTAAAAGCAGCCCAATTCATAAGCTGTTGGAAACGGTTCGAGTTCAAAATACAATGGTGATGTTTGAAACAGGAAACAAAACAAACAGAAGAATATTTTTAACTGAACAAGTATGCCATTGGAAAAAAAAAAAGGATAGAAAAAAATGAAAACGTGGATATGCCAATTCACAATTTTAGTAAGCTTATGGTCCTTTGCCAAAATGTGCCCTTAATAATACCAGATTTCAGACACCAATAATAATCTGTCTGCTCACTACTGGAAAACTTACAATTCCTCAACATACTGCAAGTCATATAAAGATAACAGAGTACAGCCCTTATAAAATATGACTGACAAAGATGATACCCAACTGATGTCTGATTTTAGAATGTAACAGACGTTACACTTAAACATAAAAGTGGGCTGCAACACTGCAGGTATAATAAATCATGAATGTGGGTTTTTGCAATTTTTTAATATGCTACATATAAATAACACTTTGGAAGCTGCCACTTCCTCCATTTTGACAATTCTGGCAGTACTTATGCAGATGCTGTACTTGAGGTCATATTTTAGTACTTAAAATTTGTAATATGAAATTTTTACGTGTTCCTGAATTTTGAGATTTTAATTAATCATTATTAATAATTATTAATATAATACACAATGCTCAGATTAATGTACAGAACTCATTATTATTATTATTATCATCATCATTATTATAATTATATTATAATTATTATTATTATCCCCACTCACCAGCCAGTGTCAGGTCATGTCCAGGCTCTGGGATCTGAGTTCCTGCTCCCAGCAGACTGTCATAGCCTGAAGAAGTCTCCGTGTGGTTAAAGTTGGACTTTTCCTCAACTTTACCAACAGCCACCTAAAGCAGATATACAGGTTTTCTTTATTACTTTTTTCCATACATTTTTCAGTGATATTAATTTTTATTTAAAAAAATGTTTATGCCAGCCATAAATGCACTGCCAAATGTAAATACTGACCCCTGTGGTCAGTGCTGCCATCTGCATGGCTTGAAATCCAATAATATTATGCAGTTATAATTCTGTTATTTATAAGCTTTTTTCCATATTTCGACATTGTGTACAGTCAGTATTGTACCCATTCCTACTTGAATGCTATGTCTTTATCAGACAGAAAGTTAACATACCTCATCTAATAACATATATTTGGATTCCGTCTCAGAGTAATAGTTTCTGCAGTAGCCCTGGCTTTTATTAAAGGTGTCGGCATGGTAAATTCCCTGAAAGTAGTAAGAGATAATGGTTATCCTGTTTTTATTTTAACATTTCAATGATTAGTAATATTTTCAAATACAAAGCAATGACTCAAAGTCTCTTCTTGGGATATCTTAACAAACAAACAAATGTTGGATAAAACTGACTTATACCATATGGAGAGCAAATACTATTATGGTAAAAACTTGAAAATTTAGTCGGTCTTGAAAATTTAGTCGTAAGACGAGTTCCTACTGATGTAACTTTCTTCACTAAGACAATTTTGTCACACTTGAAAATGAGCCTCTTGATAATTTTGTAATATGGCCATGTCGGATTTACACATTTTAAAATATAAATTAATTTTTAAGTGACAAAGTTTTCAAGTTTTTACCGTATCCATCCAGCAGTGTACTATCCCAGATCAGTCAGCTAGGTATTTGCTGGAGGTAGACCAGTATTCCTTACCTTGCCAAACAATGAGCCATGCTTTTCAACATCTGGAGGATCTATCAGCAAGCCATGGTGTAAAATACTGGTCAGGTTGCATGTATTTGTGCCGTGCCATAGCAACATGCGGTTACCCACAGTACAGTTTTGGATTCGTTCCGTTTCTCCTTCTCTTTCGATTCTGTATATGGCTTCTACATTGAGCTCATTTTTGGCTAAAAGTTACAAACAAAAAAGGTGGGCATTAGAAATACATCTCTTCAATCTTATGTTTACTATAAAATAAATCTTGTCTACTTCTATTCATAAAAAATCAATTAGATAGTAGGCTTATTAAATAAGGTTACACATGAGCAATATTTTTCTTGATATAAAACACATCCAATATTGGATTTAGTTGGACTGGTCAACGTAGACTGAAAGTTTGGTCTAAAATATAAGATTGATTTTCAGAGTAAAGTTCCTTTGTGAAACAAGTTCCAGGTCTGGGTCAACCTTTTACTCAAATAGTTTACTGAGGTCTCAAGATTCATAACACAGAGAGCCACTGGGTTGAATATTTCAACTGTCATACATGAAAAATTTGAACACCATGTCCTTTGCTGGTACAGGAATTCCTGCACTTTGCCATACTCACACACTGAGCATTGTGGTAAAACAAGTTTGAGTCTGAGGCCATGCTCTTATTTAAATGCAATAATTTTTCAGTTTTATGGAAATACTCACGTCCATATCTCCGATATGATCCAGTGTCTTCAGTATTGTATATGTATTTGAGAATATATTGTGCTTCTGGCTCTTCTTCCTTCAGCAGCTCCATACGGCAGTTGAGAGCTCTATATATGTAATCTAGGGGATTGATTTCTGTAGAGAAAATAAGTATAATATAAATACAATTATGATCATAATAAAGTCTGTTAAAACAAGAGATGCTTCTCATTCCTACCTATTTATCTGACACCCTATAAAAATATTTTTCAAATTGCTGAATTCTAGGAGTATAACATAGAACCAAAAGGTTTTAACTAAGTATAATATTTTCAATTTGCAGAGCACTTTTTATGGAAATGCATTTAAAAACATGAGACCTTTAAACAACTAAACAATGAATTTTCCTGGAAATTCCAACAATTTCTTCTTTATCATCAAAATATACTTCATTTGTTGAGAAAATTATGACGTATAATCCTGTTTTCATGCTTTCAGTTTTCTAATTCTTACTTTTACAAGTGACAATCACCAATCTCCATTACAAGAGTCACTCAAAAATAAGAAACTTTGAATTCTATTTAAAGATCACAATTTTGCCAACTATATGTAAAAGGTATACCTTGGTATTCAACATAAAAGGATTTACCCATAAAAGTATTAGAGTTACTAAGGAAATTCGTTTTTTTTTCCTATGAAAAGGTTTTATTCTTATTGCGTGCCTTTAAACTACATATTAATTTACCTTTCACTCTGTACTGGGCTGCTAAAAGCACTCTCTCCGTGAAGTTCAACTCCATAAGTGAGAGGATCATGTTGATCTCTGACTCAATTGACCTCTCACTATCCAGGGGAGTCAGACGTTCAAATTTGTATCCATTCTTGGGAATAAGTTGGTAGTACTCACTGCTGTGCTCATGGATCTAAAATATCATCAATTCAAAATCATTGAATAATCTTAGTGCAAAAGTAGGGAACAAAAATGGCTGATAGGATGCATTTTCCAAGGTGACCATTATGTTACAGATGGACAAGCAAAAAAAAAACATTTGAATGAAATAAATACAAAAAAAGAAATCTCAGGGCATCTTACCTTTTCACAGACATCTTGATAGTCTGGTAAATTTCCTTCTGTTAGATCTCTACTCAACTCATCTTTCCTTTTAACCAGAGGTCTAAAAATCAAAATATCAATATGAGAGATCAAGTAAAATAATAAAACAACTTTACAAAATTAAAGCCATTTAGGAAATGTGCTTATAAGATAAACGTAAACATGATTTCAAGTTCCACATGGTTTTTCAACAATAACTGCCTTACTAAAAAGGATCTGATGACAACAACACAAAAAGCCATTAAGATCATTTTCAAAAGTAGACCTGAAAAAATAACCAACATTTTACAACCAAAATTAAGCGTCCCTTATTTACAGGTACAAAAAATAGCAAACATACTTGATATCTAGCAGAAGGTCAATAGCCTTCTGAAATGTTTCTCTCTTGATCCTCCCGAATGGAAAGAGTGAAGGGTCCACTCCACATCGCTCCCACTGTTTAGTCAGCATAGATACACTGGACTGAAATTAAAGTCATTTCAAAAAGGGTAAAAAAAATCCGAGGACTGACATACCAATACCACTAAATACTTTAACCATGCTTTGAATAAAGTCAGATAAAGAAAGAAAATCTTATCAAGGTTTAAATTATTTTCCACAAAACTCTGCCTCCTTTATCAGATTCTGTTATCTTCTTCTTTCATAATAATATTCTTCATTCTGAAAAAATACCCCAACTTACAATATCCTTGATGAAGTCCTGCACATATCTGGGCAGTTTTGATGGAAGGTCAGAATGAAGGTCAAAGTTCACAGGAGGTCGTGTCTGCTTTCTCCTCTTGTCTGCTGATACCAGACGATATTTCTTTGGCTGATTTACAAAACTGGAAGTAGTCAACAGTTTCCACTATAATTCTTATTCTTTATGTTGACCACAAATATGTCTTGTGCATAATGACAGATATTTGTCCCCTTGATCATTTAAGTTTTTAAAAGATGTAATATGAAGGCTGATGTGAAAAAAAGGTACTTATTTCTTGATTATTCAGTGTGTCACCCATGATATTTTTGCAATACAAATCAATAACCATACGACCAATATATCTATACCAAAAATGAAAAAAAAAAATCCAAATATAATATAAATTTACAATTTCCTTCAATAAATTCCCTTTAAAATTATTATCACTGATTAAAACAAATTTCCTCACTTATTCAAATTATTCCAGTCATTGCCAGCTTTAGCCTTGAAGATTTTGCAGTACTCGTCAACAGCCTCCTCTCTGGTGCTGAAGGGGGTCTTCTGAAACTGCCCAGAGTCCCCAATACGACCCCAATTGTTAAACAAAACGTACAGACCTTCCTGATCATGGATAATCTATGTATATAAAAAAGAATGAATACATATATTATTCTATAAGAAAAACATCAAAAAACATTTTTATGCTAATATTGACAAGTATTGTAATAGAGGAATTAACAATCACACCTGCCAATCAAAATGGAAACCTACCTGCATCTTGTAGTAATTGTAGAGTCCATAGCTGCCAAACTTAGTGTCCACTTTGGTCATCAGGATGTCATAAGGAATGTTTTGAGCGGTATCCATTGCAACCTCCCTACAAAACAACAAACAGTGACTCAGCCATAAACAGGTAAACTTTTCTCAAAGGCTTTGGTGAGAAATCTTGTCTAATGACCCCTGATGAGATGTTTTAAATGAAATTAATATCAAATCAAAATTATAAAACTATTTCCAAGTCATATACTCACAACAAATTTACTAAAATTTTTGAAATGAAAGGCAATATTGATAAAGGACAAGTACGTAACAGATCAATATTTAATGAAGGCCCTTTTCACATTGAGTGGCACTGTGCAGTATTCAGTATCACACCAGTGCCACTAGTCCTCACATGTAGTTAGGGTTCAAGGATATGGGGGGGTTCAGTTGCACCAACCCAGTTAAACTGGCCATACCAAGGATGGGAGCTCCTTAAAGGTGCCTCTTTTATGTGATTACCACGTTTAAAAGTTGTCTTTCAAACCAGTGCGACACAGAAAACTGTACTGCTCAGTGTGAATTAAAGGGCCAAAGTTTGCTTGATATTTTAAATGTTACACATTGGGGTCAAGAACATGTGTGTCATAAAACAGCAATCTTTTTAGGAAAGAAAAATATTATCTGTCTGCAACCAAATCACCATCTTACCATTTCTCTTTTGGTGAACTGGAATCTATTGCTCTCCAATCTGGAGATGCAACTGGCTCTTTCTTTTTTTCCATTTCTTTTAGCTCTTCTGCCTCCAATAGGCCCCTCATGGCCAAGGCATCAGCAGAGACATCTGGTGGTGGAGTACTCCACACAATTCCATCTTTCACCAGAGTGGGTTGAAACTTGGGAATTTTCTACAGGATTTATATTAAAATCTTAAAAATCAAACCACGGCTTTTAACAGGGTGTTTTGGTGAGTTTTAATATACAAGCCCTTCTTTACAATAAAATTACTAGTGTGTTTCCTCAATAAAATGAAATCCAAAAAAAATACTCATTTACTGAGAAAATTCTCTGATTAAGTTTCTACAACTACGGTTCTATATTTTACTGGTAAAATGGATGAAACTTTATGGCAAGTCCAGATATAAACCTAAGGAATATGACCTAAGAAGATTGAAGGTAAATGGTGAAATAAATTTGTGTTTTTGACAGCAAGGTCACAATAACAATGATCTATGCCACATTATGTGCTCAGCGAAGTGTGTTGCTGTCCATCTGCTTTGCAGTCATCTCTTTTATTGAAATAATATGTATCTTAAAAGGATATGATTTGAAACAATTTTGTTTTTAGGCCAAAACTTTCCAATTCTATTCGAAAGAACACATTTTACCTAGGATTAAACCTATATTATTAGTAAGTTACTTCATATTGTCTCCTACATAATACCTACCATCTGATTTTTGCTTCTTCCCATAATCCTTTGCAGTTCTGCAGACAATGCTGGCGCCATCTTCAGTGCATAATCCAATGGTATCTTTCCTGCCTTATCGGGCACATCTACAGGGACATCTGCATCCACAAGAAGTTTCAAAATATCAACATTGTCATATGATGCTTTTTCCATAGAGTTTACAAGATGGTGGACAACTGTCTGGCCTGCTTTATCTTTGCAGTCCAATTTTATGTCAGGTTGATCCAGAAGTATTTTTACCAAGTTGATTTCATTCTGGAAATAATAAAATTGACATATAAGAAACAGTATGCTACATAAAAAATTGACATCTAAGAAATAATATGCTTACCTGAAAATAACCCTCACCCCCTTGGTGCTGCAAGAAATCCAACATTAGTGCCATCTTAGTGTTGTACTTGACACATAAAGGAGTCCAATGGACAATGAAACATCTAGTCTAAGAGTGAATAGCAAGTTGCTTGTGAAAATTATGAAGAGAGAAAAAAAGAAAATATTATATTTTACTCACTGTTTTCACAGCATACATAATGGGAGTCACTCCACTGGAGTCCCCCACATTCACAGACTGGTCCTTCCACGTCAACAAAGACTTCAACAACTGTTCATGCCTGTGAACTACTGCCACAATCAACACAGTCAGCTGAACATCCGAATTTTTGTGCTTAAAATAGTCACAATTTTTGCGCGAGGCATTGTCATAGGCCCCGTTAAACAAATCCAATGGTGGAAAGTCAAATAACATGTCAGTCTTGGCATGCTTGTAGACAAGACTCTGGCACGTGGATTGGGATTCCTTTGGGTTGTTCCAAAGTGCCGCAGCCAGAGGGGTACGCCCGTAATTGTCCACCATGTTAACATCAACATCTTGTCGATCTGAAGGTATGAATGTATGACAGTCATTTATACTGAATAGTTTGGTATAACAGTATTTATGTGTTTGGGGTATCATTATGTCATTTACCGTATTCAAATTCATTTCAGCCTCAGCCAATTTATTCAAGCCAGCAGGAAATGGCTTTGTTTACTACTAAAAGATAATTTCCACCTCACTTAATGAAAGAGACATTGAGCTTCCCCTTTTCTAGTCAAATTTAATAATTATAATGTCAAATAAAGAAAAAGACAATTTTGTAAATGCATTATTTTACTAAAATAATACAACAGATTCTGCAAAACTCATAAAACTAAAAAAAATCTGTTCAAGTTACAAGAAGATTCCAGTTAACCAACATACATAAAGTTTCACCTAGACCAACAAAAATATCTGTTTTACAAGATAAGATATGCATATTAATCTACAATATGTTTTAAAGTTTTTCTTACCCAATAAGAATTTTAGAAGAGGATTATCATGGTTCATTGCAGCATAATGCAGTGGTGTGCAGCCATGTTTGTCCTTTGCATTATGGGAGACCCCTTTATCAACCAGCATTTGTGCCACCTGAAAAATTTCAAACAATCCTATAGTGAAGAGAGTGGCATATCTGATTATTAGTGTGTTAAAAGTTCTATAATTTTCCAAACAAACAAACAAACAAATAAATAAACCAGCATTTGTGGCCCCTGAAAAATTTCAAACAATCCTATAGTGAAGAGAGTGGCATATGGGATTATTAGTGTGTTAAACGTTCTATAATTTTTCCAAATAAACAAACAAACAAATAAATAAATACCTCCAACACCACATCTCTTGGCCTGTCTTGCTTGCTCTCAAATGCCATCAAATGCAGCAGATTGCGCTGGTCATCATTCACAGTGAGAAGTTTCTGGTGATCCACTTGCTTCCTGATCAAAGAGCAAGCGAAATGAATCTTCTGGATACGAAATGCAATCTGAAAAATTGAAAAACATTTTTTTTTTCATTTTCTTTCAAAGAAATTTGGTAAAGATCTAGAAATGCAGAGAACACAGATATATGATGAATCCATTTTGCCATGATCATACTTTTAAAAATACACTTTAAAATGAATGAAAAAAATCTAACACAAAAAAGTGATAACATTAAAAGGGTAATGGGATTTCATTCTAACAGTATACTGTTCTCTCAAAAATGATTTTTTCTGCAAACTAGGTCAAAGAAAAACTGATTTGATAATGTTGTGCTAAAGAGATATTAAAAATTTCATAAAAAATTTTAAAATCATTTATATTGCACAATAAGTAATGGTACCATATGATTTCAAACTCTCTTGCCTTAACTTCATCTCTTAAATATCATGACATACAAATAAATTATGACATCACAAATATATATTGTGACATCATACAAATATTGACATCATAGACATTGTTACATCACATCTAACTTGCCTCCACTGCAGTTGCATACTTCATCCCAAATGACTCCATCAAGTCCATGACAATATAGCTTACACCCTGCCAGCCATTTTCTACTACCCTCTGAAAATATGTTTTATTATTAGTATTTTGTTGCTAATAGAAAGAACCAAAGCAAAATAAATAAATAAATGGAAAAATAAATATTAAATAAAAGTTTTTTATACTTTACTTTAAAAGGAATGTAAATACCTTATAAGTCTTTTTATATTATCATGAAACCAACTCTGACTAGAACATGTGCTAAATATGTTACAAAAATCTCAATCTCCATATGACTAAATTCTTTCAGTGTTTCATTTTTCTAAGATTCTTCATTCTCCATTACTCATTAAAACATGTTTTTCTAGTCTGAGTTTAACTTACTTTACAAAACCTCTACATTCTCTATTTTTTGGGTATTAATATAAAATGCTATTTTTAGATCTCTTGAGACACATCACTGCTGTAGATGACAGGCAAAACTTTTTCTGGTAATGAAAATCATAGTAAATTAACTGAGTTCAAATTCAAGAATTACCAAATTACACTACCTGAAAAACCGGAAATTTCTCAATCTGTGGTTTTGGGGGCGCAGGCCAGTGCCGAGGCAGCCATTTGTAAGCTGGCTTAAAAATAAACTTGGGGTTCTGTTTCTGCGCAACTTTGGACTCTGAAGGATGCTTGACAACAATTGTTTTGTTGACATCTGCTCCTTTCTGTATCAGGCTGAGAGCACAGCTAAGAACAAAAAATCCTTTCTCGTTATTCAAAGACATTATTACAAGTTATTTGAAAATTCATAAACCTTTGGTCTAAGAGTTGAAAAATTACCCATTTTCCATTCCAATGTGTATCTTGATGTTTCTAAACTATTATAGTAAGATGGAATCAGAAGTATACAACATGTTCAATATTGGTTGCTGACTGAAGAAAAAAACAACTGCTGTATTGCAGCAAAGTAATTCACTGTCAATGTTACTGGCTTCAACAAACTCTCACCTATCATGTTTTCCTAACACAGCCAGTGTCAGAGGAGTGTTGCTGTTATTGTCTTCCACATCAACATAAGTTCCTTTCTGAAAAGACAACAACAAAACAAACAAAACATAATCACTTGTTTCCATTTCTTGGTTAAAAATCAATCAAGAAACACATGTTTGTGGTACTCAGGATTTTATTAATTTAGTATTTCATGAAGAAACATTTTTGAATGTGTTGGCCAGCAAAGCGACACTCATTTCAAGAGTGGGTCCAACTTGTTTATAAGTCACATGCAAAGGCTACAATAAACTCTGTTTGGTAAAAAAATTACACATCTCATTATTTTTTATACCTTATGAAATTCACGTTACCTTTTTAAAGAAGTTGAACAAACATATCAAAATGGAATTCAAAAATTTATACAATAATGCTACGTAACAAAAGGTAAAATATACAAGTACATATAAATCAATAATATTCAATGAAACAATTTTTATCCAAAATATCAATGGACTACAGAACTTCAGAAGAAAAGCATATTTACCTGCACCAGTAACATACAGGAAACAGTTGCTCCTCTGTATGCTGCAGTATGAAGGGGAGCCTGGCCAAAGTTATCTGGGGTATCCAATCCCTTATTCTTCATAGCACTAGCCAAGATGCTGCACATCTCTATCGGGTCTGTGCGAGAGCTGTCTGTGTGCCTGAAATATTTCAGTTAAATGTACTCTTAATATGTAAATTCAAAGCCCTTAAGGCAACAGCTTGAGCTAAATGTAGCCAAAAAATGAATTTTCCTAGAAATTTCAGCAAATTTCTTTCTGTTAGTCAGAAAAATTTTAGACCCTGGCAGAATGAAGGACCAGTAGGCTGGAAAGCTTTTGGCACACACTGGAACCAGCTTTTGTAATTGCTGATGTTTTCTGTAGAAACTTTTACATGGTCCAAAGATCACAATTTGTACACAAACAGAACATTATGAAGCTTACTTGTATACATTTGCTACTGGACAACCTGGGTGAAACCTTTTAACAGACTGAGTAGATGTTATTAAGTGAATACTTCCTGGGATAGCAGTCAGGACCTTGTTAAAGGCAAATTGACCATATCTGGCAGTCAATTAGTAACACCTATTTTCTTTGTGTATGCAAACATAACGATTACTGGACTATATTTATAAATAATGTATAATTTATTGTGTTCAACTTTCACAAACCTGCCAAACTTCACAAAGGCGTAGTGCAGTGGCAATCTCCCCCTGATATCTGATGCAAAGACATCCACGCCCCGTTCTATCAACAGCATCTCAAGGTCGCGAGGTTCGTCTGCGCTATCTGTGCTGAGGTTGACAGCAAGATGGAGAATGTTTCTCTGGTGGCTATTCTTTACATTGATGTCCAGGCCAATGTCCAGTAAGTATCTGACCCATTCCAGCTTCTCCTTTGTCCTGGTTCCTGTGAAAAATAAATACATGGCTGAAACATAGCTTCCAATTTCTCATTGCATTTACACATTATGGAAATAAAATAAAAACGATCAAAATGAAAACTGAAAAATTCTGAAATCAGGCATGATCCTGAAAACTTTCAACCATGTAAATAAAGGCTCTGAGTGCAATTTTCTCACGTTCCATCACTTTTCTAGTGAAAAGTACCAATACAGATCTCCTTTAAATAAAATAGACTAACATCTGGGTTGAAATTTTTTGTATTATTCTTTTTTTTCCTTACAAAAAAGGTTAGTTCCATGTCATTTTTTTATTTCAATCGAGATAACAGTATCATTTCATGTATTAGTCTAAGTAAAAAATATATATCACAAAAGAAAAATTAAAAATGCTGCACACAAATTAATCCAGGCTGCAAATCTCAAAGATTAATTCTGAAATTACTTAAAAAAAAAACACCACTTAATTCTCAATTTCAAGCTATACATATTGTTCACATTCACTTCCTGTACAATAGTAATGAACATTGCTTACACAATAGTTATGGACATTACCTGTACAATAGTTATGGACATTACCTGTTCAATAGTTACGGACATTACCTGTACAATAGTTACGGACATTACCTGTACAATAGTTACGGACAGCTATGTGAAGGAGAGAATTTCCAGTGTTAGCCTCACATACGTGGATGTCTGCTCCATATTTGACCAGCAGTTTGGTCATTGGCAAAGACATGGCACTGAAATTAGGGCATTAAATAAGGAACACTGGCACATTCCTGAATACCCAAGGCTGGTATTAAACAGAACTTTTACCACAAAAATTATTAAATTATAAATTATCAATATGCCTATTTCTGTGAACATTTTCAATCTCATAGTACATTGTATTAAAGAGTGTATATGTGAATACATGATGTGCATATGTGTAAAAATGTGATGTGTATATGTGAATACATGATGTGCATATGTGTAAATATGTGATGTGTATATGTGAATACATGATGTGCATATGTGTCAATATGTGATGTGTATATGTAAATACATGATGTGCATATGTAAATATGTGATGTGTATATGTGAATATGAAATGTGTTAATATAATGTGTGTATACTCACTTGACTGCATACATGAGAGAAGTATATCTACATTGGTTTGCAGAGGAGTCGTCCTTCATCCAGCGGAAGTTAACATCTGCTCCTGCTTTAAGCTGGAATTTAGAACATCATCAATCTCAAATCAAAATTAGTTCACATAAAGATGCTCCTTGCATGACTGAAATTTCTTGAAAAATGACAATAACTATAACTTTGATATGTTTGCAATTCTTTTTTTATGAAAGCCCCGTGCCAAAATCAAGTGTAAGAAAGAAAATCATTTTGGTTATTCTAATAAGCAAAGAAACTATATGAATAACGGTACCAAACTAGCAGAAATTTATCAGTTTTAATTTATATTTATATAAAAGATAAATACATGGAGATTTACAAAAATACAAAGTTGAAAAAATAATACCAGTAGGTCTGCAGCAACATAATCATCATTAATAACTGACACCATGAGAGCCGTCTGCTGTTCTTTGGTTGGCAGGTCTATGGTTGGATTGTACTTCAGGATCATCTCAAGTCCTGGGTAGCGTTTATATTCCCCGTCCACTGTCATTCCAATCTCATTGCTGTCCACCATGTAGAACATAAGACTTTTGTGGACTGTCATAAGAGAAATATTTGTGTATGTAAATGATCAATCTTAAAATTGTGTTTTCATTTTGAACTATTTTGGACTTTAAGTTGACAAAATGCATCATTTGATGATTTCAATGTAAACACTTGTAATCTTATTGATCTGTCAAAGGACTTAAAGATATTTCAGTATCAAATTACCAATGAAATTTCCACATATGACTGGCAAAAACTTGCACAACTGTTAGCTAGAACATTTTGTCTTTTCCGAGTCAAAAGTATTAAAATGAAAACCATTAAACAAACAAATTAAATTAAATTTACAACTCAAAGGGAACATTCTGTAAAACAGCTAATTTGTCATATAAATTTGTTACATTGCTTACAGTAGTCCAATCAACAAAATATTTGTCAATAAATATATACACCCCATCTTTTCTTAAATATTTGCCACATGTATATTTGATAAAAAATAGGCTCACTTATTGTTATCTTGTCTCCATTCTTTTCCTCAAAACTGTACTCAACTTCACTGTTGAATACATCAATGAGCTTCTTGATGAAAGCTCTGCCAGTTACCCAAATTCCTTCAATAAGTTCTCGAGGATGTTTTTCATCTATTGTGGTATACTGAAACAAAAAATGAAACTCATAATTAATTATTTCTTTAAAAATATGTAAGGCCATTTCAGAACATCCCAAAACATGTTCCAGTAAAATTAAGACCAAAGTCAACATATATATCTAATATTTTAAAATTCTTTGATAAAGTTAACATATTCTAACTACCACCAAACAAAGCCAAAAAATCTGACATCAAAGGAATAAAATACCTGCCAATGCTTAAAATCACCTAATGTTTCATCTATTATCATGCCCAGTCTGCAACTTTAACACTTGTCAGTGAGTTTAGTTCTACCTGGGACAATCAGCAAAATTTTGTAATTTTGTTAAGTTACTGGCCACAGTTACTGTTTTAGGCCATTAAATTTAAGACCCTAAAGGTCAGAAGAACCAGTGGATTAAAAATTAATAAAATAAATGTCCTTGGCACAGATTGTGTATACTTTTACTATTTGTATAAACTTACGGAGGATGACTTGTAGACAAACCCTGCAGCCATTAGGGGAGTGATATTAGCTCCACTACGAACCCTGGCCATGTCTTGAAGCTTGCTGCTTGACTCACCACTCTTCTATAAAAATAAAATATAATAATTAAATGGTGGTATCCAGCACTTCACTACATGCAAAGATCTTTGCTTTAGTTGGTATTTGATACAACAAAATGGTGGCAATATCCTAGTCATAATGTGCTTAATATCGATTACATGAATCAAACTGGAATTTTGGTCCAAGACCTAATGTTGAAGAACAACAATGATGAAATGTACCTTATTTTCAATTTTTTCCATATCCAGCAGGAGGTCCAGGAGTTCCATTCCCACTGGCTTCATGACACAATGCTCAGCAATCATGTGAAGGATGTTCTCTCCAAAAAGATCTTCTTGGTCTGGGACTTCAGCCATCTTGCTCAGCAACAGCTTGATCAGCTGCAGGTTCCTAGTAATCTGAGGATGATAGAAACAGTAGATTTGGATTTCAATGGGTATAATTTAGTCTGCTCTACAGGTCTAAAAATCTACTGAGTGGCTGAGAATGAAATAAATTTAAGTAATTTTGCTGGTCTGACTCCAATTTTATTGGCAATTTAAGTAGTAACACTGTGGACTGCATTTTAGATAACCAGGGGCAGATTTAGGCCGTCTTCTGGGTCTTCTGGAAGACGGTCAGATTTTCAAGTTTACATTGACGGGTATCTAATTTTTTGTGTCGGAAGATGGTCAAAAATAGAGGATGGATCAACAACTTGGAAGACAGTCAGAAAATAGCTCTGGATCTGCCCCTGATAAATATATTAAAACTAACATCTGCTTCCATTAGCTTTTATTTTAAGCCATAAAATGTCAATACAGGATTTTATTAGAAACGGGTCCAACCATTATCATCAGTTGGTCAAGTTACACAGAAAAAAATTGACCCTTAGTTGGTTGTCAGATGACAAAACCTGAAGTGGGCCTGTCTGACTTAAGATGACCTAGTAACAGGTCAAGTTCAAGGTCACTTACCAGAAAAATTCAAGGTCACGAGGTCACTTACCAAAGGATGAGACTTGACATCAGCAGGTGCATGCTGGAGCTGTTTGATGGCCAGCATGATAGGTGTGGTCTTGTCATTCTCTGCATTGACTTCACAGCCATTTTCTAGAAGTAATTCCACCACTTTCAGAGTATCTGATATCCAGTTTTGAACCACAGCTTCTGACTGGAATTGAAAAAAAAAAATTAAATTTTACAAAAAAAATCTCAAATTTCCACCAACTTAATTGATATATCATTTCATTCAGCTACACAATATGCTAAATAATGCCAAGGAAGAAATATTCAAACCAAACACCTATTCAAGCCCTTGACTGCTCTAAATAATCAAACTTAAGGTAAAAATTGCTTCTAATCTCCATCTCACACTCACAGTTAGTTACAATTCCATAAAATTTTCCGTCAGATTTTATATCATATAAAACTGTAATATATAGTTGCCAACTTACCTCATCTACTTTAAATGGCAGAGTCTGCTTGGCTATAAGATGAAGCTGAAAGAAGATATATTCATAATTCATACTTCAATTCTTTAACCAAAGTATTTGATTTTCATCACATCACTTGGTTACAATTCTTGGTTCTTCTACATATTTTAACAAATATTTCCTAATCCTAAGAAGTAGCATGAGTGTCCTGAGTGTACTCACCGCACCATTGCCATCATTATCCACTACTGTACAGCTGGCTCCCTTGTCCTTGACCAGCTTACAGATGTTCTTATACTGGTTCTCTCCCCATTTGGCAGCCTCATTCAGTAATAAGGTTTTCCCTGAAAGATAAAAATCATACAGTCAAGTTTAATCTGTTGGAAAGTTATGTACAAGAGGTGAAAAACATGCATTTGCTGAGGTTCACTTTTCTTGTAAGTGGAACAAAAAATCACTTAAAATCTTTTAATAAACTGGACTCAAGCTTGTTAATGGACACTTTCACACATTTCTTTAAAATTGACATATTTTGTCTTGGAATGAAACTAATTTCAATTGCAAATTAACCCAAAACTACAATAATGATTGTTAAAGAATTTTCTTCCAGAGAAACTTTCTACTCATTTCTAAACCAGGATAAATCATTATCAAAATTTGGCAAACATTTAATGCTCCAATGAACCTGGAACTAATATTGAATACATCTCACCCCCTTCATCCTTGAAATCTATGTCAATCCCTGGAAGATCCAGTAAAATCTCAGATAATCCTCGATGACCCTTCAAGTAAGCCACTCCTAAAGGTGTCAACTGCAAATATAATATATACTTATTTTAATAAACTTAAAAAATTAATCCAATTGTTGGAGTAAATTCTTATTTTCTTCATAAATATTGTTACTATCAGTGATAACAGTAGTCAATTCATGTGTGTCAACTTCATGTTGTGAGCCAAGCATTTGTGTAATGCTCTAAACCTAAGTATATTACAAAGCTGATTTCTCTAAATCTGCTATCAAATTTTATCAGTGAGACCATAATTGTTACTTTTTGTGACGCAGGCTCAAGATATCAGTAGAAATGACCCAAATCACGTACCTTCCAGTCGTTTGGGAGGTTGGGGTCTGCGCCTGCATCCAGCAGCATTTTCATGCAGAAGTACCAGCCATATGCACATGCGTAGTGCAAGCATGTGTTCCCAGAGCTGTCGGGACGCTTGATGTCTGCACCCAGACTGGCTAAG